>NC_088377.1:153312000-154588500 GCF_037993035.2 Macaca fascicularis
AACATTTTTAATTAAAACACACATACACACACACACATACACACATACACACACACACACATATATATATCTTAGTCTAGAGTATTATATCCCTAGTGTTAACCACAGAAGTTATCTCTGGATGGTGAGATTATGGGTGATTTTTGTATATGTAAAAAGGTGGTTAGGTGGTTCTCATCTGTATGATATAATTCTTCTTGAGTGTTTTTTTTGAGATGGAGTCTTGCTCTGTCACCCAGGCTGGAGTGCAGTGACACAAACTCAGCTCACTGCTACCTCTGCCTCCCAGGTTGAAGCAAGTCTCTGGTCTCAGCCTCCTGGGTAGCTGGGATTATAGGCACACGTCACCATGGACGGCTAATTTTTGTATTTTAGTACAGATGGGGTTTCACTATGTTGGCCAGGCTGGTCTCAAATTCCTGACCTCAGGTGATCTGTCCAGCTTGGCCTCCCAAAGTGCTAGGATTACAGCGTGAGCCACCACACCTGGCCTGTTTTTTAAAAAATAGAGATGGGGTCTCACAACGTTGCCTTGAATTCCTGGGCTCAAGCCTTGGCCTCCCAAAGTGCTGGGATAATAGGCAATGAGCCACCGGGCTGGGCCCCTTGTATTTTTTCTTAACATAATAAATACACAACTTACATAAAAATCTAAATAGTGGTCCCCCCAAAAGAATATACACATTTTGTGAAAAGACTAAAATGTAACAATAGTGAACCCACAATGGTGTTTTACCAGGTGCTAAAAGGTATGGTATTAATAATTCAGAGGAAAGGAAGGTGGGGAATGTATGGACACAGATGGTTTCATGTAGCAGGTGAAAGTTAAGTCTATTATGCCGGTGAGTGTTAAGTCTATTATGCTAATCATCTTTGTTAAATCTCATAAGTTTCTAGTTCTATAATATGACTACCGCATGCTATGAAAAATACGTTCAAGAGCTAACCTTCAGCATCATGGCTGAAAGCACATGCTACTAAGAGCATCCACTTAGAATTTACAAGTTGGGAGGCTGAGCAGAAAGATAGCTGACTTCATGAAGGAGGGTAATTTTCCAGTGACACTGCAGATTCACAGTGCATAGGTACACTATAAATGACTTTAGAGGGTTTCTGTTGTTGTTGTTGTTGTTGTTGTTGAGACGGAGTCTCGCTCTGTCACCCAGGCTGGTGTGCAATGGCACAATCTCGGCTCATTGCAACCTCCGCCTCCCGGGCTCAAGTGATTCTCCTGCCTCAGCCTCCTGAGTAGCTAGGGTTACAGGCACGCACCACCATACCCAGCTAATTTTTGTATTTTCAGTAGAGATGGGGTTTCACCATATTGCCCAGGCTGGTCTTGAACTTCTGACCTCAGGTGATCCACCCACCTTGGCCTCCCAAAGTGCTGGGTTTACAGGCGTGAGCCACTGCACCTGGCTTAGAAGGGTTTTTTTTAAAGTAATGTGAATATGAAAGAATCTGGGGAGAAGCTAAAATGATGACTGAGATGAGAGCTGGGAAAACATGTGGATGTTTGTGAATTCACTGTTTTTTGGGATTGGAAGTGCCTTGGGAAACCTCCACCATCTTTGGAAGGTGGGCCCCCATCTCTGCACAATCACCTTATTTTCGGTGCTATGGGACATTAGCAAGAAGATGACTAAGTCAATAGCAAGTTTTTCATATCTTGGCACAGAAAGTAACACTGACAATAGACGAACACATGAGGAAAGTGGGCACACAATGACTTCTGGACAATCAGTGAAATTGTTGAAACATTTCAAAGCTAAACCCATGTATTATTTTTTTCCTTTAGGCTAAAATATCCAGCATCAAGAAGAGTTGTTTGATTATTTCTACCCTCAAGTATTCACTCTCTAATATATCCTCAGAGTATGAGCATTTCTATCATGATAAAACTTTCTTCCCTCTCTCGATGACACAGAAGGGTACCTGTTACTGCACATAGCTGAATATTTTAGATTTGAAGGGCCATGTTGCAATACTGCACATGCCACCAATGTGAGAGAAGAGAATTTAGAAAAACTTCCCTACAGTCTGTAAGCCAGAGAGGTCATGGTATCTTCTGTCTCTACACATCAACTTTCCTCAACAAGACATTACAGCAGTCAAAGAAATGATTTGAATTTTTAAGTACTGAAATTGCTATAAACACAAAAAGAGATAAAGCAGTAGGGGTTACTTCTTTCTTGTACATGTTTTGATAAGGAACAAATTATTCATTTCATAGACAGTTTGGGAAGTTTGGGGGAATGTCAAGATCATAAAAATGTACCTTATTCTATATTGTATGTGTTTACTGTATTTCCATTTTATCAACTCATTCAGTCATTATTCATTCAGTGACTCAAGAAATAAGAATGTCTAGTGTATGTTAAACACTGTATTAGGAGAAATACTTGTAAATAGCTAAATCACAATGGCTATTTGGGCTATTGCTAAGCTACAAATCTAGTATCAAGAAAAAACAAAGGGTCGGGCACAGTGGTTCACGCCTGCAGTCCCAGAACTTTGGGAGGCCAAGGCAGGAGAACCGCTTGAGTCCAGGAGTTCAAGACCAGCCTGGGCAACATGGTGAAACCTCATCTGTACAAAAAATACAAAAAGTTAGCCAGACATGGTGTGTCACACTCAGAAGTTCAGTGTGGCAGGGGTCAGGGTTGGGTGAGGGAAGTGTTGGCAAAGAGGGTGACTTGGTTTGTAAGCTAAGCTGAGTGGAAGAGGGAGTTGGGTAGTTCAGCTGTGGGTGGTGGTGGCCGATTAGAGCTTTATTTTGTAAGAAAATAACTGGGAGAGTGTGGAAGATGGGCTGTAGTAGGGAGACAGATGCTGGAGGGCCAAGTAGGTTATCCAAGTAAATATGACAAAGATTGGTTCAAAAGCAGCAGCCATGGTAATACAGAAAAGGGGCAAGAGTATGAGTGAGAGTAAACACTGCTAAATGATATCAAATTTACAGAAGCAGAAGCCAACTTAAGACGTGAGGCAAGATCACGACTTCAGTTTGGGGCATGTTTGAGGTACTTCTAACACTGAATACTCTAGCAGCTGTCAAAGAGCCTGGTCTGGGGCTCAGGACAGAGGCCTGGGCTGGAGATGTACTATTTCAGAACTCTCAGTGATAAACAGGGTGAATGAAATCACATGGGGAAAACCTATGGCAAAATATAAAAGGAACACTTTGGAACACGACAGCCTGGGCACACATGTGCTGGGACAAGAGAGGAGCCGACTGAAGAGACATGGTGTGGGTTAGGGAAGGGGAAGTGGGAAAGAGGCAATGGGAAATGATAGAGAAGAGAAGGCTTTCAGAAGCAAAGAGGGGCAAAGTTGTCAAATGCAGTGACTCCTTAATAACATCTGGTACTTGTAAGCACTCCCTATGGCAGGCACTGCTCTGGGTGCTTTACATGTGTAATTTCTTTTTTTTTTTTTTTTTTTTGAGACGGAGTCTCGCTCTGTTGCCCAGGCTGGAGTGCAGTGGCCGGATCTCAGCTCACTGCAAGCTCCGCCTCCCGGGTTCACGCCATTCTCCTGCCTCAGCCTCCCGAGTAGCTGGGACTACAGGTGCCCACCACCTCGCCCGGCTAGTTTTTTTTTTTTTTGTATTTTTTAGTAGACACGGGGTTTCACCGTGTTAGCCAGGATGGTCTCGATCTCCTGACCTCGTGATCCGCCCGTCTTGGCCTCCCAAAGTGCTGGGATTACAGGCTTGAGCCACCGCGCCCGGCCTACATGTGTAATTTCATTTGCTCCCTACAACAACTCCAGTTGGTAGGAACTATCAACCTCCCACTTACAGAGAAGGCAGCTAAAATCCTGGGAAGTTAGGCAACTTGCACAAAGTCACCCAGCTAGCTGGCTCTACAATGAATTCTTAATCACCATCCTAGGGATGGGACTCACTACAGGCCTTTAGATGTGTCAGAAGAGTAATGCAAGTGAAAACCTGATTACAATGAATTACAAAGTAAAAAGAGAGAGAGACAAGGTAAGCTGGCAAGGATTGCCAATTTCTTCTCTTAAAGTTGTCTGAGAGTAAATGCAAGAAAGCTAATTAGGAACTTGAGGCATGGAAATGAAGAGGGATTTTTTTTGTCTTTCTGATGGGAGAGTGCAATCACATGTGTCATTTGTCCCACATTAATCCATCATTCCATGTGGTTGGGATGGGGTTGGGGAGTCCTCACTCTACTGCCCCAGCCTCAAGAGTAGGCATATAACCTGGGCCTTGCCAAAAAGATAGCTTCAGCTGGGTTCAGTGGCACTCCTGGTAGCTACTCAGAGGCTAAGGCAGGAGGATCATGGAAGCCCAGAATGAAGTACAGCTGAGAAACATAAGGACTTCTTTAAACAAACAAACAAAACCCAGCTTCATCCCTGGCCCCAGGGACTGGTTCATGATAGGCACATCACCCAGCAGGAACAATCTGTGGTTCTGTGCGACATTCTAAAAGGAACTTGGAAAAGAGGAAATAGGCTCGAAGCTGATGGAAGCCATTTTCCCACAGAGTGGAGAAAGCCTGAGAGTACACAGAGGTTAAAGTCCACACACAGAACAAAGGAGAGCTGGGAAACAGCCAGCTCTGATGTGTGTCCTCTTGAAAATTGTCATGCCTGAAGCCAGATCCACCTATGGGCTTCCTAGCTCCCAGAGACAATGTATTTCTTTAACATGAATTTGGTGTTTTGATCTTTGACTTTGTCACATGTAATCAACGGAGCTCTGCTATACTAGTTAGAATGTAAGCACCAGTACCCTCTGTCAAAGGCCCTCTGAACAGGGTCCTGCCTACCCTCTGCAGACCAATATGGTGATAAGGAGGAGATGGGAAGCTCTGTGCTAAGACCTTCATAAGCCTGAATTTCCTTGGAATTTCCATCCTCCTGGAAAAGGTACCTTTGACAGAGGCCACTGGTCTGAACAACCTTCTATCTTGAAAATACCTAGACGGCTATGCATCAACTTCTCAACCACAGTCTGTGATGCTGTCCCAAGGCCGTCTCAGATATCCGCCTCCACTAGGAACTGGATATCCTTGCCTTTAGCCTGTATCCTGAGTGCCCTAGGGGACCAAGGTCCTCATGATCTCCACTGGCAAGATGCTCACCCCCCCTTTAGCTGCACCCTGGGGCATCTGGGATGTCCCCCATTCTTGGGAATGGGTGCTCCCCAGAGACCTTACACCATCAGAGAGTGCCTCTCTATCACAGGAGGCAGGCTGATTTTACCTTGGGTTGAGTGTCAGTGTGACTTACAGTGATCAAAATGCTTTGGGCATCTAGGCAGAAATACAGCTCCAAACACAATCCTCAGACCTGTGCCCATTTGAAAGTCCCTTTATATCACCAAAGTCATGTAGTTCTTTCCTCTCTCTCAAGGTTTCAACAAACGTAACTTAATTGTTTCTCACTAATGCATGACACATTGCTAGTTCTTTGCAGTACACTGAAGCTTTGCAACTTTTCCTTTTTACATTTTTCTACTGCTACTTCTGTGAACAGGAAAGTTCTTCCTTCAGCAGTTGGCAGTAAGATATCTTCTGTAGCCAAATGTTAGTCTCAATATTTTCCCATCAGCAAAAAGATGGCCATTTGGTTTCTACGTTCTTTTAAGGCACCTATAGTGTTTTCTATTAAAATGGTACTTAATTAGTAGGGGATTTTAAGTTCGTAAGTTAACGGAACCATTTTTTTTAAAGGTAAGTGCTTTAGCATGGGCCACAATAGCAGGCAATCTAGCACATTTCCTCTGTTAAAGAAGCCTTGCCCAAAGGCAACACAGTCTCTCCAAGATCCATTTTTTAGAAGGCCAGCCAAACCACAAATATAGGAAGTCAAAGGGGAATCACACAAGGTGGACGAGCTAAGGTTGCGTGGGTAAGCATGGTTAGTCCCATCCGTCACTTAGTTCATCCAGTTCCATGACTTGCAGGACCATGCCTTCAACCATGGGCAACAGATTTAACATGGTGCCAAGATCCAAAAACCAGAAAGGGAAAACAGTCGGAGAATTCTCCCTGTCTTCTCCTCCACCCTGGGTCATACGGAAAGGAAGACGACTAAAAAAATGCTTTTATTCTCACTTCTTTTTCTAAATGGGTAATAAATTATCTTCAGCTTACACCCCTCTGAAGTGCACTCTAAAACACCAGAACTTCCTTAATCTTAGAACTTTAAAGAGAAAAGCAACTCATTTTCTTTTGCACAAGGACATGGCATTTTTACCAAACCTTTGCAACCCAGCTCTTTTAGCAATCTTATCAGGTAGGGCCAGGGAAAAAGTTCCCCAAAATTAAAAAAGCAACTTCCAGGGGAACCATCTAAAAATCCCCCTTATTTGGGGCCCCTTTAAGTTCCCTTCTTATTACAGAGCCTTAGGCAAATAAAGGAAAACTTAGGCTGATTTTCCAAAGACCCTAATAGGTATACAGAAGTTTTCCAAAATTTAACTCAAGTATTTCACCTCACAAGGAAGGATGTTATACTGCTCCTAAACCGGAACCTAATGGTAGCTAAAAAGCAAGCAGCTCAGTTTCAGAGGTGAGCAATATATTTCCCATAATACCACAAAAGGGAAGAAAACAAACAAGGAAAGCAAAAAAAATTGTAGAAATACCATTCCCAATTGGGAGGGAAGCAGTTCCAGTAAACACTTCTGATTGAAATCCCAACAACTCAGGAAATAAATGAAAACCAGGGCCAAACCTCTTAATTACTCTAAACTGTCTATAATAGACCACAAGACAGGTAAGAATCCTGTAGCCTTTATGAAAAGGCTGAGAAAGGCACTAATAGAATACAACTCCTTAACCCCAATTCAGTCAAGGGATGGCTCGTTCTAAAAAACAAGTTTATTACACAGGCAGCTGCCAATATTAAAAGGAAACTACAAAAGCAAGCTATGGGACCAAACAGCACCTTAGAAAGCCTCCTAACAGTGGCTAATTTGGTCTTTTATAATAGGGACCAGAAGGAGGCCCAAAGGAAAAAGAAAAAGCTCAGGAGAAGGACAAAGGCTCTAGCAGCAGCTTTGCAGGCTTGCAAAGTCCAGGATCCCCGAAGTGCATCTGCTAGCTGCTATTAGTGTGGCAGACCAGGGCATTTTAAAAAGGAATGCCCAGGCAGCAAGAAAAAGCCATCTCAACCCTGTCCAGCCTGTGGCGGAGACCACTGGAGACAGAACTGCCCCCAGAGGTGGAGGTCACTGGGTTCAGGACCAGTCTCACAGATGGTCCAGCAGGACTGATGGATCCTAGGGCTCAAGCCCTGGCTCCAGCGGCTCAAACTGCCATTATAGCATGAGAGCTCTGAGTAATTCTGAAAATTAAAGCAAGGAAAGTGAACCTCCTTCTAAACATTAAAGCCAGTCTCTTTCTTTTCTCCTCTCTAAACCAGGCCTCCCCTCTTCCCATAGCAAGACCATAAGGGGTATCTCAGGAAAAACTCTAATCCAATATTTTTCTCAATCTTAGTTGCAGTTAGGAGGACCTATTACACACACATGCTTCCAAGCCATTGTCATAATAGCTCTACTAGTCAAAAAAGCCTCCAATTTAACCCTAGAAAATTATTTAACTGTTTATACCCCACATAAGAATTACTGTCCTCTAGGGAAAACTCTTAGCTAACAGCCAGTAAAACAAGAAATACATAAGGCAGGATAAGCAGTAGTCACTCTAAATAATGTCTCTCCCCAGGCACAGTGCTCAATTCACTAAGCTGATAGTTCTTACAAGAGCACTTGAATTAAGCAAAGGAAAGGTAGCTAACATTTATACTAACTCCAAGTATGCTTTCCTAATTTTCCATGCTCATGTTGCCATTTGAAAGGAAAAATATCCGCTTACCACTAATGACTCTCCTATAAAATATCACCAGAAAATCAATAGGTTATTATCCTCAGTTTTTCTTCCACAAGAAATAGCAAGAATGCATTGTAGGGGACATCAAAAAGAAACAAGTGAAGTAGCCAAAGGAAATCAATTGACTAATCAGGTAGCTAGGTCAAAGGCAAGGAAGCCTCAAGGCATCAACATGCTTCAAACCTCTTCTAATCTAGGAAGGCTCCATAAAAGAAATTAAACTTCAGTATTCCTTATAGAAATAAAATAGGCCACTTCTCAAGGGCATACTTTCCAGCCCTCAGAATTGCTATGGTCAAATAATGGCAAACTCCATTTGCCAGCCTCCAGCCAATGGAAAGTTCTTAAAATCCTTCACCAAGCTTTTCACTTGGGAAAGGATAAAACTTATTAATGTGCTCAGATATTGTTTTCAGGCAGAAAACCTCTAAATTGGTTAAGCATATAATCTCTCTATTACTTCCAACAAAAATGGACACAACTAGCAGAAGCCCAACCCCAGAAAATAGAGCCATCTTTATTCAACCCAGGACATTTAGTATTAGCAAAAACTCTCATCTCTCTTTCCTTCCATAAGCCAAGCTGGAAAGGGCCCTACGCTGTTCTTCTTTCAATCCCTTTGGCAATAAAAGTTACAGAAATCAACTTCTGGATACATCACACTCAAGTCAAAGCCTAAAAAGCTAAGGGAGCAACCCCTGACAGCCCAGAGGAACGTCCTAAATATCAGTGTGAAGAAATAGAAAATCTTAAGCTAAAACTCATAAAAAAAATAAGTAACTACGTAAGGGCTATTCATCTTAATCCCACTCCTACCTAACCTTTCCTCTCAAAGTTCATCACCAAATATTAAAACTTCTTTTTAACTCATATTTGCAAACAAATTTTAATTATACATGGGATTGCATTTGTAACTTTATAAATCTATGAAGGAGATTATATCTTGGCAAGTAAAGAAATAATTTTAAATGGAAATTATTTACTATGCCACTCTTGTGGGAACTGTTATCATCCTGCTACTATTTGCACTAAAACTATACACTGTGTCACCCACAATGTGGAATTCTGGTTGAAAAATTCTAATTGCTGTAATATTTTGCCTGATTGTCATCCTTATAACAGGATTAATAATTGCAGGAAAGATTTACTCAAGGTTGTTTTGCTTATAGCAAAAGTAATAGGAATAAAAAGTAAGTATAAAAGTTTTACTATCACTAAGTTTAATAGGCCTTTTTACTAAAGGTTGATAATACAATACACTTTAAGCTAGGAAAAGAAGGTTATTAAAAAAAGATTTTATGCAAGGAAAGATTTTTATGGTAAATACAGTCCTAAAAAAAAATACAACTGGTTATTTGAAAGAAGGATGTTTAGAACAAGTCAGAAAGTTTAAGTATGTTGTAGAGTTTGTGGAAGTTATTAAAAAATTAATAAAGAAAAGAAATGGTCAAATTAATGCTAAAATTATTTTAGCCACCCAATAACATATCTCTCCCAATCATATTGCAAGGTACAAAAATAGCCTAAGCCTAAAATTACTCTCTAACGGCAAGTCAAGGGGCAAATACATGCTTTTCCTCAAGAAAAATGTTCCTTTTATATTAATGTTTCTAGTAATGTTCAGCACATCTAGTAAAGGCAAAACGGTATTGCAATCCATTGGTGTAACAAACAGGTGTCAAACTCTACTGTCAGTTACGGTCTATAGGACCCCCACTAATGGTGGTAATCTTAATGCTCATATTCTAACCCTGTATTTTAAATCTTCTTGTACAATTTATCTTTTTTTGCCTAAAGGTAACCAAACTCCAAACAGTGCTGCAAACAAAGCCAAACATAGACATGCTATTCTTCCAAAAACCCTTAAATCAACCTCAGGAGAAGGCCCAACTCCTGTTCCCCCACACGGCACCCCTTTTCAACAGGAAGTAGCCAGAAAGAATCGGCATCCAACATCCCCTAATAGCAGTTAGGTTTACTTCTCTTTAAAGGGGGAATAACACAGTAGTTATTAAGAAATAACTTTTAGGCAGATAGCAGGGGTAAAGGTTCTCAGTGAAAATTTTCCTGCAATAAAAAGCAACTGCCCGAAACATTTCTTCTCTAACAGAAAAGGCAGCTGAAGAGCCAGGCTGGCAAACTCCAATATGCGAATACCAGCGATCAAAAACTAGGTCCATCTGACATGGCCAATATGGCGATTCCTGCTTTCTCCTTGTCACCACCTGTGCCAAGTGTCATGGCCACCTCCGGATAACACCACGTGTTCAGAACATCATGGTGACCCACATTTGCATATTAAAGGACTAAGGTGGGAGGGCCAGGTTTTTTTCGGGCTATGTAAATGACACACCTGGTCAAACCAATCCCCTGGGCCCATGCAAATCAAACATCACCTCTTCCAGCCTCTGATATAACTGACCATTTTTCCGCTGCTCACGCAGTCTTTGTTTCAAGCCCCCCCACCTCTGTCTCTGTAGAAGGGAGCTGTTTTCTTCTTTCTTGCCTATTAAACTTTTCGCTCCTTAAAACCACTCCACGTGTGTGTGTGTCCTTTTACCTAAATCAGTGCAAGACCAAAAACCCTGGTGTTCTTCCATTCATCAGAGCCGTATCATCACTATCTCCAAATTACTTATTCATATCCATTACGTGTGAGGAAGAAATGTGGCTCATAACTCCTTTTGCATTCCTACCTTTATTTTTGACCTAGATATTCCTTTGTCTTTCCCAAAGGACTGCTTAGTTTTCATCAGAGCAGGAACACCTCAAAAGAAACTTTTTTATTAATCTAATTGTATGTTTACTGCCCAATAGAATCCTTTTTTTTTTTTTTTTTTTTTTTGAGACAGAGTCTTGCTCTTTTGCCCAGGCTGGAGTGCAGTGGCGCGATCTCAGCTCACTGCAAGCTCCGCCTCCTGGGTTCATGCCATTCTCCTGCCTCAGCTTCCTGAGTAGCTGGGACTACAGGCGCCCACCACCACACCTGGCTAATTTTTTTTTCTTTTTTCTTTTGTATTTTTAGTAGAGATGGGGTTTCATCATGTTAGCCAAGATGGTCTTGATCTCCTGACCTTGTGATCTGCCCGCCTTGGCCTCCCAAAGTGCTGGGATTACAGACATGAGCCACCGTGCCCAGCCAGAATAAATACTATCAAGACTGACAAACTCACTGAAATATAAATTCATAGCTCTCCCTATATTTTCCTCATTCTATCAACATACACAATTCCAGCCAGTAACTAGCAGCTAGCATTTGCAATTCCTTCCCTCAGTTATTTTTGTCAGGGTAGAAAACCCATGCAACCTGAACTCAATCACTCTTATTGTCATTTTAAAAAGCCTAAACCCACTAAACAGCTTATCAAGATGTTCTGGAAATTGAGTGGGGGGAAAGAAAAAAGGGGGAAGAAAATTTCTGTTAGGGCAAAGGCTCACAAATTCTGAGATTAACAGGTCTTGCATTTGTTCCACAACCCTGCTCCAGGAGATGGCTGCTGGGGCTCAAAGCCCAGTCACAGAGGCTGCACCCCAGCAGAGCCCCAGCTATGCTCTCTCTGCTGCCTTGACTCTGTCTAATAAACCTTTGCACAGCTTTTGGGTGTGTGTGAAAAAAGAAGGATGGAAGAGAGAGGGAATACAAAATGAAACTGAATTTCCTGCCAGCCCAAGTAGTTCTCCCATGCCTGAGTTGGTAGATGAGATTCAGAGCTTCTATGTTACTATCTTGGTCTTTAGTCTTTCCAGAGCCTGGCATCCCTTGGCCTCTCTAATGAAGACCATATTAGCATGCACTTGCTTGAGTACTTTTGAATCTCATCAAAAAAATCTCTTCCACTTATGATATTTTACAAACAAATCTTCTTCTTTAAATTTTTTTAATATGAAAAATTTCAAATGCACACAAAATCACAGAAAATAGTAAAAAAAAAAAAAAAAAAAAAAAAAAAAAACTCCATACATCCATCACCTAGCTTCAATAATTATCAAGACTCTTGTCCTTCCCATTTTACCTAATACCTCAACTATTTCTTTTTCTAGAGTACTTTAAAGCAGGCCTGAGACATTGTATCAGTCTACTTGTACACACATCAGTAAGCATCTTTAACAGACAGGACATTTTACAAATATAGAATTAGAATGCCTTTATCACACCTAACAAAGACAAATAATAATTCCTTAAATTAATTTAAAACCCAGCCTATATTAAAATTTCCTCTGATGGTCTTAAAACATGTCATGTATAGCTGGTTTCTTTCAATCACAATTCAAAGTCCATATACTACATTCTGTAGCCTGATTTTTCCATTGACAGTAAGGTCAGAGAAGCCACACCTACATTTAAGTCACTGTGCAGGAATGCATGAGAATAGCTTATTTGCTGAAAACATACTTTGGGAACACAGAATCTGCAAACCTGAACAGGCTCTCCAACCACAGAAAATTTAATTCCTGCAGAACCAGCAAAGCAATTTTGAGCTATGTACAGCAACAGCAAAATAAACTTCATTTAAATGACTTCTTTTTAAACCATAGATTTAGTATACTTTCTCTATCTCTAATTGTCGGCCACATGGTCTTATTTTGAAGTATTTAGGGCACCTGCTACTTGGGCTGTTGGAGTTTTACATTTAAGCACACAGAACAGCCTGCTAGGGAAGTATTGATTTTTTTTTTCCTACAGCAGTTACAAGACGCTATGTTTGCAAATGTGGAACAAAGAGCTCACTTTATATTTAGTAAGAATGTTAGTTCATCTAAAAATAGAAAGAAAAACTTAACCTTGAAGAAAGAGAAAAGCCAGTGCTGGAACACAGTAGTAAAGACCAACCTTTTTCTCTGTTCTTGCAAGTAGGGGTAGAGATGGGTAAAGTTTCGGGGAAAATATATGCCTTCCTCCACCACGGCCCTTGACAGAACATTTTTTAGCCCTTCAACTTAGAAAATGAAAACGCTGAGGAATACCATATTTAAGAAAAGCTGTTTACTTATCACTAGCTGGCTTTGATGCTCCAAAAATACATTATTTGACCAAAACTGCAAATGAGATACCACCTCACACCCATGAGGATGACTCCTGTCAAAAAACCAGGAAATAACAAATGCTGGAGAGAAAATGGAGAAACTAGAATGTGTGTGCTCCGTTGGTGAGAATGTAAAATGTTACAGCAGCTGTGGAGAACAGTTCCTCAAAAAATTAACAATAGAATTACCATATGATCCAGCAATTCCACTTCTGGCTATATACCGAAAAGAACTGAAAGCCAGATCTCAGAGATATTTTATATGCCCACGTTCATAGCAGCACTATTCACAACAGACAAAAGGCAGAAGCAACCCAAATGTCCACTGAGGAATGAATGAATAAAGCAAATGTGGTATATGCATACAATAGAATATTATTCAGCCTTAAAAAGGAAAATTTTGATACATTACAACATGAATGAATCTTGAGGACAATCTGTTAAGCAAAATAAGCCAGTTACAAAAAGATAAATTCTGTATGATTCCACTTATGTGAAGTACCTACAGTAGTTAAATTCATAGAGACAGAAAGTAGAATGTTAGTACCAGGGGCTGGGGAGACAGGGGAATGAGAAGTTATTGTTTATTGGGTATAGAATTTCAGCTTTACAAGATGAAAAGAGTTCTAGAGATGGATGGTGGTGATGGTTGCATTGAAGTATGAATATACTTAGTATCACTGAGCTGTGCCCTGTGTAGTTAGAATGTACATTTATTTTTATTTATTTTTATTTTTTTTGAGACAGAGTCTTGCTCTGTCCCCCATGCTGGAGTGCAATGGCACAATCCTGGCTCACTGCAACCTCTGCCTTCCAGATTCAAGCGATTCTCCTGCCTCAGCCTCCCGAGTAGCTAGGATTACAGGCATATGCTACCATACCCAGCTAATTTTTATATTTTTATATTTTTAGCAGAGATGGGGTTTTGCCATGTTTGCCAGGCTGGTCTCGAACTCCTGACCTCATGTGATCCACCCACCTCAGCCTCCCAAAATGCTGGGATTACAGGTGTAAGCCACTGCACCCAGCCAAGATGTACATGTTTTGTGTATTTTACCACAATTAAAAAATACTTTAAAACTAAATATTAATTATATGAGCAGGATGATGTGTTCAGTGCTCTGTATGCACTGGAGACAGGCAGCATGACTTAAGGTTCCTGGCAAGAGCTTAAAGCCTTTCTGTCCCCAGGATCCACTGCTGTCTCACAAGGGAAGAAGAGAAGCCCTGCCTCGTTGACCTGTGGAGGACTATTTGTTGTCTTTAGACAACAAAACCTTTTGATTTTATTTCTATGTTCCCAACAGACTTCATAGAACTAGGGCTGAAGCACAAACTAGCAGAGCCATGGATTCATTCTGGTAGACGTAAAAATGGGTGCTCATGGCTCTGCTTGCAAAAACTCCAAGACTGAGGGGACAGCAGAAGAGAAGTTAGAACTCGCTTCCTCCAGTTGTGTGAACTAAATATACTAAAGGATCCAAATATTTACTTATTCAGAACAAAGGTTAAACTGTCTTTATGTAAATAATCATTATAAAAGCACATTTAATACTACAGATAAGTTGTTACATAATTTTAGAATTATAAAATATGTCAAGCACACACAACTAAATGTCTATTAGTCAGATGATTTATGGTTAAAAATAACACTAAACGTAAGCAGTTCTAGGTCTCAGAGGGTTGAAAAATTGCTCACAGGTTGCTAAGGGATATAATGATCAGATTTTAAAATCCTACAGCTTTAAGTTTAAAAGCAGACAAGTCACTGAATTACATGTGTCTTTCCCCTCCCTGTCCTCAGTAGAATGGAAAAAAACAACATGTTTCCAGCATATGGAAGAATTTCAACACTTCAGAGGTAAACATCAATGACCAAATCTGATTTAAAAGTATTATCCAGTAAAATGTGTATTTCTAAATTAGACCAACTACATAGTTTCAAGTGGATAAAAGTACATTAAGTGACCTTGGGCATTTCCTCCCTTCATCTTATTTTCTAAAAGTTAGTGCATTTTGTATCTATTAAAAATATTGAGGATCTTGATATGTGAAATCATAAAAGCTTACTAGCTTTACTAAAACATGATGATGTTGTCTTTGTCAGGCTTTCTCATAGTTCCAACTAAACTGGACAAAATTTTAAAATATAAGATTTTAAAACTAAGATTTTAATAGGTGTGGACCATTTTTTCTTACGTCCTCCAAAATACTTGCATATATCCAGTGCTTCATAAACTTAGTCAAATTGAATTTATTGGACTGTTAACATTAAAACATAGAAAGTTTATAATTACCTGAATAAATTCACTTATAGTATTCGAATTCTCAACATGACATATTTATAAGTAAACCAAATGATAACTAATGTATTTTGATATTCCTAAGTAACAAGCTGATCTAAGGCCTATAAGGGGTATCAACATATCACTCTGAATACTTATTCTTCTCCTCATTTTATAAAAATATATATTGGAAGGGAGGCTTTAACATTTCCGAATATTTTCCAATTCTAGCTATTGCACAACACCAACAAACCTTAAAATTCACCTAATATTTGGGAAGTCTTTAAAAGTCTAGACACAACTCTTGGGAAATAATGCAGTAACCAAGGAATGAAATGAAAATTTACACTGACCCTACGCTTGAACCATGTCATGCTGGGAATCTGTAAGTTGAGTATAAAGGAGGAGCCTTTTCTAAAAGAGTCTTAAGATTGTGCTAGAGCTAAGTCTTTAGGGCTGTAACAACAAAGAAAGAGGATAAACTAAAGCAGTGCTTTTCAGTTTTTAGCTAAGTACATAAGAATCACTTGGAGAACTTGCTAAAACAGACTGCTGTGCCCCAATTCCAGAGATGGTGTTTCAGTAGGTCTAAGGTGGAGTGAGAGATTTTGCATTTCTTACAAGCTTCTAAGGATGCTGATGCTACATTATAACAAAATACTGCATTATAGAGATTGATATGCTCCAGAAATTTTCCATATTCTCTAGATCTCTGAGAAAAACAGAGAAGTAATTTAACATAAAAACCAGGGAGGCAGAAATACTTTCATTTTAGAAGAAAGACAAAAGAGAGGATAAAAGTTTATGAAGTATACAGTGACACGTTTAGGGAGATTACATGTGACAGCTTTACTTAGCAGCCTGAGGGTCATGGGACTAAATGCATAGCTATTATGGTTTGGATACAGGTTTATGTGGAAATAACCATCGATGGCAATGCTGAGATGCATCTGGAACAGGAACTGGCCATGCTTTTTAACATTCTTGTAACTCAACAGAATCTGTCCTGCTCTCATAATTTGAGCCCAGAAAAGAGCTTACACAATCACAAGTGCATTCAAACAGATTCAATGCAGCATTCTCTCAAAAACATCTTGCTAAATTAATGTCGAATGCAATACGGACACTACAAGGGCCTTGATCTTCTTTAGAAACAATAAGGACACAAAGAATGAATGAAACCTGAAGAACCTGAAGACTAAGAAGAGCAGTCTCCAAATAAGAAAACTATTTTTGAGCTGCAACTAAAGACAGACCATGATATCTTCTGGCTGGCCTTACATAGTTGAAGGTTGTTTTCAAGATGATAACTCTTTTATTTTTTTGTCAGTCTCACTCTGTCGCTCAGGCTGGAGTGCAGTGGTGCAGTCTTGGTTCACTGCAACCTCCACCTCCCAGGTTCAAGTGATTCTCCTGCCTCAACCTCCCAAGTAGCTGAGATTACAGGTGCCCACCACCACACCTGGCTAATTTTTGTATTTTTATTAAAGACAGTGTTTCACCATGTTGGCCAGGCTAGTCTCAAACTCCTGACCTCAAGTGATCTGCCTGCTCCAGCCTCCCAAAGTGCTGGGATTACAGGCATGGGTCATTGCTCCTGGCTTCATTTTTTTTTTTTTCCTTTTCCTGAAATCACCAGCAAGCATTGAACACTGGGCTTAATTATATATACCAAAGTCCCTCAAGTTGTTATGTATATTTGAGGAATAAACATACCCTATTAAAAAAAATCACCCTGTAATGATTCTGCTCAAAAATCAGTCTGTAACATGAGTGGAAGTAAAACAATAATGGTTCTATTTTCATTCACAGAAAATAAATCCTTCCATCTTCAAGTTGTGCTTGGATGAGCCCAAGAGAAAAGATACTTTCAGGTCATTACATATTCAACTCAAATAGGTCAATCTCTTTAATAAATAAAAGAGGAGCATTAAGATGCAGTAATAGTAAATGAATACTAAAAACTTGCATAGTTAATATACCAAATGAAATAAGTTACAAATCTCTAGAAAGGGACCTTATGCCAATGAATTTTAAAACAATTTGTTTTCCAAATATTATTGTTTTCTATGTGACCAGATCTGTGCCATCAATTTTCTGGGATAATACACTCTATCTGCTATGGCAGATTAACAAAATTGGATCTAACAGTTTCTTAGCAACTGCAGATGCTTTTAAAATCCTTTGGCTATACTCCTTATGATATAGGACAATGTTTTCAAGTTTTTAAGAGTAGTGACGTTCAAGTCAATGTTTCATGAAGTTTAACCTAAATTTATTATGATTCATAGCTTCAATTCAGAGTTCTAGAAATTTTGAGTTGTTACAGTTCCAAATTCTGAAAGGTTACCTCACCGCTGGAAATATGGGTAATGTTGGAGCAATGCTAGATTATAAAATTTATCATTAATTAATAATGAAACACACAAAGGTAAGGTGACTTTTCTTAGAGACCAATTTAAAGAATTTGTTGTAACCTTATTCAATGCCAAAGTGTCAATTATTTTCTATAGATGTTTATTGATTTAGACATTGGGTTTCAAATGGTGTCACTGGTAAATTGCCTTTCTTCATTTGTACACCTCAAGGTACAGCGAGGAACTGTACAGTAGATGTGGCTTCTCTTTTCCTCACTTACCTAGGTTTTGCCACATGCTGAAAATTTCACAACCCATTGTTACCCGCATGTCACCATACCTGAAATAGAACAAAAAACCAAACCTGATACAATGCCTCCAGAACAAAGGACTATTTGTGTGTCTTTAGGATACAATCTATCATTCCGAATTAAAAGGCAAGGAGTTTTAAATTAAAGATGTTGAATATATATGTCACGATGCCTCTAAGTCAAATCCTCATGTAAACCTTTTAGTAAAACAGATCTATTTCACAATTTTTTGCATCTATAGACATTTTGAATCCTGAAAGAGCCAGGTCAAAACAATGTGTAAACATGTTTGAAACATTAAGACGTCAAGAAAAGACTGCTTCTTGACCCCCTGGTCACCGGTTCTTCACTGTGTGATTTCCAGTTATGGGCATTCTAATTTATGAATCATTTGAACTAAATATTCTTTAAGAGGTAACATTTCTCACCTGATTATACATTGATACTTACTTTTCTAACACCTTTTTCTTCTTGGAAGGTGTGAACATCTCCAACTGCAGACACAACTGGTTTATAAAAATGACTGCGAGGTAAAAGTAGGAATCCCAGATCTAAAACAAGAACAAGATATTTCAATACTATGGTGTTACAAGCATATTGACAGGTGAAGTGACATAGTATTTTGGATTTGCTTCAAAAGTGGTTGAGGGTATAGTTGAAGTAAGACTGACCATGAGTTGATAATAGATGAAGCCGGATATGGGTACAGCATGGGGGTTCATTATACTATTTTCTCTAATTGTACATATGCTTGAAATTTTCTAAAACAAAGAAGTAACTAAATAAATAAGTACTATTATTATCTAGGTGTATATTGCTCCAAAGCTGTATTCCAGGTTTCATGAGCTTTTTGGTATATGCTAAAAGGTAGATGTGTGACTTCTCTTGTAATATGTCTGAGTATCTCCAAGAAGATGAAGTATAAGATGGATTTCTTTATTCCTGTGTGAGTTCATTTTTGGAACTCCTTTTAGCGTAGAACTTGTAAAAAATGCATACACTTCTTCAGATATGCTAATTGCTTTAAATTCAGACATTATATAAAAATTCCCTGCCCAGGCAAATCTTTTAAGTTTTCTTATACCAAAAAACAGAATCAGAAAGAGATCTGAATAAAGTTTCCTGAAATAAACTTAGCAAAAAAAAAAAAAAAGGACATAATGGAAGGAACACACTTCTCCACTGACACCACATAAAATTAAAGACAAATAACAAACCAGGAGACATATGACACAGAATCAGTGTCTGTTATATATAAAGAGCTCTTACAAATAAAAAAGAACATAATGAAACCCTAAGTAAAATAATGAATAAAAGTCAAGAACAAGCCAGGTGCAGTGAGTGGCTCACGCCTGTAATCCCAGCACTTTGGGAGGCCAAGGTGGGCGGATCACAAGGTCAGGAGCTCGAGACCAGCCTGGCCAATATGGTGAAACCCTGCCTACACTAAAAATACAAAAAGTAGCCAGGCCTGGTGGTATGCTTCTGTAGTCCCAGCTACCCGGTGGGTTGAGGCCAAAGAATTGCTTCAACTTTGGTGGCGGAGGCTGCAGTGAGCCAAGATTGTGCCACTGCACTCCAGCCTGGGTGACAGAGAGAGATTCTTTCTAAAACACACAAACACACACACACACACACACACACACACACACACACAAAGTCAAGAACAATTCACAAAAATATGAAATTTGATCAGTAACTAGTAACTAGTCAACAAGTAATAACTAGTGAGAAATGTAAATTAAAGCAAACAGGATTTTTTCTTTATCTGTCAGAAAAAAAATCTCTTCTAGTGTTGGTGTAGCTGCAGGAAAAGAGGCAATCAAATGTAATTGGTACAACCTTTCACTCAACAATTCCACTAATAAAGATTTGTCTAAAGAAATAATTAAGGGCTGGGTGCGGTGGCTCATGCCTGTAATCCCAGCACTTTGGGAGGCTGAGGCAGGCAGATTACCTGAGGTCAGGAGTTCAAGGCCAGCCTGGCAAACATGGCAAAACCCTGTCTCTACTAAAAGTAAAAAAAAAATTAGCCGGGCATAGTGGTGTGCACCTGTAATCCCAGCTATTCTGGAGGCTGAGGCAAGAGAATCGCCTGAACCTGGGAGGTGGAGGTGGCAGTGAGCTGAGATCGCGCCACTGCATTCCAGCCTGGGCAACAGAGCAGGATTCTGTCTCAAAAAACAAAAACAAAAACACCAGAAACAAAAAAAGAACCAAAGAAATAATTAGGGATATATGCCAAGTTTTATAAGAATGTACATAAAATGAGTAATTTATAAGAATGAAATATGAAATTTTGATATATTATAAGCTATGATGTAGACAAATATTATGTAACTATTAAAATTCATTTTTTATTGTATTTGTGCTTTTTTGTATTTTCTTATTATCCAATAAGGAAATTTTATAAAAATGTTTAATATGAAATATGTAAGAACAGAGTAAGAACAAAGATGCCCAAAAGAACCACCATTGAGGAAGAAAGCCAAGATAGGCACTGCTCATCTTTGCTGTTTATAATTTGTAGGCACCCAGGCATATCACATTATATCATAGATACACAGAGGGTTCTGCCTTAAAGAACCTTACCAATGTTTCATTTTTTCTTTTCATTAATTCATTCTAAAAAAATGGGAAGACAGAGAAATAACAAACTAAAGGGTCTACTTTGTATATGTTTTCTTCATATAAACTCCATTTCTAAAAAGTAAAAAAACACTATGTTCTAAGTCTCCTTTGTCATAAACAGGGATCATACAGAAAAGAGCAAGAATTAAAATGTATAGTAACAATAAAAAACTATCTCCTTGTAAGCGCTATGATTTCCCAGGTCGATAAGCATTATTATAGCCTTCATTTGTTCACAAATAAAATGAAAACTGTTCTAATATTACTCATAGTTAAAACTAACATGGCCCAAGAGAATGTTAGGTAATTTCCTATAATACAATGTGATTCTTCTAGCCCAAGCAGGAGAGTCATCTAAATGAATGCTTACCTTATAATCAAAGTTTTCATTTAAGAAGTTCTTACGAAGTGCATCTGAGAGGTACAGAACTGTTGTAATAATAACACTAGTGATAAAAAAAAAAAATGTCAAGGTGAAAACTTCATATTAGTGAAAATCATTTAGTATACAAGAATAAAAAGCTACTAAGATAAAATAAAACCTTCAGTAAGCATCTGGAGCAATATTAAATAATTCATATTTGAAACAAAGACATGACGGGTCAAAAAAAGGGGAAGGCATCTATCACTGAAGTCAGGTCCTTTGTAAACTGATACACAAAAGATCTATGAATTCATATGACTCAGACAGAAACATATTATTACCTTGATGTTTTGTAATGTTTTTTGTTAATTTCCAAACAAAACAGAATGATGAACTACAAACATAACATTCCATATTTTTCTGTTTTCGAGACAGGGTCTTGTTCTATTGCCCAGGCTGGAGTGCAGTGGCATGATCACAGCTCACTGTAGCCTCGAACTCCTGGGCTCAAGTGATCCTCCTGCCTCAGCCTCCCAAGAGGCTGGGTCTACAGGTGCCTGCTGCTGTGTCCAACCAAATGGTTTTTCAGTTTTTGTGAGACAGGGTCTCACTATGTTGACCAGGATGGTCTTGAACTCCTGACCTCAAGCTATTCTCCTGTCTGGGCCTCCCCAAGTGCTAGGATTATAGGCAACATTCCATATTTGATTATCATAAAAGAAAGTCATGCTTTTTAAAATACAGAGGAAAAAATGGAGCCCAAAGACAAAATGGATAGGAAAAAATAATAGAATACATTGAGTACTTATTAGCCTTCTCTCTGTTCTCCCCTGTTTAAGGTATTAGAGGGCATGGGAGAGCTATGGAAAACAGATTCCCTCTTTAAGGGTGACAAGACTGCCACTAAAGAAACAATTACAGACTGTGAAATTGTCTATAACCCAGTACTAAGCTGTGCGAAACCAACAGAGTGCTACAGACATTCAGAGAAAGGGTCATCTCCAGGGCCGGAGAAATCAGGAGAAGCCTGACCAATACAGCCACAGGTAGCTCACTGGGGAGATTTTAAAAGGAAGGATTTGGTGGTTAGTTCTAGAGCTCTGCAATTTGTTCAAAATCTGCTAATTTTTATAACCAGAAGATAAATATTTAAAGTTGAATATATTTCCAATTGGTTCACTTAATGTTTAATACAACATTATGCTAAAGCAAGATAAGCCACCCCCTGAGCTGCTATAAACTGAGGACCAATATATAAATTGTTGATATTTAAAATTTCTTTGACCTTAGAATTCTAAGATGCATGTGCAATGAGTGTGTGATATGATAAAGCCTCAGTTCTCTTCATGGGATTTGGAATTGGAGGATGTATTTATGTCAACCTAGGTAAAATGAAAAAACAAAAGAAAACAAAATACATGATCAACTTCATACCTTGGCTATCTTGCTAATAAAGATTATATTTACTAATTAGAAAAATATAGACTTTGAAAGACAAATATTCATTATTGTTATCTACTGGGAAACTCACTATTATAGTTTTCTTGTGGGGTAGGGAAACATTAACAAGGGTAAGTTGATGGTTAAATGTGGAAGTTCAAGGTAACAAAAATGAAACAAAACCACAATTTCATGGGAATCCGCTCTACCATGAACAGGCATTGTTACATGGGTGTGCATTTTATATATGCATACGCACCTTTCAGTGAATCTTACTATTAAATTTAAGTATAAGAAAAACCTATGAGATTGAGAAGTCTTATGGTTTCTTCAGTCCCCTAAATGGCAGGTATCATCAGACAAAGTCATATCAAAGATAAACATCACCTGCAAATGATGGTATAATGTGCCAATTTCCCATAGACACTGGAAAAATCAATGATAATTGAAGACATCATTAATGTTCCAAAGTATTTTACTCAAGTTTTACTATATGAAACTGAAGCCGAATCATCAGAAAATAAAAGGCTATCAGGCAAGGAAGTTGTTCTTGCCTAGCATCTAGCAAGATCATTGGACTTCTAAGTGTAAAGAAGAAAAATCTGGGCCGGGCACGGTAGATCATGCCAGTAATCCCAGCACTCTGGGAGGCTGAGGTGGGCGGATCATGAGGTCAGGAGATCGAGACCATCCTGGCTAACACGATGAAACCTCGTCTCTACTAAAAATACAAAAAAAATTAGCTGGGCGTGATGGCGGGCACCTATAGTCCCAGCTGAGGTTGAGGCAGAAGAATGGCGTGAACCCAGGAGGTGGAGCTTGCAGTGAGCTGAAACCGCGCCACTGCACTCAGCCCGGGCGACAGAGTGAGACTCCATATCAAAAAGAAAAAAGAAAAATCGGTATCCTTAACATATGGTTATAAGCACAAACTTTTTGCTTTGATGTTCAACGGAGAAATATACCCAGTCCCAGTACACCTGAGGTTTACATTAAAAATCACCTTGTGGCCCACAGTTTCAGCTTAGACTGATGTTCAGACACAGTACCTCTGGTGTTAGTGAAACGTGACATATCTGGAATTCGGACTGTCAGGCCAAATGTCACAGAAAGGAGCTAACAAACCCAATCTTCCAAGGGAGAGAGAAGTTATTCCATGGCAAAGATTACCAAATTGTTATTTACATGGTGGATCCCAAACACACAAAAAATATTTGTGGCTTTTTGAAGTACACTTGCTGGTAAACAACATGGAACCTCGTGGCCTTACCATGGAACAGTGGCTCCCAACCTGCCCTGGGCCCTAGAATCACCTGGGAGCTTTTAAAATACGATGTCTGGGTCACATTGTCAGAGACTTCTGATTGGTCTGGGCTACAATCAGAACATCAGGATTGTCAAAACTCCCAAGTGATTCTTATGGTCCAGAGCTGAGAACCACTGCTCTACCTCAGAGCAGTGCTTCTCAAACTCTAACAGGTACCTGGTGATCTAGTTAAAGTGCAGATGATCCAGCAACCCTGGAGCGGGACTGGAGATTTTGCATTTCTAACAAGCTCCAGCGGATGCTAATGCTGTTGGTTTGCAACCACTCAATGAAGAGCAAGGCTCTGGAGTGGCCCGAGTCAGAAATATTCCCACAAATTCTGCTTCAGCATTCTCCTGACTTCTGGAATGTTAGGACGATTCATATGGGGCCTGCAGTTCTTATTTCCAGATTGAACACCTCACCCTCTTATCAGGGCTGCCTTACCATTAGGCACAAAGAGGCACAGGGCATGGGGCCTGTGAGCCTTTCAAGGACTTTCGAAAACATTGAGACCTGAAAGAATGTTATGCAACCAAATTGAAACTACAAAATAAAAAGTAAAAATAATGAGTAATTACATGTCCACAGAAAGGGACACGATGACTTTCATTAATTGTCCAATATTTATGCAATTTTAAAAATATAGATTTTATAATTTTACAATTCCTAAATATAGTACACATAAATGCTGAGAAATCACAGCCAATCAAAATTAAATTATTTTACTTGATAAGCCAATAATTAAGAAGCAAATATAAAAAATACTTACAATTTTTTCTTCAGCAAAATTGTATCCAGTGTGGCATGTGGGTCTACTTAGTGTTTGATAGGATGAGGAGTAGGGTCTCCAAAAATATGACTGCTCAGGGCTAGAAAGATCTTAAAATGACTGTTCAAAGGCTTTTCTTTCCTACCTATAACATTCAGCCCAAGCCACCAAGGCAGTTCCCAGAGCCTTCTATGGTAACTCATCACTGAGACCATTTCCTAACACACAGGTCCCTAAGCCAGCCAGAGGCATTTATACATTATTGCTCCTACATTTTAGTGGATACCTGTGGTGTTTAGGGATCGTTCTTTACCTGTTTCAATTTATCCAAAACCATGTGGCTTCTCTGGTTTCATTCTTTCACTTACAACTCAGTGTTTGAACATGGGGATATTGCAAATCTCAGTGTTCCAATTCAATAGTCAAAAAAGATTTTCAATCTGCTACCACAAATGGCCAAATTACTGGTTTATTCCTTATTTACCTTCCTTCCTTCCCCTCCCCCTTCCCCTCCCCTCCCTTCCCCTCCTTTCTCTCTTTCTCTCTCTCTTCTCTTTCTTTCTGAGTCTCTCCCTCACCCAGGCTGGAATGCAGTGGTGTGATCTGTGCTCACTGCAACCTCTGCCTCCCACGTTCAAGCGATTCTCTTGTCTCAGCATCCCAAGTAGCTGGGATTACAGGTGCCCACCACTGTGCCAGGCTAATTTTTTTATTTTTAGTTGAGATGGGGTTTTGCCATGTTAACCAGGCTGGTCTCGAACTCCTGACCTCAAGTGATCTGCCCTCCTCGGCCCCACTGTGCGTGGCCCAAATTACTGATTACTGCCACAGCAAGGCATGCACTAGGATCATTTTTGACAATCATAATCTACAGGCACAGCATGATAAAACTTACGTCTAAAAGTGAAACTGGTGTACAGGAAATCAAAGTTACTGCTTTATGGTTTTCCAGTTGCCATGTCATTTTGGGCTTAAGAATTAACTTCAAGCAACCCTATTTCTCCCTCTCACTCTCACCCAGGAAAGCTTATCTGCCATAATTTTTTTTTAATTACTCCAATTGGATAATCTGCTCAAACACAAGCCCAAAAATCATACATGGACTGAGAGAAATACCTTTGTGGATAAACTGGGTCTCGACAATATTGATGTGTATATAATGAAAAACTAAGGACATCTGAACCTGGAGTCCAACAATTTCCCTACAACCTGGTGGATTAATTAGGACAGCGAAAAATCAACACAAAGACATTTAGGGGAGATGAAATTCCTGGATAACCAATGTGGGAATGCATCCAAACTAGTGGTTCTCAAGCTTCAGCATGCATGAGAATCACCCAAAGGATGCTTAAGACTTCAGGGTCTTACCACTACCTATGGCTTGGGAGGTTTGCAACCAGGCCCAACCAGGTGATTCTGAGGCATGTGGTCATCCTTCTTATTTTGAGGACTGGTGTTACACATGGAAGAGAAGATAAGGAAGGGCTGGGACTTAAGAGAGCAATGGCATCTGGGAATTTGGTCTTGTTTGCCACGGCATCCACAGGGGCGGAGACTAGTAAGCGTGTGTTAAATGACTGTGGCCTTATGATTACATTTGAGTCTATGCTTTGTTATACTTGTTTGCCATATTAGATGACTCTAAAATGTGAAGCTTATACAACTTTTATTTTATTTTTAAGCTATTTTGAACAGACTGAAATTAGACAGGGGCAAAGCTGATCTAAGTGGAGGGCACAGAATCAGCTAAAGCAGGGAAGCAGAAAAAGGAGTGATTTTGTTTTCAGTCAATGGGGCATGCAGTGCAGATGAAGCAAAAAGAATGGAAAAGGATTTACATGGAGTGACTCTGAAAACTCTTTTTACCAGCACTTCACTGGGCAGTACTGGTAGAAAACCACTCATATGGCAACAGCCTCTATTTTGACCTTTTAGGCTTAAACCCTAAGAAAGCCTTTCCTTCATGCATTCATTCTCTCTACCAACTCCTCACAACTCACCTGGAAGAGATGGATTGTGCAAGCAATTCTTTTGTCATTATTTGCTGTAACTATTCAAGTTTGGCATATTCAGCATAGTAATATACAGTTTTGATAAAAAATAAATATCTATTCTCTCCCTGAACAGTAAAAGCCTTTAAGGATAACTACACTTAATTAAACAAGCCAAAAACAAAACAATAGTAGCTGTGTCATTGGATGCTCAGCAGATTAGCTACTCTACCACTCAACTTTTCAGGGTCAGTAGCGCATATTCCGCCTTCCTTTCTGTTACTATGGATAAACTGTCAATGCTCCTAGCTTTCTTTGTGTGCACTAGATCAGTGCTGCTCTAAGTGTGGGAAGCTTCCTTCCTTGAGAAAGTCTTACCACAAAAAAACAATGTCAGTTTAATTAAATTGCATGCTTACACTGATGATTTATTTTTACATGCAAGCTTGTCATGGACAGGTAGCAGATAGTTCTTGGGCTGGCATACGTAGCAACCTTGCATGCAATCCCATCCCTGCTTGCCCAAGGACATTGCTCTTTTAATTATCTCTGTTTTCTTTAGCACCAATATTTCTGTCTTTTACTAACAGGGCCATTCCTATTAGTAAATCAACATGCTGTAATATCCCATATTCTAAAAAGAATCTCAGTCCTAGCATCTCCTTCCAGATACAGCCCTGTTTCTCTGCTCCCTTTGATAGCAAAACTCTTCCTGTAATTGCTGTTTTAGTTTCTCAACTCCTATTCACTCTTGAATTCACTCTAATCAGGTTTTCCTTTTTACCACTCCACTGAAACAACACTTGTCATGGTCACCACTATCCACCGCACTTCCAAATCTTGGGACCAGTTGTCTGTCCACATCACCACCAACCTCCCAGCAGCTCTAGATACTGCTTCCTTCTTGAAATGCTTTCTTCACAGGATACTATACTTTGCTGATTCTCATCTTACATCACAGGCTGCTCTTTTTCAGTCTTCTTCACTGGATACCTCTCTACTTCCCCACTTTTAAAATGTTGGCATGCCCCAGGACTCAGTCCTGTCTCTCTCTTTTCAGTCTGTACTTTTTTCCTCAGTGCTCTTGTTCAGTTCCAAGGCTTCAAATCCTGACCATATGCTGAGGAGCCCAAACATACATGTCCAGCCCCAACGTCATCCCTGAGCTCCATGCGAACATGTGTAGCTTTCTCTTCTACATCTCCACTTGGAAATCTAGTACACCTCAAACTTATGTTCAACATGGAATTCTTCAATTCTCTCATCCTCAATGCTACTCCTCTCTCCATTTTTTTCACCTAGGTGAATGGCATCACAATTCATCCTTTTGCTTAGGCCAAGCATCTAAGGAACATCTTCCATTACTTTTCTTTTCTCCCACCCACACCCAGTCACTTGCCAAGTCTTATCATCCTTATTTCCCAAACCAATCTTCTCACTACCTTCATTGCTATCTGCCTGTCCAAGCCATCACCAACATCTCTTACCTGGATGGCTGCAGTAAGCTCCTAACTGGTTCTCCCTGGTTTCTCTTTGATCTCTCTACATATCAATATCTGGGCTCTGTCTTCCTCCGCCAACCTCATCTTTACTGGTTCCTTCCCTCCCCATATTTCAGCCACACTAACAGTCTTTCAGTTCCTTGAGTGTGCCACATTTACTCTGACCACAGGGCCTTTGTAGATGATATTCCTACTGATAGAATCATTCTTCCTTTGCTCTTTGTTACCCCCTGCTTAGCTTTCAGTTCAAGCTTCACTCCTTCATGAAAGACCCCTCCTGTTCTAGTCCAGAACAATGTTCATTTCATAACACCCTCATAGACCTGTGCTCTTTGTCTTTATAGTACTTATTTTAAACATTAGGCACTGGAGAATACTGGCTGAATAAATGGGTCAGTAAATGAATGGACAATCTCTCTAAGAAACTTTGATTTAACAAACCGCTTTTTGGCTATGTAGAGCTCATTTGAAACCCAAGTTGGTTAATGTATGATATGTTTGAGGCCAATACGCACACAAGATAACCAAAATACAGACCTGAAATTTCAACTGAAGAGAGAGTTTTTACTTTCCTCAGTAAGCAAGTATGTTACAAGATTTTTCTTCTTGAAAATATGTATAAAGCTGTGACTTTATTTTTGTACTTTATTTCACAATGTGTATGGGAAGGGGGTGGAGAGAAGCTTGTTTCAAAGTGTCCTGTATTTTTGGTACTTAATTTTCATCTTCCTTATGTTCCTTCTTTATTAGGTTGAGCAGTTGTTCTCATCAGAAACATCTACCAAGAACTTACAGGGGGTCATGAGATAGCTCTGCAGCAAACAAGAAAGAGAAGAAATGCTTCTTGCCCTTGCAGAATTGTGAGTGGGCACACTTGCTATGTTATACAATATTAGGCATGCAGGTAGAAAAAAACAAAGAACCACACAAATCACCAGGTGTCTGGTCACAAACTCTGGCAGAGCTTTACACGAAGCAGGCAAGCTACAAGATTTGGAACAACACAGCTTATAGATGAAAGTTAAAGGCATTTAATTTACTTGAAAACACAGGAAGAAAAGACCAACACAAAAAAGAACATTCATTTTGAGGGATGAGCAATTCAATTGAGTTCAAGGGTAGGGCAATGGTGACTTCTCAGCCATCTGCTATCAATTTGACATGCATTAAGCACACAACTGGGTTAATAAAAGTGGGAGTTTGGGTTAAAATGCCATGCTGAGAGGCCCTGAACAAATGTTTGTCTAAGAAAGTTGAAACTATGGAAGAAAAGGTGGTCAACTTCAGAGACGTAGATGTAACTCTTGCAACGTGCTTCAACATAGTTTAGCCAAGCGGAAACCTTTTCCTCCTAGTGTATGCTCTTTAACATATTTAAGATGTCCTTAACATCTTTCAGAATCTAGTTTTCTACCAATACTATACGGGTTAATATTTTTCACAAAGTACAAATAGTAGAGGGCTAATTTTTGGACTGTGATACATTTATGAAGCAAAGCAAACCTCATCTGCTTTCATGACTTGAATGGAGGAGAATGGTTAGACTATTAAAAGAGGAGAGGAGAGGAAAGAAGAGGCAAGAGCAAGAACATGCAGCAGACTGGCTGCTCCAACTTGGCAGTGGTCTCTTTAGACACTGGAGTCCTGTCCATGAATGAGGCTGGACTCGCAGCCACCAGCCATTGCCAGTGGAGAGGCAGCACCATACTCCTACCAGCACTCACATGGGTGGGAATGGAATGAAGTCACCACATTTAGCAAAGAGTGACGGCACATTTCTTGGGTTTGCTATGGGAATAATCTTCTGTTTAAATGTATTACACAGAGCTCATCTCTAACAAAATCACCTTCCTATTTGGTTAACACTGTAAATGAAAATTCTGAACACTGTGTGTTTACTCAAAAGCAGAATCTATACTTCTCAGACTGCTATCCACTTGTGTGACCACAAAGTCTTCAAAATTGGAGTAAAGATGGGGCAGAGAGAGGCAGTATTTAATATCAAAAAGCCACACGGTTGTCACAATTTTAGGCAAGCTTAAGCAGAAATTGTATATGTAAGGAATAAAATGTCAATGTTACTTTCAGTTTGAATTTCTACCACTGAAATTTTAATTCAATCTAAAATATTCCTCTGCACATGAGTCAGGCAGAATGACCAAATGTTGATGCTGCATGATGATGATGTCCATAGCCTGGACCTCTTCCCATCTGGCTCCTTGGATTTCCTCACAGCCCTTCCCAGGTACTCAGAATGCTTGCTCTTTGGTTGTAAGGCCAGATGCATGAGCAAAAACTCCCACCTAAATCTGTAGCATGCGGACATCCAAATGAATAGATAGTTGATTCTACTCACAGATATCAAACTAAATATGTTAAATTCTAAAGACAGCTATTTCAACAGTCTCAATTAGTCTTCAAAATGGAAAAGCTGCTTCTGTACTTATGTAAAATATAATATGCTATGTTATACTATTTGTTACTTCACAAAGTTTTTAACACATCATTCTAACACCTCCAAGTCTAAAAATGTATACTGCAGCAGAAGCCATATTGAGCATATATAATCAAATTCGAATCCTATATTCCTGCAGCTCTCACCACCATCAAAGCTTGCCATCTGGAGAAAACACAGGGCGACTGTGACCTATGGATAGATGCTTAGAGAATCCAACCTTCATCCTGAGCATGAGGGTGTTGGCGTTCGGAAAAGAGGAAGAAGGCGAAGCAGGCAAATGTGGTCTTGGAGAGTGAGAATGAGAATGCTAATGAAATAGGGTAAATAACAAGCTTGGAAGTGAAGACCAGGCTAGTTTCCTAGAGCACTTTTCCATTATGTATCCTGAGACTATGGAGACAGAAAGTGGAGAGAGCAGATAAATCCATGACACCGCACTCTCCGGGATCAGTTCCTGCCATTCCGACTGCCCTAATATCCTTTCCTGGCTCCTCTCTCTTCTAGTATTACTCTCAGATCATGCTGGATATGCTTAATATAAACTGAATTTATCATCTTCTAGAGATTCCGATATCAACTTTATGTCAATAACCTCCCAAATGCCTATGTTTTGTTCTGAAGTTTCCTCTGGGCAATATTTTCAGCTGTCTATTGGCCATATCACTTGGATGAACAGAAAGAACTTCAATCTCCATGTGTCCACCTCAAGGGTCATGTCTTATTCCCAGTGTGGAGCAAACGGCAGATGCTTAATGTATTTTGTTAAGACGAATTAAGAAAGATCAGAAATGATTCAAATTTCTAGTAACAGAGAATTGGTTAAATAAACTATGGTATGGCCATTCAATGGAATATTATTCAGCTGTAAAGGAAAATACATAAAAGAATGAAAGGTTTTCTATCTATTAATTTGGAAAGGTTGCCAGGATTTCTAAGAGTGTTATAAAGAACAGTGTGTATATTACATTACCTGCTGGTCTCTGTATAAAGGAACACTAGGAGGACATGTAAGAAACAAATACAAGTGGTTATACAGCCTAGGGGTAGAGGGTCAATGGGAACAGAACTTCTCAATGCATATGCTATTATGTTGTTTGATTTTTGAATGATGGTAATATATATAAAGGAAACAGTAGTTCAAGACAAGTGGTAATATTTTTTTAAAAGGCTTAATTCAGAGGCAAATAAAAAAAAAAAGCCACCACTTCACATTTGAGATCAAATGAAAAAGATTATTTTGTACTCTCTTCTTCCTCTATACATTGAGCTGCAATTATCATCAACTTAAATGCCTTACTTGTTGGCAACCAAGCGCATAACAGTCCAGTCCTTTGGAAACATCTCTGGGCGTATCAATATTCGGAACACAGTAAATATCTGCAGCAGGAAGTCCTTGGATAAGGAGAAAATAGATCATTTTATTGGTTTATTGTAACTGTCAACATACATATGCACATACACAGGCAGTACTGTTGTACTGTTACCATTTCCAAAGCAATTATAGAGAAGAGAGCCATAGTTTAATAGTTTGCCCAATGGAAGGAGTCATAAACCTTCCCATTCTCAGCACTCAAACCCACCCAAATGTTTTCTTTTCTTTCTTAGGCACAGTGAAAATGAGTTTTTATTTCTCTCCACAAGTTCTAACAATTTAGGGTTTTGAAAATAAAGTGGAAAACTTGTAACAGAAGATTAACACGGAAATACATTCCCTTTCTTCCATTATAGTGTCTTAAACATCAGAATTTTTCAATGCAGGAGAGCAGTGAACAGTCCTGGCTCAGCTCTGCTTTCCTTTAAGTGGGTGTCAAAATTTAGAAAGTTATGCTTATCAAAAAGCATGTCAAACAAAAACCTATTTTTCTTACAGGGCATTCTTGAGATGCAGTATTAATGGAATGTATGCAGGTTTATAGAATTTGAGTGAGTTTTCCAGAGTGTGCTATGCAGAATACATTCAAATGAGGATATGTGCTAAGTCAAGCCCAGTGAGGAGTGCTTAGTAGTTATGAGATTATCAATATATTCCTCAGAAAGATGCCATACCAGAATGGTAGCAGTATTTACTGAGATGTTATCTTTAAATTGATCACCTGAAAACACTCTTGACAAGAAGCTATCATCAAACATGGAACTATTACTTCCTTAAACATTACAAGAGATAGGGTCAAATGCGCTATAGCATATGATACTTAAAGTGGAATCAAGGAGATAACGTACCACACACAATGAATGAAATGAGCTTTCCCTACTCAAAAAGGGATTAGCTCGATCTAGCTTTGATTTAGATTTATTAACTAGAAAACTTAAAGAGCTTTTTGTAACCTAAGTGATTCTAGGAAAATACATTTCTCTAACAATCTGATTGAAGGTAACGATATGGTGTTGCTTCAAAAATAAAAAGCAACCCCAAACACCAGAGTTTTATTTATCAAATACAATGACACATTAAGTTAAACATGTAAGCTGCTTGAATGTAAGATTATGGTTGTCACTCATGTCAACAGAAGACAGAAAAAAATCTAAAAACTAAAACCCATGTGGTAGCTTTATTTTCTTTTTATATACACTAACAACTTCAATCAAGCCCATAAATATTTTGACAACAACTTATTTTAGCTTCTTTGGCATCAACACACATATGTTGATATGTAGTATGCGCCATGTGGAAACATGCCCACTAGGTCATCCATCTTTAAATGGCTAGACAAATCCAGTCCATGTCTCCAGAATCACTGGAAGCAGAGTTTCCCAAATGTATTTCACTGTAGGTCAGATAATTTTGGGAAACACTTCACATTCCAGCTCTCTCTTGGGAGAGTAGGCCATTAGCTTACTAAACTGTGAGAAGCCCTTTCTAATGCATTTCTGAAACTTATTTTAATGGTTTCTTTTTTTTTTTTTTTTTGAGACGGAGTCTCGCTGTGTCGCCCGGGCTGGAGTGCAGTGGCCGGATCTCAGCTCACTGCAAGCTCCGCCTCCCAGGTTTACGCCATTCTCCTGCCTCATCCTCCCGAGTAGCTGGGACTACAGGCGCCCGCCATCTCGCCCGGCTAGTTTTTTGTATTTTTTAGTAGAGACGGGGTTTCACCGTGTTAGCCAGGATGGTCTCGATCTCCTGACCTCGTGATCCACCCGTCTCGGCCTCCCAAAGTGCTGGGATTACAGGCTTGAGCCACCGCGCCCGGCCTTAATGGTTTCTCAGTTGATTCTTTTGAGTTACTTAGACACACATATATATATATGTGTGTGTGTGGGTATGCGTGTGTGTATGTGTATATATATATATATAAAATATATAATCCCTGCAAAAATGGCTTGTGCATTTATCTTTGAAAGAGTTATACTCACTTCAGTTTCCTACCTTGGTGTGTTTGCTTAGATAGATATCAAAGTCACTCAAGTGGAGATTCTTTGGCTTTATGGTCAACAACTAGTTAGGAATAGTATAAATAAATGATAAAATGCGGAAGTTTTATCTTCTTGCCTCAAAATTTGTAACAGAATTGGAAACTGGAGGCAGCACTCTTAGTGGTAGTGGTGGTGTGTCTGTATGTGTGTATGTGGTATGTGGGGTGGGGGACTGTGCTGTCAGTTGCAAGGAGGAAAAATACTGGCTGAAAAGATTGGCTATAGGAGGCAAAACATCTATCTTACCAGCTAGCAACTTGAGTTTTCTTTTGTAGTGCTGGGGACAAAGGAAACAGTATTGCAGGTGGAGGAGTTGGGGATAGATGAACTGTTTCTGTGCTATCTCATTTTCCTAGACTCATTTATCTCCCACAATAAAAGGGTGAGGCAGCATGTGACATTGCCAATGCCTGTGAATTTACATAAATCTTTATTTCCCCCAAGAAAACTTTTCAGTGTCGCAAGTAGTTTTCTACAGTATCCATTCAAGATTCATTGATATTTATAAAACCAAACACATTCAGTAGTAGAACCTTGTAAGAAAAATAAAAGAGCATAATAATGAGGATCAGAAAACCTAGATTTTAAATCCTGGCTATGCAATTAACTAGCTCAATAACCTTGGCAATTTGTTTAACCTCTCTGGAAATGAGTTCTCATACTTGTAAAATGTGGGAGCTTTGAGGTCTCTTGTAGTTAGAGGAGATTTAAAAAATCAGTATGATCACTTAGTTATTCAAAAGGCATCTCCACATTTTTCTTACTTCTAAAATGTAGGCAAATGTTTCATCACATCACGTTGTCATAACACAAACACCTTGCATTTTAGTATTTACATGTAATTTAGTTCAGCAAGTCTCTGTCTACTGCCATGCAACAGGGTTTATTCCAAACTCAGTTCCAATATTCGAAAGCAATGTGACCTCAATGCTAGATTCTTTAACATTTCCCTCCCTCCCACCCAAAATACAGTGGTATTTCCTCGACTTTCCTCTCCAAGTACTTTTCAACTCTGGTCATTCCACTAAATATGTGTTTTTGCATAGACAGATGTGGTTATTTTGTACATTTAACTAAGTAACCGATTCTTTTTATAATTTGAAAAAGAACGTTGCCATGCCTATAATATTCCTGCTTGGACAGCACAAAGAAATCAGTATTTCATATGCTACCATTTAAAACCTGGCAGAATGGGAGCAGTTTCTTTTTCTGTTTTACATCATACAGGACAACAGGGTCACTTAACCACATTAAATTATTTAACATGGTTAAACTGTATTATTGGAATTCTTCAAATCAGGGTTCAAAATAAAAAAGAAACAGGGAGGTGTCACTTTATAGAAGTCTTTTTTCTGCAGAGGTTCAAGTAAGAGAGAGGTTCAAGTAAGAAAGTTCTTGTGAAAGTGTTCCAAAACAATAAAAGTCCCATATTTAAATATAAAACAAAGTAGGAACAGTTGTTATAATTTTAGAAATGATCACCAACATGTACTGATTTATAAATACTGGGTGCTTTACTATGTGCCAGGCACTGTGTTAGATGCTGGGGACACCTGGTAGGAGACATTCTTTTATTTATTCACGCAGCAGGTGTTTATGGAGTGTCTGGAACATGCCACACAATAGTCAGTGTGTTAAATGTGCTCTTTGCTTTCATGGAGTTCACAGTTCAGTGGGAGAGATAAATCTTAATCTAAAAACCACACAGATACATGCATGCTTTGCAAATGTGAATAGTCTGAAGGTCAGGTATTCCACACAGAGGGAACAACACCTGTAGGCCTCAGAGGCAAGAGAGAGCACAGGGTTGCCTGGACTACAAGTGGCGGTGGCAAGACATAGGGCTTAAAGATAAACAGGGATAAGTAAAAGATAGAAAAATGTCATAATTTTTTCCATAGTAAGGAGTTTGGACATTTATCCTGCAGGCATTGTAGAGACACTGAGGGGTTTTATGCAGATGTTTGAGAGGATCAAATTTGTGTTTTAGATTTTTTAACTGTACCATATAAAAACTGTTTTGTGCTTACATATGATACTATGATATTAAGAAAGACACAAGACAGGATTGGCTTAAAAAATATGGTACATTTACACCATAGAACACTATGCAGTCACAAAAAAGAACAAAATCATGTCCTTTGCTGCAACAAATAGCTAGAGGCCATTATCCTAAGTGAATTAACATGGAAACAAAAAACCAAATACCGTGTTCTCACTTATAAGTGAGAGCTAATCATTGGATACACACTGACATAAAAATGGGAACAGACATGGGGGACTGCAAAAGAAGGGAGGGAGGGAGAAAGAAAAGGGCTGAAAAACTACCTATTGGGTACTATGTTCACTATTTGGGTGACGGACTCAACTGAGGCCCAAACCTCAGCATCATGCAAAGTATTCATTAACAAACCTGCACATGTACCACCTGAATCTAAAATTTTTTTTAATCTAATTTTTTTTTAAAAAGAGAAAGCCACAAGACAAAAATTAGTCTTGTGAAACAGAATTGGCAAGACACAGAGAGACAAATCCTGAGTTCATGAAACATGAGTTAAGACATCCATAAAACAAAGCATCATGAGGCTGCTACACAGAGTAGGACATTTTTTTCTTACTTCAAGAACAATGAACAGGACAGACCCTCAGACTATAGTCAAATGTCATTAAAAAAATTTGCCACAAATTTCAAACCAGTAATATCCTTGATGTGAGGTTTGAATTCAATTAAAGGGTGTTAATAATCATTATCACATTGAAATTTACATTCTTAAAATGGAATCTTTAAGTATCTTATGCAAAATAACTCCCAAATGATTTTCCATCTTTTAGAGCTATATAACCATTTTTCTGTAATCAATATATTCAAATAAAGATAAGTCAAAATAATTATATTGAAAATCTTTTGAAGCAGGCAGAAATATTAAGACCATGCATTCCTTCAACAAAGATTTAATGTTCCAGGTTCTGTGCTTAGGACACCAAGACATGGTCTCGACTCTCAACGGCCCATAGTCATCAAAAACACAAGGAAGTGGCAAATAATGAGAGTGCATTATTGCGTGCTATCAGAGAGGGAGGATTGTATCCTGGGAAGGCTTCATTGAGAAGGTGATACCTGAGCGGGATTTGTAGGGTGAGCTGAATCAGAAAAGGGATTAACAGGGGTACACATTAGGCAATGGAAGTGAGGTGGGGGTAGAATAGGCATTACAGATAGAAAAAAAAATGATTCATAGGAATTAAAAATTATATATTTGGTTTTTAAGGAATATAACAGTATTTGAAGTGGCTGGAGTGACTGAAAGGTGTTCAGAAGGGGGTGGAGGATAATGTGGTTGGAAGGTAAACTGAGGATAGAAACAACATGATAAGGAGATTGGACTTTGTCCTGTAAGGAATGGGAAGTACTCAGAGTTTTAAAGCCAGATTGGGGCTTTAATCAATATATATGATCAGATATAATTTTTGAAAGCTAGTGGGACAGTATATAGGAGACATTGCAGTTATAATCGTGCTGTACTTAACTTCCAGCTCATGTATAATCTTGTGCTTATAGCAAGATTCCCACAGTTCTATGAAAAGTCATAATCAACAAAGCACAGGAGTCTCACTGCTGTATATACATGAAATGCCAAGGATATGGACAAAACTGTAGCCTCCAGTACAAGGTGGGTGTATAATAAAGCATTACTGATGACAGAAGGAGGAAACAAATCTTAATCACTACTTGGTGTTGACTTTTGTTCATTTTAAAATAATATTATGTTCTAGAGAAGGAAAAAAACAATACAGAGTACCAGCCCTCAGGTCTTTGCTGCCACATACTTGTGTTCTGACACTGTGACTCATGCTCTCACACACAAGTAGGAACCTGAGGACCGAGGAGGAGAAGTGGCACACTGCTCAGGAAGCCAGAAGCTACTTCAGCAGTAACCCTGGAGGCATCCAGGCTCTTCAGGCAAGAATGGAGTTGAAAGACCATTAGTCTTAGCAGATACTTGAGAGCTACATACTTTTAAAATTCATTTTGATTTACAGAACCACTGGAAAATGCTAAGACAAACCTTACCTTTCTTTCAACTGTTAAAAAGAAAGGAAAAAGCAACATCAGGAATAAAAAACAACATGAATATTCATTTGAAAATCTCTATATATAATTGGTCAAGTATCAATTAAAATATAAAAGGTACACATCCTATGACCCAACAATTATACTTCTAGGAATTTATTCTACAGCAATATGGGTACAAGTCCATAGAAAGAGGTGTATCAAGATGTTTACTGCAAGACCCATTCTAATGGTAAAAATCAGAAATGATTAAATTATGTAGCATTCATATAACAAGATTCAGCAGAATAAGGTAGTGGGCTATATAATGAGATATTATCATGTAAAAAAAAGTATAGGTCAATATAAATAGTATGATTCCATTAAAAAATGTGTATGTGTGTACATATATATATGTACATATATAGCATACAAAATAGTCTACAAGATTATACCTTTAGGTGTTAACAGCAGCTACCTCTGGGGATTAGGATACATTGGGGGTTGAGAGGAGGGTAACTACACTTTATTACTTTTTAAAACAGTAGCGTTATATGGAATTTTTGGTGTCTAATTTCAATATCACTTATAATTTTCCATTAAATATCACCCGATTAACTGTACTTTACCTGCTATTTACTTTCTAACCTAAATATACATACAAAACCCCAAATAACTCTCCTTCTATTAATCTGGCCTTTCTTAGACATCTCCATTCTATGACTAGAACTGCCTTATTATCTTTAAAGAGTTGACAATTGAAATTTTATATAATTCGATAGGAAAGATTTTGGTTTAAGAAAGTTTATTAAAGTTTAGGGAAAAGCTGAGTTTAGCTGCCTGAGCAAAGAGCTCAGGATGTTAATAGAATTCCTAGTTCTCCCAATTACTTAACAATAATAGCATCAGTCAATCTCACGGCGGGGGAGGCAAGGAGAGGATGAAATGTGGGGTAAGCACTACATCTGGCTCATGGCTGTGGGATGGGGGTGAGGAGGTGTTCTGTAACTGTTAGCCAGTATCACTGCAGTTTACATAATGCTTATTTATAAGAATGATTTAGATGGCCTTAATAACAGGCTTTTATTAGTCTTGATATCCCTAATGTCTAACCAAGATGCTCAATAAATGTTTGTTGAATCAACAATTGGTATCTGCAATAAAATAATGGGGGCCTACTTCACGGGGTCCTTTTGAGGATTAAACTGAGTTAATATTAATTAACTGCTTAGAACAGTGCCTGATACATACTAAATTGCATATAAAATGCCTTCTGCTTAGAGGTCTTCACTTCCTTTACTACAATATCAAAACCCAAAATTACTCTAAAATTTTTTGCTCTTATAATCCATTTGGCAGCAAAACCTGACCAGAATGATTTATAGTCTTTATTTATCACATATGGAGTGAACATTTTGTATCACTCTAGATTTTATTGGAGGTGCCATATATGTACCATATTATCTTTATGAAATCATAAAAATTCTGATTTCTGAAGTAAAATTGGCACTAAGGACTTTGTATAAGGGTCTAGGGACAAGTGTTATTATCTTTGAAAATATTACAATGTAGGGTTCAGGAACATAACTAGAAATATTTGGTTTCAAAGAAAATTGAGCACAGGAAACATTTATTAATATCTTTTATAAGGTGATATATGAACTTTTAAAATGCAGATTAAAACAAGATGACCAGGGAGGCTGAGGTAGGCAGATCACAAGGTCAGGAGATCGAGACCATCCTGGCCAATATGGTGAAACCTCATCTCTACTAAAATACAAAAAATTAGCCAGGCATGGTGATGCATGCCTGTAGTCCTAGCTACTTGAGAAGCTGAGGCAGGGGAATTGCTTGAACCTGGGTGACGGAGGTTGTAGTGAGTCGAGATTGCACCACTGCACTCCAGCCTGGGCAACAGAGCGAGACTCATTCTCAAAAACAAAACAGAACAAAACAAAAAACCAAAAAAAAACCCAAGATGACTAATCAGCCTTTAGTAAGTTAAATATATGTCCTCTAGCCTGCATTTACTCCAGTTATTTCTTCCATTCTTACACTGGAAAAGTGTAAGAATCTTATTCCCAGTCAAGGATAATTCTGTTCCTTCCTGCTGCCTTCTCAGAGACCTCGCCCTGAAAGTTAGTACCTCTTTCTTAGATTTTCAGCTTCTCCCTCTCCACCAGCTCTAATCATGAATATATTTACACATGCTTAAGTCTCCTCCATCATAAGTATTCATCAAAACAAAGTCTACACATCCAAACTTATCCCTCTTCTTCTTGAAACACTGCATACAATCCACTGTATCGTTTTCTATTTTTTTTTTTTTCTATTCTTCAATCCATGACAAGTTGGCTTTCACCCTCATCAGTGAAACTGCCCATCAGGTTCACCAACAATATTTAGGGAACCTTTCATGACGGTACTTGACCTCCTTGCAGGAGCAGGCGCTGTTTATCACGCCTCCCTCCTTAGGCTTAGGATTCTATGTAGGTCCTTTGGCCAAACTCTACACTCTCCTTGGATGTTCACATTTACTCCCATGATGTCAGTTATTATTCATTGACTGATAGTTTCCGGATCTACATCCCACAACCCATCTCTCTCTCTCTTGAACTTCAGACACAACTTACTAAACAACTCCATCTAAATGTCCCTCGGGTGGCCAAACTCAGGCTGAAACGGAATTTACCTTCGCTCCCAAACCCGTACACCTAACTCCTCCTGGGATCCTCATGCAGTGAATGGCACCACACCAACATCCAGCCAACTGTCAAAAGGCCTAAGAGTCATTTACAACTCCTCCCTCTCCTTCACCTTTTTAATAGTATCAGTCATCGAGTCCTGCCAATTCAACTTCCTAAATGTCCCTAGAATCTATCTCCACAATCACCTCTATTTCAAGCCACAGTCATTTCTAGCTTAGGTTACTACTTCAAATCTTTTACAGAGTTCTGCCTCTCATCTTGACCTCAGTGAATCCCCTTTCTTTCTTTTTTCTTTTTTTTTTTTTTTTTGAGACAGGGTCTCCTTCTATTGCCCAGGTTGGAGAGCAGTGGTGCAATCACAGCTCACTGCAGCCTCCACCTCCCTGGCTGAAGCGATACTCCCATCTCACCCTCTTGAGTAGCTGGGACTACAGGCGTGTGCCACCACACTCAGCTAGTTTTAAAAAACTTTTTAGAGTGACAGGGTCTTGCCATATTGCCTAGGCTGGTCTCAAACTCCTGAGCTCAAGTGATCCTCCTGCTTTGGCCTCCCAAAGTGCTGGGATTACAGGCGTGAGGTACCATGTCTGGCCAAATGCATTTTCAAAAGTGCAACCAGACAGGTCTTTCTTCCCTCAAATGTGATCTTGTCTCTCCCTTCTTAAAACCCTCAAAAGCTTCAAAATGTCCTCAAAACAAAGTCTACACTCATTCATACAGCCTTAAACTCTATATTCTATCAAACAATCAACAACTATTTCTTGAATGCCTGCTATGTGCTAGGCATGGTCTGGAATCTGAGGATACAGCAGTGAGCCAGACAAAGCTTCAGACATCAAGGAGCTCATGGCCCAGTGGGAAATACACATAAATAAATAAACAAAAATATTCCAGATTCTAATAAGTGTTATAGAGGTTGGGTAGAGAGTGTGCTGTGTCAGTCGGGGCATTCAGGTGATATTTTAGTAGAGACGTTTGAACGTTCCAGCCAAATATACATCTAGCACACTCCTACTAACCTCAGTTCTCAGCTGAGACCTCCCTTGGGAAGTTTCCTGGTGCCTTGAGTCTGGGTTGGCAGCAACTCCCACATGCTCTACAGCACCGCGTGCTTACCCTGCACATTCACCACTCAGGGTGCTAATGCCCATTATTGGTCTGATTACTCCCCAACAAGGACAGGACATCTTTTGCCTGGTTACGTCCCTAGTACATGGTGCACAGTGCTTGCCATGCTTGAGTTGCTCAATATCCACTTCCTGAATGGCAGATTAATTAATTAATATCATTAAATAATTCTCCTGGTCAGAAGGCCTCGCTATTAATTAATTAATTAATTTATTTATTTATTGAGACAGAGTCTCACTCTGTTTCCCAGGCTGGAGTGCACTGGTGTGATCTCGGCTCACTGCCACCTCCACCTCCTGGGTTCAAGCGATTCTCCCGCCTCAGCCTTCCAAACAGCTGGGACTACAGGCACGCGCCACCATGTCCAGCTAATTTTTGTATTTTTAGTGGAGATGGGATTTTGCTATGTTGGTCAAGCTGGTCTTGATCTCAGGCGATCTACCCGCCTTGGCCTCCCAAAGTGCTGGGATTACAGGCCTGAACCACGGTGCCCTGCCAGCCTCAATAATTTTGAAGAGGGGAATATAATTGTCCTTTGAAGAGGTGCATTGGCTGCCTGAAATGAGAAAAGTCTACATAAAACATTTTATTCATTATTTCCATTTGTTTTATTACTGCTAATATGAAAACCAAAGCATAAAACGCAACATCTGGATAATTAATCACGTCTTTCAGTTTATGCTTCTCTGCTGTTTTTTAATTCCCAGGCTCCATAAAAATATGTAGGCTTTTCCTACGGGAAATTTTCAAATATGAAGTCACAGAATTCTTAAGTAAAACCTAATGATTCTTTAACTGTGTTAAGAATACAACTTCTAATGAAAGTTAATAAATGCATAAATGCACAGTCATCTTCCTTTTGATGTTACAGATTTCTGTACTCAGAGTGGTTAAGTCCTAAGGCCTTTTATTCATTTTTAATTCTAAACTCAAAATTGAATGTAAGGCCAGGCATGGTGGCTCATGCCTGTAATCCGAGTACTTTGGGAGGCTGAGATGGGAGGATTTCTTTAGGCCAGGAGTTTGAGACCAGCCTGGGCAACATAGTGAGACTCCACCTCTACAAAAAAATTAAAAAATTAGCTAAGTGTGGTGGCATGTGCCTGTAGTCGCAGCTACTTGGGAAGCGGAGGCAGGAGGATTGTCTGAGCCCAGGGGTGAGCCATGATTGTCACTGCACTCCAGCCTGAGTAACAGTAAAACCCATCTCAAAAAAAAAAAAAAGAAAAAAAAAAGAAAAAAGATTGAATATAAGAATGAAAAACATGATGCCATATGCCAAATGACTGACTGCTGAGGGATTACATCTGCCACAAATGATTCTTCGTGTTATATGACTCAGCTTGTCAACTTCTCTAAGGTAACAACCAGAAGATTTTTCTGAGATCATACAATATTTTCCAGTTAAAGTCAAAGACAAGCCACCCCTATGCACTATCTATATTAAAAAATCAATAATTTCTTCCCCTAAGGCACTGGGAAGGCTTCCAATCAAGCAAATGTCATAGCAGAACTGTACTTTTGGTCCTATAATTCTCCACCACCCAGCTTAAAAGCAACACTTCCAATATGATGGTTTCCATATTAAAGTTGTCTGGAAAACTGAAGAGATGGAAGAGAAATAAAAGTAAATAAGGAAGATGACGGATCATATCATTCCTCTAAGAATAATCAAGCATTTCGTGAAACCAGTGCATTACATTTCCACAAATCTCAGTAAATACTGGATTTTTATAAACCTGGCATCCATATTTCCTATTTAATGTCAGCTTGTCAGGGTAGCACAGCATATTGATTAGACTATAGTTGATACAGAATATCAAATACAACTCTGTATCCCTAGTCAAAAAGTTGTAGTCAGAACTTCTCATTATGGTTTTAGTGAGATGAAATGAGCGAACCTATTTACATATTCTCCTTTATCTCCTATTAAGGCAATATTTCTAGGTTCGTGGAGTTAGTCTATTTGTTTTTATCTCTTCAGTTCTGTTATTCTGCTTCTAGTTTATTGAACTTTGATGACAGATACTTCACATCCTATATCCTTCTCTGAAATGAGAGTTAATAGCTTTGCCTGAGTACCAGAAATCTTTAAAAGCAAATATAGATGAGCAGATCTGTGGATGAGACTGAGAAAAAACTGCTTAGAACTTAATGGAAATAGGTAAAGCAATTGTCTAGGATTTATCTGAACAGTGATGAATAAAAACAAGAGAAACTAAAAAGATATGTTAAAGAAAATAATTTTAAAAAGTCACTTACCCTTAGTTCTTCCTTCGTATTGAAACTATCAAGAAGCTGTTGATAATGTCTATCAGTCATTTGTCGTAATAGGGACAGGAGACAAGCAACAAACTCCCCCTAAGTTAAAAAAAAAAAAAGCATATTTTTTTCTTTTAGTAAGGACATAAAAGAACATCAGTAACTTACACTGAACTGTCCTCAAAGAGAATACGTTAAAATGAAATCACTATGATCCAAACTTGCCCTGTGAAGTCTTCCTAATCTAAATTACCCAAAATGTCACAGCCAAAACTTCTCCCTATGATGATTACCATTTATTTACCTGGTATTCACAAATTTATAATTTTAGAGATGATTTTTTTTTTTTAACTTGGGTGGAAGCTTTTCACTTGGGAACTAACTTCACACATTTAAAGAAGGTAAGGCACTGAGGGTGATGATCATTTACTGAGCATTTAAAATGTCTGCACTAATTATATCATTTAAGTTTCATATCAGCACTATGAGGTAGGGGGTATAATACCTTTTTGAAGAAGGTAAAATGTAGTTTCTGATGTGCTTAATGACTTGCCCCAAGTCACTCAGCTAGAAAGTAGCAGAGCTGGAGTTATGCCCAATCTTTCTGCCTCCAAAGCCCTTCCTGTAGCTTCATGCTCCATTTTTGAATTCATATGACCTCCTCCAACTCATCAGAGAGTTGATCTGCTGACTCACAGGGTATAATGAAAGCCATACTTTGCATAATGTTCATTTCAATCTCCTTTTAAAAAATAGTGTTATTCAGATGTCTTGGAGGATTGAAAATAATTTTTTTAATTGGCCATTCTTTTTGTGCTTGGGCTCTATGTGATTTATAACCACAAATTCTAATTCTTAAAAATTAACAATAAAAAAGTAAACATAGCATCCATAGATTTGAAGACCTACATAAAATTGCTATCACTTGCATTTTTGAATGAACTTCTAATTTAAAACGCTTGCATTTTCAATGCAACCTTTTTTGCTCAGCAAAGAATTTATCTACTTTTAAACAGAGTAATAACATTTAAAACAAAACAAATACAATAGGAGAGGCAATTACTGGTAACTAACTGTATATTTACAGAAGTGCAATTTAATTGGGAACTGGTTTCTTAGATTTTACATGGAAATGACTACAGACTTTATAAGCAGAGACTAAAATCCCTGAGAAGTGGAAATTTTCAACAGAGGCAGCTGGGTCAGGAAAGTTCAATGTATCCTCGCCCACTGCCATGGGAGAACCAAGGAAGGTATAATACTTAAAGACCATGTCAGGGTAACCAGGTACTCAGGCTAGATCTTTGTTTGCAGATAATCATTTGCAACACACGGGTATGACAAATAATTGTCTGTTACATTTTTTAGGGTAAATATTCAAGAAACTAACCAGTGTGGAAAAAACACCCTTCAAGCTCAACATACACTTTGTTAATGAACATGGAAATCCTTGATATTTAACAAAAGAAATAAAAAGTTTAAAGGCAACATTACTTTTTGTGTATGTGTGTAAGGAAGTAACCCAACCCAACACTAGGAAAAGAATGATCTGGAAGGATTGAGAGAACAGTGCCTGGTGCTCACACACAGGACTGGGAATAACAGTGCCTTTTTTTTTTTAAACCAGCCAGACTGGAAAAAGCTCACAATTAATAAGGTATCAGTTAGAGTACCAAAAAGAGTGTTTCCTTAGTACTGGGAAAAATTACTCCTAGAGTAATGCTGTTCTGGTCCTACCTCACAAATTTCAAAAGCAAGACCTAAAATGATCAAACAGTTTCCAATAAATTTAACCTCATTCTATACCAAAGCTCAAATAAATTTTTTAGAAATTAAAAAAATCCACCTCTCGACAATGTAAAATTCACAATGTCTGGCATGCAATGAAAAATTGCCAGGTGGGTCAAGAAGAAGGAAAAAATGATGTAAATGAGGAGAAAAAGTAATATATCAATAGAAACAGATCCAGAAATGACACAGATAATAGAATTACCAGACAAGAACATTAACATAGTTATATTACTGTATTCTAATTATTCAGGACGCTAGAGGAAAGACTGAATATATTAATTTAGAGACATGGCAGACATAAAAAGAGCCCAAATTAAACTTCTAGAGATGAAGGCTACAATTTGTAAGATGAATATTCACTGAATGGATCGAGTGGCAGATTAGACACTGCAGAAGAAAAAATTATTGAACTTGAAAGGGAGAGCAGTAGAAATTCTCCAAAACAAAGCATAGACAGAAAAAACTGAAATAGATAGAAAAACAGAAAAAAGCATCAGCAAACTGTAGGACAACTTCAAGTAGTGGAATATCTATGTAACTGTAATCTCAAAGAGAAGGAAGAGACAGAAAAAATAATTGAAGAAATGAGAAGAAAACCTTTTCAAACTCTTTGAAAATTATAAACCTATATATCAAAGAATCTCTACAAACCCCAAGCACAAGAAACAAGAAGAAAATTACACCAAGGCACATCATAATCAAATTGCTTATAGCCAGTGGTAGAGAAAATCTTAAAACACTATTCAGAAAAAAAAGGGCACATGACATAGAGAAGAACAAAGACAAAGATGAGAAAAGATTTCTCTTGAAAGAATACAAACTGAAAGACAATGGAGCAACAGCTTCAGAGAACTAAAAGGAAAAAAAAAATAACCCAAAAACTATTAACCAAGAAAAATATCTTCCAAATATAAAATATAAAAATATCTTCCAAAAGCAAAGACAAAATAAAGACTTTTCAAACCTCCAAAAGCTTATTCACCACCCCTACTCCACATTGTACTGAAGGTTTTAGTTCAATAAAGCAAGAAAAGGCAATCAGGAATACAGCTTTGAAAGCTATGAAATTGATAAAGAGCTACTAGAACTAACTGAGTTTATTTACATTCCAGAATATAAGATCAATATACAAGAATCAATTTTACTTCTACACACTAAAAATGAACAATCTGAAATTAAAATTTAAAATATCATTAAAATATGAAATAATTACTGATATATACAACAAAAGATGTGTAAAATCTGCACACTGAAGGCTGCAAAACGCTGAGGGGTGGAGTTAAGACTTTAAAAAAATGAAGAGATTACATGTTAATATTAGGATTGGGTAATGCAATATCGTTAAGATGTCAATTCTGGCTGGGCGTGGTGGCTCACGCCTGTAATCCTTTGGGAGGCTGAGGCGGGTGAATCACCTGAAGTCAGGAGTTTGAGACAAACCTCGCCAACATGGTGAAACCCGAGCTCTACTAAAAATACAAAATTAGCTGGGCATAGTGGCGCATGCCTGTAATCCTAGCTACTCAGGAGGCTGAGGCAGGAGAATTGTTTGAACCCAGGAGGTGGAGGTTGCAGTGAGCCGAGATTGCACCACTGCATTCCAGCCTGGGTGACACGAGTGAAACTCCATCTCAAAAAAAAAAAAGTCAATTATCCCCAAATCGATATATAGATTCAATGCAATCCCACTAATTATCCTAGCATAGCTCTGGGGGTTAGAAATTGAAACGCTGATCTGACTTTCAAATCCATAAGGAAGTGAAAAGGATCTAAAATAGTCAAAACAACTTTGTAAAAGAAAAGTAAAGTCAGAAGACTTACACTTCCTGACTTTAAGATTTATTATAAAACATGAGAATCAAGAGAGTATGTTATTGGTGTCAAAACAGAAAAACAGGTAAATGGAACACAACAGCCAACCCTAGGAACAACTCAAATGTCTACCAAGAGGTGAATGAATGAACAAATTGCAGTATAGCCATACAATGGAATACTAGTCAGCAATAAGAAGGAATAAACTATTGATATACAAAAGAATAAGGATGAAACTCAAATATATTGTGTGTGAAGACAGAATTCCCTGACCCAACGCCCCCCGCAAAAAACTATGTATTATATGATTAATAATAATAACTATGTACTACATGATTCCATTCATATCAAATTCTAAAAAATGCAAAGTTATGTACGGTAACAGATAAGTTACTATAAAAAGCAGGTCAGTAGTTGCTTGGGGATGAGGTAGCATGGAGAAGCAAAAGAGAGGCAATGGAGAGGGGCACAAGGAAGCTTTTGAAAGTGATGAACATATTTGCTATCTTGATTGTGGTGATGGTTCATAGGAATATACATACGTCAAAACTAAAATTGTATATTTCAAACAGGTGTCATTTGTTTTATGTCAATTATACCTCAATAAAATAAAAAAGACATGTGACAACACTATGATTTATGGAATGGCACTATGTGTAAGTTACCATACTTTGACTATACTATTGAGTTCATTCCTTATTTGGGCTTTGTTGGGGAGACACAATCAACTTCACTTTAAAGAAAAGATAATTATCTCTTAAGGTTCAGAAATTTACCCCAGGTTCCACAGCTTGAGAATTGTGAGACTGGGGATGTGAACTCAGGTATCTCTGGTTCTAGAAGTCGGAACTCAGTGACTCATCTATTTCTGCTCAGACTATTTGATTGTATAGAGAAAATACACCTGATTTTTTTGGTTATAATTAAAATATTAGTAAGTATACTGGAATCCATCAGTTGATAACTAAGGTTCATACTTTTTTACCTTTCTCTTAATACGCCTTGACTTAAAAATGCAAATCTAGTTAGCAGAAACCCATTCATCTCTTTTCCATCTCTTAGGTTTTCCATATCATATTCACATTGTCTCCAATACAGCTACTAGATTAATTTTCCTAAGACATTTACTTCAACACACAATCCTGTGAATAGTGAAATATGCTAAAGTGGGAAAAATGACACATTATTTGTTGTAAATTTAGTAATAAGAAATAGTATGCAATAATGAATAGACTTTCATCTTAAGTCTTTACAGTCAGTATACATAGGGGAACAACCTGTTTGAATCCAGATTTATGATTTTATTTGTCATATCTGACTTAGGCCCATTTTAATAACTTATAATCATGACATATAATCCCTGAGGCACTTAGGATGATTATTGTCAATCCCAACATCTACTCTACAATGTCATTTATTCACTTATGCTGTTTAGGAACTCCAACCACATTCAACTCTGTTAGGAGGCCTACATGTCCAATTACTAATGTATATTTTATCCATAATGTAATTTTTTTGCTCTATTTTTTAAATTTAAATTTTAATTAATTTTTTAATTTTTTTATTTCCATAGGTTTTTGGGGGACAGGCGGTATTTGGTTACATGACTAAGTTTTTTAGTGGTGACGTCCAATTACTAATGTATATTTTATCCATAATGTAATTTTCTTTGTTTTTAAGATATTTTAAGAATGTATCGATATGAAAATCCTAGATCCATAATTTGTTAAAAAGAAATAAAAAGCCATCAGTGGCCAAGATGTACTTAGCTGCAGTGTAATACTTTCTTATATATAAATCACCTTGAAAACTCTGTAGTCCTCAGTGGCCATTTTATGTATAGATTGAGTATAATGAGAATTTCTATAAATGATTTTGTATAGCACGGGTATTGGAGGGCTACAACTGTCTTCATGAAAGCTATTATACACATACATTATTTTTTCCACATATTTCTTATAGAATTAACCCAGACCCATTTCCATACCCCAATCACAAACCGACAACACATGAAATTTTTAGATGAACACATCAGAGTAGCTGTCTTAGACCTGGCCTATGCCCAGAAGAATCACTTGCTCCATAAATGGTACTTAACAGAGTTATGAACAAGTAAGCATTTATAATTGTAAGGAACTCTGGAGCTCCATCAGTTGAGAATGCAAGGCAAGTGGTCATTTGTACTGCTTTATAAAATCTGCTTCTACCTATAATTAGACTGTTGAAAGGAATTTATCACAATGGTGCTTTTTTTTTTTTCTCGCTAGAGAAAGCATTTTAAAGTTCAAAAAACAGTTGGTGGGAAAACAAAAAGTACAATCCTTTTAAATTGTAAAAATAAGGCCTCTGTTATCTGGAACTATGATACAGCAGAAGCCAGTGCTCACGCTGGTGTGGCTGGGAGGCAGGGTAACAATCATGGTGCTTACAGAACACTGGAAGAATTCATCACGGCACACTGTGGGATCTGTGTTTACTTACAGTGTGTCTACCTGTCATGGGCACTTTTCCATATGTGTCTGCACAGAATGAAAAGGTGCTCAATGTAGAACTGTCATGTAAAGACTCCCTATTCAGAAAGCCTGTTCTCTGTGAGAAAATGATAAAGAAATTCAACAGATCTTCGGTCTCCAGAGAATGGATTTTGTGAAAGACCAAGGCATATTTCTCGCCATAGAATTATTATAACAACAACAATACATCAAGCACGTCTGCAACAATCATGGTATGACTGTGACTGCTGCTGCTACCATAATGACTAATGGCCAGCATTGATCGAGTTAGCAGACCAGATACTGTTTAAACACCTTTACAGATCTGAGGAATCCTCACACTAACTTTGAGATAAGTACAACTATTTTCTCTGATTTACTTATTTATTTATGAGACACGGTCTCGCTCTGTCACCCAGGCTGGAGTGCAGTGGTGTGATCTTGGCTCACTACAACCTCCACCTCCTGGGTTCAAGCCGTTTTTGTGCCTCAGTCTCCCAAGTAGCTGGAATTACAGGTACCTACCAACATGCCTGGCTAATTTTTTTGTATTTTTAGTAGGGGTTTCAACAAGTTGGCCAGGCGGGTCTCGAACCCCTGTCTCAAGCAATACGTCCGCCTTGGCCTCCCAAAGTGCCGGGATTATAGGCGTGAGACACCACACTCAGCCTATTTTCTCTGTTTTAAAGACAAAGAAACAGAGGCTTAGAGACATTAATAACTTGACCAACATCAGAGTCAGTGCAATGGCAGAGAAGAAATCAAGCTAGGTCTGTCCAAGTATTCTTAAAAAAAAAAAAAAAAGTCTTAAAGCATAAAAGCAAAGATGTCAAATAATTTATGTGTGTGTTTCATGGAAAATTTCACCCCACATACCTTGAGAGTTTGGTTTCTTACACAGCAAGGGGTACCACAGAGCCATGCAGGAAGGATTCTCCTCATGTGATTTTCTTATAATTTAGTACATGGGACAATCACTCTGCCTGCCCTACCCCACCTCCACCCACAGACCTGATTCACTGACTTCCTGAAGTCTCCTAATTGGCATTGGTTATTACACCATATGACCTGAAGACCACATGTATGCCATAGAGATTTGATGCACAACAACCTGGTACACTCTGCACGTCGATAGAAAGCAGTTTAACAAATGTTTTAGCTTTTGATCTCAGGCAATCTTTAACCATGTCCAGCATTTGCTATGATTTTGTTTGCTGTGCCATTATAACTTTTGAACTATGTAAGAGTTATATTGCCAGGAAACAATTAAAATGTTACCATCAAAACCATAATGAAAGAGACATCCTTCCTCTTCCAGGTTGAAAGTATAGAGACACTTCTCCCCTATTCCTCCTGCTAAGTACAACTAAAAACCTGAATATCAAATACAAAACAAACAGAAAAAGACTCTGACAGGAGGGGAGAGAGGGCAGACTGGCCAAGAACCTTGGGACCTGAGGAAGGGCATGGTGTAGATTTTTGGGTTTTCTTTTTTGCCTCATATATTTCAAACACGCGGCTGAAGAGGCCAGCAACTGTGAAAGACCAATAGTTGGCAGACAAAAGAAAGAGTCCCAACAAAACCTTATTTCTCCAGCCAAAGGACTAGGAAAGAGCAGCCCTGCAGGGCAATACTTTTAGCCACAACTGCTCTATTCTAGCTGAACACCACGGAAAACTTTGGCCTCAGTCACCCGTTCACCGCAAAGGCTGAGTGAGGAGCCTAGACTTCCATCCTCATGAGGATGTAGTGAGGTGCCCCAACATCTCTCCTAGAGTGGAGCCAGAGAAGGTCAAAAAGGGAGCAGGTACTTTCATACCCATGGGTCATGAAAACAATGGGAGCAACCTGGACTTCCACCCACAACTGGCAGTAACAAGTCACAATTTTTCCCTCCCTACTGAGGTGGTGTCACAGAGGCCTAGTAGAGAGTCAGGATGGCTACTATGGCCCAGCAGTAACAAAGCCACTCCCACCACTTTGTCAGTAGAGACCACATGCAGAGCCAGAACTTCCACCTCAACCAGCAGTAACAAGAAGCCCTCTTGCCTCAGGTGTCAACAGAAGCCAAGAGGCAAAGCTGGATTTCTATCTCTGTCTCACCATAACATGTAGGCACTCACTGTTTCCCTGATCAGTGGTGTCACATAAAGCCAGCTAAAACAGAAGGTTTATGTAAGATCCAAAACCTTATAATATAGAAATGTCTTGGTCATAAGAGAAAATAACACATCCTATTAAGATCTAAGAAAATCTCAAATTGAATGAAAAAGATAATAGATGTCCACATTGCAATGTCAGACTGTTAGAATTATCTGACACATACAAAATGGTTAAGGACTTACATGTAAAATATAAAACTACACTACTTTTAGGAAAGAAACTAGGAGATAACATTTAAGACACAGGGCTAGGCAAAAAGAGTCAAAGCTTGAACCATAAAAGGAAATTAATAAACTGGACTTATACGAAATTAAAAATTTTTGCTTTGCAGAGCTTGTTAAGAGGATGAAAAAACAAGTTACAGGGTAGGAGAAGAAAACCACATATTATAAAAAGAAATAAAAACTCAACAGTAGAAAAACAATCCAATTAAAAAAATGACAAAAAGACATGAAAAGACATTTTACTGAAGAGGATATTTAGATGGCAAGTAAGTATGTGAAAATATGCTCAGCATCATTAGCCATTAGGGACGTGAAAATTAAAACCACAATAAGATACCACTACATAGCTATCAGAATGCTCTCCACTCCAAAAGAGACAACCCCAAATGCTGATGAGAGTATTGAGAAAGTGCACCGTTCATAACTTGTATATTATAGTATATATAGTAGAGCCACTATTTTCCATGGTAGCTATACCATTTTGTATTCCTGTATATACATAAATAGATACACATTTTTAACTGCTAGATATATTATTTCTTAATATTTTTTCTTAATGTTTTACATGAATATAAAATACAGATATAATATTAGACTCAAAATAGTGGCACTTCAAAGCACCTTGAAATTTGCCAATTGCAGACTAGGCATGGTGGTTCATGCCTGTAATCCCAACACTTCAGGAGGCTGAGGCGGGTGGATCATCTGAGGTCAGGAGCTCGAGACCAGCCTGACCAACATGGTGAAACATTGTCTCTACTAAAAATACAAAAATTATCTGGGCATGGTGGCGGGCACCTGTAATCCCAGCTACTCAGGAGGCTGAGGCAGGGAGAATCGCTTGAACCCGGGAGGTGGAGGTTGTAGCGAGCCAAGATTGCGCCACTGCACTCTAGCCTGGGCGACACAGCAAGACTCCGTCCCAAAAAATAAATAAATAAATAAAATTGCCAATTTCAACCTTCTCATTTCCTAACTAAGGAAACTGAGGCCGAGAAAAGTTATGATCATGACTAGTCAGATTGAAAAATCTGGAATGAAAACTCAGGGCCCCTGACTCCTATTACTCTGTTTCACTCTTCTCATTTCCTCAAGCAATTTGATGGATGATAAGAAAATAAAAAGTTATCAAGTTGACTTGGGACATAAAATCTGGGATTAATTTAAACCGGACATGGTATGACTAATATCAAAGCTGGCTTTCTGCCATTAAAAACCGCTTATTCCAAGTTCCTTTAACAAACATGCTTTATATCTTGGTTTCCTTGTAAAATTAAGGTAACCTCATATGATTTTGAAATGCTCATGGGTTACTCTCCTAAGGTCAGATTTTCCAGATTATAACATCAAGCCACCTGCAACGTGACTGAAGCTTTAACAAGCATAACCAGGCCCTGTTCCACGTGCCATCTGCTCTATGATCTTACAGTGACATCCTGGAACTGGAACCGCATTGCTGAGCTGGACGGCTGAGGTCGGCTGGTGATCTCCAATATGGTCCTCAGCAGAATATCCAGCAAGCTGGCCACTATCACATCTATTTCCTCCAGCACAGATTTTTCCTTAAGAGAGAAAAAAAATAGTGTGTTCAGGAAATTGGGGTTTAACATGCACTTCAATCTAACAGAAAAGGGGAAATCAAAGAGTCAGAGAACTTGAGAGACCTGGATTTCACCTAAGTGAATGATCTCCTTTTACAGTAAACAAAGGCACAGAGAAGATAATGGCTTACCCAAGATTACACAACTCAGTGGTGCCATGGATACCTGAGGTACAAGTAAAAAGGTGGGTGATATCATGAACGTACACCAGACACACCAGTCTAACTCAGAACACCAGCTAGGCTCCCAAAAGGGTGTGTGATCTCAGGCAAGTCAGTTTGCCTCTCTAAGCCTGAATCTTCACTGCAAGTCCATCCTGGTTCTTGGTCTATAATTTATCGGTTCCAGACTGTGCTTATATTTACTTTTCTCATCATTGGAGTTACATCAGTCATTTTCCAAAACTCTATTTTAAGTACAAATGGCTATTCCTATAAAAAATGATGTGTAAAAATCTTTGTAAGTAAATATTAGGAAATGGTGTTTGGCCCAAATACCTGTAGCTACAGAGTAGATCTAAGGTCATGTGGCCATGTGGAAACTGCTTCTCTGATGCAAAGCTAATAGTATCCACGCCTCAGGACTTGAAAGAGAAACCCAAATTGCTCTGCACTGACTGTATGTGGAATTGGGTTCTTATTCCACCTGCACAAAACAAAACTCTATGTACAAATGCTCCTAACCAAGGAGATCACTCTTTGTAAAAAATACTTTCAGAAACTACGAGTTTGAAAGAGTTTTTTGGCTAGGATCTCACGATAAATTTTCTTACTCTTGCAAGAAAACTACCAACATTTTTCCTCCAATGACTTGGTTTCTGCTCTGAATGTCTACAGAGAGCAGAAGTTGTGGAGGTGATTTCTTTTTATTTCTCTTCTGCAGTTTTTGGTTTTGTGCAGTGAACTATCTAACTTAACATTTTACTCTCAGCAATTATAATTTGGGAAAAGATTCTAACTAGGCATAGCATAGTTATTCTTTGTAGAATTTTATAGAGTGGGGTTTAAAACTGAACTCATGCCTTCTGTCACCACGGTTCTGTCCAGTTCCAGATCACCTTTGGGGCCTGGATCATGGGGGTGGGAAAAAGTCAACTGCTTTGTTCCATGCAGGTTCCTCTTATTACACTTCCAGAGGCAGAATTTCCAGCTTTTTTCTCTCAAATGCCAACTCTGTTCCCATGCTACTGGGGCTCTATCTCCAACAACTCCACTGAGTTCCCATCCCAGCTCACTGATCTTCGGAAGCTGATCGTAACTGACAAATTGGGAAAACTGCAACCTAAAGGTAATAGGGAAGCAGAGAAACAGGATTCTTGGCACTCATTGCCAAACTCTGCTCCATAAAACCTGTTACCGATGAGCAAAATGGTTACTTAACAGTTGCATATTGGCAGAAGTGGAACAGGATATTCTCCATATGTGGATTTCACACCAGACCCCTGAGCCATGAACACAAATACTCTGAGTTGTCCCATTTATAGGCAAGCATGTGATTCTTCTCATTTTGCAGTGCACTCTCTAACGCAATTGCATTGCATCAAGAGTCAAGCACATTGATAGGAATCCCCAAATCCATAACAATTTGGAGATCACTGTTGGGGCCAAGTAATGGTTATATTGTAAGATACCCCTAATCTCCTGGAGCTGTCCTTTGCTTCTGCAATTTCCAGAGGACTCAGCCCGAGGACCATAGCCAAGTTCTGAGTATCATGAAGTGGCCTTTCACAGAATGGATCAAAAACGACTTCACGTTGCAAGAAGTAATTTATTCTTGCCACAGAGCAGTCATCATATCAAGATTAAAGACACGTGTGGGAGGCTTTGAGCTTTCTAATTTTTCTCACTCAGTATGCAGTTCTTCCTTGAAATACAAGTTTGGGGAACCCAGGTTATTTGGGGTTACAGAATCCCACAAGGTTAAAAAAATTCCTTCCAAAGAGGAGCAAAAAGTCCAGCCCAGCTGGAAATAAAAGTGAGTCTAAGAGGCTTCCTCTTTAGTGTGGTTTCTGTAGACTATTACAAGTTATTTCCAGAAGTCATTTGATGGGAACTATATACTATGACCTGTATTTACTTACCGAGCTATTTTTCTTGATGAGACAAAATACGTTGCTAAGGATACGTGCACACATGATCAGGTCCTTCTGTTCTTGCAAGTGAATGTGGAGGTGATGTAACACGACAGGCAGAAGAATGTATCGGGAATCTGAAGAGAGAAGAGTCATTAGTGTCACATCTGTTGGAGTCCCACGCAATACCTAGGGCAAATCCTTATCTACTTTTAATTCAATTTTAGTTGTTAAATTATTAACACATGTAGTTACAAAGGTGTTAGTTCTGCAAGGTTTATATTGAAAAACATCAGTTCCTTTCCCTAATGCACAATTCCTACACTCAGGAGGCCTTTGACACTTTCAGGTGAAATAGATTATCTTTTTAGAATTGTTTGTTTTACCTTTACATTTCTAAATCACATGCTTCTCTTGCTGTTTCCTGAATTTTCGTTAAGATAGACCACCTACTGACTTCCCACTATGGTAGATGAGGACTTAGTTTTGTTTTGTTTTTTTAACCCCCTGATATGGTTTGGCTGTGTCCCCACCTAAATTTCACCTTGAACTGTAGCTCCCATAATTCCCTGTGGGAGGGACCTGGTGGGAGAGAATTGAATCATGGGGGTAGTTTCCCCTATACTGTCCTTGTGGTAGTGAACATGTCTCACGAGATCTGATGGTTTTTTAAAAGGTTTCCCTTTTCACTTGGCTTCATTCTCGCTTACCTGCCACCATGTAAGATGTGCCTTTCCCCTTCCTCCATGATTGTGAGGCCTTCTCAGCCACGTGGAACTGTGAGTACATTAAAGCAGTTTTTCTTTATAAATTACCCAGTCTTGATTATGTCTTTATCAGCAGAGCGAAAGTGGACTAATACACTGCCTTTTCTCCCCCAAGCCTCTCAAAATGGTTATATCACAATTTCTGGCTAAGTTAACATTATGGTTTTGCTGCTGCTCTGATTTCTAAACCTTTGTACATGACTGGATTTTTGCTTGGTTTTGTTTTTCTCTCTTTGAAAGCTTTTGGGAAATTATCCCTGGTAATTCAAAATTTCATGATTATGTAACTTGCCTTGACCCTTTCAATCTATAAATTTGTGTTCTTCAGTTCTGGGAATTTGCCTTGAATTATTTCTAGGATTATTTTCTTCTATCCTTTGCCTGTAAATTCAACTACATTTACACTGAATCTCTTGAGCTATCTTCTGCTTTTCTAGGATGTTCCCCCTCTTTTTGTTCAACTTCTGGTAATTTCCATACCTTATCTTCCAAATCATGTATTCCATTTTATTATTTATGCTATCAGCTATTTTATTTCTAAGAGCTTTCTCCCTCCCAGGACCAGTGTCGTGGCTGTGTAACCTGAGAAGTCACACAGGTCCCTGTGCTCAGAAGGACCCTGTGCCTGGTGTAAGCGATGCTACTGCCACCTTGAAATTCTTAACTTTTGAGCACCAGGTCTTGTATTTTCATTATGCAGCCATTCCTGTTTATTTCTCTGAATGTTCTCTTTTCAGAGCTTCCCATTCTTGTTTCATAGATGCATTCTCTTCTCTCCCTGAGGAAATCCAAGATTTTTCAAAATTTGTTTTGAGGCAGGAAAACAGGGTCTGGAAGCAGGGAATCTGAGGCCAATTTGTTCTGACTTCCTAAAGCTGAACTGAGGAAAAACACTAAGGTCTGGGGCAGGGAATCTCAGGCCAATTTATGCCGACTTCCCAAAGCTGGATAAAAAGAGAAAACACCTGAGTTTGGGGGCAGGGACCTTAAGGCCTATTAATGCAAACTTCCAAAAGCTGAACCAAAAGGAAAAACCCCCCACTCCCCACGTCTGGGTAACAAGTATCAAAGTTTCCTCTCCCTGCAACTCTCCCCTTCACCACCTCTCAGATGGAAAGGGAAAGTGCCCTGGATTGACCACAGGCCAAGCAGATACCATCCCTTCATCTGCATAGGGTGCCAATTCACCTCAGCCTTTAATTAGCCATAGACCAAATCCTTCATCCAGATAAAGGACCTCAAAAGAAGTACTTCAAACCCAGAAAACTTTCTAACTGGGCCCTAGAGCTGCTTGCTCGGGCTGACTCTCATTCTGTGGAGTATTTCTCGCTTTAATAAATTCCCGTTTTTGCTGCTTGGTTCCTGTGTTTCATTCCTTTGTTACTTTGCGTGTTTTGCCCAATTCTTTGTTTAGAATGCCAAGAACCTGGACATCTCACACTCAAGACCCTTCTTCTGGTAACAGTTTTGCTCCCTAAACTATCTTTTTCTTCCTAGTTACTCTTTTTTTTCTTTTTCCTTTTTTTTTTTTTTTTTTTGAGACGGAGTATCACTCTGTTGCCCAGGCTGGAGTGCTGTGGCGCAATCTCAGTTCACTGCAACCTCTGCCTCCTGGGTTCAAGTGTTTCTCCTGCCTCAACCTCCCCAGTAGCTGGGACTACATGCACGTGCCATCACGCCCAGCTAGTTTTTGTATTTTTAGTAGAGACAGGGTTTCACCATGTTGGCCAGGCTGGTCCTGAACTCCTGACCTCAGATGTTCCACCCGCTTCGGCCTCCCAAAGCGCTGGGATTACTTTTTTCTTTATTTTGGCTTCTGCTTTTCACATTAGGGGCTTTTCTCCAATATCTGATGATCCTTCTTTGTCCATTCATCTTTACAAGTAAGGTACTAAAATGCTAACTGGAAATCACAAAATCTCTGTATGCCTAGGAAAGCTTGTGAACTAATGAGGCATCACTGTTGGATGGGGAAGATAGGTGTTCCGCTGGGGCAGGGGTCCCCAGAGTTCAGTATCTGAGATAGTTTCTCTTGGGCTGATAAGTTTCTCTGAAGATGAAGGGTGCAATGCATATGAAAATTAATCAATTTCATCTTCAGAGCTACCCGATATTTTCAATTCCTGATCCTTTCTGAAGCCTACCTGAGTCTTCTGAGGTTCTGTGGAATAAATTAGTTTGCTCCTTGGCTCTACCCTAACTCCACACACACCATGCCCACATTTCAGCCTTGTCTTGTCTGCAAGTCAACTGCCACCCAGTATCTGTAACTACAGATACAAAAACCCTTTTCAAAACTTTAGCAAATCAATCCCAACAATATATTAATATAAAGTTGATAACACCCTTGATATGTGATTGGGTTCCTCATCCTCCACCATCCTAGGTGATATCTGATCACCTTGCCCTGTCCTCAGCAAGAATCCTGTTAGGTCAGTTTAACCAGAATCTGCACACTCCCTGCCCCCACCTCCCACCTTATCTTTAATACTTCCTCTTAATAATTTCCTGTGTATACACCCCAACTCTGTTCCTTGGCTATAAAGTCCCACTTACCCACGCTATATTAGAAATTTAGCCCAATCTCTCTCCCTGTTGCAAAATCCCTTTGTAGCCATCCCCACAGCTATCACTATGACCCTCACCTTGAAAAAAGCCTGCCTTACTGTCCTCTGAGCTCAAGCTAAGCCATCATACCCCCTGTGACCTGCACATATGCATACAGATGGCCTGAAGCAACTGAAGAACCACAAAAGAAGAGAAAATAGTCAGTTCCTGCCTTAACTGATGACATTCCACCTTTATGATTTGTTCCTGCCCCACCCTAACTGATCAATTGACCTTGTGACATTCCTTCTCCTGGACAATGAATCTCAGGAGCTTCCTAGCGAGCACCCTGTGACCCCCGCCCCTGCTCGCAAGAGAACAACCCCCTGTAACTGTAATTTTCCATCACCTACCCAAATTCCATAAAACTGCCACACCCCATCTCCCTTTGCTGACTCCTTTTTCGGACTCAGTCCACCTGCACCCAGGTGATTAAAAAGCTTTATTGCTCACACAAAGCCTGTTTGGTGGTCTCTTCACAGGGACGTGCATAACACTTACCATCCATAGCAAATGTCATTAAATTTTTTTTTCTTTAACAGATGCTGAGGTAATTCAATGGAGAAACAAGTTTTTTCAACAAATGGTGCTAAAACAATTGGATACACATATGTTAAAAAAAATTGAAAAAAACCCTCTATCCTTACCTTACCCCAAATACAAAATTTAACTTGGGATAGATTATAGACCTAAATGCAAAGGTTAAAAGTATAAAAGTTCTGAAAGAGCCGGACACGGTGGCTCACGCCTATAATCCCAGCACTTTGGGAGTCTGAGGTGGGTAGATCACGAGGTCAGGAGATTGAGACCATCCTGGCTAACATGATGATACCCCGTCTCTACTAAAAATACAAAAAATTAGCTGGGCGGGGCGGCACGCACCTGTAGTCCCAGCTACTAGGGAGGCTGAGGCAGGAGAATCGCTTGAACTCGGGAGGTAGAGGTTGCAGTGAGCCAAGATTGCACCAATGCACTGTAGCCTGGGAGACAGAGTGAGACTCCGTTTCAAAAAAAAAAAAAAAAAAAGTTCTGAAAGAAAACATAGGAGAAAATCCTAATGACCCTGAGTTAGACATAGATTTCTTAAACAGGTACAAAAACCTCAAACTATCAAAGATAAGTGATAAGTTACATTTGATCAAAATTAAAAATTCTACTTGACTTGCACCACTGACCCTGTTCAAGATCCCTATTTGTTGCCTTCTTTCTACTTGAGGACCCAAGAATCAGACTGCTTAGATTAGAATTCCAGTTCTGTGAAAGACTAGCCTCAGTCTTTTCATCTGTAAAACGAGGACAGCAATGGTAACTCCTCCTGGGATTGTTTTACGGATCATAGTAGCTAGCAGTGCTTGGAATGCAATGAGTGCTATGTAAGTGTTATTCTCCTTTCTTCCTCTTTCAATTTTTTTCCTCTAATTTCCTCTATCTATAGATAAAAGTGATTCTGTATGCTACTAAAAATCATAAGGAGTGCAAATAAAGCATCCATAACTGGGAAAGTGCCTCTCTCTCCTTCTTTTTTTTTTTTTTTGAGACAGAGTCTCGCTCTGTCGCCCAGGCTGGAGTGCAATGGCACAATCTCGGCTCACTGCAACTTCTGCCTCCTGGGTTTCAGTGATTCTCCTGTCTCCGCCTCCTGAGTAGCTGGGATTACAGGCACACACCGCCATGCCTGGCTAATTTTTTGTATTTTTAGTAGAGACGGGGTTTCACCATGTTCCCCAGGCCGGTCTTGAACTCCCGAGCTCAGGCAATTCACCCGTCTCAGCCTCCCAAAGTGCTAGGATCACAGGCGTGAGCCACCACACTCAACCAGAGTCTCCTATTTCTTTTGGTGCCTGCCACTGGGTTACCTGAGGTCTGGCCTCAGGTTTAGCATCAAAACAGACAACATAAGGCACAGGCATTCTATACATGAAGAAAACAAATATATACAGAATATGCAAATCCAAACTTGTAAAATAATTCATTGCAAGACCTTCTTTAAACAGTAAGCCTCACCAAGGAACTTAAATACTTATTTACAAATATCAATTACTTGACAAAAAGAACCAGGAAAACAAAAAACAAAAAACAAAAAAACAAAAAACCCTGAGAATTTAAGTGCCAGGAGTCACTGCCCAGTAATGTTTAATTAGAAAGGAAGATAAAGCTTATCTGATATGTTCCTTCAGCTAGGGGGATTTGATTTCTAGAAATTCAATTTGCAGCCAACTGTTAAGAAAATGTCGACTGCAAAAAAGGAAGGTAGACAAATAATTCGTGTGTGGCATGTATAAAAAGAAATACATAACAACCTAGCTTGCAGATTCGCTTTTTCTCCATTACCTGGGCAATGGCAGCCAGTGCAATTGATAGAACGGGTGGGTAAATGCCAAATAAGCTGACTGGTTGATATGCTAATTCTTACCTTTAAAAGAAAACAAACAGGCCCGTTAAATAAGACCCCCCATAAAGCAAACCCAAGTTGAACATTCACTAACTTTCCATGCATTTAACAATAGAATCTGCCGTGCAGATTCTCTCCTTGAAAGGGCTGATACACTCATATTCCACATCTCAGATAAAGCTCACGGTGTTTTATGTCTCCTTGAGTGTATAAGGAGTGACTCTCATTTACTTTTTTGCTATACACTTGAGTGGATATACAGCCAGCTCCCATCAGTAATCCCCAATGGACACGGGACTAGGAAGGAGCAAGGGAAGCTAAGAAATGGGGGTAGATTTCCTCCTTTAGGTTAATTTTGAGGAGTCATACTTTGGTCTCTATCAATAGGCTTTAGATGGATCCTTGAAGCCAGCTTCGGTCACCAAGAGAGCGAGGTCTTTGAGTCCCATGACAACACACGATGGTTGGCCATCACATTCCACAAACTGGGTTGTAGCATGGGCTGGACATGGGCACTGCTGTGGGGCGGCCTCAGTAGGGGGAGATTGTAAACAAGGGAGGCAGAAGGACACGCAGCAGCACAGCTTTGCATGTAGCAGAACTGCTGACTACAGAAAGCCTGACATCAGAGCTGGGATGAGCCTCTGTGATCAAAGCCACCAGGAATTGAACTGCCAAAGTCACAGCCAGTCACAAAACCTGCAAACAAGCCTTTCAGACACTGGAATACAGACAACAAGAACTCAGAGAGGAAAGGACTGCAGATTCAGTGGGCTACGTTCTCATGAAGACAATGTCAGGATCACAGAGGAAAGCAACAGTGGAAGGCTACGGATGATCCCTGTATTAAGCTCCCAGATCCCACCCACTGGCTTTAATTGCACCCTAAATGCCTCCACCTCAGGCAACTTTCCTAAAGCAAGACACATGTACTGTGTACATCTTACTTTTGGTAGTTGTGCCACCTCCTGGCCTGGGACTCCTTACATAGCCGCCCTGCCACACACTGTTTTATTGTCATATTCATGCTCATTCTTAGCTCAAAAGTTGCTTTTCCAATAAGATTTTTTTAAATACACATCATTTATTCAGTAGTGTTTTGTTTGTTTGTTTGTTTTAGATGGGGTCTTGCTCTGTCACCCAGGCTGGAGTGCAGTGGCATGATCTCCGCTCACTGCAACCTCCGCCACTCAGGTTCAAGTGATTCTCCTGCCTCAGCCTCTGGACTGGCTGGGGCTACAGGTGCGGTCCACCATGCCTGGCTAATTTTTGTATTTTTAGTAAGGAAGGAGACCACCCCTCATATTGTCTTATGCCCAATTTCTGCCTCCAAAGAAAGAAGAAATAAAAACTAAAAGGCAGAAATGAAATCCACAGGCAGACAGCCTGCGCCATACCCTGGGCCTGGTAGTTAAAGATCGACTCCTGACCTAATCAGTTATGTTATCTATAGATTAACAGACACTGTATGGTAAAGCACGGTGAAAATCCCTGTCCTGTTCTGTTCCGTTCTAATTACCGGTGCATGCAGACCCCAGTCACATACCACCTGCTTGCTCAATCGATCACGACCCTCTCATGCGGACCCCCTTAGAGTTGTAAGCCCTTAAGAGTGACAGGAATTGCTCACTCTGGGAGCTTGGTTTTTGAGATGCGAGTCCTGCCGATGCTCCCGGCCGAATAAAGCCCTTCCTTCTTTAACTTGGTGTCTGAAGGGTTTTGTCTGCAGCTTGTCCTGCTACATTAGTAGAGACAGGGTTTCACCATGTTGGCCAGGCTGGTCTCAAACTCCTGACCTCAGGTGATTCACCTGCCTCAGCCTCCCAAAGTGCTGGGATTACAGGCGTGAGCTACCGCGCCCGGCTATTTAGTAGCTTTTGCTACTGTATCCTGATCCCTAACCCATGACTCAGTCAGTACCTAGTGTTTATGAAACATCTATTAAGCACCTACTTTGCACCAGGCACTATTAGAGAAGCTGGAGATATCATTGTGATCAAGGCAAATAAAGTCCCTGGCCTCTGGGGTTTTCCCTTCTGGGGTGGAGGAGGGAAACAGACATCAATCAATGAAATACCCAATTCTCTTATTTCATTACAACTGTGCTAGGTGATTCAAGAAGCAAAACACAATGTACTATAAAAGTGATAATTGAGTGGGTGGGGCAGCAAGATTTCTTGAGAAAATAAGAGACTAAACCATGAAGGATAAGTGGGAATTAACTCTGTTAGGCAGGAGCTGAAGAAAGTGGATTCTAGAGAAAAGTAGCAAGGAGATGGGATGACACAGGTGGACGGGGCCACATCATGGGGCATGGAAGATCAATTCTGGAGCGTGCCCCCCAATAAAACAGAACTGGGATGTGAGGAGGAGCTGGAAGTGACATCATCTGGTATGATTCTAAAGGTAACTTTGGCTAATAGACGGGTAGGCGAAAGGCAATACAGGAAACAAGGACAGAAAGGACAGAGGCAGCTCAGAACAAGTGAGGCTGGACAGGAGAGGAGGCAGTGGGGGTGTGGAGAAGCTACAGACTCACGTGAGGTGTCTTGGCCATGGACAGAGACAAAGGGCAAAAGGGAGAAGGAATGACTCTGAGGCTTCTAGGTGGATGGTGCTGCCACCTACTGAGCCGAGGAAGAGTAAGCTCAGAGAGAAAAAAGTTGAGATTTCCATTTCAGACATGCTGAGTTTAAGGAGCCTGTGAAATATCCACAAGAGATGTTAAGAGCACAACTGGATACTCAAGTTTGGAGCCCTGAGGAGAAATCTGGCCTAGAAATACAAATGTGAGAGTTGGGTCAGCACATGGATGGCACTAACTGAGGCTAAGCAGGTGGAATGAGACCCAAGATTTGCTCAGATTTCCCTGCTGCATGGCATCTTGGAAACTTGCCCCATCACAAATGCTGCTGTACTTTATCATATTATAATTACTTGCCGGGCGCGGTGGCTCAAGCCTGTAATCCCAGCACTTTGGGAGGCTGAGGCGGGCGGATCACGAGGTCAGATCGAGACCATCCTGGCTAACCCAGTGAAACTCCGTCTCTACTAAAAAATACAAAAAAAAAAAAACTAGCCTGGCGAGGTGGCGGGCGCCTGTAGTCCCAGCTGCTCGGGAGGCTGAGGCAGGAGAATGGCGTGAACCCAGGAGGCGGAGCTTGCAGTGAGCTGAGATCCGGCCACTGCACTCTAGCCTGGGTGACAGAGCGAGACTCCGTCTCAAAAAAAAAAAAAAAAAAAATATATATATATATATAATTACTTGTTCGACATCTACTTTTGTGCTTTACTGTAAACAGACATCGGGCAGGGACTCTATCGGTTCAATTTGTTATAATATTTCCATCATAATATATTTCTAAGATAATACTGTGGAGTCTGCCCATAATAAATATTTGTTGAATGAATGAACTCCATCATGAGTTCTACTGGATATTACAGGCTACTGAAATAGAGCCTGGCATTTCTGTCTTCAGGTTTAAACAGAGCTTAAACAGGAAGAGTGCAGGAGGCCCATTATCAGTCTAGTTTACAATGACTCCATCTGCTGGTGCTTGCTCTGAGCACGGGGAGAGCGCGATTCCCACTACCTTGCAAGCCACGGCAGCTGCCTGTGACACACATGCTCCCCATCCCTCTGGAAATCTGTGCAAATGTGGATGAGTGACGTGTAAGAAATGAAATAATACAGGTGTCACCCTTTCCCCAGTAATGTGCTTGCTATACTGTCAATCAGCATTGAAAAGTTCAGAAACATAGTAAGAGAACTAAGTTGAAAGGGAGTCTTGTGACTCCCAAAATATATGAGTTTACATTTGTTTTCAAAACCCACAGTGAAAACCTAGGGGCAACTATGATTTCAGTGAGGCATATTTTTCATCTTAAGTTCTATGTGCAGGGTGAGGTGTTACCTAAAACTCTTAATTTTATCTTTGCCCTGTCTAGAGACAGACGTAGAAACTATCTTTCAAAGATAATCTTTCTAGGTTCTTCATTAAGAACATCCACTTAAACATGGTTATAGCTGTTTAAACTTTAGCAACAACAACAACAAAAACAGAAAACGCAAAATCATTATGTGGGCAAATCTTTCATAAAATCCAAGAAAAGAGCCTGAAACCCAGTGGAAACTGTTACACTTTCAGCAAGTGCTTTCAGAGCTCCCTGATGGTGAAGAACACCCGGAAAGGCATTCGCCCCTGAGTCTTTTCCCTTTGGAAAAGCCTGGGAGAGGGAGCCAGAGGGGAATACAGGTAAGGGGGAAGAAGTGGGGTGAGATAAAGGGGTAGAGACTGAAAGAACAGAACACTAATGATTTTTAGCCAAAGGCTTTCTTGAGGTCCCAGGTAGTTTTTGAAAATATACTTTTATATTGGATCATCATCACAAATTTCATATGAAAAAAACTAAGGTCTGTACATTTTTTTCCAGTGGTCCTGCATTATTACTCTGCATCTAGAGAAGAAAGAAGCCCTTATTTGCACAACTTTATTCTTTATAAGGACTCTGTATTTTGCAAGCCCTGGCTAGCAGAAAAGTTCTAAACAAATGTCATTTTTAAGAATAAAAGAAATTTAATCACTTGCAATGCAATAAAACCCAACACTAAACTGCACTTTACAGTTCTAAGAAATAAAAGCTACTAGGCACCCATCAACTGTAGTAAGATTTTATTCCTGAAGTTGTCAAATTAACAGAAAAACCCATCAAACATCCTTTCTTTATATTATGGCCTAAAGTGTTGGGGAGGGCATTAATTCTTAGGTATATTTTAAAAACAGAGTAATAGTCTACCTTTCTCTTTCTTTCCCTTAATTTTTTATTGCAGTTTTGTATAAAATCCACAAGATTCTTAATGGGGACTGGGGAGTTTCCGCCAAAAAGAAAAAAAACAAAAACAAAACAAAAAAATACTTGATTACTTTAAAAAATACCTACCCTAAAACACTTATTTTTTAGTTTGTAGGCAAAAGCAAGTTATACCAGCAATCTTCTCACCAATGGTACATGATGAGTGCCTTTAGGTCTTTATACTCACTTCTATTATCTGTGCTGGGTTTTTGCCTGATAAACTCTTCAATTCTTTCAAAATAGAAACATATATAGTTATTTTTTAGCAAGAAAATGGCTCAGCATTACCTGCAGACATCTGCTAAACAAATCAAGTACTAAGCAGTGGTGACAAATGCAAAGTGAATGTAAAACCCACAGCTCTAGCAGAATTTGACCTTGCAAAGTCTGGGAGACCCTGTTCCTGACCTCTCACTACCATGCCCTAAACTATGTCTCTCTGCTACCCTCCATGCACCCTTCTTCTCCAACAATCCCTCCACATCAAATCTACCCTTTTGTCATTGCCAAAGCTGTCTTCTCCAAAACTATTTAGACTCTTCTATTCATGGCCTTCAGCAAATAGGAAGAATAAAATTTGGGGGAGAAAGGGAAAAATGAGTTGCTGATTTTTAATGCTTTAAATAAGTCCACCTGGACCCCAGATTATTTAGACATCAGATACCAATCTATTTAGATTCCAAATGTTATCTGTGTCCTTCAGGTTTGGTCAGATGTTCTAGAATCTGACCCTGGGGGTGTGACTAAGGGGGTGATTCAGTCCTCCTGCCCACTCTGTCCAGCTGTGTGGCTGCCCAGAGACCCTTAACACAACCTGTCTCGAATCTTCCCAGGCCAACATTCCATTCCTTTCTGTGGTGCTGACATTCACATATGTCCTTCTTTCTGTCTTCTCTATGTGTTAATTTCTACTCTTAAGCTCAACCATGACTATTCTGCAGCTGTGTGTGTTACTTTGCACGCCTCCTCTGCTTTTTTCTCCTTGGGATTTGTGATGGTTAATTTTAACGTATCAACTTGTCTGGGCCATGGGGTGCCCAGATAGTTGGTTAAACATTTTTCTGGGTGTGTCTGTGAGGAAGTTCCTGCAGGAGAATAATGCTGGAATTGCTGGACAGAGTTTAGCAAACTGTCCTCCCCACGTGGTGAGCCTTGTCCACTCTGTTGAAGGCCTGAATTGAAGAAAAGGCTGAGTAATGGAGAATATGCTCTCTCTTCCTGATGATCTTCAAGCTAGGACAATGGTCTTCTCTTGCATTCGGACTTGGACTTGAACTGTAACTTGTACCATTGTCTCTCCTGCTTCTCAGGCCTTTGGTCTCAGACTGAAACTATATCATCAGCTTTTATGGGTCTCCAGCTTACTGACTGCAGATTTCTCAGCCTCTATAATCACGTAAACCATTTCCTTATGACTCCTTTCCTTCCTTCCATCCTCCTCCCTTCCCTTTCTTTCCTTCCTTCCCTCCCTTCCTTCCTTCCTCCACGTATATACACACATACCCTATTGGTTCTGTTTCTCTGGAGAAATCTGACTAATACAGGATTCTAATAAAATGTCAACTTCTAGAACTTTCTAGTTGTCTCGATGGGCTTGTAACATCTAAGGTCTGAAAAGGTTTTGAAATTCATTTTCTTAAAATGTGAGCCAACTGTACTCTTTGCTTCCCCCTTTTTTTGAGACAGGGTCTCTATCTGCCAGCCAAGCGGGAGCGCAGTGGTGTGATCATGGCTCACTATAATCTCAACCCCCTGGACTCAAATGATCCTCCCATCTCAGCCTGCTGAGTAGCTGGCACCACAGGTATGCACCACCACACCTGACTATTTTTTGTTTATTTTTTGTAGAGATGCTGGTAATATCTTAATTTCGGCCCATTGAGAATAATCTTGGACTTCCACCCTATCGACCAGTAGGATAAAAAGTTTGTGTTATTTATTTATTTATTTATTTTATTTATTTTTGAGATGGAATTTTGCTCTTGTTGCCCAGGCTAGAGTGCAATGGCACTATCTCAGCTCACTGCAACCTCTGCCTCCTGGGTTCAAGCGATTCTCCTGCCTCAGCCTCCCAAGTAGCTGGGATTACAGGCACTTGCCACCAGGCCTGGCTAATTTTGTATTTTTAGTAGAGATGGGGTTTCTCCACGTTGGTCAGGCTGGTCACGAACTCCCAACCTCAGGTAATCCTCCTGCCTCGGCCTCCCAGAGTGCTCGGATTATAGGCGTGACCCATTGTGTCTCGCCAAGTTTGTGTTGTTTTAAGCCACTAAGTTTGTGATTATTGTCACAGCAGCAATGAGAAATGACTACACCATAACTATATCTAAAATGAGTCCTATTTCCACATTTTGGTGATGCTATTGTTTTGTGTTTATAATAAAATAATTTTTTTAACCCATTCCTTGTTATTTGGATACAGTTATCTCTGGGGAAACATGATAAAACCTAGGGCATTCAATCCCAAGTTCCCCATCCCCCCAAAGAACCCTTAGGTGTTGTAAAAATTGTGTATGTGTGTGTTAATTTTTTAAATGGAAGGTCAGAAGTGTGAGGCTTAACCCTTCTACCTTTTATTTTGAGTGGACCACTGGGCACTCTTTTATTATAGTTCTTTAGTTATACAGTTTTATATTGTCCCTCTTCTTTCCTCTCCAGTCAGACAGAATCAGCCTATTTTTGTGAGATATACCAAGGCCCTTGTCAGGATCACACTCTCCAGTTAACCACAACCCAAGATATCACGTCCTGTTCTCTGACACTGTCTGTGGAGCCTGCTGTTTGCATTTCACATCTTCTTTTCCTTCCCACATCTCCTCTTTCAACTAGACAACATAAATATGCCCATCAGTCCCCCCTAAGTCCACAGTTTCTGATTTAGAATGCCAAAGTCACTAGAAACACTTTCCACGTTTCCCTAGCAGTATTGTGTAGTCCCATGTGATTTAAACAGAAGATACTCTGAGCCCTGGAAGGCTCTCAGGGACACTTCGTAGTTTTCCCCATAAAGATGGGCTCCTTCTTGATGTGTTCTGCCTGGCCCATCTATACATCACAGTCTCTTCAATGAGTCAGGAAACACCAAGCCAAGCCACATCCTGTTGCAGCAGGGACAGAAGCCTTTTCTCTGTTCAACATCTGCGTGAGATAAGGATTCTGTTGATCGTGAGCCACTTTTGCTTCTCCATAATCATCCTCCATGGCGAGCTTCCCACACATGAGCAGACAGGGTTTCCTCTTCTTCTCTTCCTCTTGCATGCCACCATATCCACTATTACCAGCTTCCCCGCACTGGCCCTGAGCCTCTCTTCCAGGGCACTGACACAGACCCTGCAGGGTCAACATTTCTTGGGTCTCATGAGTCCTTCCATCCCTTACCATAGTACATGTTCTCATCAATTCCCACGGGACCCAACATTCTTTATCCTGCATCGCAGCAGCTTCTTCTCTGTGTATCTTTCCAGTCCTGATTTCTCTATTCTCTACAGAGCATCAGGAACCAATAAGGAACTGGGTCCAAAGACAGATTACATTGCTCAGAGGCAATGAACACAAACCCCTCATAATATTTTCCTTACATTTGAAAACAATTTTGATGACTGTCTTGCTTTCTTAGTGTAAGACGTTAACTTAACAAAGAATTATCTGGTCATTGTGGGAGAAATATGGCAGAAATTAGCAATTCTTCTGAGACAGGAGTGAACTTTTCTTAGTGTGGTGAAGGCAGGGTTGGTGCTTGAGTTACAGTAGGGTGCTCCATCGGGACCTACATCCCCTGTACAGTCCCTGTTCCCAACCCCGGAGAGATTCCCGAATCACTGTACAGAACCCTTAGGGCTCTGAGCAGCAGAGTCAGAAAACCACTACAAGAAGTATCTTTTCTCCAGGAAATGTTTTCATTGGGAGAAATCGGAAGGTTGAACTTTCTTTTACATTGTTTGAAGTGCTATTTCAGAAAAAATAATTAGAAACATCTCAAAAGTCCTTCAACAGGAGAAAAAATAAATTAACTGTGGTATGTTCATACAGTGGAATATTGTACAACAGTAAAAAACAACAAAGTAGAGCTATATCTAGTGGCATGGAAAAATATAAAAGTATAATATTAGGCTGGGTGCGGTGGCTCACGCCTGTAATCCTAGTACTTTGGGAGGCTGAGGTGGGTGGATTAGCTGAGGTCAGAAGTTCAAGACCAGCCTGGCCAACATGGTGAAACCCCATCTCTACTAAAATACAAAATTAGCCAGGCATGATGGTGGGTGCCTGTAATCCCAGCTACTCAGGAGGCTGAGATGGCAGAATCATCTGAACCTGGGAGATGGTGGTTGCAGTGAGCCGAGATTCTGCCACTGCACTCCAGCCTGGGTGGTTGAGCAAGACTCTGTCTCAAAAAAACAAACAAACAATAAGTATAATGTTAATCAAAAAAAGCACTCCAAAGAGTGACATACAATGTAGTGTTATCATTTAAAAGATGAAATGATTTAAAAATTTGTAAAGAAGAAAAAATCATATATTTTTAAAGCTATGTAATAAAGGAATAGAAAATAGGAACCATAATCTCTGATAGTGGAAATTTCTATGAAGGAAGTGGGAGCCTAGACAGGAGGACCATGAGTATATCTGTGATGAATTCTTAATAAAAAATCTAAAGCAAGGCCAGGTGCGGTGGCTCACGCCTGTAATTCCAGCACTTTGGGAGGCCAAGGTGGGCAGATTACAAAGTCAGGAGTTCGAGACCAGCCTGACCAACATGGTGAAACTCCATCTCTACTAAAAATACAAAAATTAGCCGGGTGTGGTGGTGCACGCCTGTAATCCCAGCTACTCAGGAGGCTGAGGCAGGACAAACACTTCAACCTGGGAGGCAGAGGTTGCAGTGAGCCGAGATCGCACCACTGCCCTCCAGCCTGGGCAACAGAATGAGACTCCGTCTCAAAAAAAAAAAAAAAAATCTAAAGCAAATAAATGGTAATGTTAAGATTTGTTAATGATTTGCCATTATTATGCTCTATTCTTAAATGTATATACAAAATATTTTACAAGAAAATATGTAAAAAATTGTTTACTATATATAAAACTATTTCAAAAAATTATACATACATACACATTCATATGGGAAAATCATTCTTTTTTTCTTTTTTGAGACAGGGTCTTGCTCTGTTGCCCAGGGTGGAGTACACTGGCGCCACCTTGGCTCACTGCAACCTCTGCCTCCCAGGTTCAAGCAATTCTTCTGCCTCAGCCTCACGAGTAGCTGGGATTACAGGCACCTCCCAACACACTTGGGTAATTTTTTTGTATTTTTGGTAGAGATGGAGTTTCACCATGTTGGCCAGGCTGGTCTTGAACTCCTGACCTCAAGTGATCTGCCCGCCTTGGCCTTCCAAAGTGCTGGGATTACAGGTGTGAGCCACCATGCCTGTCAGGGAAAATAATTCTTAATGGAATTTATTTTAATAAGTTTTTTTACTTGGGAGGCTGATTTAAATTTCTTAAAATAAACTTTAAAATGAGATTTGCAGTCACTCTGGTATTTCTTCAGGGAAAAAAAAAAAAACAGAAGAAAACGAGAGGCCATGGAACGTACTAACAGTTATTACAACAAAATCAATTTAAGTAACTGACCACTTGCTCTCGGGGTAAAGTAAAAAACAATAATGCAAAGTTTCATATAGCTTCAGAATGCAAACTGATGAAAACCTTTTAAAAACAAAAGAGACAAATAAGGATCCTATCAGGTACCTGTAAGCCTCTCTGAAGGAAAGTGTTAAATCCCATCAAACATAAAAAAACAATAATTTCATCATTAGTTTTCATTATTTCCAGAAATAAAGTTTTAATTGCCATACTTTTGTATTTGACTACTAAATACATTTACCACCCAAATAAACAATGGTTTTGAGAAAGTGCCTTTAAGTTTTTTGTTTTTAATTGCATCTGCTGACCAATGGCTACAATGCACAAAATGGCTTTTTAGAGGCAAAATTTCCTCCAAGAGACTCAGCACCCTACCTGGGTTGGTATAAAGCTGGCTTTCCACGGTTTTGCCAATGCACTGCAGTTTGATGGCCTGCAGGGAATCATCCACGTGCAGGATGGTCGGCAGACTGCCCAGAGTGTCCTGGACCAAGTTAGCCACTTCCCGGACATCAAAGAGCTTCAACAGTTCTGAGTACACAGCGGGGAAAGAGCTCAGAAACACAGCCTTAAAAAGAAGAAGAAATTTAAATGAACTCCCAGATATGCCATGAGAAATATGCTGCAAAGCGTCAGTGAGTTTAAGGACCGTGGCAAGTATTTTTGAATGGTAGGAATACAAGTATGAAACGTTTCTGTTACCTAAAGCTAAAAGGTAAATGTTTAAAAAGTGCAGCAGAATAGGACAGTTTTTGAAATGTACAAAGGAGCAGCATAATAAAAACTGGGAAATTTTGGAAAACCACTGACATTAGCAAAGAGATTGACAAAAGCCTCACAGAATAAGTGAAGTGCATCATGATTGAATAGAAAGAACGCTCAACCAAGACCTGGATTGTAGTCACTTTTATTCATTCCTTTTGGAAGAAGCTTTCTGAAACGCTCACTTAAATCTCATTCATGTTTAAGAAACCAAACACGTTAATTCCTCCAAAGCACTCCATTTCTGATTTAAGAAAAAACACAGGCCAGGGCATCAGAAGACCTAAGTTATATAATAGTGTTAGCTTTGCTTCCAATCAACTCTGTGACTTTGGAAAGTTATTTGAGCACCCTTTAGTTTCATCATTTAGGCTTTAGTTTCATCTCTTGTAAAACAGAAAGATCATTACAAGATCTTCAAGATCTATTTTAAACCAAGAACTGTGTGTACAGACTAAGAACAATATTTTTATGTAAATAAAAAACCCAATAATCATTTCTTATGGGGAAAAAAGATGCTCACATCAAATCTCAAAGGGCATACTTAAAAAATTCGGCTAGGATTATACATCAAAACAAACAAAGTCAGCCTTTTAAAATTCCACAAAAGGAGGGCAATGGAAGAAGAGTCGACTAGCTTCAACTGTACCTCGTCAGGGAAGGCACGTGTTTCTAATACGCTAAGATTCAAGTGCTAGTTGGCGTACCAACAAGATCTGGTTCCATCAGAAAGTAGGTCGCGTCTACATGTGCTGATGATTCAAACACAGACTCAAACTCAAATTTAAGAATTTTAGTATTTATTTATTTATACAGCAGCAGCAAAAATATCTAGAAGAGCCAAGATCTGTGTTTGATGCCAGAGCCCTCAAAATACTTCAGGTGCTATAAGTCAACAGTGATGGCCCTTGGCTCTTAAAAATTATAGATTTACTTGAATATATTTAAAGTTAATAACTTGGTATTCTCTGTTAGAGCCTGTATTTATATAACCTTCATGTCACCCTGCAGAGAGCTGAGTCATACCAATGAAGTTAAATAAAATGAGCCCAGCTTTCTGATTACTGAAAAGTCAACTAAGTTGATTTTCCTCAGGTATCCCTTAATTTATCCATTATTTATTTATTTATACATCTCGACTTCAAAAAGGTATCTGAATGTGCCTACAGTATAAGATACACATATAATAGGATGATTAAAAAGGATAAAGGAACAAGGATCTTGTGATGACAGCAGGAAGACAGCTGTGCCAGGGCAAGCTGATTGTTTTTACTGCAAGTAAAAATAAAAGTACAATTTAATTTTGACCTTCCTAGTAGCCAGGACACACAGGGAAAGATAACTATTGGGAATCGTCTAGCAGAGTTTGGGCTCATATTCCTTCTGACATTCTTCTTCTTTTAGGGATCTTGTGGTAGGGGGTGTATGTCCATGAAATGGAAAGCTAAGAATCACTGTTGCACTAGCTGGGTTAGTCCTTAGTCCTTCCAGGACAGGGCTAACAAGAACAGTGTCATTAGCAAGTTGCATTTGGGACAGGAGGACTAAATGAACCTACCCAGTAGGACCAGGATGGATACATCTGTGGGGTAGCTTCCCATCAATCCAACCCAAAGGACTGTGGGGATGGCCTCTAGAAGACAGCGTTTGCCCTGAGTTGTAGCCTACGTGGAAAAAATGCAAAATGGAGCAAGGAAACCAGGTTTCTGCCTCTAAGGCAGCCTAATAGTAAAGCTTGGACCAATTCAGAGCTGAATTTTATTTGACTGTAAATGTGGCAGGCAGGATTCTAAGACGACTCCCATGACCCTGTCCCCTGGTGGTGTTCCTGTGATTACATAATGTCACATGGCAAACGAGATTTTGCAGATGTAATCAAGATTACTCATCAGTTGACCTTCAAATATGGAGATTTGTCCAGGTGGGTCTCACCCAATGACATGAGTCCCTAAAACAGTTTTCTCTGGCTGGTAGCAGGAGAAGTAGTCAGAGAGATCCAAAGCATGAGGAGAATCTGACATACTGTTGCCGGATTTGAGGATGGAGCAGCCATGTGCCAAGGACTGCAAGTGGCCTCTGGCAGCTGACAGCACCTTCCCCCACTGGCTGACTGCCATCAAGGAAACGGGGACGTTAGTCTTCTGAAAACAAACATTTTCTGCCAACAGCATAAAAGATCATGAAAGTAAATTCATTTCCAGGCCTCTAGATAACACATGAAAGCCAACACTTTGATTTTGGCTTTAGGAGATCCTAAGGAAAGGACCCAACCAAGCCTGCCTGGAATTCTGACCGATAGAACCATGGGCTAATAAATGAGTGCTGTTTAAAGCCATTAAGCTTATGGTCATTTGTTATACAGAAAACTAACACATCGGATCCACTGAATTAGTGGCACTGCCTCTGCAGAGAGTACATGGGATCAAAAGGGAACCTGGTATGGGCAGAGGTGTGTGGCATTTCTTGTCTTCCCCAAATACAAAGAGGCAAAGTTCTCATTGCTTAATAAAGAAAACTAACCATTTTATCATTTTATATGGATTTTTTCTGAGCATCAAACTAAACATAAATTACCACATCAAAATATACAGGTTAAGTGATACTTGCACAAAATAACAGAGAATGACTTCAGCAGAGTTTACAAAGATGTTCAGAAACTTTACGGGCACATTTACATATTATCTCTTGATTAAAAGCTGAGAGCAAAAAATATCAAATATGATTCTTTGAAGGTGCTAAAGTTGTTTCTAAAATTTGCTGTGGGATAGAGCTCAGAGAATCAAGAGCAGTGGGAGTCAGTGTGTTGAAGAGGTGAAAGCGAGCTGCTCCACTCTGCTGTACCCCCGTGGCCCAAGCCACCTTAGGGGGACCTCCAGGATCCAGTGGTACAACAAAGGTAAAAAAAAAAAAAGTCTCCTGAATCCCTAAGAAGAAACCATGCCTTACGGTTACTCTTAAGAGTAAGAAAATATTTTTCAGGTGTGAATGAGGCAAGTTTCATCTCTGTAACTGATAAAGGGTAAAAAAAAAAATCTCAGGGTGAAAACTCAAATTCTGAATTACTTTTGTAGAGATAGTAAACTTCTAAGAACTCTGATCTAAAGGAATGCACGGTTAGCCTGTTGGATTATCCTGCTTAAATATCAAGTGCTGTCATCAGGGTTTAGCTAGTAGCGGGCAACTTGACACTGAGGTCTCTGGCAAGTTCCCATAGTGCAGTGATTGTACTCTTGACTGCAAAGGCCAAAATGACACTTAAAAGAGCCTGAGTTGTATCCTTGCCCAGATGGAAGAAGAGTCCACCTCTATAAAGAAGAGAGGAACAAGAATAGACCTCTAAACATTCAGAAAAAATACAGCACATTATCGGAGGGCTGGTGCATTCCTGGTGTTTTGCTTTCTGAACCTCACATAGTACCAAATCATAACAACACTGTTAAGGATCTAATTTTGTCTCCCAATCTCCCTTTTTATGTCCCAGTTCTCAATGATTGTAAGTTTCTCTAACCTCTAGGGCATGGTAAGAGGCTGCTTCTCCTTCTGACAGGTTTTTAACCAAGTCATCAGAATTAAAAGTATACAAGAAGAATCGAGAAAGTATAGGGAAAATATTCAGAATTACCTCATGGAACATATTCAAGGCCATGCTATTTGGGAAGTAGATGGATCCCATTCTTAAAAAAAACATGTGAGGTCATTTCCGGTAATAGAGTTTGGCAGCAGCAGCTCTGCACTGGTCTTATAAGATCACTCCCAGGATGATTAGGGTCAAGTTCAATAAAACAAAATAACATGCAGCTTAGCTGAGTCCAATATAATGATTCTCAAGTTGACAGATTAAAATGCAGTGAGAGGCTTGGGGAAAAGAACTGCAAGAGATTGGCTCTAGCGAAATTCCTTCCCCAGGGCTGGTGGTGATAGCATGTCCAATCATCAGTATGTGTTCTGGTAACTGGAAATGAAGCTGATGCAAACCAATAGCCTCTCCATGCAGAGAGAGAAGGGAAAGGCAGCCCACTTCTGCTCAGCTGGTACACAGAAGGTGGGGGAATTTTAAAAGTCTACTCATAAAGTTGGTTAAGCTACAAATATAAACTGGAGCTATTGACTTCGATGGAGAAAACATTTGATTACACTGCTGTGTAAAAATAAATAAATTGCACTTATCGCTTTCTTCTACTCAGCATAGATGAAAAGAAATTACCTGTGACTGAGATAATGCTCCAGACCCTTTGCTCTCTTGTGAAAGAAAGAAACGGACTGACATGAGAAGCTCCTGAATGCAGCAGCGGAATTCCTCTTCGTTTTGCCCACCAGTGGCAAGGGAAAACAGCCTTCGAGACTGAACTATATACTTAAAAATGTATTCTTGTGCCTTAAAAATACAATTTTTAAAAGTTAGCTTCAAAGGAGACAAAGAGTATTTATTTAACAATGACATGGCATAAAAACTATGGTATGGCATTAAACTTTCAAATTATTCATGTAAACGCCAAGGCCTTGTGAGGCTTTTTTGAATAGTATTTACTTTTATGGGGAACAGCCACTTTTCTCTGATGCTTAGTGAGAGAAACGTATAGAAAATTTAAAAACACTGGGCGTGGTGGCTCATGCCGGTAATCCCAGCACTTTGGGATGCCGAGGCGGGCGGATCACCTGAGGTCAGGAGTTTGAGACCAGCCTGACCAACACGGAGAAACTCCGTCTCTACCAAAAATACAAAACTGGCCAGGCATGGTGGTGCATGCCTGTAATCCCAGCTACTTGGGAGGCTGAGGCAGGAGAATTGCTTGAACTTGGGAGGCAGAGGTTGCGGTGAGCTGAGAATGCACCATTGCACTCCAGCCTGGGCAACAAGAGCGAAACTCCGTCTAAAAAAATAAAAAACAACAAACACTTTATCATTCTGGAGTATGATGAACACTAAGTGTTTTTGACCTTCAGATGTTTTTTAAATTTAGTCAACAAAAAGATAACTGTTTTTGAAAAAATAATTTTGTTTTGACAAGTAGTATTCTTGCCACTTAGCATTTTACCTTCAATCAGCCCAAAATTACAAATGTATAATTCACAAAATGCTTGTTTTATAAAATGTATACATTGTCTACTTAAATCTACTGACACCGGATAGGATGGTCCTCAACAACAGGAATCAGAAGACTACCAGGGCTGTTACTGGACAGTTCCTTTAAGAATTTGCACTCTTTTTCAACATGTTTGCAAGTAAGGGATTAGTATCTCCACAGACAAGGGAGCATATAGCACCCAGAGACCACAAGACCCAGTAAAGCCTCAGGTTTCCTCATTATAATCCCTGCTAAGCCACCCTATTTGCTCTTAAAATTTAACATAAATGGTTCTCCGATGGTCTCTGTCAGGTTGGTGGAAGCAAGAGCCAGGAACTTCTTTTTTTTTTTGAGACGGAGTCTGGCTCTGTCGCCCAGGCTGGAGTGCAGACGCCGGATCTCAGCTCACTGTAAGCTCTGCCTCCTGGGTTTACGCCATTCTCCTGCCTCAGCCTCCCGAGTAGCTGGGACTACAGGTGCCCGCCACCTTGCCCGGCTAGTTTTTTGTATTTTTTAGTAGAGATGGGGTTTCACCGTGTTAGCCAGGATGGTCTCGATCTCCTGACCTCGTGATCCGCCCGTCTCGGCCTCCCAAAGTGCTGGGATTACAGGCTTGAGCCACCGCGCCCGGCAAGAGCCAGGAACTTCTAAGCTTAACTGCCCCTATATAGTCTTCTCTCGCAAACCCTCCCTCTCCTGCTCATCTTAGACTTCAAGTGCTCTACAGCCCAGAGGAACAAAGATTCAACCCCGAACAGTTTCCAGTAGACTAGCCTGGCAAAGCCCCCTTCAAATTTCATCAGCTCTCAAGCAGCCACAAACTGATTAAGATCCTTGAATTGGAATGTCAGTAATATATCATCACCCATTACTGTCTGTGTAGAGGAACCAATTAGTTTAAGCATCAGCATGCAACAGCTTTGTCAGACTCTGTTATCAACAGCATGTTATCACCTTCAGCACCTCCTGGATATGCTCTTGCCGCTCTGCTTCTGTGATCCGGTCCACATACCATTTGAGCACTTTGATGAGATCTCTAAAATACAGGGGAAAATGTGCAGAATGTAGAATTGGTCTAATTCTCAATTAAATGCCAACAAATCCAACGCTTAACTGTATCATGAGGAGGCTTCTTTTCCCAACAGTTCTCACATTTTCCTGTCAATCTGCTGTACAATAATTTTACTAAATCTGCAGATCAACACTGCCACCCCTTTTCAAAGCTTAAGAGAGAAACAACACTCAATCTGGACATATTCCATAGTCCTGCGTTTCTGGTAATGCCTCCAAATGGGTGAACACGAATATTGGAGAAAAGGACTTTGGCCACCCAAGTGCCTGGCAGTATGACTGCCATGGTCAATACTGTAAAACTGCTCACTGGGATTTCTTTTCCAGTGACCATGTAAACAGTTGGATGCAATATCATTAGGCTGCAGGCAAAACGGGGTGGGGAAGAGGGATGGAGACAATGCTTCCCCACTGCTACGCACACCTTACGGATTTATCAAGGCAATTTTCTGACCCATGAGAAGAACATGGCTTATGTCAATATGTGCCTTAGGAGAATTTCTAGAAAGGCCAAGGTTTTTTTTTTTTTCCCCGTTTTGAAGAAATGTACAAACAACAGCGTACAACTCTCAAGATTATAGTTTTACCACCTTGAACTTTGGTCAGTTCTTGGTTTCTTTTTTTTTCTTTTTTTGAGACAGAGTCTTGCTCTGTCACCCAGGCCGGTACGCAGTGGCTTGGCCCACTGCAACCTCTGCCTCCCTCATGGGTTCAAGCAATTCTTCTGCCTCAGCCTCCAAGCAGCTACAATTCAAGTATGCACCACCATGCCCAGCTCATTTTTGTATTTTTAGTAGAGGCCAGGTTTCACCATGTCGGCCAGGCTGGTCTTGAACCCCTGACCTCAAATGATCTGCCCACCTTGGCCTCCCAAAGTGCTGGGATTACAGGCAAGAACCACTGCGCCCAGCCAGTTCTTGGTTTCTAGGAAACAGTTTACCCAGCAATGTTTCTCTGGGCCAGGGGAGAATACTTGGATGTGCCAGCAGGTGGATGTTGGTGGAGTGCTATTTTTTAAGATAACATGCCAGTGAGTTTCTGATCACCCCCAGCCTGAAAGGATTCCACAAGCCTTATTTGTCTTTTTAAGATCCTGCTTTCCTGGCCAATCAGAAGTGTGAGAAATTATACTCTTGTTTTCTAGCTTCCAAAGAGAATTTAACTTGGAAGCAGTGACCTCCTCACACTAGGGCCCAAATTGTTAGGCTGAGTGGGCCGATGTTTCAAAACTATTCGTGAGGTTGCATTTCGCTCTCAGCAAAAAATCACACTGATGAATGGTCTAGTCTAACAAAATTACCTTCATTCATTTCGATGTTGGAGATGTTGATCTTAACATGTCATGGTTGGGAATATCCAAGTAAACAGGATCAAATGCTTATCTGATAACCTACTAACCTTTATATATTACATAGATGGGGGAAGGATATCAACCTGATTTCATGCTTTTTAAACTCATCTCAGGGAACAGTCAGGCATGTGCATGCCCATAGGTGCTTAAGGTATAAGGTAGAAATATGGGAGAACAGCAAGCACCATATTGGACTGGGAGACAGACAATGGGGTACACTCCCAGGCTATCTAAGCAGAGCCAGACTGGGAAGGTGTTATTTGTCAAACTAAAAGAGAGAAGCTGTGGCCTCTGGCAATTATCAACTACCTTGCGAAGAGGCAGGCACTAGCTAAAGCATGACATTATTCATAACTTTTCAGCATCACCTGAGCCGGTAGAAAAGGAGGAGCAGTTAAAATAGCAGCCCCTGTCAAAAAGTAGATCCCAATGACTAAATTGCCTGAGGCCAGGGACCAGGTCTTCACATCATCAGCATAAAGTACAGCGCCTGGCAAGCAGCTGGCAGTCAGTAAATCCTAACAGATAAATGAATGAATGACTTTCAGCAGGTGTGAAGGCAAACGTTGTTTTCCATTCATATTTCTTTCTTATGAACATTTATAATCATCAGGGAGTACAGTGATGAAGTGGGACTCTCAATAGCCAAAGTGCCAGACATTTTAGACCAAAGAATATCCAGTGAAACAGAGACAAGAAGGAAAGACTTTATATTATAGGGCTCAGGAATAGAATTCAGGAGGTTTTCTTTCCCTTTTTAATCAAAATAAGTTCTAGCCATTGAAAAAGGGTGTGTTAGCAGGGAAGAGACTTTCTCAAGAGACACTTCAGTAGTGCTCCATTTCTTCCTACACTCCCTTTTAAATTTTCCTATATCGCCTCTTCTGCTGAGAAAAGCTTGAAAGGAACCACTTCTAAACTAATTACAAGATACAGGGCCTTACCTGTATGCAAGTGCCCCAGCAAAATGACTCTCAATATAAGTGTCCATTACAGGTTTAAAATGATGAAATTTGCTATCTTGCAGCAAATTTATTATGTGAACCTAAAAAAAGAAAATTGAGCTTTATAAAACCAAATGCAAATCAAGGTTTCCCTTTTTTTTTCTTCTTCTTTTTAAAATGAACTCTTACATTATTAAGTGCATGTTTCTGAATCAGCCTCATGAAAGTCAAGATTGAGAGACAAAACAGTTAAAATATAATTTAGGGAATTTGAACTTACCAAAGAATCAAACACTTTAGACCCATATTTTTGGGAATTTTCATCTAAAATTCCAAATAAGGTATCCAGTGTATCCTGCAGAAACTGTTAGATAAAGAAGTAGTACATGAGTAAATAAGATACTATCTGTCTTTTTCCTCCAAATGTTCTTTATTCTATGAATCTCTGCAAGGAAAATAGTAATGAAATACTATATACCTTTACTATCTCTGAGCCATCGATTTCTTTTAATTTAGAGAGACAGCCAGTGATCTTGTCTGGGTGGGTTCTCCATTTCAAAAGATCAAGCATATCACCTTTCAAAACAGAAAAGGAGGATTAATTGCCTTAATAGGGAACAGGTCCTCACATGAAAGCGTTCTGCTGGTAAAAGTAAAATTCTTAACACATGTGGCTCCCTTCTCCTAGCCACTCAAGTCGCAGGCGCCCACAAACTGTGACTAGCCCTCTCCAGGATGGCATTTATTACACTGTATTCTGTTTCCTCCCCACTGCTCTTGACTTAAAAACTCCTACTCTTCTTTTAGTCCTCAGGTTGGATGTTGCTTCATTTTGGAAGCCTTTCCTGAAATCTCGAGCTAACTGTCCCTTCTCCATGCTTCCACATCACAGCAGCACGTACCTTACCATTACAGTTGTGGGTGTATTCATCTATGCCTCACCTAGACTGTAAACTCCAAGAGAAAAAAGCCATGCCAACCTGGCCCCTGCTGTATTCCCAGCACCAAGAACAGAGCAGGCAGGTGACAAATATTTGTTGATTAATTTTTCTGCCTCCTCCTGGAAAGATGAGAGTTTCTTGAGGGCTGGGAACCTGCTTTATTCCTGTTTGGGTGGCCAGCACATAGCACTCTGCCTAGCAACCAACTCCACCCAGCAACAAAGGTCTTCCTGGCAACGTGACCAAAATCTTGCAGACTAAAAGAATGATAACAGGCCCAGTGATTTCTCAGATCATCCAGGGAGCTCTCAACCTGAGAAGAGCAGTTGCTGGACCCCATGGGCCATCTTCCATCCCAGAGTCCAGGTAAGCACACGGCCCAGCCCTTTAACCCTTTCCTAAACGGACATGCGGGCCTTAGTTCAGCAGGTCCTGAGAACCTCTTCACCTGGGGAGGGAATAAATTTATCTTTCTTGGGCAGAAGTTAGAAAGGCTCTGGGAGATGGTGTTCATGTGTTATTAGTCTACAAAGCATGCAGGGAGATGTGGCATCTGGAGGCCAACAAATGCAGTGAGAACTGAAGGTTCATGTGTGCCAAGCATGCACAGGGCAGGGGGACCTGGTAGAGCTGGACTCAGGGCTCGGTGGAGTTGCCAGGCTAGACTGGCCGAGAGAGAAGCCAGGACAGAATTTCCAGGCAGAGAAGCAGGAAATTCACTTCAAATCACTTGTTTTAGCAGAAACCCAAAAGGGACTTTCTAAGAAACAGAAAGATGAATGAGGGAACAAAAACTCCAAACCCCCCAAAACCAAGGAAGTAGGTAAGATGAGAAAGAAAAAGAGAATATAGAGAACAGAAGTGAGAAAAAGCATTAAGAATCTCAAGGAGAAAGAGAAGCAAGCTCCACCAAAGCCAGATTCAAGAGAAAAACCTCACAAAGGATTTACTATTAATAGTAAGGAATTCAGTACCAAACAGGAATGTTTATCTGCAACAAACATGGGTAAGAGGAGGAGGAGGAGTTAGAATGAGAAAAATAAAGGGATTTTAAAAATACCAACTTTGAACAAGAGATTTATGAGGTTTTCATAACCAAAAACCCTGAAAATGTTGACTATTCAGATGTAATTCAGACACCCTGGGGTATGATTGAAACCTTTTTAAAACTGATTGGTTATATTTGGCATATCAGATATTTCCACAGAGTGAGACCCAGAGTGACAAAGGCAAAGCTCTATTGTTCTCCCCAGTTTGCTGCTTCCCTCCCACCTACTTCCTACTTCCTGCATCTCACTTCAGGAGGCCTCCCCTCCCTGGCATCTTCTCTTTCATAATCCCCCGTGCACTTCCCCTGCCATTCACTCCTCACTTCCCACTCCACCCCCATCCCAGCTCTCACTCCTCCTTTGTGTTCTCTTTCCCTTCCTTTAAAGTGAGGCAGTTGGAGGGGCCATGAGGACCCTGCTCAATGTGAGGAGTGTGGGGAGGAAGGAGGTGGCTACGCTGGCTACAAAGTGGCAGCAGTGAAGAATGAGGACTAGTGCCCATTTAAGTAGGGCTTGAAAATAGATTACAGGGGTCCAGAAAATGAGTCAGGATGAGCCTGCCCATCTTCTCTGCAAGAAGGCTGATGAATCTCTACACTGCTCATGATGGAGCACGTGGAAAAGCCCATTCATTAACCACCGAATGCTGATAAAGCCTGGTATAACAAATCTTAACTTGGTGTCCTATATAAATATAGTAGCAATGTATGTTGAAATTGAGAGGTGTTTTAAAAGTGGTCAAAATTTTGATGTTACATTTTGCTTTTTTTCTGAGACTATGATTACATCTGGATGTAATTAATCATGTATGCAAAATACTTAGAGTTCAGGCAAAATTGCTGTATCCTAGGTTTTTGCTTTTGCCATCTGAGGATGTTAGCTGCAAATTAGGAGCTACAACCTATCACAGAAAATACCAATTTCTACATTCCATTCAACAGGCATTTATTAGGTGTATATTATGTACCTAACCTATCAAGAGCTATAAAAATAGGAGGATGCCATGACCCCTAATCCTCCGAACCACAAAATCTCTACCTGTTCTGGCAGTCACAGATGCCCAGCGTAGTGCTTTGGCCTTGGTACACTGTCCATGTTGGATGACACAAAGCGTGTGCAGACAGACACACTTTGGGAATTCTGAAATGCAAATCTGCTCTAGGAAACTGCTCCTAGAGACCATATCACTTAGTAAATGCTGAATTATAGTAGAAATAAGATTTGTATATTTTCCAAGTCAAGAAAAATGAATACATAGCAATTTAATTCCAATTTGGAACTAAATTACTTCGACACAGAGATGTGTGTTTAGCATGTAAATTTCAGAAAGACCAACTAACTTCCTTCCTCCTTCCCAACTCTTGAAACATGCCATTCATTTCCTGGCTCCTTTTGAGCTGTTTCTCATTGATAAGGTTAATCAAAGCCAAACTAATAATGAATGAAACACTTATCCATCTCCAAAAATGAGCCAACCATTGCATGTGATTCTGATCCCACTTTCCATATAGTGAGATGTTTAATATAATTATTTCATAAGTTGTTTTTTACTCATATTTACCTGAAAATGTTCTCTACTTTTAAAAAGTAGCAACCTCTAATTTTCAGGATTTGTTTCTCTCTGCCTTATTTTCATAATTGTGTCTAACATCCTAAACGCTACAACTAGCACAAATTCAGTATGTAGGACCAAATATCTTGATGGAAGAGAATCTATTGTTAGGTTTACCTGTGTGGTAGGCAGAATAATGGCCTCAAAAGAACCTGTTCCAAGAATTAGGAGGGACTATGTTTCCCTCACACAGCAAAAGAAGACTGTACAGATGTGATTAAAGATCTTAAAATATTGGATTATCCAGCTCAAGATAATCATAAGAATCCTTAAAAGATGTAAGATGGTCAGAGTCAGAGAGATGTGATGATGCTATGCTTCTGGCTTTGCAGCTAGAGGAAGGGGCTATAGGCCAAGGAATGCAGGTGGCCTCTAAAGCTAGGAAGGGTAAGAAAATGGATTCTCTCCATTCCAGAGGGAATGCAGCCCTGCTGACACTTTGATTTTAGCCCGGTGGAACTGAGTTTGGATATTTGACCTCCAGAACTGCAATAATAATAAATCTTTATTGTTTTAAGGCAGTAAGTTTGTGGTAGCTGTTACAGCTGCAATAGATAAGTAATACAACCCAAAATATTCTATTGGGGAAATTCAGTTAAACATGAATGCAAACTCTACTACCCACACACAACTAATCCACATAGAATAAATAAATATTTCTGTTTAAGGATCTCAATAAAAGGTTGATTTTATTATCTTCATAATTTCTATGGGGGTAAACTGGCCTCATAAAAAAAATACCTGAGGTTTCATAAATGCTTTATAATCATTTATTGAGTTATACCAATGGAAGTTTTATTTAAATAAAATCATTAACTACTGAATGCTGATAAAGCCTGGTATAACAAATCTTAACTTGGTGTCCTATACAAATATAGTAGCAATGCATGTTGAAATTGAGAGGTGTTTCAAAAGTGGTCAAAATTTTGATGTTACATTTTGCTTTTTTCCTGAGACTATGATCTAAAAGAAGAAATGTTTCCTTCTACAAATGCTGTTCTCTGACACAGAAGAAGGAACTAAGAAAGAACTAATAACAGCACACATGTTTAGGCACAGGTTTTTATGAGACATAATACTTCATTATAAAGTGATTCTTCTCAACATAATGAATATAACTTATTTAATGTAGCATTCAGGGTGCTAGCCAGAAGTCTTATATGGCAATCATAAAAAACTCAAAAATGTTTAATTTACTTCCTTCATTAAAGAACATGTTTTCATAGCAATTTGCCAAGGAGAAGAGCTTGCTTTATTAATCATAACTTGCTAAACAATCACTGACATAAAAAGTAATGCTAGAACTGAAAAGCAATATGCATCTAATTAAACAAAAAACAGCCTTTATTCTAAAGCCTGCAATTAGCACTGTTTATGGAGCTATAAAACACGAGATTAAGGTGTTGGTATTTTCGTCCTTTTTTTTTTTTTTTTTTTTTTTTAAAGCAGCTGGGTGTTGAGGGTTTATTTGAAAAGCTGTGTACTTGTTTTTCAATACTGGGATAATTTTGAAGTCCTTCTTAAATGACATGCATTCAACAGATCACTGGGTCACATTTGTTTCCATTTTATTCGAAATCACAAACAGAAGTATCCATAATTTTTCTAAAGTTCTTAACTATAACTTTGGTGTTTACTGAATATGCTTACCAAAATTTACATGATTACTAGGTACTAGCGCTTTCAAATAAAATATTATACATTACCATTTTGTGTGAGTTTTGTGGAACAGAGAAAGGATGTAATACAAAAAGACTCCTTTGTGGCCTTCATGGCTTGATTATTATTCCCAAGGAAAATGCCCTTGGAAAAGGGAAGTTTGAGGTAGCGGGTAGTATCCTGAAGGTTTGTGTTTTCTTCACACTGTTAAAAATATTAAAAAAACATAAGGGTAGAGGAAGAGATCTTATAAGAATTATTAAGCATAATTTATATTACTAGTGTTTATAAATTGGGAAACATTCCAAACAGCATTACAAGTAGAATTTGGTTTTTAAATAAAATGCAAAAAAACTGTCTAAAAGAATTAAGCATGGATTTTTGGACTAAGATTAATTTGAGTTTGCATCCCAGCTCTGTAACTTCCCATGTGAGTGACCATATCAAATCAAATTATTTAACCACACACTGTTTCCGTTATCTTCTCTAAAATCTCATTGTGTTGTCACAAGAATTAGGTTATATAAAGCCTTTAACACACTCCTGATACATTGAAAATGATCAATAAATCATATTTGCAGTGACCATAGCATTTTTTCAAAAACGCTTAAATTCTTCCAACATCTCATCTGAGGCAGCTGTTAAACAATTCCTTACTTTGAAAACTGGTAATTAAAAGAAAGGATATTTCAGTTATTATAATTTGAGAGTCCTACTATGTGAGGGAAATCTCTACTTTCATAGTAAATGCCAGCTAACACATGTAAAAGCAATTACAGATTTAGAAAATATAATTTCATATCCCTACTGTAATTATTTTAGTCAAGGATTATTGCTTAGTGCTAAAACTGAGGAAAGAGAGAGACCCTCTCATACTATTTTATATTGTTTTATACTCAGTACCTGTTTTAAGAAAAAAACAAGGAAGTAAAACCAAAGACAGGCAGCCCGGCGCCAGGCCCAAAACCAGGCCTGGGCCTGCCTGGCCTAAACCCAGTAGTTAAAAATCAACTCATAACTTAGAAACCGATGTTATTCATAGATTCCAGACATTATATAGAAGAACGCTGTGAAACTCCCTGCCCTGTTCTGTTTCTCTCTGACCACCAGTGCATGCAGCCCCTGTCACGTACCCGCTGCTTGCTCAAATCAATCATGATGCTTTCACGTGAAATCTTAAGTGTTATGAGCCCTTAAAAGGGACAGAAATTGTGCACTCGGGGAGCTCAGATTTTAAGGCAGTAGCTTGCCGATGCTCCCAGCTGAATAAAGCCTTTCCTTCTACAACTTGGTGTCTAAGAGGTTTTGTCTGCGGCTCGTCCTACTACAAAACCTGCAGAATTGTTGAGGAGGAACCGGATGTTCATATGGTATCAATGTAGCAACATATAGATTACTTCCTGAACTGGCAAGAAGACAAATATAACTGCATGTGGGGGAACTGAGCTGTCATTACACCAATGCAGGGCAATGCAAAGACACTTATCATCATCTACAATGCTTTCTTACCAAAGGTGCTGAACCCCAGTCCATCACATCTAGATTCAACTTCCACATCACAGGAAACACAAGAGATAGAGCAACATGTTGAGCAATACTACAGGGAAGAAACCAGAGAATCCAAAAGTTGGGGGTAAGAGATAAGAGATAAGATGCCTGGTCTTATCTCTTTAAGTCAGTGTTGCCAAAAAAGGGATTGTTCTAGATTAAACAACACTTAAGAAATAGATAGCCAGATGCAACATATGGTCCTAGATTTGAACAAACCTGCTGATGTGTCCGACTTTTTAAAAATCTGTACATTGACTAAGTTCCACATGAGATAAAAAATGTAGTGATTGGAAACTCATGAACTGAAAATAGGTAGATTAAAAATAAATATGAAGCAGACCAAGATGATGGAATAGAAGCCTACACTGCTTGTTGCCCTGCACCAATCCCAGAACACCAAATTTTCGCACACTATTTGCACACAGCAAAGCACTATCACGAGAACCAAAAATCAGGTGAGCAATCACAGTACCTGGTTTTAACGTCATATCCCTGAAAAAGGATTTGGGGAGGGCAGAAGAGACCGTTCTGAATCTCCGATGCCCTCTCCCATCTCCCACCCCTCCCCCATCCCCCAGCAGTAGATATGCAGCACGGAGAAAGAATCTGTGCAAGTTGCTGGGAGAGTGCAGTGACTGGGGGACTTTACATTGAACTCACTGCTGCCCTGTCATTGAGTAGGAAATAAAGCTTTTCTGAGCTCAGACAGTGCCCATGCAAGGAGGGAGCACTGAAACCAGCCCTAGCCAGAAGAGAATCACCATCTCAGCAGCTAGAACTTGAGTTTCTTGGCAAGCCTTGCTACCATGGGCTGAAGTGCTTTGGGGTCCTAGGTAAACTCAAAACGCAGTCTAGGAGACAAGGACAGAAACTCCTAGACAACTCCTAGTGGTAGTCTGGGCTTACAGTCCATGGACTAGGGTGGCATGTGACCGAGGGAGACACCTGCTCGGATGAGTAAGGGAATAGTAAATCTGGCACCATCCCTTCCCCAACCCTGGGCTGTGCAGCTTGCAGCAACAAAAGTGACCACTTCTTTCTGCTTAAGAAGAGAAGAGTGAACAGTCAAGAGGACTTTGTTTTGCATCTTGGTTACCAGGTCAGCCACAGTAAGATAGGGAACTGGGCAGAGTCATGAGGCCCCCATTCCAGGCTTAGATGACATTTCTACACCCATCCTGGGCCAAAAGGGAACTGACTTCCTTGAAGGGAAGGACTCAATCCTGGCAGGATTCATCCCCTGCTAACTAAAGACCCCTTGGGCCCTAAATAACCAACAGTGTTACCCAGGGAGTACGCTGCAGGGCTTGGGCTCTGAGATGTCCTGGCTTCAGGTGTGACCCAGCACATTCCCAGCTGTGATGACTACAGTGAAATATTTCTTCTGTTTGAGAGAAGCAGAGGGAAAAGCAAAGGGAACTTAGCCTTGTACCTTAGGTACCAGATCAGCCACAGTGGGGTAGAGCACCAAGTAGGCTCTTGGGGTCCCCCAGTACAGGCCTAGGCTCTTGGATAGCATTTTTGGACCTGCCCTGGATGAGAAGGGAGCAGGGTAAGTCCCAGGTCTGGCAGCATTCACCACAAGCTCAGACAGATAATTCAAAAAAGCTGTTTTGAGGAAACTCCAAGAAATTCAAGATAATACAGAGAAGGAATTCAGAGTTCTATGAGATAAATTTAACAAAGAGATTGAAATAGTTAAAAAGAATCAAGCAGAAATTCTAGAGTTGAAAAATGCAATTGACATGCTGACAAATGCATCAGAGTCTCTTAACAGCAGAATTGATAAAGCAGAAGAAAGAACTGGGAAGCTTGAAGACAGGCTATTTGAAAATACAGAGTCAGAAGAGACAAAAGAAAAAAGAATAGAAAACAATGATGCACTTCTACAATATCTAGAAAATAGCCTCGAAAGTGCAAATCTAAGAGTTATTGGCCTTAAAGAGGAGGTAGAGAAAGAGACAGTGCTAGAAAGTTTCTTTGAAAGGATAATAACAGAGAACTTCCTAAACCTAGAGAAAGATATCAACATTCAAGTACAAGAAGGTTACAGAACACCAAGCAGATTTAACCCAAAGAAGACTACCTCAAAGCATTTAATAATCAAACTCCCAAAGGTCAAGGATGAAGAAAGGACCCTAAAAGCAGCAAGAGAAAAGAAACAAATAACATACAATGGAGCTCCAATACATCTGGTAGCAGACTATTCCATGGAAATCTTACAGGCAAAGAGTGTGTGGCATGACACATTTAAAGTGCTAAAGGGGAAAGAAAAACAAACAAACAAACAAAACAAAACCTTTACCCTAAAATAGTACATCCAGGGGAAAAATATCCTTCAGGCATGAAGGAGAACTAAAGACCTTCTCAGACTAACAAAAGCTGAGGGATTTCATCAACACCAGACTTGTCCTACAGGAAATGCTAAAGGGAGCTCTTCAATCCGAAAGTAAAAGATGCTAATGAGGAAGAAAAAATCATCTGAAGGTACAAAACTCACTGGTAATAGTAAACACACAGAAAAACACAGAATAGTATAACACCGTAATTGTGGTGTGTAAAATATTCTTTACTTAAGTAGAAAGACTAAATCATGAACCAATCAAAAAAAACAAAACTGGAGGAATCACATTACGTTACTTTGAATTCTTCTACAGAGCTATAGTAACCAAAACAGCATGGTACTGACATAAAAACAGACACAAAGACCAATGGAACAGAACAGAGAACCCAGAAACAATCCACAAACCTCCAGTGAACTCATTTTCGAAAAAGGTGCCAAGAACATACATTGGGGAAAAGAGTCTCTTCAATAAATGGTGCTGGGAAAACTGGATATCCATATGCAGAAGAATGAAACTTGCTCCTATCTCTCACTATATACAAAAATCAAATCAAAATAGATTAAAAATTAAATCTAAGACCTAAAACTATGAAACTACTGTAAGAAAACATCAGAGAAACTCTCTAGGACAGTGGTCTGGGCAAAAATTTCTTGAGCATCCCCACGAGCAGAGGCAACAAAGGCAAAAATGGATACATGGGATCACATCAAGTCAAAAAGCTTCCACACAGCAAAGGAAATAATCAACAAAGTGAAGAGACAACCCACATAATGGGAGAAAATATTTGCAAACTACCCATTTGGCGAGGGATTAATAACAGAATATATAAAGACCTCAAACAACTCTCTAGAGAAAAACCTAATAATCCAATTGAGAAACGGACAAAATATTTGAATAGACATTTCTCAAAAGGAGATACACAAATGGCAAACATGCATATAAAAAGGTGCTCAACATCATTGATAATCAGAGAAATGCAAATCAAAATTACAATGAGATAACACCTCACCCCAGGTAAAATGGCTTTTATCCAAAAGTCAGGCAATAACAAATGCCGGTGAGGATATGGAGAAAAGGGAATCCTCATACACTGTTGATGGGAATGTCAATTAGTACAACCACTATGGAGAACAGTTTGTGGAGGTTCCTCAAACAACTATAAAGAGAGCTACCATGTGATCTGGCAATCCCCCTGCTGGATATATATTGAAAAGAAAGGAAATCAGTACCTCAAAGAGACATCTGCACTTCCATGTTTGTTGTGTAGCACTGTTCACAGTAGCTAAGACTTGGAAGCAACCTAAGTGTCCATCAGCAGATGAATGGATAAACAAAATGTGGTACATGGATACAATGGAGTACTATTCAGCCATAAAAAAGAATGAGATCCTGTCATTTGCAACAACACGAACGGAACTGGAGGTCATTATGTTAAGTGAAATAAGCCAGGCACCAAAAGACAAACATTGCATGTTCTCACTTTTTTTGTGGGATCTAAAAACCAAAACAATTGAACTTATGGAGATGGAGAGGAGGGAATGGTTACCAGAGGCTGGGAAGGGTAGTGGGAGGTGACAGGGAGGTGTAATGGGTACAAAAAAGACAGAAAGAGTAAGACCTAGTATTTGATAGAACAGGGTGACTATAGTTAATAATAATTTAATTGTACATTTAAAAATAACTAAAAAGTGTTTGTAATACAAGGGATAAATGCTTGAGGAGATGGATACCCAATTTTCCATGATGTGATTATTACGTATTGCATGCTTATACCAAAATATCTCATATACCCATAAATATATATATCTACTATGTAGCCACAAAAATTAAAAATGAGAAAAATTGTATAGTGTATTATATAACATCATTTGGGTGTAAATATCCACACAGAATATCTGGATGATATACACTAAGGAGCTAATAGTTAACATCACCTGGGTAATGAGACTATGGTACTTTCTTTTATTTTGGTTTATCTGTATACTGATTTTAATGCTGTAATAATAAAGGTGATTTTTTTTTTGAGACAGAGTCTTGCTCTGTCACCCAGGCTGGAGTGCAGTGGTGCGATCTCGGCTCACTGCAAGCTCCGTGTCTCAGGTTCATGCCACTCTCCTGCCTCAGCCTCCCGAGTAGCTGGGACTACCGGCACCCGCCACCAGGCCTGGCTAATTTTTTGTATTTTCAGTAGAGACAGGGTTTCACCATGTTAGCCAAGATGGTCTCGATCTCCTGACCTCATGATCTACCCGCCTTGGCCTCCTAAAGTGCTGGGATTACAGGCTTGAGTCACTGCGCCTGGCCACAAAGGTGATTTTAAATTAAAATTTTGAGGAAACAATTGTAACAGATATATAGCTGGTACAGCTTAGATGATTCTGATTATACATTAGAAAACTTATATTAACTTTATTCTTTTGAATTTGTTTGAATATTTTCAAGTAGGAGTTTAAGCACCGAATCCCTTTAGTATTCTAGACTATTCTGTGTGACTCACAATTTTTTTTACCTTTTTTTTTGAGACAAAGTTTTGCTCTTGTCACCCAGGCTGGAGTGCAATGGTGCGATCTCAGCTCACTGCCACCTCTGCCTCCCGGGTTCGAGCGATTCTCCTGCCTCAGCCTCCAGAGTAGCTGGGATTACAGGCATGCACCACCATGCCCAGCTAATTTTGTATTTTTAGTAGAGATGGGGTTTCTCCATGTTGAGGCTGGTCTCGAACTCCTGACCGTGTCATCAGGTGATCTGCCCGCCTCAGCCTCCCAAAGTGCTGGGATTACAGGCGTGAGCCACCGCGCCTGGCTACAGTTTTCATAATAATATTTAGGAAAGACCTCTCTAACAAGTTTAGAGAAACAGAATCGGAATATGACAAGATGTTCTTACTAATACACCTGCCCAGTAACAGAAACACCAATATAAACACAATAAATAGCCTCTATAATTCTTTTAATATTACAACTCCAAATGGTTTCTTTTACTACTGCAAAGTAATTCATGTAGACGGAAGAATGCCTAAAACATACATATATGGTTTAAAGAATAATTATAAAGTAAATACTTCAAATGCTTTTTTCAGAAAAAGTGCTTAGGCAAAGTAATGTTCTGGAACTCTAGAACACTGACCCCCTCCCCTCAGTCTCATCCCTGGCAAGTCAAAGCATGAGGGCAGCACTCTACATTCACCCTATCTAGTCCATAGTGTTGGAAACATCCTCTGATCTCTCATCTCTATCCTGATTTGTGTTCCCTGTGTCTAACCACCACTTCCTAGTGTGACTAAGTCTCATGCCAAACCCAGCCCAGACACTCTGTCCTGCTATTTCCAGGCCTCCTCCCCAGGATTTGGAGCCTGCCCTGGTCTAGCTAGATCCATCTGTTCACAGAAATTCTGCCACTGTAAATAAATCTCTTATTAACTCTCCTCCCCCTAACTGCCTGCCATCTCTGGAGCACTTCTGCAGCCTCTTGGAATTCCTGCTTGATATCCCATGTAGCTCAACTGGTTGCCATGGGATGGACCCCTTCTGTGAGTGAAGGTGTGATGCTATGCTGTATCCTTAGCGGGTATTATGAGTAGAAGACTTGGCTGCTTTTCCATGGGCCAGGAAAAAGTGATGTGGTCAGGTCAGTTCCACCAGCCTTGGTTCTCACTTCTCCCCCAGGCTGGAGGGGCCAAGACCTCAGCATCTGAGTCTGAGTTATGACATCTTGATAGCTTCTTATAGCTAAACTCTATCACCCTTGCTCAAGTATAAAATATAATAAATATGAACAATAGTCTGGACATAAAAGTTATTTCAAGAGCTTTCAGCAAAAACACTGGGGTGTGTGTAAGAGAGATGGGGGTAGCGGGAGAGAATCCCGCCCATCGATTCAGTAAAGCAAAACATGTAACCACTCTTTGGTCTCTATGAACACTTTTATATATTTACCAGGGGTTCAAAGCTGATTTTTTTATCCAGTAGGATTACACTAGATATGAGGTTAGGTTTTAATCTATTTCTGAAAAACTTAAGCTAATACACAGAAAATATTATAGCATATCTTTCATTGTTCCTTGAGGTTTTCAGCATGCACCCTTAATATATCATACAAACACTGGAAAGTTTTAAGGCAATCCAAGCAACTACCCTTTATAAGTGCTTACTGTGTGATAGGCACTACTCTGCACTGTGTGTATACTCTCTTCTCATAACAATCCTTGAGGCAAGATATTATAACCTAAGGAGCTTATGTGATTTGCCCAATGTCACAATATTAGAAAGTATCAGAGTCAGAATTTGAACCAAAATTTGTATTCACAACTACTATATAACATTGCCTCCCTCTACTGTTGTTTTAGCCAAGTTTTGAATTCAAGTAATGAATTCAAAGTTTACTGATTTATAGATAAAATACTGCATGGTAGGTATCGCTAAGAAAGACCAAAAAATGGTTAGCTTTTCAAAAGAAAGGTATCTTTGTGGGAGACACCCTGAGAGAGGGTTCAGAGTGGTATATGGAGCTGAAATAATTTCAAATGCAGTAAGCTCACGAATCTTACAATGAAATGGCTAGTTTATGTCTTCAAACCATGCAGGGAGCAAAAGGGATCATACAACCTGGATAAGGTAGGGAGGAAGGGCAGGTGGGAGCAGATGGGGCATAACATAGGGGCTTAGGAACACAACAAATGAGCTAGAAATCATTCATTCTTTCATTCAATGAGAGGGGATAGGAAAGAAATGTGTTCAAGAGCAGTGAAGAATACAAATAAGGTTCTAGCAGGTAGCCTTGTAAGGCAGAAATAGCTGTCGCATAGAGTTTAAGCCAAAAGGTTATCCAGTTCCCTAATACTAGAAGCAGCCAGGGAGTCAGTAAATTCCCCAGGTGGGAAAAGGGTCTACTGTGAGTGAGATTCTGAACTAGAGTATGGACTGGAGAAAAAAGTCTTCCCGTTAGGTGAAAGGCTAAGAGTCAAGATGTCATAGAAATGAGGCTGGAAAAGTATGGTTTGGCACTGCCTGTGCTTTAACTGGAAATACTAAGTGCGACAGAATAGTGGCTGGATGCTTGAATGCCTAAAAACGTGAGCAATACAGGCTCAACAGCACCAAACTGCAGATGTGAGATTCTTGTGCTGCGTGTAATTGAGAGATGGCTTTGTTACCATGGTAAAATCCAGCTATACCCCTAACCTGGATGGGGTGGTTAAATATGGATCATTTGCATTCTGAGGAATACTTGTAAAACAACAGTTTAGGCTTTCACATAGAGAATATTTTTTCTACCAAACCCAGTGAAGACATGGAGCATGGCAACGTGGATATGAGAGTAAGACGACAGTGTCCTCTCTACTAGAGAACTCGTTTTCTTGTGGAAGACACAAGCACATTTAAAGTGTTACCAGCGTTATGGCAGATGTATGCTGGCAGATGGATGAGGGAAGAATTAATGAAGTCATTTTTTTTTTTTTCCCAGGGGAAACAAGGCAATGTGACCACGGCTTCTTGAAGCTGCTACTGGACTGGGGAAACAAAAGGATGTCACTGTAATAGTGAAGGATAGTCTCTGCATTTGCTATGTTGGAATCTGTGCAAGTTATCTTAGAATGGCGTGGAGATAATTTACAAATTAGAGAGGAGAGAGATAAGAACCATCTTTGCTTTACTATACTTGGAGTCTGAAATCAGATCTGGCCAGAGAGATGTGCTCCCTCAGACTCTTACAGAATTATTAAAACGCAGGCTTTGCAGCAGCAGCAGTAGTCTCATCTTCTTTGAGATTATGTAGTTTGGCTCACAGTTTCTTTCTTTTTCCAGAATAAAAATCACTTGGTATAGCAATGAATACTGCATTATGTTCTAGGCTAGTTTTTGACTACTGTCTTAAATATGTGAAAGAGAATGTCAGTGGTCAGTCCTGGACAGTGTTCCAGAAGTATGATATTTGAGTTATGCAAGACATATGATTGAGAGATCCACATCTACAATTTACTAATTTAAAAACTGGCACAGGAGTTCATGTAATTAGTCAAATTAAGGGATCTGTAACTTGTGAAAAGTAGGTAATTACATCTTAAAAATACAGTACGGTAGACAATCCAGTTGAAACTCTGTTATTGCCAGTTGATAAAAACCAGATTTAAATAGTTTTTGGAGGAAAATACCTTTCTTTTAGGAACTTTTTCAAAATGACTAGTCATCCTTCATGTCATTATTAAACATTTATTAAATTCCTAATATTTGTCAGCCTTTCAGTTTGGCATTAAGAATATAACAAGGAAATGAACACAGTCTCTGTCCTTGAGGGCACTGCATGTCTGTCTGATCTCCGCATTTATCTGTTAATACTGATTACAACACTGGGATAAAGACCACTAGAGACCAGTTCTGCTGGGGAAGGGAAGGAAGACCTTATCGAAAAGGATGGTCTTTGATCTGAGGTCAAAGGACTATTTGACTTCAGTTGTAAAGAAAAAAGGGTAGTCAAGCAGGCAAGGGAGGAAAAATCAAGGGAGGGAAGAAACAATACACTTAAAGGCACTGGGGAATAAAAACACACATATGAAACTACGGGGACACGACCATTCAATGCAATGTGGGATCTTGGAATGAATCCTGGAACAGAAAAAATGACATTCGTGGGAAAACTTATTGTGAAATCCAAATAAATTCTGTGTTAACAGTATTGTGCCCAGATTAACTTAGTTTTGATAAATATGCCATAGCTTATATAAGAGGTTAACATAAGGAGAAGTTGGATGAAGGTTATATGGGAATTTCCTGTACTATTTTTGCAACTCTTCTATACATTTAAAATATCTTTAAAATAACCACTAAAAAAAGTACAGGCATATTGAAGCAACTATATATAGTTAAGTATGGCTGGAATAGGGAATTTTTCAATACATAAAAGCCTTGGGATTACCCCCAAATCTCTTAAATAAGAAAAACCTCAGGTGGTTCTAATACTCACCTCTGGCTTAGATTTCTTGGATGAAAGTATTATTGAGGAGGTGGAACTGACCACTTATGCAACAAACTATTTAGACATGGTGGGTAAGTGTGACAAGAGAAGCCTGTGACAAGGTTTGTCTTCATGGCAGGAGTGGATGGAGACAAGACAAAATGCTCAGTTTTGGACATGCTGAGTGTGTGGTGTCTTTGGGAAGACCGATTGAAGATGTTCAGTAGGCTGGTAAAAGTTTTGCACTAGAAAAACATATCTGGCAGTTAACAGCATAGCTTACCTGCCCAAAGGGATGAGATGGATCTAGAGAGTATAAGACACACATGGCAGCCAAGGGCTAAACCCCTGGTAACATCAACATTTAAGGTATCCATAAAGGGAAATGAGTCCTCAAAGAGGGGGAAGGATGAAACTCAGGAGCACATTGTCAGGCCAAGGAGTGTGGGATTTTAAAGAAGCATTATTAATCGTGCTCTATGCTATAGGGCAGTCAAGTATGGAAAGGTTTTTTAAACATCTAGTAGCTCTAGCTACTAGATGCCCTGGCTGGGCACTAGTGACCGAAAGGGGAAAAACTTCAGTTAAGCAATGAGGACATGATGAAGCAGAGGCAATGAGGGAAGAGACTTTTCACGCAGGCTGCATGTCATCACGGGAGGGAAGAAGGAACATGGTGGCTATTTAAAATAAATTATTTAAAAAAAATAAGGCTTGAGCATGTTTATAATCTGTATGAATACTGCTGGAAGAGATGCAGGAGGAAGAGACAGGACATTGGGAGGGGCAGGGTCTCACAACAGTCAGGAGGGAGGGAGATCCTGAAGGAAGTAGGTGGAAGAACTAGTCTTAAAGCGAAGGAATTCTGCCCCATCCCCCGAGACTGGAAGCCGGAAGGAAAGGAAGGATGCAGATAAGTTTGCAGGTGGCAAGGAGAGAGCACAAGAAGTTAAGGAAGTTCCTGTCTGATGGCATCTGTTTTCTCTGTTAAGTAGCTGGGAAGTAGTGGGGTAGGGAGAATGGTAAGCTCTTGTAAATAGCTCTTGTGAGGACTAGTTTGCCTGCAATGTTGATGGACCCACATCTATACCCAGGCAGATGCTAACCTACAGCAACTGTATAATTTCTTCTAGCAATGCCCCAATCTGTCAGCATTGCCCTCTCCTATCTCCAGCCTTAATTTCTTCTAGGGCTGGGGATAGCAGAGGGCAATGCTTCCAGATTGATCTAGGACTATTTTTTATTTCCTATGCAGGCACAGTAGAACTAAGCATTAACAGATACCTTAGATAACAATGGGAAGAAAATCAAGTGGTCTACTGGAGGAGAAAAAGACTGAAAAGTAGGTATAGTTAGAAAATCAGAAGGTTGAAAGGCTGTGGTCATAATACTGGGAGTTTATGATTTTTGATATGAAGTGGTTGTGGATGATTTCATCTACCCATCCACCCATCTACCCATCTATCTAATCAATGGGAGATTCTGATGGGTAGAGAGGCAATAAGGCCTATGGTGTGGCCATAGTGAAGTAGAAGGCAAATGGAGGTGGCTAGAGTTGAAGTGGCCAAGAAAACAAGAGGACATGAAATTGGACAGTCAACCAGAAGGAGAAGACTCTGAACTAGGAACTAGGCTCATTGTGGGAAACTAATCAGCGACTTACCACACCACTCCATCCTCCCCGCTCTTCCTCATTGGCCCTCAAAATACAAGTTGGTGGAAGACAGTAACCAGGACACATGGAAAATTTAGCCCTATATGGGATGAGCCTTGTAAAGGGTAGGGAAGCTCTTTACAAGAGGGTGGAGAAAGAGTATCTCTGGAAAGCGTTAGGGTATTTAGAGACAGCTGACCACCAGACACTAGACACCCAGCTTAAGAAGAGGAGCTCTCTACTCCAGCAGCTATACAGGAAGCCCTCTCAGCAGAGGAAAGTCAGGTCTCACTTAAGGAAGAACATTTTGGGAGGGTTGAAGATGTAGCAGTATGAACTGGTTAGCATTGAAGGGGCTTTCCGCAGGTCGCTTAAATACCCCTAAGTGCTACGACCAAGGCTACCTATTAAGATAGCTTAGCCTTTTCTCCCCACTGTTCAGCTTGATATGTTTTTATACTAAAGTTACCAGGTTATTTATTTTCGAACATTGTAGGTGTTTTTTTAATTTCTCTCACAGTGTGTAATGAATGAATAATCAGTCAAGTGATCAATTCTTCTACAGCCAAGCCTGGGGAGGACAGATATGTTTCTGGCTTGTCTAAGATTTACTGATTATGGTTACAGGGTGTCTTTTAGAAGAGTTGGTGGGGAATGTGCAATCTGGGCAGCAGGCTAGACTGCAATCCCGTCAGTCTATCTAAATTTTCAGATTCCCCTCATCTTTTCATTTTACTTATGAATGCAAGCATACTATAGGAAAAGGCTACACTGAAGTTTGAGATAAGCAGAGAACAGTAGCTTCTACCTGGATTTGAGAAGTCCATCTCAAAGGTGGTGGTCAGTGAAGTGTATTTGTGGGACTACTATGGACCAAGTTAGGGACTAGGATATAGCATAAGAACCTGAAAACTTGTAGAGAAAAATGTGGGCCACAAAGGGTTTATGGACAAATTTTTAGTTAACAAAGGTGAAATAAGTTACTCCACAATAGACTTTTACTGTCTATGTAATCATATTAAATTAATCCCTCTCCAACCAGGAAACAGCATCACCTTCTATTTGGCTGACTTTGTACCTGGCTCTTTTCCTTCTCGAATGCCTTGGATTAGGAAGCCAATAAACCCCACTACAGGAAGCAGATTCTCTACTAAGCAAAACTCTAGCTTGGTTGAGTCCAGCCACTTCAGTCATGGTGGTACTTGACAATCAATAGTGATGAATTTACAAAACCGCAACTTCTCCAAGGCAGACGGTATTATTACTATTTTCTTACTGGACCAGAGGGTGTTTCAGAATGTACTTCCAGTGACTAAAATTGCTCCACTAGAGTGAGTCAGAATGAATGGGGACTTGAGCACATAGTTACTTGTCTTCCTAGGCCCCTCTTTTTGGATTCTCACATCAATCTCCTTAAGAGATTTGACTTTTGGAAAACAAATTTGCGTCCGCTCATTCTTTTTTACTTTTTTATTTTTTGCTTCATTCTCTTTCCTTAACTTTTTGCTTAATTCTTTTTTCTTAACTTGTTTTCCAGCAGGTAGCTGAAACAAGCTTAGCCAAATACATTCCTACAAAGTTAAGGAAGACAATAATTCTAACAGAATGAAATACCAAAACTTAAGATTAAATACGGTTATTAGCAAACTAGTGATTCTAAAGAGAAGTTTTAGACTTCTCTGTCAGCCATTTGGAGATATAACTGATGTTTTGAGAGTTATAAAGGGGCCTCTGGAAGGACAAAATCTCTAACGACAACTAAGTTATTTTACTTATCCTCCTAGAGTTATGACATGCAGATTTTTATAGATTTCAGAGTTTATTGCCATTGGAAACCACTCCAAATATGTAATCAATCAAGTGATGTTGAAAATGACCTTTTCCCTTAGGATTCCTTAGACCCTGCCCTAAAAGGTGAGTTCAGGTCCTTGACAAAGTATTTACTGAAACAGCTCGGTAAGAACGGTTTCCTTAGAACACATTCGGAAGTTCAGCCATTGCTACAAAGGGAAACTATCTCACAAATTTAAGGCCTAAATTAGGATACTAACAGCCTTCAACACAGCAGATTTCTTCTTAGCTCACTGCAGGATTGAGTCTTTTAAACTAATACTTTACATGAAGAGCAAGTAGGTTTTAACCAATACTCTACTACAAACCAGAGCTATTCTCTGCATCATATCTCCAAGACAGATTTAAAGACACGTTTTTTAGGGTATTTTTTTCATCTCCCATTAACTTTGATATCATGGGCAGTACCACCCAATAAATGACACAGAACATGATTTATAAAAATCCAAGACAATTAATGTTCCCTCAAAAACCTTACCATAAACATTACTGTCAAGATTATATGACACAAGAATGGTCTTTACTTACATAAAAGTCCAGAATTAAATAGTATAAAACAAGACTAAGTTTAAATTTCTGTCTCTTCCTATTTTTGTTTGGTCAAAATTAAAAAAAAAAACAACACATTATTAATATTATAAAATAACACTTCTCCACTAACAAAAAATTTAAGCAATGTGAAAATAAAGAGTCATTATTAATACTTAAGGATATCATTCCAAGCATCTCTGTATGCACATATATACATAAGAACCTATAGTTAAACAACTTTATAAAAATGGTATTATACTAAATATATACATATATAAAGTATTAACAATAAGTACTTTTCTATGCATATAAAATTATCCTGTAAACATTATTTCCACATATATAGTATTTCATTCACTGCATGGATATAACTAAATTTAATCAGATCTATTTTACTGGCAATTTAAATTACTTCCATGTTTTCCATATTTTAAGCAATCTGCAATGATCATCCTTGAATCATCTTTACTCACCTTTCATTATCTTCTCCCAAAAAAATACCAAGATGTGTGGGACAGCTGAGTCGAAGGATATATACATTTAAAATTTATCTATGTATTGCCAAACTGCCCTCCAGAAACACAATACTATTCACATTTCTTCTGTAAATGCATGAGACTATTTTCCCTTAACCTTGCTCTCCAATTCGGGGCTTTAAAAATCCCTGCCAGTCTGACAGGCAAAAAGGTTTCGAATTTTTTAACTTAAACGGATTTCTTTACTTATTCATGCTTTTATTTTATACATTTGCATTTATTACTTTTAAATAGCCTGTTTGTAGCATTTATCAGCTTTTCCTTTTCCTACTGATATGTGATAACTCTTGGTCAATTAGGAATAGTAACCCTTTACAAGGGTTACCTATGGGGTTATAAAAACCCTTTACAAGCTACGTTGCAACTATATTTCAGTTTGAAATGCGTTTTCAGCCTAGATTATGATTGTTTTATCAATAAATATCTTAAATTTTACGTAGCCAAATTTACTTGATTTTTAAATTTGATTTCTAACATTTGAGACATCCTTAGAAAGGCCCTTCTCACCTGTAGATTACAAAAATGCTCACCCATATTTTTAAGGCTCATACAGATTGATTGATTGATTGATTTGACACTGAGTTTTACCCTTGTTGCCCAGGCTGGAGTGCAATGGCATTATCTTGGCTCACTGCAACCTCCACCTCCTGGGTTCAAGCAATTCTCCTGCCTTAGCCTCCCAACTAGCTGGGATTACAGGCGCCCACCACCATGCCAGGATAACTTTTTTGATTTTTAGTAGAGACGGGGTTTCACCGTGTTGGCCAGGCTGGTCTCGAATTCCTGACTTCAGGAGGTCCACCAGCCTTGGCCTCCCAAAGTGCTGGGATTACAGGCATGAGCCACTGTGCCCGGCTCAGTTTTATTTCTTACATTCAATCTGGAATGTGTTTTCGCAATAAGAGGAAGGTAGGAATCCAGTTCTTCCCTGCTTCCCCTAATACCCATTTTATTTATCTCAACACCACTTATTAAATGGGCTATATTTTTAGCTCATAATTTGAAACATGCTTCTCTCTCCACGTTTCTTTTTAAATACTGAATTCAAGGTGGCACAGTGACCGGCAGACTGTGTGCCTTCCTCTCGTAGCAGAAGAAGGATTATGTATTATGCCGGTAATATGGTTTAATAATCATAAATTACAAGTGGCCGTAAGCTGCAACTGAACTTGTTGGCTCAGTAGTATGAGAAAGAAAAATAAAAGTTGTTATACTTGGCAAGTATTTCATAACTCTGTAAATAAGAAATACTAAATAACCCTATTCATAAGAAAACTCAGCTACTTGGGGTTTTTTCTGTGGAGCGAATGCTTCCTGATGGATCCATACAATGCAGGTCTGCCCCAAATTAGACAGCCTACACATACCACACTGAGTTTCTCTTGTGGTTGAGGACACATTTTTCATGCTCAAATAAATTCCCCTTTATGGATTAGGATTCTTAGTACCAAGTCAATTTTTGTGGAAGAGCTTCAACTGAGTCAAAGTCCTATTTTTGAGAAAAGTTTTGGCCCTGACTACAGGCACCTGGACAGGCCTCTGTCTAGGAATTAATACCTGTTTGACTCCTAAATGTTCACGTGGAGAAACGAGCTCTGCTACCTGTCCTCTGGCATTTTAGGCATATGCATGTCTCTAGTCAGCAACTGAGAATCTTAGTATGGTTCATGCTCATGAAGAGAAGTCAACCAGGACTTGATTGGAAACCTAGCACTGACAAAGACACACCCGCAGACCCATAGGTGAGAGGGTCCAAACGGGATATGCTATGTAGAAGTGATTCATTCTTTTGCATATCATTAGGAAATGGGGAGCCCAGTCTTAATTATCTTAGCCTTACCTTTTCTGAGCTAAGATTTAATGTTACAAAGACATTTATATGAAGTACCATTTACGTTTTTGAAAATCGAAGCTCAAGACATTGCCTGTTATATTATATATCTTAGCGGGGAGCCTCAGACCTACAGCTGAGATAAATAGATCATCCCTGCAGTCTAGTATATGTAGTTCCTCTGCTTGCTTTTCTGGTTACTACGCTTTAAAATATTTTTGTATCTTTCTATTTTAACACTGTTAGCTTGTTAGCTCTTTTAGATTACATTATGAAGAGAGAATTTAAAGGCCAGAAATAGAAGGATTTGGCTGTCTTGTTTGCCACTATTTTCCCAGCACCTAGAACAGTACCTGGCTGTAGTCTGTGGTCAATAAACATGTTGAACAAATAATAGAAAATGAATGATTAAAGAAATAGACACTGAAATATACATTCTATAAAAATAGAAAATACCAGGTGTGGGCTGGGCGCGGTGGCTCACGCCTGTAATCCCAGCACTTTGGGAGGCCGAGGCGGGCCCATCATGAGGTCAGGAGATTGAGACCATCCTGGCTAATGTGGTGAAACCACGTCTTTACTAAAAATGCAAAAATTAGCTGGGCGTGGTGGTGGGCACCTGTTGTCCCAGCTACTCGGGAGGCTGAGGCAGGAGAATGGTGTGAACCTGGGAGGCGGAGCTTGCGGTGAGCTGAGATCTTGCCACTGCACTCCAGCCAGACAAGAACAAGACTCCATCTCAAAAAAAAAAAGAAAGAAAATACCAGGTGTGTTATATATTGCCTCTCATTTGACTAGCAATCCAAAGAAAGTTTTTGCTTATAATCTCCTATTCATTCAATAATCTTCACTGAACATCTATCACAGGCCAGAATCCCTCTGCATAGCTGTTGTTCTCAAGGGGCTCATAAATCTAACGGGGTAAGCTGAGGGATCAACAGATAGTTCTGGAACAGTGTGATGAGAACAATGGTAAGAGATGTGTGCAGATAGCGGGGAGCTCAGGGAAGGGCAACTGGCCAGCTGCGAATATGAGATGGGCCAGGCGATAGTTCCTGAGGGAGGTTGTGGCCCGGATGAGTCTCTGGGAATGAGCAGAAGATACTCAGAGGGAGAGGCAGGGGAAGGCTGACTCCAGGAGCCACAAGGGCAGGGAAGAGCAGAAAGAGCCAGTAGCAGAGGGTGAAGAACTAGAAAGTGCTGGATGTGGTTGCAGCATCAAGAGGCCGGTAAGGAGTGGGGCAGTAGGGAGGGAGAAGGTTGGCATGCCCTGAGATGCCTGGGATTTATTCTCTCAGCAAGAAGCTTTTGAATGGGTCTTAAGCTGGGAAGTGACATGTCTGGATCTGCTCCTTAGATGAGTGACCCTAATGTCTAGGCTAGAGGAAGACAAGACCCAGCCCAGCAGGACCAGTTACCATAGGTGAGAGTTGATAAGGGCCTGGCTATTACACAGTTACAGAAATGGAGAAATGCAAAGGAGGAATATTTTGGAGAAAATTGCCTATGCACTTAAAAATACATTTTTTACCCTACAGTTCATTATTACTAGTATTCTCAGATAATTACAAGAGGTTCCTCCTTTGTAAGTTTTCTTTTTGTTGCCTACTATAATACACTTTGTTCCAAATGTTTTTTATGACAATTCTTGATTTACAAGAACTGCTAAAGTTGTCATGATGAAATACAGCCACTTCTCTGCCTGCTTAGTAACAACAGCAGACAAAATAGTAATGCTGACCTTGCTAAATTTACTTCTGGGGATATACAGACCTAGATAAGAAAGCGCGTACTGTAGTATTTAAAAAGTTATTTGTAAGGTTTACTTAACCCCACCACAGCAATGGAAAGAACTTTAAGAACAATACACAGATTTACCTAAATATCCACCCCTAAATTAGGATGAAAAAATAAATCATCTCTAAAATATGTTCTAGAATATGACAGAATATAGAAACAATACTTTCAAAAAGATATTCTCCCTGAGAGCAATCTTACAAGAGTATTCTTTTCAGTCATTTTTTTTTCTCTTTTCAAAATGATAAGATAGTGAGGTGCTATTTCAGCACTATTTTTTACTGCCCATCGCCACCATCTGACTGATGTTACCTTATGCACGATGAGCTCATGAGTGCCATCTGGAAGAGTCCTACCATCTTCTTGCATCAGAGGGACAAAAGAAAACCCAAACAACTTCTTCTCTCCTTTCTCCTTTGCTGTAAAAAACAAAATTACTGGCTTATTTAAGTGTATCTATGTTCAGGTACATAGTTTGTCAAGAAGCATAATCATCGAGAAATATAACCCATACACAACAGTTCCCACTACACAATAGAGCACAGCTTTTCTGACAGGCCATCTCTATAAAGCAGTCACCCTCTAATCCCCTCTTCCTGCCCCCTTATCTGCAACTTACATTTCTTGCCTAATTTTCTTTATGGGAGTCACTATCTGAAATTGTTTTTTAAAAATTTGTGGATTGCCTGTTTCTTCTTTTTACCCCTAGGTCCCATTGAGGGCAGGGGTCTTATCTGTTTTATGTTATTGTTTCAAAGAGTGCTAGGAACATAGTAGGTGCTCAATAAATACATAGTAGGTGCTCAATAAATATATGTTAAATGAATGAACAAGTGAATGAATGAAAGTGAAATGCTTTGTTTTGATTACTAACCATCGAAAGGGAATCTCTAAGCTCTACCCCCGTCCATGACATAACTTCTTTCCCTATATCCACACTTGTAAGGAAAGTAAGTCCTGTTGCAGTTACCTCCTTGGAATAAGTTAGGCATGTTGAAAGCCAATATGAATATTAAACCTATAGTTTAATAAGGGCTCACTACTGTGGAAACCGGAAATGAGGCGATGAGGTTTTCAGATGCCTAATTAAGAAATACAATAGCTAGAAAAGGCAAGGATCATTAGCAATTATTTACAGATAGGGAAATTGAGGTCATAGATGTTACGTAACTTGTTGTAGATCCCTTAAGTACCATTCCAGCCATTCCAGTTCTTTCCACCAAGATTTTTTTTTTCCCCCTCCAAAAATGAAGAAAGCATTAAAAGAACCTTGTTTGGTTAACTTGACTCTCCCATTGTACTTAGATGGCCAGAGAGTTCTCCAGGGCCAGCAGCCTGTTAAGGGCTGAATTGTCCCTCTTTCACGAGTGGAACATTATACTTGAACAGAAAAGTTCAACTTTCGGATGCAGTGAGATCTGAGCTGGAGGTGTTAGGTATGGTGATCCTGAAGTTTGGACAAGATGTTTAGCAACACAGCATTTAATTGCTCCAGGCATTTAAACACAGGGAAGTAGAGCCTAATGCAGAAAACGGTAATTTTGTCTGGCTGGTGCTGGTCCCTAATATGAGGACACTCTGAAAATGTGATTATAGCAAAGGACTTTCTTTTAAAATCATTAATTTCAACCCCATAGAGAAACTGGAAAAAGAATTCATGTTTTTTAAAAAGTCAAGCAAAAATCACACCAAAGATCTCTGGGAAGAGATATCCACAGCAATGATAGTACAGGAACTTGAATCCATAAGTTCATTTAAGAACAACTGGCATCTTGACGACATTGAGTCTTCCTGTGCACAATCATAGCTCTTGTATCCTTTATAGCAAAAATTCTCAAAAGATTTGTCTATACCCATTACTCCCCCTCTTTCCCCTCCATCTCATTCTTTAACTCACGTTTATCACCACAGATTCACTAAAACAACTTGTCAGGTTCAACGAGTTCCATGATGCCAAATCAAATTATTTGTCCTCATCTTATTTGATCTACCACTGGCACCAGACACATGTGATCAATCCTCTCTCGAAAAACTGCATTCATTTAGCTCCTGGATTCTATTCTTCCTGGACTGGCCTTCAACCTACTAGATAGTCCTTCTTATTGTCATTTATAATGCCTCCTTCTCATTCTCCCAGCTCTAAATATGGCGAGTACCCCAGAGACCCATCCTTGGACTCCCCTTTGCTCTCTAAACTTACTACCTGGGAACTCCAATCAGTCTCGGACTTTAGAAATCATCAAAATTAGTGATGTGCTGGAACTGGATCATACTGGTCCATAAGAGCTGAAAGTGCACATTTCTCCCCAGTTCTACATTCAGTGATGTCATGTTGGAAGCTTGAAACTGGCCATGGTGGGAGTATCTACACCATGGAAATCAGCAAATGCTAGAGTTCAGGGATCCTCCCCAACCTCCAGTGCTGGCTCAGTAGACCAACCACTGAACAATATGTTCTCATTCCCAAGTTTCCAACCTGGAGGTCACTCAACTGCCCACTTGACATCTTGAGTGTCTAATAGACATCTCTGATTTAACATGTCTAAAATGCAATGCTTGATTTTTGTTCCCCAAACAGGTTCTTCCTGTTGTCTTCCCCACTTAATTAAATGACCATTAATTCTCAGGCCGACATCTTTGGGTCACTCTGGACTTTTCTCCTTCTTTCATATCCGATCTGGTAATATTCTGTAAAAAAGAATTGAACCACTACCCTCGTAATGCAGAACACTTTAAATCTCTTACTTGGAAGACTAAAAAAAGCTTCCCAAATGGTTTTTCTGTTCCCAACCTTACTACCTATAATCTATTATCCCATAAAGTAGCCAGACTTATCTTCGCTCCAAATCCTCTAGTGGTTCTTCTCAATTCAAATAAAATGCACAGTCCTCATCATGAAATAAAAGACTATACAAGATCTGGTGCCACTGCTACCTTCCTGGTCCCCTCACTATTCGTTGAAAATGCCAAGCATGTTTCAAGCTCAAGCCTTTTGTACTGACTGTCCTGTCTGCCTGGAATCTTCTTTCCCCAGAAAGAATAGTCTCAATGGCTCAGACCTTCACTTCTTTTAGTTTGTTGCCAACACATGTCCTTATAAGAGAAGTCTTTCCTGACAGCCCTATGTAAAACAGCAACACGGTACCATCACTTCCTACTCCCTAACTGCAATTTAAGTCTTCACTGCACTTCATCACTTGCTGTCTGATGTATTATGTACTTAGTTTCTCAGCTATTATCTGTCTTTCCTCTCTGGAATGAAAGCTCTGTGAGAGGGGCTATTTTCTTGGGCTCACTGATGTGTCTCCAGTACCCAGTAAAACGCTTGGCATATAGTGGGAGTTCAATAACTATTTGTTTCATGAAAAACTGATGTTTCTGAATAAAGATATGAACACGCAGATAAATATTTGGAAGCCCACTTTATAAAACGATTGCATTGGTTATTCATAGTTTGTGGTATTATCAAGATTTTTTCCTTCTTTACATTTGGCTGTTTCTTCTGACTTTTAATTAGGAAAATTAAAAGAAAAAAAAAAACCTATGAGTAATTTTTCAAGTACAGGGATAAGAAGGTAGAGATCTAATAGATTTTACTGAAAATAGCCTTTATTCTACTTTCCAAGTTCTGAATTAGAATAATTACCTCCAAATGCTCTTTCTCTCTTTCCCCACTATTTCACCGTTATTTTCTCTTTTTCTTACCTTAAAGCTCAAACCTCATTTTAGGCCCCAGGGAGAATTTATAACAAAGATTGATGGAAGAAATAGTACGGCACCATTGTAAGTCCTTTATGTTTTCCTACTTCAAGTCCTTTACAGGAAACTCTTCTTGGAATTTGGAAGAATTTTAAGACCCTGCTAGCTCTCTTCCTGCATTCAGAAACATTCACACAAGCATAATTTATGAAGCTCCTTGAGTCAATTCTGAAATATGCCATAATTCCAGCAACAGATAAAGTCCTTCTTCTCTGCCCGAACCTTGGGTAAATTACAACAGCACTGAGGTGAAGTCACCACAAATCTTTTGGCAAAGCCCCTATTCCTTCCAGACTGGAAAGGAGCCTGCTGCTTCTTCAAAAATGTGATTCTCCTGTATCTCTCATTTGTTGTATTGCTCCCAAAGCTAGATTCGCCAGAACCTTCTCTGGTCACAAGGTACACTGGCAGTGCTAAGATACCCTCAGGGACACAGGGAATATCAGAAGATTCCTGGACTCCTGGTAGTTGGGGGAGAGAGATGGGGCTTGAGAGGGTGGTAATGAATGCAAAAAAAACTGAAATAGAAACACTGAGAAGCAATAACTTTATGGATAGCAATGCCCATGTGGACGAACCCTGTAACAGTTCTATGTCTTGGGTTGTTTAAATCTATAAAATGAGGCCGGCTGTGGGGGCTCATGCCTATAATCCCAGTACTTTGGGAGGCCGAAGCAGGCAGGTCATCGGAGGTCAGGAGTTCGAGATCAGCCTGACCAATATGATGAAACGCCATCTCTAATAAAAATACAAAAATTAGCCAGGCATGGTGGCAGGCACCTTTAGTCCCAGCTACTCAGGAGGCTGAGACAGGAGAATTGCTTGAGCCCGGGAGGCGGAGATTGCAGAGAGCTGAGATCGCGCCACTGCATTCCAGCCTGGGCGACAGAATGAGACTTTGTCTCAAAAAAAAAAAAAAATCTGTAAAGTGAGGCAATTACTTCATGTTACTTCTAAGCCTTTTTCCAGCTGACATTATTTGATTCTCATCTGAATACTGTCTGAGAGAGTACAGTGATGCAGACACACACAAATCAGATATGCATCTGAGCCGACCAAAGGCTTTCCCCGTGGCTTCACATGCCATGAAAAGTCCTAGTGGGTTTTCCCGATCTGTGTGAGAGCTGGATCAACTCCTGGAGATACCTGAATGGTTAGGATTGCCTAAGCCCACCAGAATCAGTTTAGTTTTTAACGCTGTTCCTCCCCTTTCTGGCTAATCTTTCTAGAATGGAACAAACTGATTTTTACAAAAGTAATCAATTTAAGATCAACCCACATCTTCATGAGAGCCCAGTAAGCAGGATACTCCAGCACAAGAGAGACAGGCAGTCAATGCCATCAAATACTTACTGGAACAATGCCGAAACTCGAAGCGGATGTGTGCGCCCCGGAATTTATCCACGGGAATGGGAAGCTTCAGCAGTTCAGACCACCTGGGGCTGTTGTTATGATAAAGCACAAAGGAGTGGTACTCACTGGCTGGTGGCTCCCCAGAGCCAAAGGAGATAAAATCCTAACAAAGGGAACACACAGGTTAAAGAGAGCTTCATCTAAAGATCTTTTGAAAAGGCAGAGCAATCACTTTGCTCTATCTGCCTGCCCCTCAAATAGCACTTCACAGAAAATTACCTCACTGGTTCTTTGCCGTGTGTTTCTGTACCTGCTGCTGTTTAGCAGGGTGTATCTATTTAATTCTGATGCTGGTCTCCAAGGATTTACTGTGCCAAGGGTAGACCTGGGTGATACATGGGAGATGGTCGACTGCATGCCCCACTTGGAGCTCAACTACATGGCAAAGTTCCCAACCTGCAGTAGTCAAAAGCCTATTTTGTGCCTCAGTAGGTGACTCACTAAGCCCCAGGACCAACCTTCTTATTTAAATGGGCAGCTGTATTTCTCCATGAAGAAGGGGCTCATGAAAACTACTTCTTCCATAAAAACACCTGCTATTCTCACCCCAATTAGTAAGGAGTACCCTAGTCTTCATGCCTATTTTGGTCAGAAAGAAAATATATAGGATTAAATAATGAAATGGTTTTAAAACTATGCTGCATTTATCTCAGCACTTGGGGAAGACAAGGCTCGAGAGGATCACTTGAGGCGAGGAGTGCGAGACCAGCCTGGCCGACATGGTGAGACCCTGTCTCTACTAAAAATACAAAAAGTAGCTGGGCATGGTGGCACATGCCTGTAATCCGTTACTTGAAGGGCTGAGGTACGAGAATTGCTTGAACCCGGAAAGGAGAGGTTGCAATGAGCGGAGATTGTACTACTGCACTCCAGTCTGGTGACAGAGTAAGATTCTGTCTCAAAAAAAAAAAAAAAAGCTGCTTTTAAGTTAACAGCTGCTATAAGAAAATTATTGACACAATTAATTAAGCAAACTGTCGAAGTTGTTGCTGTTTTCTTTTCCTGGCTTGTCTTCAGCATGAAGACTGCGTTTTTCTGCTCTCTTTTCTGAAAGGAATTTTAGTGAATTTAAAAAAAGGAAAAAGAAAACTACACAGGGGTGAAGGAGAAAAATAAGATAGAAAATAATGCAAATCAGAAATTAACTGATTGCAAATCAGAAAATAACTGATCACATTAAAGATTAAGTGAAAGCAATTACACAGACTTGTTTGGCCTGGAAATATCAAGTATTAACATACCTTCAGGGTTTGGCCACTGCTGTCTACAATGAACATCGTAACTTCCACATTTCTGGCCACGCTCTTCCCTCCTTTCTCAAATTCTCCCCTTTCAATAGTGATATATAAATCATTCCTCATTTCACCTATAAGGAAAGGAAAATTAAAACCATGTTATATATATTAGGAAATGTAATAAAGTGCTATATCAAGGAAAAGTTTATACAATATATGGTTATACAGACATATAAAAGTACAAATATATTTGCATTTTTATAATTTTATAAAAGTGTCCTCACCCTCACTGCCAACATCTGAGAAGAATAAAAGCCAGCCTCTGCTAGTCTGAATTAGCAATACTGTAATTGTATATCTAGGAGGCGAATACTGGGACCGAGTAGGAAGGTATTGTCAGGTCTCACCATTTTTCAATATTTCCCTCATTTTATTTATGAGGTGTGATTGTAAGATGACAGCCTAGCAGGGGTGGCTCAGAGAAACCAGTCTTATTACTTTATAGTCATAGCAATTTAGGGTAGAAGAAATACCTAAATGTAGTAAAATAATAGGACTGTAAAGGATACAATTACAACTGAAATCTTTTCCACAATTCATGGACAAAATGATCTCACTGCTGGAAGAATCCAGATTAGCAATTTATGAACACAGATGTAGAATAATTCAGTCATACAGACAAACTCAGCTTAATATTTCATATCATCAAGCTATAAAACAAGTGAGAAAGGCCCTATATTCAAATGGGCACATCCTATGTACATATATACTGTCGATTTTTTCTCTACTGGTGATTTATAAAACTTCAGTTTTTAAAACTCTCAACCCTTTCTTATTATTGCAAGATATAAAAAGAGAAATTTGATGCCAACTAGCAAACTTAGGCAAATGTGCTAACAGCATGCTTTTACCTCTCTTATAAGAATTAAACTAGGGGGAAATAATGAATGCATAGAGAAGTGAGAAATAAGTCAACAAAGCACAACTAGAAAGTTTTTAAAGGTAAATGGTGAGATGGCAAGGTCGAATTTACTTTTACTTAACACAGATTTCAAACACTTGAAAAAAATCAAAAGTAATACTGTTTTCTTTTCTTTTCTCTTTTTTTTCTTTTTTTGAGTAAAAAAAAAGGGGGGGTCTCACTCTGTTGCCCAGGCTGGAGTGCAGTGGCGCAATCTTGGCTCACTGCAAGCTCTGCCTCCCGGGTTCCTGTCATTCTCCTGCCTCAGCCTCCCGAGTAGCTGGGATCACAGGTGCCCGCCACCAGGCCCGGATAATATTTTGTATTTTTAGTAGAGATGGGGTTTCACATTGTTAGCCAGGATGGTCTCAATCTCCTGACCTTGAATACTCTGTTTTCTAATAAAAAATTTCCCCATAAGAAAGCAAATCACTAGAAAGAAAAATAACCATACAACTATGTCTACAATGAGGAGTTTTATAAAACTTCTTCATCAAAGTATGGACAAGGAAGTACCCTAGTTCCTCAATGCCATGGACCATGGGAGATTATCAGTGTACCTGATCATCTTCCTCCATAAAGACCAACTTTTTATGATGGCATCATTTGCAAATGACCTAGGCTGACAAGGACACAGGTGGGCCATAAAACAGAAAAACTAAGTAAGTTCTAAAAAGAATTACATCTTAGTCACTCTTTACAAAGGGTATATATAAAATATATATAAAACATACATTAGTGGAAACAATACAGAGGTCTCTGGCTTATGAATTTCTAGTACTCTTATACAGCTTATACAAACCAACTTGGGAAGGCAATGAACTTAAAGTCCAGGAGAAAAGCAACACATTTCAACACTTTAAACATTGTATTTGTGTGCTTTGAAAGTTTTCTGTTTTAACTATTTCCTTTATTAATTTTTAGAGAATGGCCCAGTACATTTTATGTTTATTAGACTTTTTATAACCCATTTCACTTTACTACATGTATTCTGTACTGCCACATTTAATGTTATTTATTTAACAATTCCGTTATAGAATCAACAGCAAACCCCCAAAATTTGTCCCCTGAATCAACTGACTTCAACAAACAAAAAATAAGTCTGGTACATACAATGGCCTGCACATGCTAGTTTAACAAGAGGTTTGGGAGGAAATTCTTGACAATAATGTTTCCATGAGCAGATCTGGCAGGTGAAAAAACAACACTCAAATCAAGATACTTTAGAGCAAAATATATTGGCTAAAAACAGCAGAATTCTTTTGCTTCTTGGAGTAAGTGACACATCATAAGTAGCTCTGCTTACAAATAGACTGTAAAACCTACACTGACTAATGGGAAGTATAGCTACAGGGGTTTTTACCTTAGGAATTTCTCATAATGAGTAATTAGCTTGTCCAAACCACACAGGGATTAACTGTCCTGCAAAATAAAGAGTAAGTGTTTCTTGGGAAGGTGCTTTCCACTGTTATCTGCTAAAAGGACAGGGACCCTCAGACTCCAGCAAAGGCAAGAGGTGATAAGGGAGGTTTGCAAGGTAACCTGTTTCCCTCTGTCTGTAGGCTAGGCCCAAAGGAGGGAAAATGAGGGCTGTACTGCCAGCATCACAAAATTCTTTTTTTATGTACTGTATTTATTCAATGAATGTTTCTTGAGCATCTCCTGTGTGCTAGATACTATTATTACAAGCCAGGAAGATTCAGTAGTGAATACAGCAAAAATTATTTCCCCAGAGTCTTGATTCTAGTAGGGGTAACTCCTTAATAAATAAATAAATAAGTAAAATATATAGCATGCTAAGTGATAACAGACACTGTGGATAAAAGTGAGGAGGAGGATACAGAGTACTGAATGGGGATGGAGGGAGAGTTAAAATTTTCAACAGGGTAATTAGAGAAGGCCTCATGAGAAGATGAGCGCCCTGAGTAGGCTACGGTGTGTTTCACAAAGGAGTAAGGTTCCAAAGGGCGTTAGCTTCTCAGGCCAATCCCCAAGTCCTGTTTAGCTCATAAAATAGCTGGATTCTCCTAACTCTTCTTCACAAAAGAGATTCTGAATTCAAATATACTAACGGCAGTAGGTTCACAGGACAATTAGAATAAGGAGATATAGGTTCTAGTCTCTGCTACTGCTACGGTGTGTGACATCAGTCTACACAGGATATCAGAAACCTCTGGGTCTCAGGTTTTTGTTATCAAAATGAGAATAGGGTAAAGGTGGGGACAGGAGAGGTGGTAGGAGAGACAACACTACTTTGTTATATTATGCTGTTTCTATGCCTTACAAAAGAACCTCCTCAAAACAACACGTTCACAAAATCCAACTCCTTATACATACGCTTTAATTTTCTGTTCTTTAACTGTCACTATCCCTGCAACCCCATTATCTTTTGCAAATCTTTTAGACTAAAACCAGATTTCTTTGAAAAGAGAATACACGACAAGAAGAACACTTCTCCTGGGTGACATTCTCCATGTGCCTCTCCCCAGGAATTTTACAGCTTGCTTATGTTCCAATTCTGCAAGGTGCCACGTTTTGACAAAATATGCAGAAGGATCAAGTTGAAACAAGTGCTAATTAAAATCAATACATTTGAGGCTGACTCTGGAGAAAACTCATGAGTCCAAATGGTGTTCAGAAAGCATCTTGGGTAATTAAGAGAGAAACCATCAAGTCAGTATAAAAAGGAGTCATAACACCCATGTGAAAAGCTATTTCCCTGACAATGCTTATTAACACCTTGTACCTCTCAAATTTATTACTCTGAAAATTTCATGTGCACCACACTTTCTTTCTCTTTAGCAGGCCTGCTGGCTAGGGAGCCTTTACACATATGAAGGCCTTTCAAAATACCACTGTAGACAAGATAAAGACAAGGTCATAAAAGTGGGAACAAACTCAAGAGTTCAGTGACTGCAGTCAAATGGGTCCATTAACAGCTTCACCTAGATGGGTAAGAATTTCCATCAGTAGCTGAAAACTGTAATTCTTGTTTCTGTCTTAGGAGTGCCTTGGATAAAGGCATATAGTACATGATCACCACAGCATGTAAAGCACTGTACACCATCCCAGCAGCTTTATTTTATATATATATACACACACACATATATACATATATATACACACACACTGGATATTTGTTAAGAGTTATGGAACCAAATAAAATTTCCTGTCCTTTAGTTTAAAAAAAAAAAAGGCCGGGCGCGGCGGCTCACTCCTGTAATCCCAGCACTTTGGGAGGCCGAGGCGGGTGGATCACGAGGTCAGGAGATCAAAACCATCCTAACACGGTGAAACCCTGTCTCTACTAAAAATACAAAAACTAGCCGGACGAGGTGGCGGGCGCCTGTAGTCCCAGCTACTCCAGAGGCTGAGGCAGGAGAATGGTGTGAACCCGGGAGGCGGAGCTTGCAGTGAGCTGAGATCCGGCCACTGCACTCCAGCCTGGGCGACAGAGCGCGACTCCGTCTCAAAAAAAAAAAAAAAAAAAAAGAAAGAAAATGTGTAAATGACTTCGGTTTTTTGTGAACTCAGATTATCATTGATGATGTTGTTAATGATGATGGCAGTAGTAAGAGTCCTAGTAGCAAAAGCAGCAGCAGTATACTTTATTGAGTTCCTACTATGCGTTGGGTACTTTGCAAAATGCTAGAAGTAGAACATCTCATTCAATTATCATATCAACTTTATAAAAAAGGCACTATCATTTCCATTTTGCAGATGAGGAAATGAAAATGTAGGGATGAAGAAAGGTGCCCTAGGTATTATCGGTGACCCCACATTACCTCTGAAAACCTGTAATTCCATGCCATGAGAATGGCCGTCAAATAAGCCACTGCAATTCAGCCTTTGTTGGGAGAAGTGACTTGAGCAAGGAAGGGAGCAGTCCTGCGTTGCTTCGTATTTGTCAGACCAGTTTTTAAATACTGATTACAGTTCTTGGGACCATCTTTACAAGACAGAGACAGACACCAATGGTATCATCCAGATCATAAACAATATGAAGAAAGGACTCAGAACCCATCACAAGAAGGAAGATGTAGACAATAAAATTAACTGAATTTTAAAATGCTGAAGTTCCATGCAGAAAAGGAAACTGGTCCAACATGTCACTTTGAGAGACAATGTGATGATGTATTCTTGGTCAATACAAATATTCAAGTATGAGCCAGAAAACCACCACTAGGAACCATGAAGAGGAATGCATGCACTAGACACATGGCTGGGCTGGGTGGCCCCTCATGTGTGTGAAAGGCAGATTAATACCCCCTCCCCAAAGATGCCTAGGTCCCAATCCCTGGAACCTATGAGTATGTTACCTTGCAGATGTGATTAAATTAATGATCTTAAGATAGGGGGATTTTCTTGGATTAACAGGGTGGGTCCAATATAATCACAGGTCCTTGAAAAAGGGAGGGGGAAGGGTCAGAATTAGAGAAGGGGATATGATGAGGAACACAGAGGCTGGAATGACTTGGATCTAAGCCAAGGAGTGCAGGCAGCCTCCACAAGCTGGAAAAGGCAAGGAAGTGGATTCTCCCCTAGAGGCATCAGAAGAAATGCAGCCCTGATCACACCTTGATTTTAGTTCAGTGAGACTAGCTCATCCTCTGACCTCCAGAACTATAACGTAATAAATGTATGTTGTTTGAAGCCACCCTGTTATAGCACCTATAGGAAACTAATACAATGTGTCTTTCATATCCAAGTTTCTGTCACTTCATGACACCTTCAAGGAGGAGGAAGGAATGGGAGCAGGACTCACAGGTAACTGGAGACTGAAGCAGAGCACAGACAGGGCGAACATATGGATAGGCTGAAAAATTAACTAATATTATATTTCCAGTTTCTCACACAAGATACACTTGAGTAAAACCCATCAGGTTTTCTCTATTTTCTGTCTGTCATTCTCACTTTTGTTTTGCTCTGTTTTTAAAAGAGTACTATGAGATACTGAACTCTTTTGGGAGGTAGCTTTTTATGTTTTGCTTATGACAATTAAGCAAGCAAGGGCACATGATACAGCACCACAATGGGCTCTCCAGACAGTTTTGCACAGAGCCAAGAGCATGGAAAAATGTGGTTCCCTGTTGCCATCCCACTCTGGGACAATGCGTGGAGATCTGGCAGCCCGTTGGGGGAAGTCCTATACTCTTGGGGTGGTGGGGACTGCAAGCTTCATAATTTGAGAGGTACCAGCCCCTCCCTCTGTCTGATCTAGGGCTGGGATATAACTTCAGGGTGACACATTAGAGTCTCAGCTTCCCTCTCTCTTCAGTCACTGTGGCATTCATTGGTTGAAAGACCACCATCTCCTCGCAAATCAGGGTTCAGGCCTAAGCTAAGTGGTGTGGGGGCCCAGTGACTAGGGCTGGAGGGTGGTAAGCTTTGGTTAGGTTTAGGATATATACAGATACATTATATATATCAATGTATATTTTGCTACAGAGTCTCACTCTCTCCTAGGCTGGAGTGCAATGGCATGATCTCAGCTCATTGCAGCCTCAACCTGCTGGGCTCAAGCAATTCTATCGCCTCAGCCTCCTGAGTAGCTGGGACTGCAGGCGCACGCCACCATGCCTGACTTTGTAAAGACAGGGTTTTGCTATGTTGTCCAGGCTGGTCTTGAACAACTGAGGTCGAACAATCCATCCTTCGTGGTCTCCCAAAGTGCTGGGATTACAGACGTGCACCACCATGCCCAGCCAGATTTAGGACATATTTTTAAGGAAGATCAAATCTTACTAGTACACATCTACTTCTCCAAAAGAAGGCTTACTGCTGTTTCAATTCTATCTTTTGATGTGTATTTCTCTATCAGTACATAGTAAGGAATATTTATATTGGCCAGGCGCAGTGACTCACGCCTGTAATCCCAGCACTTTGGGAGGCTGAGACGGGTAGATCACGAGGTCAGGAGATCGAGACCACCCTGGCTAACATGGTGAAACCCTATCTCTACTAAAAATATAAAAAATTAGCCAGGTGTGGTGGCAGGCACCTGTAGTCCCAGCAACTAGGGAGGCTGAGGCAGGAGAATGGTGTGAACCCGGAAGGCGGAGCTTGCAGTGAGCCGAGATTGTGCCACTGCACTCCAGCCCAGACGACAGAGTGAGACTCCATCTCAAATTCAGAAAAAAAAAAAAAAAAAAGAAAATGTATATTTAAAATAATGAAATTGTGTACTTCTTTTTTTCTCAAAGTGACTTTTATTTATTTTTTATACTTTTGTTTTTATTTTGCTTTAAGTTCTGGGATGCATGTACAAACATGCAGGTTTGATACACAGGTATACATGTGCCATGGTGGTTTGCTGTGCCTACCAACCTGTCATCTAGGTTTTAAGCCCCACATGCATTAGGTATTTGTCCTAATGCTCTCCCTCCCCTTACCCCCCACCCCCCAGAGGCCCCAGTGTGTGATGTTCCCCTCCCTGTGTACATGTGTTCTGATTGTCCAACTCCCACTTAGGAGTGAGAACATGTGGTGTTCCTGTGTTAGTTTGCTGAGAATAATGGCTTCCAGCTTTATCCATGTCCCTGCAAAGGACATGAACTCATTCTTCTTTATGGCTGCACAGTATTCCATGGTGTATATGTGCCACATTTCCTTTATCCAGTCTATCATTGATGGGCATTTGAGTTGGTTCCAAGTCTTTGCTATTATAAATAGTGCTGCAATAAACAAATGTGTGCATATATCTTTATAATAGAATGATTTATAATCCTTTGGGTATATACCCAGTAATGGGATTGCTGGGTCAAATGGTATTTCTGGTTCTAGATCCTTGAAGAATCGTCACTCTGTGTTCCACAATGGTTGAACTAATTTACACTCCCAACAGTGTAAATGCGTTCCTGTTTCTCCACACCCTCACCAGCATCTGTTGTTTCCTGACTTATTAATAATCGCCATTCTAACTGGTGTGAGATGTATCTCATTGTGGTTTTGATTTGCATTTCTCTAATGACCAGTGACAATGAGCTTTTTTTTATATGTTTCTTGGTCGCATAACTGTCTTCTTTTGAGAAGTGTCTGTTCATATCCTTCAAAATTGTTTATTTTCTTAAACATAAGACAAACATCTCTATAACGTTCTTCTTACTCCAGTCTGTAAATCATTATTTAGTCAACTTTGACCAAATAGAAATTTGACTTATTTGAACTATAAAGACACATGCACACATTTGTTTATTGCAGCACTATTTATAATAGCAAAGACTTTGAACCAACCCAAATGCCCATCAATGATAGACTGGATAAAGAAAAAGGAGGATCGGTTTGAATAACACTTATAAAATAAACTTAAATAAATCCTGAGATTACTATTAAAACTAGCCCCCAAATCTCAACTCTATCACTCCAGTGTTTTCACTTAAATCTTTTTAGGGGATGGGCATGGTGGCTCATGCCTGTAATCGCAGCACTTTGGGAAGCTGAGGCAGGAGAATCACTTGAGCCCAGGAGTTCAAGACCAGCCTGGGCAACATAGGGAGATCTCATTTCTCCAAATAATAAAAAATTAGTTGGGTGTGGTGACACACCTGATGTGGTCCCAGTCATTCAAGAGGCTGAGGCAGGAGGATCACTTGAGCCCAGAAGGCTGAGACTGTAGTGAGCCGTGATTGTACTACTACACTCCAGCCTGGGTAACACAGGGAGAACCTGTTTAAAAAAAAGAAAAAAAAAAAAAAAAAAACTTTTTAGGGTTAGGAGCTTCACAGACCTACTAAAAGTGAATGCACTGAAATGTATAAATGATGGGTTCCCTAACAAAGAATGACAGTTGAACCAAGTGATATATGGGAACAAGTCTCTAGAAACAGGGTATAGGCATGAAAGCTTAAGTTATGAAATCAAGATGGAGGCAAAGAAAATTGTGTCTGAAAACAATTACAGAATAAAAAATGGACATTTGGGGTGCAGGGAAGACAGTCAGATCTTCCATGACATTCCTGACACATCAGCCAGCTTTGCTCCAGAATGTCTGACGGATGGAAACTTAGACCTTCCTGATACTCAGCAATAGGCCAGGCCCTGTTTGCATAGGGTCTGTTAAGATATTTAGAGCTGGGCTGTCCAAGAGGGTGACTGCTGCCACCCGTGGCAAAGGAGCACTTAAAACGTGACTCGCTAAAAAGAGACATGCTGTACATGTACGATACTCGCCAGCTTTCAAAGACTGAGGTTGAAAACAGAGTGTAAAATAACTCATCAGTAGTTTTTCATATGGATCACCTATTAAAATGATAATATTTTGGATATTTTGGGTTAAATAACATATGGTTAAAATTAATTTCACCTCTTTTATTCTCATTTTTTTTAAGTGGCTATTAAAAAATTTAAAATTACCTTCATGGCTCAAATGATGTTCCTACTGGAAAGCACTGATTTAAATAATTTGCTGCTCTCCCGCCCAGACCGTGGAACTCCTTCAATCAGAGGTATTTGGCTTGGAGGTGGCAGTGACAGAGTCTCACAGAAAATGTTTTTCCTCAGTTGGAAGTCTGACACCTTAAGAAATAAAGTGCTGTGCGACAGACCCTTAAACAAAGAATAGTCCAGAGGACTTCATGATGACTCAGAAGCACATGGGCAGGTCACCTCCTCACACTAGGAGACCTGTCTGTACAATAGTGAGACCAGTGGAGAATTGCTGTGCCTATGCTTTTCCCACTTCAAAAAGAGTCTGGCACTGATTACATTGTGTGATTGAAAAGAGTTTTATGTATGTTCTTGTCCTTGTCAGGATCGCAGATAATTCATTCTGCAGAGAGGCAGTGACTGTGTGCATAAACTTGGTCCTGTTGGTATAATCATGTGCCTCACCTGTTTTGACCCCTATCAGAATGCTAAAGATGCAAATTAACTCTGAAGGACACATCTAGACAATGAAAAAAAAATTATGCTTGCAGACTGTCGTTGTAACATTGGCATCAGAAATATTGTTCACATACATTTTCTCATGGAAGATTTCAGCTCAAGTTTTCATTAGAGCCACTGGTGAGAATGAATTGACAAGTCTGAAATTAACAAAGGAAAACAAAACAATGACTGCATGCTTCCCAGTGGAAAAAATTCAACTGAGTTTTAAAGTTGCTTTCAGTTGTTTAAGGAAATACATACATCTCTCCCTTTCCTATTATAGAAGATTAAAAAGCCAGAGGAAGAAAGGGAAAAAACAAAGAGAAGGAAGTGCTTTTAAAAACCCTCTTTTGTACTCCCCTCCACTACAGACACATGTCTGGAAGAACAATTTTCCTGGAGAGTATAGACTTCGCATTACAAGGTGGTACCAGAAAGGGACAGAAGCGAGCCTTATTCCACAGAAAGTTCACGTCCATCATTAAAGCCACACAAAAGCTGCGTGAGCACAGCAGAACCTGGACAATTAATCAGCCAGTGAAGTGTCATCTTGATTTATATTTTTCCATTTCTCCATGATACTGCCCAGAGACCAAGCTGAGGAATTCTTCAAGCAGCTGGCTGCATTCTGCTCTAAATTTTTTTTTTTTTTTAATATTAGATTTGTCCATCAATTTGCTTTCCAGTGGGATGAATTTTTTTTGTTGTTGTTGAAGAGGAAATACCAGCTATTTATAGCAACTGAAGGAAATCATGAATGGTTTTAAGAGCCACAGAATGGCATTCCACCAAGTAAACAGTTCTATAAACAGTCATTTTCGACAACAGTACCATGAGATGCTCAGGCCGACTGGGTTCCTAAGCGAGGTCAGGTCATCTCAGGAAAACTTACAGGATGTTCTCTCAGCCTTCCTTGCATAAAGGAATTTCAGTAGAGCAATCACAAAACGGTGCAATGGGCGATACTGGTCATTTAAAGTCTTTATTCATAGCAATCTCATTATTGGGTCTCATAGCTATGCCAGGTGCCTTGTCAGATACAACTTCCTTTGCTTGCACTTACACGTGGGATTTAAACGGTGGTTTAGAAGACCTCATTTAAAACAAATACTGTCAACAATTTAAGACTATTTTATTTGGTCTTTCTATTGTTTTTCCCTCTTCTTGGTTGTGGAGGGTGGGGTATGGAGCACCAAGAAATACTACTACTTAGTATGCTATTTGTCATCTTCTATCTGTAGACAAAAGGGTAGAAGTTCTTTGTTTCTACAGAAGACCAAACACAAGTGAGGTCCTTTTATAATAAAATTCATGACTAAAAAAATCTCATTTCTTGATTTGTAAAAACAAGAGGATATGTCAAAAAATTTTAAAATGTAAGCCACAGTAACCCATGTAGCTTAGTCCTATTCTGAGGAGGGAGGAAACAGAAGAGGGGGAGGAAGAGAAGAGGGAAAGAAGATGGAGGAGGGAGGAAAGAAGATAAAAAGAAAAAGAAAAAAAGAAAGATTAAGATCAAGACTGACAGGAAAAGAGAAAGAAAATAAGAGGTCCAGACACACACAAAGAAATAGATAGGCATAGACAGAACCAAGGGTTTTTGAAGATAACCCCAGCTGGTCATACCTGTGTTCCTAGGGACAGGGTGAAATTTCTAGAACTCTAGTGGTTCATTACTAAACGACAATTAGACTTTTTTATTTTTATTTTTTGGTTTTAAACTTCAAAAGTTTTTAAAAGGCTATTCTCTCATAAAATTGTGACTTTCACAGAATTTTAGAAATTAAAAATTTTTAGAGCATAGAAATTTCCTTTCCTTTTTTTTTTTTTTCAGATGGAGTTTCACTCTTGTTGCCCAGGCAGAAGTGTAGTGGCAGGATCTTGGCTCACTGCAACCTTCGCCTCTCGGGTTCAAGTGATTCTCCTGCCTCAGCCTCCTGAGCAGCTGGAATTACAGTCACGCGCCAACATGCCCAGCTAATTTTTGGTATTTTTAGTAGAGACAGGGTTTCACCATGTTGGCCAGACTGGTCTTGAACTCCTGACCTCAGGTGATCTACCCACCTCAGCCTCCCAAAGTGTTGGGGTTACAGACATGAGCCACCGCCTCAGGCCAGAAATTGCCTTTTAACATTGGAGGTAGGCCAGGCACTGTGGCTCAAGCCTATCATCCAAGCATTTTGGGAGGCCAAAGCAGGAGGATAACTTGAGCCCACAGATTGGAGACCAGCCTAGGCAACATAGGGAGATCCCATCTTTACACATTTTTTTTTTTCTTAATTAGCCAAGTGTGGTGGTATGTGCTTGGAGTCCTAGCTACTCAGGAGGTTGAAGTGGGAGGATCACTTGGGCCCAGGAGTTTGAGACTGCAGTGAGCAATGACTGTGCCACTGCACACCAACCGGGACAACAGAGTGAGACCCCATCTCTAAAAAAGAAAACATAAACAAACAAACAAAGAAACATCAGAGGTACAGCCATGTTGGCTATGACACATAGTCTTTCACTATTAAAGCAGGTACTTGCTATTAGTACAGTGGAGAAAAGACTGAGGGGATGTGGGCCTAGAATCATTAGCATTGAAGACCCTGCTCAAGTGTTACCTCCCCAGGAAATTTTAACAAGACTCCTTCAATAAGATTCTACACCTCCTCTGTGCTCTCCAGGCCATGTTCTCCAACTCCTTTCCAGTTACAGTATGTCTCTGCCTGTGGACTGTAATGAACAGGCAGAGCATGAACAGGTCTTACTCTCACCATCTCTACTGCTAACACCTTGCTCGAGGACAGGATCACCATTCACCTGGATTAGCTCAAACAGCCTCCAAACCCGTCTCCCTGTTTCTCTGCTGCCCTCCCACATTCCCTCCAGGTACAATCTCTATACAGCAACCAGTGATCCTGTGGCAATGTAAAGCAGTGTCACACCTCTATTCCAAACCCTCTAGCTGTTTCCTTCCTCGTTCTGAATAAGAGCCAAAGTTCTGATTGTGACCTACAAGGTCCACACGACTTTCCTCTTTGAATCTCTACTCCCATCCCCAGTACTGTATTTTGACCAAGTTGGCCTTCTTGCAGTTCCTCAAACAAGCCACACCTCTATGGCTGCAGGACTACTGCCCTTATTGTTGCTCTGCCTGGAATCCTCTTATCTGCATGGCTTCCTCATGTCTTTTAGGTCTCTACTCTACTACCTTCTCACCTAAATTTCTTACCTAACTCAAATCTCCATCTCTCCACCCACTACCATCTAAGACATTCCCTAGCCCTTTACCTACACTGGTTTTCACCTTAGCATTCGTCATCTTTGAACACACATGTTTTACTTACATATTTATTATAATTTTCCTTATTACAAAGTAACTGCTATGAGTTTTTTCTGTTGTGTTCAGTATTATAGCCCCAGTATCTGGAAGAATGCCTTTGTACATAGAAAGTGTTAAATATTTATTTGTAGAATGAATGAACTCACATTTTAACTTTTGGCTTCTGGCACAAAGTTTTGATTGATGCTCAGTCAATGCCTGCTGACTGACTAAATCAATTTTTGCTAAATATATATCCTTCCTCATCAGCAAATGTACTATTCTTATCCAATTCATAAGTTATAGATTAACACATTCAGAAAACCCTAAATTTCCATAAGCATGTAAAGGGATGTGCTTTTAAAAATTTATTTTCGTGGAGAGATTCGGACTGACCCACTCCCAAATGCATCAGTTTCAATGAATTTGGCATTCATTTCACACTGTAAATCTCCTTAACCCACATCTTTTCTGCTTTTGGGGAATTCTGGGGGCACTAATATATAGTTAAATCATACACACAAATAGATCTGGAAAAGGTGTAGAAGTACATATAATACTTGCATATGGCTGCTTATTTACATATGGCTAACTAGTGTTCAATAAGTTTTTATCAAAACTGTGGATATCCTCTAAGCATCTTCACCAACGTTTTCCATCAAGGAGTAAAATATTTTCTGGACAGTATCTCCGTTTTCCTTCTTCTCCTGGTCATAATGAAATGTAGCCATGGCCCCCACAAGTTAACCACTTTAGAATAATCAGAATGTAAAGATATTTTTGAGCTTCAAATCACTGACCAGAAAATTTATATAAAGGGAAAAATTTTAAAATTAAATTGAGAAGGATATTTTAGAAAAAAATGTGCTTACTTACAGTCACATACCTCATTTCATTCTTCAGCATGGCCCATGTGAATGCTTCAAAGCTGGCAATTTGAAAAATTTCTCAAACGTCAAAAACAGATAGTATACCCATATTTCATCATGTTGGTATGTCCCAAGTCACCTACCAGGCATAATAATATTTGAAAATCCCAGCTTCCTCGTTATGGATACTCCATGAGAAAATACTGATGAATATTCTCTTCTGATTTGTTCAATGTCTCCGTGCAATAGCTGTAAGGAGACTGCTAAACCTAAAACAAATGAGAGATACCCAAGTTAAAACCAGAATAGAAATAGAATAAAGAGAAACTGATGTATTGCAACAAGCCCAAATTTAGAGTATCATGGTTTTAAACTAAGGGTTAATATTCTGACAAAATCAACAGAATCTATATGAATCATATCTGAATAACACTTTTCCAACTTCAACATCTGAGTTTCCCATTCATAAGGAGGTTCAGAGCAAGTGGAGAAAATGAGCAGAACTCTAAAAGGCAAGCTGGCTTCCAAAGCCCAAATCTCTCCTCCAACCCCAGTTTGGTGGAGCATGTTCCTGTACCAACACTCATTCCAGCAACAGATGAAGGTCACCTGGCCCTAAAAAATACTGACATCAAAATTGGAGGATTAAAAAAAAAAAACAAAAAACTCTATAAGGTCTATGAATAGTTGCTTATCAAATATCAAAAGCATAAACATAAATCTGAAAACATATTAAAGATTTTAAGAATACTGATAGAGATTTTCTTCAAACAGAAGTAATAAAGCTGATTATAATGAAACTAGGATTATATTAATAATATATACAGTAGAAACTTAGGATGACATGATTTTCTAGTGAGGAGAATTTAGCAGGATACAGGACACTTTGACAAACAAAAGAGAATTTAGTCAGTAAAGTAATTTTTACCACAATTATAGTGACATTACCATAGCGGGATATACAGAAGATGCAAAACACTTTTCATCATATATTATTTTCTCAATTTCCAGGCAAGAAGTACAAAAAAATTAATGTCGTATCATTGTGAATATGTCTGTATGCATATTCCAAAGATAGTGATTCTCTTTCAGCTTTTTCCTTCCTTCTTCGTTTATCTTCCTATGTTTTAATTTTTTAAGATAGCCAAATTATTATATTTTTTACTTTTTTATTTCCATGGGCTATTGAGGAACAGATGGTATTTAGTTACGTGAGTAAGTTCTCTAGTGGTGGTTTGTGAGATTTTGGTGCACCCATCATCTGAGTAGTATACTCTGAACCCAATTTGTAGTCTTTTATCCCTCACCCCCCTCCCACCCTTTCCCCCATGTTTTGTTTTGTTTTGGTTTTGGTTTTTTGGAGACAGAATCATGCTCTGTCACCAGGCTGGAGTACGGTGGCGTGATCTCAGCTCACTGCAACCTCCACCTCCCGGGTTCAAGCGGTTCTCCTGCCTCAGCCCACTGAGTAGCTGGGACTACAGGCACACACCACCACGCCCAACTAATTTTGGCGTTTTTAGTAGAGAAGGGGTTTCACCATGTTGACCAGGATGGTCTCGAACTCTTGACCTTGTGATCTGCCCTCCTCGTCCTCCCAAAGTGCTGGGATTATAGGTGTGAGCCACCGCACCTGGCCTATATGTTTAAAAAAAATATCTCCCATCTATATTCACTACAGTAGTGATAGAAAATGAAACCAGTAAAAGACTTATTTTTAAAAACATTCAGTCATCATTAACCTGAAGTCAATTTAAAGATGAATTTGCTGGCTGGGTGCAGTGCCAGTTTATTTGTCATATGTCTAGAGGAAGATCTTCCCTTTTACTCTCTTTCAATAATAGAGCAAACAAACAATAACAATGAAAGTAATGTTTTTTCTTTTTTGGTTGGTTTGCTTGTTTTTCAATAGAGTGGTTAAAATATCAGGAAAATTTATAAACAAAAAATAAAAAAAGAAGGAAAGAAAAAAGAAAAATGCTTTAGGCTCAAAGAGAAACTGGAGCCTCTCCTGAGGCCCAAATCGGAGCTGAAAAGGAGGACAGGGACATGACGACATGATCGTGTCCTCATACTTTCCAGTTTGTGCACCAACAGAATGTCTCCAAGAGCTGTAAGTCTGGCACATCCTCAGAACTTCAAATCTGCATCCCAGTTAAACCTAACAATCCCTTATCTCCCTCTCCAGCTCCATCCCATTCACTCTGACTTAGGTGACTGGTAACAATAAAATGGAGAGCGTCTGTCTTTCCATGGCCAGGGAAATGAAGAAGGGGAGAATAAGCCATCTGGATGATTTGACGGAGACAACTATCATCAGAGAAGCTTTTGGGCACTTTATGTGATACTACTGGAACCGTTTAAAACCTAGAGGCAGAAGAACGAAGACAAACGAACATGTGTTATGATCCATCTGTCCCAGCAGCTATTTCTTCCTGACTCACACTCTACCCCCACCTAATCATGGATGTCTCTGTTCTTCTCCCACTTCTGTCCTTTTGCCTTCAAAATACTCACCCACATCATTGCCATCATCATTAGCATCACCAGGATCTGGTATTTGTAGAATATCAGTGTTTGCCAGACCCAGTACATAACAACAGTTCTTCCTGCTGGGGAAACACTGTTCAAATCCTGATGTACTATATGAGCAACGCTTTCCAGTACAGAATAAGATGAATTTAACAAAATTCTTAAGATCCTGTAATTTTTTCAAGTGAAGATCATTTTACTGGGGCTTCTCAGTGAAAGATCTGATCAGAGACACTAGCAACATTATGTGGTACACATAAAGGAAGAAAAGGACTCAAGAGTAATGAAAAAAACAAAGAGATTATGCTATTCACAATAGAAGTTGGAGAGAGGAAAACTGACCAAGATTCTTGTTTTGCCCTATAGAAGCCAGCGGCGACTTTAAAAATAAATAAATAAATAAATAAATAAGTTGAATACTGTACTTTACAGAGGATAAGACAAGGAGAAAAGAAAATCACTGGGTCAGAGAGAAGGTGAATCCTTAAGAAAATTAAAGAAGACAGGAAAAGGAGAAAAAAATGTTTTGGAAAAGACATAGACAGAGGGAGAGTAATAACAAACAGAAATATATCAGTGTTCTGTAGAGAGCAAGGGCCACAGAGGGAAGAGAGTGCAAAAAGACAGAGAGGACCCATTTAATGGAGACAGTCGACAGAGAGGAGTCAGTCAGTGGAGAAGGGAAGGGAATGGGAAAATGACAGGACAATAGACAAAACAGTGTGGGGAAAAGGAAAAGCAGGCATTTCAGATTTGGATGCATACTAAAAGTTTGAAAGATATGGTAGTTTTCAACCTGAAGGTTTAGAGCAATATAGATGAAAGCCCTCAGTGTAATTATGCCATTTGACTAGCCAAGTGACGATAATGGGGGTTGTGAGGGAGGGCAGTTACTGCCATTCGGAGGTTCCCTAATTTCTCCAGAACGAAGAATTCACAGACATCAAGAATTACAAAGGTTAAGAGGACACAGCGTTTGACCACAATGTATCTGGCTCTGCCCAAATCATCAACTCTTTCCACAAAGAAACCACAACATATGACTAAGAAACATCAAAGAGTAGGAACACAAAGAAAAAACATGATTCTGAGAGTGAGTCCACAGGGACCAGCCCACAAAGAGCCATTGCAATTCCATTTATTTTCCAATCAAGGAAACTCCAGATTCTATTTTTACTGTGGTCCTTAATTATCATGACCACAACCAAGAGGCTGGATAAATGAGCCGCCAGAACAGTAAGAAATAACATAATGAAGACTAAGAAACTACTCACCACTACAAAGGAGACACACAGCAAATATTTACACATTCCTTCTAAAAACGTTGAACTCATAGAAGCAGAGAGTGGAATGATGGTTGCCAGGGATTGGAGAGGGTGGGGGATGTGGGGGTTTGGGAGAGTAAACCAGGAGATTTTGGTCACAGGAGACGAAGTTTCAGTTGGACAAGATGAAGACATTCTACAGAGCTATTGTATGGCATGGTGACATGGTTAGTAATAATAGACTGTATACATAAAAATTGCTGAGTGGATTTTAAAACATTTTAAAATGAGGGTGAGGGTGATACGCTAATTAGCTTGATTTAATCATTTAACAGTGTATACATATATGAAAACATCACATTGTATGCCATAAATATGTACAATTTTTAATTGTCAATTATATTTTATTAAAGCTGGGGCAAAAAAGACAAATATTTACACATTCCAATTACCTGAGGATTAGCCCTGTCTTTTCCGGGTTATGACATAGGGCATTGTTTGGAGAAAGGTATTTTTCTTTCCATTTTCTTTCTTGTCATCCTACTTCACTGTCCTGGCCTTATCTGCTATCTCTGGGGTTGGGGCAACTTCTTAAATTTTATCTGTACATTTTACCTTATTCCTGCCACAGTTCAACATGCACACTCTGAGCAGCAGTAACTTATGGCTTGAGAGGAGGGTGGAAAGTGGGATTTAAGGATGTATATAATAGTGTTCCTACTCCCAAGGAACTGATAATCTAACAATGAAAATAAGAAACATATACAGAGAGAGAGAGAAAGAGAGAGAATATAAAACAGAATGGATTATTGGTATGATAGGAATATTAAAATAAGAAAAAATTATCATGGAAAGAATTGGAAAGTTTAGGGAATTTTTTATTGGAATTTATGACAGCCTGTAAAATTAGATTGAATCTGAATTTCATAAAATTTTAATTTCATAAAATTTCATACAATTTAATTTCATAAAATTTAACCTAATTTTGTTTATATAAATAGTATTTTAAGTCACTTTTTATAGCCCTTAATATAAGTGCCCAAAACGAAATTGCTATGGGAGAAATGTCCCCCTTCTTGGAAGAAACATAATCATTAAAGTGAACTTTCACATCAGCTTAGATGTTCAAGCCCAATGATAAATACTTAACATTTAATTTTAAACAAAAGGCATAGTCATTAATCTGGAGTCTGCCACAAAACAACATATGATTCATGGTTAAGTTCAGCTTACGGAGTAGTAGAAGACGAAAGAAAGGCTTGGTATCTTTTAAGCCAAATGTGGCTGATTGCTTGGAAGCTCTAATTTCATGAGAATCGAAACTCATTTATTCTACAAGTTGGCTCCTTTTAAATTCATGAAATTCTGCAATTTTACATTAAAAATGGGAAGCATAGCATGATTTTTAAGTAGCAGCTGAAATTTTAGAATACATGAGCCATTTTGCCACTAATAAATCAAATAACATGTAGCTATGAATGTACAGCAATGCAAAAATGGAAAACTGTGATAAATATATTTGATAAATACATGTTGTTATTAAGTGTGCAGTTTAAGAATTATATCATATGGTTGCAAGTGCCTGTCTCAATCTTAACCTCTGTGTGCTTTGGTTTCCACATCTGTAAAGTAAAGATAATGATACCAATTCCATAAAATAGGTAATGTTTAGCACAAACGAAGCGCTCAAAAATGTCAGCTGCTACTGCTACAACTGCCACTGCCACTATCATTATGTCTACCATTGTTTCTGTTCTCATTCCTCCCTACCATGAGTATCAACAAATTAGATTTCATCAAAAAATGGTCAAAGTCCCCTTAGTGTCATATACAAATAAAATATTCCTTTTAATAGTTGTGCCCACTTACCACCAGATAAATTCAAATATTGTAATTAAGTTCTATAAAGGTTTCAAAGGCAAATATGCCTGTGCATTGAGAACAATCCTCTAACATGGGAGACCTGACAAAGACATAACCGAGAAATACAAATAGATGATACGTACAATTAGACGTATGTGAAGGTGGTGAAATTCCTAATGACATGGAGATTACGGTGTTGTCCTCAGATACTAATAAGTCAATGCTCTGAACAAGTGACAAATTCTGTAATATTCTTCAGAAGATACTTAGTATGTAATTTAGTCAGGAGGAGAGGTTACACTGCTATCTTATTTTGTTTTTCAAATACGATTTTTATTTGCTTTTTTTCCCCCTTCTTTTTCATTTCTACCCTCTAAATGGATTGAGTTTTCTTATTCCCTTATTCATGTCTCTATAGTTCTGGAAATTATACATACTATTTCTATTCTTTAAACGTTTAACATAAGTAATTGACTTAAAGACTAAATTTAATCAATAGCTCTAGTCTCTTCTGGAACAAATCTGGGAACTTCGATCTTTTAAACTCTGATGATGATATGTTTTTAAATTGTTGCTGTTTGCAGTCAATGCTTAACTAGATTTATCCTGACATTTACTGTTCTCTTTGTACACACTTGCTTCTTACATTTCTTTCCTTCTGGGTTCAGTTCTTTTTTTTTTTTTTTTTGAGATGGAGTCTCATTCTGTCTCCCAGGCTGGAGCGCAGTGGCGCGATCTTGGCTCACTGCAATCTCTGCCTCCCAGGTTCAAGCAATTCTCCTGCCTCAGCTTCCCAAGTAGCTGGGACTACAGGCACGCGCCACCACACCCGGCTAATTTTTATATTTTCAGTAGAGACGAGGTTTCACCATGTTAGCCAGGATGGTCTCGATCTCCTGACCTCGTGATCCACCCGCCTCAGCCTCCCAAAGTGCTGGGATTACAGGCGTGATCCACTGCGCCCGGCCTGAGTTCAGTTCTTTACTCCTGATGATGAACTCTGACTAGTTGTTTCAGTGGATGTGAATGTAAAATCTCCAAGTCTTTATCTGAAATTTTATTTTACTCCCCCTTTTAAATATGGCAGGCCTTTTGTTCTGTGGGGCTCTGCATCTATGGATTCAACCATCTGGGTGTCAAAAATATTTGGAAAAATCAAATCAATAAAAAATAACAATATAACAACAGTAACCACAAAAAACAATACAGTATAACAATCATTTAGATACCATTTACATTGTATTAGGTATTATACATAAGCTAGAGATAATTTAAAGTATATGAGAGGATGTGCATAGGATATATGTAAATAGTATATGCCATTTTATGTAAGGGACTTCAGCATTTGCAAATTTTGGTATCCTCAGAGATCCTGGAACCAGTTTCCCATGGATGCCAAGCAATGACTGTAACAGTTCAGCAAGTAAAGAATTCAAATTGGCCACTTGCTCCCAGCAGTTTTAACATATTATCCCATAATATTCTGACCTCTGTAACTGCTGCTAAGACTATTATTTCTTTTTAGGTAATCAGTATTTTCTCTCTGGTTTCTGATTTTGTCTTTGGTGTTCTGCAGTTTCACCATAATTTATCTAGATATGACTTTAATTTTATTTATCCTGCTTATAACTTTTGCTTCTTTTATCTAGTATTTTATCCTCTGCAGAAGTTACTTAATTTATCTAGCTATAACTTTAATTTTATTTATCCTACTTATAACATTTTCTTCCTTCATCTGCACATTTTATCGTCTGCAAAAGCTCTACAAATTCTCAACCTTTTCAAATATTGCAGCTTATCCACGTACTTTATTTGTTCCTTCTGGAATTCCTCCTAGATGTATGCTGGTCTTTTCATTCAATCCTTTACTGCTCTTAAATGTTTATTCAGGTTATTCCATTGCATTTACCCCTTGGGTAGCATTCAGGCTAATATTTTAAGTTATAACTTTACTAATTCATTTTTCAACTATGATTGTTTGCTATTTAAGTAGTCCACTGAGTTCTTATTTTAATAACATTTTTAAAAAGAATTTTACAAGTTCTATTTAATTCTCTTTAACCACTAGAATTTACACACAAAGAAGACAAAGATTTTTCATTGTCAAAAACCCTATACCAGTGCCTTGAGTAATGCTGGAATATACATACTCAATATTCTTTTGATGTACGGGTTTAAAAATCTCATTTCATTTTTTTCATGATGTTTTCTTTTTCATTAGGAATCTCTTTTGCTACTTCTTTTCCTGATAGTTTATTACCTAAAATTTCAAAAGATCATGATTCTCATTTGTTGCATTTGCTTACTCTGCCTCATTGATTGCTAATTGTTATCATTTTATCACAATTCATCTTTAGTGGGTGTTGTTTTTTTCACAGGGATTCCATGCATCACAGGTGTGGAAGCGACGATATGCAGTAGGTTACACATTTACTTTTTTTAGGCTATGGAACTGGGACCAGAAGAAATGCGAAATGCTAGTAGCCTACCCTCTCCTGGTGAGATACCATATACCTTGCCTGGAAGGTGAAGGGAGAGGGAATCCCATCTTCTTGGCTACATGTGTATGGAGTGGAATTTTCATCACGCTGAGCTGGTGCAGGCAGGAAGGAGAAAATGAGATGTGACATAAGTTTCACCAACTCTCTTGATTCTTATCAGGAGTTGGTAGTTACTCTTTATTTGTTGTCTACACTTAGGAAGATTTCTAGACATCAATACTGTTTTAAAATACGATTTTTGACCAGGCACATTGGCTCATACCTATAATCCTTTGGGAGGCCAAGGTGGGAGGATTGCTTAAGGCCAGTTCAAGACCAACCTGGCCAATATAGTGAGTCCCCATTTCATTTTTAAAAACAAATAAATAAGAAAAATAATTTAATTTAAAATCTAAAAGAAAATATGATTTTCATCAATAATGGTTGTTCTATTGGAACAGGATGGTGCAGCTCTTCACACTGCCATTCTGTAGTGAACTCTCAAAACACTGTTTCGTGACAGTACTTGCATACTTTGTATGTGTTTGGGACGTGGGGGCTAAGAGCAAAACACAATTGGTGGAATTTCTACACTTGTACTACAAAATTACTAACAGCATGAGGTATTAGCAAAACTTCCTAAAGATGATATTGCTAGATTCTTTCAAAAATCACTTTCAGTAAAACCTGTTCATTTTTGAAATACCTAGGGCCTCAATATTATCAAAGCACAAATTTTTACAACTATTCCTTCCTACGTGCTTAATTTACAAAATTAATCATCTAAGCTTTGCTTTATGCATTAGAATGTCATGTGTTATATCTATAAGATAAGATAATTGAATTTTTAAGTAAATACATTAGAAGCTATATATCCTATTTGGAGTTCAACTCAAAGCCAGTGAAAACTTTTCAGAGGCACATCCTAGCTACACCAAGCAGTAAAATTCTGACTGATTAAGATGAGGCATTTACACTGGGAGGTCAGAGATAGGCCCTGAGAGTCTCCAAAGCAGAGGAAAGAAAGAAAGTCAAATTTCTAGAAAGTGTGAGGTATCAAGTGAGACAATACTACTGGATAATGAGTTATTGTCCAGAGACAATACTACTGGATATTCTGGAACAAAAGCCAGAATATTAGGAAGAGACTGGTGTGTACAAATGAGCCAGGTTAGATGGAGAAATCAAGATGCAGATGGGAAAATGGGAGCTGTGAACACTACCAGAGGTCTGCTTAACAATGTGTTAATTAAATGATGAAAGGGGCCTAGCTTCTACTTAAAGCCTCTACCCAGTAGGACCAAAGTACCCAAATTACAGCTGTCCTTTAACACTGTCATCTTGCAGCACTAGATACTTATGCTATTAATGTTGCTACTGCTTAAATTTGGGATTTATCTCCTCTTTTAGATATACTTTCAAAGCCAATTTAAAATGAAAAGAAAGAAAAAAGAGGGCCGGGCACAGTGGCTCATGCCTGTAATCCCAGGACTTTGGGAGGCCGAGGTGGGCAGATCTTGAGGTCAGGAGATTGAGACTATCCTGGCCAATATGGTAAAACCCCATCTCTACTAAAATACAAAAAACAATAATAATAATAAATTAGCCGGGCATGGTGGCGTGCGCCTGTAGTCCCAGCTATTCAGGAGGCTGAGGCAGAGGAATCACTTGAACCCGGGAGGCAGAGGTTGCAGTGAGCCGGGATTGCGCCACTGCACCCCAGCCTGGTGACAGAGCGAGACTCCGTCAAAAAAAAAAAAAAAAAAAAAAAAAAAAGAGAGAGAGAGAAAGAAGGAAAGAAGGAAGGAAGAAGGAAGGAAGGAAAGAAAACACTTTTTATTTCGTAATAGTCATACCTTGGTTTCTGAGTTTTAGCCAGTATTGTTCAATTTGTGAATACGCTTATTGTTGACTGCTTCTTTAAACTAAGTTAAGTCTTAAAGAATATAATTTTGACATCACTCAAGATAACTCAAAGGGTCTGACCATAGGCTCACCGTCTGAAGATCATCTTCCTGAGATCTTTAAAGTGGGTAACACTATCCCTTGGGATGACTACCTTCTAACATGTAAAAAGTATGATAAACATGAACAAATAATCTTCTGATTATAACTGCTGGTTCGCAGATCTGCTAGTTCTAAATTTCAACGTTTTGGAAAAGGCTTTTATGTTTTCTCTAAATAAGTGATTAGCTCATGGCTAAGAGTTATAGAGAACATAAGATCGAAGCAATACATAATGTCACAGAATGTCAAATGAAAGGGCATTAAAGACATGTGAAATTACTTACTTTAATTGAGTCTTAACCACAAAATAACTTTGCTGACCTGCAATGAAAGCTGGAGAGGGGCTTGTCCACATTTGGCAGGAGTGATGAGACCATTCAAAGGGATTTCAACATTTCCTTTTTAACTAAGGAGAATTTGTCACTTTAAAGTTTCCATTCTTTTTTTTTTTTTTTTTTTTTGAGACGGAGTCTCACTCTGTCGCCCAGGCTGGAGTGCAGTAGCGCGATCTCGGCTCACTGCAAGCTCCGCCTCCCGGGTTTACGCCATTCTCCTGCTTATTCTGATTTAGTGTATCAACATTCCAAAAGTATATACTGAGGATTATGTCTAGCTTTTTAAACAGGCTTTGTTTGTTTTTACTGTAACTATTATTACCTATTTGTATTTTATTTCCACAATACCAATACAAAGGAATCCATGGGCTGAAAACCATTTCAAAAATGTATATAGAGCATAGTGATGGGGTTCAGGACACATTACCCTAAAACATGGTACCTTGGCATACTATTTTGAGAGACACCATGTGCAGGAAGGTCTCTGGGACCTTCCCTGCCATTCTCCCCCGAGCAGGTCATAAGAGGTGCCCTCCCTATCTTGGATGAAAAGTACATCCTTATCTCTGAAAACAAAGTGTTGCAGAGAAGAATCTGAATAAACAGGCTTTCCTAAGTTTCTCCCAGTTTATTGCCATTAGATAGTATCTTTTTGTCTCCCTCATATTTCTCTACAACTCCCTGTTCTTCATCAGACCTACTATTAAAAAAACTAAGATTAAACTGTTTCTTCAGGTGTTCATTTCCTAATGAAGGCTCTCATGTCACATAGAACTTAAATAAATGTGTATACTTTTCTTTTGTTATTCTGTCTTTTGTTGTGCGGGCTTAATCCATGAACCTAGGATACACGAGGAAATATTTTTCCTCCTCTACAATAGTATCTATGATTGTAGTTTAATATCTGATTATTTTAATTTATTGAAATACTTCCATATTTTTCCTATGCAGCAAATCTTGCAAACAGTATTGTTAGCGATTTTACCTAAATTAGCCATACACAGCTCATTTAGAAAATGAAATTAAGCTCTAATCACTACTTCCAAAAACATCATTTGGATTTTTTTTTTTTTTAATATTGGATGAACTTTAAAAAATATCTTACAGTGTAATGTAGTAACATATTTTAAACTATATTTTTTCTTTGCTGTCATTAGCATGATTTAGATCGACGGAAACAAGAGATATGACAACTGCATGCAAAATAGCCTGGATTTCCTTTCTTTCTCTCTTTTTTTTAATTTTTAGATGGAGTCTTGCTCTGTCAGCTAGGCTGGAGCACAATGGCATGATCGTGGCTCACTGTAACCTCTGTTTCCCAGGTTCAAGGGATTCTCCTGCCTCAGTCTCCCAAGTAGCTGGGATTACAGGCACATGCCACCACACCCAGCTAATTTTTGTATTTTTAGTAGAGATGGGTTTTCACCAGGTTGGTCAGGCTGGTCTTGAACTCCTGACCTCAAGTGATCCATGGACCTTGGCCTCCCAAAGTACTGGGATTACAGGTGGGAGTCACCAAACCTGGCTAGGATTTTCTTTTGTTATAAAAGACATGGAGAAAATTGTCAAAATCTGAATAAGGTTTGCAGATTAGATAATAGTATTATATCAATGTTAACATTCTGATTTAGATAATTGTACTGTGGTTCTGTTGCTATGTTCTGAAGTAAGCATGGGTAGAGAGGCATCATGTCTTCAATTTGTTCTCAGGCAGTTCAGGAAAAGAAATGTATATATATATGATATGTATAGATGTGTATATGTGTACATATGTACATGTCTGTATACATGCATATATACGTGTATATGTACATATATACACACACAAACATATACAATCAAGGCTCTGATATAATCCTTAAGAATTATATCAAATTCATTAATGTTGAGTTATATGACTATATGCACACACATATATATATAAACGGAGGGAGATTATGCAAATGAAATGTAGTAAAATTTTAACCTTTGGGAAATTATGAATTCTTTGTACTATTTTTCTATAAATAAAATTAGTTGAAAAAAAAACTTTAAAGAGAGATCATGGTAAAATAATTAGTAAATTCCAAAAGTCAGCAAAAAGGTCACATATTAAATGTCTAACCAATAGGTGGTGCCAATAAGTACTACTTTTGCTTTAATGATACTAGAAAGCAAATTCAATGTTCAAAAATCAGGTGCACTGATCAAATTCTTACGAATTATACCAACTTGGTAACACTGAATAAAATGACTACATTGGTAAGTGTGGACCCCAAAATGCAACCTAACACTCTCAAAAAGCCTCCTTTCACCTCAGCCAAATAAAGAACACCATATATTTCCTGAATAGAGTTAAACTGCTCTCGCTATATATTGTGGTCTCCTTATCTAGGTAATTCCTTTTAACTTTCTGTGGGGGTTAAAAAGTATAGCTGGCAGGAATACAACCATGTACACTCATCTAAGATAAAATAAAGACTCTAGAAACTTACCTGAATAGCAAATAGGATTTCTTCTAATTGTAAGCTATATGTGCAAACTATAGAAAATATTTCAAAAATACATAGATAATATGAAAAGACTTTGAAGTTTCTCTTAGGACATACTGAACCATTGTCAATGATTTTTACACACTGTTTCAATACGTAGAACTTAATTTGCCTCAGTAAATCATATTGGCTCAGTCCAATTTCACATTCCTATAATTCAACTGCTGTCTATCAGAGGTGACATTTATAATAACCATTTGCTCAACAAACCTAAACCAGGCTCACATTAATGAATATTTTTAGAATTTCAAATTCTCACAACATTGCCTTTGGATTTAAAATTCATAAAATAGCACAACTTTGGAGATTTCAAACTACTCAACCTAACTAAATCTAACCATGGAGATACAGTAATTCAATTTTTTAAAAAAATCTTAAAAAGTTAAACGGATCACTTGCAATTTTCTCCCAGTTTCTAAACTCAACTAAGATAGTGGTTAATGTACCTTTGCAACGTAAGTCTTAGGTTAGAGGGGAAAAAAACCCAGTTAACTAGATGAATCCCTTTATTAACCAGACAAGATTACAACTCCAATAGCTAGGAAGACATCAATGAAGCATAAAGGGCCTGGAAATTAGCTGGCAGAATTTGTTTCCAAAACCAATTTCAAAGCTGTGTTTTTTTCTCTTTTTTTTTAGTGCCAATGACTGAGGAATAGCAGGAGAAAGTGGGGAAAAACAGTACTTTTTAGAGTGAACTCAATTCTTTTGAAAACATTTGAGTGCACGGCTTCCATTTAATCAACAATTCTGTGGCCCAGAAAGAAAACAGCCGAAGTCAACATTATCTAACTGCTGTGACAGCTTAAACATTAGGCACCCTAATTTCCCTCTTCAATTTCTTGTGCTCTTGCTTCTCCCACTATCTTGAAGTAAGCCATTAATGTGCCTCCCGTTCAATAATGAAGCTGAACAGCTCTGGAATCCCTATCTGCTGGCCACAGAACTTCCATTCCTCAACCAAGGGTATAGATCAAGGGGATACAGAACAATGATCTACCTAGACTGAAGAGTGGAAGCTTTGGTGGGAAGGAGTATAAGTTTTGCTTTTCTTTAAAATAGTTTTTAGGCTTCTTCCTGAGCTTCCACTCTCTGGAGCATAATTTTAGAGTGAAGAGGCTTAGGGCTGGGTTTGCCTCAGCTTGAGAGAGGCTAGAAAGGATCAGAGAGAGAGACCAGAGAAATGGCAGATAGATGCAGGCTGTGTGGGCCTGGCTGGGCCTCAAGGTTAAGAGAGAAGGGCAGAGAAGGGCTGAGGTCACAAGGACAGGAGAGCAGACAGGGCTTTGTAGCAGAAGCCAGGTATAAAGAGCATACATTTGGTTGCCTAGGAATCTGAGCATCACGGTAGGCTGCAAAATAGGAATGGATCTTGCCAAAGGAAGGGGAACCCTTTTTACAAGGCTTTATGGTACAATGGTTTCTTTCATTCTTTGCAAAGGCTACAACACGTAGCTTTTCATTTCAGTACAAAGGCTGTAAATAGAAAAGGTATGACTCATGGGAAAGGGTGGTTTGGATCTCACTTTCTGGTAGGGTTTCACTCAGGATTCCAGTAAGAATAAGGAGCTAGTAAAGTTGACAAAGCACATGGAACATGTGGACACATCTAAGCATCGGAGGAACTGGCCAAGGAAACAGAATGTGCTTCCCTTCCTTCCTGAAGTTAATCAGAAGGCCAACAATTAAGTTAAAAGAAACCAGGAAGAGATAATAGCAATCAAATCAGCAGAGAGGAGATGAAGGAAACAAAGTGTAGAAGGGGTTGGTTCAATGATCCAACATATCAATAATCCAATTGTGTTATTCTAAAAGTCTTCATTAAGGAGATTAAATCAGGATCCATTTTGAAACAACGAAAACAGACAACTTAAGAGGTAAGGATAGAATATTCCAGATAGTGGCTTTAAAGTGGGTAAACAATAATAGCTAACACTAAACACGTTACCATGTATGAAGTCCTATGGTAAGTGCTTTGCATACATTTTTTTTTTTTAATCTTCCCGATATCCCTTAGAGGATTCAAACCTAGGATATCCTGCTTGCAGAGAAACAGCTCAATACTACACTATACTCTCTAAGAGATGACTCCTGTCTATAAGCAGAAGGAAATTTGTGGTTTGGTTTAACTGGAATCCTGACCTCTAACACAGGTCTTAAGGATACAGGATCACTTATGTTAGGGTCTATCTAGAGATATAAATCAAAGCCTATCATTGAGAACTTCACCAAGATTCAAGAGGCAATAGGGTATCACCTCAGGGTTTGGACAATGATATATTCAAACAACCTAATAACAGATGAATGTTGTTCCGCATGAGGCATATGTGAAGTGGGAAAGGGCTGGAAGATGAAAAGTAGTTCGGAAAGGCATGTAGCCAACAGTTCAACATATCGTGGTGGGTCAAGACCACATCTATGATGGTAGGAAGCTCAGGGACTACAAGTCAGAAGGTCAGGATTAGTTTGGGATTTGTTTATTCATATAGAGGGCAAATGCAAGCAAATAGGGAGAAAGAACAAGATACACAACTGTTACCAACTCTTCTATTCACAGTTAATAGGCAGAAAGAAAGGAGCAGGGCATAATGGATTTGTTTGTGATCCATATAAATTAAAAAAATGCTAGCCTTTAAACAGAGTCTGGAGTAGCACTGACTCAGAAGTATAATGTGAATCATGAATGAAATTTAACTTTCCCTAGTAACTATGTCAAAAAAGAAAAAAAGAAAAAAATTAATAGCATATTTTATTTATCTCAATATATCCAAAATGTTATCATTTCAACATGCAATCAATTTGAAAATTATTGACGGGATATTTTACATTCTTCTTATTGGGCCAAGTCTTCAAAATCTGGTGTGTTCTTTACAATTACAGCATATCTCAATTCTAGTGGTATACTAGGTTCATATCTAACTGTCAATAGCAACATATGGCTGCTGCCTCCTGAATTAGACAGCACAGGTCTAGGGTAAATTTAATGACAAAATGATGGTTACTGGTATCAAGAAACACCAGAAGGTTTAGAGTAGAACTGCATTTGGCTGAAAGTCTACCAATGAATTCCACAAGATATGTTCTCTAAAAAACAGCAGCTCTACCATCTTACTGAGGGGGTATTGAAATTAAACCATTTTATCCATAGACAATCAGGAGAAGTATATATACATATATGTGTGTGTATATATATATATTTATTTTAGATGGTGTCTCTCTGTGTCGCCAGGCTGGAGTGCAGTGGTGCGATCTTGGCTCACTGCAACCTCCGACTCCCTGGTTCAAGCGATTCTCCTGCCTCAGTCTCCGGAGTAGCTGGGATTACAGGCACACGCCACCACACCCAGCTAATTTTCTGTATTTTTAGTAGAGACGGGGGTTTCACCATGCTGGCCAGGATCATCTCAATCTCCTGACCTTGCAATCCACCCGCCTTGGCCTCCCAAAGTGCTGTGATTATAGACATGAGCCACTGCACCCGGCCGAGAATTATAATTGTTTTGTGGGAAAAGAGAAGACAAGCATACGTAGTAGTTCCATGTTGTACTTCATTTCTCCTGTCTCCCATGAGTCTTTTAGAGACTCTGCCCTCAATATTAAGTACTCCAAGTGTCTTGTTTGTTTAGTGGTAGATGCAGGACTTTGTCCAAAGCAAAGGGCCATCTGCATCAAATAAAACTCAAGTTATCTCTCCAACTCTTGGGAGAAGGAGGAGAAAACTGACCTCACCACTTATTACAGTCTGAAGCATTGCCACATGTATGAGTTGGAGGTACTTATGGCTCTCACTGAACTGAACGACAAAGCTCTGTCTACAGTGATTTTCTCTTTGTGGGTCAGTTTGGTCTAGCAAGATGTGCAAGGGTCTGAAAAAAAAAAGTGGTTTGAATTTAAATTCCAGTTTTCCTAATTGCCAGGTGATTTGGACTGCAACAAAAATATCTACATTCAAGGTGCTTTTAAAAATCAGTCTTAAAAAACAACGCATTCAGTTCAAGAAACAGCTTACTTAATTTAAAGTTTCTTTATGTCAATCAAAGCACATGACTGCATACTTTGTTTTGCTTCAATGTGGGTCTGAACGGTGGATAAGAACAAACAATATTCACCAAGTTTTTGTCACTGACCAAACCTAAAGATGTCATTATATATGCTATGCAATCTATATATGCTATATAATATAGTATATACTATATGTTACTAGTACAGTACTGTGTACCTCATATGATTTATAGTGGTATATAATATTTCAGTTCCTCTCTGAACAAGCACACACACATTTTTCTTCACATGCCACTGCAGTCAGCATCACTTTCCTTTTTAGCCAACTTCAATGTGTGAACCTGTATGTTTGTCAATAATGTCGAAGCTCAAAGCCAGCCATAGGCACCGAAGCACGTTTTTTTTTTTTTGGTGATGTTGTTTGTTTTTTGCTTTTTTTTTGAAACGGTGTCTTGCTCTGTCATTCGGGCTGGAATTCAGTGGCGCAACCTTGGCTCACTGCAAGCTCCGCCTTCAGGGTTCATGCCATTCTCCTGCCTCAGCCTCCCGAGTAGCTGGGACTACAAGTGCCTACCACCATGCCCGGCTAATTTTTTGTATTTTTTTTTAGCAGAGACGAGGTTTCACTGTGTTAGCCAGGATGGTCTTGATCTCCTGACCTCATGATCTGCCCGCCTTGGTCTCCCAAAGTGCTGGGATTATAGGCGTGAACCACCACACCCAGTCATAAAGCATGTTTTTATTGGACCTCACTAAAAATTGCTATTTATCAAACTTATTTCCACAGAATAGTCACAAATCCAAGCATCGTATTTGTCATGCAATTTTTAGCTTTCTTTTTTTTTTTTTTTTTTTGAGACAGAGTCTTACTCTGTCACACAGGCTGGAGTGCAGTGGCGTGATATCGGCTCACTGCAACATCCGCCTCCCGGTTCAAGCAATTCTCCTTCCTCTACCTCCCGAGTAGTTGGAATTACAGGCATCTGCCACCATGCCAGGCTAATATTTTGTATTTTTAGTAGAGACGGGGTTTCACTATGTTGGCAAGGCTGGTCTTGAACTCCTGACCTCAGGTGATCTACTCATCTCGGCCTCCCAAAGTGCTGGGATTACAGGCATGAGCCACCATGCCAGGCCGATTTTCAGCTTTCAATAACGACTTAGAGGTATGAAGACGTGGTACCAAAGAGCAAATTTAGATCATCTTTTTCTTTTCAACAAGAATGGAATACATTTTTTATAGGGAGTTATAAGTACAAGCCTATCATAGCATAGGAAGATGTACCAGAATGTTCATTGAGCATTTTTAAAGTTAGGGAGTGAACAGAGAGAAAAACAAAGGGCTGATAATTTCCTTCCCACACAGACAAATTAAAAAAAGGGCTTGGAATGAAAAGTGTGGGGAAAGTCAGCCAGCCCATACACTCACCTGCATTGGAGCCAGTCAAGTTATAACGTGCATTCAGCTTTTTGATGATGTTCTCATGGATTTGGTACCACTCACTCTCTGTGTTACACCTATGAAAACATTAACACTCTGTTAAGCTTTAATGATGCATGCAATCAAGCAGTGACCCTCATAGTACACCTGCCCTTTTCATTATAACCACTATAATGTACTTCCTTGGAGTCCCCATCAACCTGCTGCAACTGATTGTCAGTTTTAGCATGGTTGTCCCAGGATGAGAAAGAATGCCCGTATCTGGTAATGCCTGAGCACCTACCTCCTGACAGAAGCAGCTGGGATTAACAACTCACAGATTACAAGTGGCCCCAAAACAGACACAAATCTCAGAGAACAATGCATACAGGGGAAGGCAGCCCCAACTGAGTTCAACTCCCCAGATTCAAATTCTCACTATTAACCAAGCTATGTTCTTTAGGTGAGTTTATTTACTCTTGTCTTAATTTCCCCATCTATGAAACACGGATAATATACTAGAACTTTAAATAAACATGGGCTTAGGGTAATTCCTGGCATATAATAAATGCTCAGTAAATTAGTTCTCAGTAGCAAGTCTCTGCTTACTGTAATATTACCAGGTTTGCCCAGCATCAAAATGCAGCAAATTAAGCAAAACGAAATTGACATTAACACAGCTTGTATTGGCAAAAGACTGGCAGGATTTACCAAAGAATAATAAAATTACTCTTTCAGATCTTCCACAAGGGGCATCTCTCCGTCTTTTCACAGCAATCGGTAACTCTTTCTCTTAGCTTTTATCACTCATTAGGTCATGTTATCTTTGTTTACATGGTGTACTTCACCTGGGAGACTGTTAAGGTTCTTGAGGACTGGATCTAGGACTGGCTGATATCAGAGTTTCCTTTAGTACTTTGAATGCTGTGGATGCTTAAAAACTGTCAGTGGTATGAATGGATGGATGGCTGGTTGGCTGGCTGGCTGGATGGATGGATGTCCCTCTGCCTGGTAACTCATAATGATTTGTAAGCATGTGGTTCTGCTATCCATCCTTACTGCCACTACTTTCCCAGATTGGCTAGGGAAAACTTCCTTCATCTGAACATATGTGAAAATTCACTACTTTATTAGCCATGAATGCGTCCTCCCAAGAGGCCTGAACATCAAGATTCTGTACACTATCAATCAAAATCTCCCACAGTACAGGTTCTGTTTCCTAGTGATCAAGTCTGAGGCAGATAATTCACAATTATTTGCTTTCATATTTATCTATTTTATCACCACAGGATTTTGCAGGATGAACATGATGGAGGTGATTTTTGAGCCAGTTAACAGTGGGATACCAAAATGAACACCGAATCTTAGAGGGCTGGAAAATTAAGATGGAATGAAACCATCCCACCTGTCCAGTTGTAAGACACCAAATTGCCATTTAGCACATTCTGCCTCCAGTTTTCTTATTTCAGCCCAGTGGGGAAGAAAGAAAGATGGCTTGCTTCCTATTAGATAGTTAAGTGATTCCAGAATTCATGCTTTTAACCCACAAAACTCAAAACTCAAAAAAAAAAAAAAAAAAAAAAAGGCTTCTGAAGTACGTGACTAAAATATCTTCCAGGCTCAGGCAGGCATTTGCTACTGTTCTTTATTTGAGTCCCAGAGGGGCTGGGGGTTCAGTCATCTTAACAAATAGAAATTTCTCTCAAATTGTTTCTAACAGGCACTTTCCCATGTTTGACTAAATTCATAGTTTCTTCCTAATCTACAGTGACTGTTTTGACTGGTTAGTATTAGTCTTGAAACAGCATCATCATTTGCTGAATGGGCATTTTTCAGGAATTTATCTTCTATTAAAAATTACCTAAAACCTTATTTGATGCTTATGGAAAAGCACACAATAACACACACACACACACACACACACACACACACACACACACACAGCAGAACAATTTGTCTTCACGAGTGTGACTGTCTCCCATTGGCAGGGCTGGAATGCATGGGTCTTGTTCCGCTGGCTGCATAATCAAGGGTGAGGATGGGACTGTCCGTCCCTCTGTTTTCCCAGTGGCAGGATAAATACAATACTTGCTACTCACACCTGGAAAGACTACTTTAAGAAATGATGAGAGTGTGTTGTGAGGAATTTCAGTTTGCTCCAAAAGCCACATAACAGCAGCATCATCACCTTAGTAGACTATGGTGTGAAATAACACCTGGAAAAATACATACTATTAACTGGAGAGCTCAGGTGCTTGAGCAAGACAGTCCTGACCTCAAATCTGCTTCCTTTCCTTATTAGCTAGGCAATATGGGGCAAGTTATTTAATTCTCGTTCCCCATGTGTAAAACTGAGCTAGGAGCATCTGTCTGCTTCATGGGTTTGTTGTGAGGACAAAAGGATATGACACATGCTAAGTGCTTAATACAGTTCCTCACACATACTGTGCACACAGTAAAGGGTGGTTATTAACAGTCATTAGTATTTCAAATAAATTACGTTTTATGACCACCAGTTGAGTACGGAAAGAAGGGCATCACGGATTTAAGCTTAACCACTGAAATTGAGGGTTGCTACATGATAAAAAGAGTAGCAACTTTTACCACCCACTAATTTCACCAAAAGTTTTCAAGTTTAACGTCAACATCACAGGCATTTTACTTTTTAAGAGGGATGAAGAGAGTTTCCGGTCCTAAACCATAGACTACAGATAAATCTTTGTCAATGAATTATTAAATGTGTTACATAGGTTCCATTGGATGGACAGTAGAAAAATCCATGAAACCCTGCAGCAGAGGTCAAAAAGGCAATTTTAAGTGTATGTCCCACAGGCAGTGGGCCACCTGTGTTACCATCACCTATGAAAAATCTACTGGCACATATCAGGTATATTAACACAACCTCCAGAAGGGAATACGAAAGCCAGTTCACTAATGGAGGTAGTCAAGGATGTGGTCCCTCAAACCAGGAGTGTGGAAACCCTATTGAGTCTGCTCTGAAGATGTTGCTGTATATCAGGTCTTAATGTCCAAGCCTGTGGGGAGGTGGCACGGTGGTGTGGGCCAAACCCATGTGCATTTAAAAAAATCGCTTAACTTAGGATTTGGAATATATCAAGTGACTTTCTTAGTAGAGAACCATGGGTTAAACTGTATCCCCCAACAAAGGTAATGTTGAAGTCCTAACCCCCAGTACCTCAGAATATGACCTTATTTGAAAGAGGGTCTTTACTGAGGTACTCATATAAGAAGGTTATCAGGGTGAACCGCACTCTAATATGACTGTATCTTTATAAAAAGGAGAAATTTGTAGTTGGGCATGGTGGCATGCGCCTGTAATCCTAGCTACTCAGGAGGCTGAGGCAGGAGAATCTCTTGAACCTGGGAGGCAGAGGTTGCAGTGAGCCGAGATTGCTCCACTACACTCCAGCCTGAGTGACAGAGTGAGACTCTGACTCAAAAAAAAAAAAAAGAAAAAAAGTGGGGGAAGGGGTGGGGTGGGGGATTGGACCCAGAGAAAGCCATCAACACCATGTGAAGATGAAGGCAGAGATCAGAGTGATGCGTCTACAAGCCATGGACCCCCAAGGACTGCCAGCAAAGCACCAGAGGCAGGAAGAGAGGCACAGAGCAGATTAGCCCTCACAGCCCTCAGAAGGAGCCAACTACACTAATACCTTGATCTGGGAACTGTAAGACAACACATTTCTACTGTTTAAAATCTATTTATAGGCCAGGCGCGGTAGCTCACGCCTGTAATCCCAGCACTTTGGAAGGCTGAGGCGGGCGGATCACGAGGTGATGGAGACTATCCTGGCCAACACGGTGAAACCTTGTCTCTACTAAAAATACAAAAAATTAGCCAGGCGTGGTGGCGAGCATCCGTAGTTCCAGCTACTCGGGAGGCTGGGGCAGGAGAATGGCATGAACCCAGGAGGCGGAGCTTGCAGTGAGCTGAGATCATATCACTGTACTCCAGCCCAGGCAACAGAACAAGACTTGGTCTCAAAAAAACCAAAAAAAATCTATTTATGCCTAGTATTCCATTATTAGAATGCTAAGCATGTGGAGTTATTTATATCCTACTGCTCAAGGTCATCGCCAAGGTGTGATTGCAAAAATTTTTAAAAATTGCAACCTCAGGCATAAATGGGTTAAGCCACGTGGTTTGTGGTACTTTGTTATGGCAGGCCCAGCAAACTAACACCTAGAGTAGGATGGAAGTCATCTGGGCTTCCCTTTCCCAATTCTAATTAATTTACTTCAAAAAGCACTTTCACTTTCCAAGAACACACTGACTGTCTGAAGGTAAAGACGTGCTAGGTTTATAAATTCAAAGGTGGTATCCCACATAGTAGATGGTCTACCTAACTGGTAAACTGTCTGTACTCATTGGTTCTTGATTCAGTAATTCTCCTGACTGGCAAATCGTGGCTTGTGGGCTCACTTGCAACAAATCTACAGATTACTGGGTTTTTGAGGAATGGTTCATAAACCATCCATTGTTCTTCTCTACCCACATAAAGTAGCATTTGCCCAAGTAGGACCCACATGCACCCCTGTACCCACCCCAGCCTCCACCATGTGCATGTTTCTTACATGTACACTTTCAGAATGAGGTCATCCTTTGTCTCTCCTGTTAGCAGGTCAGCGATGCTGAGAACTGCACAGCCAAAGGGTCGTCGGTACTGGACACTACAGGCATTCTTTTTTTCTCCTGCTCCCATTCGACCTGTTCAATTAAAGAGCAAGCATTACCCATGGAGCCATTTGATTAGATGCATCTGAGCTAGAGAAACATACAGCTATAAGATAGGCCATATGAAATGTAACTGGGCAATAAAGAGCACCCAGGTTGGGCATAACAGAAGATATTACTTCAGTTCTGGATTCTCCTCTCCAATCACCTAGCTGTGTGACTTTGGGTAAGCAGCTGAAATTCTGGGCATCAGTTGCCATCTATAAAACACAAAGATGAGAACAGATCCCATGTTTGGGAACCATCCCCTGGCCCCTGAGATTCGTGAAGGCATCCCAGGAAGTTCATGTCACTGAAGGCAGTAACGGTGACTCTTCCATTTTCTATTTTTAAACAAATTACATATTCAAAAAAACTATTTCAAAAATTTCACCTGTGACTAGAGTAGTTTGAGGTTGTCTGAAGCATGGCAAGTGAGCACAGGTGATCAAATGTGCATGCTCCTGACTCAGTTCTCAGGCTGTTCAGAACTCAGTTATCACCAAAATGGTTTTAACTGTTGTAACGTTTTAACTTGTTTAAATTGTTACATGTTTAAAAATGTTATCAATATATTGTTTTAATTTATTGTTGGTATTTAATTATCGGTGGATTATTTTGAAGACAAAAAGCAAAAAGTACACTGAAGTTGAAATATAACAAGTTAATGTGGGAAAAAATGACTTTAAAAATCTGCAAATTTGTGCCTAGATGCTTTTCAACAGAGCCATAAATTGTTCCTATCTGAGCAAAATTCTCCTATAGCACATCAAGATATCTCCAGCAATTCCAAAATCCAATGTTAAGTAGGAAAAAAATGGGATGACAATATCCAATTTGGCTTTCATTTGACAGTAGTAAAGGAAAACTACCTCTGCAAGATGTCACTTTCAGGGAAACACAGCCTGAAAACCTCTTACTTTATCAGTTAGAATCAAAACTAAAAAATGGCCAAAATAAGCTAGTTGCTTTTCAGATGTGCAAAATGTAAGAATTCAAAATATCAGGTTTTCATGACCTGACGCCATATGTGTGGCCAGATTTCACTCTACATAATTTTAATATAAATGCTGCCTGAAAATTGAACACTTTATGTCATACTTGAATTTAATTATCAACCAATCCTACTTTTACTTACACAACTGATTTAAACAAATTTAAAACTTTGGTCCCTTTTTTAAATGAAAAAAAAAAGGTGTCAATTTATCTCTATCTTGAATATTACAGAATGTATTAGGATGAAATATTAATATGTATGCCAGTCTTTATCAATATCATGGTTTAAAACATGCTTTTTTTTTTTTTTTTTTAATTTGAGATGGAGTCATGCTTTGTCACCCAGGTTGGAGTGCAGTGGTGCGATCTTGGCTCACTGCAACCTCCATCTCCTGGGTTCATGAAATTCTCCTGCCTCAGCCTCCTGAGTAGCTGGGATTACGGGCATGCGCCACCATGCCTGACTAATTTTTGTATTTTTAGTAGAGACAGAGTTTCACCATATTGGTCAGACTGGTCTTGAACTCCTGACCTCAAGTGATCCACCCACATCAGCCTCCCAAAGTGCTGGTATTACAGGCATGAGCCACCACACCCAGCCAAAACATGCTTTTTTCTTAACCATTTCCTTGTAAATGCAAGATGACTAAGGGATAAGATTTCTGAGTGGAGCGCTTCAAAGTTATTTAGCTCCTTAGTAAAAAAGAAACTTAGAAACTGTGAACAAGATTATTCCTAATGACTCTGCTAGCTCCTACAGTTTACACAAGGGCATGCACACATTTCAATCCTTTTTTTGTTTGTTTTTAAACAACCCCTTCATCTAAAGCTGCACTAAGAAAAAAATTGTAGGGGAGAGACGGAATGGCAAAATAAGGGAATAAGGTTGATGGGAGAAGTGTAGCTCTCACAGAGACAGAGTCCTAAGTGGTTACTTAAGACTCTCCAATGAGGATTCTGTCACTTGTGACCACTGGGAAGCTTATCTGCCAAACCTCCACCTGACTCATGTCTTCAAACATGCAAGTTTAAGGTTAAGCCACGGGTTTAGACACCATTCTAATTACTATACTGAAAAGATGGTTTGGTGCCCGATCAGCGGCACCAACCCTAGAGTTAGTAAGAATTCACAGTTCTGACCGGGCTTTGGGAAAGCTTATCAGATTTCTAGGCACATTCTCTAAGTAGGAAGGAAGGTAGCAGGAGTAGGGGAAGGGAAAAATACTGAGCAATCAGCCAAAAGTCAAAAGGGAGGCACAGAGGTTGAAGGAACTTCCTGGCATGGGCAGGAAGATAGAAAACTATTAATTTCTCTCTTTTTTTTTTCCTCTCCATCTATCTAAAGAGCTGGACTTAAATTCCCAGAAGTGAGGTGATATTGCTCTTGCTTTCTGCAGCCAGTGAGGGCCAACATACCCTTTTCCTACTAAATAGGTACAAAAGACATTCTGTAAGAAGTATGTGTCCCTTGTTAAATATAGTGAACCCCAAGTTTCTCTTCAAGTAATCAGTATGCCAGTATGTTCAGCTCTCTCATTCTTTGATTCTCCATTTTAAAGTTTAACTTCCTGGTTCTCTTCACTGCCTTGCCTCTATTTTCAGTAAACAACTTACCTGCCAGTTCTGATCAGTAGTTCACATCTGTTCCCCTGGTCACCTGCTCTGTCCTGACTCATCCCAGTCACCTGCTTTGACCTGAGTCACCCCTGATTACCTGCTCTGACCTAAGCCACCTTTAGTTACCCATTCCTAACCATCCTTCCTGCCAAACTACTCACCCCGACGCTCTGGCTTGTACTCCTGCTCTTTTCAACATAGTCAATTGGAACTAGCTTAGACTGTGCAGTCCAACCCTAGCAAATAGGGGAACAACACAGCAGTAGGGGCTACCTGAGTCAGGAATAAGAACTCCTTTCCCTCCCCTGTCCAGGTGTGCTCTCACCATTGTTCCATCTGTGAGAGGCACCCTTTCTGCAGAAAGTAAAAATTGCCTTACTGAGAAAATTAAATTTACGGTTGAGTGCTATTTCTTTGTGGCACTGAGGAACAAGCATTTTGCATTTCTAACACTCTGATAGACAACAATCTGCCACCAATTTCACTCCATCAAGGGAACTGGCAGACTAAATCTTAACCTATCGTAGTGTATTTCACCTTAATCTCACTTCTCCTTCGGTCTCAAAATGTTGAACTGGTAAAAGTTTTTTGCAATAATCCTAGAGAAGTATTCATTTGCCCAAAACTGAGGACAGGATAGAGAGGTAATTTCTGATTCAACATTCATTTTAATGACTTAATGACCATAACAATGTTAATAAAAAGTGCAATTACAAATCAAACACCAAGCATTTGAAAGGCTGCCCTGTGATGGGCAGTACTACTGAGGCAGCTTCCTTGGCAATAACACAGTGAGTGAAGTCCATGGGCCAGAAGGGTACATACTCACTTTGCTGCATGTTTTTTTTTTTACCACCCCAAACCCCTAGATATCTTTGAGAAATCTCTGAAAACAAGAGTGGTTTACTTTTTCTCTTACTGCTGTCAGATATTATATTAAAATTTTAGCAATGTTTACACGAAGATACATAAAACCATATTTTACTTTAACCATTGGTATTACATTTGAATTTAAACAAACACAGATTAAATAACAAACTACCTCTGCCATCCTGAGAACAGACAGGCTTTATCTCATAAGAAAACAGCAGCATGGGTTCTAACTTTTCCAACCTTTTCAAAGATTCTTTCCAATTTTTTTCATAGACTCATTTATAAAAAGAAAAAAACAAAACAAAAAAGTATCTGTTTTTTATTTCTACTGTTCTTCAAATACAAAAATAGCATAAAATGAAAACAGGTTTTCAGAGTAGATTTTTATGAGAAAAAACATATAGAAAATCTATGCTGGAATGAAAGCATGTTTTTTATAGTCTCACTCAATGCACAATATAGTTATCGTATACATAAAACCAAAGCCTATAAAAATAAATCACCTTGCAGGACTGCATGGCAAGATATTACTATCTCACAGAAGTATTCCTAGGCTAGTAACGGAGTACAGTTAGTGAAGAAGTGGGAACAAATTCCCAGTAATGACTGGTTAGACTTAATGGAAAAACTGTGTAGGTTACACCATTCCTCATTTCACCTAGCTCCTCTGCCATAAAATGCCTGCTTTTAGAGGTATTTTATGTGTAAAAATGAGAGAACACATTCTGGTTTCATTGAGCAAGTTCATCACAGAACATCAAAGTGGGTTCTGCAAGATGTTAATAAGTGCTACATTATATAACTGTTTTCATTCATAGTCAAATCAAATTTGAGGAAAACTAGGGTCAACAAAGTTAGACAGGCATATTTATTTTTCCCTTTAGGACTTCTCAGACCCTTTAATAAGCTGATGACATTATATAAGTTAAAAAAACATTTAGTATTCACTATTTCACAGCCTGTTTTTTGAAGCACCTTCTGGAATAACGCTCTGAAGCATTCTGCACTTTGGAAAATTTATATAGAGCCAATTTCTATAAAGCCTTCATTAACTTATAGGAAACTCAGCTCTGAAAAATTCATTTTATGCTAATAGAATTTAGAATTTTAACAGACAAACACAACATTTTTGAATCAAATATGTTTAGGAAGGCTAGCAGAACAAAATGAAACACAACAAACTTCTTATTTACTTATATTAAAAGAGACCAGAATCTGTTTATGGTAGGTGAGGAGGTCATACGTGGGGTTGGGAAGGTCAGGGGACAATTCACAACTTCTGTGATTCTTGGATTCAAATCTGGCTTTGATATCTTTCTAATTCAGACAGCAAATAAATCACAACAGAGAAACCTCTCGGCATTTCTCCTCTCTGTTCCTTGCCCCTACTGCACTGACAAGTGCTATACCTACCGATTCGGATAATGTGCACGGTGATATAGATGTCCTTTCTTAGCTCACTGCTACCCAAATCCTACAAACAAACAAAGTTTGGTTATTTTGGAAGACATGAGCTGCACTTAAAGGGAAGAACATTTTATTTTCACAAATAAAAGAAGAAAGACAGAGATGAACACAGACATTCTTAATGGAATGTTTGTAGCAGAAGTACGTGATTTAAATCCTGTTCTAAAAATATCATTACAATCAACCTTAGGTCAATTGACACCAAGTAATACTTTAAAGAAGAAGGCATTATTGATTCAAAATCTCTCACTCATTCATTCTTTAAACATTTGTTAAGCACATATTAAATACCAGGTATCTTGCCGAGCGTGCTTTTGTTTTTTGTTTTTTGTTTTTGGAGATGGAGTTTCGCTCTTGTTGCCCAGGTTGAAGTGCAGTGGTGCGACATTGGCTCACTGCAACCTCTGCCTCCCAGTTTCAAGTGATTCTCCTGCTTCAGCCTCCTGAGTAACTGGGATTATAGGTGCCTGCCGCCACTCCTGGCTAATTTTTGTATTTTTTAGTAGAGATGGGGTTTCACCATGTTGGCCAGGCTGATATTGAACTCCTGACCTCAGATAATCCACCTGCCTCGGCCTCCCAAAGTATTGAGATTATAGGCGTGAGGCACCGTGCGCAGCAATCATTGTTATACTTTGGTAATAGTATAACAGAAGCAGTAATATACTAACGGAATTAAAGTAATCCTGGAAGGTGATATTCAGAATTCTGGGCACTAATGTAATCTGTGTGTTATTTACATAAAGTTTAAAAGCAAATTCACTGTGTTCTCTCACAGTAATTTATTTCTCCTAAATAGCATGAATCATAATTGGATGAATCTGCCTTATGAATGAAACAAGATCCACTCACCACAAAGAGGGAGCATTGTCGTTCCGGTTTATCAGGGGCTTTGGGAAGCCCGTTTCTATTCAGCCTCAAGAAAAATCTCTCACTGCAAGAGAAAAACCGTTTAACAATTTGAAAATTATTTAATAGTTAAAGATTTATCCCTCTGTAACTACTCTTCATCACAACAGGTAAGCTAAACATTAGGTTGTTCATTTAACATCAACATTGCTTTTATATAAATTAGGAGAGCTCCGAAGACAACAAATATTTGCTTCACTTCTGATGAAACTGGCAAAACAGCAAGTGCAAAGGCAGAAAGCACCTATATACAAACAGACATTAACTTTTGAAAGACTTGAGTACAATTTTATATCAGTAATATCATTATTCCAAAAAGCAGAAATAAATCCACTAAAAGAGAAAAATACGTGTTTCATGTGTTTGTAACTAAGATTTCTTTTTCATGTTTTATGTCACATTACTTAATTAGCATTAAAGACATTCTGAGTGCTAACTATCTATTAGAAGGCTTCATATTTTATGGTCTTATAAGTCTCTAATCTATAACACAAGCAGAGATTTCAAAAATGAAACTTAAATTTTCTTTGGTCTACAAACGAACAGAAGATCTCAAACTACCCCCACTGAACTTGCATTTCAAAATACAGTGCCACCAGGAGCTGCGGTGGCTCAGGCCTGTTGTCCTTGTGCATAAGGAGGAGAGGCTAGGTGTTCGAGGCCAGCCTGGGCAACACAGAAACCTCTCATCTATATAACCAAAAAGAAAATACAGTGCCACCTAGATTTAATGAAAACATAAATAATGCTGTTGATCAGCCAGGAATTCTAGCAATAAATACTTATGGATGCCATTTATTTATTTATTTATTTATTTATTTATTTATTTATTTATTTTTATTATTTTGAGACAGAGTCTTACTCTGTCACCCAGACTGGAGGACAGTGGTGCGATCTCAGCTCACTGCAACTTCTGCCTCCTGGATTCAAGAGATTCTCACACCTCAGTCTCCTGAGTATCTGGGATTACAGGTGCATGCCACCATGCCTGACTAATTTCTGTATTTTTAGTAGAGACAGCATTTCACCATATTAGCCAGGCTGGTCTCGAACTCCTGGCCTCAGGTGATCTGCCTGCCTTGGCCTCCCAGTGTGCTGGGATTACAGGCGTGAGTCATTGCACCTAGCCATGGATGCCATTTAGATCCAAGGTAATGTGTGACACTATTTATGTTCAACAAAATAAAACAAATATAAATCCACAAAAAATTAATCTACCAGCTACTGTGGGCTTCAAATTTTAACTGAATTTCAATATCCTGGTACCAATGACAGAATTAAATAGTTGGCTGCCTCAGGCAATAAGCACACAACCAACATCTACAGAATGTAAAATGCTGTAGCTTTGGTCAGTGTAGCTTCAGTCTAGGGAACAAGCAGAGAAACGGAGAACAGGACATTAATAAAAGGCTCGGAACATGTTATCACCCGATCCTTGCCTTAAATAATGGTTCTGTCATTCAAATACATATAAGAGGAGATATGAGAACCATAAACAGATCTCTAAGGAAGCATATGAATTTGAATTTATGGCTGTTTTGGAACACTTATTCTCTTTGGTGATCTAAGTCTAGATAGATACGTTTAATAGAATCAACTACCTGGCTTGTCTCACTTTTTACTTATATTATGCCTATTTCTGACTTCTCATACGAGAAAGGGCAGCCAATACATATTTCTATGGGGCCATTTTCACTTTTATTACCTCTATTTTTCCCCCAAAAACAGATGGCCAATAAGGCATGCATGAAGAGAATAAAAATTGCTGTAAGTATCCTCAATTGAAGCTAAAGTTCACATGCGATATTATTCCGAACCAGAGGCTGGGAATGATAGCTACAACCGAGGGTGCAGAGATAAATTAATCTTATCCAATTATCATGTACTATAATTCAAGGAAAATGACTGTAAGCTCTCTTCACAGTAAAATAAAATTCATTATTATTTCAAATTTATCATTTTAATTTTTTTTTTTTTTTTGGCTGGGGGCACAGAGTCTCACTCTTTCACCCAGGCTAGAGTACAGTGGCACAATCTCGACTCACTGCAACATCTGCCTCCCGGGTTCAAGCGATTCTCCTGTCTCAGCTTCCTGAATAGCTGGAACTACAGCTGTGTGCCACCACACTTGGCTAATTTTTGTTTTTTTTTTTTTTAGTAGAGGTGGGGTTTCACTATGTTAGCCAGGCTGGTTTCGAGCTCCTGACCTGAGATGAGTCTCCTGCCTTGGCCTTCCAAAGTGCTGGGATTACAGGCGTGAGCTACCAGGCCTGGACTACTTCAAATTTAAAATCAGTGAAAAGGAAATGTGTAAGAGTTCATCTTGGGACAAAAGAATTATACTTTAACCTATTATCAGGTAAAATATTTTGGGGAATTTACCATTTGACAGGTACTCTGCCAAGGACTTTACATAAATTATCCCATTTTATCCTCACTATGCCTTTAGGAAATAGGTACTATTATCATGACCATTTTACAGATGGGAAAACTGAGAAACAGTAAATAATTTTACTCAAGGTCACAGAGATGGTATGTGGCTGAGCAAGGATTCTATTCCATGTATTAATTCAAAACCTTAGCACTCCACTAGAATGCTATAAGGTAACTTCCTCTTCTTCTCTAGAGAAATATTCAGTAAATATTTCTAGAATATTGAGATAAAGGAGAAGCCATCATTTGCCTGGGGCACCCACTCAGTAGTCAAGTCTGGTCCCAAGAGTTCAAGGTAACTTTCTCCATACCCTTCCTGGGCTAATAGGAATGAAAGAAGTCAGAATCTTGATTTAGCAGGTTTCAAAGAGGTCTTTGGTTTGAAATTGTTCTCTGGTAGTTTTCTTTCCTTTTTTTTTTCTCCCGAGAAGGAGTTTCACTCTTGTTGCCTAGTATAGAGTGCAGTGGTGCGATCTCAGCTCATTGCAACTACACCTCCCTAGTTCAGGTAATTCTCCTGCCTCAGCTTCCGGAGTAGCTGGGATTACAGGTGTGCGCCACCATGCCCAGCTAATTTTTGCATTTTTAGTAGAGACAGGGTTTCACCATGTTAGTCAGGCTGGTCTTGAACTCCTGATATCAGGTGGCCTCCCAAAGTGCTAGGATTACAGGTTTGAGCCACTGCACCCAGGCAGTAGTTTTCTTTAATGAAACATGCTTAGAAAAAAAAAAAAAAAACTTGAGAAACAAACTATTTTATTAAACAAACAAAACTCCAAAAAGATTTAAGAACTCAGCTTTACTTAATCAAAACTACTAAGGTTTAAGGATGGTATTTAGTCTGTTTCTTAGGAATCAGTTACCTACTAATGTATTTATTGATTACATTTTAGCACAAAACATAAGCAATATGAGCATTTTCCCCTCTCCTATATCATGGACAGTATGTTCTACTTTATATTTTTTGAGATGTAATTAGGTTTGAAGCTCCTCATTATTACCTCTACAGGAACATTCAAAGCAAATTTCACATTATCTTGGTCAGTCTAAAATGATGGACACCAATAAGATTAAAATACAGAAGTCAATAGGGCATTTTCAATATTAAAACCTTAACTTTAATACTGATATAAAATCCAATTCTATATCTGTACATTTCATCAATATTCTGGAAAACAATGTTTCCTAAAGTATTCTATTGCAGAAAGAGATCCTTTTTGCTCTGTCACTATTTTAATTTCACCAGTCTAGACATAATCTTGATTATGCAAGTATTATACTATATCATATCCTGTTTCAGAAAGAATATCAATATGTACTAAGCCAATGACATATACCTTAGCTTAAGCATGCCTTAAGGGGGAGATCAAAATAGATTGAAAACGGGTACTATGGAGAAATAAGTCATGTGCAGTTCTTTTAAAAGCTAGACTTCTTTTAAAAGAAAAAAGAAAAAAAAAAAGGAAAACATCTATGGCCAATTAAAAAATCCTTTTTATTCATTTGATGACATGCTATTGTTATACCAACTCAAATCAAATTGTCTTCTGCTTTAGTGATACAGCAACTGATCACTCAGCAAATGGTTTTGTACAGAAAAAAAGACCTATAATAACATATTTTGGAATCTTTGGATTATAATTACTCACCCACACTGAAATGTCTGGAGAATATCAGAAGGTATGCCTTCAATGCCCAGAGAAAAACTGAACAAGTCAATAATATTGCATTTTTTTTCTCTTTCTTTCTTTTGAGACAGAGTCTTGCTCTGTTGCCCAGGCTGGAGTACAGTGGTGCAATCTCAGCTCACTGCAACCTCTGCCTCCCAGGTTCAAGCGATTCTCCTGCCTCAGCCTCCAGAGTATCTGGGACTACAGACACATGCCACCATGCCTGGCTAATTTTTACATTTTTTGTAGTGACGGGGTTTCACCACGTTGGCCAGGTTGGTCTCAAACTCCTGACCTCAGGTGATCTGCCTGCCTCAGTCTCTCAAAGTGCTGGGATTACAGGCATGAGCCACCATGCCTGGCCAGTAATATTGCATTCTGGCACATCTTCTGAAATTCTCCAAATATTTTGCACATACTTTTGTGGCCACACAGAAATATGTTTTTGACAGTCTATTTTAAGTCTGTTCTATTGCAACTCTGGGGTAAGTATGATCAGATGACAAAATTAGTTTTTGTAAACTTAAAAAATGTCCTTCCAAAATATGCGTACCTCCATTACATACATCATTTAGACCTTTTTCCTAAGTGGAAGAGAGGTTTATATGTTTCTTTCCTATTACATGGTGAGCAACTAGAATACAGGCCCATGAGTACTAACCTTTGTATCTTCAACTTCTAGTGAATGATTTGGTATTCCCAGATGTTTGATAAGACTAACCAAACACAATCTTTTAGGACAAAATAGAGTGACACTCAAATAACTGGAAAGCTTTAATTCTCTACCAACCTTTCCATCATGTCCTTTGCTTTATGGTAGGGAAATGTATGAAACTCTGCAAAAAGGTATTTCAATCCACGATGCCTCACGACCCGACTTGAGATGCTCATATTAACTTCATGGCAGCTCAAGATTCCACATTATTCCATTTAATGCTGTCTTCATGAACATTTTATATCTTTACTATATTCAACATATAGTAATAAAAAAACTATACTGATACGTTTTCAAATGAGAATACTGTCTTCCTCTTCTTAAAGAATGAATAAGCAAATAGAACATTTCAAGAAACACTGAGAAGTGAGAGTTGACACTATTAACAGCAGAGAAAACTCATTATTTGACTTCCCCATATACTGATATCTTCCAGAGGCAATCTCTCTGCAGGATAAATTTAGTGTCCACCTGAATTCTGTGTATGAGTCATTATAAATCATGAAACTATAAATCAAAAATGACTCTTTCTTTGGAAATAGAGAATAATAAATCACAATTATGTATTATTTATAACTTTTCTTCTTCCAACAATCATTTGATGAAATCAGGATAATGAAATAAAAAAATAAATAAGCATCCCTGGGAAAAATCATAAAGGCAAATGTGTACTCTGTGCCAGACCCTATGACTTATGCCTTACATAGCTCTTCTTAACTCTCCTCACCACAGTAGGAGGTGGATACCACTGTCGTGCCCATTTGTCACCCCAGTGACAAAGTGGCGGCTGGGAGATATTAGTAAGTTGACCAAAGTTGTGTGGTCAGTCAAGGATGGGGCCAGGATATTAAATTCCAGAGTCTGAATTGAGAGTCTCGGCTTTTTACTACAATGCAACCCTGTCTTTGAAAGAACAGAGCACCTCAGAAATGGACAAAGAAGGCATGACCTGGTGGCTCACTACCTGTAATCTCAGCACTTTGGGAGGCTGAGTTGGGAGGATCACTTGAGCCCAAGAGTTCAAAAACAACTTGGGGCAACATAGTGAGACCCCATCTCTACCAAAGAAAGAAAGAAAGAAAGAAAATCAGCCAAGCATGTGGCATGTGCCTATAGTCCCAGGCACTCAGTACCTGAATAGTCCCAGCTACTCAGAAGGCTGAGGTGGGAAGACCACTTGAGCCTGGGAGGTCGAGGCTGCAGTGAGCCATGATCACACCACTGCACTCCCATGGGGTGACAGGCTAAGACCCTGTCTCAAAAAAAGAGAAAGAAATGGACAAAGAAGAGCAAGACTAACTATGTCACACAAACCAAGAGATTTTTGTGTGAATATTCTTAGTAAAATTAAAACATAATAAGTACAAATGGCCAAGCATAGTGTCACACTCCTGTTGTCCCAGCTACTCAGGAGGTTGAGGCAGAAGGATTATTTGAGCCTAGAGGTCAAGTCCAGTCTGGACAAGACAGCAAAGTCCCTGTCTGGGAAAAGAACTCAAAACAACAACAACAACAACAACAAAAACAAATCAACCAAATAAATGAACACACGAACAAAACTGCATGAAGTCAAACAACAAAAAAAGCCACAACATATCTGTGTTTACAGAGATTATACCTGTGACCAACTGCTCAGTTGAACTACTGATATTCTGATGTACTCAAAAAGACCTCTAATTATAACGAGTGTGTTTCACAGCATAGTGTGGCAGAAATGTTCTTCCTGGTCATGCAAATAATATAGGAGGCACAGTAGGGATCTGAAGGTCCTGATGGCTTCTCTTCTATTTCTCAGTAGGATGCTTCTGTCCTCTGTGCCTCCTTGTAAGCTACTCAGTAGAAGTAACCCTTCAGTTGGGAAGGCCAATATCAAAAATTTTGATATTTTATATGAAATATATTTTTATAGATTCACATAAAAATTGTTATATTTTTCTGCATGGATTTATACTGATCACTTTTACAGTTCACCTCACATAAGAAGTAAAACTGTTTAGAGATTCAATGAACACAAAAGTTACACAACATGTACTTTTATCCAAAAATATATGACTGGGTAATATCTTCGGTTAAACATGTTGTGAGAAAGATTAGCAAGCTAATCAATCCACAAAAAATTACAAAGAACGCTTGTAAACTAATTTTCAACATTTAAGTATCATTGAAATAGATTTATGGTCTCCGAGAAGAACAATAGTAAGAGAAAACATTTAGACCGTCATGTTCTATTAAACTAATTGGAAAAACAACTGTCATTTTTTTTTATACTCCTATAAACCAATTTAAAAAACAAAAAACCCACGTAACATATTTGAAAAAGCAGTCATTTGTCTTAAATTGAACTATGCTAATCTGGGCACAGTGACTCGTGCCTGAAATCCCAACACTTTGGAAGGCAGAAACGGGCAGATCACTTGAGCCTCGGAGTTCAAGATCAGCCTGGGCAACATGGTGAAACCTTGTCTCTACAAAAAATAAAAAAAATTAGCCAGGTGGGGTGGTGCATGCCTGTGATCCCAGGTACTCAGGAGACTCAGATGGGAGGATCACCTGAGCCCAGGAGGTGGAGGTTGCAATAAGCTGAGATCGCACTCCAGCTGGGATAACAGAATGAGACCTTGTCTAAAACAAAGAAAAAAAAAATTAACCATGCTGTGTGAGGAGTGTGAGGATAACAATTAATACCCATTCTACACTGGGTAGGTGTGAAGGGAGACACACCAGAAGCTAAGGGGTGGTAAGATGGATGAAGAAATAATGAGAAGAGCTAAGAGGATGGTTCCACAGTGCAGTGCTGACGCTAGAGCCTCTCCCTAAAAGGCAATAGAATACAAATGTAAGGTGATCTGAATTGTTTCTGTTTCACTGCTTCTCCTGCATTCTGTCAAATGTTTTTTTTTTTTTCTTTTTTTTTTTTTTCCAGATGGAGTCTCCCTCTGTTGCCCAGGCTGGAGTGCAGTGGCGCAGTCTCGGCTCACTGCAACCTCTGCCTCCTGGATTCATGCCATTCACCTGCCTCAGCCTCCCAAGTAGCTGGGACCACAGGCACCCGCCACCACACCCGGTTAATTTTTTGTCTTTTTAGTAGAGATGGGGTTTCACTGTGTTAGCCAGGATGGTCTCGATCTCCTGACCTCGTGATCAGCCCACCTCGGCCTCCCAAAGTGCTAGGATTACAGGCGTGAGCCACCAAGCCCGGCCCTGTCAAATGTTTTCTGATTGCCTAACAGTGTAAGATACATCCAACAATCTGCTGTGGGAGACCAAAATATGGCACCCCAAAATATGCCTCTTTGGCATAAGAATCGTTGAGCTAAAGGCAATTAAGAAGCAGGTACTGGAAAGCTCTCTGCCTTCTCTCTAATTGCCTAAAGGCAATGCATAGATTTACAAAAACAAAAAGAATCCTGCCTCTCTTATACCATCTAAGTACTAACAGGCCTGGCCTTGCTTAGTTTCTGAGATCAAACAAGATCAGGCACATTCAGGGTGGCATGGTCATGGACCTGCCCCTTCTTCTACCAGGGAGAACAAAGGTTAACCACTGATGACAACTTTAAACGTTACAGGCCTGGAGATGGCACCAGAGGTATCCCTACCAACACTCTTTACCAACCAGCCTTTTTCTGCCAGTTATTTGCCTTCCTAGAAGTTGCCTCCCCTAGGGACTTCAAGTCCTCTTTGCTCTTATCGTTTCTCCAAAATTTACTGTTCTTTCTTGAAGATGCTACATAAGCTGGAATTCAAAGCCACCTCTTTGAGAATTTCTCATTCCCTAGGTATTAATATACCTCATGAATGTATGAAAAATACATGTTAGTAAACTTCTATTTTTCTCTTTTTAATTTGTCTTTTGATAAAGAGGACCATTCCAACTAAGAACTTAAGAGGGTTAAAGAAAAAATTACTTTCCTCCCTAATATTGTGAAGAGAGCTGTTACTGTGCTCTCTCCTAGAATGAGTAGCAAAGGACAATTCAAAAAAGCTCAGGCTGCACTATAAATTGCTATATTCATGCCCCCAAGAAACCGGTGCTACCTCTGTCCAGGCAAGATACTTTGGGAAGCAGCTGCAAGGTGTGCTGGCAGCTCTGCCGTGGCCGCTGGACTACGGAGCTTTGGTGCTCATGATGGCAGAGATGAAGGACATGCGAATAGATGCCCTATGTACAGGGAATGATCAGTGGTAAACAGAAGAGACCCATGGACCTTCTAATTCAGCGGTTCCCAACTGAAAGATTCTCCTCCAGGCCTGAAAGCTTAAGGGAATGAATAACTCCTCCCTCCTCAGGCCCAGTCCCAAGCAGCGTGCGTCAGCAAGATAGCAGAAGCAGGAAGAGAGCTGGCCGGAAGACACATACCCACATACCCCCTAAAGATGGAGCGGGAGACCGTCCGGGTACTACATAGCTGTCACGTCAGACTGGGACACTTCCTGTTTACAGACGACTATAAAACCCCTGCTCTGTCCTCACTTGGGGCTGACGCCATTTTAGGCCTCGGCCTGTCTGCACCCAGGCGCTTTATGCAGCGTGTTGCTCCACCCTGCCTTGTGTTGTTTGTTGGCGTTCTCAGGGTTCGAACTGATACAAGACCCTTGCACCAACCTGATTGTGTACAATATTCTCCTGGTGAGCTGTATAAAGCCCAGGCCCCACCCTGGAGATCCTGATTGACTGAGTCAGGATGGACCTAAAAGCTTCCTGTTTGTTTAAAGCCCGGCTATGTTAAAGGACCACTGTTTTTACCCAAAAGCCCTAGTCTTAATTAATCAGAATTGCTGACTGTGTTTTATGATAGTCATGTATAACAGAAAACAGGCAATTTACGCCTGGTATCTTAGGGTCAAAGAGTTTTCCTCTCTTCCTCTTAACCACATGACAACACAAATGACAGAGTTTTTCCTTGGCAATAAATGAAAGCAACTTCTCAAGCAAGTCTTCCCAGATAAGATTATTAATGTGCCTTCTAATTTTAAAACTAAAGCAAACTTAGAGTCATGAGCTCTTCTGATTAAAGGGCAATGGAAAGAGGAAGACCTCTGATACAACTGTTTCCAGAGTTTACCTAAAGAGGAGATAGATTATGTTTTCTTTTAAAAATATTAATGCACAAGCCCATATTCACCTTACAAATAATTGAGTGTTGAGGACTATGCAACCAAATGATGTGATGGCTCTGTTAGCACATAAAGAATTTGGGTTTAGTTGAATGATACAACAGGAGACACATTTTTAAGCTATAGCCAATTCCATTGCCAATTTTGAAAAACAAGCCAATTCTTTCTTACTAGTCAGGATGATTGTAAAGCACTTCATGCTATTTGTCTTTGCAGAAAAATAAAGATATCTGAAACAAATACCTTTGTTTTTAGGAAAGGTAAAATTATAGGGAAGAGTTTTTAGGAAGGTAAAATTCAATAAAAAAAAAGGAATATAATACTCTTTAAAATTATAAATAATGTTCAGATCAGCTGCTGTTTCACATCTTCTGTACTATTACCAGATTAAGCAATTGGTGAAGTAAAGAAATGATTTTGATTGACTGTTGATTTAAGAAAAACAGCCATGACTTTAAGTTCAGAAGACTTGAGACCTTAGATATCTCAGTTTGTTTCAAGTAAAATGCTTAGAAAAAGGCCTATTGTATAACTAAACTGAGAAAAATACTTGCTTGAATCTCTCTCTAGAGAACTCATTAAGAATTTCACTAAAAAACGAGTTCCTTAGAGAAGTAACCAAAAGTAGGCAGAGATAGGATCTGGTCAACAGAAATAGGGAGCATGAAATGAGAAAGCCTGTATGTAGGCAGAATGCGTTCTGCTTATCATTCTGGGAATTTCTATCATTCGATCATTGGAAACACTGTATCTTTGACATTTCATGAGAAAAGAATCACTCTGATCTATATTCAGAAATTATTCTGACCTTTCTAACATCTTTTCGTTAGGAAGGTATCTATAATAAGAAATGTTAAAGTAAACCTGAGCTCTTTATAAGTACTCTGAGTTGAAGCATGCAGTTTCTTAAAAAGGCAGAAAAGTCATAAATAAACCCAGAATAAATACTAAAAATCCATGTAATTCAAGCCCTGTAAAAACAGTAAGTATAATAAATCGTTCATGCATTTATTATCTTAAAGAGGTTTTCTTTTTTTCATGAAATTACGTCTGTGAAGAGAAAATAAAAACTTGGGCTTCCCAGTTCACTCTACCAAAGGGAAAAAGATTAAGCTGAAAGCTGAGTCATGCAAGAAGCTGCCTTTCCTTTTGCTCCTAAGCAGAGAGCTACAGATAACAGGTTAAATATCTCCACAGGTAGTTACTCTATGTTCACCTTATTGTCTGTAAAGTGTTCATTTACTGAGCATGAGATGAATACATAATTGACTATTCCCCTACCTATGCCTTTTCTCTTGCAACATGTGGATTCAGTAATGTGACCACCTTTCTCTTTCCCCTCCAGCCTGCGTTTCCCCTTTAAATATTGAAGTCTCAATATTCTCATCTTCGGAGAAAGGCACAGACCTGTTTCCTAGGTGCATATCCTTAACTTTGGCAAAATAAACTAAGTTGACTTGAGATCTGTTTCAGATACATTTTTGTTTACAAGCCCAAATCAAATTTCCCTTCCAATAGCTTTTACTGATGGACACAACAGCTTACTGATGTTCTTTATATTCATTATAACTTTAAAAAATGAAAATGATCTAAGGCATCATTAAATACTATTTATTAATTAGATGACTCATTCAACTATATTTTTTGAAGATCAGGTGCTTTTTTAACCTGGGAGCTACAGAGCTTCTTAACTGATAGGAAAATGTTAATGCTTTATGAGAACAGGTAGATTATTTTCTGTTGAAGTCTATAGTTTATATACTTTTAAAAAGAAATCTTTGGCACTGAAAAAGTTAGGAACCATTGCTTTAGACATGTGAAATACTTTTGTGAAATAACAATTGCATATTGCATACCATACAAAGGGATGATACAGAAACTGGTGAAATAAGGAAATGATTTTGATTGACTGTTAAGAAATGTGAAATACTTTTGTAAAATAAAAATTGCATATTGGGTAGCATACAAAGGGATGATACAGAAACTGGTCAATTAAGGAAATGATTTTGATTGACTGTTGATTTAAGAAAGATAGCCATGACTCTAAGTTCAGAAGACTTTAGAAATCTCAAAGTTCATTTCAAGTAAAATCCTTAGAGGTATACTATATAACTAAACAACCTGGAAAAAATACTTCCTGGAATATTTTGAACATCCGTAGACTGTAAGTTCTGCCTACTGGCAAAGTCTTATCTTTGGAAAAGGCATTAACAAGGACTGCATCACTGATAACTCCTTTGTTAATGTCAAATCATCTTACAACATATTAATAAATGGTGTGAAGGTAGGAATTTTTTGTTCCTGTTTTATTCAATGATATGTTCCCAATGTCCAAATGAGTGTCTCACCCTGAGAAGGACAGCAAGAATTGTTTGCTGAATAAATAAATGAATGAACGAATGAACATCAGCAATTCCATAAGAAGAGTGTGAACTTTATAAAGCTCAACTGAAATAAAAAAAAGATGCAGTCTCTGTTTAACTTGTAGTCCAAAATGTCTACATGGAAATACTTGGGAGAAGATGCTATACATTTATCTGACAATTTTTATGTACTTTTTAAGCATGACAGTGTTTGCAAATGACGTTTCCCCAGAGACAGGGCTGAGAGCACAGTTCTTATTAGCACAGTGTAACATGAAACGACTCTATAAACATTTTTGACGCACTCAACACTTTGAGTACTCTCTCTTCTTAATAAGCACATCCTCACCACAGTGGAAAGATGATAGCAAAAATTAAGATAATAATGGCATGATCTCTTAATGCTTTCCCTCAACAACAATGTAAAACTTGTAAGCTTCCTCTAACTGCATCAATCCCAACCCTGTGTCAGGCACTCTACAAGGTGCTGAGAACATCTAGATGATGAGTGGGCAAAGTCTTACCTTTGGAAAAGCAACTGACAAGAACTGCATCATTAATAATTCCTTTGTTAACGGTGAACCATCTTACAACACAAATGGCGATGAATACCAAAGAAGTCCTTGTGAGGTGGGTTGTTACGTGTGACCAGAGCTTATCCTGTAGGGAACTTAGGAAAGCTGAATAATTCTGAATACCTTATGGGTAGCAGACACAGGGCAAAGGAAGAAAGACAGAGATGATCCAAATCCTAGCGAAAAGAACATCAATCATCACTTTTAAAACACAGGAATAGGGGTAAAAGGACCTTCTGGTCACCTTCTAAAATCCTGCACTATTTAAGTAAAAAGAGACAAGTAGCTTGAATAATCAGAGCTTAGAGTGAAAGGGAAAGAGAAAGTCAGTTCTGAGTTCACTGACTCTGTGAGTTTTTGGTTTTCTGCAACTTGGAATTTCTGGCCACCTATTATTATAATAACACATTATAACGATGCAGTAATTTACAACTTCAAAAACAACTAGAATTGTATGGCTCTTAAAATGCTACAGAGAAAAAAGTAAATCAGTTCTACCCTGGGTGCTCTCAGTATGAATAAAGCATTTCTTTGCTTGTTTTGTATTAATTTAGATCCTCCTGGCTCATTTCATATTTAAAACTCTTCCATTATTGACATCACAGCATCTCTAAAGCAATTATTTGTGATTCTTTTTTTTTTAATGTGACACAGAAGTGTGACCAAAGGGGGAGTAAACCACAAACCTGATTAACTCTGAAGTGACAACAATCCCACATTTCATGCACCTGCTGGAACAATCAAATGATGGAGAAGAGCGAGGGCGGAAAGCAGGAGTGCCTTTCAACAGGGGGCCCGAGGGAAGGTCGCTGCGGGTCACTGACAGGCAGGCAGACACCCACAGAGAAATCTGTGCCAGCATGTCTAGACATGGCAGGAAATGCTCTGGGCCGTATGGAATAGTTCATATCGCCACAATCCAAGGAGGGTCTCTGAATGCCGTCTCCATCTATTTTTGTTCTCAAACAAACTTGTACTCCCTGCACGTCTGGCCCCTCAGACATTTTCCCTACATTATTGCTCTGCTTTGCTCTGCTTTGGAGCCGTCACATTTTTGAGCTGATTTTATGACACGAAACTACAAAAAGGTATCTATGCCCATGATTTTTGATGTTCAAAACAATATATGTTCCTAATTTATATAACAATATAGATGCTGAACTTCTGTGATCATGCTATAAGTTTTCAATGATGTATGAAATGAGAAATATAGCACAGCGCAGGGAATTAAAAAGCCCTATCTGCTGTCTTAACTGTGTTATGTACTAGCATACATACACAAAAATATTAGCATTTTTTACTAGTCTGGGCCAAATAACAATTCTCCCCAACAGTTCTTTCTGTAAACTCTTGAAAAACTTTCCTAGCAACTCAGTGTTTTCTAAAGAAGCACAGTTCTTTCATTTCCTTTTAAAATTGAAAAGGCTATTAGATTGTATCAGCCTCACCCATTGGAAGCTATGATGGTAACTTCTTAGATTTTCCTTGTGACACAAAATTCTCAATTTTCTCATTCTTTTCCACCTATGATGTTTCAGTCTCCAACCTTATCACCTGCTTCTGATCCCTATTTGCTAAGCATGTCCATCAAAAGCTAACCTGGGATTCTGGATGCACCAGCAATTTCAGATGTCTCCCGTTGGCGCGGCCCTCACTGCACTCAGCAATTCTATGAGCACTCACACTCACTCCCTATCACACTTTTCTTTTTCATACTTAATTATTTATATATTGTAAACATTTATTTATTTATTTAGAATTGATAAATAAATGGCCTGGGTGCAGTGGCTCACGCCTGTTATCCTAGCACTTTGGGAGGCCGAGGTGGGAGGATCACGAGGTCAGAAGATCGAGACCATCCTGGCTAACACAGTGAAATCCCGTCTCTACTAAAAATACAAAAAATTAGCCGGGCATGGTCGCACATGCCTGTAGTCCCAGCTACTTGGAGGCTAAGGCAGGAGAATCGCTTGAACCCAGGAGGAGGCAGAGGTTGCAGTGAGCCGAGATCACGCCACTGTACTCCAGCCTGGGCAATAGAGTGAGGCTCCATCTTAAAAAAAAAAACAAAACCAGAATTGATAAAAATTGTATATATTTATCAATTCTAAATAAAACATGTTGTTTTTAAATACGTATACATTGTAGAATGGCTAAATCAAGCTAACCTACCGTGAGGTAAAACACATGATTTACCTCACATTTTTTTTTGTTTGTTTTTTTGGTGATGAAAACACTTAAAATCTACTCCCTCAGCAATACGCAAGTATATAATACATTGCTATTAAACATAACCACCATGTTGTACAATAGCTCTCTTGGACTTATTCCTTCTATCTAACTGAAATTTTGTATCCTCTTTTTCCAAAATTCCCTCCCCTAACCCCTAGTAATTCCCCTTCTTCTCTCCACTACTATGAGTTCAATTTTTTTATACTCTGCATGTCAGTGAGATCATGCACTCTTTGTCTCTCTGGGCCTGGCTTATTTCACTTAACATAATGTCTTCCAGGTACATCCATGCTGTCCCAAATGACAGAGTTTCCTTTTTTTTAAGGCTGAATAGTATTCCAAAGTGTATATCTACCACATTTTCTTTATCCATTCATCTGTTGATGGACACTTAGGTAGACTCCACATCTTGGCTATTGTCAATAGTGCTGCAGTCAACATGGAAGTGCAGGTGTCTCTTGGACACACTGGTTTCATTTCTTTAGATGCATGCCCAGGGGTTGGATTGCTGGATCCCTATCACACATTTGCTTCACATCTGCTTGCCTTCCTCCTACAACTCACTTTCAGTCCTCAGCTCTCTCTGTCCTCTCTTTTGCTCTCCAATGGCAGCTGGTCTTGTTTCCTCCTTTACTTAAAAAAGATCAAGGCCACAGACCCAGTCTCTTGATTCCATCTCAGCATTTTACACCCATTTCACTTCCCTCATCTTTCACATTAATAAAAGAAGCGTCCTTCCTCTTTTTCAAAGTAGGTTCCTTCACTTGTGTCTGGATCACTTCTGCCGTTGCTTCAGGATTCACCTTTGAACCTCTACAAATGCTCAAAGGACCTCGTACAGCTGGCATACAACACTTCACTTACTCCTCCCACACTTTCATAGTGAGTGAATGAACTAGCAAATGGGTAGAGGTGATGTGCATTCTTACAACTGGAATTCCCTCACCTTTGGGAGGATAAACCTATATATATTCAGAATTTCTAGGAAAGTGGTACTGATTTTGCCTGTAAGGCAAAAATCCTTTAAGGATTTAAGTATACAAGGTATTTTCTCTCACAGAATCTTTATTAATCTTCCAAAAGCTGCCTATTTTAAGTCTGAGTCAAGGCTCATGCTTCAAGGGGAATATTATTATAATGTATGTATGATATAACATTCAATGTCCTAGACCATTAGGAAAACATTCCTCTTAAGTTTTGTCAAATACATTATGAAAAACATAACTGTCGGTTCATATAACGAGTATATTGTTCTAGGCAGAATGGAATTCAGACCATCATCTATAGGGCTAGTGACTAAACCAATCCAATGTTCTTTAAAGAGATTGGGGAAAAAAAATGTCTTTTCTCATTGCTTTATGGCCTACATACAGAAAACATTAATAAATTTTAAGCAGGTAATTCATTAGCTATATATACTACAAGCTAGAAGTTCAACCACGAGCTCATATACCTATCACAGGGAATTCATAACCAAGAAATTTTGTTTTACTTTCTCCACATACTTTCTTATATTTTCTCCTTTTTGCTTTTTCTTTCTCTTTGTTCTGCCATTGCTGAAATATTTTAAAGCAAATCTTATACCTCTGACTCCATTTTACCTGTTTACGAGTAGGTCTCTAAATATTACATAACTATAATACCATATACCTAAAAAAATAAACAGTTCCTTGGAACATATTTCTTTAAGGCTTCAAGAGCAACTAACACATACTATTTCTGGTTAAGTATATTTCCTGTATTATTTTTTAAAAATAATCATTCTAATAACTAAGATTTACTGACCAATTATCAGGTGGAAAGTATTACACAAAATTTAATCCTCCAATAACCCCATAGGGAAAGTACTATTATTATCTCTACTTATCAGACAAGTTAACAGCCCCGAGAGACATGAATTAACTTGCCAAAGCTGATGTAGCTACTAAATGACAAAGCCAGGACTTGAACTCTTGCCATCTGACTCCAGCACAAGATGACAGACAGGTATGTGTCCTGGGGATGAAGAGATATCCAGATGTATTTCAGAATTCAGTATGAATCCGTATTTCCATATTAAAAAAAATCTATACCTCACCAATTGCATTCATTACTTTCCTTTCCTTAAATGACAGAATGGAATGATATACGAAATAGAAGGTAATTGTAGGCAATATAAAATTTATATGGAAAGGAACTATTTCAAGAAAAATGGAGAGTTTAATGGTGTGATGTTAGGAAAAATACCTAGCTTCAGAAAAGTATGTGAATATGTCACAAGCAGACAGTAAACCTCATCTGTACTTAATTACTAGGATAAGACTTTTTGTATTTAATCATCGGGATAACACTTTTTCCAGAAGTACTACCCTGCTGCTATTTTCTCAAATAAAAGCCCACGCCAGCAGCTCGCATGCCTAAGCAGCCCTATGCCAGCTGAGTACCAACTGGCGGCACTCAGGTCCTATTAAATATATTCTCTGATGAGAATGCAATGCATTAATAGATTAGTCCCCAGACAAATTTACAACTTTAACTAATGAAGCCTTAGAGTACATCAGTAAACAAAGTAATGAAAGTTATAAGGGAGGTAGTCAACCAGTAAACAGCGTTGTTTTCACTGGTCCATAAAATTTACTGTCTGTTGTAGATTAATTGACATATGCCAAAACAGCAGAGATAAGAATTAATGTATACATCCGTAGCTGCACAACCTATGGAAAGCATGAACAAACACCATGACTCTATCACCATGTAGTACAGAAGCCAATTTTAAATGCAAGCTAAAGGAGACACAGTAACAAATAATGCTCAGTAGTTTGCTTTTATGTAACAAAAACTCATATGCCCAATCCTACACCTCAGTTTAGGCACGTCTACATTCTTTTGTCTCTTTCTTTCTCTGGCCCATGGCTAATCTCCCCACCTGCAAACTCAAATCTGTTTCCTGATGCCTCCTAAGGGACCTTGGGCGATCAGTGATTTCCCCTCTCCCTCATTACTGGATCTTTCCTGTCAATTCTTTTTTTTTTTTTTTGAGAGGGAGTCTCGTGCTGTCGCCCAGGCTGGAGTGCAGTGGCCGGATCTCAGCTCACTGCAAGCTCCGCCTCCCGGGTTTACGCCATTCTCCTGCCTCAGCCTCCCGAGTAGCTGGGATTACAGGCGCCCACCACCACGCCCGGCTAGTTTTTTTGTATTTTTTAGTAGAGACGGGGTTTCACTGTGTTAGCCAGGATGGTCTCGATCTCCTGACCTCGTGATCCGCCCGTCTCGGCCTCCCAAAGTGCTGGGATTACAGGCTTGAGCCACCGCGCCCGACCTTCCTGTCAATTCTTAACGAGGTCAAGTCCCTCCTACTCTAGTTTCCTAAAACCACAAACCCTCGACAGACCCCTTATTACACAATGGTGAGTAAAAATAGGTTGATGAAAAATATAGAATTTTACAGATATTGTACATGATGAGTATGGGTGAAGAGCAGTGATTTAGAATACAGATTCCTACGTAAACTGCCATGTTAGAATACTAGCTCCACCACATACCAGCTGTATGACCTTGGGTAAGTTATTTAAAAAAAAAAAAAAAACTCTCTGTGCCTCAGTTTCCCCATCTATAAAAACATGGATATTAGTAGTATCTACCTTATAGAGTGTTACAAGGGCTAATTAAATTAATATTTCTTAAAGAGCTCAGAATGGTGCCTGGAATATAATAAGCATTACATGAGTGTTAAATGAATGTAATAAAATTACCGATGATTTGCGGAGAAATGATTCCCTCCCTTTCCCAGCAATACCCTTGAGGGCTGGGGAAATCATAAACTTTCAACCAGATAAATATGCTCTAAGAACAATTGGCTCATGTAAAAATCTGGAAAACTCATTTTATAAAACTAATAATTATCTTTTATAGAGAGAAATTGTGTCAAGACTGTATACATCTCAAATAAAAGTATGTGATTTTTGCTGCTCCAATGTGGCTGTGCCTTCAGGAGACTCTGGGCTGGTGATGTGACATAAACAAGTGAGGAAGGTAAACTGGAAAAGAGGCCTGGAGGAGGTGTGTTTGAGCAGGATGCCATTGGAATGGGCCTGAATCTTTAGTCACTGCGAGAGGTGTCCAAAACACACTTTGCAGGCTTAACATACTGGGCCACCTTCAGGGATATTCAGTAATTGTTTTGAGACAAGATTAATGGGCTTTCTAAATATGGTCCAGCTTCAATGACAAGTTCTTATCAGGAAACGCACTCTTGCTGGTACTGAGGAGATACTACGTGCTTCATAATTCTACTGAATGAACGAGAGACGGAGTACTTTTACATGCTGGCTCATTTTGTATTGGACATATCTAAGTACTTAATCTAAGATTTTGATCACTAGCATAAAGAATTGATGCCACTTTGCTTTTTTTTTTTTTTAGAATTATTATTTTTATGTACAAAAAACTCAACAGTGCACATTTAGCCCAGTTTAGTGGTGGGTTCTTTAGCCTTTGCCTTTTCCAGCTTGGGAATGTGAGCCAAAGATTTTAGACCCAGGATGTTGCCTCCCCAGTGATGGCAGATGTCATCATATCTGTCGTTGTAATTGGTCTTGATAGCTTCCACTGGCTTAGCTAAAGCTCCTTTGTCTTCTGAGCTAACCTGTGTGGAAGCAACAGTGGTGCAGGTCTTCCTGTGGACTAGACATTCCAGTCTTGCCTTCCCCTTGATAACGCAGTTAGGGAACCCTCATTTTATGACACAGGGCAGGCAGGAAGACAGTCAGCTCAATGGGATCCATGTCATCTGCAGTCACCATCAGTTGAGCCTTCTTGTTCTCCACCAAGGTGGTGATAGTGTTAATCCTGCTCAAAGAACAGGTAGTCTCTTAGTGGGCACAACCCCTTTGCTACAGCTTTCTTCTCAGCCTGGGCCAACAGCCTCTTCTCTTGCTTTGCCTTTGGTCTGTACTTGTGGGCCAGCTTATGCAGCTGAGTAGCTGTTAGGTGGTCCAAGGCCTGAGTGAACTGTTAATTGCAGGAGGCACTTTCAGCCACTTATGGGGGATGGCTCTTTGCCACAGCAACCTGATATAGCGGGGCCATTTCACAAAGCCAGGGAGGTGCCTTTTGGGCTGGATGTCCTGTCTAATGCCAACATTCTTAGGCCTTTTCTCAAACAGGGGATGTATCACTTTCTTGGCCTCCTCCTCTTCAAGACAGCAGGGGTCAGGGACACCTTCTTCTTCTTGGCCTTCTTTCCTTTCCACATCATGGGTAGCTAGAGGAGCCACTTTGCTATTCTTAAAGTATTTTGAGAAGGACTCAATTTTAAACCCAACTTCTATAGTATAGATGATTTCTGAGGCCCTATATCAATTTCAGAATTACCATTATCAAGAATTCATAACAATTTATTATTAAGACTTTCAGTCTCTAAAGCTCCAATTCTGGCCAATAAAATCCTGTTCAACTACGGAAACTTTCAGACAAATACTGAAGAGCTTAGGCAGTGATTCTGATGCGACTGCTGGTGTTGTGGTTCAGAGGGCAGGTGTTGGGCCAGAGTACAAGGTCTGCAGCTCTGCTCAGCCTTTTGCCACTTACAGAAGCTTGGTCATCTTCTCTAGCCTCTCGGTGCCTTGGCTTCCTCATCTATAAAATTGGTGCTAATAATATACTTAAAGCACTTAGAACAGAGTATGGCAGATGGTTAGTGCTCAATAAATGCTGGCTGTTTGCTTCTCAAAGGAGATTTTTTTTTTTCAAAGTACTAATCAGGTATCTGTCTTATGTGAGGAATAAACACCTTGTTTCCTAATCCATCCTCTACAGGTTTTACACATGTTGTTCCCTCCACCTGTACCTGGACAAGGTAATGTTCTGTGATCAATGGCCAGACTAAAGCCACAAAGATCATTTAGACTGCATTTTACTTTTTTTTTTAAGTTTTTTAGCATTATGAAAACTTTTAAATATAAAGAAATAAAAAAACTTCCAGTGAACACATATATACATACTACCTAGATTCTATCATTAACACTTATCATATGTTTTATCACATCTCTAGTTCTCTGTCCTTCTGTTTTTTATTTTTTTTAATTTTTTACATGAAGAAGTTCTTTAGTGGTGATTTCTGAGATTTTGGTGCACCCTTCACCTGAGCAGTGTACACTGTACCCAATGTGTAGTCTTTTATCCCTAACCACCCCCCCACCCTTTCCCCAGAGTTCACAAAGTCTATCGTGTCATTCCTATGCCTTTGCATCCTTATAGCTTAACTCCAACTTATGAGTGAGAACATATGATGTTTGGTTTTCCATTCCTGAGTTTCTTCACTTAGAATAATTGTCTCCAATTCCATCCAGGTTGCTGCGAAAGCCATTATTTCATTCCTTTACATGGCTGAGTAGTATTCCATGGCGCATATATATATATATATATATATATATATCTCTCTCTCACATTTTCTTTATCCACTCATTGATTGATGCGGATTTGGGCTGGTTCCATATTAATACAATTGCAAATTGTGCTGTTAAAAACATGAGTGTGCAAGTGTCTTTTTCGTATAATGACTTCTTTTCCTCTGGCATTTTACTTTTTGTAAATTATAGCACTAACCCTCCTAGTTAATAACACAAGCATTCACTTAACTATACTATCTTTTGTCCACTGATTTTCAATGTTTGCAATTAGAATTTGAACTCTCAAAAAGAAATAAACCAAACGACAAGTAAGTTCCAGGAATTTAAGAGGAAGAGGGAAGCTAGAGCTGAAATTTACGTATAAGACTTATCTGCAGCATATGGACTTTATTTGAATCTCAATTTGAACAATTTGTAAAACAATATTTATGAGTCAATAGGGGAAATCTGAATCCAATTGCAAATGAATATTTGATGATGTTAAAGGAATATTAATTTGTTAGATGATAATTCCTTTAGAGTTCCCTTTTTTACATTTGAAAATGTTATGAGGTCAGGAATTTGCTTCAAAATAATCTAGGGTAAAGATGAAAATTGGAAAGGAATGTGTTAAAACAAGATCAAACTTTTGTTGATAGTTGTTGAAGCTGGTGGAGGGTACATAAGGGTTCCTTACAATAGTCTACTTCTATGTATGTTGGAAATTTTTCTAAAATAAAAAGTTTAAAAGAAATACAAAATTTTATAATACTCACAAGAAGAAATATAACAATGCCTTAAAATCACATCTCACATTCACAGTACTTTTTTCTGAGAAGATGCAGACATTTGATACTCATTACCTATGCCAGGTGGGATGAAGGCAGCAAGAACTGTTAGCAGTTCCAAGATGAAAAAAAAAATAGAAGGAAGTAAAAGGGTCAGGGCTGCAGAGTCACCATCAACTGTAGAGACAAGAGTCAAGCCCAGTCTTCAGATCTGTGCATCCTAAGGCCTCTTCATGCAGGGACGGTGAACTGCCCTGTGTTCCCAGCAGTTTGAACCAAACTGACTCATTACAAGGTTTTGAACACTTCCTAAAAGAAAACAATCACTGTGTGGCCTGAGGCCTCAGAAACATCAAGAAGATAAATCTGAGGCTGTTCCAAACATCTAGTAAGCATATATTGTGATTCTTATTCTTTGGCCAATTACCTTCATGGTGATCTGAGTTTGAGAGGTGAGAGCCATAGATAACCAAACGCAGTGAGGAGAAGCAGTGGGAAGGGATTCACTTGATTTCTCCTACGATCATTACAGATCAGGTGGGATATTGAAGGAGTGTGTGTGTGTGTGTGTGTGTGTGTGTGTGTGTGTGTGTGTGTGTGTTTGTGTGTTTATGTGGTGGAGGGGGTAGAGAGAGAGAAGGAGGAAAAGGGATGGGGAGGAGGGTGACAAAAGGGGAGAGTGAAGGCAGAAGTGAGAAAGGGAAAAGTGGAGGGAGAGACCCAGGGGAAGTAGGCAGGCATGGCAGCCCAGCCACATTACAGACCAGAAAAACTACACAGCTCCTGGCTTGAACCATTTTGGCAGACCCTGTACCCGGGTTATTATCTTACTTTTGCTAAGGATATAGGAATAAAATAAGGGGCACTCTGAAGATCAATACCTATTTAGAATGTTTGAGAAAATTGGAAAATGTTTATAATGAGATGATATTTAGAGACAAGCTAATATTAATCCCAAATTACTACAATCCTATGATAATGTAATTTGAGCATTAGTGGCAAAGGGGAGTTTGTATTCCACAAAAACTTTAGCTTAACAGCTGACCAGGCACAGTGGCTCATGCCTATAATCCCAGCACTTTGGGAGGCCAGGGCGGGGGAATCACTTGAGGCCAGGAGTTCAAGACCAGCCCGGCCAACATGGTGAAACCCTGTCTCTACTAAAAATACAAAAATTAGCTGGGCGTGGTGGTGGATGTCTGTAATCACAGATACTCAGGAGGCTGAGGCACAAGAATCACTTGAACCCAGGAGGTGGAGGTTGCAGTGGGCCGAGAATGTGCCACTGAGCTCCAGCCTGGGTGACAGAGAAAGACTCTGTCTCAAACAAAAACAAAAACAAACAAACAAACAAAACTTTAGTTTAACAGAAATGAGCAAAAGAATAACTTCAGTTCTTCCTTTTACATTCCATATAGTTTATAAAGCATATTAAAGAGATCACGTATTATATAGACAATGTTATAAAGATTTTATAAACTAAACTACCCATAAACCAGACACACTTCGACATATAAACAAGTATCTCTAAATAATCTTCCACATTTCTAAAGTGTAACTTGGATCAGTTTTTCATGCCTTTTACTTCCCTTTTTAGTAGTGCTGATTTGTAAAGAGGCAAAGTTCTTTTAACACACTGATTCATTTCCTCTAATAGTGTAGAAAGTAGATTTTAAAACTGTATTACCACTGTTACTTCCACACCTCATAAATTTTGTCCCTGGTGCACAAAAACACCACTTTCTAAATTCTATGGTCATAGTCCACTGTCAAGAAATAAAAAGTACACTTACTAGTAGATAATGACTAAGATATGACTTAATTCAACAAAGATTTTATGACTGTAATTGCATTAAAAATAAACTTCACACATACTCCCTAGAAAAAGAAAACTACCAGAAAAGAATTACTCCAAGATTATTTTCTGTTTATAAAATAATAGGCCAGGCACAGTGGCTCACGCCTGTAATCCCAGCACTTTGGGAGGCCGAAGCGGGTGGATCATCTGAGGTCAGGAGTTTGAGACCAGCCTGGCCAACATGGTGAAACCTGTCTCTACTAAAAATACAAAAATTAGCTGGGCAAGCTACTCGGGAGGCTGAGGCAGGAGAATCACTTGAACCCCGGAGGCAGAGGTTGCAGTGAGCTGAGACCACACCACTGCACTCTAGCCTGCGCAACAAGGCAAGACTCCATCTAAAAAAAAAAAATATATATATATATATATATATATATGTGTGTGTGTGTGCGTGTGTGTATATATACACTTATATATGTGTGTGCGCGCACGTGCACGCGCGCACAAGTGTGTATATATATGTGAATGCATGTACGTGTCTGTATATATGTGTGTGTATACATATGTGTGTGTATACATATGCGAGTGTGTATATATAAGACTCGGTATTGCCTAAAATTGTGACTGTTTATTGAAAAGTATTTTTTTTAAAGCATGGTACAGTTGGGTCATAATGTGTGATTTGTGTGATTCAATTCGAATTCGCAATTTAACTGTGAAATTTTTAATGTAAAAGATGGCAAGTTTTGTCCTTAACTTTAAAACAAATATTAAAAATTTTAGACAAAAAAGTCTTAATAAGAGTTGAGACTTTCGAGTAACAACCAAAACATACACTATATGTCTTTTCCTAAATACTAAAAGAGAAGAGAACCAAAAGAGAACTGTAATAGGTAAGACTCAGAGAACTGAGAAAGAAAAAGAAATATGTGAAAATTGGTTTCATCTCACAGCTCTGAAACTCTAATGGGAAGGTTTCTAAGTATTTAATTGTCTCTTTAAACCATTTGATCCAGATAGGATAAGAATAACAGAATGGTTTACTGAAAATCTGAAAGATACAGCATGCTGACTGTGATAAGCAAACTTCTCCAGAGAATCTGTATTTTCTTCATGTTACCAATACAAAATAATTAAAACAAATAACAGACTTGATATCCATGCCATACTTCCATTTAATATTGATTATTCTGATTCTATAGCCCTTCTGAATTTTTCAAAGAATGTTGCATTCATCATCCCTCACAGAAACATCCAAAGAACAGGAAGCTTAGAAACTCAGAGTTCTACTGGTGAGAAAATTGGGGTTGATAGAGTAAAAAGTATACAAGATCATATATCTTAAATCTTGCCAAGCACAAATATGCACCATTCTAACATTAAGACATTGAAACACTATCTCCACGTGCAGGTACCTGATTGGCCGGTTCTCTTTACTGTCAAAGAGTGAGAAGATGACCTCCAGCTCCTCTCCTAGGTTGGAACACATGAGGCTCTTCATCTGGACAAAGAGGTGGTGACTGCTGGCCTGCACCGGGGTGTCCTTCTTCCGATGTCGATGTTCCATCTGAATGACACCCCCCAACAAAAACATGATCAGCATGGACTGAAGGAAATAATAGGACCCAACAAACTAGTTAGCTATGGGATAACTGTGATGTCCTATGCCATACTTTTTATTTTGCTGTGGATTTGGTATCTAAATCCACAGCAAAATATACAGTCTATGTCTTTTGGACTATAGACATAGAAATAGTCCGGAAGACATCCAATTTAACTTTGGATGTTAAATTCCAAATTTTCTTCCAACTTCTAAAATAAGAAACCGTGAAGTTTATAGATTATCAAGGAACCTTGCTTGAAGAATTTTTAAAATCATTAATGTGAAAATAACAACTCACTGAGTAGATTCAGGAAGCAGGAAGTTCAAAGGATTCTTTTGCTCCCTTATCAACTCCCAAGATGAGAACAAATTATTAGTCATCTTTTTAAAAAACAGACTAAATTATATCTAAGTTATAACTTCTCATTACTCATAATTAAAAGTTCTTTTAGGTGATACTAAATTGTAAAGTTGTGGTAGTTGTCTGAGACAGGCTGTGGCAAATCATAGTTTCTAACTTGCTGTAGAGCTATAGGGAGAGACCTAGGAAAGCCAGTAAGGTGTCTAAAGCTAAGAATAGCATCTGTGTCCACCTGAGTCCCTTCCTCAATACAGCCAGTGCAGGTTCAACTTGGGTAACAAGACAAGATGTGAGTTCCCACAGGTTGAGGGAGAAAAAGAATCATTCACAAGTTGAGGAAGGAGGATAACATGGGGATGATCATTCATCAAACATACATTCAAGTATCTGCTAGGTACCAAGCCCTGGGAACACAATGAGAAGCAAAAACAGAAACAGTTCACACCTTCACAGAGCATCTATCTACTAAGGGAAGCAGACATGAACAAAATTGTCACACATACACGTGTAAAACTGCAACTGTGACGAACGAAGCAAAGACCCAGATTATTATTATTATTATTGAGGCAGTATCTTTCTCTGCTGCCTAGGCTGGACTGCAGTGGCATGATCTCAGCTCACTGCAGCCTCTACCTCCCAGGCTCAAGAGATCCTCCCGCCTCGGCCTCCAGAGTAGCTGGGACTACAGGCATGTGTTACCACACCCAGCTAATTTTTATTATTTTTTTGTAGAGACAAGGTTTCACCATGTTGCCCAGGCTGGTCTTGAACTCCTGGATTTAAGCGATCCTCCTGCCTCAGTCTGCCCAAGTGCTGAGATTACAGGTGTGAGCTACTGTGCCTGGCCTAAAGATCCAGATTATGATGAGAGTATAAAAGTGGGGATTTGACATGAGACTGGGCAGGCGTCCTGGGAAAATGGCACTTTAGCTGAGAGTTAAGGAGGGTGCAGGATTTACCTATCTAGGTTAGAGCTCCTCAAACTGCTTGCAGTGAGGGACCAGGTTGTTTCTCCCTGTAACTTGCTGCAGACTGATTCTTTCATGAATACAATAAAAATGCCATGGCAATGTCAAATGCCATAAAGGTTTCTAATCATGTACTTGTCATTTGTATAGTTGGACCAACAGTTCACGGTCCAGCCATTTCTTGGACCACACTTCAAGTAATACTGACTCAGGATAAGAGTACGGGAAAAACATGTGGCTAGGCTTGTGTATTAATAGAACAGGTGCTAAGAACATGGAAGATTATCACTTTCATAGCACAGACTAATTTTTAAAAACTAACTCTTTTGGATCACTTTGACAATTAAAAAAATAGTTCAGGGATTTCAATTTCATTGTAACAGAGCCACAGCCTTTGTTGAAGGATAAATGACCCCATGTCTACATTAGCCATCTTTTTACGCCTTTGAGTTCAAAAACTACTGAATGACCAAATTTTGAAGCCAAAATGTCATGTAAATTTACAAGTGTTAACGCAACATAAAATCACTAGAATTTTTTCATGCTTAAAAGCTAAAACTTTCATTTTGAACTACTTCAGAAGCAAAGGGTAGAAAAAATTCAGCTAAGTTCATCTATAATCACTGGATACTCAACAGGTACACCGGGAATCTCTTCGTAAAAGTGGGGAGTAAGTAAGTCATTTTAAAAAGTAGACCTAAGCATTGAGGCATGTGTGGGATATAACTACTAAACACAGGTTCCTGAAGAAAAATATTCTAACTGTAGGAAAGAAGAACGATTTTGGCTTGTTTTCTATAAAGGTTGCTCTACTTTGTGCTTTAACAATTTTTTTTTCAACTGTGGCAAAAGTGGCATCATATGTTCATAAAAATACATCTCTAACTCACAAGGCATTCCCATCCCCCCTCCACCCCACCAGAATTGCTACCGTATTTACTGATTTACTTAAAAGAAAAACATATGTTTACTTAAAAGGGTAACAGAGCACAAGCTACTATGAAGAATTGAATGACTACTAAAGGCCAGAGCTACAGAAACAGATGTAAAAACCTTATGAAAAGAATAGACCTTAAGGAGATATCCGCTCTTAACCTCAAACAGTGCAAAGTTCCCTGCATCAGTCATGACGTTCACTAAGAATTAAGGAGAAAAAATTAGCTCCTTTACTTGTGCAACGAATTCATTATATCTAGATCAGTGGTTCTCAACCTTGGCTGCACTTTAGAGTCCCCAAGAGAGCTTTTAAAAAATACTTATGCCCAGGTCTTATCTCAGAACAATTAAATTAGAATTTCTAGGGGCTGGGGGGGTCCAGAGACTGGTAGTTTTAAAAGCTCCCCAGGTGATTCTAATGGGCAATGAGGGTTGAGAATCACTGATCCGGATCATGTGCAGACAGATGCAAATCACAGCAAACTAAACAATGTATTGTTGCGTCTTTCGAGTAATGATGGCCTTGGAACTTTTGTTCTTTGAATGCATGCTAGTAATAAGCCTGCCTGACTCTGCCCTTTGCACATTTAACATGGGCCCTCACATCTGGCACACTCCAGCACTGAAAATACCCCTCTTCCCATCCCCACTATTCTTTCAGGTCTAGGACCCATTTGGACTTAGTAGGTTATGATTACTTTCTTTTCTCTTGGTAACTCAGTACTTTGGCAAACTGCTAAAAAAATCTCTGTGAAAGTATTATTACAATAAAATTAAAAAGCCAGGTTCACAGTTCAAGAGCTTGAGTTAATTTGTGGCTACAAATGCACCTACCAGTTACTCTAACTGTGCTTAACAGTTGAACTATCTCTTTGATTAGGGGAAGAAACAGATTCATCCCAAAGATTTACTTAACTGACTCAAATTTTTAATCTTCAAATAATGCATTAATTATTGAATGAACTGTCTACATCAGGGTTTATCAAACTCAGGACTACTGACAACTAGGCTGAATATTTCCTTGTTATAGGGGCTGTCCTGGGCTTTGTAGGACATCTAGCAGCTTTTCCTAGCCTCTACCTACCAGATGCCTATAGTATCTCTCCTTCCCATCTCCTGTTGTGACAACCAAAAATGTCTCCAGACAATGCCAAATATCCCCTTGGGTTGAAATTGCATGTGAGAACCACTGTGTTCCATCTGAGATCTGCTAGTCTCACCTTCTAAGGATTGCAGAGTAAGCAGATGCATGATCTTACAAAACCAAGAAAGGTTTCCAAAAAGATAGAAACCTGCAGGCACAAATAGGAGAGAAGCTGGCTAATAAGGTTCCCTTTATTTATAGAAGGATTGAAATCTTGCCTTTGGCACTAAACCAAAATATCTAAGTGGACATATGCTAACACTGTGAGGTTTAGCACTTTTCCTGCTTACATGAACACAATTAGGTGAGAAAGATCTGCTAACAGGGCTATCAAGAACCTAAAGTGAGACTTTTTTTTCTAATGATGCAATACGAATTTGGTAAGATGCAAAGACTTGTGTTTCAAACATGACACTGACTAGGAAGAAGTAAAAGAAGAAAAGCAGCAACAATTAATCAAATGTCCTCTGTGTTGGGCCATTTAACCGACCCAAAGTGACAATGAATTGCCAAACAACAAGGGATTGGTGATGGTGCCTCCCAACCCTCCCTGGTGAAATCAATAGTCACTTTCACGTTGAACAGAGAAAAACACCAGGGCTACAGAGAATCTTATTATTGCTAGGCCAGGATAAAACAGAAACTTGAAAAAGAAACTCCCTTATGGATACTAGGCTTAATACCTGGCTGACGGGTTGATCTGTGCAGCAAACCACCATGGCACACATTTACCTATGTAACAAACCTGCATAACCCGCACATGTACCTAGAACCTGAAATACAAGCTGAAGAGAAAAAAAAGGAAGAAAAAGAAACTGTCTTAAAGAAAAGCACACGCTCTTCTGAAGCTGATAATTATTTGAGTTGTTCTTGGGCTACTTTCTTTGTTTTGGAAATAATCAAGTGCAACCAGCACTGAGGAGAAAATAAGGTTTCATGTCAAATCACGTTTTATTTTCTTCATCTGTAAAATGAAGGCTTTGAACTAGGATCTCAGCTGTAACATACTAAAATATCCCCTGCTGTCTTTCCCACCAAAGGCCAACATTGCTAATCAATGAGACCCTAGATGAGACCCTGGAATCTTATCAACACTGCACTCTAGGCAGCCACCACCAATAAACTGGAATGCCGAAAGAGGTGAAATCAATTTGCCATCCCATATAGAATGTTACATGAAAAGAACAGAGACAAAATTACATATGCACAAAATCAAACTCAGGAAAATAAAATATATTTGCATCAGACATCAGTTATTCATCCAATACCTGACATACTCAACTAAATACAGGGGTGTGCCTAAGCTCTGCCAATGAAATGTAAGTGCAAGTGTTGTGTGGAGCTTCCAGAAAGGTTCATTAAAGTATTTGAATCAACTGAGAGAAACCTGTCTCCTTCCTACTGCCTGGAATGCAAATATGATGGCTAGAACTCTTGCAGCTATACTGCACTTAGAGGTGTTCTTGGTGACGGAAGCCATGTTCAGTGTAGAAAGATAAGGCTGTAGATTCCTTTTCACACCATAAAACCACAACCAAACCCAGAAATTCCTGTTTCTAAACTTGTATACTTTAAGAAATAAATTTCCATCATGTTTTAGCTTCTACTTTTTATTTTTTCATGACACAGCCAAATCTAACCCTAATATGAGGCATCAATTATTTTTACCCTGTTGGCTCTCCAATGCAGATGAAATAAAGAAAGGAATGAAAACTGACCAAATGCTTACGTGTTGTGCAAATATTATCTGTCAAGGAAAGGCATTTTACATATATTTTCTTATCTAATATTCATAATAAACATGAAAATAATTATTTCCCCATTTAGTAGATGAATAAACTGAGGCTTTGAAAGATTAAATAATAAATCCAAGACCAAAATAACTGGTAAAAGAGAGAGAGAGATTGTAAATGCACTTGTTTGGAGCCAATAATCCACAGTCTTTTCATGATACCACAATGATCTTCAAAGCATTGACTGGGTGCCTACTAAGTGCAAAAGCACTGTACAAGACTATCTTGAACATATAGAGGTATATACAGTGCATTCCCTAAAGGAACTTAAAAGTTAAGTGAGAGATGTTCTTAAAAGTGAGAGCATATGATGTTCAATCAGTTAAATAAATGAACAAAAATAAAGATGCCACATCAGAGGATACGACTGACAAACTGTACAGATTATACTTGTTATGTAAGCTAAGAGGCAGTGATGACTTTAATGTGGAATGCTCTTATTTTTCCTTCTTTGCCTCCCACTAACTGACCTCTAACTATGTTCTCACTACATGCCAGATACTCTGTTTAGCACTGATGTCATGAAGGCAAGCAGCACACAACACCACTCTGAAGAAATTCAATATACTATAAAGAATATCCTCTAAAAAATGGAATTGATTCCAAATGACACAATGAAGTACAGATAATCTGAACATCAATTTGATGATCATGGAAAAATCTGAAAGCAATATTAAGAACTGCCTTCTTAAATCAGACACATTCCCAGTGGACTTACTGAAATTTTCCTCCACGTTTTTCAGATATAGATAATCTTCAGGTTAAGAATATCTCATTATTCTCAGAAAAATAAGCTTGGAAAGATATGCCAAAAGAGGCAGGATCATCCAAAAAGGAGTCTACTATTTCCGATAGGCAGTCCTTCTTGGAACTTTATGGTAAGAAGCAGCAGTAATGAGATCAAAGTACAATTATGCTTAGGGTGATGGTTTTTGAAAGCCCATCCCGGCCACCTCTTCTCTGATTTTGGATTTTCAGAACTTAGCTAATATCAAGATATTAGGTACATTTCATACAATTATTTAAGAATACAAGGTTAAACAGAGGCAGATTGGACCAGATTTGGGGAACCTGGATGCCAAGCAAAAAAACAGGACTTTAACTTACCATGTAACTAGAAAAAAACTCAAGTCATAAGTGAGACCATGATGGGCAATATGATCAAATATTTTAGGATGATTCACGGGCTTCAGTACTTAGGAATGGATTGGAGTCTGGGAAGGGTAGGTGTAAGTTCAGCAGTTGAAGACTAAGGAGGAGACTGTTTCAGTAGTTGGTGTATATAGTGCTATTATGTACGTACACACACACACACACACACACACAATGTATATAGAGCTAATGGGGGCAGGAGGAAGGTTAACATGCTGCTGAGCTAAGACTAGACATCATTAGTCATAGTATGGTCCTCAAACACAACAGATAACTATGCGTGACTTGTAAACATTTCACTAGACTAGGCAAAAAGTAGAAACATTTACAAAAGAACTGAAAACGTCTTTGTATTGACTTCCTGGTGCCTGGGCGTTGAGGGCCCACTGGAGAGTACCACGTTATTCTTAGACAGGTAAAGTGTCTCAGTACTGTACTGAGGGCATGGTCACCTCAGCTCTCAAGTCTTTTTACTCTCTCTAAATTAATCCTGGAACATCTGGTTCTTACAAAATCAAACAAGTATGAGGACTGCCATGGAAACCAGAAAATTAGCAGGGAGGCTGGGAGCCAAGATTTCCTGTACGTACCAATCGGTAGAGCTCAGTAATGCTGATGTCTTCCGGATCCACCATTGCATACTCTTTCCTAGGCACCAGGTCCAGTCCCAGTTGTCTAGAAAACAAATTGCAAATGTTTGGGGGACAAGTTATCTCAATGAAATACGTTCACACATCACTTGGAAATTAGGTATATCACCCACCATGCTTCTCTCACCCATAGTTTTTACCTTGTGTGACTTGTTACCACAGTTGGGGTAGACAACATAACTTGGCTGGACACTGGGCAAAACTTGAAACACAGAATGTGAGAAAGACAAGCAAATCCAGGAGGGATGGGTTGGCACTCTCAGTGGAGTGCTCCTGCCACTGGGGGCCTCAGCACCATATGGTGTAAAGCCTTCAGCACCCTTCAAATTATCACAAGAGAAGGCCTTCCACACTGGAGTGAATGGAAACTAGAGCTAGACATCATGTGGTTCTAGAAATTGGAGTTGAGGGGAGGGAAATTTGGCCTTTAGAATTTTACCTAGCACCAGTATGCCTAGCTGTGCCCAGAGGCAACACATTTCTTATATGAATCTCTGGCAACTTGTGCATGGTCCTTATTTACAGTAAATTCTGAGGTCAGTCATTAGGAAAAACTCAGTAAAGGCAGGAAATGGAAATGGGGAATGAGTTTCGGGCCTGGGCTGGCAGAAGAGTTTAACCCTTTATGTCAGATTTCACTGTGGCTGACATGTGGCTTGCTGTGCTGAGAAGTATTCTAAGGTTATATCCAGCCTCAGAGTACCAAGTGTGGCAATTGACTTGTGATGTCTTCCCATGAACAGAGGAACATGAGTCTAATTCTATTCTGGTTAGCTTCCCTTTAGCGACCTTCCTAGCATAATCCCCTCCAGGGCACCCACATTACAATGCTGACACCAATGCCACACAGTTCTGTTCATCTCCTTAACCCTCCATAATCATCTCAAAGGCTACACAATGCCTGTGTAATGCCCTATTGATCAAGGCCAAGATACCCTCTTCTCTAGCAGAACCCCTCAACCGCCACATCCAAGACCGCATGCTCAGTTCTCTGAGGATCACTTGTTCTGAATCCCTTTCACATCACCACTCTTTCTAACACGGAAGCCTTCTGGCATCACATTTCCAATTATAGAACCACAGCTTGCTTACTTTTGTATTTAAAAAAACCTAAAATTCTTCCATGCCCTCCCCAAAAATCTCATTAAGGTTTCATAAGTAAAATTTATGAATTCAGCACCTACTTCAAGCCAGGCACTGTCCCAGCTACCCTGAGGGCTATTTGTTCTTAAGAAGATTAGAAAGCTGTCACCTCCTTGACAGTAGGAGCTGTCTTTCAGATACTAAAACAGTTTCTCAATTTTCCTAAATGATGGTTCTCTTTGGGAAACCTAGAGAAAAATTCACACACCCATTATTTAATGTTAGTTGAATTTTTAACTCACAACAAGCACTGTGATTTGTTTTCAAAATGTCCATGTTCCCCCTTGCTACATCTCACCAGGGATTCTGATAGGGTCTATTCTCCATTCTCCATTCCCTTCTGAAAGAGAACCACTGTACTACAGTGTAAGTTATCATCTGACACTGGGTCAATATTACTGATGAAGATCATTTAGCAAAGGAAAGACGGCATATAACCATGTGTGATACCTGTCTTACTCATAGCTCCTTCTATCAGAAGCTGCTCCATCCACATTCTCTGCTGGGAGTGGTGGTGGCAGACAAGGTAGTCATTTGACCATCTCCCCTTCCTGAGCCGCATCTGATTGGACTATGGGTAAGCACCTGACCTAAGGACAAATAACCCAAAGACTGGCCAGCAGCTCATGAGAGGCTGGTATAAAATGCTCAGCCCAAACAGGAGTATTAGACATTGGCTATCAATAAGATTCCCTCTTTGAGAATTTGAACTTGGAAATTCAGACATCAGTCACACACAGGAGGAAGATAAGATACGTGAAGACAGGTGACCTACATGGCTGCAGAATGAGTGCAAAAATTCTGCAGCCTCAGAAACCTGTAATCTACAAGTCTTTTTCTCCCATAGTCTTGATTGTTTGGCTTCTGTTGGCTTCCTGGCGTCCTGGTTATGAAGAATCTTCTTTGTTTCTATTTGGTTTTGTTAATTCCTAGGTATATCTTCCCATGGTTTGAGGTTTCCTAGCCTACAGAGTAAAATCAAAGAAGTGCTTTACAAAGAATAAGGAAAAATGAGGCAAGCAGGGGAGAGAGAGGATGAGAGGAGATCACACAGGGAGAGCATCATGTTTTATATCAACTCAGTCACTAACCTACTCTGTGACATCAAGAAGAAAGGATTAACTGATTGCCTCCTCTCACATAATCTTAGCAGAAAAGTCAAAGAACATCGTGTTGTAGGACTCTATGGGCAACAGAAACATGTACCATTATTTTAGTGCTGTCTGAGGTTCCCAGGCAAGACCAGTTCTTTTGCTGGCCCTGTTCGGAAATGAGATTAATGATCTCTTCTTCCTAAGCTTCCCACATCAAGAGGGCTTCTCTTCACTAGTCTTCAACAGTTTGATATACAACGTGAGATGGAACATATTCTTAACTGATGTTCATCCAGAGATTTATGTGCTGGTAGCTTATTTTGCAGGACAATTTCATCTAGTTTAATAGGCAAGAGATTATCTTAATTTGCTTTCCATGAGCACTATTCAGTAAGAAAACAAATGTATACTTAAAGAAATAAGGTAAATTCATAATCTCTGTACTGTAAGTTATTTTAAAATAAACAGTCAAAGAATTTCAAAGAAAATAGAATCACAGCTCAGAAAATTCATGAAGTTGAAGATGATCTAAATAAATTATACTGCTCATTTTCATGCATCAATGTTTTACCGTCTTATCATAAATTAGCCACAGAACTGCCCAAAGTACAAGCCAGAACTTACGTAAGTCAAAAACTGAGTCATGATTCAGTCATAATTAATGTTTTTCCTTCCTTCCCCTTTTCATTCTGCCATCATTTTCTTTCATAAAACTGAAGAAGTATCATTTTCTTGCCTGATCTACATTCCTATGTTATTTTGGATAAGCTAATTTCCTCCAACTTTCTTCCTATTTACAAACTAGTCCTTGAAATGAGGACCAGCATAATGACTAAGACCCAAAATAATTCGGAGAATCCTCAAAGGTTTTTCAAAACAATAAAGAAATAAACATTAGGCAGCACAGGTCTCGCTCCAACGGACCCCTCCCACTCCTATTCCACCTCACATCACAATCATGGAGATTCAAGATAATCTCCTGTGAAATTCATTCCCATGGCAGGATGGGAAGTTCCCTGTAAATGGCTGGGAAGTCTAATCTGTTAGGAGGTGCTGTGTGTTTTAAATGTCATCCTGGAGCTGAAAGGGGCCTTGCGCCTTTTCTAGTTCAACTTCCTCCTTCAACAGATGAGGAACTGACATGAAGAGGGTTAAGGAGTTTGCTTCAGGTCCTAGGAAAGCAGAGCTCCCAGTCCTGTGCTCTTGTTGCCTCTCCACATTTGTACCTGTTTCATTTCTCACAGGAATGAATCTTCTAGAGATAAATGAATTGGGCTCTTCTATTCATTGTCTGTAAAAAGATGAACGGCACATCCTATTCAACAAAATACCAGAAGTCCTCTGAGTGAGATGGAGGTTTAAAAATCTGTTAGTAGGTCTGGGTATTCACATTCAGAGTGTGCAACATCTTGGGAAGAATCAAACCTGGCTTCTGACTAAGTGATTTCCTATGGTAATGGGAAGTGGCATTCTGCTTCAAATTGGTTTTTCCACATTCAGTAAGAGGCAAATTTACCCGTGGTTCACTTCCCCTCATTTTCTTCATTTCTGTCTGCTTTCCTTTTTTTTCTGTTGCCCTAAGATCCTTTGAAATAGCAAATGGGGATTTGGAGAGAGGAAAAGAAGGGAGGATATGGCCATGTGGGTTATTAAGGAACCATGTCACCGCTTTAAACCTAAACCTCATGCAACCCTAGGATCTCAGTCAAAGGTGGCTTATTCTAATTTCTCACTTCTATGTTAATATTCGCATTTAGTACAATATCAGCCTTGGTCAGAGCTTTCAGTGATTAGATTTACCATTTCAGTACGTGGCTGGTATTTTAAATTAGTCACAGTTTTGTTTAAAAATAAATCTTGGTCAAGAACAGCTTTTTGCTGAGTTCCCTCAAGCAGCTCCTCAAAGTAGCTAATATGTACGTAATACAAAGGACTAATCACAGCAACAATAAAAGGCCCCACCAGTGCACTTGTCATAAGACCTTTCACAGAAGCTGTTAATATTAGTGTCTCCCTCCAGATTACATTGGTAACCTATTACCATGATATGGAAGAGATGTATTTTAAAAGCAAATCCACATGCCAAACCTAAAGCCTATTTGAGAATAGGATCCATTTTAGCCAGAAGCCACATCTAATTCATTGCTGTGAACATTTCATTTTCCATGAGCATGTCCACACCATCAGGCCACATATGATACTAGACAACAAACGACATTTCATTGCCCACACCAGCTTGAGAAGAAATGGTTCTTGGCTCTATCAATGACAGTTTGCACTAAGCCTCCAAAAACAAGAAACATGAAAAAGCCCATAGGACTGCTTCCAGTGACATTACCACGTTCTGGCTCAGGCCTATGTCACTTCCATTGTGTTCACCTACTAGAGGCCGCCCTGTGATGCTCAATACTCACTCATTGCCCCAGTCAAGGCGGGCAGTAATGTGGCGCTTCACGTCCTTCATCCGGTCGTGGGTGAGGTGGCCCACCAGCACCTGCCGCCGCAGGTCCAGGATTTCATTCATGATGTGCCACAGCCGGTGGAAGAGATCGCCTTCATTTCGCTAAGAAATACAAACACGTGGAGGTTTGGCAGTCAGTCTCCATACTGAGTTGTGGGGTAACCAAAAAGGAAAGGGAAGGGGCCCCTTCCACTATGTGCTTGCCACTCTGGACAGATGTCTGTTAAAGACAAACTGTTCGCTCACTGTCCGCAAACACACTCGCTGCATTCTCTATATGCTTCATCTAAGTTTCACAACACTGCTCTCATGTCCAGAAATGCAACTTTACTTCTCAAGAGCTCCTTTTATTTATTTTTTAAACACTACTCAAATGCTACTATCCCAGAAGGTTTGGCTTGCCTTCCACCTCCATCAGGAAATCTTCCCTGATCACTTTTGCTCACATTCTTTTCTCCCTTCTCTGAGCCATGGCTGCATGCAACTAAAGCTGATGAAATGGAAGACATTGTTTTCCAATTATATTTCTTGCATATTGGTTTCAATACTTTATTGGATCCCCTTTCAGAAGTTGGGCACACAAATTCATTCATTGATGGACATGCAGTGCTATTATTGGGCCAGTATTTAGACTTTTAAAAAGGTAGTGCTTTCTTTCTTACTTTTAAAACAATCGTGGAGAATCAAGATAATCGCCTGTGAAATTCATTTAAGCTCTGTGGTTTACTGGAAAGCAGACAAGTTAAAATCCTGGTTTTGTCACTTACTAGTGTTATAGACTTTAAGTATCAATTCTGTCATCTGTACATGGGCAGCACATTCTTTCTGCAAGGCTGTTTTATGGATTAGTGGTGGCAACTGTGCAGAGAGCACTACAGCACAGTGGCAGAGAACATCAACTTACTTAGAGCCAAACAACTTCAATCTGAATTTCAGTTTTGCCATTTACTGGCTGAAAAAGCTTTGACAATTCATTAACATCTTTGTGCTTGTTTTTTCATCTGTAAAACAGGTATTATAGTACCTACTTCCCAGGGTTGTTGTGAGGATTAATGAGTTACTAAAACTCTGAGAACGATGCCTGGCCCAGAAAAAATATGTAAGTATTAGCTGTTACTAGTACTAGAGTACTGTTATTGTTTTGGGCTTGGTCCAGAATGCGCCCCCTCCAAATACTGTTTCTTTCCCAAAACCAAAATATATATCCGTTACCCCAGAGACAACAGAGTAAATCTTTTTTTTTTTTTTTTTTTTTGAAACGAAGTCTAGCTCTTGTCCCCCAGGCTGGAGTGCAGTGGCGTGATCTTGGCTCACTGCAACCTCTGCCTCCCAGATTCAAGCGATTCTCCTGCCTCAGCCTCCTGAGTAGCTGGGATTACAGGCACATGCAACCATGCCTGGCTAATGTTTGTATTTTTAGTAGACACGGGATTTCACCATGTTTGGCCAGACTGGACAAACTCCTGACCTCGTGATCTGCCTGTCTCGGCCTCCCAAAGTGCTGGGATGACCGGCATGAGCCACCGTGCCCGGCCAGAGTAAATCTTATCTAACTATTTACCCTTTGTCTTTCTTAACCAGTAGCTATGCTTTTACTTTCTTCAAAGATTATGACTGGACTTCATGAGTAGTGATATGAAAGTACTGAGGTTATCATCCATCTAAAGTCTTCTACAGCTGTAAACTGCCAGAAATATCAAATTATTCTGGGTGATGGGTAAAGACATTCAGTCATCACATATTTTTTATTTTAAAAAGTAGTGACGTGTTATTTGCTTTTTCAGTACTTGGTGTCTTGAAGAATGTTCATGTGATGTGCAGGTCAGACGAATTAGCCAGAGGAACAAAAAGCATTCTCCAGGATGCCATCCCTGATCCTGCTCAATACAAATCATCTTGTTTCTCTCTGAACTCTGAAAGCACTCTATTGAGCCCATTCTTCTATTGCTTCTCACTCTTAACTCACGTTATACACTCCCATACAAGCCATTACAAGGCCACTGTAACACAATACTCTTGTAATTAACTGCTCAGTGTCCATGTCCTCCCTGTGGCTGTAAGTGCTCAATCACAATGGCCGTCTGCCTGTGTATCCCTAGCAGCTGGAGAATGCATGAATGAAGAGCTTGATTTAAACATGTTAATTTTTGTGGATCTCAAGAGGTAGGTTGTCTATAGGCAATACAAAATAATAAGCAGTGAAGATCAAGAAACACTTGCGGAAGTCAATGTAGGAAGGAAAAGTCCACCTAAGTCAATAAAATTATATAAGCAAGTTATTAAACAAGTCAAATCTCATATAGCAAAGACAGCACCTTTCTGAACTGACTGTCACAGGGAGAAAGTCACCTGCCTTCTCTTGGGAAAGGCATCCTGTAGTTGTTTGGTAGGATGGACTTGATTTTCTGTGATGTCATCTCTAGTATTAAGTTTAAAAGAACACTAAGATGAAAAGGTTGCAGGATCCCTTATAAAGCTGAAAATCAGTTGGTCAGTTCTCCATTGAGGGAAGAAAATCCAGGTGTGGCAAGAACGCTGAAATACCACAGGCCTGGCCAGCAAACCTGCCCTACTAGTATAAGAAAAAGGTCTACAACTGAACATCTAGTCATAAAATCATGATTCTTTAAACATTGGATAATTATGAAGGCTATTCAGATATATGAAAAATGCTTTTGATTTAGTGCTAAATGAAAACAGGTAAGGCACAATATTAAACACTTAGAATAAAATAATACCAAGAGATTCTGGAAATATATAAAAAATATAGCAAAAAGTTAATTGAGAGTATTTTAGTGTTTTAGAAAGGGATGAGCTTTTATTTGCCTTAAAATGAAAACAGTACAGGTTTTGGCAGCAACAGACTTAGATTTAGATTGAGGCTTCAGCATGAGACCCTAGGTAAATCATCATTGATAAGATTCAAGAATAAAAAGTGCCTGGCAGAGCCCCAGGAAAGAGAGATGTAAAATGTCCAGCTCAGGGCCTGCACAAAAGTACTCAGTAAAAGATGGCTGCTATATTTCTCCTCAATGGTTACATTACTGATTATTAAGTGGTATTTATAAAGACCATTATTTAAGCCCTTAGCAATGTTATTTAAAGAGCAACTAGCATGTTTCAAGCATTCATCATGTGCTTTTATGCTAAGCATTGTCATATAAATTGCTAACAATTTATAAAATATTATGGCCCTCATCAAACATCTTCCAGTAGAGAAGCTAGGTGCCTTAAAACTGTTGGAAAAGAGGATGGACAATAACCTAAACACACTTGAGCATGAGGAACTTGAACCAAAACATTTGTGACAAAACATTTACGTTAGGAAAAGAGAAACCAAAGGTCTGACATGGCCAAGGTAGCTTCACTCCCAGTGTCAAAAATCTAATACCTCTGAGTTAAACTTAATATTTGTTTCTAATGTAACTACCATTCCTGTGTCCAGGGAACATTTAGATAAGTATCTCTTTCCCAATTACTAATGGACTACCATTCCAGTGTCCAGGGAAACATTTAGGTAAGTATCTCTTTCCCAATTACTCAGAACACTAGGAGGAGAAGAGGTTACCTGTAGAGTTTACAACATATAGATTTTCAAACCAACAAAGTCTGTCCCCAGAATAGATATTTGGAACCTCGAACACAGGTGAAAATAGCTAGATAAGGCAGAATCCAGAGGAAATTCAACTTTGGTCCCCACTAGTAGCTACATAAAAGGAAAAGTGCTTGTGTTCTAGTTCAGCTATTGACAACACTCACACTGTCATTATTTTTATAACTCTTAAGTCAGGTATTTAGAATGCAGTGGTTTGAGCATTTCAAATAGTTTCTTTTTCCATGTTAGTGCCAAGCACAATGTTACTTTAAGTGAAATAATATCAGATGTTGAATTCTTTCCAACATTAAAAAAAAAAGAAAATTTAAAAAGGAGATCTGCATTTCTTTGCACTTCCCTAGCACAGAGCCCTCGAGGTTAGTTATCTTGACTTTGTATTTACAAAACCTATGCTCTGCCAATTCATCTAAGGTTGTCTTGTGGATTTTCATAGTGAGTCTTAAAGCTACCAGCTCCAGGAGGGTTTAATCAGAGAAGTCCAGCATCAAAGGGTTTTCGCTAGTGACTTTGTAAGATTTTCTTGCCTCGATGAAATACCCTATTGCATTTTAGATGTAACAGACAATAAACACTATCATTCTGCCAGTGTCCCTCACTAATTTGGATTTTTTCTTTGACAGGCTGTTTTAAATCATTTTGTGAGGTTAAGTACACGTTTGTATTTTGAATTCATACCTTGAAATGATTAAACTATTCTACAAATTTCTTTAAAAATAAAAGAAGAAATAGCATGGGGTTTTCCCCAATATTTCACCACGCCCAGACTTCCGCAGTTACAGTGGGGTTCAGAGTGAGAGCACCATATTCACACCACAACCCCAGCTCAGCCACTTTCCCATTACTTGATCTAGGGTGACTACTTTACTTCACTCTCTGTGCCTCATTCTTCTCATCTATAAGTTGGATGTGATTATCATTATTATTTCTTTGAGTGGTAATAAGGATTAAAGAAGATACTGCATCAAAGAGTACTTACCATGGGATTTGCCATATAAGTTCCCAATGTGATTACTTATAATAAGTAAATAAATATATACTACATATCTCCAAAACACAGATCCTTTTTCCCCTCAAGAAACATTGTTTTCTCTAGTATATTTAGAATATTCTCATTGATACTAGCTAAGAAGTCTGTCATTTACAGTATACTTGAATTACTTACAGAATTTGAATTTGATAAAATACCACTGCCATCAAAATTGTCTTGAATTTTATTTTTCCCTGAAAATTAAAAATATTCAGGAGGTTCAACAATAGTCCATGTAAACCATCCTATTTGGTTAGATGCCAGAAAAATAATCTTTTATATTCCTGTGGTATTGAAAAATAACTTACAAAACCCATGCTCAGTGGACACAGAGATTGCAACAAGACTGTCTTGTTAATATCTATATCCCCAAGGAGTCCTAGAGGCTTGCAGAAGGTGCTATATTAGTTAATGCTTACTCATGTTCATGTATTTCTTAAAACAATTCTTTATCTGAAAAATCGTGTCATTAAAAAGCTACTTAACCACATAGAGTTGTTTCCACATGGTTCCCCAGTCTCTTAATGTTGATGTCATTTCTGTGATAACAGAGTCTTCAGTGGGAATAACCATTTCAAATTGTCTGTGAAATTAAAAAAGAAAAAGTATATATGTAAATACCATAGACAACAATTTTGTTTTAAATACTCTAAAAGATAACTAGGAAAGAAAGTTGCCTAGCTATTGTTCATTCTGCAGACAGTAACCAGGATCTGGTTGTAAGTTAATGTGAGGAATGCTACATGGGTTACGGGAGGACAATACCAGAACGATCAGCCACTTCAACAGACCAAGAACTTCAACAGACCAAGTTCGAGCAGCGTGGTGAAGAAGGAACAACATCAGAAGAGTTCCACTCCAGTACCAGCTCACGGCTAGGCAGTAACTCATTTAACCTGAGGCCAAAAGCCTTCATCTATAACATGAGGTCACTGGGCTACATAAACTCTGAGGTGACTTTTGCCTTCCAAGGGCTATGACTACAGGACTCAAAGAGAGTAAAAGGAACACCATTTAATCATCAGGACATGATTGATGGCTGTGGGCATCCAAACTGACTCGGTGTTATAAGTAACTAGACAGTAAGATACTAATTGAACACTCCCTTGATCTCAGTAACGCTTCATTTTTATTATTTGCAAACTAGGACCATGAAAAATGATTAGTACTCTAAGTAATGTTATCATACAGCATAGAACCTAAGGGCTTATGACATCACCGATATTTGAATATTTGTTCCAAAACGTTCCTCTTTCTGATTATAGTAACATAGTCTTCTCATTTCTTCTCTAAAAGTCAGAAACTATCCTTGGAAAAAATTTATATCAATATCTAGTAGGGTGTGTATGGTGGTCCTGAAGTTGAGAATATGCATGAGGAGATGGGGGAAATAAAAGAGAAGACTCTTTTTTTTTTTTTTTTTTTTTGAGACGGAGTCTCGCTCTGTCACCCAGGCTGGAGTGCAGTGGTACAATCTCAGCTCACTGCAAGCTCCGCCTCCCAGGTTCATGCCATTCTCCTGCCTTGGCCTCTCGAGTAGCTGGGACTACAGGCACCTGCAACCATGCCTGGGTAACTTTTTGTATTTTTAGTAGAGATGGGGTTTCACCGTGTTAGCCAGGATGGTCTCGATATCCTGACCTTGTGATCCACCCGCCTCAGCCTCCCCAAAGTGCTGGGATTACCAGCGTGAGCCACCACGCCGGCTGAGAAGATTTAATTTGTCCTCTGTATCCCACCTTTGGCATATAATAATCTTCATCTCCAGTTTCCTTTTTCAGATTCTTTCTGTGTGTGTGTGTGTGTGTGTGTGTGTGTGTGTGTGTGTGTGCAGCTGAAAGTGGTTAAGTGGCTATTGCTACCACTGCTTCCCCAAAAATGCAACTGATATATTGATTGAGACTATTTTCTTTATTTCAGTAAATTTTTTTCAAGAAAACGTCTAATAGATAGAAAGTAATGACATATTAGACACAGAACCATGTTGTCTAATGATCAAGGGGAAATTACTTCTTAGCATGAGGCTAATAACTGTTCTGTGATTCCTTTTTCATGTTATGTCCAAAGTGTGTATAATTGTCTTTTGTAAAATCTTCTTGTCAGACATATGGAAACTAAAATCTTGCCTTGATTCTTTTCCCAACGGAGTTTCATCTCCTCATTTCACAGTGCTGCTAAAATACTTGCCCTATGAATATTTTCCTTCTTTCTAGAGCTTAAACACAGCTGAAAATGTAAAACTGGGATTTTAAACTAGAAATAAAAGTAAACAGTAATATATAAACTGTGACAGATACAGAACCTTTTATTAAGCCTGCATATGACATTTTTAAATGGTAGTACATTTATTTTGCTTTTGAAGCAGCTGTTGCAATTTAAATGATGAATATTTGGAGATGGAGATTATAAAATGATCCTATACAAGGTCAAGGAGGAAACACTGAATTTCCAGGAAAACTTGACATCCTACTTAACATTCAAAAAGTGACATGACCTCAGTAGGAATTAAACAATACAGAAGTGGCCTCCCAGTCCGTAAACTATAATTTAATGGACCTCCATCAGTCCTACATTGATCTGAAGACACAAGAAAGAACATACACACAATTCAGTCTGTGAGAAGTTGATTGGGGGTTGTCCAAGCAAAATTTAATTTTTTTAAGCATAAAATTGCCATTTTAGGCAAGGTGACTGTTTTCTATTAATTACTCCAAAACCAAAATCAGTGTTCAAATAGTCTGTCGTAATTAGTTACCTCTGAAATTATATTTTGTTCAGTTATTCTGGGATGGACTTTTCCATTATTTCATCCTAGTGGGCCGTAAATCTACTTAAAATAAGACAGGTAATACCAAAACCCCAAAGATGTTCCTCTCTGGGAAAGCAATCATCTGGCAATACATGCCCTCAGATGTTTTCAGGCCATAGTTTTTCTTCCAGTAACAGCCCAAGACCTAGGGTCTAAGTCAATTCCAATAATTCTTTTTTAGAAACTAATGTTGGGCTTTTCTGCTCTTCTGCTGCACAATGTCCATCATACCTGGTGTCAGGTGGAGACCCCATAAGAAAGTCTTAAACTTACACAACCCAATTTTTAGGTACCTTCACCCACATTTAAACTTCCTGGGGCTCATGGAAGGGGATCAGATATACACCAGTTACTGACCAGGATTTTAAAAAAGGAGGTACTTATTTAAAAATCATATCCTACCCCAACTCACTTTGAGGGATAGACTTTAAGTGGAGAGATGCTTGACATCATCTTTGCTAGCATAGCATTCTCTCTTTTCTCTTCCTTGGTCAGAGCATATGATGCCCTTGGCACTGCAGAGTTGTGGGAGGTCAGGGTTGGGCTTGAGGTAAAGGCAGCAAAGAGGATTGGTTGCACAGGCTTGTTCAAATGGACACTTTAAGAAACAGGGGTAGCCCATGGCGTTTTCACTTTGCCAAGCCCAGATCACTAGCACAGAAGGATAGAACAAAGAGTAAGCATATGGCTGGAGTGTATTCTGAAGTATCCTCTGGTTTACTGGAGGAGGGCTGAACGCTGTCACATCTAGCCTGGTAGGAAAGTTTCAAAAGGACCAACAACTCGGCTTGATGCTTCTGGTGCATTATAGCTGCACACTTCTGAAGGACACACATTTCTTAAAAGATCAGTAGTAGTAGTGTAGTGGTAACTATTAGAATTAGAATTATGCTTTTAATCTATTATTCAATAATAGATTCAATAATAGATTCAATAATTATTCAATAATAGATTATTACACACATAAGACATGTAGAGTAATGGTCTCTGAGATTCTTTAAGTTTTACCCATGTAGGGAACTCTCAAAGTATTTATACCATAGACTCGTAGCCACTGCAGAGGCTGTTTCACTGAACTGAAATTTAATACCATACTTTTACTTGGGGGGAAATTAAGAATCACCTATTTGAATAGCCTCTTTGGAATTTTTGTCATGAGACTCGAGTTGGAAAATACCATTACTATGCTTTAAGAATTCAAATAACAAATTGCTATTTATCACTATTTGAGAAAAAATATAATTTCTATGGCGGAATCTGTATTCTGTTGGCATAAGATGAAAATTATGCAATGATCATGTGAACAGCCCTTGTGACACTGACACCAAATGTTTGTGTCTAAATCCATGGCCCCTTATAATGAATGATCTGCTCATGCTAACTATTTAAACAGGCAAGTTCTTCTGTTTTACTCTGCTACATCTTATAGGAATTATGTTAAAGTGACTGCCACTTCACATTCTTTTAGAAATAGACTAGAAATTTTTTTAATGTATTAGAAATACTAGGTGATCAATGAGCTCAATCAAAGCATCATATAAATGACATTCTCTAAAACAGAATAATGGCTTTGTGAAGTGGTCACACAAGAATATGTTATTATGCCCATTTAGAGAAAGACACACTATGCATCTTATAATCAGTGGTGAACCTAGGAAATTCCTGGGGTTTGAGATAATATGACAGCATTTAATGGGTCTGACTGACATGCTTCCCTAAGTAGCAAGAAACCAAAAAGAACCAACTCCTGCTCAAGCGTAGGCTGATTCCCTGATTTGTGGACACTGAGAGACCTCCAGTCCCTCAGATCCTGTTGTCCAGCATGCACAGATGGGGTTCTTTAATTTTCTCCAAATGCAATATATCTTTAACAAAGAACACAGACAATGGTATGATCTTCTACAGTTCATTTTTCAAGACAATTACTATGCCTTTCGAATTCCAAAAGAAGCAAAGGTTCTGTGAAAATCCTCCAACTACTAATAAAACTCATTCTTACCCTTTGTTCTTCACACAGGCATTTTTCAAGTGAACGTAGCTGGAAGGAAATATACCCTGAAAAAGGAAACATGAAGGTTACGATGCCGGCTGTTAAGGCAGGGTTGGTTTCACAAGTCATTTGTATAAGACACAGCCATACAATCATGACAATATCAGGAATAGGGAATAGCAACATCTCTACCACATTCTCTTGGATGAAATCTACTGTGGCTTAAGATCCATCCTTTCATTTTCTACCATTAACTACTTTACAAATTTAGAGACATTCTAAACAAACATGATCAAAAAAATTTAATCTTGCTCAGAAAATATATTGTTTATTAAACAGGAAATAAGGAAATTTCATGAATTCTACATAAAAATCATATACTAAGAGTTTTTAAAATATGTATTGCATAGTTTTGAAAGGTTCTTTGTTTTGGTGGTAGTTCTTTTTTTCTCCCCAAAACACTCATATTTCTCTTGAAAATATACATACAAAAAATATCATTGTGAATCTAGAGATAATATGTATATTCTGTGTTATGAAAGATTTTTGATGACAACTCAGCAGCAGTTAATCAGCATACTGCCATTCTGATGGAACAGAAACCAAACAAAAGAAGCCCTGTTAGCTTGAAGCTTTTTATTGCAGGGAAATGAAAGGGCAAAGAAATTGTTTCTTTGTTCTAAATGGGAAATTGAAAGAAACAACAACAAAAAAATGAGCATCAATTTGATTGTTCATTAAATGGCAATTATCCTCTGAAGAATTTCTAATGCATAATTAAATGACAAACTCAATTAAATATTTAAGAAAAGAAATGTCATTTGAATATATACATATCACCATTGTGGATCCAAGTATAAAATAAAATTTAATAAGCAAAATTCTTTCCATTCAATAGTGGTAAAAAAAAATATATATGCAGATTTTTAAAACTCACTTGTTTTTTTCAATATGGTGGGATCAACAAATAGAGTAATTCTAACTAATCAGGAAAAGTCAGACACGAGGTTTATTAGAAGTGACAGAAATAACACAGAAATCGTACTAAGTTTCCTTCTCAAACATGGTCTAAATGAATTCATTAAATACTGAAGCTATATTTGCATGTGCCTCATAGATATACAAAAACAATGTTAAATGAAGACTAAAGTATTTAAAAAATTCAATTCGTATACTCTTTTGTCCCTTACGGTTCCCCTTTACGATGACCTAAAATATGTGAAGTAATTAAACACAGTTGAATGTCCCAGAAAATGGCATATTTAAGGAAAAAGGCAAAAGTGTATTTTGAGAATGAAAATACAATTTCTTATCTACAATCCTGAAGCTAGAATTAAACCAAAAAAATAAATATGACATATGTGAAAATATTAGAGAATGTAGGAAATATAGGTGAAGACTGAGGAGATTAGAGTAAGATAGAAAAATACAGATATTAGTAAGGATTAGTGTCAAAATCGCAAACTATACAAATAAAAGATAAAACAAAAATGACATTACTTCTTGCTATAATTCCTGAGGATTTATAGAAATGTATCAAGGATAATGAATCTTACTTTCTGCCTGAAATGGTAAGAAAGATGGGTTTTTTAATAATATTGTTTTCCTCGCTTCAGCCCACCAAACCCAAAGGGACTCTTAACATGCCGCTAAGTATACTTGTTTCTCCAAACCAATATTTTGCAAATGATATTGTGGAAAACATAAAGATTAAATACTGCTATTTAATATTTCTTTTGGAATATATATTTCCCCTGCCTGAATTTTAATTTAGCTCTCTGAGAAACTACTACTTCAAAAAGATTTTGTTTACATATAATGAGCTTATTAAGGTCTTCTCAGTACAATTTTCAAGAGCTAAATAGGATTATCATTTGAGTAGCATATCTTAACTATAATCCAAGTTCAAAGGAATTTCCAAAATTATGAAAATCTGCAGTATCATTTGGCATTTCAACTGAGTCCCAACTGTAATTTCAATTGCATAAAGAAATAATATAAATAACTATATTTCTTAATAAATTTCATAATTATAGTTAGAAATAACAATTGTTACCTTGATATTTGGGTTTTTTAAGGCAAATCCTCTGTACCAGCCTGTGGAAAAATAATCATGGTCATATTTTGATAAACCATTGTAATATTTTAAAGATAATGACAAATCAATCTGTTCTTTGCCATGAAATTTTACCATACATGTAAAGATTCTGTGGATAAATATGGTAAGTATCGGCCTTAGGCTACAAAATAGCTCGAGTGAGCACACATAAGAATTCTATTAATAAAACCATTTTTAAAAAACTGTATCAAAAATTTTTATAAAAAACAGAAATATCCATAATGTGAATAAAGGTTTTAAAATCAGAGCACTGGGCTTCAGTTCTGGCTTTGCTTCTTACTGTCTGTTTAATCTTGGCCAAGTTACTTGACCTCTCTGAGCACCACTTCTTCCCATTTTACGAAAGGCCACATTATGTCACAGGGAAAGTCAAGAATCTGCACAAGATTTCATACATTTCCAAATTCTACTTGCCTGACTACAAAGGCCAGACTCTGCCACCAAATAAGAGTACCTGGCCAACAGACATGATGTGAATTGCACATCCTTAAGCCCACCATATTGGGTTAAGATCAGTCTCATATCATACGAAGTGTAAAGCCCTCATTCACTGCCAGAATTAACTGGCACATTTTCATCAGCACAATGGCTGACCAAAAGCTCGGCATAATTTTTATTCTGTAGAATAACTATTATAGTAGGCCCTTCTTATCTGTGGTTTCACTTTCCACGGTTTCAGTTACTCATGGTCAACCAGGGTGCAAAAATACTACATGGAAAATTCCAGAAATAAACAATTCATAAGGTTTAAACTGCATGCCATTCTAAGTAGCATGATGAAATCCCGTGCCTGCCCGCTCAGTTCCGCCCAGGACATGAATCATCCTTTTGTTCAGCGTATCCACACTGTCAATGCTACGCCCCCATTAGTTATTTACTAGCCCTCTCAGTTATCAGATTGAGGATCACAGTTTTAAAGTCCTTGTGTTCAAGTCACCCTTATTTTACTTAATCATGGCTCCCAGGCACAAGAGTAGTGATGCTGGCAACTGGAAAGTGCCAAAGAGAAGCCATAAAGTGCTTTAAGTGAAAAGGTGAAAGTTCTTGAATTTAATAAGGAAAGGAAAAAACCATACGCTGCGGTTGCTAAAATCTAGGTAAAAATGAATCTTCTATTCATGAAACTGTGAACAGAATATTGTTGTAATTATTCTATCATTAGTCACTGTCAACTGTGCCTAGTTTATAAATTAAACTTTATCACATGTAAAGGAAAAAACGTACGATGTGTAAGGTTCAGTACTATCCAAGGTTGCAGGTATCTTGGGGGCCTTAGGTCGCATGCCTTGCCAATAAGCGGGCTCAAGGACTGCTGGATTTAAGCTCCTAGCAATTCTGAATCAATTTTGCAGCACTGTCCTTACATGTCTTTTTATAGTTTAAAACAAATCAGCATATATATTGTATTTTTTCAAGTGTAAAGACCATTTTGCTTATTGGCAAAAAAAAAAAAAAAAAAATTATTATACTATGTAGTAAATATTATGCCTAACAGAATGTTTTCAATAATTAAATTTTAGTTAAAATTTTAATACAAAACGTATTTGAGCTTTGTATTTAAGCATTTTTCCTCCTCATAATACATTTTCTTAAAAGGATATATTGTAAAATATCGTCCCTTACCAGTTTTAAAATCAGTCTGAGGAGAGCAGAATGAACTGAAAATCAGAATCTCTGTATCTCAGGGTTTATCAGCTGCCATAAAGACAGATCCAAGAAATACATCCATTTGTAAATAATTATTCTAACAAAAACCAAAACTTCTTGAGAATTGCAAAAATGTCATAGAGAGGTCTCTGTCCAATTATACTATACAGAAAAAATTTTAGATTACAAAATACCTCCTATTAAATATGGAGCCCAGTTTCATACAGCAATTCAAAATAAATTTTATATTTATCTGTATACAAAGTAGAAACAGACAAAATATATGTGGTAATAACATAGAAAACCTTATTATATTTTTTAAGGTATCAATCACAGTGGACAGAATAAACATTCCAATATCACCACCATTTAATGCTAGGCTCTAACTAAATGTAGTAGTTCTGTCTGGGGGAATACAGTTTAATCTATAATAAACCTTGATATGATAAAATGTCATCATCATATAAATTCCTAGTAAGGAAAACCTTGTAAGAAGAAAAACATAGGTATTCTGGGATATACTAATGGGGCTCTAAAATGTAGTCATTTTGTCAACAAGAAAAGCTAGGTGGCCAGGTGCGGTGGCTCACACCTCTAATCGCAGCAATTTGGGAGGCCAAGGCGGGCGGATCACCTGAGGTCAGGAGTTTGAGAACAGCCTGGCCAACATGGTGAAACCCCATCTCTACTAAAAATTCCAAAAATTAGCTGAGTGTGATGGCAGGTGCCTGTAATCCCAGCTACTCAGGAGGCTGAGACAGGAGCATCACCTGAAACCGGGAGGCAGAGATTACAGTGAGCCAAGATCGTACCATTGCACTCCAGCCCGGGTGACAGAGAAAGACTCCATCTCAAAAAGAAAAAGAAAAAAAGAAAAAGAAAAGCTAGGTGCAGTGGCTTATGCCTGCAATCTGAGCACTTCGGAAGGCCAAGGTGGAAGGATCACTTGAGGCCAAGAGTTTGAGACCAGCATGGGCAACATGGTGAGACTCCGTCTCCACAAAAAATAAAAAATAAAAAAATTAGCCAAGCATAATGGAGTATCCCGGTGGTCCTAGCTACTTGGGAGACTGAGGCAGGAGGATCCCTTGAGCCCAGGAAATTGAGGCTGCAGTGAGCCATGATCACACCACTGCACTCCAACCTGGGTGACAAAGGGAGATCCTGTCTCAAAGAAAAACAAAAAACAAAAACAAAAACAAAAAAACAAAAAAAGAGTAGTCATTTGATGAGAAACCTTTTTAAGGACTAGTGTTTAAGGATGTTACATGGAACAGGAATGGAAACATTTGAGAACTATTAGGTATCTTAAACGAGTTACCTACTATACAAATTAATAATAATTCAAGTGCATTGAATAATTTTATTCCAAGTTTGAGGGGAAGAAACTATAGGTCTGGAGCAGAGTTGGTCTGGGCAGGAGCCCTCCAGAGGCATCTGGCTACTCAACCTCAGGTAAGCCATGTCTGCTCTGGGCCTCTGCTTCTTCCTATCCTGTGGGATCTACTAGATCCTGAGGATTCTGAGAAAAACCTTCAGTTTGGCACTGAGTCAAGAACTCCCACAGATATGGTAGCTTCAACTGCTTTCTCTGTTTGCATCTAATGACTATAAGGAAATAATATTATAATCAGCTTAAAAATAGGAAATGATGCCTTTCCATTAGCCAAACACTAAAAATGCAGGAAACAATTTTGTCAAAAATGACTTGCTGTGACTATTGGAAAAGTTCCAGAGATTAATAGCGGTATGGACAGAATTTGTAGACTTTATAAACAGTCGTATGTTGAGGAGGTTGTTCATAAGGCTACTCACCATCACACTTCTCCAGGATCTGAACTGTATCTCCAATTTCCAATGACAGGCCATACGGAACGGTTCCTCGGAAACTGGCAATAACTATAAAAAAAGATATAGAATATATGAAGACAACCATGTCCATTACAGTTTATTATTAAATATTATTGACTAGGAAAAATGAATATAAATAGGAAGTATAATTTGATAGCTGGAACCCTCTGTCATATTTTAATTTTATATCTTTCTAAGAAAATCACTAAGTTCATATACTTTGCCAACTTCTTGGTCAGATTCAGTATTATAAACATGCATTTCAAATATATGAAATGTATTAAAATAATATAAAACATATCAATGCTATCACCCAATAACAGATATAAACAAAGGTATTGCCTGAGAGCTCCTTAAAGGACTGTGACCCTTTTGTTTCACTGCTTTCTTCACTCCCTCATCCAAATGCCCGGCCCATAGTAGTTAATAAATATGTGTTCAATAATAAATGAGGAATATATCTCCTGCTTATTATTAGGCTTGGTTTACCTTTCTGCTATATTGTTTGGAGCAGATTTCTTTTCCATAAACTATAAGCTTCTCAAGAGAAGGGACTGCATCAATTTGCTTACCATTATGTGCCCAGAGCCTAGCATAGTATGTGGTGCATAAAAGCAGTCTTCTTGTGCAGTAAGCAACAGACACACTTTATTTAGTAATGATTGGGCCCTCCTACAGGTCTAAACACACAGCCATCACAATTCCCACTTGCACAATACCACTTGGAATGGGGAGGGGGATCACAATTAATTATAGATTAATGGTTTAGATTAATTGGTTTCTGAAACATTTTGCAGAGCAGAACAGGACTAGGATGTTGTACCCATAGAGAGAAAGTACACATAGATTAGTCCTTTTCTGGCAACTCCAGGAATTATAGAGAGAATAAAGCTCAGTGATTCTTCCCTGAATAGTAAGTAAAGCTTCAGCCAGAAATGAGGAAAAGATGGAGAAATAAAGAAAATGCATTTCAACACATAAAAAGAGAGAAGACATCTCCTATGAAATACTATGCACACTGAAATCAACTCACAATTCACATCAAAAGAAAATGATTCTTAAAAGGCCAAAATTTTAGGAGGGAAACTTATAATTTTGCTTCAGAGTGAGATTTAGATATAACTCCAATCCCCAAAATAAGTGATTGCTACTGTTGGGAATGTATATTTTAAAAACCTAAAGGAACACACTCATCTGTCAAAAATGAAAACATGCCAATAAGTAATGAGCTTTTAAAGAAGTCTCATGCCCTTTTATGATCTCAAAACAAAATTAACAGTAGAGGTCAAAACACAGGACAGAAAACACAACCCAAAGTCCATGAGACAGAACAAAGTAACGATATGGATAGAAACTAATTAAGAACATTTAGCCAAGCACTAATTTATGATATCATTTTCTAACTACAGCCACGAATACCATATAGCCTCATAACGACGTGCAAACAGCTTTTTGCTGGCAAAACAATCAAGGGTCTATATATCTTGACAGATGACTTCATTTAACTTTCAGAGACCTCTTCTTACAAGGGATCAGCAACTGAACTGACAGTAGATTGACTGCAATTTAAAAGACTTCAAGACAAACGTACACTCAGAATTGCCTTTCCAAACTCTGCACTACTGATGTTTCTCTTAGAAGTCTTGGCGCATGGACTTCCCAACACAGTTCTGTACACAACACAGTTCTGCACACAGCTCCGACCGCTCAGGAACACCCTCGGACACCCAGGGCTGCCTCCCTCACTTCTGGCTCTCCGCTCTTTTTCCTCATCACTTTCTTGAACACAGCAGTACCACTAATAGACTTCATTTCTTCACCTTCCTCAGCCCCTGCAATCCAGCCTTAGCTGTGTTTTGAAATTTAAGATCTCCAGTCCCCTCAATGTGGCCACATTCATATCACCATCCAGGAGTCTTTCCTCTCGAATCTTCTACTGCTTCTGTCACACCCGCCAGCCTTCTCCAGACCTTCCTTCTTAGCCCTTCTCTTAAACGTTGGTGTGATCCAAGTTCCATCCTCAAGATGCTCAAGTGTAGGAAAATAGCATCAAGCCTGGCATTTTGACACATGGATTTGAACCTCAATCTCATCACTTATTACCTGTGTGACCTGGGTCAGGATATCAACCTCTCAGAATCTCCACACCCTCACTGTAAATCATCACTGGGTGAGTGAATGAGGGTGTGGCTGGATGTAAATAATCACTGGGTGCATGAATGAGGGTGAATGAATGAGGGTGTGGTTTAAAGGTGTGGCCATTACCATTAAATGCTCTGGTCTTCAACAGTCAGGTTCTTTTATTATTGGAAATACTATTTTAAGAGTGTGCTTTAAATTCTAAGAACCAAAAACTGCCATTACCGGGGAAAACTCATTCTTTCATAGGAGTTATTTAAAACTGGGATGATAGCTTGTCTGAGCCATCACCATGTATTATCTCATTTCTTATCCAAACAGTCTATGTGGGTGAATTCTGATTTGACTATTCAGCTATGTAATATGTAATATGTAATAAGCATTAAAGGTCAGCAAAGAAGTTCCCTAATCTCACTGGCCTTCAGATGGTTCCTCTATAAAACAAAGGAGCTAGACAAATGAACTGAAGTTCCCCTGCCAGTCTCAAATTCTGAGTCTTCGAGAGGACTTTCAGCTCAGCAGTGACATGGCATGATACTTACCAAAGAACTGTCTCCAAACCAGCCTAGTCTGTGTAATCACTGCCTGTAATCAAGTGGACACTTGTCTCCACCTGCGACAGCCATCTGATAATGCAGAAGAGACAGCCTGCTCTCAGCAGCTCATGAGGCCCTTATCAACTGCTCTCCAACTTTTCTAGGCTCACACCCAACCCAACTCTCCACACACTGCCCTATGCTCAGTCACACTCAAATTCTCATCGAGCTTTTTCTTGCAGACCTCAGTACTTTTCCATCTATTATTCCCTTTTTAGGGGGTTGCCTTCTTCACTCCTACACTGGGAAATGCAAAGCAGCTTTAATTTAAGGCTTTGCTCCAAGGTTAGGACATTAGAAGATTTCCTGATGTTACTCCTTCCTTTTTGTCATCTGTGGGTCCATGTGGAATGCAATTACTCCCTCATCTGTGTTCTCAGGACACTCTGACCACACCTCAAATATAGTAAGGCATCACATAATATTACAGCACTTCGTCTATCTGTGTCTTTCTACTTGGGAAGAGAAACTATTTCTCATTCATCTTCCAAGAGCCAGCATGAGCATCTGAGTATAAGAATGGAGTACAAACACGTGGAATGAATGAATGAATGAATGAAGCCACTGAGAAACGGTGCCTAGGTTTTAATGGATTTGGACAACCTCAGGGACTCTTCTCATAACTAAAAGTATCTAAGGAATAAGTTTTAAACTGCAGATCATATTGGAGAGGAATATTTTTCAGGATATAGTTCAAGGAATGACTTTGATCTTTATCTTCTAAAATGGCAAGTCACTCTCAATCATTGAGTTAGACAAGTAACTCCACCTTGCTGTGTACTAATGAATAGATGGATGGATACTACACTCAGGAAAAATGTTTAGGCTTCAGGTTATGAAAGAGAAAGGCAGTTCTAGGTAAAGCGAAGAATTTGAAAATATGGTTGGCTCATGTTTCTCAGTGGCAGCATATAATGTATCATAAACTAAGGAAAACCAGTTTAGCAAAGCAGACATCCAAACACCATGTATGCATTAATGAAGCCTCAATATGCAATTCTGTCAAATGCACTTAAAGCATCTGCTATTTTCAAATTCCATTTGGAAACAACTTTTCAACTAAACCCCTTTAAATTTCTCCAAGTGTTTCTACATGAAACATGTCTATAATTGAAAATGCATTGTCACCAGTTATTATAAAGTAGCTGTCTCTTTATACAAAAGTTTACTCATCATACACTTCCCAAGGGCATTTTCCCCCAAATAATATCAAGGTTTACCAAAGATGCCTACACAGCGTTTTGATCCCTCAATTTCCTTTTCTTGTTTTTCTTATAAATTGAACAGTTTCTTATAAATTGAACAGTTTCTTATAAATTGATCCTTAGTAGCTACAGGAAACAAAAGCTGGGAATATAAATATTCAGTTCTATTATTTTAGTCATACTGGCCCTGAGAGCACAATTTTAAACTGCATATAAAAACTACTGCTGTGGTGATGTGTTCATCTCTGCCCATTTGCTACAATGGAAAAATTTACTTGGATTAATAAACTCAGTTTATATGTATATAAACCCAGTTTATAGGTAAGTCCTCAAAAAATTTCTGTCAGCTGAAAACACTAAGTTCATACCATAACCATTTTGAAAAAAATGTCCTAACCAACTGCCTGTTATTACTAACAGTGTCATCATTCCTTTATATAATGATATCAGTTCAGTGCCTATTGACAGTTTATTAAGAATTAAATAGCCATGAGAAACAGTCTCAAACACAACTCCTAATTTTCTATGAGGAAGATAAAAAGAAGATAAATGATGCAGTGAAATGGGGACTCATTTCTTAGTTTCAACGATGCTATTTGCTCATGCCAAGAACCAATGCACATTTTAAAACTTTTTAACTGAATACAAAGAAAATCACAAGAGTCCATGACTTTTAAAATTTTAAAGCAAAACAAAGTATTAAGAATTATCGGCCAGGCACAGTGGCTTATGCCTGTAATCCCAGCACTTTGGGGGGCTGAGGCAGGCAGATCACTTGAGGTCAGGAGTTCGAGACCAGCCTTGCCAATATGGCGAAACCTCGTCTCTATTAAAAATACAAAAATTATCTGGGCGTGGTGGTGGACGCCTGTAATCCCAGCTACTCGGGAGGCTGAAGCAGGAGAATTGCTTGAACATGGGAGGCGGAGGTTGCAGTGAGCTGAGATCGCACCACCGCACTCCAGCCTGGGCAACAGATTGAGGCTCCATCTCCAAAACAAACAAACAAAAAAAGAATTATTATAAGTCAACTACATAGCTCTAAACCACAGACAATAACATACCCTTCCTCATCATTGTCAAAATAATATTCAAAATGATTCTACTTGGCAAAGGTCAATTCCAGCCCAGCACAGGCTGCCCTTGCCCTTTACAGGCTGACCATCTAAGATGAATGGAACACAATGCAGGAAAGAAATCATGAAAATGCTTTGTCTTTGGTGATACAAAGGAAGGAAAACTTCTCTCTTCAGGTCAGATTTTGGCTTCATCTTTCTGCTAAAAGGATCTCCAACTCATGAACAGGTTGTGGTTTAAAAGGTCACGTATGAGCCAACTGCTTACAACACAGAACACACAAAGCTACTCTTCTCAAGTTCTGAGGCTAGCCCACAGAATCCTATTTCATGGCAAAAGGGAACTTGTTTTTCACAGCAAAAATAAGCTGACTGCACCAGAAACTAAACATAAAATTTTATATCAGTGCTTGTAAAATATTGAACACTGGTGCTGAAAACATAGCAGTGTCCGTCAGAAGGCAGTGATGGAGCAGGCATTGGTGTTGTAGACATTCTCAAGGAATTCTGTGTCACGACCTCAGAGGACATTTCAAACTGGTTCCTTCCTACATCCATGTTCATTTCACATTCGGCTCTGGCATGGCATGGAAGTATCCACTAAGGTTTATCAACTTTTACGAGGATTATTTGGGGGGCTCATAAATGGAAAAGAGAACCTAGATAAGATTTGGAAGAAACAGAAAAAAAGGAAAGGGATTAAGGACAACTAAATTCTTTAAAAAAAAATTTTTTTTATTTATTTGAGACAGAGTCTTACCATTGCCCAAGCCGGAGTGCAGTGGCATGATCTCGGCCCACTGAAACCTTCACCTCCCAGGCTCAAGCCATCCACCCACTTCAGCCTCCCCAGTAGCTCAGACTACAAGCGTGTGCAACCACGCCTGGCTAATGTTTGTATATTTTGTAGAGATGGGGTTTTGCCACATTGCTCAGGCTGGTCTCAAACTCCTGAGCTCAAGCAACTTGCCTGCCTTGGCCTCCCAAAGTGCTGGGATCACAGGTGTGAGCCACCACGCCTGACCAAGAAGAACTAAATTTTTCTCAGGTACTTTACTTCATGAAATAGTGAACTATGATGGAAGAGGAAAAGGGGTCACCTCTTCTACATATGTACAAAACCCCGCTGTAGGGAAAGATAAAATATGGTGGAAAAAAACAAAGCAATAGTCTATTTCAAGGTACTTCCCTGTTTTCTAGCTGTCTGGGACAGGGCTGGAGGAAAGACAGAAGTCATTTGGAGATTTCTTTTGGTACTATCATTTTGAAAGTATAGCATAGAACTGTTTTTCTTCTTTATTCCCTTCTGTTTTTTCCCCTCCAGAAGATGAAGTTAGAAGCAAGCTGGTTATTCCTAATCGCAAGCAACTCTCTGGTGGCTACCTGTGTCACAGTAGGACTATGTGGAGATGACGTGGTATCTCCCAGATACTGCTCTGTGATTCAAATGAACTCACTGGGGAGAATAAAGAAATGCTGTGTTCCATCTTCTGGCTCTCAGACCTGCCACATGTTTGGGATCTGTCTTCATCTGGTAATAGGTTGTGCCCACAGGCCTCACACACCTTGCAGGCTCACCTAAGAGGCACAAAAATATGCACACTCAAAATCAGGACTGCATTCTTATGCCAGTTATCACGGTCAGCCTTTGAGACATGTCACACAACTCCTTTCTGGCCTATGTGACTTTGAAATATCAGAAGCATATTGAATGAAAGGTACATAATTGTTTCTGAGATATTAAAAGGTACCACCTGAAAATACATTGCTGCCTTTGACTGTTAAGAAGATAGCTCTCCCAGGGATTGCAGAACGTCATCCTCCTTGAACCACAAGGCCAAGGCAAAGAATGGTGGTAGGTACTGTGACGCACCTCCCAGATCCTTCTTTGGAAATCAGTGACACTCCCTATGGCTGGGAGTGCTGGGGTAGACAGTTCTCGAACCCTAGCACCCTTCTGGGATGGCTTCAGCTGAAGAGAGCTGCTTTGCCCAAAGCCGAAGCTACTTCTCAGGGTGGCTCACATTCAGTGAAGGCTGGGCCTTGGCACTACAACTTGGTACAACTCTGCAGGGCCATTCCCACTTAAGTGACTAAGACTGTCACTAGGCCTGCATCACAGATCAACTCCTCCCTCTGTCAAGTTCTGCTTCCTTCCTCGCCACTGCACTGAGGTGAACCCCAAGAGGACTTCCTGCTAAATACCCTGCAAGCCAGTCTCCATCTCAGGGTCTGCTTCCTGAGGGGCTCAGCCTCTTACAAGCTTTCAAGCACTCCCCATTCAGAATTTACTTCTGGCCCAATTTGTTTAAAGTCCTCTTTTTAAGGGAGAAGAAAAAATAACATGATTGCATTACTATTTTATCTTAAGGATTTTGCTAAGTTTTTCATGTGTTAGTTCTAACCTTCTATGACAGACATTCCAATACTCATTTTAGAGATAGAGAAACAGGGAAAAATAAAAATAAAAAAAAGAGGCAAACAAGGAAGAGAATAACATCAGGAGGGAATTTTTCCACATTCAGATTTGAAGACATTGTCACTATGGCAATAAATGAACCCATTTTATTCTCCAAAGGGTCATAAACAGGCTCTTCACCATGGATTTCATGTCACAAATGCTAAGGTCCTCTTTCTTTCCTAACTGGCTACAAGAAGAACTGAAGGTCAAAAAAAAAAAAAAAAATCTAAGCTAATTATTGCATCCACCTATCCATACTTTTAAAAACAATGTAATATGATAAAAAGGTTATGATTTTGGCCAACTGCCAGCCAAAAGGAGCATCCTAGAAGAGATGAGAGAAAGCCCAAACAATTATTTCAAAAGCCTCCTAGCACTTAGGAAAGGGCGACAATGTGAATTAGATAGAGACTTGGGATTTATCTCCACCACTTATGAACCATGTGGTCCGTGGTCCTTCCATTTGCTAGCACAGGATGAGTTCCCCTGCCTGGCCTACCTCACAGGATGTCACAAGGATCAAACAAATATATGAGAATTCGATGTGTAAGGAAATATGAATTAATAACATTTTTTCTATCATAATTGTCAACTGGAAATTTGCAAGTTAGATCTGAATCTGCCATAGATTCAAAAGCCAAAAAAGCCTTCCATTTATAATAGTAAATAAAAAACCCTTTCTCTGTTCTGTTATTACAGTTTCTTGGAAATCGTTATTAGGTTAAACTTAGAAAGACTGAGGCTTAAGCACCTCAAGAGGAAAAAAGGCTGATACTACTGCTTTTTCTGATAAAGCAGCAAAACAACAACAACAACAACAAAACATCTTTGGCAATGAGACTGATAAGGAAAGTAATGGGGTTAAGAGGGATTTTCCAAACACGCTAAGGCAGAGTTAGGAAGGGAGGCAGATGCAGTTTTTACCATTCACTCTGCACAATAGTATTATTTGTGCAAGGGACAATAGATAGCACCAGGCGGGAAAAAATTACAATACAGTCTTCATGTCCCAGTGGAGAATGAAGTTACAGAAGGCAAGTGGTTTTCCCACAATCCAAATGAAAAACTGTTTTAATAAAATATCATTTTGCAATCAATTGTATTTTAATCCTCTACCAATATTTGGTAAAAATAAATGAAAAGCCACCTTTTTCCAATGTGAGACGGTTAATATTCAAATAATATTACTTAAGATTAAGAACTAAGATTATTTAAGATACAGGATTAAGTTTGCTGACTTTTGGTTACTTCTAGTTTTTTTCTATAAGGGAAGAGAAAAAGAATGTTATATCCCTCTGTTCCTTTTTTTTCTGATTTCTCTCTTTGAATACTAATACTCAAAGTCACAAAACATGTAACACAGTAGAATTGAAGTGGTACATCCAAATGTCAGTGCCGTCTCCACACTGCACTGGAGGGACTCAGCAGGCCAGCCCAGTATTACGAAAGTCACCAAAAAAAGTTAGCAAATATCACAAAATGAATTGGAAGACAGGGACCCAGCCTCCACACACTCCACTTTAAAGCACCCAGCTTCTTTTTGCAGCATCTTCTATAATGTTCTCTCCAGTATTCAGCCCTGTATCAGTTCCAGTCACTCATCTTCCTCATACAACTAAGCATTTATTTTTCTGATTTTTCCTCATAGGTATTCCTTTTCCCAATGTGGATTTTGACTCCCATTCCTAGTGTTGACTTCTTAAGAGGTCTGCTAGATTATTACCTACAAATTGCCTTACACTTAGAAGAAGTCAAACTCGAAATTCCTACAACTACTTCCCCTTTTGCTCTGATGACTAAGCCAATTTCCAATTTTGAACAAATACTAATTTTTACTGGCTCTGGCCGTTGACACCTAGTCAAAAACTATTTCTCAAGGAGATAGGGGAGCCAGTGAACAGTTCAAGGAGAAACAGAGGAACAAAGTCCAAAGTTCTTTCAAAATCTAGCTCCTACACAGTTTTCCAATCTCGCCCTTTACAACTCCCTGCTCAGCAGTCCCACTGAACCTCTCTTATCTATGCCTTTCCTATTGCTTTTCCCTCCACTTGACATCTGGGCCTCTTACTCCTGTCCCCTTGACAGGTCTTCTTCAAAACAATGCAAGCATCCTCCTCTGTCACGCGCGTCCATGTGAAGAGACCATCAAACAGGCTTTGTATGAGCAATAAAGCTTTTGCAAGTCACAGGGGTTATGACTGCTGAGCTTCGGCTCAGAGGCCTGACATCCTCAAGGAAGGCTTACTCTGTACCCTAACTCCACCGCACCAGTCCACTTTACGTCCCTCCATCCTCAAGGAAGGCTTAGCCTGTACCCTAACTCCACCACACCAATCCCATTTACGTCCCTCCAACACTGATTACATTCAGCACCTCTACTTTTGGGGCTCCTTTATGTTCCCAATACCCAGCACAAAGCATGACACCTAGTGGGTACTCAACAAGTGTCAGTTGAATATATAAATGGGATGAAATCACCAAGGTGTGCAGTTGAGTCATTTATTAAATTAATATTTAATGGTTATTCTCCATGTGCCAGTATTGTGCTAGGCACTAGGAATACAATGGTGAAGATAACACTTTGCACTGGTGTTGAGTTACTAAGTCATGAGAAAGAACAAGTTTCCCACATTTTTTGGTTGCTACAAAACACAGTTCAGAGTGTGTAGATGGATAACTCTTCAGGTGCTTGGATTTTGTCACTTGGTCATTCAATTAGCACTTCTTTTATGTGCATTTAATCCATTTTATTAATTTTTATCAATTTTATCAATTTTTACTATTGGTAGGAATTTTGTTACCTCAATAAAACTAAACACATCTTTAAAGAAGGGACTAGTAGTCCAACCAGCAGAGCACCTAGAAATGAGGATCTCTTAATTGTTTAGCAAATACCACAAAAGTCAACTGGAGGATAGAGACCCACGCCCCACACATACCATCTTAAAGTACTGATGTACTCTCCTACCAAAAAGCATTCTCAAAACCATTACTCACATGTGCTGAGGTCTACTTTCAGGCTAGTTCTCCCTTCTACACCTCTGTGTTTTATATTGCCAGAGATTTTTTTTTTTTTTTTTGAGACGGAGTCTCGCTCTGTCGCCCAGGCTGGAGTGCAGTGGCGCGATCTTGGCTCACTGCAAGCTCCGCCTCCCGGGTTCACACCATTCTCCTGCCCCATTCTCCTGCCTCAGCCTCCCGAGTAGCTGGAACTACAGGTGCCCACCACCACGCCCGGCTAATTTTTTGTATTTTTAGTAGAGACGGGGTTTCACCGTGTTAGCCAGGATGGTCTTGATCTCCTGACCTCGTGATCCGCCCGCCTCAGCCTCCCAAAGTGCTGGGATTACAGGCATGAGCCACCGCACCCGGCCCAAGATTTTTAAATGTACACAGCAAACAGATACACTTATAGTTAGTTCTATTATTCTTATGTGGGAAAAAATGAAGCCCACTGACTTTTTTTTAACATTTAATTTTGAATCCATTTCAGATTTATAAGGAAGTTACAAAAATAAGCCAGGCATGGTGGTATGTGCCTGTGGTCCTGGCTATTCAAGAGGCTGAGGTGGAAGGATTGCTTGAGCCCAGGTGTTCCAGGTTGCAGTGAGCTATGATCACACCACTGCACTCCAGCCTGAGAAACAGAGTGAGATCCTGTCTCAGAAGAAAGGAAGAAAGGGAAAAGGAAGAAAAGAAGGGAAGAAAAAAGAAGTGTCAGAGGTATTCAAACCAGAGTGACTCCATATTGAACAGAGGCTGGGAAAAATAAGGCTGAGACCTACTGGGTGGCATTCCCAGGAGGTTGGGCATTCTTAGTCATAGGATGAGTTAGGATGTTGGCAGGACTAAAATACAGGTCATTAGGACACTGCTGATAAAATAGGATGCGTTAAAGAAGCCAACTGAAACCCACCAAAACCAAGATGGCAACAAAATTGACCTCTGGTCCTCCTCACTCCATTATATGTTAGTTACAATGCATTAGCATGCTAAAACACACTCCCACCAGCACCAGGACAATTTACAAATGTTATGGCAACATCTGGAAGTTACCCTATATGGTCTGAAGGGGAGGAACCCTCAGTTCTGGAAATTGCCCATCCCTTTCGTTGGTAACTCATGAATAATCCACTCTTTGTTTAGCATATAATCAAGAAATAGCCATAAAAATAGCCAACTAGCAGCCCTCAGGGCTGCTCTATGGAGTAGCCATTCTTTTATCCCTACTTCTCCAATAAACTTAACTTGCTTTCACTTTGCCTCGTGGACTTGCCCTGAATTCTTTCTTGCTTGAGATCCAAGAACCCTCTCTTGGGGTCTGGATCAGGACCCCTTTCTGGTAACAGAAGGAAAGAAAAGAAGAAAGTAACACAAATAGTATAAAGATATATTCTTAAATAAGCTTCAGCAAATGTGAAGATCTTAAATAAATAAAGTACATTTACCAAAACCAGGAAGTTAATGTTGAATAAATATACTCTCTTAGTCCATTTTGTGCTGCTGTAACAGAATATCACAGGCTGGGTAATTTATAAAGAAATTTAATTCTCACAGTTCTGGAAGCTAGCACGTCCAAGATCAAGGCACTGGCATTGTGGTAAGAGCCTTCCTGCTTTGTCTTCACATGGTGGAAGGACAAAGAACATGTGAACTACCCAAACACAGCCTGAAGCCTGAAGCCTCTTTTAATAGGGCCTTAATCCCATTAACAAGGGAGGTGTCCTCATGGCTCATGGTCCTATCTTTTTTTTTTTTTTTTTTTGAGACGGAGTCTCGCTCTGTCACCCCGGCTGGAGTGCAGTGCACGATGTCCACTCACTGCAAGCTCCGTCTCCCGGGCTCACACCATTCTCCTGCCTCAGCCTCTGGAGTAGCTAGGACTACAGGTGCCCGCCACCATGCCCAGCTAATTTTTTTTGTTTTCTTTTTTTTTTTTTTAGTAGAGATGGGGTTTCGCGGTGTTCGCCAGGATGGTCTCCATCTCCTGACCTCGTGATCCACCCGCCTCAGCCTCCCAAAGTGCTGGGATTACAGGCGTGAGCCACCGTGCCCGGCCTCCCAGTCTAATCATTTCTTAAAGTCCCACCTCTTAATATTGTCTTTTTGGCAACACCTGAATTTTTAAAAGGATTACATTTCAACATAAATTTTGGAAGGGACAAAAACATTTAAACTATAGCATATACTTTTAACTGTTCTACAGTTCATAAGCAAATTTCACCACTTGTCCAACTAATGTCATCTTTGTCCTGTCCAGGATTGCACATTACATTTAGTTGTTACATTTTCTTAGTCTCCTCCCATATTGGACATTTTCTCAGTCTTTGTCTTTCATGACTTTGGCTACTTTTAAGGATATTGGCCATTTATTTTGTACAGTATCTCTAAATTTTGGTGTGTTTCCTGAAGATTAAATGTAGAATATGCATTTTTGGCATGAATATCACAGAAGTGATGATGTGCCCTGCTTGGTGTATCTCATTAGGAGGTATATGATGGTGATAGGTTTTATTACTGCTGATATTAACCTTGATCACTTGGTTAAGTGTCTGCCAGGTTTCTCTACTGTACAGTTACTATGTTTGCCTTTGTAAGTAACAAGTATCTTAAGGGAAGATACTTTGAGACTATGCAAATATACTGTTTTTCATCATACCTCATAACATCCATTGATAATTTTTGCCTTGCAACCTCAGCCATTTCTAATCATGATGTTTTCTCACAGGGTTATTCAGACACAGCTGGATTATTTCAACTGCAATCAAAACCTGTAATGGGTTCTTGTTGAAGTGGATACAATATACTTAGTTTAGTCTTGATTTCTTTAATATAAAGTACAAAATTAATACCACTACCATAGGCAACCTTGAACCAACTACTCAGTGTATCAGGTGAAATTTCAAGTGTTTCAGAAAATGAAAAACATTTCATTTATTTCAGAAAACGGAAACAAATGAACATTTTTGTCCAATTTTCATACATGGCATGATCTCTTTAGATATTACTTCCTTAACCAAATAATTTGTATATGGGTGTTTGGTGAAAAAGATAGCTTTTGAACGATTTCAGCCAACATTTTCAAGAAAAACTGGATGGGTCTTACAATTAACTGTATTCATCTTCAGGTTTGAATCAAACCCTCTATCTTCACTGCAATTATCAGTGACTTATAAAGGAATCTGGGTAAAATGATATATATTTGCTTCATTTTCTGGCAGGAATCTAGACTTCTTAATCATTTTGTATAATAACACTTATTTTTAACTAAGGTCTTAGGACTTACTGACATTCACAGAAGTATCAGAAGTTACTAATTCTGTGGCATACTGTATGAGAACTATGTTTAACTGATTTTAAGTATTAAAATCTTACTTCAAATAAGACACTGGCTACAAACTACAGTGAGCATCTTTACAAAGGATTTACATTTTGGAAATGTTATAAAGTTGGCTATTTGGAATCAGTAACTAGATTCTGAAGCTACCTCATAATAGCCTACTTAATCGATGAAACAACTGAAATAATAATTCCACACGTAATGAAAATTGGGTGATGGGAGGGATTTATACATAGTAGAGGCAGTATAGCATGGGAGAGGTAGAGCGGTCTTGGCAAACGTAGAGACAGAATGAACATGAGCTGACTCCTCCTCAATACCGTGTTTCTCCTCCTGGCCTCCTAGAAAACCTTCATTCCTGAAAAGCCTCACCCCAACTTTGCCACAACCTGGTGATCCATCCATACTGTTCACAGGCCCCAGGAGAGATTGGATAATTATGAACACACCTTGCTTTCTTCCATCATTTCTCTTTTCCCCAAGGGAATGTAGCTGCACTGAGAACACCAATCTCTCAACCACACCCAATCCCACCCCCTATGGAAAACATAGTAGCTACCTGACCAATGGGAGTTAAGGGAATGAACACTCATGTCTTCTGGGATCTGGGTTGAGCCCAGGTCAGCCACTATTCAGACTTGCGCAGTATTGGGACTAGAAAGGCCTTATAGGAACACTCACACCATTCTACGTACGGTACGTGTAAACCTAGTATTCATGTGGCTTACGTTATCTAGGAAACAAATAAAACTGTTATTTCCACTTTACAAATTCTCTATGAAGCCTTTCTGCTTCCTCTTAATGACTATTTTTAAAATGAAAAGATATTAAGGGAAAAAATGCTGCTTGTTTATCATAGAGATTTTAATGACAAGTTAAGGCATAATTCATGAAACTCTAATAGCCAAATTGGGGAATCAGGAAAAAAATGAACATTACCAACTCAGCACTTATCAATTATAAATGAACTTTTAAATTCTTCCTCAGGGTTTTTAGAAGGCACCAGGCTCCCCTGAGAATCATGCCCTCTGTTCTTCTGCTCTTCCAATTTTATAAGCTAATGAAGCAGTTGCTTTCCACCCCTTTCTTCTCACTGTAAATTTCAGCTAACTATTGATTTCAGATGCTGTCTACAATAATTGAAATCTGGGTTGTCTTTGTTTGCAAAAAGCTACACTATTTAAAAGAAACTTAAAAAAAAAAAACTCCCTACACCGCCACCACTCCCCTGCCCCCGCCCCCATTTTTTCACGGAAATCAAAATCCCCATGCTTAGCTAGGGTTAAAATCTTTAGAAATATTTCTCCTTTGCTCTCTGCTATGAAACTTGCCAAACAAATGAGATAAATTCTCCAAAATATCTTCAAAAACAAACAACAGGTCTGGTGTTAGGGCCAAAAGCAGTCACTGATTTCACAATAGGTTAATTAGGAACAATCCATCTACTGCAGTTCTTTGGTTCAAATGATAATTTTGCTTTTGTTTTTATTTTTCTGACCATCAACAGAGGTGACTTGGCCTGTCCATGAACTAAATCTGACAATGTGCATGCCCTTGGTGCTCACATACAAACTGGGTACCCTTAACATTGCAATCCAGCCAATGCAAAGCGAAATAACAAGTGCCCAAAGATAAGAAGATTCAAAGAAGAATTTTAAACAATTCAAAGAATTTTATTTTCTGGAAGACAATCTAAAATTTCCAAAAATATGCTCAACATTCAAAAATTAAATTGAGGATGAGACATATTCTTCCCTAGGTGTGCAGGAATTTATAGATAATTTCCATTAACAAAAAGAAGAATCAAGAGCTCAAATTCCTAAGTATGTCTAGAAGAAGGTATACCTGCATGAAAAGTACATATAAGATATGACTTTTTCTCCTTTTACTAATGACTGTAATTAAGAACTATCTTATTTTATAGCCTCTGCTAACAGTCATTTGTCATTACTAACAAATATTTGTATCTTATAACTATATTGCCAATTTACTAATAGTTTCACTATTAATAATATGGGTTAATATGAATATAGTTTTAGTGAATTCTGGAAGTTAAAAAGCAATCTATATAAATGAATAATTTAGCTATTTCTAAATCTAAGTGAATGGATCAAAACACTGACCACAGGCCATCAAGACCCCAAAATAATATGCTTAAAAATTCTGAGTTTATCAGCTTCTGGTAAAATTCAAATATAAATAAATAAATATCCCTGCTATCTTTCCTATCTTTACCTCTTACAGCTAAAGGAAATACAATTAAAAGATTAAGATACTTTTTGAAAACTTTTTAAATAACTGAGTTTTAAGGTCTTTTTAGTATACTAAATGTTCAATTTTTAAACTTTTTGATAAATCCAGAATAGCAGATTTGCCTACTAAAGGATGAAGTCTTAAAAAAATTTCTGCATTTTGCTGTGAGTTCTTCCTAAAAACACAGGCAAGCAGGAAAGTCAACTTGTTTGTTTGCTTACCTAGGAGTTAAGTCTAGAACTAAGTCATATTATGGCAGAAAATCCCAATGTACAACTGGAGCTGCAGAATTAAAAATACCCAGCATTATGCAGAAAAACTTCCCTACATTGTGTTTGAAGCTGTGTGACAGGTATATAAAAGTACTGACTGTTTCTCAGTCACCACCTGCTCAGCACCCACCTGAGTTCTGATACAATAAGCAAATAGGACAGGCTAACCAAGATCTCCTCAAACAGATGAGTTAAGAGCTAATATTTTCCTTTCTTTGCCACAAGACTGAACCTTTTTTATCCTCATACATGTGTAGAAATAATAGATCACTCTGTCAGTTTTCCAAAATCTAGTTTGGTCCTGCTGGAAGTAACTTACATCAAGCTACTCACTGTGCATCAATCTTGAACCCCCCAGGTAAAAAAGTTCACCTTCACACTATTCCCCAGCCGTGGCAGGTCCTTTTGCTTGTTAAAGCATAAAACAAAACAAAACAAACATCAGTCTGAACACTTAATGCCCTTCATGTAGTCTGTAGCTTATCCCGACTGGCCTCGTGAAAAGCCAATTTTAGAATTTACATTTGTTTTGGGAAAAGGGGAAATGTCAATCATGTTTGAAGACTAGTCTCTGACTAAATGATCATACCTTCAGAAACTCAAACCTGAGAGCACTGCAAGACCATGTGGCACAGAAGATAGGCCAAAACTGACTTTGCTTTCTATGCCAAAGAGTCACTGGTACCCTAAAAGAAAAAAAAAATTAAGGAAATTTAATAAGTGAACTAAAGGTGGGCTTTTCAGGGAGCTAGAATATAATGAAAAGGTGTGGTCACTGCTAATCACAATGACCTGGCTTCAGATGTTTCTTTCATGTTCTGTCACCATCAAAACTCTGGTAAAACATGATCTAATCCCATGATCTAATCCAAATTTCATTTGGAATTTCTCCTTAAATATCTCTATACTTATCCAAGTATTTGTACTTCATTTTCCTGCCCATTTCTCCCCAGAGTTCTGGAGGGTCAACAACAGCAGCTGGAACGAAGATGGAGGCCAAGTAAGGATGGGAGATGGCCCATTATCATGTCCAGCCCTGCTGGGGGACAAACGCTAGACAGTACACAGAGGACAAAAGCTGATGCAGAAAGCCATTATGATTTTTCTCTTCTAAACTATTTTGCTCCAGAAATCAGCCTTTTATATTTAAGCATAAAAAAAAGAATCAATAAAATACTACCAATGAATATGAGGAGCTTTAGCACACTTTGGCAAATCTGTTTTGCTAGTTCAGAAACTTACTTGTTAGTTCTTAGCTGTGTTTTATATAGATGAGGTAAATACCAGAGATACGAAATGTTTCATCTATATAGGAGACTAGGTATCTGTTCTCAAAGGGCCTACACCTAGGTGAAGAAAAGGGGCAGATACAAATGAAAGTAAATAGAAAACAATACCTATTTATCCTTTGACTAGTTCAGAAAAGAAGTGATACTTGAATTTCATCCATAGCTCTACACATAAAGTGGAATAAACATTCCTGAGGCCACTTATAGTGCAGGAGGAAGTCTAACGCTTTCCCATGGGCAAGTCAGACGGATCCACTCCATGAATCTGAGCACCAGCTGAAGCACAGTATTTTATCCAAAAAGGACCCATCATTTCCATGAATTCTCCCATGTCTCCTCTGAAGCTAATTTTCCCCATCTTTCAACAGCTTCCTTCAAGTTTATGTCTTTTAATTTATTTATTGCAAGGGGAGTTCTAGTCTAATATTTCCTCAGAGGGTTCCCAAACCATTCACAGCTGTCAAACACAACTATACACAAAAAGGATCAAGGCCCCGTCTATGGGTTCTTCCAGAGTTTCTTCGCCCTGCTTTCCCAGTTTACATGAGCCAGCTGATCTCCACCACTAACAGACTACAGCATAGGCCCAGTACAAACCCCAGAAAGCCCGATATCATGTGAAGGGCATACAAAATGCTATGTTGAAAACACATGCATATGATTATTGATGCTTCCAATTAATATCAAAATTATAAACTGCAAAAGGCCACTAACTATGAGCAGGGACATTAACTTGGTACTATATTCTGTGTCAGGACAGTGTGAGAAATACCTAGAACAGAAAGGTTTACCTTTTCCCCTTCACATGCAATCTCCTCTGTCCCTATCCAGTTCCCCCCAGGAGACGCTGTGGTATGTGTTTAGCACAGTATAATCACTTACTCAATGTTTACTAAACATCTACCGCAGACTGGATACCACTCTATGTACTGAGCCAGAAGTATCCACAAACTCAGTACAAGCACTCCTCACAGCAACTCTCTGCAGTAGGTATTCTTATCTGTATTTTATAGACAAGGAAAGCTGGGCCCAGACAAGAGAAGCAGTTTGCCAAAGGTCACAAAGCTCGATGGTGGTACGGGAGAGGGTTCCAACCTTGACCAGCTGATGGCTGTCCCAGCTGTAATTACTGCTCCTTGAGAGGGGAGTAGGCACAGAGCAGTGGTGAGGAGCATGGCTCAGGCTTCTGCCCAGGTGGGTTCAAATCCCATTCCTGCTACTTATTAACCATGTGACCCCAGCCAGCTATTAACCGTGCTGTGCTTCAGTTTCCTCAGACTGTAAAATTGGGGTAATAACAGTATTTGCCTCCCAGCGTTCTGTGGGAATGGAATGAGTCCTATGGAGAACATGGATGGTGTTCAGCACAGTGATGGGCATACCTGGGCAGCAAAGGCACATGAGCTGTCAATGTTGACCATTTCTTTGACTACTCCTATAATCACCTGGCAAGTAGTTAGCAACAGTAAATGTTTCTAATGAAATGCTTATTTTCTTAACATCCAAACTCTGGTTCCTGAGCTGCAATTTCCTGCTAAGGAAGCCAAAGTCCTGCAAATTGCCCCCAAAATTCAAGTACCACTTCAGTCAAAGAGGAGCCTTTCTTCTTTTTTTATTTTTGAGATGGAGTCTCACTCACTCTGTTGCCCATGCCGGAGTGCAGTGGTGTGGTCTTGGCTCACTGCAACTTCCACCTCCAAGGTTCAAGCGATTTTTCAGCGATTCTCCTGCCTCAGTTTCCTGAGTAGCTGGGATTACAGGTGCCCACCACCACGCTCAGCTAATTTTTGTATTTTTAGTAGAGAATGGCATTTCACCATGCTGGCTAGGCTGGTCTTCAACTCCTGACCCACATGATTCACCCACCTCGGCTTCCTAAAGTGCTGGGATTACAAGTGTGAGGCACCGTGTCTGGCTGAGAAGCCTGTTCCACATATCCTTCATGAATGATTTCCACAGTTGCTCTACAAAGCTGAGGGAAGCATGTGTAGGGAGAAGCACTGAAGCTGTGAGATGTACCTGAACTTGGTGCTGAGTTAATGCAGAGAGCTTTGGCAAAAGCCTCTGTTTCTTAAACCCTTAAGATTTGGTGTTTACTCCTATTCAAGTTGTAAAGAGCATCCAAGGCAACCAGACAGGGTGACAGAGCAAAGTTACACTCCCCCTCATAAAAACACATCCTTTGCTTCTCATGGAGCAAAAGCTCAGGAAGAAAGCACAACATTAGATGACATCATGCCTTCCGGATCAGAGACCAGAGGTTTTAGGTTATTAGCCTTTCTACTATTTTTTAAATCAGTAATATTGACGGACTTTTGTTTGTTTGTTTGTTTTTAAAAACTCTGTCCTTGGAATCCAACCACTAGAATACTAATGAAAGAGAAACAGGCAAACAGGCATTTTGTGCTCCGTCCCTGGAAAGGGGATGCATACCTTGTGCAGCATTATTTCTACAACTTGAAAATCGATAAAGAAAATCCTCATCAATTCATTGTATGTCTTTTAGAAATCAACAAAAATTATTTTCAAAAACATACTTACTCTTTAATCTATATTCTAGCTCTTTTCATGTCATTTTAAAAAATAAAACTTTGATATTTCACATTACTGCCAGCCAGCAGACTGAGTGACGCAGTACAGAAACATGTCTCTTTTCCTTATCAGTCATAAATGCTGTTCAATGCGTGTCCTTCCTAAACTGCTTTGTTCATGGCTTTCCGTGGCAAGAAAATGTTTATTGTGTATACGTGAATTCTGTTTTTCATCTCCACTTGTTTTTCAAGAAAGACTATTTATGTATGCATCTTTGAGGCGATACAAGGATGCAATGCTTTCAATTTTCACATAAAATGACTTAATAAAAATCATCAATCTGCCTTAAAAATGTAAAGATTATACTGGATAATTCAAGCATCACACGGGGCCTATCTCAGCCTTTAAATATCATCTCAGGCTTTAAATATCATCTAAACGCTGAGACTCTCACATTGATATTTCTAGTTGGGGCTTTTCCCTTGAACACCAGATTAGTATACTTAGTATATTCAACTTCTTATTTAATTCCTCTATTAAACCGAACTCCTGAACTCTCTGTCCCACCCTACTCAACTCACAGTCCAAAATCTGTTCCGTTGTTAGCCTTCCATCCCAGTAAATGGTCAAGGCATTCTTCCGGCTGCTCAGGCCAAAAGTCCTTTACTTCCTTTCTTGCCTCCTTTCTCTTACATCCTTTACCCAACCCATCAACAAATACTCTCCTCTACTTGTAAAATATATATCTGGCCATTTCTTGCCCCTTACACCAATGCCAACCTAGTCAAATTACCATCATGGGTAGTATCAACAGCCTTCTAAAGGTTGATAGTATCAACAGCCTTCTAAAGCTCTTCCTGCTTCAGAAACCTTGACTTCAGTCAATTCTCCACTGAGAGCCAGAGGGATTCTTCTAAAACTTAAGGTAGATCATGTCATACCTCTCCTCAAAATAACACAATTTCTTTCTTCATTGGATACTGACAGACATTGGTTATTTTCAAATTTGGGGCTCTAATGAACAATGCTACCAAGGCCTATTCTTGGTTATGCATAATGTATAATTAACAAAGTAATACAAACCTTTCTGAACTAAATGTCTTACCTTTTATATTCTAAGCTACAGAACTTCACAGGAAAGGACAACTTCTTTCTCATTATTTCATGCTACTAAATACACTCACAAAATAACCAAATTTCCAAGTTAAGAAACTTAGTTTGCATAACACAGCTGGTCATTGAGAAAGCACTAATCAACAGAAATGTTGAAGACCAACCTAAAGTATTTAGTGACATTGATGATAGTACAGATGTCTTCCAAATGCTGACATAAGCCAAATCCTCAATATTCACTCAGCATCCACCATACGCCAGCATCATGCTGGGTGCTAGGGATTCAGTGATAATAATAATAATAATAATTAAAAGATGCCTTTTCTACCTCATTTTCATTGAGTTCTCTAAGCTCTTACTGAGCTTCCAATTAGGCTCTATGCAAGGGAAATCACCACAAGCTCCAAGATACCCTGGTTGAGGACAAGGAATACAACAGACCCAGCTTCCAATTTATACCGTGGGTTAGAGTAGCTACTCACTGTTCACCTGAGCTATTTTAGCAGGGAGACCTATGAGACTTCTTGCCCTTCTGGTCTTAGTTTAAACTGCTGACTGGCCAGGGAGAGGACAGCCAACTCTATCAATGTGATAAGTTCCTTTTTCAGCCACCCTAATGATAGCTCCTGCCTCAGCCCCTCTGATTCCTCCTCTATTCAGGTGCCGGTATGACCTATCCAAACGAAGTCAATCATATTCCTCTCACATAAAACCCTTCAATGGAGCCTCAAGACTAATGAAATCAAGTGCTAACCCTCTGTGGCCTGGCCCAGCTGCCTGCCTTAACTGGGGCCTCATCTCTCACTATCTTTTATTTTCTTTATCAGCAACACCAGATCCTTGTAGCTCCTATCACTCATAATGCTGCTTCCTAACTCCAGGTTGCTCATGTGTTTCCTTCTGCTGAGAACAGCCCCATTCACTGTTTGATCATTTTAGATTCAACTAAGAGGGTGTCCCCTCCACCAGAAGGCCTTCCCTGGCTACTTCTACACAAGCATACAGCTAACTCCCCCAACCCCTGGGCTCCACCTTAGAACTCCCATGATACCCAATGCAAACCCCTCTCATTGCAGTCACCTCTCTATCTGCACAAGCAACAGACTCTTCCACTAAACTTTGAGTTCCCAGAACTCTAACACTAGTATATCATCAAACACATAGGAGAGCTTAATAAGGGCCTCATACACCTGTCCCCTACAACAGGGGTCCCCAGCCCCCAGGCCATGGACCAGTACCATTCCTTGGCCTGTTAGGAACCCAGTTGCACAGCAGAAGGTGAGTAGCAAGTGGGTGAGCATTACTGTCTGAGCTCCGCCTCCTGTCCGATTAGCAGTGGCACTGGATTCTCAAAGGAGTGTAAACCCTACTGTGAACTGCACATGCGAGGGATCTAGGTTGCAAGCTCCTTTTGAGAATTGAATGCCCTAATGGCTGATGATCTGAGGTGGAACAGTTCATCCTGAAACATCCCCCCCACCCACCCTTGTCTGTGGAAAAACTGTCTTCCACAGAACTGGTCCCCGGTGCCAAAAATGTTGGGAACCGCTGCCCTACAACAGGGTCAACAAATAACAGCCTACCAGCTACATCCAGTCTGCCACCTATTTTTGTAAGGCCTGTGGGCCAAGAAAGGCTTTTATATTTGTAAATCCTTAGATAAAATTTTAAAAGAGTAATATTTTGTGACATATAAAAATTATATAAAATTCAAATTTCAGTGTCCACAAAGTTTTATTGAAAGATAACTACATTCATTCATTGATCTACTGTCTATGCCTGATTTTGCACTATAATGACAGAGTGGTGTGGTTGGAACAGAGATTATATGGCCCCCAAAGCCTACGACATATACTATCGAACCATTTACAGAAAGAGTTTTCCACTCCTCTCCAACTTCCATTCCCTTGCCTATTACTCTCCTGGTCATCTCACTTCAAGGGCACTTTGAACTTCCATTGGAAATACAACAAAAGTTCAAATTAAAGAGAGTGGAAATGACTGAAAGTGACTGGAGATGGGAGATCGGTCTTCTGCTGTAAACAGAAAATGCTGCTCAGCTGGGCCAGGTAAGGACATATTGAGCTTGGATGAACTCATTTGCTACTCAATGGTACCTTATCATTTGGGACAACTATTAAAAAGGATAAATAATAACATAATTCAACCTCACAAATACATTGGAGAAATCTGAGACTTGTAGAATTCTAAAGTCTCAAGCCTCTAGGCCCAGAAAAAGGAACTGTGTATAGTGAGAGGCTACCTTTCCTTATTCCTTTTTTTGTTTTGTTTTCTTGTTTTTGAGAGTGAGTCTCGCTTTGTTGCCCAGGCTGGAGTGCAGTGGTGTGATCTAGGCTCACTGAAACCTCCGCCTCCCAGGTTCAAGAGATTCTCCTGCCTCAGCCTCCCAAGTAGCTGGGATTATAGGTGTGCACCACTACACCCGGTTAATTTTTGTATTTTTAGTAGAGACAGGGTTTCACCATGTTGGCCAGGCTGGTCTCGAACTCCTGGCCTCAGGTGATCCACCTGCCTCGGCCTCCCAAAGTGCTGGGATTACAGGCGTGAACCACCTTGCCCAGTCCTTTACTCATGTTTTTAGTTAATTTCAATTAACTAATGAAAAAATCATTTACACCAAACTGATAGGCAAATGATACATATTAGCACATTTGGCTTTTGTGATTTTGGTCAAAGCAGATTTAATGAACTTAAAATAAGTGGAAGACTCGCCTGCTAAGAAACTGGGCTGTACCAAAGAGCTTTGATTGTACAGAGCCATCAAGGCACAGGCTCAGAAAAATAGAAAAAAGAAAGGGACTGGGTTTATTTTTCAAATGTTTATTTGACATCCTTCTCCAAACACAATTTCCTTCCACATCATTTCTTAAGTACTGATTTGAATACCAAGAAAAGAAGCTGAGACAAGGCGGGTAAATCATAATCTTTTCTCTGAACTCACAGTTCTAGTGAAGGAGAGAGCCATGAAACCAGTGAGTTACCACTCCATTTGAGAAGGACAGAGCTAAAGGTGAGTACAGAGCAGTACATAGAAGAGGATTAACGATACATCTGGGAGACAATAAAGCTCCATGACAAAGATCGCCCTAAACTTGAGTTTTAAATGAGGAAAAGGATAGCAAGAGAGAAAGGAAAGGAATACCAAGTCATCTAGGGAGTTAGTGGTAGCTAAGTCTCACTAGAGCATGAAGTACAGGTCCCAGAGGGATGAGAAGGCAATGGGAAGTGGTAAATCGACTTTTTAAAAAGATTAACCTGAAGAAGGCTCCAACAAAGGAATATGTTAATATGTTCAAAATCCAAGCCCTCTGAGGGCTGAGAATCTAATAGGTAAAAGCAAAGATAAGAAATGGTTTCTTATATCTTCCTTACATATTGCTCTGAGAATATATATTCCTATTCCTAAAGGGAAAGTATTTTGTTGGCAGAATGGAGATCAGACGTTGCATCAAAAGGACCTATCAATGTTTGTTTGAAAACCGCTACCCCACTGTTGCAAACACAGAACTACATCATCTCACTAGCATAATCTCAGCACTAAAGGTTTATCAGCCCAATGAAATGGCTGAATTGTAATTGCCGGATAATAACTTAAAACGATCTGGCTAGTCTCTTTAAGAATTATCAAATACGACAAACTTCAACTCCAAAGGAAAACTTTCGCAACAACTTGGATCAAGTAAAATGGAAACTCAAGAGACGAATGAACACTTCTCATCATCATCTACACAGCAAGATAGCAGTGCTCTGCTCTCTAATACAGTCAGCTGCACTGAAAACGGAGCACAGGTTGCTGATGTCTCAGTCTTGCTACAAAAAGTCTCTAATTGCCTCACTGGGTTCCCTTTGTCCTTTTCTTTCTCAGCATTTGACAACAAGCATTTCTCACTGAATCATCCCACTGCTCAAACCTGCTCGCATGGTCCTGATTATTTTTTAGACCACCCTCTAATTATTTAAACATAATAATTAATGCTGTGGCTAGAACTTTCCTACTGTCTACCTCAAATATAAATCAGATACCCAGTAGTGCTTGTCTTGCAATATTATTTTGCAAGTAAGGTACAATTTTGAGGTTTTCTTCTTCTGTTTCTCAGTATCTGACCCCTTCCAGCTGCGCTTGAAAAATCCATCACTTAGTTGGTGGCACCCAGCTCTGAAATGTGCCCGCTCATTCCTTGGTTCTGTGCTCCATCACTGGGGTCCACTGGATCCAACACATCCTGATAAGTTAATTATTGTGAATGTGCAAGTACAGAAAGGCTGGATGACCACTCCGAGAAAACAAAATCTCAATTAAACCTTCCATGTGAAGACTGCACATCCACTCTTCCCACCCCAGCATATCTGAGTCTCCTGGCAACCCTAGAGAAGAAAGAATGTTTTTAAGCTCTCAAATTATACATCATAGAATTGCTTCTTTCAGGTAGGTTCTGGATATTAAACTGTTTTATAAAAATGAAAATCCTAAACAGCCTCAAAGGGAGGAAAATAAAATGGGGAAAAAATAATTCATAAAATGTTACCATCCATTTGCAGCATAAGACCAACAATTGATGTTTGCAACATCTTTTGCAAAGTCAAATTGAGGTTGGATGAGAACTGTTAGTAACCCTTGAACTTCCATGCTAATTTAAAGGACAGAACTTGTCACTGTGTTGAATAATCTAAAATGTCAGCCAGCAGTCACTCTTGAACTTACATGGAAATTCATTAGTTCCAACAGACAGCAGTGTTAATGGAGACGGTAATTGCACTCATCAGGTGGTTTGTTTGCGTGTGTCGACAGAAGGAGATACTAATTCGAAACAATCTGAGGCCACTTAATTCTTGGAAGTAGAAGTATAAACTACTGATGCATCACAGAAATAAATCATTTGTGCAAAATACAGCTAAAATGAAACAGTATCATGATTCATTGTTTTTCTGAATATTCATGACAATTAAATAGCTATAATATTTCAAAAAAGATCTGAATGTCTGAATCATTGCAAATGTAACTTTCTGATTCAAAATGACTTGAATTTGCTTTCTTAATAGAAGAAAGCAGTTCCATAGGAGAACCATTACATTTGCGGGAAAAACTTCATGGTATCAAGAACTCCGCTACTGGCATGTCACATCTCCAATTGAAATGCTGGCTGCAGATTCCTACTGAACAATATAGAGGATCAGGATCTTACAGAAAAGATGACCTTTTAATCCTAAACTAGCATTTGGGAGTGTAACAGCAAGCATACAGGAATCTGTTTTCTAAGAAGAACACACCTCAAGACTGAGAAAAGGGGTGGGATAGGCATTCACGTTGGATTTGAACAGCAAATGCTCAAATCTGAGACATACATTCAACTGTACAAACAAAACTCCTGTTCAAAGTCAACTATGTAGAACCCACTTGGCTGTGTTAGTGCCGCCTCAATTAATGCAGCTAAATAGTGGGTTAACATCCTTCAAGTATTTCTAAACCACAATGAAACTACAAAAATCATGAAACAGGAGCAAGGTGGCTGTAGTGAACATATACTGTTGGTGCACCTCGCCTTTCATCTTTTCTAATATTATATTTATTTCCTATAGTTTGAGGGTTACAGGCCCCACACATTCTACACCCTCTCATTTGGGCAATGAGAAAAGTCTTAACAGACTCTTCCTTCAAACTTTAACCAGAGATGGTGAGAAAGACCTTTCAACTTTTGGGACTTTGAGCTCTGAGACAGATGAAAGGCTAGAGCCACATGGATAAAGCTTGCTAGAATAAGTCTTTACAGAAGGATGAAGAGAGCTGTGATGATACAGTGAACTTGTAGACCCAACAGGTGCTGCAGCAATAGTCAAAGTCAGCTCCTCAGATTTCTCAGTTCATGAACTTTTTAAAAGCAAGTTTGAATTTTGGGGAACTGTCATTTGTAAAAGCACTGGCCACAATCTATGGCAAATACTCAGGAAGAGGTGCGACGTAGGACAAGGATGATGCCCTTTAAGGCAGAAGTCACTGGTCCATGTTCTCTTGTGATTTGCAGTGTACCATGGTGAAACTATGCCGGTCGGTCCTCTTCACATAGTACCACCAGTCAGAATAGGGCAGAGGGAAAAACAGCAGGAAGATTACACAAATAGCAGGAGCATCATACTACCATTACCTATTAACTACTAGGTCAAAGAAGCAGACACTAGCAATCACAAAAAAGCAAGAAAGGATGACACTGGATCCAAGGATGTGGAAAGAGGGGTTGGTTCAGATACCTAGCAAATAAGGAGGGCTGACCCAACTGAGACATCCTTCACATAGTCGTTCCACTCCCTGTCTTGTCTGCTGGGTTTCAGTGGAGTTGAGCATCCCTCTCTCACCTGGTGAAGGTGAGACACCAGAGACTTTTGTTGTTGTTTCTTTAGGAAACCTTAATTCCACTTTCTTATCTTCACAGTTTTCTTTTCCTTTTTTCCTTCCTCCCTTCCCTCCCTCTTATCTGTCCTTCTTCATATAAGCTTTATAGTATTAAAAACTGATCATATCTTCCTACAGACTTCTCAGAAAGAAAACCAGGTCCAGTTCTTATAACCTTTCATTGTGTGCACTGATTCCTAACCTTTAATCAAGTTTGAGCCTCTTCCCTCACTCCCCACCACTCTTTCTTTTCTCTCTCTTGAGCTGCAGTTCATCAATTGGCTTTTTTCAAGGTGAATTTGCTATGTGTATTTCATCACTTCAAGCCTCTTCAAATTAATCTTATTGCCACAGGAGAAGTGCTTGCTTTACTCTAGAACATTCTTTAAACTATTAAATGAACCCCTGAAATATACAGATTTATAAGAGAAATGCTGACAAACCAGAATTACAGTGAGGTGAACATGTCAATAAAGTGTCTCCTGATGAAATACTGAAAGATACAGGCATGGTACATTACAAAGTCCAACAAACAATTCAAATGGTATTGCTTCCTGGGAGTCAAAACAAAAAGCATGTCTACCAAAAAAAGAAGGCAGTGGGTTTGCATGACAAGACTGGCCATTATCTCCATAGGAACAAAGCTGGAAAATACAAGTAAAAGCGCTGAATCCACTGCCGTCTGCGGAACAAAATTCCCCAGAATTTTTAATCTTGTCATAAGACCCTTAAGTAGGTCATAGCAAGCTTAGAAAATTTTGATAGCAAGAAAAATGTGATGGGTGACAACGTGTACATCATCTTGGAGGAAAAGTCAGTATTTTGTTATTCTGACCCAACCTCAACTGCATTAACATTATGAAATATTTAGGAAGAAAATATACAAAAATATCTACTCAAACACAGAAACTAAAAAAGTTCTGTGCCAACTTCAACTAAAATGTTTGATAACTAATTAGGTATAAGGTGCTGCTGATTTTAAATTGGAAATCCGAAGTGCATGGCTATCAACTACAAATTAAATTAAGAAGCTATTTATACAAATAAATGGATTAGATTTCTAGGAAAACCTTTCACATATCACTATAATGATGTTTCACATAAACGCTGTCCTTGGCTTCCATTTCTCAGGCTGCTTGCTTTATTTTTAAAAAGGGCCTTTTTGTATTTTGGTATTTGTTGTAAGGAACCAATGAAGGATCTGTCTTATTGTGAATTCCTCCCTACACAACAATGTGTAGAAGTCAGTTTCCCATGCATGATGTGAACACCATATAGAAGAGCAAGAAATTGCTGAAAAGTAGGCCAGATTTTATTTCCAGCCATATCCTTGTGATTCTCTGTTGTTTATCTTTATTGGCTCATTTTCTCCAAAGCCCCACACTTGCCTTAAAAAGGTGGAGGGATAGGAAAGAGGTGAAAATAAATGTACTACCTTTTATTCTAGCTTCGAATTAACATTGAAGCATCCACTGAAAAATTTTCTCTAATATATTTTACTTTCCATGACAAAAAAGACATTCTAATCTCTGAGGAAAGAAAAAATGATCTTTTTACAACATTCCTAAAGGGGAAAACAGGCATTAAAGTGCTAATTAATTTAGCTAACAAATGTAAATAAAATAAAGCTCATTGTAATAACTTCTGACTTCAATCACTAAATATATCTGCTAATTGTAGCAATAATCTGAGTAAGCAAACAATCTAGTAAGAGATACAGTATATTTTAAAATTTCCAATTTATATACTGCACATATTTCTGAAAAGCTCAATATAAAGCAAATAATTCCAAGTGAAATATAATATGCAGACAGATGCATCATAATCTAAAAATAGGCCAAACTTCTTCATTGTTCTAGAGTAGAAAAAAAATGGGCTAACAAAAACCAATATAAAAATAATCATTTTTCTTGCTATTACCTACTGTTTGAGGCTTAAAGAAGAGAAAGGTGAAAAAGCATAAAACTTCAAATTTATGTGGATTTTTGAATACTCCCAACCCCACTACAAAAAGCAAAATAAAACCAAGCAAAAATCCCTCTTCAGGGAGAGTAGCAGTAAATGCCTTTTATTCTAATAGCACATGCTACATCCTGCTAATGAATTCAGCAATACTTTTCAAGGTGTGCCCTAAATTACTTTCTGAATTTTATTTGCAATGATTTCTCACTTTCATTCAAAACTCAAACCTTACCCGCGTTTAGGCTGTATCACTGTTTTCCTGACCTTTTCAGTTAGGACTGTGCTTACCTTTCTTGACTTCATGGGTTATGACTGCTTGACCAGCTTTCACGGTCACAAGATTACTAAAACAGTTCTGCTAAGGAGATGGATGGAGAGAGCTGGCACTAGTTTTCCAACATTCACACTCATTGCCCCAAGTAACACAGTCCTTGGAAATCTGAGCCACTACATCCCTGTTGAAGAATCCTAATATTTATTCTTAAAGAAATAAGTCTTAAGAGAACTAGTAAGCTCAGCATAAAAGCCACATCACCATTAATGTTTCCATGTGAAATATAGTGCTCAATCTGAGGCAATACCTAGAAATAAGAGTTCTCAAATGATAGCATCTAAACTTACAAATCCTGCAAGAAAGGAGCACATTTTCAATTCATGGGCTAATCTATTGTGCTTTTGATTGGGTTTTTGCTCTCAGCTCTCTCAAACCTAATGCTTTCACTTGCATACTCATATGGGAAATACAGAGAGAGCTGTTCATGTGTGCATTTTGAGGGCAGGATGGAAGGAGAAAGAGACGATATACAAGGCTAAATCATCTGACTGACTGAGTTAACCACAGTTTTACAATGAACCAGGTAACCATAGTGGAATCAAATACTATTCCTGAATCTCCTTCTTCAAATGGCTAATAAAAAATTTTAAATATATTTTTAAAGGAACTAAGCAAGAAAAGGACACTAAATATATGTTATTTTTTGAAAAGTGGCAGGTGGAGGAAAGGAATAAAACTCTAGCATGGCTCAGAATTGGGCCCATGTCCTCTGCCCCACACATGGTAATGAGGAAATAGGATCAGCTGACTAAACCCTGAACATCCTCACTTAAATTCTCTAAACTGGAGAAGTTAAATTGAAATAGAAAGTTATAAAGAAAGAAACAATCCTTGAGACTAGACTCGTATGTACCAAGGCACCCTGATCACATTCCAAGATACTAAGCAGAGTCGGAGTCAAGCTGAACCATGCATAGCTGCATGGAGTGGGCAGGGGCCTAGGGTATTCAAAAACCTTGGCCAGATGCGGTGGCTCCCGCTTGTAATCCCACACTTTGGCAGGCCAAGGCGGGTGGATCGCTTGAGGCCAGGAGTTTGAGACCAGCCTGGGCATCATGGTGAAACCCCATCCCTACTAAAAACACAAAAATTAGCTGGGTGTGGTGGCATGCACCTGTAAGCCCAGCTACTCAGGAGGCTGAGGCAGGAGAACTGCTTGAACCCGGGAGGCAGAGGTTGCAGTGGGCCAAGATCTTGCCACTGCACACCAGCCTGGGAGACAGAAAAAATGACTCAGTCTCAAAAAAACAAAAAACAAAACCAAACAAACAAACAAAAAAGACACAAGGAGAAAGATGGAGTAACCAGCCATCTTTTTATGCTCTGGACTGAGGAAGTTTCTCATGATGTGGGACTTTGCATGCTTCATCTGGGAAAGTCCTGGACACACAGAGATGGTCAACCCAGACCCAGGACCCCTAACTGTACTCCATTCCAGCTGAGTTCTCCCTACCCTCATGCCCTTGGATTAAAAGCACTGCATTAAAGCTAATAGCCAGTCCTTAAATGGTAGGTGGGGATTTGGAAGACAAATTAGTCCCAGATAAAGTAGAACTAGGATCAAGTGAACTCACTTTTGCGTGGTCAAAGCACACAGATGATATGGAGAGTAGCCGCCACTATGTATGAGTGAGATGAAATAAGGACAATTATAAAAATATACTAAAAAAAGAAAAAAAAATCTAGCATGCAAAGACATATGTAAACTAAGACTGTAAGAAACATAACCCCAGAAACATAAGAAGACTTCCAGTGAATATGCCACATTCCATAAAAACTTCATAAAACTATGAATTCTATAAAAGAAGGACCCAAAGACTAGAAGATAGAACAAAAGACCAAAAAGGAAGATTGTAGAAATCAGGAAATGCATGGAAAACAGAACAATAGTATTATGCAGTTAATAAACAAATTAGAAATAGCAAGGGGCAGAGGAAGTGAAAATCTAATTAATGGCATGGAGTAGAGAGATAATCACTGAGTGTAGCAGGAAAGACAAATAAATTAAAGGAAGGAGAGAGAAGGTAATACATGAAGAATTGAGGTAAACAAACGTAAAGATAATTGTTGTTCTGGACACAGAAGTGTTCATATTAAAAAACAAAACAAAACCAGTCACTACAGAAAATTACAACACTCATTTAAAAAAAGCTCTCCAGAATAAAGGAAGAAGTCAATGTACAGATCAAAAGGACATTCCAACACCAGCAAAAATTTAAACATAATTTTTAAAAAATCGAGCTATAACTTGAAGAAGTTTTTGAACATAAGAAAGAAAAAATTGTTCTTTGATCTAGGATCTTAAAAGAATAAAAAAACTTCAAGTATCAAATATAAAAGGAAGTTATCTACTAGAGGGAGAAAGACAAGAAAAAAAAGCTGACTACAGATATCTTCACAATAATATTCAGTGTCAGAAGACATGTCTTTAAAAAAGGAAACAGGTATGGCCCAAGAATATTAAATCCAGCTAATCTGCAATTCAAGCATAAAAACAAAAGGCAGGCATCTGTAAACACATAAAAACTCAGGAAATAGCACATCCATGAGTCTTTCCTTAGAATAAACAAACCAAAAACAAGGACGTGACAATGAAAATTTGGATAAACAAGAAATGAATAAAAATAAATAATCAGACATGGAAAAACTGTGGCAAAAGGATTAATGGTGAGCATCGAATCCATTTAAATATAGAACTAAGACTAAACAACTGGGGCATTATGATTGCAGTTCAGAGGATGAATGTTGTAAAACCTGAAAAAAAGAAAAAAATAACACAAGCAACATAAGGGGAGGTGGGAGAAAGCACAAGTGTGTTAATCTTCTCTGGTTTCATAACAGGGAGACAATATGTAATATCTAAAATGTCTAAATTTCATTCGCTTTTAAATTTTTTATGTTGAGATATATGTAACAAAGAGTACGGATCTTAGGTATACAGTTTGATGGGTTCTGACAAGTCTTGCACTTTTTTGTTGATACAGGTTTTCATTTCTTTTGAATAAATACCAGCAGAATTACGAGATCATTAGACAGGGGTAAATTTAATTTTATAAGAGACATTCTCTCATAGGGTCTATATCATTTTACATTTCCACCAGGACTGTATGAAAGTTCCAGTTGCTCCATATCCTCATATAAACCTTGTATTTTTAGTAGTTTTAATTTCAGCCATTCTAATGGTTATAATACCATTATGGCTCCAACCTCCTAATTTTTTATGATGCAATTAATCAGAAGTTAAAAGGTTATCCAGTTTCATTTTATTAAATGTAAAGCTTTAAACTTTAAAATAGCATGCAAAGCATGTTAGCATTGTTATAAAAGTATTCATGCCTGTCTACCTATCCACTCATTCATCCTTTTATCTGTATATTTGAAGAGGCTGATATTCCCCAAATCATAACATTTTATATCTGTCAAGTAGAATTTGGAGGTGTTTTGTAACTGTCTTCTTTATATTTTTCTATGTTACTTGGATTTTATAAAATGAGTACATCTCATTTTAAAAAAATATGTAAAGCCATTATTTGTTGTTTGGGGGATTGGGAAGCCATAAAGCCACATAAATGTGCACAGAGGAAAAAATATGGAGTTGAGGTCAAAGTGCTTTTAAAGAATTAATTAGCAGGCATATCAATAGGTCATCTCTATTTTGGAGACTTTTGAGTCCTCAAAATCTTTTTAGGGAGGAGCAATGAAAGCAGCTGAGTGATGACAAATACTAATGTCACCCTGCCACATAATTGGATCAGGGCTGAAGATCAATATGCCAAGTGAGGTCAAGAACAGTCTGGAGGTGACAGTACTGTCACTCCTGTGCCACCACTGGCTGTGGAGCTTCAACTGCACCCAGGACAGGCTGCCCCCTTAGTGTTATTAAGTGTGTGTCTTGACAACCAACACCAGCAGGTCACATTTCTCCTCCAAGTGACCAAAGTAACAAAAAAAACAAAATGCTAGGAGAAGCTAGATAATTCTCAAAGAAGTCAAACTCTGTTTGGTTCTAGGGAAAGAACATAACCTTTGGAGCCAGCTAGAGCTGATTTAAATCCTTGTTCTTTAGTTACCAACTGCAATGTTTTATGGCTACAAGCGAGATTACGTCTATTGCAACTCAACAGGAACTTCTTAAAAAAGGCAACATATTAGATGAACGTCGCTATCTTCTAGGCCTAGGAAATGGTGCATACCAGCAAATTTACCCATGGAAGCATTCATGTTCACTTTATGCTGCTCCTTTGCTTCTGAGAGGTAGTCTAGTTTTTTCACAGTACAAAGTGAATAACAGGAAAAGCACTTGGAGGAGGCAGAACAGAGAAGCTATGAGTATTAACATTCTCTTACCATGATATATTATATTGTTTCCGGCTCAGTGAATCTCCAAGATCCCCCAGAATTATCATCCATATTTCAACACACACTTCAAATGCATTCCTCACTTAAGTATAAGTGATGTCAGAATTGTCTCCAACTCTTCCATTATTATTTCAATGAAAAGATGTTTACTGATTACCTACAGTAAAAGGAACCCTGCCACAATTCCTGCTGATAACATTGAATTACCAAGCACTTTCTGTGATATGTAGAATACTGAAGGTTTTAAAGAGGATTTCATTTGGGGGGGGCGGTGCTTAAAGATGCATAAATCTAGTTATAAACTATCATTTTTCCTCTTTTTCCCTTAAGTAATTGCCTACTTGAAGTCTTGTTTTTTTTGTTTTAGTTTTTGTTTTTTTAAATAAATTATACCTATTCTTAAACTAACCTCAAAATGATGAATGCAGGAAAGCCTTATCTTTCTGAAGGATTTTCTGACTCTCAAATTGCTGACCACTTGCCCCCAGAGCCAGCTTTACCTAGGCATATGGGCTAGAGCAGAGTCACAGACATCTCCTATTTGGACAGAACTATGTTTAAAAACAATTATAACTGCTGCCAACATTTAAGAATTAGGAGTTTTTCTCAAAAAAAAAATTCGTTTCAGCTTTTCCTAAAAAGATCAGGGAACCTAGTTACTCCAGGTCTTTACTTCCCATGTTAATAACTTAGTTTGAGTTAAATAACACCTGATCCCTTTAGATGGAGAACACAGTCTCCAATTATTCCTATAACTTTCACCCAGACCTCCATACTCGTGCTTGGCCTCAGTTAGCATTTAAGCTTTCAGACCCTACCATACAACACATTTATTCTATTGTAATTGCCTTATTCATACTGCTATTTTTACTAATAAAATGTAAGTGGTTTGGGGCCCAGACTTATGATTTACCTTGCATGTAACCTACTACCTGGGAAAATAGACTCTCTCTATATGTATACTGACCCAATTTTAAGTGAGGTCAAAATGCTTTAGAGAAAATTTAATGAAACTGATTTATTAAACAACAAAAAGCAATTAAATGGAAATTCTCCAACAAGATTCTCAAGCAGTAGAGATTAAATTTCTAGTTTCTGTACTATGAAATCTTACCTTCTAACTCATCAGAATTCTAAAGAGAAACATCTTCTTATTTAAGTGATACAAACAGGGGAAATTCTACAACATGTAGACACTGTACTTTGGTTTCAAAATGTACAATAATAATGGCTTAAATAAATCATTGTGCTCCACACAGAAGAAATATTAGACGGCATTAAGAAGGATGTTGTAGAAGAAAACTTAACCACATGAAAAATTGATCAAGAAGTAGTATTTGCCAAGGCACAGTGAACCAACATAGACATTTCAATAGATAGTTGTGGAACACAGTGAACCAAAACAGACATTTCAATAAATACATAGATGCTGAGGTATGGTGAACCAACACACACAGCTCAAAAAATAGGTAGATGATGAGCCACGGTGAACCAACACACACATTTCAGTAAGTACAGAAGATGCCGAGGCACAGCGAACCCACAAATACATTTCAATAAATAGATACATTATTAGGCACAGTGACCCAATGCACATTTCAATAAATAGGTAGATGCTAAGGCAGAGTGAACCAAAAAACAAAAAGTATCATTAAATGAAAGGAGCAGATTCTAAAATAGTTCATGTAGTATTACTCCGTTTAAAAATGTGTAATTACATTGTGCATTAAATTTGTACATATGTATATGTTTATGAACATGCATTTAAAAAGTCAAAATATATGCAATGCCTAAAAAGACTAACAACTCTAAGTATATGCAATGTCTAAAGTAGTTATCTTTGGGTGATGGATTTAGAGGTAATTTTTTTTTTTTAACATTTTTGACAAATAATCAAATACAATTTTTTGGTAAGACAATGATAATATATACCAGCTCAGGTTCAGATGCAGCTCTGAGTTGAGATGTCTTATGAACTATTTTTCTTGGGTTTAACAGGGAAATACTGTTGAACACTACTAATAAAAATCCTTCTGGAGTCTCAAATACCCATCTATTGTGACAGGAAGGTCACAGAATGCCCAATTATTATAATTCTTTTCAGGAGAGGTGAGACCCTGAGGTGTAGCTGTCAGAGTAGATAAGAATATACAATTATGAAGTTAAAAATGTATTTCCTCTGACCTCAAGGAAATAGGGGAGAGAAGAAAATAGGGTCATGGTATATTTCCATATTAGCCAACATTTTAATCAAATCACGACCTTTAACAGATTTTAAGTATAACAATATGCTGTAATTCAATGTATATGAATACACAACAAATTTCAGATGAAGGTTGGTGGCGTCTTTGACAAACTCACCATTCCACGGATAAAAAACAATTTCAAAAATGCTGGAAGTTAATTATGCCAAATCATATAACTATTGTTTAACAATAAACTTGGGCATAAAATCCACATCTTCAGATTCCAAACCCAATACCATTTCTACTCTACCTATCTGCTTCTTGTTCCATTTCACCATGGGGGTAACACAGGATTGAAAAAGACTTTTTAGTAAGTGGTTTCTGTTCTGCCATTAACTTACATTTTGGAAAAGATACTTCCCACTTACGAGTTTCCTCTTCTCATCAATAAAATGAAGGACCAAATATACATTATTTCCATGACCCCATTCCTCCCACAACCCTAAAATTCTGTGATTCTATGGCAAAGAGAAGATATTTGCTTGGACCCAGCCTGCACAAAATAGCGTACTTCTGGACAGTTAAGCTGTACCCCACTGGAATGAGAGTGTCAGCCTGTGGGCATATAGGGGAACACAGCTGCCAATGTAAAGATTCTCCAGTTGATAGGTGAGCGAGGTGGCACATACGTGTAGTCCTAGCTACTCAAGAGGCTGAGGCAAGAAGACTGCTGGAGGCAAGGAGTTCAAGGCTACAGTGTACTACTACCACTCGTGAACAGCCACTGCACTCCAGCCTGGCCAACATAGCAAATCATTTCTTTAAAAAAAAAAAAAAAAAAAAAAGATTATCCAGTCCTTTGATGGAATGAAAATAATAGTCATCTGCAAGGCGACAGAGTTTTAGTATCTGAGGATGTTTATTCCTCATTTAGTGAACCCTATTCCACTACTAGAACAGACATCATTGTAGTCCAGAGGAATCAGTGACCAGAAGAAGACACTTTGCTCCAAGCTCCTGTCTTACCTGCCTAAGGACAGGAAGAGCATCTTGAAAGTGTGAAAGAAGAGACATTGAGGAAGGATCAAGAACCTACCAAACAATATTGAACAAAATTCACATCCAAGACAGCAAAGGCTAATAAAAGTCTGAGGAGAGGCTAGAAGACCAACACGTGCTGAGTAGAAGTTCTGTGACTGCTACCATGAATGACAAAAAACAGAGCAAATAAGTCAGGGGAAAAAATGGTATTTAGTTGATATGCATAATTTACACAAAATTAAATCTTTGCTGTCCAACTGCTTACTATCTGCATGACGAATCATCTTGGGATAACTTGCTTCTGTTAACTCACTTGATTTACTTCAAGGTTGACACTTAGCATGTCAGGCAGTGCTATGGTTTGAATATGGTTTGTCCCCTCTGAAACTCATGTTGAAATGTGATTGCCATCGTGGCACAGTTGGGAGGTGGTGGGGCCTGGAAGAGGTAATTTGATCATGAAGAGGGATTTATGTCTTTCTCATGAGAGTGTGTTAATCTCATGGGAGTAAGTTAGTTACCATGAAAGCGGGTTGTTATAAAGCAAGCTCAGCCTCTCATGCTTGTTTCTTTTGCACCGCCCCGCCCACAAGTTCTCCCACCATGTAGTGTTTTCCATCATGTTATGACACCGCATGAGGCCATCACCCGATGCGGCCACTCCATCTTGGACTTCCCAGCCTCCAGGATGGCAAGCTAAATGAACTTCTTCCTTTTATAAATTACCCAGTCTCAGGTACTCTGTTACAGCAACAGAAAATGAGACAGGCAGGGAAAGGAAAATAACCACACACCAACCAGTGAAATAAAGAGAGACTTTCATACTTCTTCACTGACACTGTTACTAAATCTCCTTCAAAAAACAAACAAAAAAAACCCTTAATCAATAATCTCATTATTCCCTCTGGAAAACTCACCAACTTCACTCATAAATTATAATATTCAATTCATCTAGAACCTGCCACAAATCAACTGTTATCCACAAAGAATGGGGTGTTAAAACAGGAGCTTACTTGTTTTGATTAGTACACAATGATGAATTAATAACATAAGCACACAACAATGAGATGTTACAGTGTAGATAACCAAGACATTGCCTAAAATGTTAAAGGCAAGATTAAATCTCTATTAAAAAGACATCCATAAAGCTATCAATGGAGAGAACGAAGTGTCACAGAATCATGAATGTTAATGAAAAAGGCAGCTAAGCCATTCTCACAGAACACAATCAGTTAAAAGAACACACTATTCCAATAGAGCAGAGCATGCTACCAACCAATTACAAGCACCAGTACATGCAAATGTCAGGGAATGAACAGGCAGCCCTGGATAAAGGGGATTTGAGAATATTTGATCTCAATATGACTTCTCCGTAGTATCTAAATACCCCCTAGATAAGCTAATTCTGGGTCCCAAGAAGTTGTAATGAAAGCTCTTGGCTTCCATTCTGAAATAAGAATCTTAAAGAGGAAGCAATTGGAAGACTTTATTATTTTGCATTTGAGCTAGGGAAACTAAGTTTAAACAAAAGACTTTTTTAAGATCTCCCAATGAGTGACTTAGAATAATAACTATTAATAACAACAATAAATCATAGCTGCAGCTTCTCTTGGATAGCACTTAACATAGTGTCTTAAATGCTTTACTTATGTCCTGTCAATTAAGTTCCCAAGTACTCTGTGAGGTACATACTATTGTTATCAATTGCATTTTGCAGATAAGGAAACTGAAGCACAGAGAAGCTATATCATTTAACCAAGGTCATACAGTAGGTATGTGGGAGAATGAGGAATAAACCTAGGAAGTTTGTTCCAGAGTCAGTGCTCTTAAACTCTGCCTTATACCACTGTTTACTATCCTGGCTCTTGTACTGGTAAGGTTCCCCCCATTTCTGAACTATATCAGTGTGAATAAAACACTGCGTGCTGTGCTGGAAACAGTAGAAGACAAGGAATCAATGACACGAATTCTGCCAAAAACCTGTGTCCCTGGGCACCTCATTCTTCTTTTCTGGGCTTTAGGTTCTCCATTTCCATAAAAATGATCTGTGTTGGATGATCTTAGATATTTTTATCTAGTATTCATCAAGGTATGTAAGTTTTTCTACTTAAATTATGTCTTAGTAAATTTTTATCTTCAGCCCAAAATTCATCTCTTATTCTAAACTCATAAATCTAAGTGTCTACTTGACATCTCCACTGGTGTCTAACATGTCCTTCAAACAGGTCTAAAATCAAATTCTTCCTTCCTCTACCTACCTTTGGGTAGGTATTAACCTACCCAAATCCCCTGATCCCACCATGTTCTTACTCACCTCGTGAAATACAACTCTCTTGCACTATCCCCAAACTTTTTTTTTTCCAAACCCCAAAGCCCTTAAAGTCTCTCCTGTACTCAGAATCTCACTCAGAATCTCACTCAGAATGAAAACTCACAGCCTTTTCACAGCCAATAAAGCCCCAGGTGATCTGGTTCCTCAGTCCAGCCACAACTTCTCTTCACCTCTGCCTTGCTGAGCTCACCTCCTGCCATTCGCCCCTTGCTCATTCCACTGGCCATTCTGGACTCTTTCTGGTTCTTCAGTCACAGCAGGCACACTCATCGTTTCTTATTTTTGTATCTGCCCCTGTTTAGAACACTTTCCCCCAGATATCTGAGTGACTTGTCCTCTCAATTTCTTTAAGGTCTTGGCTCAAATGTCACCTTACAACAAAAGTTTGACCACTGTAAAGAAGCAACACCCTTCCGCTGACAAGCTCCATTTTCTTACCCTAATTTATCTTCATAGCATTTTCTCCACTCTTCCACTCCCTCCACATCATCATCTTTCTCCTCATTAAAATGTTAGCTCTATGAGACTAGGGAATTACTCACTGCTATAAACCCACACCCTGTATTAATATCTGGCACACAGCATATTCTCAGTAAATATTTGTAAAACACATGAACAACTCAGCAAATAATTTATCACAATGTGTTATAATGATTATTTGTCACTAAATGCTCCTTGGCTGAGAACAAAGATCAAGTCTTTTCATCATACACACTTGAAACTCGCCTGAAAGACAGTAATTGCCCAATAACTTCTGAGGATATTCTTAAAATAACAAGGAATGAATAAATTCAAGTGTCATGTCTCTAAGTCTGATGTGTGATAGGCTGGTGAGAGCCCACCATTTTGTTCAAGAGAGAAACAGCTGACTAACAGTCATCAAAAGCAGAGCCATAGCAAATACTACCATTTAAAAAATGAGGGAATATATGTCAATTGCCATTTGCTAAACCCCCCAAAAAAGTTTGTTAAATTCACGCCTCATAACGTGAAGTTAAGAAAATAACAGTACATTTTTCATGGAGTGGAAAGAATGCAAGTTCCCTTTAGTTATAATGTATAAGTTTATATAGTCATGGCATATGGAACTGCTGCTTAGAGAAATCATTGTTCAACACCCTATCCCTTAAATAACAACTGTACAGAAAAGCTTGTCAACTCAAAACCTCCTTATCATTTGTGTTTGTTTGTTTCTTTATTGGATATACTTGGCATTATTGGATTCTGGGAACTTCACTGGCAGGGAAAAAAAGCAATCCTAGCCCATTCTACCTTAAAATCTATACAACACAAAAGGCAATAATCAACCAGATTTATACAAGTATACCCACTATCTATACAACTTTTGAATTCTCAAAAGATAGCAGTCTTCATTTGTTCTGCCTTGAATCATTTAAGAAAATTCAGACAATTGAAAAAATAGATTTAGGACAACTGTATTCTTATGATAAAAGATACAGGTCAATAATAAAAAAGTAAAAACCAAGATAAAAAGAAATAGTCTCCTAAAAATGCTGCCAAATTGGAGAAGAAAAGAAAACCCTTCAGTGGACATTTCTACCTAATACTTCTGCCTCCAACCAAGATGGAATAAAAGAAACCGGATTTAACCCACTGCCTGAAACAACAAAAAAGCTACTTGGGAGGCTGAGGTGTGAGGATCACTTGAGCCATGATCTTGTCACTGCACTCCAGCCTGGGTGGCAGAGTGAGACCCTGTCTCAAAACAATAATGACAACAAACTGGATAATATATGAAACAATGGTTCTTCAAGACAGCAGATTTCAGGCACTGAAGAACATGTTCCTTGAGAGAGGGGCTACATATGATGTTAACCCTATGATTGCCCCAGCTTACTCCCTTGATAGAGGGTCCAGGCCATGGAGCACTGGAGGAACCAAAATGGAGCCCATCCAACTCCCTGAGCTGAGGGAAAAAGAGTTGGCAGTCTGAGGGGACCAAGGCAGCTTAGAGTTTACAGCAGCAGAGAGGAAAAAGCTACAAAGAGAAAGAATCACAGAAATCTGCAAAGGTTCTACCTTAAGTATCCCAGAAAACATTAACCAGTGAACAAATACGAGGAAACGACATGACTCTGGGGAAAGAATCACTCTGAAGGATTAGAAGGAATAGTACCTGAAATTCACATGGGGCCTGTTCCCATTAGTCAGACTGGAAAACCTCATAATTTGTGGGACACTTGGAAGAGAAAAGTTTGCCTCAGTTTTAATGCAAAAGTAGCTCTAGACTAAATGCTACTCTGTCTCAACTAACAAAACCTAAAAGCAAGACCCAAGAGAATCAAGTTAACTTAAGAGAACCCCAGAAGGAAGGTTAAGAGTACTTACAGATATTCAAAATATTCACTACTTAAACTGGTAAAATCCACTGCTACACAATAAAAATTCTACAAAAGTGCAAATAAGCAGGAAAATATCGTCCTTTGTATGAAGAAAAATCAATCTAAAATGACTCAAAACTAATGCAGATGTTAGAATTAGCACACAAAGACATTGGAATAGTAGTATAATTGCATTCCATACATTCAAAAATTTAATAGAGACATTAAAAGACATTAGAAAGACCAAAATCAAATTTTTAGAGATTTTGTAAAAACTATCATGTGATATGGAAAAAGCAAACAAAACGACTAGTGGGATTAACATTAGACACTGAAGAACAAAAGATTAATGAAGTTGAAAACATAAAATTAGCAACTATCCAAAATAAAACACAGAGAAAATTAATTAATTTATTGGAGACGGAGTCTTGCTCACTCGGTTGCCCAGGCTGGAAGATAATGGCGTGATTATAGCTCACTGCAGCCTGGTGACCCTGGGCTCAAGGCATCCTCCTGTCTAAGCCATCTGAGTAGCTAGGACTGCAGGTGCATGCCACCATGCCCTGTAATCCTAGCACTTCGGGAGGCCGAGGCAGGTGGACTGCCTGAGCTTGGGAGTTCGAGACCAGCCTGGGCAACATGGTGAAACCCCATCTCTACTAAAAATACAAAAAAAAAACCCAAAAAAACCCCAAAATCAGTGTGGTGGCAGGTGCCTGTAATCCCAGCTACTCAGGAGGCTGAGACAGGAGAATTGCTTGACCCCAGGAGGCAGAGGTTGCAATGAGCCAAGATCAAGCTATTGCACTCCAGCATGGGTGATGGAACAAGACTCCATCTCAAAAAAACAAAACAAAACAAAACAAACAAACAAACAAAAAAACAAAAGAAAAATGCACATTAAGTACAGAGGAAGAAAGGTAAGAATGACAGATTTTTTTTCTCATAAATAATACAATCAAGAATCAATCTCTGCAAGAAAGCAGAGAAACATCTTTAAACACTGGAAGAAAAAGAAAAAAAAAAAAACCATCAACCTAGAATTCTACATCCAGTAGAAATATCTTTTTTTTTTTTTTTAATTTTAAGTTCCGGGATACATGTGCAGGACACGTAGGTTTGTTACACAGGTAAACGTGTGTGCCATGGTGGTTTGCTGCACCTATCAACCCGTCACCTAGGTATTAAGCCCCACACGCATTAGCTATTTATTCTGATGCTCTACCTTCCCCTACCTCCCCCAAAATACCTTTCAAAAATGAATGTTAGATAAAAACTTATTCAGACATACAAAGGCTGAAAGAATTCACTACCAGCAGAAGAGCACTACAAGACATAGTGAAGGAAGCCCTTCAGGTAGATGGAAATGTGGATGTACACAAAGGAATAAAGAGCAACAGAAGTGGTAATTACATGGGTACATATTTTTTTTTTAATTTGCTATTATTTAAGTCACTTTAAAAGTGAGTTCACTGTTCTAACAAAAATAATAATATATTCTGGAGTTTATAACTTATATAAATACAGTGTATGACAGTACCACAAAGGCTTGGAGGAGAGAAATGGAAGTATATTATTGTAATCTTGTTATACTACTGTGAAATGGTATAATATCACTTGAAGGTAAACTGTGACAAGTTAAAGATGTACGCTAAAACCTTAAAGTAATCATTAAATAAATAAAAGAGGCTTACAGTTGATAAGCGAAGAGAGGAAATAAATTATAATCGTTAAAATCAAATAGTATTAAAGAAGACAGAAAAAGAAGAAAGGTACAAAAAACAAATGAGACAAACAGAATACATATAGCAAGACGACAGATTAAAATCTCAGGACATCAATGATCATATTAAATGCAAATGGGTCTAAATACCACAAATAAAAGGCAGAGATTGTCATATTGGATTGAACAAGCAAGACTCAACTACATGCTGTCTACAAGGAAAGCACTTCATATATAAAGGCACAAGTTAACATGCTAACACTAGCCAAAAGAAAGCTGGAGTAGTAATATTAACATCAGACAAAGTAGATTTCAGGGCATAACATATTAGCACAAAGATTACTGAACAATGATAAAGGAGTCAAATCATCAAGAGGACCTAACAATCCTAAAGATTTATGTAACTAAAAACAGAGCTGAAAAATACATCTAACTGAAGCTCTATCAAGTCAGATGTGCCGGAAAGGTTTGGTGTTTGGAGACTTGGTGACTTAAATCTGAGTATTAGCTTCACCACTACTGATTTTGTGACCCAGGGCACGTGATATACTCCTCTGGAGCCTCATTTCTTTTTCTATATGATAAGTGTACTCAAACTAGGTAGCTATTTTAAGGATTTAAGAGGAACTGTCTCAACACCTAGCATGATGTCTGATACAGAGCAACACTCAAAACTGGTTATTTTCCTCTCCTTTTATTTGTCACTGTGTCTGTTTTAGCTTTCCTTCTAAAAGGAGACATTCAGCAGCACAAATAAAATCCAGCACTTTCCCCCAGAATTTAAAGAGGCCTCTCCTAAAACACTTTAAAATACTGGTCATCTTTGGACCAGCCTTGTTTGTATTTAAGTTTTAAGGGAGGTCTCCAATTGAGATAAATGTTTCCCTGGACTATGGAGGAGGCTCTTTTGCTATCCAATGTTAAGGTCACTGGGTTGATTCCCTGACTTTAAATGAACTATACACAAATCAGCACAATCCTAAACATGGTATTTACTTGTCCAACAACCTTGTTAGTATGCTGTCTAATCCACATAGATTACATAATATTATACTAGCCCAGAAATACTTTTAGGTATTGAATTTCAATTAGTCTTCCACATTGGTAAACAATCATTTAGATACAAAGATTAAAGGTAGTCACTGATATAAATGACAAATAACAGTAGTACCAATAATACTTTTTTACACAAAATTCAAATGTTGGAATTCATTGAAGAGTCTGACAGAGAGAGAGAGAGAGAGAGAGACAGCAAGCGCGCAAGAGAGAAAGCTCTGGCTTCCAGTGTATACTTAACTCACTGTTAACTTTTACATTAGGAGAATTGTTAATTTCAATCCTGGTTTTTTACTGATCTGAAAGCCTGCATAAGTTTTTGTGTTGTCAAGACAAAGTGAAATTGTCAAGTATTACTAAAATCCAAATTCTGAAGCTAGAACATCTATGTATTGTTTTTGTTTAGCTTAATAATTTCTGAGTTAATAATTTCAAAGTTAATAATTTCTGATAATGGCATTATAGATAAATCAATGAATTGTGAAAATCTCTTGTGACCTGGCAGTATGGACCATTGGGTGCACGGTTCTGAGAGTAAAACATGGCCATTGCTCACAGTTAAAAATAAACAAAGAAGACAGTAATAGGCACACATATATGTTAATACTATACAGTACTACTGTACTATACAATACTGTGCTTACACCTAGAACAAATGAGTGGAACACTAAAAAATCCTGTGTTACTTTCAAAGTTTACAAAGTAAGGGGAAATGGAATGGCACAATCTTGGTGGCTAGGCATTGTCAAGGAAAGTTTCACGCATTAATTAGGAATTAATGAAGTCTCTGGGGTGGAGGGTTAAAACTCTCTCAGAGGATAAGGATGAGGCAGGACATTTCAGCAGCGGGTTTTACTAATATGATGGAGGGTAGGTTTGGTGGCACCAGATTACAAAAGGCCTTAAAGTTTCTGCATATACATTAGTTAGACTTTTTAGGTGGAAAATTATAATGATACTAAATTACAGATTATTTTTAAATGACTTCTTTTATTGAAAAGAAGAACCAGGGAGAGTAACGCAGTTGGGGAATAATTAGTAGGCTCAACAACTTTTGATGCTAATTTCTGAGGTAAGATATCTAAAAACGATTGCAATCATTTTTGGAGAAGTCATTAATAGGTCAGGAGATCAGAGAAAAGAATGACATTTTCTAATAATAAAAAAATTAGGCCGGGCGCGGTGGCTCACGCCTGTAATCCCAGCGCTTTGGGAGGCCGAGGCGGGCAGATCACAAGGTCAGGAGATCGAGACCACGCCACTGCACTCCCGCCTGGGCGACAGAGCGAGACTCCGTCTCAAAAAAAAAAAAAATTAATTTGCTCTTGGCTGCAAATATATTTTCAATAAAAACTTGGGAACATGAAGGAAAGAACCTTTGGAGCTGCTCAAATGATACTATATTATTACATGAGATGATTTCGTACTGCTGTAGAAAATATTCAAGCATTTTAAAAAGGCATGAAAAGATACTCTTAAATCTTCCAAAGACTATTCCAATTTGTTTCTCAGAAGACTTAATTTTAATTAAAACCTTAAAGAAGTCTAGCTAAATAACTAGACAGATACCGATATTTATAGATTTATATCTATACATATTTATTTACAGTCGTCCCTCAGTATCTGTGGGGGATTGGTTCCAGGACCTCCTGCAGATACCAAAATCCACAAATGCTCAAGTAGTTCTTTATATAAAATGGTATGGTATTTGCATATGACCTATGAACATCCTCCCATATACTTTAAATCATCTCTAGATTACTTATACCTAATACAATTAAATGCTATGTAAATAATTATTGTTCTATATTGTTTAGGGAATAATGAGAAGAAAAAGGACTGTACATGTTCAGTACTGATGCAATTTTTATAAAATATTTTTGATCTGTGATTCGTTGAATCCACGAATGCGGATACAGAATGTTGACTGTATGTGTGTGTGTATATATATATGTAGCTAGACACACACACATATATACATATTTTTAATCTACCTTTTAACCTCCAAGTCCCAATACTCTTCTTATAGAAAACTCTATAGATATAAGTAGTGTTGCATTTGGTAGAATTTTGGAGTTTCATTGAATATTCTTTCCTGTTTCTCCTCCTTTCCCCTGACTTCAGGCGTATAATGTATTACGGATTTCTATTCTGTATTTATTTGAAATTCATTACAAAGTTATGTTATTTCAGTGAAGGATCCCCAGGCCCATGTTGGGTCAGACTTGTTTCCAACATACCAATTTACCATCTGTATCTTTACATTATGTTGTAATGCCCCAGACCCATCCCTGAACTATTATACAAAAAGATTTGCTGCCTCCCACTCACCCACCCGCAATAATGCTGTTTCCTCACATAAAAGCAGCTGGGATTGTACATCCACTCCCTCCCACCACCCCACTTTGAAATGTCTCTGCATTTATTTCACACTCCTCTCCAATATTAAACTCTTAATTTATTTCACACTCCTCTCCAATATTAAACTCTTAATTCTTCCCCTCAACATTCTCATTTTACAGCTTTACAAACTAAGGCCCAAGAAAGTTGAAATAATATATATCAAATATAAAGTCAGTCTGTTTTCAAAGCAATGGACAGAACACACCCATATGATTCCAGTTTGTAGTTCTGGTTTCTAATTCACCAAACTCCCCAGAGTTAAAAAAAAGCCAAGTGGAAAACCAGTTAAATGATAAATTTTGTCTTGCCCAGTGTTTATTCATTCCAATTATTCTTTCAAAGAACATACACATAATACGACTCTGTTCTCTTAACCATTAAAAACCTGGAGCTAATAAAGTGCTAATTCTTACTGTCCAGCCATCATTCAGGAAAGGCAATGACAGGCCATAATCCTTACTAATTATAGTACAATATTTGGCCACATGCAAGACCTTGGGGTGCTGTTTATATCCTACTCCTCATATCAGGTTCAAGAATTTGAAGTTCAAGGTAAGGACAAGCAAGGTGCCACAATCAGACTTCACGGCAGCACATCATGCCACAAGACCAAACACAAGGAAAAGGAAAAGCAGCCTTGCCTGTCATTTTTGTGACTCAGTGCATACACACATCTTTAAAAGGTTTTTTTCTGTAAGAAAAAAAATTATTCCACTCACTTCTTCCCCACTTTGACCCCTATTTCTCAGAAGTCCAAGAACTGACTCTGTCCATTCACATGAAGGCAAATACCACTAACTTGTAAAACCCCAACAAAGTATCATCCAGCTTAATTACAAAGTGTTGCAAAGCATAGTCATAGTTTTAAAAGGGCTCTTTCCAAACACTTGACAATACTCAACTTATAAAACATGAGATTTTATTTCTATAGTTTATTTAAAATTTTGCTTGCTTTCCCACTCGATGGCTGCATGGATTACCAGACCTTGCAAAACCAGCTATGTCTATCAGAACTTGTGGAAGAAATGTCCACAGGAAAGGCATTGTCAGCAATGTTGTCATAATTACACCATGAGCTAATCATACAGGCTGGGACCTTACCTAAGCACACAGGTGAGGAGTAGAGAGTGCAAAGTGGCAAATGAAGATAGGAGCTGTTCCTGGAAGCAACAGGTTGCTAAGGAGGCAAACAACAAATGTCCAGGAGGTCTCCTCTGAGCTTCTCGAATTCCCACTGTGTAAAGTCTCTGGGCATTTCTTATGAAGCACTCCTCTGAGAAGAGCAGGGACGAAATAACAAAGGAATGTATCGGGGACTATGTGCAGTGGCTCACGTGGTAATCACAGCACTTTGAGAGGCCAAGGCAAGAGGATCACTTCAGCCTAGGAGTTCAAGACCAGCCTGGGCAACACAGTGAGACCCTAACTCTACAAAATATAAAAGTAAAATAAAAACCAAAGTAACATATTTGGAACTCTGAGGTACAGGAAATAAGTATCTCCACCTCAGAACAGGGTCACAAAATAATGACTTCCTCAGCATTGAGTTTGGGATGACAAAACCTTATATTCCTTGGATAAAGGTTATTTAATACTGCTTTACAATTTCAAAATGATGAGACCTGTCATTATACACCTTTCTAACTCTCCATGTATCTTTACCACAACTGACCTCAATTTCTAGAGAAAAGAACGTTCACTCTCCAAGTAATCTCAGTATTAAAACACTGACCTTATAGCCAAAGACACCACAAAAATCATGACTATATTAAATTACTTCCAACTTAGAAAGCCCTAATGTTCTTTTCTAAATCGGGCTCTGAACTAGGAATTACTGACCAAAAAAAAAATATATATATATATATATACAAAATAATGAAATACAACAATGTATTTTTCAGTTCTTGTAGGGAGAAAAAAAGATGTTTCATGCAATGTTGGATTTATTCACCTATGCGCCCAAATCCTTTTAATTAAGCGAAAGTCATTCACTTAATTTGGAATTAACTTATTTTACATTTATTTAGAACTTTTCTTCCAAAAATCTTAAGGTTCATTTATGAGCAACAATAAAATAGGCGATATTTTCAAAGCCCTTTGTACTTATTCCAAGAAGGATTAAAGTAATTTAAGATACACTTAATATAGAAAGTTAAAATAAACTTGCTTCATTTAAAAAAAAAGAAATAGGAAGCAAAGTAAATAAAGGTAAGAAAATAAGGTGAAGACAAAAGTAGGCCTTGCATTCTAAATTTATTCAATTTCTACAAACAGTATTTCTACAGTCCATGTATTTCTACATAGAGTGAGTCCTTACCATCATCGATAAAGTCTTAGAAACTGCAACTTTCAGTCAGTCAAACAACATATAATGAAACCAGTTTTACCAAAGACTAATTGACATAAGCAAAAGCTAAGTTCCTGCAGCATATTTCTGGTCACAAAAACATCACCAAACTTCTAAACAACGACCTAAAACTCTTCTAATATTCAACATGGAAATAAATGTGAGCTATACATACATTTAAGGTAGATTAATAAAAACAAGGAAGATCATTATTTATCCACTTATTCCACAGAGAAACCCCCGGACAGGACAGTCATCCCATCACAGGGTGCACTCACAGCCCCCCACACTCACTCAGATAGAGACCCTATAGACACGCCAATGAACCTATCGTGCACATCACTGAGATATGAAAGGAAACGGGAATACCTGGAGAAAACCCATGAAGACGTGGGGAATGTGCACACTCCACACAAAGAGTGCCCACAGCTGAGAATCGACCTTTTTTCCCCTCCTCATCATCATAAGCAAACGACAATGAATGAAACGTTATTTGAGGACCTGTTGTACTGCAAAAGATGAGATAGAATTGGCTTTAAACTTCCCTAGGGCTGGGCGCAGAGGCTCACGCCTGTAATCCCAGCACTCTGGGAGGCTGAGGCAGGCAGATCACTTGAGACCAGGAGTTTGAGACCAGCCTGGCCAATGTGGTGAAACCCGTCTCTACTAAAAATACAAAAATTAGCCCGGTGTAATGGCGGGCACCTGTAAACGCAGCTACTCAGAAGGCCCAGGCAGGAGAATCGCTTGAACCTGGGAGGCAGAGACTGCAGTGAGCTGAGATCACGCCCCTGTACTCCTCTAGCCTTAGTGACAGAGGGAGACTCTGTCTCCAAAAAAAAAAAAAAAAAAAGTTTCCTAAAGAAAATAAGGAAAGAAATGTCAAGAATCTGTGTCCATGAGATAAAAACAAAAGGCTAGCAAAGGAGAAGCACAATGATACCTAGTACGATTATCAGAGGAAACTTTTCCTCCTATCTTGAATCCAACTGTGCTTTGCAAGCCTTGATAGGAAGGCAGGAGAGTGGCAGGTGGGAACGGGATACGGCAGCTGATGAGACCAGGTAGACTTCAGCTCTGCAACCGCCTTTCAAGAAGAGCAGCTCCGCTTATTTTTACATAATTAGCCTCTCTGTAAGATGGTATTTGGAAAAGGGATGTTATGTGGCTTTATTGTAAATAACAAACTGACAATGGTTGATAGAGTTAGGTCCACAAGATAAGCCACTGAGGCACAGGAGAACATATTAACATTTCTCTGTAAAAAAGAAGCGTATGCTTTTAAATGCTAAATATACTACATAAAATAGGTAATAGACATTAAGTACATAATAATATATATGTTAAAACTACTAAACTAAAAATGTGTAAGCTCTCCTAATGTTTATTATATGAATTCTCATGGCTGCCTTTCCTACATGACAGGGTAATAGAACCATGAGGCATTCAGAGGGAAGAGGGGAATTCCTCCCGAGGGAAATGTTCACACTCAGTTCTTCACTTTCAGCATATTGTGAAAGACTGGAGTGCACCTGGGCCCGCCTAAGTGGATTTACAAACAAGATTATCTTGGTTTAACTGAACTCATTTACAAAATGGACAAATGGCTTAAAAAGATCCCTGGAAAGAAAACATGGATTAAAACAGCACTAATAATATAAGCATGTGCAAACCAAAACTGGTCAAATGGACACTTCTGTGGTTTTACTTTAGTCAGCCATATAAGTAAAAACTGAAGATCTAATCAGATCTTAAAAAGAGCTGACAAAAACAAATTATATATACAAGGTTGAAATAATCAGGAAAACTTTTTAATATATAGTTTTAATATTTTATTAAACATAACTATATATGGTATATTAGACATCAGCTATTAAAATATCAAAATAAGCTACTTTGGTGAAAACTCATCAAACTGTATACTTTAAAATGGTTGCAATTTATTGTATATAAATTATAACAACAATGAGGCAAAAGATAATAACTTACTTGGAAACTTAAAATTCCTGTATCACAAAGAATTAAGCTCAGGTTAAAAATAATGAAGCGTATTTGCTGGGCAAGGTAGCCACTCTTGTAATCCCAGTGGCTCAGGAGGCGGAGGCAGGAGGATCACTTACAGCCCAGGAGTTTGAGACCAGCTTGAACAACAGAACAAGGCTCCATCTCTTAAAAAAAAAAAAAAAAGCCAGGCACGGTGGCTCAGCCTGGAATCCCAACACTTTGGGACTTCAGGATGCTGAGGCAGGTGAATCAAGTGAGCTCGGGAGTTCCAGACCAGCCTAAGCAACACAGCAAAACCCCATCTCCACCAAAAATACAAAACATTAGCTAGGCGTTTGGCAGGTGCCTGTAGTTTCAGCTGCTTTGGAGGTTGAGGTGGGAGGATCACCTGAGCCCAAGAGGTCAAGGCTGTAGTGGACCATGATGGCACCACTGCACTCCAGCTTGGGCAACAAAACAAGACCCTGTTGCAAAAAATAAATAAAAATAAATAAGCCTTGGCAACGTAGCAAGACCTTATCTTTGCAAAAAAATTTAAAAACTAGTTAGTTGGGCTTGGTGGTATGTGCCTGCAGTCCTAGTTACTCAGGAAGCTGAGTTGGGAAGATCGCTTAAACCCAGGAGTTCAAGGCTTGCAGTGAGCTATGATCACATTACAGCACCCCACCCTGGACGACAGAGCAAGACCCTGTGTCTTTATAAAATAAATACATAAAATAATAATAATGAAGCACGTTTAATCAAGATAAAGAGTTTATTTTAGCTTTATCTCATCCTACGAAAACATCTGTTTTTGTAAGTGCTTTTACACTTAATAAGAATTTGTAGTATATGAATATAAATTGTAAATAAAAATACATATTTTGGAAGTACAGGCTTTTTTTTTTTTTTTTTTTTTTTTACCAGTAGTTTCACTAATATAGGAGAAACTGTATGAATGGTATAAAGTCAAAATGTTTGGAAAATATTTAGAAAATTTTTTGGAGAGAGGGAATTCTAGTAGCAGTGACAAGCACCTTATCTTGGCTTCACTCTTCTGTCCTGTTTTTATTCCTTTCTCTTTATCCACACCACGGGAAATGTACTTTTACAATGTACATAGCCTAGTAATTATTTGTTTTTAATAAATCATTAAAGCCTCTGTTATAAGGAACAGCAAACATTGCTCTTCTACTCCAAGAAGGTTCCAAAAGCAATATGAAGTGATGACATGATGTAATATGCTTAAATTATATTCTTAATATGAATTATGTTAGCATAGTTCACATTAAATTTAATTTGTGACCTTTCATCTAAACCACCCTGTTTGATGAGAGTCTCTGATATGTCTTTCCAGCCCTCTCAAATGCTCACTCTTCTGCATGGGGCTTCCATAGACTAAATTTGTCACCTGCTCCCTGTTTTATTAACCCAATCATGAACACATTAAATATTAAGTCCCTTGAGCAAAGGCCTCATGTAGCCAATTCTCAGGGCTTCAATCAGGCAAGAGCCTTGATTGCGGGTTTGTTTGCTGTCTTACAAGGGTCATAGACAGAATATGAGCAGGAAGACAATGAAGTCAGCTAGACAGAAGAAAAGGAGAGAGAAAAAGGAAAAAAAATCTGGGAGTGAGTTCTACGGGTACACAATGGCAAAGATCAAAGCCTGCTTCCTCTCTCTCTTCCCATATCTCTAAGGATCACACTGTCCTGAAAACTGGTCTTTTGGGAACTGGGAAGTGAAGGCAGAAGGAAGAGGGAAAAGCTCTTGCTAAGTCATAGGTCAAAGCTCTGGAAGAGAAGCTGATTTGAGTCAAGATTAAACTCAACTCTAAGGACATCTGCGGCTTCCTAGTGCAAGCTGACTTAAATTTGCAGAGATTCAGGAAGACAACCTTGTTACAACCACTCGGGAAATTCAGAGGCAAATGAAGCTACAACAATGCTTTGAAGCACATGTAATAATTTCACATTCATAAAATTATACTGTAGCATTTCCAATTTTTTTTTTTTTTTGAGACATAGTCTTACTCTTTTCGCCCAGGTCAGAGTATAGTGGCACGATTTCAGCTCACTACAACTTCTACCTCCCAAGTTCAAGCAATTCTCCTGCCTCAGCGTCCCGAGTAGCTGAAATTACAGGTGCACACCACCATGCCTGGCCAATTTTTTGTATTTTTAGTAGAGACCATGCTGGCCAGGCTGGTCTCAAACTCCTGACTTTGTGATCCACCCTCCTTGGCCTCCCAAAGTGCTGAGATTACAGGCACGACCCACCGCACCCCACCCACATTTCCAAATTTTTTAAATAAAATGAATATAAAATCATCATGGCAGAATTTAGAAACATACTCTTTCACCTGTCAAATCAAAGTATAATAATCATCCTATATTTCCCTTCATTTTCATTTAACAGTAAAAGTGATATTTCACCAACTCATGATATGATAAAATCAGAAAAATCTAGGTATCCAACCTTGTCTCCTCAAAGAAGTCTCTCCAGTGAATTTAACAGATAGTTGACTAATGCAATAATTTTTTTATTGATATAAAAATTGATTCAAGATTTTAGGAAAACATGGACATGTCAAAAGAGGGGGAGAAAAAAGCCATGGAATGTGGAGACTGATAAGCAGTTATAGAGACATTTTCCAATAGCTTTGTCTAAAACTTAAGAGACATTCCTTTTCAGATAGCATATCCAACTGTACAAATATAATCACTCAAAATTACTGCTCTCAAAGTCTATACAAACTCAGAACAAGAAGAAAGATGATACATTTAAGAGTCAATAAAAATATTTCAAAGTAGTTTATATGAAAAAACCTTAGAAAACATGGGTATAATGGAAACGATTAAAAGCATATCCAAGGTGGCAGCTCGAAGGATCATGATATTCATTTTTGGAACTGCAAGAGCTTGACACCAAGTTCATAGGACACACTTTACAGTTAGGGCTGCCAGCTCCTAGAGCCAGCTAATTTCATTTCCAGCACCTTGAAGAGAAAAAGTACAGATAAGGTTTCATCTTTGATTTTTAAGCCATTTACAGGTCAAAAGCAAAATCTAACAGGAAAAGAACAGCTTGAGTTCATCAATTTACGGAAATGCAAATCAAAACTACAATGAGACTCCACCTAATACCCATTAGAATGGCTTCTATCAAAAAAACCCCAGAAACTAACAAATGTTGGTGAGGATATGGAGAAATTGGAACCCTTATGAACTGTTGGTAGGAATGTAAAATGGTACAAAGTTCTCTAAAAATAGTATAATGGTTCCTCAAAAAGTCAAAAATAGAATTGCCATATGATCTAGCAATTCTATTCTGGGTATATACCAACAATAATTGAAAATCGGGTCTCAAAGAAATATTGGCACATTCATGTTCATGGCAGCATTTTTCACAATGGTTAAAATGGAGATGCAACCCAAGTGTCCATCAACAGATGGCTGGATAAGCAAAATACGGTACATACACACACTAGAATAATAATCAGGCTTAAAAAGGAAGGAAATTCTGACATATGCTACAACATGGATGAACCTTGAGAACATTCTGCTAAGTGAAATTAAGCCAGGCACAAAAAGACAAACACTGTATGATTCCACTCACATGTGGTAATCAGAGTAGTCAAAAACATAGAAAATAGAATGGAGGTTGCCAGGGACTGGGGCTAGGGAGAATGGGGAGTTATTTTTAATGGGTACAAGTTTCAATTTTGCATGATGAAAAGAGTTATGAAGATGAATAGGACTGATGTTTGCACAACACTATGAATGTATTTAATACCACTGAAATGTATACTTAAAAGAGGTTCAGATAGTAAATTTTATGTTATGTGTATTTTACCACAATAAAAAATTAGAAAACAGAGATGTATTTGAGATAACTGGTAATCCCTCATGTCCTACTGTTTTACTTTTGTATTCCTTTTTTTCTACATGAATATTTTCAAATATATAAGGGAAATGATGGAGTTAAAAACTACTCCCCCTCTTCTCTCCATCTATGGAGATCTTTCCTTTAAAGCGATGAGGACCACAGATGTGTAAATCAGCATTTCCAGTAATTACCATGTATAGCCATGATGAATTCATGGCTATAACCCCACATGCAGAAGTGACTATTGCCCCCCACTGCAAACAGCCTCATCCTGTCCCGGCTGCCCTGCCCCATACCCTTGAGGATTGCAAAGGTGGGTCACATGACCAGGTAGTCACAGAATTAAACCACACAGACATTCACTGCCAGAAAGAATGACAGCCACATTAAGAAGACTGTCCTGGAGTGCGAGGCTTTGGTTCAAAAGGTAGCTCAAGACAGATGCCCAGGAGCAAGACGCAAACCAGGCAGGCCTTCCTTCACCGGCCTTGGGCCTGCTACACGTCTTTCTGTCACCCGCTTTCTAATGCTCCATCCTTCCGTTTAATATGGAGCAAGAGTCAGCACACACAGCAAATGCTTCAAAAGCTCTCTATGGCCACATTATTAAACAACTCTTAAACACATCCAATTTTTCCTTTAAAAATAATTATAAATGTAACTGATTCATAGCACCATTTGCCAAATTCTATTTTGTGGAAAAATATTCTGGGAAGATGTTAACGATGTTACACACACACACACACACACACACACACACACACACACACACAAGATGTACATGGTTTTAAAAATGTCAAAAGGTTCCTTTGCTGGAGAAATTCCCAGTGTCTTTGTTATGGGAATCTTCACTGGGAATAAAGTGATAACAGTGGTGGTAATGGAAATGTTTTATGGAGTGCTTAAACTGAAGTCAGACCAGCATTATCTCACTTTTTTTTACAAACATTATTTAATTCTCAAAACAGACCTACTCAGTAGGTACAATTATGTGGTACACAGATGAGGAAACTGAGGCGTAAAGAGATGACGATAACCCAGCTAGCAAGTAGCAGCGCAGAAACGGAAATCCAGATCTGACTCCAAAGTACGTTTTTTCATTCATTCCTTCATTTATTCATTTGGTGAGCTAGTTAATACTTACCATGTGTAGGACACTCCTAAGATACAGGATGTCCTAATAATACTTATAATTATGACCACCATTTTTCCTCCCACCAACCTCAATATTTTTAAAAATTTTAGACCTAAACAGCTTCAAGAAAAACACAGCGATTTTCACTTTGTCTAAAGCAAAGTAGGTTTCAAAACAAGAGAATATAAGTCATGGAAATGGGAAAAAGTACTCCGAACATTAATAAGACAATTCAAAGGGACAGTTCATTCTCCAGTAAAAATAATGCTAATTTCTTAAATCTTATATTCCAAAGTGAAGGCAGCTGTCAATGTTTTTATATTTAGCTAGTGACTTATATAGCATCTCTTGATGAACATGTTGTAGTGACCACCAAGATGTGCTAATACATCTTTATCTCTGCTGTATCTCCAGTACCAAAAACAGTGATGAGTGATAGATAGCCAAGGGCTGACTTAAAACAATCCTGTCTGCAAATGTATGCATCAACAGAAGCACGTATTCTATGATTTCCGCTGTGCCCTTCCAGATAGTACAATAGCTTTCATTACTTTTTTTTTTTTTTTTTTTTTTTTTTTTGAGACAGAGTCTCACTGTGTCACCCAGGTTGGAGTGCAATGGCATGATCTCGGCTCACTGCAACCTCCACCTCCCGGGTTCAAGCGATTCTCCTGCCTCAGCCTCCTGAGTAGCTGGGATTACAGGCGTGTGCCACCATGCGTGGCTAATTTTTTGTATTTTTAGTAGAGACGGAGTTTCACCGTGTTAGCCAGATTGGTCTTGATCTCCCAACCTCGTGATCCACCCACCTCAGCCTCCCAAAGTGCTGGGATTACAGGCATGAGCCACCGCATCCAGCCACTTTCATTACTTTTACATCATATGAATACTCAGTCATGGGTGTGTATCTACACACAGTTGCCTCCCAAAAAAAGAGAGAAGTTATAAGCAGAAAATTAAGGTAGAGTCCTTCTAAAACATACAAAGCACACAGAATCTCCCAGTTTAAAATAAACCACACTAAGTGAAGGCATCTCCAATATCTTGCTTCCTCTTTGACCAAACTGCAAAAGACTGTCCTAAAGATTAAAGTTACCATTCAAGAGACAGAAGCATAGGGAATCAAAAACGCTGTGTCTGTACTTGCTATACACCAGCCTGTAATTCGTGGCCTTCTATCATCCTTCTACCACATACAATACAGATGCTCCTCATTTTATGATGGCATTAAGTCCTGATAAACCCATTGTAAACTGAAAATACTGTAAGTCCAAATGCATTTAATACACTTAACCTACTGAACATCATAGCTTAGCCTACCTTAAATGTGCTCAGAACACTTACATTAAGCCCATAGTTGGGCAAAATCCACTACCACAAAGTCTATTTTATAATAAAGTGTGGAATAGGTCATGTAGGAGTATTGTACCACATATCACCAACCCAGGAAAACGTCAAAATTCCAAAATCTAAGTACAGTTTCTACTGAACGCATATTCGCTTTTGCAGCATCATAAAGTCGAAAAATTGTAAGTCGAGACTGTGTACAATCATAAGAATAAAAGGAATTCATTGATGAGACTCAAGATTTTATCTTCCAATTTAGGGTTTTTCTATCTTATCTGTACCCCTCAAAGATATAAAAGACAATGAATATAAAGCCTGCTTATGTTTTATAGCGTTATCAGGGTAGGATTGGGACATGTAATATATGAGCACATCTTGAAAAGGGAGGTTGCAGAGGACATCTGTTATATGATATTTTTGGGTACCCCAAGTCCTTTTCTTTCTATTCCTTTTTCAAAGGGAGGAAGGGGCTATCTCTGAGACCTCTCCATATTGTGTGTCTTTCCTTCCCAAGTCTCCCTTGCAGCTAGAGTGCAGCCTAGTGAGAACAGGTTCCATCCAACAGACGTGAGTTTTGATTTGGAAATTAACTATGTAAGGAACCAAGCCAGATTCAAGGCACCCATTTTGCTGGCACCGGTGCTGGCAGGGGTATGGGGTTTTGGAGTGAGACATGGCAGCAGCTTTGTGGATCACAGCAGAAGCAATGTGGGGTTGGCGGCAGCAGCAACTCTCTTGTCAGACTAATCCTGTGGGGGTGGTTCTAGGAAATGTTCATGGAAATTTAGCCCAGAGCATGTTTCTTCATCCTTTCAAAGAGTCTATAAACCAACCAATATCCCATAGTAAATCCCACTTAAGCCATCTAGGATGGGTTCTACCGTCTGCATCAAAGGGCCTTGGCAGACACAGGACTCTCTGGAAAGGAAAGGTTTTGAAACTGCTAAAGTTCCCAGACAGGCGAGCAAAAATTTTATAAACCAGCTCCATACCACTTACCATTCCTCCATCTGTATTAGAGTTTGCAGGGATGCTAAGTCTCTGTTTTGTTTAGGGTTATTTCAATCCAAGAAAGTAATACAGATTTCCCTCTTGGTCTCAGTAGCAAGTGGGAAACAGGCATTTGTCTTGTTAGACTAGATCCTAGGACAAATAGGAGATTTTGCCGAGTACACGACAGCAGTTATTATGGGCTGAACTGCGCCCCTTCAAGATTTAGACGTTGAAATCCTAACCTCAATACCTCGGAATGTGACTATGTTTGGAGATGAGGCCTTTAAACAAGTGATAAGTTAAAATGAGAGCATGAAGGTGGCCATGATGCAACCTGACTGGTGTCCTTATAAGAGGAAATGTGGACACACAACAGACATCAGGAGCATATGTGCCCAGAAGGAGAACCACGTCAGACACAGAGAGAAGACAGCCATCGGTAAGCCCATCAGAGAGGCCTCTGGAGAAACCGAACCTGCTGGCACTTTGATCTTGGACTTCTAGCTTCTAGAACTGCAAAAATTAAGTTTCTGTTGTTTCAGCCTCCCGGTCTTCGGTATTTTGTTATGCTAGCCCGAGCAGACCAATACAGCAGCATACAGGACATTCACTGGACACGCCATCAGCAAAGCAGGTTCTAGCCTGCATTCTGCCAGTTACCAGCTGGGGTTGTTGAGTAACTAATTAAAACAACTTCGAACATCTCTGTGCATTCTCCCCTCTCTAGCCACGTTCCAGACTCGCTGCTACCTCCATCCCTGACACATGCCAAGCTTTTTCTCATACCAGCATGTCTTGGAGTGCCATTCCTCAGCCAGAAGCCTCTTTTCCACACTTCCTTCGATTGGCTCTTTCTCAGCCTACTAGTCCTGAGACTGCTTCTCTCTCTGGGAAGCTCTACCTGACCACCGTAGCGAAAGTTATTCTCCCTCAGTGCCTTGCCTTCAAACCACTTAACACAATTTTAATTATTATTTTTATTTACTTGTTATTTCATTATCTTACCTAGTAGAACTTCAACTCCATGAGGGAAGGTACCATGTCTACGTTTTAAAAATCAGTGAACTGGCTCTCCAATTCCAGCCTACTAGATGGTGCTCAGCTGAGTATGGGAATTCCTGAGGGCATTTATTATTCTCAGGTTCCAGCCTTACTATTCTAGCTCAATTGGCCTAGGATGGTAGCAGTTTAACAAGTCCCCCAGATATTCTCATGCACAGCTAGATTTGGAGCCACAAGGATAGATGACTTCCAAGTTCCATTTCAACACTAGTTCATCTCCATGACACTTTTGTGTCATGACTGTTTCTTTTCCTCAAGTTACAAGTTATGCAACAAGACAAACACTGTTGGTGGAATTATTAAGGAGGAGTCACTGACATCAATCACCATTTGACGTAATATCTGACATCCAAAATGGAGCTTCTGTCCGAGGATCAAAAAACGTAAGGGAGGGCCATGGCATCACCACATGGTATCACATCAAGTGTCCAGAATGGAGCTTCTGTCCAAGGACACAACCAACATACACTGACTCATACCCAAGTGTCCAAAAACGTTAACTCTGGTCGTGACAGCTAATTTTAGGTATTGACTGGATTAAGGGACACCCAGATAGCTGATAAGGCGTTATATTGGGGCATGTGTGTGAGGGTGATTCAGGAAGATAACAGCATTTGAATCAGTGGACTGCACCCTCACTCACTGTGGGTGGGTCCCATCCAACTGGCTAAGGGCCCAAATAGAACAAAAGGCAGAAGAAAGACAATTTTGCTCACTCTCTCTTTTGGAGCAGGGACACTTTTCTTCTACTGTCCTTGGACATAAGTCCAGGTTCTTGGGCCTTCAGCCTCAGGACTGACAGTTACACCCTCAGCTTTCCTGGTTCTGAGGCCTTCAGACTTGGACTAAGCCATTCTACTGGCTTACCTTGTTTTCATGGGACATCTCAGTCTTCATTTTTGCATAAGCCAATTGCCCTAATAAATCCCCTCTCATATAGCTATATATTAGCTACATATATATATATACCTCTCTCTATATATATATATATATACACACACACACACACACACACACACACATGTATATATCTCCTGTTGGCTCTGTGTCTCTGGAGAACCCAAATTAATATACTGGTTACCTGCAAGTGGCAAGTTTAAAGATGACTTCATGTCTCTTCCTTTTATCTTATTTAAAACTGTTATACAATGGGCTGGGCACAGTGGCTCATGCCTGTAATCCCAGAACTTTGGGAAGCTGAAGCAGGAGGACTGCTTTAGCCCAGGAGCTTGGGACCAGCCTGGGCAACATAGCAAAACCCCATCTCCACCAAAAAACCCAAACCAAACCAAACCAAACCAAACGAAACCCACTGAGCATAGTGGTAGGCACCTGTGGTCTCAGCTACTCAGAAGGCTATAATGGGAGGACTGCTTCAGCCAGGGAGGCGGAGGTTGCCGTGAGCCGAGATCGTGCCACAGTACTCCAGAAAGAGCAAGACCCTGTCTCAAAAAACACCCAAAAAACTGTTACACAATTATAATCAGAAAAAAAAAAAAAAACACCTTTACTTAAGAAAAAAAAAAATGGTTCCTACTCCTAGATTTGAACTGGATACTGCCATGATACCAGACAAACAAACCATCAACATCCTGACATCGAGGTACTGGTCAGAAAGGCCATTAAGGCAGTGCTTCTTCCCGGATGGTTGGCCAGGGCAATTAAAAGCAATCTGAGACAGGAAAGAGAGAGGAGGATAGGGATGATTCAGCCAGGGTGGTGATCCCTAAGAAGGTACGACTTCAGCTAAGTTTTAAAGGGGTAAAAAATATACTAGAGAGAAAATAAAGTCTTTTACATTCTCATTGGGTGATAAACGGAGGGTTAAAAAAGAAAAAAAAAAGAATACTGTAAATGTCACAGTAAAGTACTGGTGCTGTTGCCTGCTTGGAAGCAGCATTACTTGTAGAAAACAGGCAGGGATGAATTTCCTGCCAGCTCTTCTAGAACTTATAACTTTGACTTCCTTCCAGTACCTGTGGGGAACAGGAAAGCTCCCCAGGGCAGGAGAGATGTACAAAACACATCTTCAAAGGCTACCACTTGAAATCTCCAGGAAACACTTCAGTGCTTACCACATTACTGCCGTGGACAACTACAGCAGACACCTATCAGCACAAACCTTGGCTGTTTGTTGCCACTGGCAGTTTAATTATTAGTATTTTGGGTGAAAGATATTGAAAAACTTAGACTGCAGGGCAACTATGTCCAATTCCAGTCCATTAATCACTGTACTTAAGAGTGTTCATCTCAAAGCAGGTATGTAATTATATACAGAGTCAAGAAAAGTATGCATTTCTCACACAATAAGGGAAAAGAAAAACGGATTGAAGAAATGTATAATAAGCACCAGATCGCTTTGTTCACAAATAATCTGCTGTTCTTGTTTACTTGCTACTGAGGAGTTTACAAAGAAGACTGCACTGTTGTCCTCATAATCGAGTATAACAGCAGTATGACTTTGGTCCAGGAAAAATCCTTTTGGGTCAGTTTCTTCAACTGTAAAATGGTAAGAGTACTTGCATCCCCTGTTGGTTCCTTGAAAAGATAAAACAATGTCAGAGCACCCTGTAATGACCCTGACAGTTATATTTCCCCAGATTGCTTTGGGTCACATAGGGAGGTAGCATAGTACTATGATTAAGAGCACACTGGCTTTGGGTGTGAATTCCAGCTCCATCCCTTCTACGTATGTGAATGTGGGCAAGTGATTTACCCTCTCTAAACCTCAGTTTCCTCATCTGTAAGATAGAGGTAATAATATCTACCTCATAAACTTATGGTAAGAATTAAACAAAAGAACCCACATCGAGTGCTTAGCACAGTTCCTGACACATTGCAAATGCATACAAATTATTATTATTACTCTGCCTTAGGCAATGAGAAGCCTATAAGGCAACCTAAAGAGCAAAATATCTTCTCTGACATTCCCATCGGCTGCAGCGAGACTCATCTTTCTAGAGACAGACATGGTCTCTCACTCATCTTGCATCCCCAAGCACCTCTTGTAGGCCCTGCCCTTAGTGGGTATTCACACTCTGATTGAAATAATGTCCCAAGGTACTTCTTGAGGATTCAGAGAGCCCTCAGATGTAGGATCTCTGTCTCTTCTGATTGTCCCCAAGTGACTCGCCAGAGAATAACTTTTTTAATGAGTTAACATGAAAATAACCAGCTGAAACATTTAAAAACAACAAAAAAGAGAAATATTAATGAATGATATCATTAGGAAGAATTTCCAACTTCTATCTCTAATTCTTCACTCCTGTATAAAATGTGCCTCCCTCAAAGAAGTAAACGTGCCTGACATTTAAAATGCACTCTTGCATATCCTGAATAACAGATTGGCTATTCTTAGTGCCCAAATGATTATCTGTTGCCTGACATTAGCACTGCCAGAAAATGATGGCTTGTAAACCAAGCCATCTACGTAACACCAAGTTTGTATACCAAGCAAACTTTTGTCATTGGGCGGATAACGGCTCAGTACTTTTCTTCTGAGAACACTGAGTTATCGTTGGCATTGTAGGCTAAATGTTTTTATAACACGCACGGCTTTGGTCATCTTCTCATTCAAGCACTCACTCAAGCAACTATTAATGAAAGACATAATTCTTGCCTTTAAGGGGCTCTCAACCTGATGAGGTAAGTAGCATCATGTCATTGTTACTAGACAGGACTCTACAGTAAGAATAACTTATTTGAATTTCATTTCTACCTCTTGTTGGAAGACTTAGAGAAAATTGACTAAAACTCTCTCGTTCTGAGTTTCCTTACCTGCAAGACAAAGACAATGGTACCTACCTGTCTCATAGGGTTGTTCTGAGGACTCAATGAGATAACACATATACAGTACAAACAGCCTCACACAAGAGCTTTCTCTTAAAAACTTGGCTTCCTTGTTCTTGTTGCTGTTACAATTAGTGGTGGTGGTGGTGGATATATGGTGACAAGAACATGGACTGGTATCAGAGCAAAGATCAAGAGACCCAATTCAGTGACAGTAAATAGTAAATGCCTCTCTGTTGAAACAGATCCATTGCATTAAAAAAGAAACAAGAAAAATAAAGGAAAATAGAAAATGCTTCCTCAAACAGAAAGTACCAAGCTAGAAATTGTCAAACAGGCAAGGAAGAGGGAAGAGCAAAGGATGGAAACAAAAGGGCATGTGCAGCCACGGGAAGAGAGTTACACAGTACACAAACTGAGTCAAGGTGGAACATCAGGGTGGAAAGAAAAGCTGGTCAGTTTTTGACAGGATATTTTTTCTTAGCCAGAAGATGATGGTGATCCATTGAAGGATTTGGAGCAGTCAAGGATGAATCACAGCTCAACAAGTTCATTTTAATGGCAGTGTGGAAGATGGATTAGATGAGGTGAAAGGACAATAAGACTAGGTAGAAAGCAGCTCTAGTAGCAGGCAGGAATCTTCAAGCCAAATGAATGTAGGGACCACAGTTAAATAGGGGATGACTGATTAAAAGGCTATTTAGGATGTGGACTTAGAAGTCAATAGGAACCCTTTAGATACAGGGGTGGGAGGAAGAAGGAAAGGATATTATGATTTCAGCACTTCAGGCTTAAGCAAGCACATGCATGATAATGCCATTCACTGAGAGTAACTACGGGAAGTGATATATTAGGTTAGTGCAAAAGTAACTGCGGTTTTTGCCATTAAAAAAAATGCCAAAAACTGCACTTACTTTTGCACCAGTTACTTCTGCACCAACCTAACATTTCTGGGGGAAATAGGAGTTAAATTTTATTCATGCTGAATTTTAGAAACTGTGGAATAACAAGCTGACGGTATTTAAGGAGTAGTTGAATATTCAGATTCCTGAAGCCCAGGAAAAAGGCATGCCCAGAAACAGAGATTTGAAAACTGTATTTGAAGCCATCGGTTGTTTTGGTAACAAAGTTTAATTAAAATGAACCACTAAAAAAAAACTATAAAATTAAAAATAAAAGTAAATTGAGGTCATGAGACACAGCTCATGTTAGGAAGCGAACATAAAAAGAAATCGCCTCAACCTAGGGGAAAAGGAAAAGTCTTAGGCACACTGGCCCTGCCTTTCTCCTCCTCCTCCTGTTCCCTGGAGCTTCATGAGTTTGTTCAGGTGACTGTGTAAGAATCAGTTGGTGCCATGTATATGGCTGGGTTGAAGGGGCATGAGGTAAGCAGTGACAGTGACCAAAGAGATGTGAACCATTCAGCTACAACTTCTTCCTACCTAAAAAGAAAAAAAAAAAAAAAAAAGGCTTCAGGCAAATGCTGTAAGTAAAGCGGTTGGCAGCAGACAGTTGACTATACAGAATTCCTTGCAACCAGATCAATAGTGCCTTTGGGTTACCTGACAGTAGGAGAAAACCAATTCGTTCTACAAAATCATTTTGTTTTTAAAATACTAGCATTGCTTATAATATGATTTTATCTTTGCCACAGCCCACAACAGAGCTCTCTTCCTGAGATATCCTGTACCTTTGTTGATATCTGATGCTGGCAATGAATATAAAAACTCGGACACAGATATTTTCTACTATTCTTAATTATTACTTAATTTCTCCTTCATTTTTATCTTTCAGACTTTTCCCTCATGTATATTCCACAGTACCTGGCAGAGTGTACTAAACATGTTGAAAGACCCAATCAGTGCTGACCGAAGAGAAACAAAAGGAATTCCTTAGTATCATTAAGGTTAATATTAATAGTTTGAAGTTTAACAGACCCTAACTGATTTAAACTGTAAATTGGTATTCTGCCACGTGAATGCAAACACATAAAAAATTAAAAGTTAAAAAGTTCCATTATTACTTGAATTGGAATGATTCTATTACAATAGGAATGCAATACATATTGTAAAATTATTTACATATTCAGAGCAGTCTTCAATCTTCTCAAAGAAATACAAGTATAATCCTTTAAAATATTTTCTAACCTTTCAATTTATTTTTATTCACAATTACCTGCCAAAATCTTCTTACTTGCATGTCCTTGCCTTAGCAGAGGAAAAACTAAAAGTACAGTAGCTTTAGAAAAATGTACCAAAGCAATATGTAACACTGACAGAAAAAAATCTATTAGGAAGTTACCATCAAAATCTTATCAAAGGAAGGGTACAGAATTATCTCATATTTCTAGTTAAAAAGATTAAACCAATGAAACTCCAGATTCCTCCTCCATATGTTTACAATTCTAGTGAAATTTCTTGACTATCATAGATTGAAGTAAAATATCCCTCACCTTGCTGAACTCATCTTCTTGCAAACCAATGTGAAAATTATTTTTTGAGTCATAACCTGTTTGAACACCATAGCCACCAGCAATTCAAAACATCTTCTGTTTTCTTTCTCTGAGGCTCTATGAAAAGAGCTACCATATCCTTTTCCAAAGCTCCAATAAACCATGATATTTCCATGTACTCAGTAACTAGAAAGAGCTCATAGATTTATCACCTCTTTAGAAATTCTCACATGTGAAAAAAAAAACAAAACTATCCATAACCAGATTATCAGCTTGCAAAATAACACAACAACAAATTAGTAAACACTCTATTATCAATTCATGGAATCTTTACTAAACTACACAAGACATTTTGTTAGACCTTGTTAGACCTTGTGATCCGTAATCCCTTATCTGACAACGTTGGGGTCAGATGTGTTGTGTAATTTAGAATTTCTCCAGGTTTTGAGGATGCAGACAAAAGGGAATTCTTTTATTTTGTTGGTAGGAATGTAAAGTAGTACAGCCACTAGGAAAAACAGTACAGAGGTTTCTCAAAAAAACTAAAACTCGAGCTATCATATGATCCAGCAATCCTGTTACAGTAGGTAGTGAGGCAGACATGAGCAGGACAGGAGAGCCCCTCACCTGGCTCCTGTCACCAGGAATTTCAGGCAACCATCAGGTGATGGTCAGGAGGTTGTTAAACTGTCTTCCTAAAATAATATTTGGTTGTAGCCAGCTCCAGGAAGTGGCCATCTTCCAATAGATAGCAACAACTGAAACGTGATCAGCAGCTTCCTAAGATCTCAGAAGCTGAGCAAGTGGTCTCACAAACGCACACTAAGAGGTAAAATGGCGCAGCTCACGCCTGTAATCCCAGCACTTTGGGAGGCCGAGGCGGGTGGATCACCTGAGGTCAGGAGTTCAAGACCAGCCTGACCAACATGGAGAAATCCCTTCTCTACTAAAAATACAAAATTAGCTGGGCGTGGTGGCACATGCCTGTAATCCCAGCTACTCACGGGAGGCTGAGGCAGGAGAATTGCTTGAACCTGGGAGGCGGAGGTTGCAGTGAGCCGAGATGGTGCCATTGCACTCCAGCCTGGGCAACAAGAGTGAAACTCCGTCTCAAAAAACAAAAAACAAAAAACAAAACAAAACAAAAACAAACCACAATCTTCCTCTGGGAACTTTACACTGGTAAGGGAAGAATGCCTCAAGTGAGCATGCGTACAACTCCAGTAATCACACTGCGCATGCGGCCCCTCCCACGTGCTGGCAGGCCACCGTGCATGCAGACAGCCCACCCCAAGGGAAGAATCAGGGAAGAAAGGATCGCAACACCCCCAGAAGCATGCGAATGTCTAAAATCCAAGGTCAAAGGTCAAACAGTGCCGTTGATCTCTCAGGTCGCCTGCTTGGCCCTCTTCCAAGAATAATTTACTTCCTTCCACTCCTACTCGAAAACTTTTTAAGAAACTTCCACTTATGTCCTAAAACCTGCCTAGGTCTCTCACTTTGCCTATGTCCCTCTGTCAAGTTCTTTCTTGTGAGGAGCCAAGAATTGAGGTTGCTGCAGACATGTACAGATTCCCTGCCAGTAACAATCTCACTACTGGGTATTTGCCCAGTGGAAAGGAAATTAGTATATCAAAGGGATACCTGCATCCCCGTGTTTACTGTCACATTATTCACAACAGCTATGATATGGAATACACCTTAATGTCCCTCAACAGATGAACAAATGAAAAAAATGTATTTTCTGTGCAATAATGTAATGTAAAATAATACATGTATTATTACATGTAATAAAATGTAATGTAAAAAAGGATTTCATACTTTTTTATGGCTGAATAATATTTCCTTGTATATGTACACAAGGAATATTATTCCGCCATAAAAAAGTATGAAATCCTGTCATTCACAGCAACATGGATAAGCCTGGAAGATATTATGTTAAGCAAAATATGTCAAGCACAGAAAGATAAACACCACATGATCTCACTCATCTATGGGAGCTAAAAATAATTTTGAACACATGGAAGTAGAGAGTAGGACTGTAAGTATCAGAGGCTGAAGAGGAGATGGGGGATGGGGGGTTTGGGAGAAGTTGGTTAACAGATACAAAATTATAACTAGATAGGAGGAATGAGCTCTAGTGTTCTGTAGCACTGTAGGGTGAAGGTGGTTAATTATAATTTATTATATATTTTCAGAAAACTAGAAGATTTTAAATGTTTGAGGTAATGGGTATGCTAATTATCCCGATTTATCATTATACATTCTATACATGAATCAAAATGTCACTCTATATCCCATAAATATGTACAATGATTACATGTCCAATAAAAATAAAAGAGAAAAAATAGTTGTATCTAAAATGAGTTTTAGCATGCCTTTTGACTACTATGTAATAAGCCTGTTCGGGTAGTTTCACATAAATGACTTTCACATTAAAAATAAAAAAGAATTTCTCCAGGTTTTACAAAATAATTTGGGTGAAATATCATGTATTATAAACCCTCCCAGGCAGATGTGGGTGAGTATCCAGGCAGGATTAATATTTTTGCTGCAACATGAGCGAATATTACATCCACAGGTTAGATTTTTTTTCACTGTCAAATGAGTTATAAAATGATTTAGATTTTAAATATTTGGGAATTGGAAATAAATAAGACACAATTCCTATATTAAGGGGCTCATAGCCCAATAGGAAGAAGGCATTTATTCTTCCGTGTCAGTTATCAAACCATTATCTATCAGCTACAAATTCATCCTCCTCTGTGATGCTGGGCTAACAATTCTGCAAACCTCACTTCTGCTTTGCCAGTTGCTGGCTCCTAGATCTGCCACAGGGATACCAGTGGGGGACTGCAAGGCTGAGAAGGGAGAAGGGACACACTCCTTCCTGTCTATGGATGTTTCTGTTTTGCCTCTTGTCTGTCTGTGGTTCCTGTGTTACCCAGGCAACACTTCATCTGGGCAGAAGCAGTTCTCTCTAGCAGCATTTCAATCCAGTTGGCCAATTTTCTCACTTGTAAAACCAGCCTCATCCTGACCCCAGCCTGTACCCAGAGATCTCACCACCAGCTGGCTGGCCAACCCTCCTTAAAGACCTGCATCCCAGACCCACAGGGACCATCTTCTAAAGTTAGCTACAGCAGCACTAGTAGAGCAGCATTCTCTCCTCAGAAATCTATTTCAGCTCTACAGGGCTCCTCCTCTAAGTTTCTATGTTCAAATAACCCAATCTCTTTCTTGTAGTTGAAACACACTTGATCCCTTAGGGTTCTCTTCCTGTCTTGTCAGTTTCCTAAGTATCACCTTTCTACCTAGCTAACAATTCTTTATATTGATATATCTCTGTTCAAGTAACTGTTGTGGTTTCTGTCCCTGATTGGTCTCTCCTGACACACTATCTGTACTATGCTATAATAAATGTGGAAATACTGATTGTGGAAAAATATAACAGTGGGGTCAGGGAAAGACACTGAAGACCTAATAGTTGAGCCAGGCACTTCTTTTAAGAAGGTATTCACCCAGGAGAAAGTACCAACAACATACAAAATGCAGAGGCTGCTCATGAAAATAATTTTTGCAGGGAAAAAGAGGCAAGACTAGAGGAGGGACTTTTTGCTGGTGCTAAGAAATGTTTTCTGCAGGCAACAGAGAGCTATTGGGAGCCTCACATGCAGTTCCCTGCTTTGGCTGGTACAGCACTGATGGTAATGAAGAGGACAGTTTGTAGAGGAATCATCATCAAGAGGGAGGACTTCGAGATAAGTTAGACACCGTAACACTAAGACCAAGACTTTCCTCTGAAAAGTTATATAACTTAGCAGGAAATTCAGATACAACTCACTGAATACTGTATAGCTAAATACAACTAGCTCCAAAATTTTGCGCCATACTCATTGGCAGCAAACCACAGAATTTGAGCCTATCTCAAAAACTGATATGACAACATTAATTTCTGAACCAAAGATTTTCATTACAAAGTACTTCAACCTTGATGTAAACACACTACCCCATTTACATGTATAGTCACAACGAAACTTTTGATAGTGCAAACATAAGTAGGGCTAAACTTCGTCCTTATTTAAAAAAACAAAAAAACAAACAAAAAAAAACCTTACAGCAATAACTACTATTATGGGAATTAGCTCTTCTAGACCAAAAGAAGTGTTGAAATAATATAGTGACTACTAATTTGCATTTTCTGTGAGCTTTTACAGCACTTAAAATCGTAATACAATTACCATTTACTCATGTCCTTACACTATCTGATATTTTATCTTATCTTTCAGGCTAGATTATAAAAAATTACTTTGTTAAAAAGAAGAGCTACATTTGACACTTTTTCTATATTCTCCTAGAATTTGTTACAGTGAAGAAAAACATCTAAAACATTTGTTGACTTTAATGCTAAAAATATTTTCAGGTAGCCATTTAAAGAACTTTATTTATAAAATACTACATGAAATTATTTTGTTGGAATAGTTTGCAGTAATTTAACAGTATTTTTTTTTTTTTACTTTTATATCCCCTTGAAACGAGTATAACACTATGTTTATAGTAAACACATAATAAATAAATGTTTGCTGGTTTGAGTTGACTAAGAAAAAGAATGGGGGGGGTCCTTAAAATATTTAAAATCATATTCTTCATTAATTTAGAATCAGGGGAATCAGTTAATAAAGACAAACTGAATTTGGCAAAAAGTATTAAATTTTTTGGAACCCATTTTCACATTAAATTGATTATTTTAAAAACAGATGAGGAAAGCTTAGAACACCTTGGCACACTTCCACAAATTATTTCATGATCAAAGACATCTGGCTTTTTTGATTATTTATGGAATTCCACCCTAAGGCCCATTTGATATTTTCAAAATACGTTTCGCAATATTTGAACATTCTCCAGGTAGCCAGTTTAATTCATGTTTCCCCAAAACCTCATCTTGTTGGGAAGTTTGATTATTATTCCTTTATGATTACAAATGAGTACTAAATTCTACATAAAGTGTGTTCAGGGTTTTATGAAACAAAATGAGTTTTTTTAAGAAATCATTTTTCACTTAAAATTGAAATTAAGCTTACAACCAATTTGTCATAAGTCTCATTTTCAGACTATAATGTAGGTAAGAACTAAACAGAGCACTGGGTTTTATTTTTCAGGAAAGAATACTACATTTAATCAAGAGTTGACTGAATATACTATTTCTTAAAGGTTGACACGTATATTTTCCAATAGCATAAAACAAAGATAGCATCATTTGAACATTCCTTCCTGCAAGAGACTAGTTACATATAAATGGCAAGGTGTACACAGTAAGTAGAGTACTTAGACGTTTGATTTTATTCAGTATAAAGTCAAAATGGGAAACAGGGAGAGAAAAGCCAGTGAGACAGGGAAAGAGTAATTGAATGACAACTGATATTCAGCAAATAAGGTTACTGTCTGCCAATAGTCAGAAGTTCAAAACCCTAAAGCAGTACACTTTTCTAATAAAAGTAACCTTTTGGATAAATCTTTGCTCCACCCCAGCATGGACAATTACATGGTAAATTAAGTTATCCAAAAAGGAAAAATGCTATAAAAGTTAGCCGAATATCATACTAGCAAAAAACACAACATATCTGGGCTCCTTCTGAACACTAAAGACAAAAATAGAATAGTATTTACATTGACTACTATGGGAAAGACATCATATAAAATGAAACCTAAATTAGAACATTTTTCATTTTATGCTTTTTATACTACAAAAATATTTTAAATATTTATAGAAACTAACATGTCTTTTAAAGATATATTATTTATAAAACAGAAAATTACGCATCATTTCTACTGTGTGCTTAAGAGTGATGGAATATGTATTTAGAAAAAGTCTTTCAGTAATAAATCATTCATACGCATTCCAAAGTGAGTTGTGGTATCATGCATTATAAAATCATGTTTTAAACCATAGTATGTAATAGATTATCTTCAAAGAGCACCTATGATTTATTAATATGTGTGTGTGTTTTTTAACATGCCGGTTATTTAAATACAGTATCATGGCAACATTCTAGGCTGAATGTTGATGCTAGAAAGCACTGGATAATACAGCACTTGTAATTTTCTGAATAATGGTCTCAAATTTTTATAAAATGTTATTCATTTTAATAAAAATTATAATCAGCAAATTTATCAGTTAATAGGGTTGCTAAAAATATAATAAATTTAATGTATAAAAGATAGCTAAAACACATCAAAGCGGTCCCAGAAAGACAGTAGTAAGTGTTGATCACTTTGTGTTTGGTATTTATTAGAAATACAAGCCTACGTGAGTAAAATTCTATTATATTTATTAAATGTATCAACATAGATATTAATTTCACTAATTATTGATAATGATGAAAAACAGAAAATTGTTCTCTACTAAATGGTATACTGATACATGAATCAACTCAATATACATAAATTCATCAAATTTTTCATAAAATTTTAGAACTATCAGGTGCATGAATAAGATTTTATCTCTTATTTTTTGAAATGTTAGAAGATGCTTGATTAGTTTACCTCTAAATCTGAGCTTTCCTTGAAAACAAACACAAAGAAGCCTCTTTTGTCTCACTATACTCTACCCCATTTCTCTCAATACATTCTGCTCCCAGCTACATCCAAGACCACTAAAGCTGTCATTTTTTATATGAAATACAAATGGTTTACAATTCCCCCAGGTAAACACTTTTCCCTTTTATTAACTCTCTTGATTACCAAGAACAAGGTATTATAAGTCTTATTATTTTGGAAACAAACTTTACCAAAGCTACAGCTACAGGCATGACACATAGACGATTTAGGAAAAAAATTATTTAACTAGGCAGGATCACTGTGGAATATCAAAGGAAGGTGATTTAAGAGTATGTCGAGTTTAAGGGATAGAAATGTTGTAACGCAGCTCCAACCTTCTTCCCCAAAGCTGAAATGGTCAAACAATATAGACACGCTGACGTCACCCTCTTGGATGTCTATTCAAGCCAACCGGGAAGAAAGCAGAGGCATAGGAACGTCTGGAGATGAGAAACAGGAGGGAGCTCACTCACTTACACACATATCTCTTGCAGAGTCTGGGTCTCTGCTCCAAACATAGACCAGTACTGCCTTTCTGATATATTATAAAGAAATATAAAATACAGCCGGGTGCGGTGTCTCACACCTGTAATCCCAGCAATTTGGGAGGCCGAGGCAGGTGGATCACTTGAGGCCAGGAGTTCGAGACCAGTCTGGGTAACATGGCAAAACTCCGTCTCTACTAAAAATACAAAAAATTAGCCGGGTATGGTGGCGTGTGCCGGTCATCCCGGCTACTCAGGAAGCTGAGGCAAGAAAATCGTTTTAACCTAGGAGGCGAAGATTGCAGGGAGCTGAGATCGTGCCACTGCACTCCAGCCTGGGCAACGGACTGAGACTCTGTCTCAAAACACAAACAAACAAAAAGAAATATATAAAATGATAGCAGGCAGGAAGAATAAGGCAAAATGAGACAATTTCTAAAAGTTATACAAATACAAGTGAATTCCTGTACATCTGTTTAAAAAAGCAAACTGTGCATGGGGAAACTGAGGGAGATTTTGCTTATCTGCATTTTGTATAGATAAGAACCTGGAAGTTTTACCTAAAAGGTCAATCTGAGCCAACTGCATTATGCAAAAGTACCTTCCCCATTCAAAAACTAGAACGAAACAAAACTCAGGTAATCCATGGGTCACTACTTGAAATATAACTTTAGTACCAAGGCCATTAAAAATCCTGCTGTATGCTACTTGTAAATTATATGACCTATGAAGTATACTTTTAAATTTTGGCCATAACATATTTCAGGGCACTGACAAACCACAGCAAGCTGAGAGCTGAATGAGGACAGAAAAGGGTCTAGAGACCTTACGCTAAAAGAAATGGTAGAAGGAATTGGGAACTTTAGAACTATGAAAGCTCTGGTACTTTAAGAGTTGACAGAGAGATATGGCTATGGTTAAGCTAATTAAGTTCCCTGTGCTTTAGTTTCTTATTTTGTAAAATGGAAATCAGAAAAGCACCTACCTCACGTGGCTGTTATAAAGATGAAACAAATTAAATCCAATAGAATAATGCATATAATTGGTCACAGCAAGTGCTGGTTATCATTAACATCATCATCTTCATTATTTTCTACAGCCCCCAGGGGACAGACTTAGGAGCAATGGGTAGAAATGAAAGAAAAACAGATTTTGGCTGAATAATGCGTATAAATCTTACTTTCCTATTTCAAATTCCATCTCTTCATTTTTAATCTAATGTAGCTGAAGTTATTTCTGATAGGTCAGCTTTTAAATTCCTATGGTTCCTTAGATATCTAAATTAGGTCTATTAGAGGAACTGAAGTTCGAGCAATTAAAAAAATACATTATTTTCATTCAAAAAAGAATTAATATTCTAATTTACCTATTAGGTAAATATGGACTTTTAGTTTTTCTTAAAAGGAGGGTTGCCAGGCAAAATATAGTATGCCCAGCTAAATATAAATTTTAGATTAACGAATGAGTTTTTAGTATATATATGTCACAAACATTTCACGGGACCTACTTATACTAAAAATCTATTTGTTGTTTACCTGAAATTAAAATTTAACTGGGTATCCTGTAATGTATTCGCTAACTTTAGCAACCCCATGTAAAAGGATAAATGTTAACAAAACTCAAGTCATTAAAAAAAGTTTTTATGTAAACAAAATTTTGAGCTTCCTTTTTCATGTAGGATGTTTTCTTGCATTGATAGAGAAATGTTACATATCTGCCAGTTTTTGTTTAAACAACACTTCAGAAATTCTTCTTTCCTGACACGTCATTTAGTCATGTCTCAGATTTCCTGTGCCAGCTTAAGTTGCTCAAGAAGAGGTTATGGTTGGCTATGTGCTTGCGACAATGTGCAGAAACATCACTTCCCATTTGGCTAAAGGCAGACAGACCTTATGGTAGACTTTTGTTTTCACCTCTGTTAGGCATGGATGACATAGCTCCTCTGTTCAGCGTATATTTACACAATGGGTATATCCAAATACGTGAGACAACTACTGTCAAAGAAAACATCTTATGTCATTTTCCTCAGGCTCTACAAAAACAACCACTGTCACCTGAATGCTGTGAACTAGCAAGTGGATGGAGACAGCAAGATATTTGATGTTTCAATAATATTTATACTTATGTCACTAAACACCTTGTGTAGATTTGTGGGGTATGAGGAATGAGAAGAGACCTAAATAATCGTTCCATCTGCTCAACAATATAAAAGAAATTGTTAAAGTACATGAACAATTGTTGAGGTACCTTTCTAGAGGGTCCGCCAAGTAGCCCACAGGCCATGGATAGGAGGCTGACGTATGAGAAGACAAGAAGGATAAGCCAGTAACAAAAATACTGAGACAGGAAGGCGGGTAGTGGTGCAAAAAGCCTACGAAAGAAGAATCGAAACAGGAAGAAGGAATCCGCAGTCATACAGGAATGCAAATCTGTGGGCAATTCAAGGAAGTAGTGAGGTTTGGAGGAGACACACAGAATACAGGCAAGCATGACTCCATTTCCACATGACAGCTACTTCTCAGGGCTCTAAGACACTATTTCACATGGAAACAAGACAATCTATGTGAAGATATCCCTAACACTACAAACTTTTTAGGAGAAGCTGATTATTACAGTCACAAATCAGGGTGGCTTTCATCCCAGACTCAGGGTGAGGACAGAGTCCTCGAGGGAAGCCTGAAATGAAAAGTACAGATGGGAACACTCATTATGTCCCACGGAGCAGGTCAAGGAGACAAAACAAGAACATGAAGAACCACTCTCAAGTGGGATTCTTCTAGAAAGGTCCTCAGAGGAAAGTCATCATGTCTTAAAGGTCTTGCAACTTATTTTTATCCCTTTCTTATTTTATGTATTTTGTCAGTTATCTCAAATGTTTTGTAGACAGGAAAATAAACAAATCCTTTGTAGTTCCAGTGCCCATCAATACTCCACACACAGCTGATGTTTAATAAATGCTGAATAAATTAAATAATTTATTTGTAGCTGTTCTCTTGAAGGGGTCAAAAAGAAAGATGGTAAATTGGACTTGGGGCTCAAGAATAAGAGGGAAAACTACCTAAGGTATCATAGTATAAGATGTGAAGACCAAAAGAGAAGGATCACAGAGTAATGCGCAAGATCTCCTAGTGCTCATGAGACCCGAGACAGACTTGGGTTGGGACCCTGCTCTGCCTCTTACCAGCTCTGTGACAAATTGGGCAAGTCACTGAAGGTTCTCCCAGCCTCAGAATACTCATGTGACAAATGGATGTCATCAGAGCACCTACCATGGAGAGTCGTGGGACTTACATGGCATTATACAGGTAGAGTTCTTAGTATAGCACCTGTCTTGGAAAACTTTTTAAAAACTTGTGTCATAACTGGAGAGAAAATCTATGCTAATGCAATCAGGCTTAGTGAAATCTCAAATATACAGTTAACCCTGAGAGTTTCATACATTATCATAACAGTAGAGGAAATCACAGCCACCACCACCATGCCCTCATTTGTGGGTCTGAGCAATTAGCAGCAAGCCAGGTAGGAAGTTGGTAATTCCACAGGAAAACCAGAGAAAAAAAGGAAGAATGGCTAGAAACGGTGGAGGAGGCGGGGGGGTGAGGGGGCGGTGGTTGCTGTGGTACGAAATCTACCTTCCCTACTCCTTTACTGGGGGATAATAGGATTGGTAACCCCTAGGCAGGCTGGGATTTCCCAGCAAATGGAATAAATTTCATAATTGTTGTTTGTTACAAAATTCTTTTTTTCTTCCTGTAAGAAACCGGAAAAGCCTACAGAGAATGTGTTGTTAATATTAAACCCTCCATTAAAGGAGATGTAGAGGTATTTATGGACAGTAGTGAACTCACTCTCTCCTCAGATTACATTACAATTAACGATTTAAGGCTTATAGTTTACTATATAGAAAAAGAGAAAGGAGAGAAAAATACTAATCACCACAGTACTTGCTGAGACATTTTATATCAGAAGCAACTGAGATTGGTAGTGCTATTCATGTATCTGAAAAACACACAATTTTTTAAACTTGGTAAAATCCTACCCATGTGACTTAGCTAGAAATAAATTTTAAATTAAAGAAGTATCATTTATTCTAGAATGTGTTTAAATAAAAACCACTTTATTACTTTTAATGTATTATGGAGATGGTTAAAGTCCACTGGGTCTATTTTTTGAATAGATTAAGCATACTTGAAATTAACACTAATTATAATTAGCATCAATTGTAGCCCCAAATAAATATTCTCATTCTAATAATGTACTTCTTTTCAGAGGGTTCACAACATAAATTTTATAAATAATCCCTTTTTCCATCAACTGTACTAAGGTAAGGTAAATTTCAATGTAGTTTAGGCAGATTAATTATGAATTAGGAATCAGTAGAATTTTTTATTAATATGATCTTAACATAGTTGAAAAGAATTTTATTTGATATATGAATACCACCACAATTGCCTCAGGCTCTCACATCTATCATCTCCATTGGTTTTACATACAAGTACCTAGAGATTAGGTAATTTTCCCCTGGTTATTCTGTGAGTGGGTTATAGATATAAGATTAGAATATAAAATATAGAATAGTATAATATATGACTCAGTTACTACAACGTAATGAATTAACGTCTGTTTCCTAGAAGTTTTTACCTTTACATATTGAGCTTAACCCCTTACACCCAGAAGTCAAATTTCTGGCAACATCTCTGATTCTTTTTGGAACAAAATGATTAAGGTAAAAAAAAAACTAAAATAAAAGGCTACCAAACATCCAAAATAGCTATGAAAACAAAGCTTCACTCCCCAGAAGGCCTTAAAATCTTCATGTAGAATTTATCTTTACCTGAACACGATTCTTAAAAGACATGGTTTTCTGTGGCATAGAATGAACAAGATGAAAAGTCGGAATTGATGGCAGGGATATTAAAGGTATGAATAATAACTACATATAGTATAGAAACTTCTTAGAGGATCACACCAAAGGCTTAGTTTAGTATGGTAAACTAGATTGGTATTTGGTAAATAATCACTTTTCCCTAACCACCTCATGGAATAAGTATACTTCCCTGCTCTGCTGTTCGGCTTAGTGATTGACTGACTTTGACCAACGGAGTGGAATCAGATGTGATTCCAGTTGACAGCTGAAGTGCGCTTGCACAGTTGGGCTAACCCTCTTGCGTTCCTACCACGACCACAGGAAGAGCTTCGCTGGTTTGCTTCCTTCGGATTGGGCCCTCAAAATAAACATTTGTGGAACAGACCTAAGCTTAATGCACAGTGAGGATCTAAACCCAGACAGGCCTGCAACATGAAGTACAGTCATGCAGTCAGGCCTGGCCTAGAACATGCCCAGCCAATCTCTATCACAGAGAATGAGAATGAATGAAAATTAGTTTAAGCCAGAGTTGTTGGATTGATTGTTATGGAGCAACAGCTGACTGATGCGATCATAAAGAAAAAGTGAAAAGATGTTTACATTGCTTCTGCTTAAAACAGTTAACATTTCAGTACAATTTATATCAGCAGCTACTAAAATATCTTAATGTTTAGTGTTTGAATTTCAGCTGACTAGAAAATTTCATTTATACGGAGGGCATCCCAAAGCCACTACTTAGCAGCATGATACATGGATCTTAGAAGTTGTGTGTCCAGCAAAAGGGAATGAGCATTTTCTTTAAATAAAGTCTGCTTAGCTTTGCTGACCAGTTCTACTAGACCCTGAGTTAATACACTTTCATCTGAGGTTTTACGCTGCTGACTAGCAATAAGAAACAGTCATATGATCCTCGGCCTGAGAAAATGTTTATTTCCGTTCCCACAAATAGAGCAATGCAGGAAATTTCAAGACCTGCATAATGAAAATGAAAGAAAATCCTTGTTTTCTTAGAAAATCTCCTTTCATGTTTGTACAGAGTGAAGTAACAGATATCCAGATTTAATGCCAAATCACAGGGACATTACTTGTTACCATTGTTCTGCTACCATTTCAAGGCACTTCCCGTGTGACCGGCTTTGTGCTGGGTGTTTTCACCATTATCACTTCAAGTTAACCACACAGCTATTCTAAGAGGCAGGTATTATTACTATGTATGTGTACTTTAGAAAATGAAAAAACTAAAACATACAGAATGTAAGTAAGTTACTGGGCCAAGTTGTATGGCTTGGAAATGGTCAAGCAGGAATTTGGAGCGAAGGCTGTCTGACTTCAGAACAGTGCTCTTACCATATTACCATATCCCATTCTATGAGAAAATTGTTCTAGTATATTCACTTCAACATCAGAAACTGCCACGCAGATCATTTCACAAAGCTATCTTCTAATCTTTTCTCCTCAAAATGAAGAGATTTAATATGGTAACATTTGGCAAAGAACTTCATAGCTTCCCCTCAATCCCACGATACTTGCTTGAATCAAAGGGTCAGGATGCTCAGACAGCAATTTCAAATACCTTTCATAAACCAGTAAACAAGATTAGAGATTTTAAGTCCATAGCCCATCAAAAACTGACTTGGCTGTGTCAGAAAGAAACAGAGGTCAAAGTGACCTAAGATAGGGCAATTTAAGAGGAAAAAAATGCACTAGATTGAGAGACATCTAATATATAAAAACTTATGAGTTCATAATGATACTAATAGGAAAATTTCAATTATTCCTTACTGCTGATTGCCAGGGCACAAATTTATGATTCCAAAAAGTTATAAATAAGGAGAAAGTATCAAGCATTTATCTTGCCTTTCCCATAAAAAGTGTATTTCAAGGTAATCAAACAGTAGATGGGTAGAAATTCTTAATGGAAGAATTCACCCAATAAATGTACAAGAAATGACAGAATCACAATGAGAAAATTGTGATTTGTCTAATTCCTAAGATAAATAATGGATCTTGACAGTGATCATCAACGGATGCTAAATCCATCAGGAAAAGCTTGATAGAGAACTTTCAAATGGGATCAGGCTGATAGCATTTGAACTTCCTGATCTAGGTATCTTCAGCAGTGTCCCTGAAAGAGGGACAGCCAGACAACGTGTTTCTCTTGTAGGAAAAAAGACACAGCCCCAGCTATGAGATATTTTTGCCAAAAAAAAGGAAATAAACAGGCTAGAATCTAATCAAGTCTCTAGCGCTAACAAGTACATCCTTGAAACCATCAGAAATATTGTAATATGGGCTGGCTGTATAGGATATTAATTCTTGAAATGATTACTCCTTATGTTACATGTCATGACAATTTGGTTAAAAAAATCCTCAGAAATGTATACTGGAGTATTTTGAGGTAATATAACACCATATTTAGGATTTGCCTAAATGTACTACAGGAAAAAGAAAGGTCAGACATGGATAAGATTGGCAAAATGTTGATAATTCTTGATGTTCAAAAAATACGTGAATATATACTACACTATCTTTGTATATCTTTGTGTACAAATTTCCACAATAAATAAGGCAGAAAGGGAAATCCAGGAAAACTAAACCACCATAGTTAATGCCCATTTAAATATGGGGACCATAAGTCATGCGCCAGTTAACATCTGTGTCTGTCTCTTCTCTGTTTTTTCTCTTTATTCTTTAGAATTATAGTTTTTATATTAAATTACTAAGTTTGGGAAAGGTTCTGTCTTCTTAACATGAGAGTCAATGAAACAGAAAACATTTCAAAATCAGAACTGAGAACATCAAAATTCATTAATTCAATAAATACTTATTGAGTACCTACCTTCTCCTTACTGTCAAAACTCAAAACTGTGGCAATACAGTCATGTATGAGACACAGATTTCTCCTGTTAAAGCAGTGGTTGCCAAAAATCTAGCAAACGTTGGCTTCCCATTAGGATCAGAAGTAAGGATGTGGTAACAGAGGCAATTTCCAAAATCAACTCGGGCATGTAAAATGTCAATAAAACCCAACTCTGAAGTCATATTTAACCAATTCTGACAGAGGTTTATGCTGAGCCAAGGCCATTCTGCCCAAGCATACTAAATGTTGACTCTGAAGCACATGTAGGAGAATTAAACAGTAACCAAAGATTAGAAGGGAATTTTGTCAAAGTTTACATGGTCAGCAGCACCAGGATAGAAAAGCAAAGGCACCTAGGACAACCAGAAAATTCTGTCACTACCAGCACCCCCACCACTCCTGAAAAAACAAATCAGAAAAAGACAGGATTTTAATGAGTAACTTTGCATGCTGAACTCTGGCTAAGAAGGAAGAAAAGACAGAAAAACTGAGCTAACCCTCAGGAGTCTCAGAGTTCTATATTTTGTGGTGCAGACAGGGCAGCCCACCGGACTAGGGCTGTGGTGAGCTATTTCCTTTCTTAACATTCCAAGATGCCAATTTAGATGATGTCCTTCTCCAGGCACTCATTTCTCTTTTCAACACCTGTAGTTCTTGATTAATTAATTCAATCAGGACCGACTTACGTATTAACTGTCTACTTTCTTGATAACCCCTTCTGACACTCAGGTGCCTCATGTAGGCCATCTCTTCTTCAACTTCTTGGTAATATATTCCCCTGTTTTTATGGAATCAATATAACATGAGGATGCCCTGGACAAACTTGAAAATTATCTTTAGATTTAGATTTGTTCTGTTTTGAAAGACACTTATGGAAATGCTTATTTGCACACAAATAGACATCCTCATAAAAATGCCCAAATTCACTGAAGACGCCTATACAGACATGACAGTCTTCAGATTCAATAATGACAAAGCAAAATATCCTGCAGCTCTGGAATGTACCCTTAAAGTACAAAGTGTCAAAAACAAATAATAAAATATCTAGGAAAAAAATGAGAGATTTCAGCTTTAAATCTTTTTCCTTGAAGAAAAGGAAAAAAGATATCCTTATCTAAAATACTATGTACCCTGAGACAAAATTGCCAGACAGTTTCATTTTGGGTTACTTCCCAAATAGAGTCTCACTTTTCCCTAAGTCTTTCTCTCCAGCCCCACTCAGAAATAGGGACCTAACTCCTGAGACCTAGACCATCATATTAACATTGTATTGGGACCATTTGTCAATTATGGGACAAAGGAGACACATCGTGAATGAAATACAGCCCTGTTCTGACATCTCTAAGAGATCCATGGAGTGGCATGCAGGTGGGAGATTTGTAATTACTACTTCAACACAAGGTGATAAAAACTATGATAGAAATAGTCAGAAATACAGTGGTGTCTCTAGCGAGAGGTACATACCCAACAGTGGTGAAGGGGAGATTTTTAAATAAATAGGCTGGAAAGGCAGTAGACAAGCAGGTGATCAGTGGGATAGTGGGACAAGGTCCCATATGAGACCTCGCATGCAGACAGGGAGCACAACTAGGTGAGTTTGCAGGCAAAAGCATAGAAGCATAACATCACATCTTCAGGCAGGTCACACTTTTGGCTGGAGGATCAGTTTTAGAGTGAAGTTTTAAGACATAGTCACTCTTCTTCAAGTTTAAACACTCAGTCCATGGCTAGATAAACCACCAGATAATAAACAGAATTACAAAACCTTTTAAAATGTTATTTTGGCAACTGAAATACCCCCTTATAATTCTTTGAAAGGTTAGATGTTTATAGATCAGCAAATGTATCTCCTAAATAATTAAAGGATTTTCTTATCCTCTTTTGGAAAACATGTAAGACAATACTTATTTGCACACATATATACATACACATAGAAATACCCAAACTCCTAAGTGAAAATTTCTGTACATATCTAAGTCTTCATATTCGGTAGTGACAAAATCATGATCAAAGCAGCCAGTATGACCTCCTGTTTTTTTCTATTAGTACTATGGGAAAGAGCACAGGGTTTAAACATGTGCTAAATCACTTACTAGCTTTGAATCCCCTTGGCAAGTTTCCACTCATTCAGTTTCCTATCGGGCAGGGTTGTGTTAACTGAGGCAGGAGAGTCTGCTGGTTAACATCAAACATTCTAGAGCTGCACTGCTGAGAATGTATCCTAGCTCTGCCACTTAGTTGCTCTGTGCCCTTAGGAAGGTTCCTTAACCCCTTTGTCCCTCAGTTTCCTCAAGTATAAAATGGAGATAACACTAGTATCTACCACCTCATAGGGAAACTGAAAGGATTAAATAAGTAATGCATTTAAAGAGCTTACAATAACAGCTGGCAGGTAGTAAGCGCTCAATACATTGTCAACGCTTGTTATTATATGTTGTCAATGTAAAAGACACACTGGATTTTGAAGAATTGGTTCCAAAAGAGAATATAAAATACCTAATTAATAATTTTATGCTGATTACATATTGAAATGACAATATTTTAGATATACTGTGTTAAATATAACATCAAAATTAATTTTGCCTATTTTTCCCTTTTTTACTTTTTAAAGTTCTTTTTACTGTGGTGACCTGCATTTCATTTTTATTGGCCAGGGATGCTCCAGAAGGTTGATGCCTGAAACTAGAGATCCATTACCTTTCCTCCTTTCTAGGGCTTCAAATTAGGTTTTAATTTAAGAACACCTTTGCTATATATAATCAATACCAAAAACTTTACCCACTTATTGTATCTTACCCTGTTGACACCGACTTCCCATTCTCTACCAGAAGAAATAAACAAACCCATCACCAACAAATCACCCATCCATTTTTCCATTTTTATAAATATATTAGTTACAGTTTTTCACTTAATGACCTTTCAAGGATATACAACTTAAAACCAATGGCTTTAACTTCTATCCAGAAGTCCTTCCAAAGGACATATGAATCAAATACTAAATTATGGTTTGGTGTTTGATATGGGTTAGATTCATGTCCCTGCCCACATCTCATGTTGAATTGTAATCTCCTAGTGGGAGATGACGGGATCATGGAGATGGATTCCTCCTTACTCATGATAGTGAGTGGGTTCTCATGCGATCTGGTTGTTTAAAAGTATGTAGCACTTTCCCCTTCTCTCTCTTCTTCCTGCTCCAGCAGTGTAAGTCGTGCCTGCTTCCCCTTCCGCCATGATGAAAGTTTCCTGAGGCCTTCCCAGCCACACTTCGTGTACAGCCTGCAGAATCAGGAGCCAATTAAACTTTTTTAAAAAAACTAACTTACCCAGTTTCAGGTGTTTCTTTATAGCAGTGTGAGAATTGACTAATACAGTGTTAAATGCATTCACTGAACTAATCCAAATCTTGAAAGCTGGCATCAGTTTTTGCTACCTGAGATTTCCAAATCAAGGTTTATGGTGTCAACTGAAGAAGCACAGAATATTCTTAAGATCCTCTTTCTGGAGAGTCTGAGTTAGTCTTTCAAGGATAAGCCCCTGGAACCTCTATTTTAGCTTCTAGTCTCAAGGTAGAGATAGCATGAATCAATCACACAAATAAATGCATAATTATCATAGGCGGTAAGTGCTATAAAGGAAAATTATATGGTATCATTAGAGGTTCTAAAAAGATAAATAACTAAAATATAAAATAAGGTATCAAAACCTGTACTCTGTCAGCTAAATTGATTCTAATTATATTTTGAGACTGGGAGGAAGAAATTATGCATTTAGACATTTGTACAATATAGAGTTATGAATTATGATCCTATAATCATTGAGATATAAACATATTTTCACGAGGTAAAAACTGTATGAAAGCTAAATAGAAAAAGTCAATTCACCTCTAACATTCCAAAAATATCTGTTTAGACCAACCTTTCTTGTCTATTTCTGAAATAATCTAGTCATCTGCATATGTAAGTAACCATATTTTATAATCTGGAAAAATAAGAGACTCTATGATCTCTTTGAAGTTGAAAACACTTGTCTACATTGCAGTAAGGGCAAATTGGTTAGGTTTTGAAAAGGTTAACTATACAAGCTCATTTTGAAAGATTAGACAGATTATTTTTCATGGAAAGAAGTAAACAACATATTTTGATTCTATAAACTATATTCTAGGTAAGCTATAAACATAGTGCCTGGAGCAAAGAATCACAATAAACATGCACTGAATGGATGGGCAAATTGTGACAATTGAGAGAATTTCAGAACTAGAGATCTTTTAATTTAACTCTTCATTTTATGGGTAAATCAATTGCAGTTCAGGCTAATAACGTTATTTGGCCCAAACAGCTAGAGGTGGCAGGGAGAGCACCAGATTTTCCGTCTCCAGATTCCTAGGCAGGGCCCCCCTGACTCTACCGGGCTCACATTCACCAAACACCCTAACCCTCAGGCACACCCACAAAGGTCTGTTTACCAATCATCAGTGGTGGCATAGACATTAGACTGAAGAGGTACTGTTCAAATAGAGCCCTCCAAGGTAAAGGAAGGTCTCTCGTCTTTGTTATAAAATAAGGGAAAGACTCACCAGGGATTGTGTACTAGGGCCCCAGTTTGCCACTCACATTGCTTTACAGACTTAGTATTGACTTGACTCCAATGTTCCTACCAACTAATTCACAGACATAAGTAAGATACAACTATCAGCAAATATCCCAGCTTCTCCCCTAAAGAAGAAAGAGCGGTAACATGGGAATTAAAGGATATACATGAGATCTGAACATCAGGCTCAGCAAAGATTAGCTTGGATTGGGGGTAGGTCAGGCAGAGAGGAGGAGAGATGTCTGGCATTCCTAGGCCTTCTTCACTCTGGGAGACTTCCAGCCTTGCCCTACCTGCACACCTAAGGCCTCTCTGAATTCTAGAAAGATGTACAATACACCTATACTCTTGAACTGAAAACAGGCTTTTAGAATATTCAAGGCTACCTGCTAGAATAGGTACTCCTGGTGCCACGACATTACCAATAGAGACCATATCACATTGATGAATGGTTATAATTTCCCACAGACTCAGCACTATACCTGGATGCAGAAACAGATGCAGGGCCCAATGTGAAAAGAATTTAAGATACCAGCCCTGAAAAGAGCAGAGGCAAGTCACAAGGGTATTTCTCAGATTTTTCCTCACCTAGAGAGGAAGGCTGTACCCACTGATGCCCCTAATTAACACTGTGTCCTCCTGAGATTTGAAATGAATGAGAATCCACAACTTACACCCATAATCCTTCCTGCACATTCTGAAGGCATCAAGAACTGAAAAGTATCAAACCCATACAGGCTATTTCATAAGCCTGGTGTTTGTTTCTGAGTATCAGAAGACAACCTAATCAGCCTTCTCTTTATCCCCATTTGACCATGTCAGTTTCACTGCACCCTGTACCAGGTGTGATGCTCTCACTATCTCACCAGATAACCACACATGTGCAGGTGAGCACTTGGCAAGCAAACTACAGAGGCTTTTGTGTGTCAGCGTTAAGAAACCCAGGACCACTTTCTCAATATTGAGCCCTGTTCTCAATATCCCACACTCCCACCCAGGCTGGCTGTGTAGTAACTTTGTTTGACAAATGAAGATGCAAGGGACTGTCATGAACCATTCCTTATCTGACTGTCACACTGTTAATATTCACATCTTCCCTCTTGTTTATCCACCACGCAGTACATTTGCCACACTGGTCTTTCATCTGCAACTAAATAAATGAGCATTTATCAAGTTCCCACCATGCACTAAGCCCTATTTTAGGGGTTTTCACATTTTATTTTTTGATCCCCTCAACAATCCTGTGAAATATTTTTACCAATACTTTCTAATAGATGAAGATGTTAGAATTCAATTATATGTCTGCAGAACAGCTCCCTGCAGAGCTGACGTGTGCAAACTTTTGATCTCAAGTATTAGAAAACTCTTGCTAACAACCTAATGACGTGACAGGCTCTCTACCTGAACGGAAAGAACCTGGGTTCCTGCTTGACCTTGGCCTCGCAATGAGGACTCTGGGCCTGAAGCATCAAGTCTCTTCAAAGCAATGTCTAAAAGAACTCAAGTGAAAAACAGCTTCTCCAAAGGCTATTACAGTGTGCAATAGCCAAAGATGACCCTGCCACAAAGAGACTGTGATTTGCATTAAACTTCTCTTCCTTTTCGTTTTTAACATGCCCAACAGGCAGCTATAGATCAAAAGGCCATAATCACTATTCCAGTTTTGAAACTGCACTGTCCTTCTTCCCTAAGAAGATGGAATGAAAAGCACAGACAGCAGGCTCTGGGCACCAGTAAATTACACCCTCCCACACCTCAGGATGTCAGAAAGGTTTTGCTCTCTCAGTGGGCATTTGGGAGAAGTGGGAACAGAATACTGAAATCTTTACCTGCTTAGTAACTGAAAGTGTCAAGAGAAACCAAACTTCAGTTTATCAACAGATTTATCCTTTTTGTCGCTCTCACATGGGCATCATTATGGAAGATTTGGGGGCACGCGGAGATAATTATATCAGAATGCAGAAAAGAAAGGACTCCAAACATTGCTAAGGTGTGCTGCTGCATCCTTAAATAGGCAGATAGTCACGCTGTTGCTTGGAAGAATACAAGTAGGCGCAATGTTACCCTGGAATTGCTTCATGACCACCTGATCACACATAAACATGAAGTGGCTCCTAGCACATGTGCTCTTTCTCAATGCCCACATCCCCACCTCCCATTCCCCATAAATCTCTGCTCCTGTTAATTCTGTTAAGTAATTCTTTCTGGGCAATTAACTGTTTTAAATTATTATTTAAGCTAGTCTACAAATCATCATTACTATACTCTTCATGAAAATAATCCACTACCTAATATTGGGACACATTGAAAGTCATCACACGTTTAAAGGGGGGTAAACAATTATATTAATATATCAGCACACTGGAGTCCAGTCATGAACACCCCACTGGTGGCTTCATGTGGACCAACAACTCTAAGCAGCAAGGCTGCTTTCCCTGTTTTAAAACACTCCCAAAGTAAAGCTCACAGTCAGCAAAAGTATTGTTCCTTTTAAATGAGAAATGCTGCATAAGCAAAATGACCTTTCTGTAAGGAAACTCTTATTACTGTAATACATCACCTCAAAAACTAGTGCAAAAAAATCCAGCAATTTTGATTCTAGTTTTTAAGGAAGAGAACATCTTACATCCATCTAATATAAAGTTAGTTTTATAAAGTTTGCCTTTTAAAAATTCTATTGAAATATTGAGATCAAAAATTGATCCACCACAACTTTAGGCCCTTATAAAAAATTAATGAATCTCTGACATATAAGGAAAAAAAAAAAAAAAACAGAAAAAGCACCAAAACTGTCTAAAATGCTTATTTTTTAAATTTAAACACAGAAAATTTAGACTACTTCTTAGAAAACCATATTGAGCTTAGATATTACGAGGCCATTTGACTTACCCAGGGCAAGCATAAAAATACACTAAAATAATGGCAGCTGATTGGCAAATATTTACATTAAAATATATAACAATAGGTTTTCTTCAAAAGCATATCATGCTATTTTTGTCTCAAAAACAAATTTAGCATTCATTTAATCCCACTAAAATAAAACACTCTTTACTTCAATAACATTGGTCTGTCATTGGTTAAATTAACAGTCATCACAGAGAAAAAAAAATTACAATGGTATCAGGTCAGGGCTCAGGGATGAGCAACAGTGAATTTTCTTTTGTGACACAGTGATAAGCTACATAGAAAAAAGTGGACTATGAGAAATAGAGCTGCATTTCAGCCAGCCCATTCCTTCCTAAATGATAGTTATATCAAATCAAGATAGTTTTAGGTCAAAACATCTTCCAAAGATTGAGTTCACATCCAGGGAATCTCTAGCGGCTATCAGTACTCAAACTGGAAAAGAATACTTTTCAAATTACACCAACTTAGTTGTAGCAAACTTGAAATTCAAAAAATGACTACTGCCTATTAAAATATGGTGCATACCTAGGGATAAAAAAAATTTAATCATATGTGGTTGAAAATTACAAAACCAACCAACAAACAAAGTTTTGAAACTTGAAATTGACCATAGCTTAACAGTATGTTGCAATGACCAAACTAGGGAGTTAATAGAGTTGGGATATTTGTCCTGGCTCAAATCTCAAGTTGAATTGTAATTCCCCAGTGTTGGAGCTGGGGCCTGGTGGGAGCTGTATGGGTCATGGGGGTGGATCCCTTGTGGTTTGGTGCTGTTCTCATGATAGATGTGGTCGTTTAAAAGTGTACGGCACCTCCCCCACCCCTTGCTCCTGCTTTCACCATGCGACATGCTTGCTCCTCCATTCATCTTCCACCATGATTGGAAGTTCCCTGAGGCCTCCCCAGAGGCAGATGCCAGCACCATGCCTCCTGTACCCTGCAGAATCATGAGCTGATTAAACCTCTTTTCTTTACAAATTACCCAGTCTCAGGTATTTCTTTATAGCAACATAAGAATAGCCTAATACAGGACTTTTATTGTGAACTTTTGTACAGCAAAAGGATAATTTGCAATCCTGAAAAAATCCTTCTATCTTACTTACCATTGATCAGTCTTTCAATGGTATAGGGCAGACATTTGGCTTCTTTATTTCATACGGATTATGAGCAAGGAGGAGTCAAAGAAAGGCAATGAAATTGAGTGGAGAAGGCAATGTTGAATCACTGAGGAACAGATAAAGACTTGAAGTTACATAAAGGAAAATAAAAGCCTTAAGAGGGAAGAAATTGGGGAGGGTAAGGGATTTTAATTGCTGTAAGAAATATTTAGTTTAGATTTAGTTTTAAATCAAGAGAAATGGTGAACAGGACACAAAAGGGAATCAAACCTCAAAACTCTAATCTATTAAGAGAGAGAATATGTAACTAAGTGACCCATGACATTTCTTAAAGTTATTGGACTCTATGATTCCTATGAACAGAGAATTCAGCAAACATTTCACGGAAGTCTTCCTTCTCTTAATTGTTGAAGTAATAACTGTATCAAAAAATGGCATCTTTTCCAATCCATGCATACTAATTTGATATACCTATATAAAGTTCATTGATGCAGAGTAGGACAAAATAAAAGCAAGAAATTTTAAAACACAACCATGAAATGAAAGCATTTCAGTAAATTCCCTTAAGAAGATTGAATAAGCAATTTTCATGAATTTAAGTGTGCTTTGTATCAAAAAAAAAAAAAAAAAAAAGGAGGGAATAATAAGGTCTTTTAGGCCAGGTGCAGTGGCTCACACCTGCAATCCCAGCACTTTGGGAGGCTGAGGCAGGCGGATCTCTTGAGGTCCGGAGTTTGAGACCAGCCTGACCAACAAGGAGAAACCCTGTCTCTATTAAAAATAGCCTCTACTAAAAATTAGCCAGGCATGGTGGCACATGCCTGTAATCCCAGCTACTCAGGAGGCTGAGGCAGGAGAATCGCTTGAACCTGGGAGGCGGAAGCTGTGGTGTGCCGAGATCGCACCATCGCACTCCAGTCTGGGCAACAAGAGCGAGAAACTTTGTCTCATAATAAATAAATAAATAAATAAATAAATAAATAAATAAATAGGATCTTTTGAAGAAAGTTCCTCAACTATATAAAATTATGTGTGTGATATTTTTAGGGCATTCTTTTTTTTTTTAGACAAGGTCTTGTTCTGTTCTTCAGGTTGAAATGCAGTGGTAGGAACATGGTTCACTGTAAACTTGACCTCCTGGGCTCAAACGACACTCCCACCTGTGTATCTGGAACAACATGCACATGCCACGATGCTCGTCTAATTTTTTTATTTTTTTATTTTTTGGTAGATATTGGGTTTCACTTTGTTGCACAGGCTGGTCTTCAACTCCTAGGCTTAAGCAATTCTCCCACCTTAGCCTCCCAAAGTGCTGGGATTACAGGCATAAGCCACCGTGCCAGGCCTTTTCAGGCCATTCTTTAACCCATGATGTAACATGTACTGATTTTATTTTGGTCTTTTAAGTATGTGGTTCTGGAAGTAAGGATCAAGTTTCACTTATTTCTTTGTCACAACACAAAGTATTGCCTTATTCACAGCTAGTACTCAATAAATATTTCATCAGACACGAAGAATCGAATGCCTTTGAATTCTACCCAGGAGCTAGGACTGTGTTAAATGGAAATGAGGCATTCCAGAATGAGTGGGATTTGGCGCTGCCAAGACCCAAAGACCATAATGTAGCTGGTTAGTAAAGGCCCCAGTGAGAAGCTAAGGAATGTTACAAGCCAAGCCAGCATGGAAAAGGGCAACTGGACATTCTGGCAATGGGTTACAGGACACAGTACTGGGGAACACAGAAGTAGGAGAGAAGTAGGCTGTCTGCATAAAAGAGGCTGAGCAGCAAGGCTCAGGGGCAGAATTTCTGTCTCCAGAATGCAAGGCCTTAATACAGAATAAACAGTATGCGTATCAGATGGAGTACATCAAAGCAGAGCTTGGGAATGGAACACAGGGCCTGGTTACCACAAAAAGCCAACTATCAGTTCACTGGAAAAGAGAAGAAACTAAGTTAATGGAACTCAAGTACCCACCCAGAAGAGAGGAAGTGATAGAGGAGGACTGGTACCCAGCCTCAAGCCACCAAATTAAGGATGTTTGTATTTTCTTGGCTAAGAAAAGATTGGTTCCAAATCCCAGAGAAGGTCTGAACATATGGAAGTTTAAAACGTTCTAGGAGAAGGATGAAAAAGATTCAGGCTGTTGGCAAGGTGTGGTGGCTCATGCCTGTAATCCCAGCACTTTGGGAGGCCATGGTGGGAGGACCACTTGAGCCCAGGAGTTTGAGACCAGACTGCGCAACATAGTGAGATCTCACCTCTACAATGTTTCTTTAAACTGTACTCCAGCCTGAGTGACGGAGCAAGATCCTGATTCAAAAAAAAAAAAAAAGATTCAGGTTGTTCCATGGGCCTCTGATACCGGCCTTCTGTAGAATAAACATATATTTGACTAATATTTTTATAGTAATGTGCTTAGTCATATATACTTTTGAAATTCTGATGAGTATTGTTTGTAATGATCACACATGTGTATGCATGAACAGAACTTGGTCATTCCTGGGCCTATGAAAATAACTCATTAATGAATTTCCTCATACTACCCTGAGATGTAAGAGATAATGCTGAATGCCAGAATGTCAAAGTAAATCCCAATCCTAACAGAGTTTACGACACCAGAGCTTTTCATAGAAAGCCAAATTCCTTGGTAGAATTCAAGGGATTCCACTGTGTGTTTCAGCATCAACGATTTGTTATATAACCAGAGCTTTAGAGTGGTACATACAAATAGTACAGTCTTTCAAGAAATGCCTTCCTTCTCTCTCACTCCACGTCTCAAGTGTTTCCATGCTACACAATTATCAGCAACAGCATAAATGTGAGTAAACACTGAAATGAAAAGTCATATGCACTAAAAATGCAAGGATAATCCATATACCTCTGCTCAAATTCTCTAGAAATAAACTATTCGCTGCTAAAGAAATTATATCGATTTTTTATAAATTATATCTTTTTTTTTTTTTTTAGATGGAGTCTCACCCTGTTGCCCAGGCTGGAGTGCAGTGGTGTGATCTTTGTTCACTGCAACCTCTGCTTCCTGAATTCAAGCAATTCTCCTGCCTCTGCCTCCTGAGTAGCTGGGATTACAGGCATGCACCACCACACCCGATTAATTTTTGTATTTTTAGTAGAGATGGGGTTTCACCATGTTGGTCAGGCTGGTCTCAAACTCCTGACCTCATGAGCCCCCCACCTTGGCCTCCCAAAGTGTTGGGATTACAGGCACGAGCCACAGCGCCCAGCCTATAAATTATATATCTTATAGTTAAATTATATATATAAAATTTCCTTTTGCAGTGAATAGGTACTATTTTATATAATATATAGATTTTATAAATTATATAAGATTATGGAAATTAAGTAATTATGTAATATTATGTAATCTATATAATTACTTATGTGATTATGTAATTATATAGATTATGTAAATACTTATGTGATTATGTAATTGGATTATGTAAAATTATGTGTAATTTTACATAATTATATACATTATGTAAAATTCAGTATATGTTAATTTGGGTCTAGCATTTAACTTATGCTCTTGAGCATAATTTATATCTAAATTATATCTCATGAGTATATACCTATATATTTATATGTAAATTATATCTCATGAGCATAATTTAAATACTAGACCCAAATTAACATATACTGAGTTTTATATAATCTAAGAGACATTTTACAACACCTGAAACGCAAAAGAAAAGAAGTTTATTTTTTTATTTTTTATTTTTTTGAGACTGAGTCTCGCTCTGTCACCCAGGCTGGAGTGCAGTGGCCTGATCTCAGCTCACTGCAAGCTCCGCCTCCCGGGTTTACGCCATTCTCCTGCCTCAGCCTCCCGAGTAGCTGGGACTACAGGCGCCCACCACCTCGCCTGGCTAGTTTTTTGTATTTTTTAGTAGAAACGGGGTTTCACCGTGTTAGCCAGGATGGTCTCCATCTCCTGACCTCGTGATCTACCCGTCTCGGCCTCCCAAAGTGCTGGGATTACAGGCTTGAGCCACCGCGCCCGGCTAAGAAAAGAAGTTTAAATTCTGAATACTTAATTACCCCATTTGCAGCCCAGAAAGTGTCAACTAATAGTAGTCCAAGGAGGCCAGGTGCGGTGGCTCAGGCCTGTAATCTCAGCACTTTGGGAGGCCAAGGTGGGCAGATAGCTTGAGCCCAGGAGTTTGAGAGCAGCCTGAGCAACATAGTGAAACCCTGTCTCTACAAAAAAATACAAAAATTTATCCGGGCTTGGTGGCACATGCCTGTAGTCCCAAATACTTGGGAGGCTGAGGTGAGAGAATTGCTGGAGCCCAGGAGGCAGAGGTGGCAGTGAGCTGAGTTCATGCCAGTGCACTTCCGCCTGGATGATAGAGCAAGAACCTGTCTCGGATTAAAGAAAGAAAGAAAAAAAAAAACTAGTCCAAAGAAACACTGTATTGGCAATGGCCAGACCTAATAACCGTATCTATAATGCGACCCACCACACACGCCTCTCTTTTACAGTAGTTCTTTATTCTCTTAAACAGAAAAAAAAGTTTACTGTGTTCCCCAACACAACTGATAATTATGTATTTACTTGTGTTTACTCATTCAGTGCCTGTCCCCAGTACTTCACTGTAAGTCCCATGAGGTCAGGAAGGGTAACAGTTCTGCTGGCAACTCAGCAACCATCATAGCACATGGTCAGTATTCATGAAAATTGATAAGTTGGTAGACTGAATTCATGAATAAACATTTTCATATAGGTTCACTGACCTTATATACACATCATTCAGAAAAGCCAAGTATGAAGTTGGTCCAGGAACCTCATAATATGTGCATACAAGAAAAATAACAGATGTAATTAGATAGCTAGCTAGACAGATGATGTAGAAGATAAAACGACCCCCTCCCTCATATTTATAAATATATTTGATAGTATTTGAACCCACTATAACACATTACTAATGACATAACTGTAGGTAGACTATAATAAATTAAAAACCAATTAAAAACAATGAACAGGTTGTGTTTTTTGTAGATTTATTACCAAATTAAACACTGATAAATATTTGCAAAACAAGAACTCACAAATAGTATTTTATCCTCTTAATGTTCCGGCTTATTATAATTTTACAATCATACCTTTATTTTTAGACCCCATGAAATATTTTTTTTCCCATGAAATATTTTAACAAAAATAAATTCTGGCAATAAAAATGAGCTGTGTTGCAAACCTCCATATGCTAACTATCATACCTCCTTCCAACTGTGCATAGGAATATTATACTATACATGAAGCATTTCATGTAACATTTTGATATAGTTGAGGTATTATTAGAAACTACGTACAGTCATTCATGAAATTAGGTAACTCTAAAAAATAACTACACATAATTCTCCTCAAAGATAAATTTGTTGAGATTACTGTTTTGAGATCTCTGGCACTCCCATGAGATTCACTGGAATAGATATGCATTTGGATGCTGAGTTAATAAAATTTACCATTCCCTTTGGGAAGAAGACGAAACAGCTATCGAAAGCCAATACATTATCCAGCAGAGACAAGTGGACACAGATGCTCCAGTTTTTTACCCAAGCCTGAAAAGACCCCATCCTTCCCTCTGAGCCTGCTAGAGAGCTGTTCCTTTCTTAAGGTTCAGCCCAAGGGACCCATTCTTAGCACATCTATGAGAAAGCTTTTCCTGACTTTCCACAAAACAAAAGATGGCTACGTACTTCGAGTAGCTTTCACTCAACATCCAGGATTGCATATATCAAAGTGCATTAGACATGTTGTACACTTCTATTGTCCTGATTAGACTCAGAGCTCAGTGAATTCAAGAACCAAACCACATTCACTCCCATATTCCTCAGGCCTGGAACATACTAGACACTCAAGTATTTACCAAAGGCAAAGAAGAGGTCAGAAATTATGAATAATGAAAGTTATATACCTGTATAGAGACAGAGATACAGATACACACACACACATCACCCAAAAGATATCAGGGCTAAGGAAAGCATTTAAAATAAGCTCCACTCTTAAAGAATGGGTTATATTCCAAACTCTGAGCTTTGAATTCAGACTTAACCAAGTGAACAGCCAACATTGAGAAGTTTATGGGAAACAGCCATTCAGCTATTGTGAGAGTCTCCTAGGAACAGAATATGGGGTGTGTTATGGAAGGAAGGGGTGCAGGGGGGACACATAGAGTGAGATTTCCACTTTGGAAACCACTTCTAAAGATGGAAATTATAATGGTCAACAACCCATCAGAAAAAGTATCATCTACCCAGAATTAACAAGCAATTTTATCACAGGCAGACAGATCCTTGGTATAAATTCAGCTCCATTATCCCAGTGTAAGGTCATGCTGATTTACTGTATATTTCACATGCTAGTTAAGAAAGGCATCTACAATATATCACTCAAAATGTCTTTTGAATCTAGACGATGGTCACCCGGTCTACTCCATAGCTCTGGTCCCCGGAGGGGTAAAATATAAGCTATAAAGAAGAAAGGCTTGATTTGTACACATGGTTGCTCAGCATCAAGTACTTTTATGGCAAAAGACAAATGAGACCAATAAAAGAGCTTATTACAAAGGCTACCAATCAGACCTAGAAAAGTCATGACCCAGTGCCAGTTTCCTGAAGCAATTCCCTCAGTTGGATTTGATATTAAGTGTTGTTATGATTTTCCACACAATGAAGCCCCTCAGAACCCTCCCCCTTGGTATTTTTAAACTCCATTACCTCACTTTCCAACCATAACTGTTTTATCTTTCTCACGCTGGCACATAGACTCATTTTTCCTTTCACCCTTAAATAGATCTGTAGTTCATTCTTGAACTTTCTGCTTTCAATACCTGCTGACCACCTTTTCTTATAGTCTTTTTTTGCTCGGCCCTTATCCTCCACCCATCATTTAAATGCTGAGGTTCTGAGACCTTTTCTTTTTTTTTTTTTTTTTTTTTTTTTTTTTGAGACAGAGTCTTGCTCTGTCACCCAGGCTGGAGTACAGTGGTGCAATCTCAGCTCACTGCAAGCTCCACCTCCCAGGTTCACACCATTCTCCTGCATCAGCCTCCCAAGTAGCTGGGACTACAGGCGCCCGCCACCACGCCCAGCTAATTTTTCATATTTTTTTAGTAGAGACGGGGTTTCACCGTGTTAGCCAGGATGGTCAGTTCTGAGACCTTTTCTAAGATTCACACGCCCGCTTTCCCCGGCAGAATGGGTCTCTCCCCTATCCGCCCAACCTCCCTCGGTTCTTGCTATAGCACTCCTTCTGTATCACTCTGGGATTGTTTATGGATCTATCTGTCTCCCACTTCCAGGCTGATGTTTCTGAGGACAGAAAACATATCCATTAACAACACCTAATTAATAGCGGGTCTCAAAAAATGAAAGATGAATAAGTAAGTGACTAAGAAATTAGATAACTGGGTAAAGAAAGTTAGAAACACTGTGAATGCTTAAAGTAGGTATACCATGGAAATAGTAAGAGGAAAAACTCTAGAGGCAAATGCCAGGGTTCAAATTTCAGCCCTGCCATTTTCTAGTTGTGTGGCCTTGGGAAAGGTACCATGATGGACTGAATGTTTATGTCACCTCAAAATTCATATGTTAAAATCCTAACCTCCAATCAGATAGTATCATGAGGTGGGGTCTTTGGGAGGTGATTAGGCTGTAAGAGTAGAGTCATCAGGAATAAGATGAACGCCCTTAAAAAACAGAGCTCATAAAACTGACCCCAGAGAGCTCCCTTGCCCTTTCCATCATGTGAGGACATAGTGAGAAGGTGCCATCTATGAACTGGGAACAGGCCTTCACCAGACACTGAATCTGCTGGTGCCTTAATCTTGAACTTCTCAGCCTCCAGAACAGTGAGAAAATATTTGTTGTTTCAGTCACCCAGTCTATGATATTTTTGTTACAGCAGCCCAAATGAACCACAACAGGTACCTGCTTTATTGAGTGTCATAAGGAATAACTGAGTTAATATATGCCAAGCACTTTTTTAAAATGACTAAGCATTCTAAACACTTTGTGCCAAAAATTGCCATTTACACAGTTGATTAGCCCTTTAAAAATTCTGTTTACACCAATTACCTTTAAAAGTTATGAGTAAAATAAGAAGTTTAAAAAATGTTTAGGAGTTTTCTTATTGAACCCCACAGATGCCTAGACCTCTGTCTCTAGTTATATTGACTTATCACCTGTTTGACATGTCTGAGTTTACCTGACACTACAGAATTCACTTAAAATATCTACAAATTAACTCAAGTCACATGAAACAGTTCCATTTCTTAAACTTATAAATCACTGTTTATTCATTTTCTCATCAAGTTATAGGAAAATAGCACATAATTCATTTTTATGTTTTCTTTTTTCAATTCTCAGATAAAAATCCCCAAGAAAAGGAAAGCAAGAAAAGGATAGAATTTTTCTAACAAGACGGTAGGCATGGAAGTACTGAAAAATGAATGAGAACTGGAGCCCAGAGAAGTGCTAAGCACAACTCCACAGCACCTTCTTCCTCCTTGCTACGCCCAACTCCACGTTCCTGAGAGCCAGGGGGAAATCCACAGAGTGTGATCTCCTGGGCCTCGAGAAGAAGCTTTATTTACTTAGGGAAATCAGGGCTGCAGTATATTTGATCCCAGCCCTTAAAATCAAAGGTTCTATCTTGGGAAAGCATAGATTGGTGAAAGATTATCTATATAGAATTTTAAAAATCATAAACAGTCTGGGCACAGTGGCTCATGCCTGTAATCCCAGCAGTTTGGGAGGCCGAGGTGGATGAATCATGTGAGGCTAGGAGTTCAAGACCAGCCTGGCAAACAGGGTGAAACCCCATCTTTACTAAAAATACAAAAAATAGCCAGGCATGGTGGCACATGCCTGTAATCCCAGCTACTTGGGAAGCTGAGGCATGAGAATTGCTTGCGTCTGGGAGGCGATGGTTGCAGTGAGCTGAGATCATACCATTGCACTCCAGCCTGGGCGACAGAGGGAAACCATGTCTCAATAAAAAAAGAAAAAAACAACAACAAAAAAATAAATTAATGAATGTTCTTTAATAAGAATAATCCTCAATAATCTTTCCCCTTCTCTGAGACCTGGAACCTGGTCCTGCATATCCTTTCAGGAACAAGATACAGGCTTAACTTCTGGGGGACCACCTACCAGCCAGAGCTTTATTCCAACAGGGATAGTAAAACCAAGCTCCCACCTCCCATTCTCAATTATATTCTCCCTGCTGAGGACCAATGTTTGCCCAGCCACACAGAAAGATCTCTTTCTGCAGAGAAATTCATTTTGAATTTTTTCTTACCATAGTGGTCAGCAGTGAACAGGGTTAGGTAGGTTAATGCATTCTCAATCTTATAATGGTACTTTCACAACAGATGTGTTATTGCTACTGTGTGTTCTGGAATATGAATCACAACATACAGCAATTATTACTGAATTACTTTTAAGTACATCACTGCAATAGAATGCCTCATTAACCAGCCATGCTCTCTCCATTAGCAAACTAATCATTAGAGTGCAGCCCTCTACTCTAACGGGAAAAAAAAACAACTCCCAACTCAGAACCTTTACAGACTCTTTAGGCATAATTGCAGGCCATGGCTTATGAAACTTGGCTCTCTGATTGCAAGGGAAGCGCCAAAACTCAAAATTAACCTTGGCTGCTACCAAGTTCTGAGAATCAGTTTTCAGAAGGAACTGGCTTCCCACCCTGCCTCATCTCCTGTATTGGAGAGCATAATTTGAATGGACAAGTATAAAATACAATTTTTTAGGAGAAAAATATCCAAATGACCTACCGTGTTTTAAATTTGTGCTAAGGAATACAGAAAGAATATAAAAAGCATAAGGCAGAAATTTCAAAATGTTTATAATCTGGGTGGGGAGAATGCCATAGAGTGAATGATTTCAACAACAAAAACTCACAGCTCTTGAGAATAAAAAACAGGTGGAAAAACATAAGGTAGTATATAATTAACCCAATGTTAAATGATATTTCAATAATAAGCAGTAAATGAGCTCAAAGGTGAGATCAGTAATGCTGGGGGATGGTATACGTTCAAGAGTAACTATTATGACTCAAGAAAGGGATTAAAGCATCATTTTAGGTTATCCTCTAAAGACTAGTAGCTTCATATGCTGCTGGGATCATAAAAAACAGGAAGATACTGGCCATTGTCAGAAACATGTCAGAAATCACATTGAGTGCATTTTCTGCTCTTGTATCCCAGTGGAAAAACTCCCAGTCACCATCACCTTGGAAAGTAATCTGAAATAGGTTTAGGTTAACTCATAGAGGACAGATTCCTAAGTTATTTTCTCTTATTTATCTGCCTTTATTTATTTTCAATCTTTCTCTTAATAAGTTATGAAAATTACAATAAAGAACATAGGAATATGTTTAGGGAAACAAACTTAAAAATTGGTGTGAAAATCCAAAATCCTTTTAAAATAAAAGTATATGTTTTAAAAATAGTAGCCACCACAAGATAATGGATAATGAGACCCCTCTGTGCTGTTTTTATAACGTCTTAAGTCTTTTTTTAATATGTAAGAAGTTTTTAAATCATCATGAGAGTGAAATCAAATGTGAACATTGTAACTATATGAGTTAACTTGGATAAACTACATTTCAAATGTGGTTTACGCTTCCTTGAAGCAAGGACCTAAAGACAACAAATCTAAAAAAAACAAAAATTCTTATAAGAGGTTTCTTCTTTGTTCTTTCCTTTTTCCTCTTTCTTCTTTCTTCTTCCTCTTCCTCTTCCTTCTTCTTCCTTCTTCCTCCTCCTTCTCCTTCTTCCACTTCCTCTTCCTTCTCTTCCTCTTCTTTTTTTTTTTTTTGAGGTAGAGTCTGAGTCTGTCACTTAGGCTGGAGTGCAGTGACGCAATTACCAATTACAGTTCACTGCAGCCTGGACCTCCTGGACTCAAGCAATCCTCCCACCCCAGCCTCCCAAGTCGCTGGGACTATAGGCATAAGCCACAATGCCTGGCTAATTTTGAAAAAATCTTTACAGAGACAGGATCTCACTGTGTTGCCCAGGCTGGTCTTGAACTCCTGGGCTCAAGCAATCCTCCTTCCTCAGTCTCCCAAAGTGCTGGGATTACAGGCATGAGCCACCACACCCAGCCAGAGCCTTTATCTTCTATCAAGGGATGGGAAGGCATGTAAGGGGTAATGGACCACAACAGATTCTGTTTGGCTGTTCCTTTTGTGGCCTGAAGCAAGAGAATAGTGCACAACATTCAACTAACTACAGCTCTGGGGAGGTGACAATGGAATTTATGAGAACCTGGTACTTGCAGATAGGAATGAACACAACTCCTTTAGGCAGACACTAAATTCTTTCTCTTAGGCAGGTTTCTAATAAAAGCTATTTGTCAGACAGGTTGAGCTTATACTCCAATCTGCCTCAAACAACTATATTCTAAACCACTGATGAGGACAATTCTTAATACAGGGAAAATCAGACAACCAGATAGCAGGGCAGCACCTTGTTAGTAAAGCTGAGAATTTAACCAGACCTTTCTGAGCAATACGTATACACACGGAGGTGGGGTTCTAATACGGCTGTAGCTAAACAAGGCTTTCTTTCTAGCATGCAGCAAAGATTCTGCGTGGACATTTAGACATGTATTTGATAGAGCATCCAGGAATCTACACCATGATGGATGGCAGAAATGCTTTAAACCTCGTATGTTTTCAAAATGGTAGTTACTGCATTCCTAGCCTAGCCAATGTTAACTTCATAAGTATTCCCAAGGAACATCCAATTCTGAGTAGCAGGGCTTCCTGATGTCGTCTTTGATGTTACTGCCCCAGAGAGCTGAATAAATTGGCTTGTTACATCCAAGCTTTATTTAACATTTGCCAGCTGAATGCAGAGAATGAAGATTCCTGTGCGGATGTAGGAGGTGGACATGTTAAGTTCCACCCTGATCTTTTTCTTGACATTGAGTTTATAAGAATGAGAGAAGATACGTATGCAAAAGAACAATGAGTATCACTTAAGTCTGAAGGGGAAAAAAAAGAAGAGTAGCCATGTTTTGTTTTATAAATGACTTGGCAGCATTTTGCCAAATTCGTAAAGTAATTTTTTAAGTAGCATGTGTGGCTATAGATCATTTCCATAAAAGTCTAATAACTACACTAAATTTGTGAGGTGTTGATTTAATTAAAATTAACTTCAGATATTTAGAGACTATTTATTATGTATGGGCATTATATTAAGACTTAATAAACCCATCTGTATAAGGCCCTGCCATCAAATACCTCATAGTCTAACGGGCGAAAGGAAAGAGGAGAAGACATGTAATGTATACAAATAACCACTATTATGGGCTGGCTTGTGTTCCTACAAACTTCATATATTGAAGTCCTAACTCCTGGTATCTTAGAATATGACTGTATTTGGAGATAGGGTCTTTAAAGGGGTAACTAAGGTTAAACAAGGTCACATGGATGGCATGCCCTAATCCAGTCTTTCTAATCCAGTGTCCTTCTAAGAAGAGGAAAAGACACCAGGGAGGCAGGCACACGGAGCAAAGGTCATGTGGGGACACAGAGAGAAAGCAGCTGTCTGCAAGACAAAATGAGAGATCTCAGAAGAAACCAAACCTATGGACACCTTTATCTTGGACTTCCAACCTCCAGAACTATGAGAAAATAAATATCTTGTTTAAGCCACCCAGTCTGTGCTACTTTGTTATGGCAATTCCAGCGGACGAACACAACCACTCTATAAAGGAACTAATAATGTATACTGTAAGAGAAAAGTGATGATTTATTCAACTGAAGGAAACAGGAGACACGACATGGATGAAGCACCTGGGATGAGCCCTGAAGGATGCGTAGAATTCTGAAGAGTGAAGGTCAGGGAAGAACAGAAAAAAGTTACTCCAGGCATGACCAAGATCCTCAGGTAGGAAGAATTACATACAGCATCTGGAAAGCAGCCAGTTGCTCACTTTGGTGATGTGGTGATTGCCTGTGACCAAGGAAGACAGGGTCTAGTAAATCCACAAGCCAAGGGCTGGAAATGTCAGCCTGAGGAATGTATCCTAAATTTGGCAGAGGTAGGAGTGCCCATAAAAAAGAAATCATCAATTACCCAGACTGCATGTGCAACAACAATAACTATTTCAGAATATGGAGAGTGCCTTGTAGAGGGCAATGGAGCTACCAAAGTTTCTTAGTTTTCCTTTTTGTAAGAAAAACACACACAAAAATTCTGAGTTTAAACTTATTATAAGAGCCTAAGATTAGTATAATACAAACATTTCTGAAATTACATGCTTAAATATATGTTGAAGATATTATTTCACTGCAAGCTATCCTGAACCCTAAAGAGCTTGCGAAAATAAATAACACTCTCTAATAAAAAATAGTAACCCGAGTTCTAAATTTATATTCTTTACATAATCTGTTAGGTGTCAAACAAAACACTATACTAGAGTGATACATATCCTTCTAGGAACGGAATAAAAAGTGACTGATCTAAACAAAGCCCTCATTTTAGCCTGCTCTGACTTTAAACTCCGTAGGACAAGTCAAGGAGACATTCACTCTCCCTCTGAATTAACATTTCTACCTCAATGAATAAACAAGAGAGTGTAATATTTTACACCGTTAATTACACTACTTCTTATTAGACCACTGAGGATACCGTTGGGTCACCCTGCTGGCAATAAGACATTTATTTATACTCCTTTAATTTGCAGACCCCAGTGAAACTTAGATAATTAAAACGGTATTTAAAACTTAGATCATTAAAGGAACACTGACCAAACACAGCAAGTTTCCACATATAACAAAATAAACTAAAAACTCATTTCAAGATCTGACCTTTAATTACATCCTTTCTATTTACCAAAGACAAATGTCAAAATACTCACATGATTGCATTTCAGTGCCAATGGAAAACCAACAATTGCTAAAGAAACCTTGAAAATGGACATTGAAAGTGAATATTGTAATCCTGCTTCTTAGGGGTATAAGTAGAATGTAGGGGATTTTGGCTAGACCCCTTATTTCTGAGCACTGCCAGGGACCAGGGATGTAAAGGTGACCAATCTCTTCCGGTATCTGGCCCAGTTTTTTTTTTACTGGGAGAGGAGGAGAGCAGCCATGGAGAAAAAATTTCCCCTATCCTAACCCCATTTCGAAAGATGGATGTAAGAGGAACGTACCTTTGCCTCTCTTGATGGATTCACCTCAATAAGAGATGTTCTCTTCCCTTAGGGGAAGACTAAAACTCCCCAGCCACATGGCCAGCCAGTGAGGTTGCCACACCAGTTGGCATGGCCAGCAGCTGAGGTTTCCCTGTTATGGCAGAAGCAGCACGCTGGGTACTCATGAGCACTGTAGCACTGCCCTCTTCCCATTATATCCCCACCTTCGCCCCCCAAAAAAACCACACAATCCATGGATTATTTCCCAAGTGCCACCCAAGGCAAGTGCTAACTACAGTGCTCTCCTCCAGTTAGGTTTTCAGAGGACGCAGAGCACTGGCCAATTCAATTCCTCCACAGGCCCCCCAATAAGTCACAGAGAAGAAAAAAATATATGGGAAACTTAAAGTAGAAAAAGCAGGACTGTTCTTTTGAAGAAAACGCTCTACAAAGCAGGCAATCCACCTCTCACATAAATGCAACTTGCTTTCATGATAGAAACTCCTGGGCCACCTGCTCTCTCAAGGTAACACTACTGAACTAAAAATAAGAACGTATTGATTTTCAGGGATAGTGTGCCCCTGCAGAAAAGGAAAGTCCTCAAGTTTTAAGAAGTTTGAAGAGAAGGTAGTTATTGGACAACTGCTACATATTTGTGAGTAGCCAGAGTCCATTTCTATATATAGCACTTTTTTTAAGCTGCAGTAAAATCATCTTTGAACACAGCATTGTATCCAAAAGCAAAGTCATTTGTGGATGCCCTCCCAGAGAAGCCAAAGGACTGCCAAATATAAATAGGAGTTTCCAAGTCTCCTAGTATTGTTTTCTTTTATTAAATTGTATTATCCTAACAGATAACTTCCCAGTAAAGGTAACAAATTTAAATACTAAAAAATCTGTTCTTAAAAACATTGCTAACACTTGCAGAATTCAATTTGGATTAAAAATCCAAGGAGATGAGTATTTCATATGGATTTGTGCAGTGGCATGCAAACAACCCTTCACATTCATCACTCTGTGGATTAAGTCCAGGGTGATATATTTATAGATCTACTACTTGCCCATCCATCTTAGAGCCATAGTCTTCAAAGATATGGCTAGGTATGCCAAAAAACTAAATAGGATAGAATGCACTGACATGTTATTACCCCTGCATCAGTGCCCTGACATGGGGCCTGTTCAGGGGGGAGCCATATGATGAACATGATCTTCAGGCCACATTCATCAGCGGGCAGAGGCAACATAAAGGACAAATCTGGCAAGTGTCATGCATGGGGGAATCATCCAGGAATCTCTGAGCCAGAGAGGTGGTGGCCCTGCTTTCAGGGGAGACCTCATCTCTGCCTGGAGGCACTTCCGGATTGTAGCCTTTCAGTTTAAAGATTCCTCAACCCCATCATGGGCTGCTCTGAGGACCTTCCTTCAGACACTTCCGGTATAGACACAGTATCCACTGCTCGGGGAAGTGAGACTGGTGGTCAGCTGGAGGGGTGGCTCACAGGCTGCAGGAGGAGGCTGTCCCACAGGGGCAACTCCCCTCCCCACTGAAATGTGTGGACCCTCACTCCCTGCCTGTGTCTTTCCCATTCAGAATGCACCTGTACCTCAGCAAAAGAATCCCTGCCCAAGTTCTAACGAATCCCCAAACCGCCATTGCCCCTTGGATGTCCACCCTTGAATGGAGTGTAAGGTGTGCAGGTGACCTACATCAGAAACAGGGTGTGGTCATTTCTGAAAAGCACCCACCCCAGGTGATGTCATTGAGGTACAGGAAGAGTGGTCCCTTTAGTTCATCACATATGGGGCATTTGGTCCTGGCACAAGCTCAACAGCTAGTGCCTGTCAGCATTCAAGTAGATCACATGACACCCAGGAGGGGTTGTGAGGACTTTGGGGAAGAAAAACCATCTCAAGTGGGGCAAGGATGCCTTGAGGTCTGAGCAGTGGGTATGAGGATCTAGGGGTATGACCCACCTAATGTGTGGAGGGGGTAGGGAAGGGCCTCCGTTCTCATTATTTCTGCCTTCTTCTACTTAGGACATAGGCAGGAGTCCTGGTCTCAGGTGTATCTATATCAAGCTGAGAAAAACACTTCAATTTTACAAACTGGTTGAAAACCACCAGTTTATATTGACGCCATTTACCCTATATTGAACTTATACCTGTTTAGGCATTTTCACAAGTCTTTTGTTATCTTGCCATTTTTAAATTTTAATTATAGACAGTAATTTCTATTTTTCATATTTCACCATCTTAATATTTATGAGCTCTAATTCAGAAAATGTATCACTCTCTGACCTTCAGTTCCACCTTTGACTTTTGCTCTCCAGAACTCATGTGATACTGTCCTGACCTGCACAGGACCAAGTTACTCATATAACGGCCAGGGGCGAGGTCCCTCTTCTGGGAGGAGTAGGATCTGCCGGTCTAACCTGGAATTGTCAGATAGTTTAAATAAGTACAGACTTCTTCATCCATGTAAAAAAGAGTTGAATAGGCTACATAAAATCCACATGGGCCATCTCCAAGGGCCTCTGTGATTCTGCTCAGACCTGACTTGGATGAAGACTTTTCCACACCCATCCAGAAAATTCTGCTCACAGTAAACTGGAAGTGAGTGGAAGTGCCAGGATGCTCACACCCACACAACTGTACCAACACCTGTAGCATCTCCTCTCAAATCTTTGTTTTTAGTTTCTAGCCACCAGCTTACCTTCTCTTTGCCTTCCCCATGAGAGGTGATATGATTTGGATGTGTGTCCCCCTCCAAATCTCATATTGAAATGTGACCTCCAATGTTGGAGGTGGATTAGTTGGCTGGGCTTGTGTCATGGGGGCAGATCCTTCATGAATGGCTTGGTGCCTTCACTGTTGTAATGAGTTCAAGTGAGAGCTGATTGATTAAAGGAACATAGCATCTCTTTTGCTCCCTCTCTCACCCTATGATACACCTGCTCCCTCTTCACCTTCTGCCACGGTTGTAAGCTTCCTGAGGCCCTCACCAGAAGAAGATGCTGGGATTACAGAAGAGGCCCTCACCTGTAATCCCAACACTTTGGGAGGCTAAGGTGGACAGATCACAAGGTCAGGAGTTCAAGACCAGCCTGGCCAGTATGGTGAAACCCCATCTGTACTAAAAATACAAAAAAACTAGCCGGGTGTGGTGGTGGGCACCTGTAGTCCCAGCTACTCAGGAGGCTAAGGCAGGAGAATGGCTGGAACCCAGAAGGCGAAGGTTGCAGTGAGCTGAGATTGTGCCACTGTATTCCAGCCTGGGCAATAGAGGGAGACTCCATCTCAAAAAAAAAAAAAAAAAAAAAAATGCTGGAGCCATGCTTCTTATACAGTCTACAGAACTGTGAGCCCAATAAGTCTCTTTTCTTTATAAATTACCCAGCCTCACGTATTTCTTTATAGCAAAGAAAAACAGGCTCACACAAGAGGTCTCTGAATCTCATTGGCTCTTGACTCCTCCTCAGGTACCTTTCAGTAGCCTCTCACCTCTCCCACTTGCCCATACAGAAAAATTGCATATTCGATTCCAGTTTCCACCTCAAGTCTTGTATCCCTGACCTCAGCACTGTCTTCAAGGACGTGACAGGCTGTTGTTGTGAAAGAGCTGACTGTGTACTCAGGAAACCACAGATTTTTTCCCAACTAGGGTTTTTAGAAGGCAGGGGTGGATTACTAATAGGAAAGAGAAATTATACTACTGCATATTCAATAAAAACGAGCATGCAAATAAAGAACAACAACAAATTAGGTCAGAGGCTATGGTGAAAGGAGCCATTATTAGGAAATTCCTGAGGCAAAGCGGGGTGTTGGCCAAGTTCTAGCAGTTTAAAAGCCAAAGAGATCTGTTCGTGAGTTCCCAAATACAAATGCCGGTATCTAAGACCAAGGAAGAAGTTGTGTGTAGGAACAACAGAAGAATTAGGACCCTGGTAAAGCAGCTGTGATGAGGAGGAGAGGGCAACTCTGCACAAGATCAGGGGTTCTGACAGTAAGGTCAGTAGGCCAGAGAGGACTAAATTGTAGACCATAAAAGATTTTTTTTAAAGGGAAATTATGATTATTAAGGCAGGTAAGGAGAGAAAAAAATCATATTTGAAAATTCGTTTCTTTGTATCTTACTCCATAAAAGTAGACAAGTTTTAATATGTTTAGCTTATTTTCTAAAAATTTTAAAAAGAACTTTTTAAAATTAAAAAATATGCATGTATATATTTCAGAGATAGGGTCTTGCTCTGTTGCCCAGGCTGGAGTACAGGGGTGCAATCATAGCTCACTGCAGCCTCCAACTCCTGGCCTCAAAACAATCCTCGTCCCTCAGGCGTGCACCACCAAACTTGGACTGATTTTTTTTTTTTTGTAGAGACACTCTTGCTATGTTGTTAGGCTGTTCTCAAACTTCTGACCTTAGTGACCTTCCCGCCTTGTCCTCCCAAAGTGCTGGGTATACAGGCATGAGCCACCATGCTTGGCCTAGATTTTTAAAAATGTATATCAGCACCCAGCCTGACATAAATTTAGCAAATTTTGGCAAAGCATCATTTTTCTTTACCCCGAGCCCCACAAACAGCTCTTCCCTTAAATTCCTTGTTTCTTTAAAAGTATTACCGTTTTTTAAGTTCACTGGGTTTGAAGAAGCTGTGGTTTTTAGCTTTTCTTCCAACCATCCCCAATGCAGGGGCCAGGAAACTCAACCTACTTCATTGTGTTCCTGAATGAAGACATGAACAATGAGCCATCCTGCCTCCTTAGGCTGCCCCATCCTGGTCAAGCCTTCATGACACGGTCATTCCCCACCACTAATACTGGAAAATGTTGGTTTACCTGTAATACAGACCATCCGAATGTTGATGCATTTCATTACACAATATAAAAGTAAAAAGTCTAAAAGTGTTGGTATGCCGTTATGTTCACAATGGCAGATACACATTTTCCAAACTTTGCATTTTTCCTTGAAAGTTCAAATTTTATCATTGGCAATAAATGTTGTCAACTGTTTACCTTGAAGTGACAGGCTCTCGTTATTCATTTCCAAAAGATGTCTGTCAAACACCCAAGCCTGAATAACTATTGTGTGTCAATCAGTCTACCAAGTAAAATGATGTTCCATGAAAAAAGTGGCTAGTTCACTTGTTTTCACTCCGATATTTGTGGAAGTGTTTTTCCTCAAGACAACCAGAATTCTCTAGTACACAGCAGAAGTAATTTATGTGTGCTTCCTATCTCGTCCCACAGAATATTAAAAAGATGTGAACCCGAGCGACTGAGATTTTTATCGCTTCATCGAGGACATTCTTAAGTGAAACTCCTATTTTTTTCTGCAAGAACAAAAAGAGGTAAAAAATACAATCAAGACAGTTTGGTGCCAGGGTCTTGATTCACACTAGGGCACCAGAAGATTTCCCAGCATTGCTTTTGCGCCATCGACACAAACATCAAATCCAAAGTAAAAAGGCAGACGTCTTAAAATTATAATGAAAATAATTTTGCCCTTACAGACTCTCCAGAAGGGTCTCAGGGACCCCTAGTCTCCACCTTGAGAGCACCTACTATAGACCATGAAAACCCATTCCCAACAGGCCTTGCTCTCTCCAGTCTATCAATACTGCAGACATTTTTATCTCTGGCTTACCCTAGTATCTAGTCAAGCAGAATTTGGGCTCTCCCAGCTGGGCGTTTGCCCCTAAAACTCCCTCTGCCCAGAATACACCTATCTATATCCGACTGTTGTTTCAACCTGTGGTTTGCACCAATGGCTGCATAAAAGAATCACCTGGCAATCTTTAAAAAACATATACAGAAAAAAAAAATATTCCAAAGCTGTTCCCTTTAGAGATTTTTACTTAATTTGAATAGGGCCTAGCCTAGGAAAAAATATTTTTCAGTGCTGTCTAGGTGACACTCAGTTGAGACCCAGTGAGTCCATCTGATGTGCTACTTCCTGAAAGAACATCATGTAGATTCTTCCAGAACAGGTGCACTCCTGCTTTGGACACCTGCAGCCTACTGTTCTCACCTCCTCCATGGCACACTTCATTTCTGTCTTGCAGCCTAACTATTGTTCTGTTTATCTCATCTTTCAAATACGCTTCAGACTCCTCGGAGATAGCACCTTGCCTCACTCCTCACTGCATCTTCTGCAGTGCTAAGCATGGTGCCATGCCCAGGACAGAGATCCAACATATGCCATCTATCAATTCACCCATCCATCCATCCATCCATCCATCTATTTATCTATCTATTAATAGAGTCTCACTCTTTTGCCCAGGCTGGAGTGCAGTGGCGTGATCGTAGGTCACTGCAGCCTCTCACTCTTGGGCTCAAGTGATCCTCCTGCCTCAGCCTCCTGAGTAGCAGGACTACAGGTACAAGTCACAGTGCCCAGATTATTCTTTACTTTTTGTAGAGAAAGGGTCTAGCTATATTGTCCAGGTTGGTCTCAAACTCCTGGCCTCAACTGATCTTCCCACCTTGGCCTCCCAAAGTGCCGGAATTACAGGCATAAGCCACCATGCTCAGCCTATTTTTTAATTGTGGTAAAATACACATCGCAGAAAATTTACCATCTTAAACATTTAAATAGTGTACAACTCATGACACTAAGTACATTCACAAGGTTGTGCAACCATCCCCATAATCTAGTCCTAAAACTTTTTCATCACCCCAAATGGAAACTCCATACCCATTAGCAGTCCCTCCTCATACCCTCCACCCTCCCCTCCCCTGCCCCCAGCAACCACTAACCTGCTTTCTGTCTCCACAGATTTACCTATTCTGGATATTTCACATATATGAAATCATATAATGTGTGACCCTTTGCATCTGGCTTATTTCAATTGGCATAATGTTTTCAAGGTTCACTCAAGTTGTAGTATGTATCAGTACTTCATTCCTTTTTATGGCTGAATAATATTCTATCATATAGAAACAACTTGTTTATCCATTCATCCCTTATGGACATTTGAATACATAGTTTTACTAAAAACTGCTCACCTTATGATCATACATCCAAGAAAAGCAACTGCTTGCCCCACCATCTCTGCCCCAATAGCCCCACAAATAATACATGTCACAAGTGGGAAAACCAGAAGAGGAAACGTAAGATTAGCAAGTGACTGCAAACATCACATTGTTAACTGCAATAAGGGTGAGCTCTGGCTACAATTCTGTTTATAACATATTCACAACTAAGGTGATGAAGAGTGAAGAGCCTATTCTTTAGACTCTAAAGGACTTGCATTTATATTTTTGCAAATACCAAAGAGAATAAACAAAGTCAAAAGAATTTATTGTACAGTTTTCTTTTCTTGTAGAGTCGGCTGTTGTTGCCCAGGCTGTTCTCGAAATCTTGCCCTCAAGTGATCCTCCCACCTCATCTCCCAAAGTGCTGGGATTACAGGCATGAGCCACTGCACCCAGCCAGTAGAGTCGCTTCTCTCTAATGCTTGTTTTGAAAATACAAATTTGTTCTAATGCAATTGATTTTAAAAGGGAACAATTTGAGCACAACACACATTTAATGTTTATTTAGTGTGTTTCCTCAGAAAGAAATACTAACTGAAGACTCCCAGGTGAACCAAGCCATGCAGCAACAAACAAAACACACCTGTGCACACACTTCAAAACATCCAGCAAACATCTCAGTTCACTGCCTGTGTTGTAAGCCACACCCTTTGATACCTGGTGTTAACAGTCTTTCTGGGAGTCCCATAGCTTTCCTCCCAGCTTTTCACAAAAACTCACAAGCTGCAGCCCTCTAAAGCCCTCATTCCCAAATAAACTTCAGGTCTTTTTAAAATCAAAATGTCATATTTATTGTAGTATTTGTGTATTTCATAACCATTAACATGTGTACAACCATGTTCCTACCTTTTCTTTCTTTTCTTTTCTTTCTTTTTTTTGAGACAGTGTTTTGCTCACTATTGTGGCCTAGGCTGGGGTGCAATGATGTGATCTCAGCTCACTGCAACCTCCACCTCCTGGGTTCAAGCGATTCTCCTACCTCAGCCTCCCAAGTAGCTGGGATTAAAGGCATCAGCCACCACGCCTGGCTAATTTTTGTATTTTTAGTAGAGACGGGCTTTCACCATATTAGCCGGGCTGGTCTCGAACGCCTGACCTCAGGTGATCCACCTGCCTTGGCCTCCCAGAGTGCTGGGACTATAGGCATGAGCCACTGTGCCCGGCCACCTTTTCTTTTTTTAAAATGTATTGCTGATTAAGTTTTTGAATGTTGCATCTGTTTGCCTCATACATACTGTGGTTTTGTTGTATTATTGTATGGCATGGTGATTTTTTAGGAGAGCAGCATTCGTGTTATGGCAGAACTGACTTATGGCTTTGATTTCCAAATAGAAGCTTAGGTCTAAGACCAAGCTTCATGACATGCCTCTTCCTTTACCTTGAGTCAATCCTGGACATCCAAAGACATCACTGCACTTTCTAAAAGCCTCTCTCCACTCAACTCTTTAAAACCTTTCTTCTCATATCACCATAAGAAAGAATGGCCTCCTGCTCCAGAGCCAGGAAAATCCATGTAAGATTTTCTACACAAAATACAGAGCTATTGTGTAAGGAAATTCATTCTGCTTATTGAACCATCCCCATTTTCCACAAAAATCTCTGATCTTCTGGCAGACCTCTTGTTTATAATATATATATTTTATCTTCTGTATTTTTTTCTCCTCCCCTTGAGACCTCTTATTTATAAAAGAATAACAACAGAACCAAGGAGACAAGATTGACGAAATCATTTCTCTAAAAATCCCTGGCACGTACTTGGGCTATATTCAATTTTCTCCTTCTTATATTTTAGAGAATTTATAGGAATCACTAAATAATTTATTGTTACACTTAACAAGATTTAATTGAACTGCTTCAAATGAAAATCATTCAAGAAGAGATAGGCAAGATGATGATAAAGTAAGGAAGTGAGATTTCAGAGTAATTTGAAAACAAGATAAATATTTTGGCCTCTCAATCTACCCAAAGATACCACCAAAATAAAATTCACACTTCATATAAATACAGAGTAACTAATACTCAATGACTATATAGAAACGATTGCCAAAAAAAGCCTTCCTTCTGTACCTCACCGTTGAGAGGCCACTGGGACTTCTCTCCATACTTCAAACTCCCCTTCCTACCTCTTTCCCTTCAGTAATGTAGACCCAGATGCTAAGATCATCTTCTCTTCTAACCCCTTCAACCCCAGTCCTGAGCCTGTCCTCAATCCATGAATGAAACAAGCCAGTTTGGCAAACAAGCCTGTCCGGCAAGGGGAGAGGAAGCAGGAGAAACTGTCAGTCCTCCAGCTCACCCCTGCCATGCTCCCAAACTCTCCATTTGTTGTACATACAGAGTCAGAGCCCAGTTTCTTCAATGACCACCCGGAAGACTCAAAACTTTTTCATTTTTCCTGAAATGTAGATGTGCCTTTCCCTATAAGTCTGAATATTCAGTGGCCTACATATAGCTCATACGCATCTTTTTCTAATGAAATTGTGTATCTATGTGAAAAAAAGGGGCAGGGATGGGACCGGAGCTAGTCACTTTAGCTCCCTGTTTCCAATCATTGTTGGCAGTAAAAAGACCCATAGACAACAGCCAAGTCATTATGTCATTCCATCAAGAACCCAGAGCAGCAGAAGAGATATCCAGAAGGACTCATTCTCCAAGACAAGAAGTGAAAACAGCAGGGCGGGAGGGAAGCAGAAGAAGACAGAGAATTGGATACATGGAGAATCCCAGAAGCTTGGCCAGATAGAAGCCTCCGCCCCATTCCACCCCACCCCACCCCACCGCTTTTAGCCTCTGCCCCCACCCCGCTGTGGCAGTAGATCCCCACCAGTCCAGGCAGTAGGTGAAGGGGTACAAGAAAGGGCAATTACGTCCAAGGCAAGACAACACTGAGGAAAGACTACTTCTAGCCATCCAAAGTTAAAAGCCCAACACCATCTCAGGATGGCTTTAGATCTACAGTGCTGTTGGCACTCAGACACCTCTGACATATTAATATTGGCCCAAACATCTAACACTGATTGAAATACAGGTTCTATGGCAACACGTGTGCCAAATCCAAGCAACTGTGCCCTAAACGAACATTGAAGACACAGCCCTTTCATAAGGAAACAGAACTGGGTGGTTATTAAGTCTGAGTTCTGAAGTCAGAAACCTGGGTTCACATCCCAGCTCCACCCTTCTGTGGCCTTGGGGAAGTCACTGATTCTTCTGAGTCTCACTTCCCTTATCTATAAAATGGGGATAATAATGGAACCCCTCTCATGGAGTTGCTGTAAGGATTATACAAAGGCAGGTAGCACAGTGCCTGGCGTATATTTAGTGCTCAATAAATGGTTAGATTGCTCTTTTTAATAATTTAAGCTTTACTTAAATTATTACAGATAATTCCTACTTAGTCGCCTTGCCTCAAAGCCTATGCACAAACACCACCATTACAAAACAAATAACAACTAAAGCTCTGAACTGTAAAAACGTCTATTAATAACTGCAGAATTTTTTTCATCCACTGGGCCACATGTCATTTGTTGTAATTTTCTGATGAAACTGTTTAGTAGCGCTGTATTAAAGTAATGTTGTAATGCCATGAAAAAGAAATCTGGTCTCAAATTTCACAAATTTTGGGTGAGGTTTACATTCTGTCTAGATTAGTAATCTAGACAAATAAGAAAAAATACTTTTTTTGTGTTTATATCCTCAAAACCAGACACTAAAACCCCTACGTTCCTGCTAGTCATACTAAAAGTAAATGAACATATCTAGAAGAGGACAAATTTTGGGGACACATCTGAATTATATAAACCTGGTTTGATATCAAGTCAACTTCTAATGATTCACCCTCATGATACAGACTTCAATACACATAAATACAGATACATACACATCTGTTTATGAATTTAGGTTGATACCAAGAGCAAATACTACATTATACTATATAAACTTGCAAACCTCTCCTTCCAGGCTCATAAGCAATATATCTACTGAACAATATGACCTCAGAGGCCTGATTCCATGATCTTGTGAGTTTCTTCAACATATCTTTGCTAATTTTAGAATAATTCAACATTTGGAGGAACATTTAGACATCCCAAGGTCTGAAATACATAATTATCAAAGTTAGGTCACGGCAGCCATTTGACTGTAGGGGGATTGGGAAGTACCTTTAAATTTTTCATTCTTTGAGAACAGAGGATTCAGCCCAGGAGACTGGCATCAAGGGAATTCACCCCATGCTCTAAGTCATCTTAGCAGAAAGGAGACATTTATTACCTAGCAGGTGTCACTTTCTGAGTACCTACTACATGCCAGACACAGTGCTAGATATTTTTATATGTTATATCCTCATAATAAAACTGCAAAACTAAATAACTCTCTATTATCTCATATGTGGAAGGGATGGGATCTGAACTTGGTCAGCCTGACTCCAAATCTCATGTCCCCTTTCTGTCTCATGGTATTTCTCTACCAGATATGATATTTTCTGTATCCTTGGATAAAGAGTCTGATCTCCAAGAAGTCTTCTTCCTTCTAGGGAGAGTAGTAGGCTGCTATACTGTTATTAGATTCCCCACATCCCCCTATGTGTTCTGCTGAGCACAGGCTCCTAGTGCTTCTTCCAAAGGTCCATCTCCATCAACAAAATGTTTAACATAGCTTTAGACAAATCCACAGGGGCAAGGTTCCTTCTCTCTTTTGTCCACTTTATGTTCTCTCAATCACTGACCTCTTAGCATTAGGTTCAATTTTCTTTAACTTTCAGAAACCTTCCCTTCTAGGCTTCCGAGCCACATTATTTCATCACCCTTGTCCAGGAAATCTTCACCCCACTCTAATATGAGAGAGAAGAGTAACAAATTGAATGCTTTTAACTTCTAAAAATTAGATTTCATTTGCAGACAGCAGAGAAAATAACTCCAGGCAGGAATGCTCATACACCAACATACAGATATTCAGGGTCTATGGAATCCCTTTCTGGTTTCCTTTTATTCTTTGACAGACCAGTGGTTTTGACCCCACTCATGCATTGAAACTGCTCTTATCAAAGTCACGACCTTCCTGGTGCAAAATTATATCTGATCTCTTGCTAAACACAGATGATACTCTCTTCTTTTTGAATTACAGAGTATATAGTTTAGAATTCTATATACTAAAATCAATTTCTCCAGTTACTTTTATAAGTATTTGATTTACATTTACTTCTGACTATAAAAAAAATGCTGCAAAAATTCCACATTTAAGTTTTCCCTTGGATTCTGCTTTGTCTGATATTAATGTTGTCATACTTGATTCTCATTTGCCATTGCTAATAGATCTTATCCTGTCTTTTTATTTTTAATTTTGGTGGGTCATTATGGTTAGTATTTTTATAAAATTGTGGTAAAAAAACAAAACAAAATTTACCATCTTAGTCATTTTAAGTGTACAGTTCAACAGTGTTAAGTACATACTCATATTGTTGTGAAAGAGATCTCCAGATTACAAAACTGAAACTCTATACCCATTAACTCCTCTTTCCTCTGTCCCCCCAGCCTCTAGCAACCGCCATTCTACTTTCTGTTTCTATGAATCTGACTACTTTAGAGGTGAGTCATTATGTTTTAAGATTGTCCTCTTCCTCCTCTTCCTCCTCTCCTCCTCTTCCTCCTCCTCCTTCTCATTTTTAATAACACAGATGGGGTCTTCTTGTGTTGCCCAGGATGGTCATCAACTCCTGGCCTCAAGCACTCCACACACCTTGGCCTCCTAAAGTCCTGGGACTATAGGCGTGAGCCACCATGCCCAGCCAAGACTGCTTCTTATAAACAGTATTTAGTTGGATTTTTTAAAGCTCAATCTGAGTTTTAACCCTCTAGTGTTTAGCTCAAGTGCATTTATTGAGATGACAGACATATCTGAATTTGTCATTTTTATTTCATCCTTTTGTTGTATGCTTATGTGCTATATACTTTATCTTCTATGTTGTTATAAAGACTAGTTTTTTGTCTGCTTTAATTAATTTTAGTATTTTGAAAGCTGAAACATTGTTTTTATCTTATGAGTAACTATCTTTAAGTTATCAACTATACACTGAAGCCCATGTTTCCCTAATTACGTAATCAAGAACAAGATCACTTCCCATTTTCTCATATGCAGGTGTAGAGGCCAAGGGAAACTTCCCCTCTGAAGGTCTGCTGAAAAATTAACTCACAGAAGCGAATTACTCAGGGCAAAGGCATACAAACTTTACCAATGTATACACAGGGAGAACCGCAAAACCCCAACTAGAGTCAGAAGCTTCTATGCCTTCCTGGCAAAATAGGAGGGAGAGAAGAGGAATTCTGTTAAAGGGATTGCAAGGGAGAATAAATGGATCAGGGAGCAGGGATTATCAGACATTATCTAGTGAAAAGGTCCATTCAGGTGTGGTTACGTTCTTGGTCTAACAAGATGGAGAAGATCTCCTTGTTGGGTCTGGATTTTAGGCAGATAAAGAACTTTAACTTCAACCTATGCTTTGGGAGAGATGGTGGCTGAGGACCTTGAGGCTTCTTCAGTTCAGCATGTCAAAGTGCCATATTTGCAGATATGGGTTTCTGAACCCCAACACAGGGATAAGAAATTTAACATATATCAGCCAGGCGCGGTGGCTCAAGCCTGTAATCCCAGCACTTTGGGAGGCCGAGATGGGTGGATCACGAGGTCAGGAGATCGAGACCATCCTGGCTAACACGGTGAAACCCCATCTCTACTAAAAAATACAAAAAACTAGCCGGGCGAGGTGGCGGGCGCCTGTTGTCCCAGCTACTCCGGAGGCTGAGGCAGGAGAATGGCGTGAACCCGGGAGGCAGAGCTTGCAGTGAGCTGAGATCCGGCCACTACACTCCAGCCTGGGCGACAGAGCTAGACTCCGTCTCAAAAAAAAAAAAAAGAAAAAAAAGAAAAAGAAATAAATTTAACAAATATCACAAAAAAGTAACATGAAGATTCATAGCCTTTATAAAAAGGACCATGAATACATCTTTGACTCAAAGTCAAAATAAAAGTCTAGTTAAGTGATCGCAGTTTATACCAGTCATTTCAATCATTCAAGCAAAGAATAGTATCTGGAATTTTAGCTATCAAGTCAAGAAACCTCTTAGCCCCTGCATAAAAGAGGAAATAATTTTCTAAATGAGTCTATCCAATGTATCAACTATGTGCTCAATAAATTTCCTACTACCACCCTGTGTAATACCCATGGTAAATTGTATATTCTGGAATCATTACAGCCTTGAACTATCTTCTATCACATTCTTCTGCCACAACTCAAGGCAGGCGAATTATTTTCCATTATTCCCAGAATCAGCTATCATAAGGAAGAAAAATCTGCTTTAAAAACTAAAGAATATATCCTAAATCTTAATAGACAGAATCTATCTAGATAAAAGGGATCTAACTAGAAGTAACAGAGGGACTGTCTATAGTTATATGGCACGCCTACTACTCTGCCCTGGCACTAGCTGTAACCAGAAGTTCAGAAGTGTATCATGAGGATAGGGTATTAGTTTTTCTGATCATGAAGAAATATAAATTTTTTTTTTTTTTTTTTAAGAGATAGGGTTTCGCTTTGTTGTCCAGGCTGGAATGCAGTGGAGCGATCATCATTCTCTATACCCTTGAACTCTTAGTCTCAAGTGATCCTCCCACCTCAGCCTCCCAAATAGCTGGGACTACAATATTCCATCACCACACTTGACTATTTTATTTTTTGTAGAGAAGAGATCCTGTTTTGTCATCCAGGCTGGTCTTGAGTTCCTGGTCTCAAGTGATCCTCCTGACTTGTCCTTCAAAAGTACTGGTATTAAAGGCATGAGTCACCATCACCTGACCAAACATTTTAAGTGATACAATAAAGCAACATTCTCCATAACTCATTCTTATATATAAAGCATAAGTGAGAAATGGTTAACATGGACATACCTTTGTCACTATTTAAATAAGAAATGAATTGATTAGAGTATTCTACCCACGTCCTTACAGCCACACTGAGGATATTCCACCCAGCCAAGGACCAAACACAAGCTCTTTTTCTCCTTCCTCCAGTGTAATATAGGAAAGAACACAGCTTAGAAGCAGAAGTGTAATAAGTGAAGAGAGGCCTACCCACTCACTGTCCATGTGACGTGAAATATCATTTCCTCTTTTATAAAATGGGAATAACATAATTAACTGCTTCATAAGGCTATTTTAAGGATAAAATAAAATCATGTATTTTCAACTGTCTAGCGCAGTGCCTGGCCCATAGTGTTTTAAGAAAACCACTTAGCTTATTTTTCACTGAAGGAACCCACGTTCACTAAGGCAATACATTTACTGATACATTTCATATATAATTGGTTTTTTTTTACCACCTTCCTAACAATAACCTGCTTAAACTCTCAAAACATAGGCTGTATTTGAATCTATTCATGTGCTAAGAAATAAATAACAGACTTAGATGAGATATTCATGTAAACATGAGTTTGATTTACTATGTATCAAAAAGATGTTTTCATAAGAATGCTTCAGGGCCCTAAGTCTCAAGCATGGCCCTAAAGCACTGAGTTAACCAAGGCCTCACTGTGAAAACAACAAGCCTAAAATCCCACAGCTTCACTAAATTTGAAATTACATATGAATGAATAAAGGAATAAGTCAGTTTACTCTCAGGTAATTATAATATCCACTACTTTCTATAATATCTTTGTGAGTTAAATTACAGTGTGTGGGGAAAATCATATGTTTTCAGAGACAATGCTCCCCTCCACCGGCCCCATCAGGATGATCCCAAACCCTCTCTATCATGTCATTTAGAGTAATTGTCTCGCCTCTCAAAAATCCAAACCAGCTATTTAAAAAATACCAACATTATTCAGAGTCTTTCTTTCTGAAACGCAAGGTCATTTTGTTTGTGTGGTTGCTTCCATTGACCTATAGATAAAGCGCAATTGTACTTCTTACAGGCTGTCTCCCAATGAATGCAGCAGTGTATCCGGTGTTGCTTAGTATAAAGTCACTTCAGTTATAATTTATACCATGCAGAGAACGGCCTTTGAAGAAGCAATCAACACTAAGGAATAGATACAGGTACATGACTAAAACTAGAGACAGACAGACTGGGTTACAACTTCAGCTTCACAAGATATGTGACCTTCATTAAGTTATTTAACTCTCTAAGCCTTGGTTTCCCTTATCTGAAAAAAGGGTATTGTAAGAGTATCTAGTCATAGATTTGCTAAAAAGCTTAAGTGAGACAGGTAATTCACACTTACCAAGCACAGCACTGCACTCAATATATTCTCAGTAAATAGCAGGCTCATTATCACTATTCTTTTTTTTTTTTTCTTTTGAGACAGGGTCTCACTTGTCACCCAGACTGGGGTACTGTGGCGTGATCATGGCTCATTGCAGCCTTGACCTCCCTGTCTCAGGTGATTATCTCACCTCAGCCTCCCAGGTGCCTGAGGCATGCACCACCACGCATGACCACCACGCATGACTAATTTTTTGTAGAGATGGGGCTTCGTCATATTGCCTAGGCTGATCTCAAACTCCTGGGCTCAAGTGATCCACCCTCCTTGGTCTCCCAAAATGCTGGGATCACAGGCGTGAGCCACGGTGCCTAGCCTTCACTATTCTTATTATTGAAGAATCATCAATGGAATTTTCTCTCTTCTGCAAAACGAGTGAAATATTAGCTATTTCTAATCAACATAAAAAATAATCAAAATGACACAACATTGAAATCTTCAAGAACAGAGGTTCTCTGGGTGCATACCATAATCAGGAATCATGCTATTTATGCTACTTAGTCCTCACAGCAGTCCAGAGAATTGGGTATTATCATCTCCACATTAGAGATGAAGGCAAAGCTCATAAAAATACCTACAGCTAAAATGAGTAAGAGTGGTGAGTTAAACACTATCTCCCTGACTTCCAGTTCCTCATATCAGATCATGTTCCCCTCTTAGTGTCTGGTATCAGCAGTCTCACACTGAATATCTGCTAATGAAAACATTAGAAACAACAACAAAAAAATACCAATACAACATCGTCAATGAGTATATATGCTTTGTAAAGAAAGCCTAAGCTTGGCTGGGCGCGGTGGCTAGCACCTGTAATCCCTGCACTTTGGGAGGCCGAGATGAGTGGATCACGAGGTCAGGAGTTTGAGATCAGCCTGGCCAACAGGGTGAAACCCCGTCTCTACTAAAAATTCCAGCTACTCAGGAGGCTTGACGCAGGAGAATTGCTTGAACCCAGGAGGCCGAGGTTGCAGTGAGTTGAGATTGCGCCACTGCACTCCAGCTTGGGCAACAGAACAAGACTCCGTCTGGGGGTGAGGGTGGAGGGCAGCCTAAGCTTATGCCTCATTTACTTAAAACGACATTCAGTTAGACAAACGGCACCATAAACACACAATTTAAAGAGTCCCTAAATATCTTCTGGCAAGGGTAGATTCCAGTACTCTCTTTCCCCAATCCTAAAAGATTCTAAGTTCTGTAACCAGATGACTTTCTCAGTGTTAAATTACTCTCCCCTTAAAAACTGATCCCTCTCATATACTGCTGGTAAAAATGTAAAATAGATAGTCACTGTGGAAAGCAGGTTGGGTGTTGCTTATAAAACTAAACATGCACTTATATAACCTAATAGCTATACTCTTGGGCATTTATCCCAGAGAAGTAAAAACTTAGGTGCTCACAAAAAATCGGTATACGAATGTTCTCAGCAGCTTTATTTTTATAGTCCCAAACTGCAAACAACCCAAATGTCCTTCAATGCGTGAATGGTTAAATAAGCTCTGGTGCACACTACAGATACAATTCAGCAATAAACGGAGTGAACTCTTTATAACAACTTGAATGGATCCCAAGGCATTATCTCAAAAGATTATATACAGTATAATTCCATTTATATAACATTCTTGAAATGACAAAATTAAAGAGATGGAGAACCCACAAGTATTTATCAGCGGCCAGGGAACAGTGGAGGGATGGGCACACTTACAAAGGGGCAGCATAAGGGAAGATCTTTTGTTTGATGGAACAATTCTGTATCCTGATTATTGTGGTGGTTACATATACCATACATGAGACAAAATTGCAATGAACTATACACACACACACACACACATACACACTAGTGTGTGTACAAAATGATTATAATGAACAAGGCATACAGTCTAGCTTAACAACAATGTACCAATATTAATAAACTGGTTTTGATATAACTGTATAAGATGTCACCATTAGGGGAGCAGAGTGAAGGGTACATAAAATTCTTCATGTGGAAGTAGACTCTTGTGAGTCTATAATTATAATTATTTCAAATGTAAGTAAAAGAAAAAAACAAAAGATCCCAAGCAGCTTTGAAGCTCATTCATATGTAGAAACCTATAAACAGCAGAGGAGGACAACGTTCCTCCTTTTATGGGGTTGTGATTTCCCCCAAGTTACTTACCCTAGCAGCAGAACAGAGACTAGATCTCATGCCACCTAACTCAAAATGCAATCCTCTGTCACACCTTTTATAATGGGATAAAATGAAGAAGCAAATGCATTAACATATCCATAATATTGGACTTTCAGTAAAGCCATTCCCCCAGTGACAAGTCTTTGGGGTTCCTTATCCAAATGAACAGGGCCTTGAACACATCTAGACATGCAGCCACTTTTAACTCTGCCTGGAAAGGTCAGGGGAGGCTTCCCGCATTCAGGGAAATTTGAGCTGAGTTTGAATGTTGGATAAGAGGTCACCTGGCAACCTGGAAGGAAAGAGCAATCCAGGAAGCTGCAGGCCTGGACAGCATCCCAGTCTCAGAGCACTACAGGATGAGGATAGGGGCTGTGTAACAGTGCAGGTACCCGTCGGGGAGAGCCATTATGAGCCTGGAATGAAGTGGGTACCAGGTCCAAAAAGTTCCTAGTGCCATCTGACAGGTGGTAACTCTCAAAGCTCAAGGATAGACACTCACTATGCTCACCAATGACAAGGAGTCTCTTAACACTTCTCTTTATATTTTAAGATGCCTACATTATATTTCTCTTCCTCACATGAATGTCTTTTGCTAGTTAATATAAACAAGATGCCATGGTTCTCCCAATAAGTATAATAATGTGATGCTTTTGTCAGTTGTTTTTTCTATCTAAGCAAAGCAAGGGATTCTATGTAAAGCAAGTAAAATTAAGCTAGTGATGAAGGATGTCAAAATCACTACTCCAAATAATATACAAATTATAAAGGAATCTCAAGAGCAGGTTGAATCAGAAAAAATACACTCTGAGTATGTACTTCCTCAATGCTGGTCTACACTCTCAAAATAAACATAGGTCATGTTTTAAGTTAGTAAATGTGGGGAAAAATAACATTACAGAGGCTAAGTAAAAATACAGACGCGTCCTACCAAAAGGAACCAATAATTCTTGACTTAAATTTAACAACTTTGTTCACTGTGGCAGTAAAATATTAATGGCATTCAAAGTTGAATTCACATGGGCAGTAATTCACAGTCTCTGGAACAGAGTCTTTATTTTATGTCAAGTCATTACATCAGTAAAAGTTACCAAAAATAAATCCATTTGACTTCCAGTATTTTAGACAATAAATAGGGCCATTTCTCGCAATGTCAAGTTGGCATAGAAATACAGAGGCTGATAATAGTGAAAACCTACGTGATATAAAAGAAATGGCCGGCCGTATGCCATAAATATGTCTTAAAACTAACAAATATGATCCTGCTTCTTGTAGTTTTTGAGGAGTCTTCTGTTCTTTGAAATAATCTAAAACTCACAGCATGAGATATATGCTGCCCACGAGATGAGATCAGCTCTCCATTCAGCACTTGAGATTGTTTTAAAAGTGCTGTGGCCCATGACTAATAAATCACTCCATGATGACTACAGTGTCAAGTATATGCAGCCACGTGATTCCCTGTGTACCTGGGAAGGACAAAAGGAGGCAACCAATTCAGCCAGGATGCAGGGATGCCAACTCAAAAACACCAGGGTGGATCCTTCACCCGTATGTGAAACTTAGTTGCCCTTGGTTTTATAGGACAAGGAGAGAGGAAACCAACTACTTTCACATACAATAAACCGTGGGCTCCTTAAGGGTGTCCATGTCTTATTTCTCCTCGCATCCCCAGCTCCTAAGACAATACCTCTCAATAAATGTTTTTTGACTAAATGCATCAAAGGTAGAGTGAATGTATGCATGCATGCTACAATGCAGGAAACAACTAAAATGTGATACATACATTATTTATCCACTTTTTTTGTTACAACATATTTATCAGGTGCCTATAATGAGTCAAAAATCATGCCAGCTAATGAGAAAGAGAAAAAAAAAAATCGCATAGCACAGTCCCTGCCCTTAAAGATGTAATAGGAGAGACAGACATGAACACTAATGACACAAAAAAAGAGGAAGGGAAAAGCATAAAGTGGGGTTGTAACACACTTCATGGTTTCAAACTGAACTACTGGTATTGTGGGGGGAGGAGATGCTTTTAAATTCTATCCGTGGAAAGATGCCAGCGTCCTACAGGGAAAATACACAGGGTCTGAAGGCAGAAGACTAAGTCAGACAGAAGAAAAAAGGGCCCTCTTCATATAAGCATCATCATAGTGAGCCTAAAAGCTTTCAAAAATCTCATTTCGGGCTGATTTATTAATATCTGCATTGAAGGCAAGGATGAAAGGAGCATGGGGTGGGAGGCTGGCAGTCCTTAGACCATTAGGAAAACAGTGGACTCCCACAAAGGTTACTTCTCACTTTGATAGGATCTCATAAATCCATGTCAACTGGCCTCCTACTTTAGAGCCGGAGGACGTTTTCTCTGTGGTTGCTTAGTCTTAACTACAGGGATTGCTGACGAGGTTTAAGTCACACTGTTTCAAAGGCACAGTTCTGCTTGAATTTAGGTTTATCACAGTTAATGAAGCAGAAACGAATCCTTTTGCCATCCCAAAAGGATTTCTAGGTATCACAAACAAAAGAATGGAATTTAACCAGGAAAAATCTGAGATAAAAACAGGACATTTGGTCATCCCAGGCTTGTGGCAGCTCACACAAAGGATGCAATGTTAAAAATAGCATCAACAATATTAACACAGAGATGATATCTAGAAACAACACAAAGATTGATTGCATACCTGCCCTGAAAGGACCTTAAAAGAGGAAGCTGTAGAGACCAGGCATGCATATACACAAGCAAGGCAGTTAAACAAATGCTTTCCTAGAAAAAAGGGGCTGGGGGAGGCGGGGAAAGGCCTTTGGTCTTGCTATTTCACCTCCATTCAATATCCTTGGTTACAAAGTAGGAGGGAACATGGGACACACACAAAAAGGTTATTAAAGGATGGACAGAATATTCTCTGGCCTTAGGAAATTTACTCCTGGTTTAAACTTCTCCTTGGGCACTTGGCCCACTTTCGCTGCAGGATTCATTACGCAAGGAGGCTCCTACAAGCCAGTCTTTACTCTTTGTCAGGAATTCTAAGTTTCACTCCTGAATTTGAACTGACAATGGACAGAAGTGAAATGGATGAATCCAGAGATTGGTATTCGGGGCTCTTAAAATTTAGAATCTCAAATTCCAGGATTACCAATTCCCTTTAAATTCTAGAAGAACTTTCTCTTCTCTAATTGAAGTCCTTCTGAGACTTCTAGGTCTTCATTCCAACCTAAATCCCAGAAGAGGGATACAGGTCATACCACATCTCTCTAGTGCTTTGAGGAGAGGTGACAGGCTATACTGACAGTGGCCAAGTGGGTGCCTGCAGGAGCTTCTGAGACCTTCAAATGCAGAAGCATTTCACAGGGATAGTTTTTCCTAGCCAGACAGAAACCAAAATAGAGTCCAGGGCTGATTGAGAGAGAATTTACTGTTCCCCTCCACAAATGTTCTTGTTATGAGATTTTTTCATATAAATGAACACACTTTCCTGCTTAATCTTTTATTTAGGCTCTTTGATTTTACACCTCTTTGCCTGAATGGAAAAAGTATGCTATAAAAAGGCTGCTTGGCCCAGGTATGGTAGCTCATGCCTGTAATCCCAGCACTTTGGCAGGCCGAGGCAGGTGTGTCACTTGAGCTAAGGAGTTTGAGACTAGCCTGGGGAACATGGTGACACCCGTCTCTCCTAAAAATACAAAAATTAGCCAGGCACGGTGGCGTGCATCTGTAGTCCTCGCTACTCCGGGGCTGAGGCAGGAAGATTGCTTGAACCTGGGAGGTCAAGGTTCAAGGTCAAGGAGTCGAGACGGCGCCACCGAACTCCAGTCTGGGTGCCAAAGTGAGACCTTGCCTCAAAAAAGAAATACATAAATAGAAAACTTTAAAAATTAAAAAATAAAATGGCTGTTTGGATGTATGGTTATAAAGGACAAAGACTGCTGCTTTGGAAGAGTGCTGTAAAAAGGCAGGTGGTTGTAAATTAAGCGAACCAGTGTTTCTCAGACCATGAGTTATCTTACATTAAGGCTTCCTGAAATGTTTGTGAAATAATTTTTTTTTTTTAACAGACTGGAATGCACTTGAGTGGGATGGAATGAAATAGAATGGAAAATAAAATACTGGAGTGTACCACATGTTGTCCTAGCTATTATTTGGTAAAACTTGTGCCATGGTAGGAGGCCAGAATGATGTCAATTTGACATTCAGAACAATGTAAATGCAATGTTCATATTACTTTGACTACTTCACTGCATTACAATGCTTCAGAATCATTTCAATTGTAATTAGACTAAGTCTTAGAGTCCATAGTTTATAGAGTTAAGACAGATTAATAAACAGGGTGGAGCTTTCACCACAATAGCAATACTTCCTCTCTGAGGCACGGAAAGCCAGCAGTGACACCAACAGCTTGTGAGAGAGGTAAACTCCCTATCCCAAACCATCAAAACCCTACATCTCAATCTCTTCCACAAGCATCTGATTTCAATATGGCAGATTGACCCAATAAACTGTGGAAGGTATAAAAAGTGTTTTTACTTATATCTTTAAATAACCCTGAAAATACAAACTTAATGGCCGGGCGCGGTGGCTCACGCCTGTAATCCCAACACTTTGGGAGGCCGAGGCGGGAGAATCACAAGGTCAGGAGATCGAGACCATCCTGGCTAACATGGTGAAACTCCGTCTCTACTAAAAATACAAAAATATTAGCTGGCCGTGTTGGCGGGCGCCTGTCGTCCCAGCTACTCCGGAGGCTGAGGCAGGAGAATGGCGTGAACATGGGAGGCAGAGCTTGCAGTGAGCCGAGATCGCACCACTACACTCCAGCCAGGGTGACGGAGGGAGACTCCATCTCAAATAAACAAACAAACAAACAAACTTAATAAAATATCTAAGACCAGAAAAATAAGGAAGTGGATTCTAAAATGGTAAGTATATCAAGGTGGGTTTCAAAGTGCCACAAAGCATTATCCTATTTAATAAGAAAATTCTATGCTTCAATGAGGCATATTCCATTTCTCAGAATAAAAGTAATACATCATAATAAAACACATTTACTTCAGTAATTTCCTTAACCAGTATTCATCCATGATTACTATAAAATTTATTTCACCATTAAAACATGTATATGTGTGCGTGTGTTGTACATATACCAAAAAAAACCCAAAATTTTTTGTTTAATCAATAAAGTCCTTTCTGTATAATTTACTATTTCTAAATCCTTAGTCAGTTTAATTTTGCCTTAAGTAAGGCATAATGTGTTTTAACTGAGACATAATTATCCTGATTGTGGCTCTTTAAATTAATTCTTTTATATTACTAAATTGAAAGTTGGTATATTTTTCAAGTAAATATGATTAAAGCTTATTGATAAATATAGATTGAATTTTAAGTCATTTTAAAATAGTTAAAACCATGGAAATAAATAGCTTTTCATTAATATATTTAAGCTTTACCTTTTTAGTCTTCTTTACGTTTTTGTCAAAACTAAGCGTTGGCCGGGCGCGGTGGCTCAAGCCTGTAATCCCAGCACTTTGGGAGGCCGAGATGGGCGGATCACGAGGTCAGGAGATCGAGACCATCCTGGCTAACACGGTGAAACCCCATCTCTACTAAAAAATACAAAAAACTAGCCGGGCGAGGAGGCGGGCGCCTGTGGTCCCAGCTACTCGGGAGGCTGAGGCAGGAGAATGGCGTGAACCCGGGAGGCGGAGCTTGCAGTGAGCTGAGATCCGGCCACTGCACTCCAGCCTGGGCGACAGAGCCAGACTCAGTCTCAAAAAAATAAATAAATAAATAAAAAATTAAAAAAAAAAAACTAAGCGTTTATCTCTTCATACTTCCTCTCATTATACTTCCATGATACAGTAGCATACACACTGTAGGTACTTAAGAAAAAAAATTATTTTCTGAAAGGAAAGACTACATAAGACATGATAAATTTATTCCAATACCCAATTATAATCCAACTTATTTATTAAATTTTATTCCCTAAAGCAAATTCGTATTAGCTATATAATCTATGTCGTTTAATCAACAGAAAGCCATCAATCCAAGCATTCAGTATCACATCCACTTGACTATGCTGCCGCCTTGATTAAGCTGCCTGCAGACTGCTGTGCAAGGAATTAAATACCATCTAGAATAGAAATTCAAACACCAAAAACTTTGGGGGAAAAAAAAACCAAACAGGTAACCAATAGCTTTTTCTATTTCTTTTTTCCAAGGGTTCCATAAAATTGTAATATATTCTCTCACCAAAAAAAAAAAAAAAAAAATTGAACCAGTACAAATTACCCCAAAGTTTAATGATAAAAAATTGAATTTTGTTGCTTTCCTGGTAGAATATCTGAAAGGCCAACAGGAAATAATAAGAGAAACCAACCCTTATTGATTCCCTTTCACATTCTTCCTAATTCCAGGCCACCTGCCCCAAATGATAATCTAAATCTTTAGCCAAACTGAGAAAACCAAGTATTTGGCAAGCATCAAGAGCTAATCAGATTTTTCTTGTGTCATACACCAGTGCCATGGGTTGAAAGGGGAATTATTTGGGCCAATTTCCAAAGATGTAGTGAAAATTAAATACACTCTCAGAAGTTTTGGCCTCAGTGTGGCTTATAACCCAAATCAATAGCTTGTAAAATTTCAAAGCTCTGAAGATATTTAGAACGAAAAGAATGAAACCTGTTTCATTTTATAGCTAATATGTTTTAATATCAAAAGAAACATAGAAACTATGAAGGACTAGCAACACACATAAAGCCATTATCTTGTAGATTTTTCTCTCTGTGGTTGACTTCACATTTGCAATCCCAGAGTAGCTTGTAAATCACTCAACCTAACATCATGCCAGAATCCCCACTCCCACAGACAAGTACAATGCACTTAGGGAACACAAAATAATTTTTATTACCTTAATCCAGACAATAATGAGAAGATAAATCTGCTACGAAATGCCATAATTCACTCACTCACTCACACATGCGTAACACCTATGTGTCAAGCCCTTTACTGGGGGACGGTGTGGCAAACAGAATTGTGTCCGCCCTCAGGATTTACACTTAGGCAGAAGACAAAAGACTGGATACAAATAACTAGAGTTCAAGGTCAAATGTTGTAACTACTATCAGGCTGGCATAAACAAAACACACTAGGAGTCAGGAAGGGGCAGAAATTACCTCTAGTTTATGTGATCAGGCAGGGCTTTTTGGAAACAGACCACATTTAAATTGGGTCTTGAAGGATGAATAGGATTTTGAAAGCAGAGACTGATGGATAATTTGAAAAATGAAAAGAGAGAGAGAGGGGGCTGACATTTTCCAGAAGGCTATATGTATGCCAGCCCTGTGCTAGGAGCTTCTATTTATGATATCTCATTTATTTTCAATGGGAAAGCAAAATGGTATTCAGCTATAGAATTTGGGAGAGAGGCAAAAAGGCAGTGAAGATTGGTTGGTGAGAAAGCAGAATGCCTCCAATACTGAGCCAAAAAATCTGAACTTTACCTGAGGAAAAAATGGGAAACTACCAACCATGTTTAGAATGCCAAAAGAGGAGAAGAGAGAGAAGACAGCAAGAAAGAAAGGGCATTGGGTCATACATATTGCTATGGATAACTGGGACAAATAACTGCCAACCACATTTAAATAATTTTTATGATTGCTTATGTGATGGCTGTATGCTATATTTCATTAAAAGTTTTGGAAGGATTCTAGAAGATAATTTATTTCACCTTCTACTCAATTGAATAAATCCCTCTACATCATCCCAGAGAGATCCTCCAGCCAGTCTCAACACCTGCCCAACAGGGAACCTCACAGCGAGCCCCTGCTATGTGTCAAGGCCTCTGTCAGGGAAGGTTACATTTCTCCACAGCTTGAGAGGTTGCAAAGCATTTCTTTGAGCTAAAATCTCCCTTGCAGCTTGGTCCTTTGGTCCCAGATCACACACAGAACAACATTTTTCCATCTATTCTAAGACATGCTTTTTACACGTTTTAACAACTATAAAATCAGAGGGAGGCTTACCATCAATTCTGCATTATAGCTTTAATAGGCAGCAATTTTTCTTAAAGGCAAATAAAATAATGATGCATTTTATAGCCAGTGGTATCTCAAATGCAATAAAACACAGTAAGATAATATTTTACATAAGGTTGGCCTAACCCTTCTTCAATGGCTAATAGCTTATCCATATTTGACAAATGTCCTCAAAAGTAGAGATATCTAGCCAAGGTTCTGCAGCCAGACACTCCTCAGCCCAGCAACAGTCTCCCATTTACTAGCTGAGAGACCTTGACCTGACTCACACCTCTTTATAATTTTAGTTTTCTCATCTGTAAAATAGAGCTAACAATAATACCTGCTTCATAGACTTTCTGTGTGTGCATTACATTGGATAACATGCATAAAGTCTTTTGCACAGTGCTTAGCACACAACCAACATTCAGTAATGTTAGCCATGATCATAATCAATCATCATCATCATCCACCTCTAGATTAAATAATTTCTTCTCTACAATCATCTCCCATATGACATACTTGCTAAAATTTTTGTCTACTTCTGGGTCCACTCCAATTTGTCAACACCCTCCTAAAATATGTTTTGTCAGTTCTCCTGCTGCCTTCAAACCTCCTATTCTGCTATTTCCCTTTTACTCTAAAGATAATGATTTTACTATCTTTTCAGTTCATCTTTATTGGTCACATTAGTTGTATCACCTTGACTATAGTTTTTAGGAAAACTCTTAATTATCATTGTTAATCTGTAAAGTACTTACTATGTTGTCACACCTAGCTACAGAAGTATTTTGTTGGAAAATGAACACAATATGCTCTCACTGGTTCGGTATACATATGGTATGGGAGGACAATTACTGCCCTTACTCTTGATAGGCTGTCTCTACTTACACAGCCTAGGTTACAGTCTCTCAGACACAGATGAAGAAGAATGGCCAAGAAAGTATTTGCAGAAGAAATTTTTACAATTTATGTATTCAGGCAACACATGTTGAGACCAAGTATGAATACCAAAATGACAGAACAGCCTACAGGAAGAAGGCAAGGGCAGTTTCCAAACGCCAGGCAGTCATAGCTATTAACGACACGCCTGCCCATACCCAACTCCCCCACAATTCTCTGTTCCTGTTATCAGCTAAATGTTTGTGTCTCTCAAAAATCCATATGTTGACATCCTAACCCCCAATGTGACAGTTTGGAGATGGGGCCTCTTCGGTAGGTAATGAGGTTTATATTAGGTCCTGAGGGTGGGGCCCTGTTAATGAGATTAGTGCTCTTATAAGGAAAGGAAGACAGAGAAAGATCTCTCGCCATGCACAAGCACCAAGAAAAAGCCACAGTGAGAAGGTGGCTGTCTACAAGCCACAAAGTGGCTCTGCATTGTAATTTCAACTCTGCAGGTTGGTCTAACCCCTCTGTAGGTAGGCAAGAATCAACTGTGCAGGTACATTGATCTTGGAAATTCCAACCTCCAGAGCTGTAGGAAATAAATGTCTGTTTTTTAAGCCCCCAAGTCTGTGGCATTTTGTGATAGTAGCCTGAGCAGACTAAGGCAGTAATTGGTACCAAGAGTCAGGAAAGACATAAGAAACTGGTAGCTTCAACAGTAGGAGCAAATCCTCCTGTAACCAATTTGTGCACATTAAGAACCAGGGCCTCTCAGATCTAGGAAACAACTGCAAATGGTATACCACTTGCAGTTACCTGGCTACCACTAACTGGCTACCACTATATCAACAAAAATCTACTGCAAGTAGCAAGCACAAAAAATACCCCCAAAAAGGGCTGAGTTTTTTGAACAAAGACATTAATTCCCAAAGCAAATCTGTTTGCTGTTTAATACAAGGAAAAACAGGTTGTAGATCCAGTAACCACTAATCCCAACAGAAGGCACTCCCACTGGTCTATTAGGCAGCAATTTCATAAACAGTATATTTTTTAAAATATAAAGGACAATGTGTGACTAAAACAGAGCTTAGGAAAAGGGCAATATCCAAGTCTAACCTTAACAAATGTGAGGACGGGATTTCATTTTAGCTAACCTAAAATGAGAGGGAACAGAGAAAGTATCAAATTAGCAAATTCAGTGGCAGCCTGATACTGCTGTAGCCAGGGGTGACAAAATAGTAAGTGCTTTACAGATTGACAGTGATAATTAAAAGTTTTCCTAAAACATATATATATATATATATATATATAGTCAAGGTGACAAAACTAAAGGGACCAATGACGATGTACTAAAGAGACAGAAAAAATCATTATCTTTACAGTAAAAGGGAAAGAGCAGAATAGGAGGTTTGAAGAGGGCAGGAGAATTGAGATATTAGCATGCCACAGACTACAGGCCTGCACTGAATAAAAAGTGGATATTAGTTGAAGAAGAAGTAGAAGAATCGAGGGACTGTGAGGAGCTCCAACCAAGCTAAACATTGTTGCCGAGGTGCAGTTTAAAAAGGAAAATACAGTATCTCCAGAATTTTAGTTACCATCCAGCCCAATCCCCCTGCAGTTAAGATGAGGAAAAAGAGACATCCCCTAAGGCCTCAAAGCTAAGGCACCAACAGAACCAAGATGGAACAACACAGGTCCCAGGTCTAGATTCATGGCTTTTCCTTCCCAAAAGTTTGTGATCTAGTCCAAGAATAAAAACGCAGCTGGAATTATCCCATGAAAAACCAAGGATACACATGTAAAAGATTGGTCACAATAACAAACCAACTGACACAAGGCTCTACGCTCTCCCTAGAATGGGGAACTCTGAAATGTGGAGATGTCGGAGTCCCCAACCCCCTGCCCACCTGCAGGACCCTGTTCTTCACTCCAGTGCAGCAATGTCCAGACCACACCCACAGCTGATGATATATTCCGTCTTCAGCAGTTGACTATGTTCCACACAAAAACATACTTTCTGAGATTAAAACTGGGAGGATGACCTGTTGGGTTTTGGGGTCATTCCTTAAAATTAATATTTTTGGATCTTCAGGCCAGTCTACTGTTTTTCATGGAAACAAAACACATTTCAGCATGTTAAGTTGTAGTGAATTCTCAAAATACATACAGAAATGAAGTCTTGAGGCTTTATTCAGATCTCCTGCTCCCTCTGACAAAAAAAAAAAAACTAAAAAAAAAAATACACATAAGAAAAAATAATCTTACCTGATGCATTTTTTAAATGCAGAAAAAAAACATACACGGAAGAACTTTTTTCCTTGCCTTTCAGCCTCTCTATAGCTGCTCTGCACAAATCTCGAAGAATCAAGGAAGGCTTTGGGAGAATTCCTTTTAAGCCTTGTTGGCAACCTAATGCACAGAGCCCCATGGCAAAGATGTTTTCAGAACCCGCATTAATACCTAACGATGGAGATGTTTTCAGAACCTGCATTCACACCTGACCTTGAGCAGGCAGAGCACACACCTGTACACCTGGTTAGCATGAGGCTCTACAGCTGGTAAAATAAAAATAGATACAATTTCTTCCTAAATACCCTGTCTTCCTCCAAAATCCAGAGTCTACACATGACTATTCTCAACCCTGAATGGCACACCCAGAACTACCAAACCCAGCATCTCTGTCACCCTCTACTCAGAGAAGCATCCTGCATCATCAATCACCAACATCTTGCCTCTCCAATCAGAGGCACAGACACAGCAGCTTTAACTGCGTATCTCAGAAGTTCTCTGAGCTTTCTATATTCAACCCCTTTGAAAAATCTCAATCCCCAATCCCACGGCAATCCTCTACCATAAGGAACAGAAAAGTGTACAGTTGCCACACAGTTATCAGAAGACCACTCAAAAACTTGCAATCTGTGATGGTTCACTTCATGTGTCAGCTTGGCTAGACTATAGTACTCAATTACTCAATCAAACACTAATGGGGTATTGCTGTGAAGGTTTTCCATAGATTTGATTACCACTGACAATCAGCTGAGTTTAAGTAAAGGCAAAATTATTCTTGATAACGTGAGTGGGCCTCATCCAATCAGTTGAAAGGCCTTAAAAGTAAACACTGAGATTTCCCTGAAGAAGAAATTCTGACTCAAGACTCTAACATCAACTCCTGCCCAAGGATTTCCTTATATAGAAATGATATAATAGATACATATGTAAAATCTCCCACAGGTTCTATTTCTCTGGAGAACATGGATTGATGCATAATCCAATCCCCTCTTTGCATCACTACGACCTCTTTAAATTAGGGCTGCAAACTCAAATGTTAATGGGGGCCTGGCAGGTAATGTCACTGGTGCAAATGTCTGTTGGACAATAAATGACAATCAACAGGCTGCCTCAGTGTCCAGAGGACATGAGAGTGTTTTGGAAACTACACTGAACTGGGGACACTTCCACTTACAAGGGATAGCAGAGTTGCCAGATTGCAACTGAGGCCAGTGCTACTAAATGCTCCACTTGATTAAGAGAGGCCAGAAATCCACACTTTTAAAATGTAACATCCCCTCACTCATTGCAATTCTTAACTACTTGCAACTAATTCAGATTTAAGGCACCTAGTAATTTAACTCTATGAAGAGCAAATACAATGAGTCCAGGAGCCAGATGGGAGAGGGAGAAACAGGCTCTATGCGTTCTACATGCATTAATTCACATGGTCCTCACATTGTCCCGATGAGGTAGGTACTATTATTAAGCCCCTTCTGCAGATGAAGAAACTGTGGCATAGAAAGAATAAATAACTCAGGCAAGGTCACATAGCTAGAAAGCGGGGCTGGCAGGATGTCAACCCTGGCAGAGTACAGGGCCACAAACAACATGGTACACCTTTTCTAGCATCATTATTGAAGAGTTGTGTAGCTCTGAATTTTCACTTTTGTATGTTAGGCTTGTAAAGGCAGTCATGGAAATTTCATAGGTAGAGGAAAGGTGACCCAGGAAACTCAAGACATGTTGAATGTCTAACCCATGTAGAAAAGCCAAGAATTCAACTGAAGCCTTACTCCTTTGCCTTTCAACTCAGCAGGTACAACACTGTCTCAGGAAACAGAAAGGTCACATGTATTCTTTACCACTACAGAACTAACCAGGATCCTGAATTTTGTGTATATCATTCACATACATGTGTAAGTTTTTACACGATTTCACATGCACACACAGTATCTAGTATTGCTGTACACTTTTAAACCTCAAGTAGGTGGAAACATAAGGCATATACTCTTCTGCAACTTGCTTGTTTCCTTTATGCATTTGACATTTATTTATTTTTACTATTGCATAGCACAGGATATTTATCTATTTGTTTTTATTAGACATTAGGTTGTACCTGGAAACGAAGCACTTTTGTACATACGTCTTTTTATGAATAAGTGTGAGGCTTTCTCTAAGGGTGGATAAGTGGGGGTGACTAAAATAATTTTATTATAGTTATGTAAAATGCTTACACTGGGGGAAGTGGGTGAGTTAGGTAAGGGGACTCTTTCTATGATTTTTGCAACTTTTCTGTAATTCTAAAATTAGTTCAAAACAAAAAGGTTAAAAAAAACGGAAAAGAACATCTCCTCTGGGCCACTCCAAGCAATTCACCATAGGATCACAATGCCTTGGGCTGAATCCCAGACACAGACAAGACCTCCACAGCAGTGGAAACAGGAAAAGGCTAGCTCCAGGGCCCTCCATCCCAGAAAGGCCACAAAATTGCCATATGAAACTGGTTGTTTAAAATGCCTCAAATAGCTGAGCTTATATATGGTCAAGTATGGTTAACTAAAATCAAAGCAATTCTTTGAATATTTATAAACCAAGGCAAGCAAATGTTATTTAAATTGAAAAGGCAATTTAAATTGAAAAAGTCTCTCAAGCTACAACTCTCTATCCAATATATGAAATGACTTGTCTTTAACCTAGGTTTAAATTGTATCTGATATATTTGTTTAATTCTACGCATTTGGGGGCACATCTAAAAACCTGCGGCCCTGCAACTATAAGGAATGGGAGGGCCTCTTGGAATTCAAGCATCTATTCTTCGTCTTCCTGTTCTTTCCAACCAGTCAGATGCCTTGTACCAGGAGAAAAATGTGTTTATGTAAAGTCTCCTGAGAGTGGGACTAAGAAGAGCTACATGGGCCAAACCCATCTCCTCTAGGAAGCCTGCCAGGGCTAACCTCATCTGAACCACATCACTCATCTCCTCCTTTCTCCCTTTAGACTTACACATTCCCTTTGGTCTCAATCACTTAGCACTTGCAGATGTTTTGACTGGGATCATCTGTAAGTTCCTGTTATGTTTTCTCTTCCTACTTGGATTGTAAACTTTTCAAGGCATTATGTCAATCCATCAACAAGTGCAATTGCCAGAATATAGCAGAAAGAAGCTGAAGTGGAAACAGTATGGGGCTTGGTAATATCTCCGCAATCACAATTTAAGGATACTACAATCTTTTGGGGGACTCAGTTTCCTTGGCATTCTTCAATTTCTAAGGTAGTTTCCTCCCATTAAATTCTATTGGAGGAATCCCTTCATTTCACCTTCCTCTAGTGACAGTATTACATACAAGATACATGGACACAGGAGACATAATCCTTGCCAATAAGAACCATCTGAGTATTTTCTTTTCTTTTTTTGGCACCTCACACAATATAAGTAGTCCACTATGAACTAAGCACTATTCAGTAAATGTTGGTTAAAGCAGCAAAGTGATAAGCCAGTTGCTGGGGAATAAACAGACTCAGCAGCTCCTTTATCTGAAGTGTGTGTTCTCTATCTAGCCTTCTCCATCATGGCCCACACTCAGCAACAGTGTGACATTTTAGCACCATATGGCTGAGTGAGGATCCAAAGGCCACACAAAAAATTGCCAGCCCACTTGGCATTTCCTACATTTGCCCAGACAGATGGCACTAGGTACCCAGCTCACAGCTGCAACCAGATCTAGGAGGACCAGGGTCTCTCCAGGATGCCAGGTCAGCAAGGACACAGGGCAGCAGCAACAGAGCTTTGCAGGTCAGCACCTCCATGCCAAAGCTAATAATCTAACACTCATCTACCCAGATTTCTGGCACAGCTGAGAAAATATCCTAGTAGTTTTTGCAAACATCTTTCTATCAGAGGTATCCTGTAACTATGCTCTGCACCAAAATACCATATCTCTAAAGCACACTGTGGTATGCACACTCTCCTTGGGATGCTTGGGAATACAGTCCTACCAGGACTACTGACACAAAGTGAGCAGAGAGGTGTATTAAGAGGGATCCCATCCCAGAATATGCCTGAATTTCATAATTAGGGATTTTTGTTCCACTGGGTTATGAAACACTCTTGCTTGTTAAAATCTTTTAAAGTACTACACTTAAGCAGACATTTTCTGGTGCTTCTCTAAAAGCAGTTCCCTATATGATGAAAAAATATCTATTAATATGTTGCAAAAAGGAGGAAAGTTGCAGGTGGTTCCAAAGCAGGGACTGGACACCTTAGGGAGGTATAAAGGCAGCAGGTGCTAGAGAGGTTAGCAAGCATCAGGCAAGCACCACAGAAAGAAAAAGCAAATGTGAACCAAAGACAATTTGCCTCAAGATCTGGAATGAGGATATTCTATAGGCATAAGTGTTCAGACTTAGGCTGAGATCCCTGAACCAAATCCCTAAGCAAAGCTTTATTGTAACTTGCCATGTCTCAGTTCTCCAGACCCTAAAATCTCTCTTAAACAACGTAAGAACATACACATACTAATAAACTCCCATATGCTAGGCCTAAGATTGGCTTGGCTCACATGAAACTGAGCCACATGCAGGCATATGTTGTTTAGGAAAAGGGCCATGGGGCTCACACTAATGCAATATTATATATTCAGAGATACAACAGAATTCTTCCCAGTTCATAGTGCTAAAGCTGGCTATTCAGAGGATGAGAAATTCCAAACGGACATACCATTTCTTGCGTAATAACAGTTAATCTGTATAAAAACCTAACAGGATCATTAAGCAGGATTTTTATATTTCCTTTAACGCTCACCAAATTTCATCCTCCCTCTAGTGAGCCTTGCATTCCACTAGACATACATGCACTTGAGGGATGATTCTGGAAACATGATTTGCATGGAAATTCTTTTGTCATCTGACTTCACCTCTAAAGTCCAAGTCACAGCATCCAAGTCACAGAACTTAGTTACTTGGAAGAAAAAAAAATGGGGCAATGGGTGGGTTGAGGAGAGTGTGAGAGCAAGTATGTAAAAATATATTTATGACAATCTATTATTCAATGTCATATAACTTCTCTTAAACTGCATACTTTATTAGAATGTACTTAAATTTTTTGTGTGATATAGAAAATGAGAGAAATACGCCGGAAGAGATAATATTCTAACAGGATAAAACACCTCCCAAAGTCAGAAGTCCACACAACAAAGCCAAGGATCCAACATCTAAAATCACAACATGGCAGTACTCATCAAACACTTAGAACAAAGATTGGTTTTTGTAGCAAGAACCTGAGGTGACTTTACAGAGGAACTGAGCTTTGAAAAGTAGCTGGGTCTTAAATGCTTTGCCAGAAAGACTTCATTAAATCAGCCTTTTTCTAAGGTTGGCATGGGAGGAGTTTCAAAGTCTCCAACCAAAAGCTACAGAAGTCCCCACAGCATGGTCATCCTAGAAGAGGCTTCCCAAGGCTTTCTTTAACAAGCTGGCAAAACTTGATCCCCTCCTTCCTGGTCACTGTGATTTCAGAAGTGTTAAATAAAATAGAGGAATTTCAAAGCCCCACAAGATGCTTTGTTACCAGTATAACTGAAAGAACTTTGAAGCCAGGTGCAGTGGCTCATGCCTGTAATCCCAGCATTTTGGGAGGCTGAGGCAGGCAGATCCTTTGAGCCCAGGAGTTTGAGACCAGCCTAGGCAATGTGGCAAAACCTCATCTCTACAAAAACTATAAAAATTAGCTGGGTGTGGTGGCGTGCACCTATAGTCCCAGATACTCAGGAGGCTGAGGCAGGAGGATCATCCGAGCCTGGGGAGGTTAAGGAGGCAGTTAGCCCTGATGGCACCACTGTATTTTTGCCTGGGCAACAGTGTAAGATCTTGTCTCAAAAAAAGAACTTTGGCAGAGGAAGAACATTTAACAGAGATCTAGGAGGCTTCGATATCCCTTCATTCCATCTAATTTCTTCATTAAGTTTGAAATTAAGAATTTGTAATAATTTAGATGAGTTTAACAGTATCCAAAATTTGATGCTATTTTCTCTAAAGAAAGGATATGCTAGGGAAACCAGCAATGCAAATAAAAATGATGTTTTAAATATTTAATAGAAGAGACTTTCTTAAAAGTCCCAAAGCACCTTATAAATACATCTACCTACAAATGATACATAACTATCATGTATTTATTTTTTAAAGCAGGACCCCTAGTAATATATACTAGGCCACACTTTGTCATATTAATCCAGATATTAAAATTATTTGAAGGTAACAGAGTTCTTATATAATAATGTTTATAGATATTGTCTGGTACCTAATTTAGATTATCTTCAGTCTGAATTCAGTGTTGTCCTTAGAAATATACACAGGTAAACAGTAAATTATTGGGTTTTTAGAGACTACAACCCACATAAGTCTAATTAGTCATTAAAACTATCTTTTCTAAATGGCAAGTAAGATATGTTTTGGGGGTTTTCAAGGAGATCCAAATCTAGGTTCTACCAGTACCAGAATAGACAATTTTTTAGTCTCTTAGAATTACATTTTAAGCACAGACATTTATATTAGTGCATGTCTGCCACCTTAAGCTCTATGCTGGATCCACCTGACCTGTAACATTTCCCTTTGGGCCTAACAGAGTCAACATTCTTACAGTTATCAGGTATTTTGCCTAAAAATATTTTATTGTGAAATTGTTTTCACCCTTTGCTCAATACCTCAAAATACCCTCAAAGGTATTTCCTATCATCGAAAAGTTTGCCCACTTTGCTGTGTTCAGTATAAAATCTAGAAATACTGCATCAGAAGACCTGGCCACAACCATCACAAAAATAAGGCGGTTATCTGAGAGGTAAGCTCTGAGTCACAAAACCTCCATACTGAATTCAAGTAATTGAAGACACGAGTGAAGAATCCATCCTTAACTACACAGGAACAATTCCCAGGAGCGAACGTAGATTTCTTTTTTTGATAAAGAGAAGCCTCCACCAGGAGGAGGTTTGAAAGTCTCAATTTAATTACTTCTCCATCTCCTCATTATTTCACCCAACTCTCTACTTCCCCATCTCATTTCACAGCCTCCAACAGCTCTCCCCTCAGGCCTCCTATCACCCCCCTGCTCAAGCACACACACTCTCTCCCTCTCCTCCACACTCCCACGGCTTGATGTTATCTGCCTTCTGTGTCTTGCTTTCACAGCACCCAGCTTTCTAGTAAATTGTCACTGAATCGACATCTTCCACTGGAAGTCTGTATAGACAGCATTGTCCTGGAAAGACAGAAAGCTAAAGAAAGCCTCCTCCTTTAAGACATGTAAAGCATAGACACAAATGGCCACAGAATCTTCATTGCTGGAGTCAAGATTATAATAGGGATTCCAGTGATTGATGCTGGGCCTTTCAAAGCCACATCTCGGGTCTCCAGAGGGGGAGATGTCAGAAGAATGGTGAAGAGCCAGGACTAACATAGAACCAACCCCCTTTGGAAAGTTGGTGAAGCTTATGGACTCCTGGTCAGAATAATGTTTTTAAAGGCATAAAAATCATGTAATTACAATGAAAAATAATTAAAATGAAATACAGTTATCTAACCCTTAGAAAACAAAGTTCTGATAGAGTTATTTTGTGCTTCTCCATTAATAACACTGAATAACAGGACTACTAGCATAAAATCTAGGGGCCAGTAGCATGTCTCACAAGCATGATTTCACATTTCAAATACAACCATTATTTGCTGTCTATATTCATAACTGAAGGAAATGCTAAATTTCAGTTAGGGAAAAGTGAAAATAAAGGGGTTTTTCTCCCCATCCAAATTCAGAGACCCTAGAATTCTATCCACGGGCTTTTTGGTTAAGAGTCCCTGCCAGAGTTATGCTTCCCAGATCCTAAAATGATTCAGGTTTCTGAAAAGAATTACCCCGAAGTTCACTGTCAATTCAAATTGAATGTCAAATCCAATTCAGTGAGAAGGGAACACACAAACCACTGGACAAAAAAGGTAACGTGAACTCCAATGTTTTGTGGATATGATAATTCTCCGATAGCCCTGACATCTGATTTTCTGGAATTCAGGTGAAGTCTCCAGCCACTGAGCATGCTGCTCCCTCCTGTAAGCTCTACTGCTTCATCTTGCTCTGTTCCTAGTATTTGAACTTTTAAAAAATACCATTTTAAGAAGTGCTTTGTTAACACATCTCTTTTTGGCACATACATCATAGAAACTCTCCATGGAAATTTTTCAAGAGGGACTTATGATTCATTAACGCCTATGGCGTAAAAGATGGTGCAGCTGCGCGGTCATTCCCAGGCTGTGCAAGAGGATGGCGCTACCATCCCTTCGTCATTATGGTTTCTCAGCTTCCCACTTGAATATACCACCATTTCTATGCTCAAGCAAACAGCCCATAGGCTGATATAAGCCAGCTCTAGGGAAGAAAAAAATGCAGGACAATCACGTTTTCAGCAACTGGGCCTTTCAGAGTAAGATTCTGGGCACACGTGATAACTTTGCTGTTACCACGCCAACATGGGTCTGATAACCCCTCTGTGTATGAGAATACAAGGTCTTCATAAAATCTCTGCAGAAAAGAAAGAAATTACTTATAAAGAGGTTTAAAAAAAGGAGGAGCAGACAACATTATAAAAAACATACAACATATCCTTATTTTATGGAAAATAAAAGAAGACTATCAAAGAAGAGAAGGTCAACCATCCTATCATGGACAAGAGAATGCAAGTTCACATAAGCTATAAAAAGAATAATAAAAGAAAATTTATCTGTCACCAGGAGATATTATTTCTAGTGTCTCTTTTCTGAATTCAGTACATCTGGAAAATGGATGAAAAATATTGGCAGAGGAAGCAGGAATGAGCTTCCAGGCCAAAACACCTGATATGCTTGTCCTATCAACAGGCTTCTGAAGAAGCCCTCATGCTCTGAAATAGGCCCCAAAGGCAGCCTCTAGAAAAGGGTTATGGGCCAGGTTCAGTTGCCACATGCTTAAAGGATGGGGAGGATGTGGGAAAGGCAACAGCTGCTGACATTTACTGAACATTTACTGTGGGCCAGGCAAGGTACCAGCTGCTTCCAACACATTGTCTCATTGAATCCTTCCAAAAGCACTTTGTGGAAAGTCTTATTATTGTCCACCATTTTAGAAAAGAAAATATAGGCTTAGAGAAGGAATGTTCCTAAAATAACAAGACTAGTATGAGCCTAGGATATAATCTGAACTTAGGTCTGACTCCAAGCTCATGCTTTGAAATGCTTTTCTGCCTGAGAAATTTCTCCTTCTAAGACCCTAACTCTACCTTTCTAATCAAAAATCTCCCAAAATGTCTAATGCAACTGCAGTGGTAAATGTATATTGTCTTATTATGGTTGGCAGAAATATCAAGGTACAAATTAGCCAATGACTAGGTAATTTACAGGTACAGCCTCAAGTTAATCAATGAAACATCCGTTAAGAATGAGCACTTGTCTGCCAACACCCCGCTCCAAGCTCTTTGAGTCTGCCGATTCTGTCTATGCCCCTCATACTTGGAGATCACCTCATCCTGTCTTGCTTTACCCTCACACGTAGTCCTGTGTCAAGTTATTTCCTTCAACTGAGACAAAGTCCACCTATTCAAAAGCAAGTCAATCCTGCTCTGCCTTGCAAACCTCTTGAGGTTTGGACTGTTCAGCATCCTAATCCCATTCACAGATCTTCCCTGAGGTGGCTTCAACATCTGCTCAGCTCATCCATTGCCATCCTTTTCTTCCAGTTTTTATTACAGCTCCAAGCCCTCCACTCCAGCAGTCCTCACAGCTAAGCCCCAAGGTGACTTAATAAACACCATCCTCAACCTCCCCAAAACTTAAAAAGTCCCATTGTGAGACCATGGTCCCTTCTCAGGACTTCTATACATCAGACACCATTTCCTACCCACGTTCTTGGAAACATCAGCAAGAGCAACATAAGCCCCATAGCTTAATTACAAGATACTACTTGGCCCCAACCAGACTGGGGATGCTAAAAGACTTGTGCAGGTTTGTTTGTTTAAGCCACAAGCATCTCCTAAGGATGAGTTTTCTGGTTATTAAGTGGAAGGTGAGCAGCGTTTCCTTATCTCCACTCAGCACAACACACATAAAACAAGTGACTTTCCATGATAGGAGAAGTAACTTAATTCTGTATACTTTTATCACACCCTGGAGCCAGTTCCTAGGAGATATGATGTAATACACAGCTCTGAAGCAGTTTTACAAGGGGGAGGATTTATACCTACAGCTGGGGCAATTTAGTGGTTAACGCCTGGGGCTTTGGCATCCAACCGGGATTGGTGGCCCATCTTCAGTAGCTACATTAGCCTCTTGCGGCTTCAGTTTCCTCATGTATAGAATGGCAACAGTAACATCTACCTCATAGGTCTGTAGGAAGCCAGTAAAATCATGCATGTTAGGTACTCGCTACAGCACCTAACTAAAAAAATGAATGCTCCAGATATGGTAGATAGTAGTAGCAGTAAAAAGGAGAGTGACTCAGGGGCATACCCACAGCACTTCAGTTGTCACACAGCTAGGGTAAGGAAAAGTCCAGTTAATTTTTAGTTCGCTGTGAAGGTGGGCACTGTGGAAATTCAGAGGGATACCACTGGGTCTAGAGCTTGTCACCCATAAGCATCTCTGAGTCATATGCTGTAGTGGTACATCTTTCCCCCATTGCATTTTGATACTGAGATTAAATCTAGCAAACATGAAGTTCTGCTATTGTGGATCTCTGAATGCTTTTCTTTCAGAGAGCTCCGTTGTTTTTGTTTTACTTAAATGAATGTCTCTTTTCAATAATGAGGAAAGTTCAGCAAGAAGTAGAGATGTGGAAAAAAAAAAAGGCACACATTAACATGAAGATTAATAATGACCCAACCACCTACAGAAATCCGATGACCAAAAAAACAAAAAACTTGTGTCTGGCTTTAGATTCAGCATGAGGGAAAGGAAGAGCAGCCACATAAAAGCAGAATGTGGAACCATGTATCTTTAACTAGAGCACCAAACTGCTATTTAAAAACACACACACACACACACACACACACACACACACACACACACACACACACACTAATTCTAGCTCACTGAAGCTAATACGCAATAACTTGATGCTTAGTTGCATTTGAGACAGAGAGAAAAAAACCTAAAATTCATTAAAAGACATACAAATGAATAATGAATGCTGTTTTCTCAAATGCTCTATTCATAAAAGAATACTTATATAAAGGCACATGCTCAACTTTAATTTTAGAGAAGCTGAAGAAAAAATAATTCTTCCATTTACTATGTAACGAGCTCAGAAAATGGACAATAAGACCATTCCATGACAGAGAGTATTAGCATTCAACTTATCTATAAATATAAGCAACAAACAGTTTCAGCACAGCTGGCTGCTAAGGACTTCAATATTAACAAACAGACTTAATATTCTTGATTTACTACAGATTTCCCATCAAATGAAATAGTCATGGTGATGATAATTGGACCCACATGCCACACAGCACGCCTCCTAAAGATACAGCTCTGTGGTGTGATGGGGTACAAGTCACAGAGTCCAACAGGCAGGCAATGTGCACAGCAATTCTTATCTTGCAGCACTGAGAAGGTTTCTATTTCCTTGATTCAACTGAAAATGAACAAAAAGGGTATATGCAGTAAAATGTCTCTGCCATAGATTTTAAATCCCAAAAACAAATTCATCCACCATTCAAAACATACTAAAGTCTGGATTTCTTGATATTTTTTGTTTGTTTGTTTGTTTGTTTGTTTGTTTTTGTAGAGATGGGGGTCTCTCTAAGTTGCTGACGCTGGTCTCAAACTCCTGGTCTCAAGTAATCCTCCTGCCTCAGCCTCCCAAAACACTGAGATTACAGGCTTGAGCCATCGCATCCAGTCTAAAGTCTTGATTATTAAGAGTACATTTATAATTTCCACACACTAAGCCAACAAACATATCTTAAGTAGTAAAATGTGAAAAAAAAAATGAACATTTCTTCAAACTAAGAGCCTGTAAGAGTAAAAGTATAATCTACCATGTAATAAAAATTTAAACATATTTTTGTGTTTAACCATTTCAAATACATGTAACAAATAGGATCAGTGGTCACACAGAATGCCAATGTCACTTTCAAAAGTAAATTACAGACGACAAAGTTTGGAATGGCAAATGAGTAATATTATATCATAGTCTCATATCTCAATATTATTTTACAATAAATTGTATTTACCTTTGCAGAATGTAGCACAATAAATTCTTAGACTTATGCCTTTGTTACCACCATGATATACTGACTTGCTGAGTTTTTAAGTAATTCTCTTTATGACAAAGAAAAACCAGTGTAAATGAATCAAAGAACACCATTGTAAATGGTAATTTAAAATGCACATTGAACATTTTTAAATAGCCATTTAAAAACTACATTTAAGTGGAAGGAAAATACTAAACTCTCAGTGTTTTTAACAGTCGGCACAACTTTGACATATAAGTAGACAAAATTAAATTTAGTTCCACGTCCACCAGCTGCTACACTTTAGATTTAAGGTTAATGTTCCTATGAAGGGAGGAGGCTCATACTTGGAAATGTAAGAAATAACTTAAAATTGGACAAACATAATAATTATCTGAAATTATATTTTTAAAATGATAGGTAGTTCCCAGCTTATGAATTTAAGTTTTTAGCTGTGTAAAATTTAGCTCTAAGTCAGTTGTTTGTTTCTCCATCATGTATATTTCTTCATGAGCTAAGCCATATTATGGGTTAATTTGGTGGACCATTCTGGGAATCAACCCATTATTTATAACATTATTCCAACTGAAAATTAATTGCCAATTCCAATACAGAATGTGAGATGTGTATGAAGGACACATTGTCCTAGTGAAACAAAAGGATCACCCTCCAATTTCTACCAAGCCCAGTTATTGAATAAGCAAGCAATGTGTGCAAGGCATCATACCAGGTACTTCAGAGGATAGAAAGTAGCAATATTTCAGCAACGTCAGTCTCTAAGTTAAAAGCTAGCATTCATAAAAAATGGACAACTACGACAGAGTGGCAAACTTCTTGTAGAAACAATAATGTAGCAACATTTGTTGTTGTTATTGTTGGACAGGGAATAACTCTGTTACCCAGGCTAGAGTACAGTGGTTTGATGTGGGCTCACTGCAACCTTGACTTCCCAGGCTGAAGCGATCCTCCCACTTCAGTCTCCTGAGTAGCTGGGACCACAAGCATTTGCCACCATATCCAGCTCATTTTTTTATTTTTTGTAGAGACAAGGTCTCCCTATGTTGCCCAGGCTGGTCTCTAACTCCTGGGCTCAAGCAATCCTCCCATCTTGGCCTCTCAAAGTACTGGGACTACAGGCATAAGCTACTGTACTGTTGGTTTTTAAAAATACATTTTTAGGTGAAAAGAATAAGTAACCTTTAAACAACATACTTGAAGAAAGCATAGATCTGAGAATTATAACCACTGAACAAGAGACTGCTGCTTTCACAACTAAGAGCACGACTCCATGCTACTTAGACATTGTTTGACTCCTTTTTCTTTGCACTTGCTTTCTGAAATACAGATTAATGTGAAGTTCTACAGTGATGTTTTACATTTGTCACAATGTCCTTCCATGCTTAACAGGTATTAGACAACTTCCTTCCCCCTTGTTGAATCAGGATGGCAGCTGATACCTAGAGTACAGTCTACAATATATCAAGACAACTGTCCTCTGCTACAGATCTACCAAGACAGACACTGATATGTTTTCCTCCATGAGATAAAGACTTTTTCATCTCCCAGGAACACTGGCTTGGGGTTGACAAAGGGAAGACAGTTCATGCAGCCCATGGCATCAAGAACTTCCCCTACTCAAGGTATTTTTCATCATGTCAATCTCATTACTACTGCCCCTCTAGAAAGAACAAGATCCTGCACTGCAACTTCAGCCAGGCCATAGGCATGCAATAGCAGGGAGCATTCTTCAGGAGCTCTGGCCTGACACAATACCTTGCTGTTCTTCAGATTTAAAACAGGTAGAGAAAAGAGAGGATCAACAAAACAACATCACATTGACATATGCACAGCACACGACTCATTGGTAGTTTCCCAAACACTTCCATATTCATGATTTCATTGAGTCTCTATTGACTTTGACAAGCAAGGAAGATGTTATTATTCTAATTTATTGATGAAGAAACTGACAAGAAAATTGATAAAGCTCAGAGAGGTTAAATGGCTTTTTAGAGATCAGCAGCATAGTGCTTTTTCTTTTATGTGACACTGTTTAACCCATCAAAGTGACCTGTTTTCCCCAACTACTTTTAAAAGCCATAACCAAATATATACACAGTAGGTTAAAATCTCTTTTATGTATCCCCAAAAGAAGTCCTTAGTCTATTCCCTGTATCATTAACATTTCCTGAGGAGAATACTAAGGATTAGTTTAATATGTTCAAAATGCATCAGAGTATACCCTGAATTTTGATTCCCACTAATTCCTCCCCATTTTGGTTTACCCTTCCACAACTGAATTAAAAATGGGTGTTGAGTAAATATTAAGAATATGTGAAAAAAGTAACTTGCACCTAGAAATATATAGTTCATAGCATTCATCATGTAAAGAAACAGAAATCACTACTTTTCTCAAGGCCTGTCATATTGAAAGAAATGTTTTTGGGTAATATTCCATATAAACTAGTATATGGTTCTGCTGCAATCATCAACCAGTGGGTTATTCAAGTTCTCCTCCCCTCCTTCAGTCAGGAGTCCCATACTGTGGACCGTGTGGATCCCAGAGTTCAAAAGATGTGAGTCAGAGTACCAGGGAAGTATTTGAGTTTGTCAGTGATTCTGCTAATAAAGGTAAAGTAGAGTAGTATTTAAGGACTTTTCCAGAGGCAGCCTGTCATCATCCAAAAGAACTTTCTGTGATAATGGAGATACTCTACATCTGCACGATCCAATGTGACAGCCACTTGCTACATGTGACAATCGAGCACTGAACAGATATATAGTGCAGTAGAGAAACTATAAGTTTTTAATTTTGTTTACACTTAATTAGTTTAAATTTAAAAATAAAGAGCCATATGTGGACAGCAAAATTCTAGAATTATGACATCATTCCACACAGGAATCATAGCCCAGTTTGTTTTCACAGGGCTCACAGACCTCGAGACCCCTAGATGTAACAGAGCATGGGCTTTGGAGGCTGACACACTAGAGTCTCTTACCCAACCTACTCAACCTTGAAATTGTACTTTACTGAGCCTCAGCTTCTTCATCTCTATAACGGGAATCTCAACACCAAACTCTCAGGGTAGCCTCCCTTGCACTGTGTCCAGCACACAGACACTGTAAAAATTAGTTCTCTCTTCAGTCCTCCTTCATCCTTCTCAGTCTAAAAGAATTACATATGTGAAACTTAACAGCCAATTATGAGATGTAATTTCATGAACAATCTATAAAAATGTTTGCATTTCTTAGAAGTAATGAAAAGAAAAATATCACAGTGGGGTTATATTATAATTTGGTAAAAATGGTATGGAATTGAAGAATTATAAACTGTATTCATGTTTAAACACTTGGTTAGTGAACCAGAAAGCTAAAGTCTGCTCTTTTCTTATCTTACCAAGCATGACATTCTATAACAGAGACAAAAGCCACATAAAATTGTTCAAATGCTACTTTCTATGATGTAGTATTCACAAATAGCAGATCTGGAGACTCTCTACATTCTTGTGTAAGGATGTGCTACCCAGCATTATTCTAGTGCTCAATAAATATTTGATTAATGTTAAATAGATGAAGTTCAGGAGAAATTACTGACATACTTAATTATATACTTGGCTAAAAGACTAATAAAAAACCACACACACACAAATTATTCACTATGTATTCAAGGTAGTTTTATTTACAAAGAAAGAAAATGGACAACCACCTTAACCTTTCATATTAGAATATATAAGCAAAGACAAATTAATTCAATAAAATATCATGTAGCTACTAAAATATGTATTGAGAATTTATGAGACAAGTTTATAGTATAAAAAGGAAATCAGATTGTAAAATTACATATAGCTTGATTTTAAAAGTTAAAAACATACATGAAAAAAAGTTCTTTTAATGTTATCTTCATTAGCAGACAGGGAAACATGTAATTTTTCTCCTTCATACTTTTTCCTATCTTCCTAGATTTCTATGAGTATGTATGACTTTTATATTGGGAGGTGAGGCTCAAATTCTTTTTAAGTTATTCACTGTGGTTGAGCCCTAGTCATCTTTCTTTCCCGTCATTTAAGAGCAGCTCATAGTATTGTGGGAGGATAACAGCTCAAACCACAAAACCTCAAATGTGTTTTGGCCCCCAACCGCCTGGCAACCAAGCAATGAGAGTAATTACAGAGTGCTTATCCAATACCCACCTTGTAGCGGCCATGGGAGACATCATTTTCCCCTTCCTGCCCTGGACATGGTACACTGTTGGCCAGATTCTATGCCAGCTGTTGGCTTCCTCTCCAGAGGTATGAACATCTTAAGGGTTAAAAAAAAAAAAAAAAGCACCACTCTGTAGCAACTATATACCTATGTAACCCATTTGCAAGATCTTCATTTAGTATCAAAGATTTTTAAAATAGGAAATCTGTGGTCAAATAATTTTTATAATAATTATTTGGAGATAATGTAAGGGAAACTCTGACAGTTCAGGGATTAGAGCACCCTAACTCTGCCCTGGGATGCTGATGAGCATCTGGTTACAGACCAGAAGCACGAACAGAAGTTTACCAGGAAAGGCAGAAACAGAGTGATACTTCAGATGGAGAGAGCTGTCCATGCACAGATTTGGGTGTCCTGGTATAATCAAGGAAGTGTGGCATGACTTTCACTAAGGCTACAGCACAGGGCATGTGCTAAAAAGCATAGGAGGAGATCTTGGAAAAGCAGACAAGGGCCAGGCCATGAAAACACCTTGCAAGCCATCTTAAAGGATTTGGACTTGAACCTGTGTGACCAATGACAATGATTTTAAGGATTTAAATGATTAGCACATAAGGACGGTCTCTTTGGCTATAGTGGAGGGGATGAGTCTAGTAAGGCCTATACATTCTCCGCAAAATGTTTTTAAATGCATAAAATATATAGAAACTATATATATACACACACATACACACTGAAATGCAGCATATAATACAATACTGACTATAATAATACTGAAATGCAGTTAACTCCATGGAAGACCACGTTAAAATTCCATGGCTTTCAACCTTTAAACTTGTATCAGAATCACTTAGGAGAACTTGTAAGAACAGATTGCTGAGCCGCACCTCCATGTTCTCAGATTGTGCTGATGCTTCTGGTCTTGGGAATAATACATTTAGGAACCATTTACTAGGGTGATGCCCAGGTTTCTAGCTAGAAACCTATATGGACTTGGTACTACTCACAGTCTTACTCATCTCTGTATCCCTAGCACCTATTGCTTGTACATAGTATGAAATTTTCAATAAATACTTTTTGAACAAATGAAGTAGGAATATAGACACAACAGTAAATCTAGCACTGAATCTGTGTGGAAAAGTTATAACTTTGTTTGTTTTTTGTTGTGCTTCTTAAAATAGTCCTTGGAATTTCTAAACACAATGAATTTTGATCAAATACAAGAATTGATAAGGTTCATAAAATAATCTTCAAGATACCAGTTATATACACATAGCATTGCATTTACTTTTCAAAATAATACTTGGGCAATCAATGCTGTTAAAATGTGAAATCCTCTTTATTCATATATAAGAAATCTCTCTTTTACTAATGTTATCAGTGTCAAATACTGAAAATTTCAAAGAAACGATCACTTTTAATATACTTAGCAAATTTCAAAGGGTATTTCAATAAAAGTAGTTAGAGAAGCTTTGCAATAAATGGCTAAAAACTATTTTTAATGAGCTTCTCAATTGTTTGGTTATAAATGGATGTTTCTCAAGCTCCTGACGGTACTTAAAAACCATTTGTTTCCATAAGTATTTTAAATATTCCTTGCCCATTGTCTTTTACTATTACCACGGTTTAAGGTTTACATGGCAGGTAAGGTTCAGCCTAGCTTCATCTAAGTTATTACAAGCCAACTAAAAGAATCCCATTACTGAAGCCAGCAGTGTTTACCAAGTGGCCTGTGTTGGTTGCTATGAAGGATGTAACAGAAGCCAAAGAGTCGGTCACAATGTATACTTGTGAATGTAACCAAATGCCTTCAGTATCCTCCCTATCAGTATACCACTGCAAATATGCCCTTCTAGAAATATGTTATCGTCTCATAAAATGATGTTCTAGCATCTTTTCAAGTCTCTACCACTCTACAAAACCCTACCACCATCCCATTATTTGACTGGGGCTGCCTTTCTTCCTTTCACAATCTTTCTCACATCTGCATCTCTTCTTCCTCCCGCCCTAATCATCCCTGTTCAGGCCCCTATCAGGTAGCCTCTGCAGCAGTCCCTCAACCCTTCTCATCCTCATCGCTCACTGGTGCGTGTCCATCACCTTTATCACCATCACTCCCATCCTTAAACGCATTCATAGCCCAACCTGGTCTGGCATAAGTCCTCCATTATTTGATTCCATCCTGAGTTTCTGACCTGTTTTTCCTACTTCTCTAAACACACTCCTCAACTACAGACAAACAGCCCTACTTCCTACTGTCAAAACACAGTTCATACTTCCATATTTCTTTTGCTCTAACAGTTGTCTCCCTGACAAGGATGTGTCACATTCTGTCCAAGTCTTATCCATCTGTTGGGATCTAGCACTTATATGATCCTCCTACCCCAGACGCTTTCCCTATCCCAATAACAATTCTGTTTTCCCACATCTCCACTAAATAAAGTCACAATTTGGGGGTAACTGTATACACCTTCCCTCTGTAGCCAAGATGTAAGCTTCTACAACAAGCATTGTGTATTATACTTATTACAGGTTGAACATCCCAAATCCCAAAACCTGAAATCCAAAATGCTCTCAAATTCAAAATTTCAGGAGCACCAACATGACACTCCAATGAGCATTTCAGGCTTACAGATTTGGGATGCTCAACCAGTAAATATAATGCAAATATTTAAAAATCAAAACAAAAATCTGAAATACGAAACGCTTCTGGTCTCAAGCATTTCAGATAAACACTACTTAACCTGTATTCCCCTCTGTCCATCTCAATGCACTGCAGTCGAAGCAAAGGCTCCATGTATATCTGACTCTGTGACTCAGCTCATCTGTAGACAGAGGCTCCTGCTGTACCTCTCTCAGAGGACTTTTGTGAGTATCAAATGAGATGATAAAATATTTCTTTTGAAAACACTCTGCAAATTGAATTGGTGGGATAATTTAATTGGGAAGGCAAATGTACACTCACACAATGCCAGAGAACCAAATAAGAGAACAGTATGATATCTAGCTCTTAACAGTATTAGAATGCCACAGGAATTCAAAGACAGTACAGACCACGCCAGGATCCATGGGATTGTTGGGGGAAATTTTCCCTGAAGAGGATGATTTGAGGCAAGCTCCGAGGGAGGAGCAACTAAGACAAAGAAAGCCTATCAAGCTGACCCAATCTCTGGAAAGCATCTTAATCTATTCAGTAAATCAGCAAGACTCTGAACATGGCAGTCAGAGGTTACACAGAAATCTGAATAGCCCTGGGTTGTCTCCTTAAGCAGGCACCCCCATAGACACAGCCAGAGGTCAGTGGCCACTGCAGGAAAGAAAACAGAATGTTCCTTCAGCAGGGAACAACAATTAATTTGTCAAACTTTAGCTTTCTATACACTTATCTTTCTAAACGACTTACTTGTACTTGGCTATAGCCTCTATTAAAGATCCTATCACTGCATTCATCAGTTTACATTTCATCACTTTTTCCTGAGAATGAAGACTGAGCAAATATTTTCACAGACTAACATCGACTCTGAGCTCTAGCAAGCAGGACTCGAGGTCCTCCATCAGGATCACCATTGTGGCCCTGTACCTCTTGTTCTCTGGTATAGACATTTAACTACTATTTGCAGGGAGGCAGAAAGACTTAACGACTCAAGTGAGTCACAGGACTTTAATAATTAAGTTAGCCTTTAAAGCAGACATGCACAGATAAGGTTTGTAAGTGGCAAATTTCCTACTGATTCCTTTCCTGTTATGTCTACCTAGCGACAGCTAGTCAGTCTTCAAATAGACCCCATATACAAATATTTCTAGAACATTGAACGTATTTGTTACTACCTATATAAGTCCAATAATAAAAGAAAAGGTGGAGAAAAAAAAGTCTGTGGACTTGCTTTAAAACTGGCTGCACTTGTTTTAAAAGTTGAATAGGATGTATGCCCATTGCAAAATCCATGTAAGAAAATTTCATACACTGTACCAGCAACCTGGATGCTAACAGCATGAAACAATCTGGCCAGGCACATAGTAACCGCAAGGAAAGATACATAGATCTTCCATGTTTGGCATGAAAAACCTAATAGAAAGCTACACTTTCCAAAAATTTTAATTAGACTAGAAAGGGTAACCAGAGAATTTTGCTTTGATCCTGGGATCTGTCTTTATCATTGTATCAACCTGTGAACCACAAAAGCAGCATATTCTTTCTACATTCCAATCTCAAGCAGCAAAGTTTTTTAGGGTGGGAAAAAAGGCAGTCTGTACTGACTAGAGAGGTTGGGCTGATTTATGTGATGTCAGAGATGCTTTATTTATGGAAGGAAGGTAGGTTAAGCTCTCCTGGGGATGACTTGAGCTCTGGTACAGTCTCTCTGGACCACTTAAACAATATCAATAGTTCACTTATGACATTTACACATCTTGGTTAATGTGGCACAACAAAACTGGAGAACCTTTACACCGAGGTAATTTTTCCCACTGTGACTGTAAGTAAAGGATAACAAAAAGCCTACATCCGGAGCATCCTAACTACAGAGAATTCTGAACTCACTACTCCCCATCCAGATTGGTTTCAACTTCCCAAGATCTTAAGATTTGGAGGATAAAAATGGGAGTGCACTGTTACTACTGTGTTTGTATAAAAGCTTGTGAAAAAGGTTCCCTTTGTATGACAGTATAAGTACAAAAAAAATGATTTAAAAAATGATAATGCAATTTTTAAAAATTTGTCACAAGTTTTATGTTGCGTGTTCCCAAAGAAAGTAATTCCAAATAGTGTGAAACCTCATTTATCTGGCATCAAGAGAGCAGAGCTCTGGAGGAGTGGTTTCCTGAATAACAAACACTCTGCCATTCATTTGCCTGGAGTGGAAGTGTTGTCTCTGCCTGCCAGCACTCCTCCCCTGCAGAGCCTCCCCTCCTCCACTCTGCAGGGCCTGGGCTGGGCTGTCACCCATGGTACCCCAGCCCCCTTGCCTCAGAGGAAACACATGACTCTGACTGATTGGACTAGACCAATCTCTCATCATCCCCCTGGATACAGTGGTACATCCAGAAGTAGGAATGTGACCCAAGCAGGACCTGTGCCCTTTCACTTAGTTTTGTGTTTAGATGTTGAGAGGAAGAGGGTGTCTGTCTGTCTCTTTCTCTCTCTCTCTCTCTCCTCCCCCACACCCCCCCCCACCCACACTTCCCTCTCTCTTTTTTTATCCAAAATCCTAACCGTGTAAACGTGGAGCAAAAGCAATGGACTCCTAAGAAACTCCACATAACCTCTGCCCCTGGACTACTGTGAGGAGGGTTTTTATCACTTTCAACTAAAAGAATACTGGTTCACACAATGCCCAAAGTTCATCTGGCTAAACTTTACCTGATGTTAAAGGAAACCTTCTCAAAATGAACTGCATCCTTCTCTACCTTGAAAAATGAAGCCACAGTAAACACAATTTTATCTTTTCTATCTAGTCACCTACTTAACCCCTAACATATAATGTTCTCAAGCACTATTGAATTATCCAAGGATACTCGACTTTCCACTAAATAGGCAGACACTTCTTTGTAACAGATTTCTTTGTTCATTATACTGTATGCAACATAACGCTGCCTGAGTATGGCGGGCCAGACGTCAACTTATCCTCCTTTGTAGCTGCTACTGCCTCTACTGCCATATCCTACACCAACAGGTGGGTTTTTCCTAAACAATTAACCATACACCAAAAAGGAATAAATTAAGATATGGCAAGCTAGTTATTAGGAATGACTAATCACATCATGTCCTTTGTCTTACAAGGACAGAGTTTCACTCAATTTATAAGACAAACCAACAAAAAGAATGGGTTTGGGGCAACCACTCTGACATGGCCTAACCCCCATACCCCAGCATCCTACCTTCCTCCGTTCCCTCCCCATTTTCTCCCTTCTTCTGTGCACAACATGCTCCACTCTCATCAATGCCCTGGCCAACAAGGCATCTTTGTTGCCTGCATCCTTTAATGACCACCCTCTTCCCTGGGCTATAACTATCCTTTCTCATAGCTAACTGACTTAATCTCCAACTTTGCAGGTATAACTTCGTAGAAGAGAAATTTGGCCTAGCTCTTTATGACCTAAGCCAAAATCATGCCAATGTCAGCAAACGAATGGTTGTCTTTCGGTTGTGTGCACATTCCTGGCACAATTAGCATTTATTGACTTATTATTTAATTATTTAACAATTACATAGAGCATAGTATAGGCAAAGCAGATACTCTTCTCAGTGATTTACAAATATTCATTAATTTAAGAGTCATAATAAATCAATGAAATAATTATTACCCCATTTTGCAGATGAAGAAACTAAGGCTTAGAGAGGTAAGTAAATTGCCCCAGACCCATAGCCAGTAAGTAGATTTGAACTGTCTGGTGACAGAAGTTATACTGTCAACCTTTATGCCATGGAAAAATTCATGATTAGTTAGAACTGCAAGGGGCTAAGCAAGCACACACATTGATATGTGTCTAGTACATATTCATCCATCCTTTCATTCCAGTGTTTTGAGCATTTATTATGTACCACACACATTTTAGTCCCTGAGAGACAGCAGTAAACAAAACACACAAAGACCCAGTCTTGGCCAGGCCCAGAGGCTCATGCCTATAATCGCCAACACTTTGGAAGGCCAAGACGGAGCACAGCTTGAGGTCAGGAGTTCAAAACCAGCCTGGACAACATAGAGAGACACCATCACTACAAATTTTTTTTTTTTTTTTTTTTTTTTTTTTTTGAGACGGAGTCTCACGCTGTTGCCCAGGCTGGAGTGCAGTGGCGCGATCTCGGCTCACTGCAAGCTCCGCCTCCCGGGTTCCCGCCATTCTCCTGCCTCAGCCTCCTGAGTAGCTGGGACTACAGACGCCCGCCACCGCGCCCGGCTAATTTTTTGTATTTTTAGTAGAGACGGGGTTTCACTGTGGTCTCGATCTCCTGACCTTGTGATCCGCCTGTCTCGGCCTCCCAAAGTGCTGGGATTACAGGCTTGAGCCACCGCGCCCGGCCAAAATTTTTTTTTTTAATTAGCTGGATGTGGTGGTGCATGCCTCTAGGAGGCTGAGGTGTGAGAATTGCTTGAGCCCAGAAGTTTGAAGGTGTAGTGAGCTATGATCATACACTGCACTCCAGCTTGGGTGACAGAGTAAGCCCCATCTCTCAAAAAAAAAAAAAAAAAAAATTAGACCCTGTCTTGAAGGCAAAGTATTCTAATCATATTAGTATCACCCTGCACATCTTCATTGGTTATATAGCAAGCTTAGTGTTCTTTAAATATATATACATATATAAAATTGTCTCAAAGTCTGCACATAATCATAGTAATAAAGTACATATTTTGTAAATGTTTGAAAACTGAATTAATAATAATACTCATAGCTGTTATTCTCTAATCTATCTGGATTACTTACTCTGTGTCAGGAACTATACTAAGTATGTACTGCTTCATTGATGTACTCTATACACACACACACGACTTTGTGTTCTATCTAAAATTCAACAGAAGGAAAAGTCTGTCATCTCACCAATCTTAGAATTAGTCAGAGAACCTGTTTTACACTCAATACACAATAATTTTTAAAAACCTTTCTGGGGCATTGAGTATGCCAGACACCATGCTAAATGCATTGCATGCCTTACTTATTGAATCTTCATGACCATCCTGAAGTAGGTACTGTTATTTCATTACACAGATGAGGAAGCTAAGGCTTAAATACCTAGTAAGTGGCAAAGCCAGAATATAAACTACGCTCCATTTGAGCTCCACTACAGAGTACTGGGAAAATGTCTTCTACTGGTAATGGACATGTTATTACAACCTGGCGAAACATAGAACTACCCATTAAGGAGTAAAAGTTTGTTATCTTTATAAGAACTAGCACCAGCAGAAATTGCCTAGTTAATATTAATATTATTTAGAATATCAAGTTTGGGCCTCAATCTATGGCTAGAAGGAAAAAATTGCTCACTACATGTGTACAAAGTTAATCTCTTTAAAAATTATTTTTATGTGTACAAATTTATGGGGTATATGAGAAATTTTGTTACATGTATATAACATGTAGTGATCAACCCAGGGTATTTAGGGTGTCCATCACCAGAGTACAGTACATTTTTGTGAAGTACAGTCACCCTACTCTGCTATCAAACACTGAATTTATTTCTTCTATATTTGTGCATGTTTGTAACCTTTAACCTACTTCTCTTCATCCTCCCGTCTCCCTTCCACTCATCCTTCCCAATCTCTCCTATCTGTCTTTCCATGCTCTCTGTCCATGTGATCAGATTTTCTTGCTCCCACATATGAGAACATGCGGTATCTGTCTTTCTGTGCCTGGCTTATTTCACTTAAGATAATGACCTCCAGCTCCATTCATGTTACTGCAAATGATATGATTTTATTGTTGTTCATGGTGGAATAGTATACGTGTATGTGTGTGTGTGTGTGTATGTGTTGTGTATCCCACCTCTTTGGACACTTAGGGTGATTCCATGTTTTACATATGTATTTCCCTGGGTTACAAATTCCAAGATGATAACTACTATTCCCTTCTTTTATCTTGATATTTAAATATCAAGTACATTTCTTACAGTAATGTAAGGGGAAAAAAATCAAGAAGTACTTAACTTTTGCTAAGAAACTGAATAAAACATAAGGATAAATTCTGTTAGAGTAGATCAAGGTAAATGAGAACACCTAGGAATCATTCAGTAACACAAAGTTGATCAAAGAGCCCTACTGCTTAAACATCCTCGTCACGTTTCCCATCCTATGTCAAGCCTTGGGACCCCTTTGGCATCCCTCGCCCCCTCCAAATAACTGCCACTTTCTGTATCTCTAGCACTATCACAATCCTACAAGCACCACTGCTGTTACTGAGGAGTGATGGAACAGGCCATCGTCCCCAACCATTTCTGTCGCATCTTTTCTCATCTTCTAAGAGGAAAATCCCATGCTGACTGCTGCTGCTTCTGTTTAATGCCATATCTATAAGAGGCAAAGAAAGTGAGGAGCTTTTAAACATCAATGTCCACTATACAATCTGAACTAGGTTTCTTTGGAAACTAAAAGGCATATTTTAAGTATGAAATAACCTAGAACTATGCCATTAAAGAATACAGAAAAAAATGCCAGGAATAAGTGTTTTGTTCTTTTTTTTAAAAAAAAAAAAAAGAAAAAACATGCTCTTGGGGTATGACTGACGAAAAAAAAAAAAGCTGTACATATTTAATGTATAGAACTTGGTAAATTTGGAGGTAAGTATACACCCATGAAACCCTCACTACAATCTATGCCATAAGCATATCCACCACCTCCAAAAGATTCCTCCTGTCCTCTATTATTCTCATTACTATTTTCTGTGTATGTGTGTATGTTATTCTAAGTAATCGCTTTGGAAGACTTACACATTAACTTTGCCCGTATCATGTCACAGGAAGTACCTTCAGAGCCTACAGTGAATTTCAAATCTAATCATTTCACAGAAGATTGATTTTAAATTTTTTTTTTTTTTTGAGACAGAGTCTCGCTCTATCACCCAGGCTGGAGTGCAGTGGCGCGATCTCCGCTCACTGCAAACTCCGCCTCCCGAGTTCACACCATTCTCCTGCCTCAGCCTCCTGAGTAGCTGGGACTACAGGCGCCCGCCACCACACCCAACTAATGTTTTGTATTTTTAGTAGAGACGGGGTTTCACCGTGTTAGCCAGGATGGTCTCGATCTCTTGACCTCGTGATCCACCCGTCTCAGCCTCCCAAAGTGCTGGGATCACAGGCATGAGCCCGGCCTTTATTTTAAATTTAAACCTCAATTCTCTCAAGAGAATTGGATGTAACAACCCAGCTAGAATTTAATTAAAGTTTTTTTTTTGTTTTTTTTTTAAAAAGAGCCTAACCTCGTTGGGCTGAAAGAAATTCCTAACGTTTTTACTTGATGATGGTGGTATCACTGAAAACCAGTTAAATGGTTAAAGTGGGTGATGGAAGAATAAATTCTGATAACTATATCTGTTTTAAATTCTTTTTACTTTTTTTTTAAGAGACAGAGTCTCGCCATGTTGCCCAGGATGCACTTGAACTACTGGGTTCAAGTGGTCCTCCCGCCCCAGCCTTCAGAGTAGCTCAGAATACAGGTGCACACTACCGTGCCCAGCTTAAATTTTCATTACTTTGATGAAACCCACTGTGTATTTGTTGGGGCTGTATAGTGAAGGAAAAGTAAAATAAATGGTTTGTAATTTTCAAAGTTGCCATCAGACACACCTCCAATAGTTCTCAACTACAAAAGAATTCATTAGTGGAGAAAATTCCTCTCAGCCAGTGGCCTATGGCTGGACCAATGTCCCAGCATCTCAATTAAGAGATGCTATTCTTCAGGGAACAAAACTAATAACACCGATCAACTTCTTGCCTCCCCTTTCCAACTTCTTCCAAGGAATTTTTTAAATTGATGTTGATGCCAGGAAAAGAACAAACACCCTCCATTTGCAAGTGGAACAGAAAAACAGAAGCAGGTGGTCAAGTAGCTAAGCTGGCAAAGCTTCTGGCCTGTAGCCAGATGGCCTGAATTCATTCTTGGCTGACGTCACTAGTGACTCCCCAATGCACAGCTGTATAGTGGTCAGTCCCACCTTTACAAAAAAAAAAAAAAAAAAGTTTGTGAAAGACAGGAAAAGGCCATGAAAATACTCACTTGATTACAGAATCTGTGAATGCCATGAAGAATATTAGGAATTCTGTCCATTACTTTAAAATGCTCATGGCAGAAGGAGGAGTAGCAAAGACACACACTCACAGCACTCACATTTGGTGAGGATGTGTAAAGTAAGTTCCTTGAATACATATGTTTCAAGAAAAAGTGTTGGTGGAGTGTGTAGTAACTAGTTGAAGTTGCACAACTGTTCAGATGAATACAACTTCTCTTGGGTGCCTATTGTAGGCAAGCTCCACCCCAGTGGCAGGACTGCTCGGCTCCATATGTATTCAAGGAACTTACTTTAAGATACTGATAATCAAAACTGCCCATTCCTCATTCTTATCATCATCCTTTAGAGTTTATGCTTTGGGGCTTTGTACTATTTCCTTAATTGCTAATTCAAGCCAACCTGAGTAAACTTAAGTAACTCAATTAACCAGTATATGTCTTGATTGTTTCTTCAGAAAAAAATAAAGTACTATACTAAATAATCTCTAAGACTTTTTTTTAAGACTTTTGATTTTATCATTATAAAATTGAAGCTTCTTTTTACTCTCCTATGCTAGCAAACTTCCCAGCAGCTTCCTCTTATTCTTCATACCTCTAAATAACAATTGTCTACAACTTAAAATGTATTCACTTTGATATACAAATACAGTGATAATCACAATTACATCTAAATTAAAATTTGAAAACTATATCCATTTTTTTGAATCATTGAATCTACCACATGTCACAATTTCTGGCATATAAGTATTTAAAATAGTTTCCCAGTTTGAAATAAAGGCTCTCTGGTACTTAACTAGTAAAAATCAGGTATTAATCAAGTTTTAGACTACCTTTACATTATTAATTTTGTTGTAAAACAATCTAAAAGCGTATTTTAAAAATTCTTCAAAATGCTGAATGATTCAAATGTCTTTCATTTGGACTACAATGAATGAGAATGAAATGCTTTGGCTCTTAGATCTGTCATACCTATTCTGATATCTGTGCTTTCACCTGGATATGTTGTTTGGAGCTATGTAAATTAAAGTCTCAAAGTCACTCCTTTTGGGTAACCTGCCAGCACACATACAGAGAGTTCCTTTAAAAATATAGTTAACGAGCCAGGCACAGTGGTAAATCCCAGCACTCTGGGATGCCAAAGTGGGAGGATTGCTTGAAGCCAGGAGTTTGAGACTGGCCTGAGCCACATAGGCAGACCCCCGTCTCTACAAAAAATTTAAAAAGTAGTCAGGCATGGTGGCGCATGCCTGGGGTCCCAGCCACCCAGGAAGCTGAGGTAAGAGAATCACTTGAACCTGGGAGGTCAAGGCTTCAGTGAGTCAAGATGCCAAGATCATGTCACTGCACTCCAGCCTGAGTGACAGAGTGAGACTCTGTCTCAAAAAACATAAAGTAAGTAATACAAGGAGTAATATAAGAACTTAGTAATATAAGGACTTAGGCCAGGTAAATGCTGACCATGGCAGATGAAGAGAATAATTTTGAATTCTACTTACAGCTATATTTGTCAATCACTGAAGGGGAAAATCAGGTACATCTGTTGTCCCAGTTTGGATCAGAAGTCCATGAAAAATTACATTTTAAGCATGGCCAACTTAACAAACAGTATCAGCACCCTGGGTGGTCCTTTTAGGAAAATACACATATATGTGTATTATCACTATTTGATATGATTTGGATTTATGTCCCTGCCCAAATCTCATGTGGAATTGTAATCCCCAATGTTGGAGGAGGGGCCTGGTGAGAGGTGATTAGATCATGGGGGTGAATTTCCCCCTTGCTGTTCTCATGATAGTGAGTTCTCATGAGATCTGGTTGTTTAAAGTCCATCTTTCCCTTCACTCTCTTTCTCCTGTTCCAGCCACGTAAGATGTGTCTGCTTCCCCTTCACCTTCTGCCATGACTGAAAGCTTCCTGAGGTCTCGCCAGCCATGCTTCTAGTACAGCCTGTGGAACCATGAGTCCATTAAACCTCTTTTCTTCATAAATTACCCAGTCTCAGGTATTCCTTTGTAGTAGTACATGAATGGACTAATACGCCATTGCTCCAAAGCTATACCTGTCCAAGCAAAACTGGTGGCAATACAGCTTGAAAAATGAAACTTTAAACACAAAAATTAAAATGCCACTCAGAACAGAATCACTTAATTCTTTGAGGGATTAAATTGAGAATTTTGTGACCCAAATATCTGATCTTTTAAAGGAAGCGTTTTCTATGAGGGTGGGGGAATTACAAATTATTCTGTGGTTGACTCACAAAGAAATTTCTGAGAAACATCATGCCACTAGTTAAGGGATGAAGAATTTGGCAGATGAATCCCAATTATGCATCTGTGGACCATCCAAGCCCTTCTTGTTCCGCTCCACCTTTCTCGTGTAGCCTTTAGTGAGAATTCTGGCCTCGATTCCAGCATACATATCAAGGCTAAGAGAAGCAGACATTTTTATTAACTGCAAAATCTAAATGTCACGGCTGATAAGGCAGGAGGGTGACAAATCACCTTTGTGCTTCACCAGTCCAAATTCGGGGAGCCGAGCAGTCCTGCCACCAGGGTGGAGCTTGCCTACAGCAGGCACCCATGAGAAGTTGTATTCATCTGAACAGTTGTGCAACTTCAACTAGTTACTACACACTCCACCAACACTTTTTCTTGAAACAGAATTTCTTGGGCCTCTCAGGTTCCTGATTTTTACACAACCCCTGTAAGTTCAATTGTTATCTCCATTCTCACAAGCAGAGTAAAAGCAAAATTTGAAAGAGGAATGAGGCTGCAAAAAGCAGCAAACAAAATTATAAGTGATGGTCTTACGACAAAAGAGAAGAGAGAAAAAAATAAAAGGCAAGAAAAATATTGAAAGAGCATATATGGTCGGGCACAGTGACCGTCGGTAATCCCAGCAATTTGGGAGGCTAAGACATAAAGATGGCTTGAGCCCAGGAGTTCAAGATCAGCCTGGACAATATGGTAAGACCCCGTCTCTACAAAAAATAAAAATAAATTAGACAGGCATGGTGGCACACGCCTATAATCCCAGCTACTCAGGAGGCTGAGATGGAAGGATCACTTGAGATCGGGAGGGTGAGGCTGCAGTGAGCTATGATCACGCCACTGCACTCCAGTCTGGGTGACAGATTACCCTGTCTAAAAAAACAGAAAAAGTATATATATTTACAGTTACTTACTATAGGAGCAGACCATACTTATCTCAATAGCTCCAAAGACATCATTACAGGCAGAACAAGAATTACATTCATAATGATGACCTTCATTAGTTACACAAATGGTCAAGCTATATTCAGAATACTCTAAGAGGGAAAGGATTATTTAACATATTTTATTAAAATTTTCTTTAAAAATATTTTTAATTAGGATGCTAAGGAGAGTTGCACGTATCCACAAAACTTGACATAGTACTTAAGCAATCTAAGAAATTTTAAAGCCAAAATGACTGCCTATGAACAATTATGAAGATACTGAGATACTATACACAGAAATATGGTTAGCTATTGCCTCAGAGGCTAGTATACACTCAGAAGTAGTACCATATATGCTGAAAAAAAATTGCTCTTTTAGCGCAATTATTCCAGTCAGACCTTATAACCACTGCCATGCATTTCAAATATAATTCAGCAATGTGAAAAATCTCTCAAATCACAACACACACATACACACACACAAAAGGAAGGCTAAACTAACATGAACATGGATCAGACCTGCTTCCACCAAACATCCACAACTTATTTTCCAGGACACAATAAATATTTCCAATTCTAAATGTTAGAAAAACTTTCACAAACAGTCCCAACCCTTCTTCAAAGCTTAAATATTTCAGCATCACGCTTCAATAGCTTAAGCTTCCACATTTTCATATCTCATTGCCAAGGCTGAATGGCTCACTTCTGATATTAATTTTCCTTTTAAATGGAAAAATAATTAACCTATTTTCCATAAAGAAATAACTAATGAATACAATTACAATCTGCTTCACAGAATAGAATGGCTATTGAAAGGAAAAGCAATATTTAAATGAATTGTAATAAGAATTCTGACCATGTCATATTTTATTTCATTAAATATAATCCATGTAAAAAATGGTTTTTTTCTTTTTTATATCTAACTTTTTTCCTTTATCTTTTTTTTACTTGTCAGGGATTTGAAGCTCACTTTATCTTTAATATAACATTTGATCCATGGAAAAATCACATAATGTTACATAGGTATACATTATACAGCATAATAATGTAATGGAACATGGTGAACCAACCACATGATATGGGAACTAAAGCTTTACCATAAACCTGCATACACCCAGGTACCCTGCACCCCTATTGCATCTCTGTTTGCTAAAGTGTTTTCTTTATATCCACATTGACATTTTCTCCACATTATTAATTACAGCTGGAAAATATATTCCCAAATATTTCAAACAATTCTTCTAGCTGTCTTATTAGTTTGCTAGGGCTGCCATAACAAAATACCAGACTGGGTGGCTTACGCAACAGAAATTTATTTTCTCACAGTTTTGGAGGCTGGAAGTCCAAGATCAAGGTGCTGGCAGGGCTGGTTTCCTCTGAGGCTTCTCTCCTTGGCTTGCAGATGGCTGTCCTCCTGCTGTGTCCTCACACGGTCCTCCCTCTGTGCACACGCATCCCTGGTGTCTTCCTGTGTGTCCAATTTCCTCGTCTTATATAGACCCAGTCCCTCATTTTAACTTAACCACCTGTTTAAAGGGGCTGTTAGTCACATTCTGAAGTGCTTGGTTAGGATTTATATGAATTAGGGGTGGAGAGACAATTCAGTCCATAACAATGCCCAGATGTAATTTAAAGCAAATATTTCACTATGTTCCCTGTGCTGTGCATTTTGGGATCCTTTATAGCAATTTGGGGAAATATCCTGTACCTAGAAGGCTAATAACTATTTGGCCAGAGGGAATGCCCACAAAAATAAGAATACTTCTTGAATAAGAAAGCCAGAAGCTTTATCTCTTCTTGGTGGCCACCAGCCTCTCTTGTAGGGTCCTATTTTATCTCCCCATGAGAAAGGAATTTGGGCCATATCTCTCAGAAGACTTGTTCTCTACTTCTAATGGGAAGTGAACTATTAGAAAATATCTGACTTCAGATACAAGCCAGGTAATCTCCACTTCCTTCATATCAAGAGAACCAGTGACTTTTAGATACTCACTGCCAGTATTAAAAACAGAGGTAAAAATGAGGGCAATTGTTCCCTCCAGAACCAGATGACACTAATTAATTAAAATTACAGTAATTCATATCTTCAAGTATTTATCATCTGCAGTAGAAACAAATTCATGAGCAATATGTCATTATGTGGAAAAACCATAACGCCAAATGGTAAATATTATATAATCCTGTTACTGTAAGGATATATCAAATACATAAGTAAAAAATGTAAAGCTGGGAAGAATAGTAGGTTATTTCTGGCAGTGGGTTCTGGGTTCTAGATAGATTTTGATACTTTTTCTTTACATTTTTTGTTATTTCCAAATTTTCACCCAAAAAGTGTTAAATCTTATTTTCTGCTATATAGATGCACAGGTAAAAATGACAACCTTATATAATGAAAGACCCCGTGACTAGACCAGAACCCACAGGATACAGTCTCAGATCTGAACAAACCAGAAATAAGCTTAATCACCTCATGTGAGCCCTTCACGACTACCAGTCTGTTCACACAGACATTTATCATTTCACAGGTACCAAAGACATCTGGCATGTCAACAGCTCAAAAGCCACCCAATGATACTCAGAATCCAGTGTAATCCTTCTAACATTCTATACATTTGCCTTATTACTTTAGCGTCAGATTTTACAGACATTCTATCCAAACACCAGGGAGAAAACAAACCACTAAAAAGCATGATTTCCCTCGTGCATTGTATGGGAAAGAAACAGCAAAAGGGATGACTCCCCAACCCCTCCCCAATTTATAATTATTTTTCCATGTTTCAACACAACTGTTTCAACTCAATGGAAGGAGGGAAATGTCACTTCCGGACAATAGCCCTTGCTGTACTAAATTATTTTCCATTGTCTCTTTCTAAAGACTTAGTGGCGAGGCAGCTGTTTTACAGGCAGCAGGCCCTCTTACCCTGGTTCCCTAAGGAATCATTTCCTAAAGAGATTAATAACAGAGCCAAACAGAAGTGGCTTTGAGGCCTGCGCTGCTCTTTTAAAGGCAGTCAGCAGCTAGTTCAAAAGGGTTCCGCTGGGATCTAGCGTGGCTTTCCAAGTAGGTATTAGTTGGGTAATATTTAGGAATCATCTGCTCCCAAAGACGAGGACACACATTGAAAACAGCATGAAGACCTGCAGGAGGCCGTAGTCACAGCTATGCCAGCTGAGGAAAAACTTGGAAATGCCCAAGGGCAGGTGCTAGCCCAACAAAACCCCACAGCCAAACATTTTCATTGGCAATTCCATGTGGAAAATAGCCCGCAAGAAAGGCTACCTAAGCAGCATTATGTCCCACAATGTAGTGACCAAAATACATAAGAGAGAAAGCAGAGTACCTGGGTGGCCTGATAACAGCGAGGCACTGACAGGACCTGGACGGGTGGACCAGCCCCGGGCAGGTAGCCCACAAGGAGCGCTCAGAGATGACCATACCAGCCTTCCCATGCAGGGTTTTTCCTTCCTCACTGCCTTTCCCCACCTCCCTACCTCTGCAGCAATTCCCTCCTGAGTCTCCACCTGCGTCCTGTTCTGTCCTGGTCTACCCAGCTATGAACCATTCCTTCTGCTGACTTCCACCTGGACCAGCTGAGGACTTTCAACTCTTCGGCTGGCTGTTAAGAGTCTGTGGTATCCCATCAGATGTTAGTACACAACCTGAGGTAGCTCCTATCATCCAAAAGCAGAAATGGTTCTCTCACACGCACAACCTGAAAAAAACTGACACAATCCTCAAAACACACTCTGCCTTTTCTAGCTTTAGCTTTTTTTCTCTTAAGGGCTTTAATTCATTCAGAAGTTCATCCAACTCACTACTTAATTCAAGGGTCAGTTGCTGACATTCTATCATGAAAAGGTATGTGGAGTCATCTTGCACAAAATCACAAGCTTACTGATTTTCTGCCTTTATCTAGTAAAAGGACCAAAAACCTCCTCTTTATCATCACATCGTAATTACACATGCACATACACAAACACACACGGACACACACCCCACATATACACACCACCATATACGTATATGGAAGAAATCATGATTACAAGGAATAAAGGCAAGATTTTAAATAATAACAGTAAGTATTATTGTTACTATTTTAATTAAAAGTTCTCATCACCACCTTAGGATAATGAAAGATGTTCTTCCCAAAACCCTCCCCTTCATTATGACCCCAAATGGCTCCAGAAACCTGTAATACCATCTGATTTTAGAGCTCTCACTTCCATATTCTACTCCCAGATGACTGATCTCTCATTTTCACTAGATGATGTTTTATCTCAATGTTTTAAAAAGTGGGTTTTTAGTTTGTTTGTTTTTGTTTTATTTATTTAGTTTTTTTTTGTATGCTTACTAAAATAATTATGGCCACTGTGTTTCCCCTGGGACATTTTTAATGTGACATCTTAATCATTTCTTCATCTGAAGTTTAAATAGTAAAAAAGGATATCCAAAGTGTCCTATTATGACATATAGAAAATTAAACTATAACATGAGTCTCTAAAATGTATCCACTGAATCAAAATACCAAGCTGTTTGCTCTCTACCATTATACATATTTTTAAAAACCTGAAAAAGCTCTTGTGTAACAGAAATTTTTCCCTGATTTGCCCTGCCTTTGTATTTCCATTTCACTATTCTCACAAAATTTTATCTTAAGGTAAAATATTTTTATGTTTGAAGGTTGTATTAATCATCCTATCATATATCTCTAAATTAAGTATACATAATATATAAGTCTAACTTACTAGAAAGTGACATATGTATACAAATGTGAATTTTCAGAAGGTTTTGTGGCCATAAAACTCTCATATTTTTTTCAGCTGGATTGATTTATATTTGTTATTTATTGTATACAATTGATAAAAACATAAATATTACATCTTTATAAATGATTAAGAAAATTAGTTTTCAAAACCTATCTCTTAATGAGACAGATGAGATTCTTTTTCCAATTAAGTTATGCATTTGCAGATGAATACTGCTAAAATGTGCATCAATTTTATTCCTATCTGCCCCCATCCCCTTTTTTAATCTAAAGGCTAACATTAAAACTTATTCACACAAATAACTACATGGAAATTTAAGTGTGCTATAATAATTTTCCTTTATAGTTTGAATTCATTCTGGGACAAATGCCAAAAAAACTCAGGGTGATCTATCATCAAAATTATTTTTAATGATCAACTGACAAGTCAATTAAGTCCTTTCTCAATTTTGTGGAAAATAAAGAATTGGATGCCACCTGAATTGCAAAAGTATTTGTTATCCTGTCATTAGAGTCATTAATTTTCATCAACCAACACCATTATTTCAATCATTCCTTTGTTTGGAGCGCAGATGTTTTTCTACCCCACAATCCAAAAAGCACCCTACTAAGTACGGGTGTGTGGAAGACTGACCTTTCTCTTACTGAGTGAAAGAAGATCTATTGGGAAAGGAGAGAACAGGCACTAAAGAAAAAGAACATAGGAAAGTTCAGATCTGGAAACCGAATTCCTTAAATCCACCCATACCTCTTATTATCACCCTCATCCAATGTGTACCCATTAGAAAGCCTCTGGGTCCATGAACCTGTCTGCAGGTCTCCACTTGACTTTACAATGCTCTATTTGGTTGTGATTCCAAAGACAACATAGAACTGGGAGCTTTGTTCTTCCCTCCTACAGTAATGCAGCTCTTGTCTGTGTGACCTCTCATTATTAATAACAATATAAAATTTTTAGTGGCCCATTTCTTGGCACAGAAAAATGTATTGGAAAAACACTACAAGCACAATGCCCTTATTTGGCTTCTTCAGGATCAAAACAGAAAAACCTGTAGTTTGCACAAATCTGCCAATTACTATATTTTAATTACATTAATTTTTACCCCCTAGAGTCTACTAACACCAAGTCCTACTCAGTAACAATATGGAAACTGACTCATTACCGTAAGCTGTCTCTTGAGTGCCTATTTCTTTCAACCAACTGCATTTGCTGTGAAAGTACTGTATTTAGTGTTGAAATTGCACATAATATAAAAACAAGTTTGGTGTGGTGGTGTTTGTTTTTAATGAAATCACTGCACAAATATTGATCACTGACATGTGAGCAGTCTTACATACCATTTTCAAGATCTTGGCCATGGTGTCCTCTAGTGACATAAGTTCCCTAGGTTACAAGGATAATGAGGTACAATGAGAGTAGGAAGAAAATAATTCTCCTGCCAACCAACTTCTAATTCTAGTCATCACTTCCAAAAATCAAGCTCCAGAGCACAAAATATAGCCGGAACAAGTAGTTGGGGAAAGACACTGGAAATCTGTATAATCCTTGCAGAGTGGTGCCTGTCCCTGCTGTTATAGACAGCAGCCTAGGCTGAGGTATTTGTTAAGAGTTAATTCACAGGAATCAGACAGCCCTGGGCTCAAAGTCTGCTATCACCCCTTACTATAACTGTGTGATCTTAGGCAAGTAACCTTTCTGAATCTTAGATAGCTCTTCTGAAATACATAGATGATAATGATAGCACCTACTTACCAAGGTTATTGTGATGAGTGGAGAAGCTAAGAATGCATTTAAAAGCACTTAGCCTGATACCTGGCAAACAGAACTGTTCGTTTAATGGTAGCTTTTGTTAAAATATCTTTATGGATTTGCAAACCAATTTCTGTGAATTCATAGTTGATATGTCAAATGCTATAGGAGACTACTGATTTTTTAAGAGAAATCTGAAATAAGCCCTTTTATAAGGTTAAAAAAAAAGAGTCACCCTTTATAGGAAATCTAGATCTTTATCAACACAGCATTAGGTTTGCTTAAAGGAAAGGACACCTGCTTTGCAGAAAGGCTGTTCTTCTTCATGCTATATGGGCACCATGGGAAATCTCGTGGGCATGACTGGCCACTAGCTCTCATCTGCTTGCACAGGCCACACACCTATACCCATCCCCGGGGACTTTTTTGATGCTAGTACCATGGCTGTGGGACCATAATCAATCCAATAAACAAATTGTATTAAGTCCCCAGCATCCAGATATAGAAGAATCCCAAAATGCTTACTAACATCAGTATCACTCTCTCATTCCCTGAGACCTTTCTGAAGGTTGCTCCTGCTCTCATTTTCTTTCATCACAGTTACAGGTGAAATGCAATGTCCTGTGACAGCAGTGCACGCACTAAGAGAGTTGTCATGTTCTTGCTTCAAGATTTAAGAAGGACTTTGGCTGTATCACTCATTTTGTACTTCTGAAGTGAGGCTTACAGTATGCCTTTCTTCTTATTCAATTTTTAATGGTCTCAAGTAATTTTATACTTTAAATGAATCAACTGTTTTTGCTATAAGAGAGTTAAGGAGAAAAAAAGAGGAGTGGGGAGCTAAAAGGGGGTGGGGAGCTATGAGAGATCAAAAAAATCATCGGTAATAGCCCCTCTCTCTCCCAGCCACACCCGCTCAAAAGACTTGCTTTGTCAAATACTATACCTTTGTATCTGCCCACCCCTGCAATGTAGCCAGGAAATACCCACCATGAAATAACAGTGCTAGGAAAAGAGCTGAACTGCAAATACATGGTTTCCTCACATCATTCCTCAAAACCAGTCACACACCAACATAACCTGAGTTCCAATCCGACAGAGAAGCTGCCTCAACTGTGATGACAAGCACATTATTTTGGTTTCTGATAGCAGCTAGTCACATGGAAATGACTGGTTTTGCACACTTTTTTAAAAAGGGATCCAAAAAATAAAAATATTTTTTCTATGCCTCATTCATCATACTTCCCTTCATTCCTCTCGTTCATCCTCTATTCAGAACCAGAGAAGATGAGCTCAGATACAGAATAAATGTGCACATGATGCAGGCTGCCAAATCAGAAGCTTTTGTGCATATCCTCATAGGCTAACCAAGCCATGAGAAATCAGGACAATATCTATTACTAAGGTTTCCTGAAAGACATAGCAACTTCAGATATAAAATGAACCTATGACGGGACACAGAATGAACATTTTAAAAAACTGTGTTTGAGCTTAGCCAATTCCTCAAAAGTTGTGATGAACTCAAAAAGCTACTTAAGATGCTTATTTATTTAACAGAAATAGAAATGGAGGCTGGATGCACTTGGCTCACACCTATAATCTCAGCACTTTGGGAGGCTGAGGCAGGAGGATCTCTTGAGACCAGGAGCTCGAGACCAGCCTGGGCAACATAAGGAGACCTCTGTCTCTACAAAAAATAAACATTTGCCTGGTGTGGTGGCACATGCCTGTAATCCTAGCCACTCTGGGAACCGAGGTGGGAGGATCACTTGTGCCTGGGAGGTTGAGGCTGCAGTGAGTGGTGATCATTCATTGCACCCCAGCCTGGGGAACAGGGCCTGTACCTTAAAAGAAAAAAAGTGACCACAGGAAAAAATCTTCTAAGTGAACTCTCTAGTAGCATTGCCTTATAGAAAAATACAATATTAACATATCATTATTTGTTACAGGAGTTTCAGCAAAGCATCCAGCACAAAAGATTTGTTTTTTTTTTTTTTTTAACCCAGCTACATGCACACAAAAACCCAGCAGTGAATTAAACATGCCTGGTGCTCAAAGAATCCCTTCAAGGAGAACACAGCTGCTTCAAAAGGAAGTTTTTCTAGAATCACTATGTGATTTTTCTGACACACAAGGTCACCTCAAAACCCTTTCTTTCACACCCTAGAAAAACCCAACTTAATTAGAAATATGGAAATAAAAATGGTAGTTATACTGTCAAGATGTAGGAGATTAGTACAGCTTTATTTAAAACCCCTCAAAATCAGAAACACACAGTGAAACAGACTCCTCAGAGGTATGATGAATATTAAACTTAGGCTCATATCACTTTAGCATAAGCACTTTTCCATTTTGAATCTTCATATTATGCCAACTTCTGACATGTTGTCAATAAACTGACAAGTTGTCAATCTAGTTTTAAAATGGGGTGGAGTGGGGCTGGGTGCACACATAGCACCAGTTTCTTATTCCACCGGTTACTAAGTCCAAAAGTCTAAAATAGAATGTAAATGGAAAACAAAATTCCAAAGTAAAAACTAAAAATTAATAGCTTCAAAGTCAACTATGGTGCAGCTGTCAGTTCCATGTAGGCATAGTTCATCATTCAGAAAACAGACCATAAAAGAGAAATGGTATTCACTAAGCACATGGTAGGGCAGAGGCAGAACCAGACAAAGAAGGAGCTAGCCCCCCTCAACCCAGAAACCCCCAGCAGCTGCAAAACAACTCGGGAGAACCTTGCTCTCCCAAACAGCCCAACAAGCATAAGAGGACCAAAGACTTCAGAAAAACAGAAGCACAGTGCTCCTTTATATGTGAAAATATCCTCTTCACTTCTGCAGACAACCTTTACCCCGACAGGTCCACACAGCACAACCTGCCATCTGCCAGGGAGATTAGGCTGAGATCCTCCTTCTCCAAATTTGGAAGGAAGTGTGAGTTGGTCCTCTGGAGCCAAAGTACTCAGAAATGGAATCTGTGGGCATGGACTTAAAGGCACTGGCTTCTCCTTAGAAAATCATCTCAGAGAAGGGTGCCCATGATAAAAGCGTAGCCTGAGAGTCACTTAAGGAGCTGTGCCAGTGCCATGATGACAGCATGAGCTCCCTGCCTGTAGATATGTATGTTTGAATGAGGCACTGTCCCAATGATGGCATCCTTCTTTTGAGTAGCTGGGGTCCCCACAGTGCCAACAGCATTTTGTGGCTGTGCACTGCTCCACCACCTTAGGGGCAGGGGTTGGCAAAGCAGGCTGCTTTAGGTATTAAAGGGCTAAAAGTAGACTCCCAATTCGTAACTGCCTGCCCCTCTAGGAAGCATCCCCATGTTGGTGACATGGCAGTCATTTTCCTGAAGTTGATAAAAATGGCTCACAATAGTTGCATTTTTAAGGCAAAAGTATGGAAGACATTTCTTAGTAAAAACGGGAGGTAGTAACTGTAGAATGGCTTACACATGACTTTTCTTCTTGAGCAAGTGAATATTCGCAAGACTGGATAGGCTAAAAATAACTTCAAATGTTGTTAATTTTGCTCATTTGGTATGCCAACATCACTTTACAGACTTGTAAAATATTAGAGATAATATCCAATGTTGGCAAGAAAGAAGAAACAAGTACGTTGGTGGGGATATAAAATGATACAGGCTTTTGAGAAGATAATTTGCCATAATCTATAAAAATATTTAGTGTGCATCCCATTTGACCCAGAAATTCCACACTGAAGACTATATTCTACAGAGATATGAACCCATGTGTAATTATATGATTGTATATAATTACATATAAGTGCAAAATACTTTGAGGTAGCATTGTTTGGAATAGCATGATACTGGGGCTGGGTCCAGTGGTTCACACCTACAATCCCAGCACTTTGGGAGGCTAAGGCAGAAGGATAGCTTGAGGCCAGCAGTTCGGGACCAGCCTGGGAATATATTGAGGCTCCATCTCTACAAACAAATTTAAAAATTAGCCAGGCACAGTGGTTTGTGCCTGTAGGCTGAGGCAGGAGGACTACGTGAGTCCAGGAGTTCCAGACTGCAGTGAGCCAAAATTGTGTCACTGCACTCCAGCCTGGGCAACAGAGTAAGACACTGTCTCAAAAACATAAATAAATAAATAAAAGCATGATACTGAACACCAGAAGATACATTCCCACTGTGGAATAGTATGCAACTCCTAACAAGAAAGAGTAACAGGAAGCAGGATCACAGGATTGAAATGGATTGACCAGTACGTGCACTTGCATCTCACAGAATAAAGTAAAATCATTTTCAGTAAGCATATACAACTTCCTGAGGATTCTGTGCTAGTAAGTCCGCAGGACAGCCTGAGAACCTGTACCCAAAGGGATCTGCCTCTAAGGTGAGAACTCCAGGCACTGGGGCACAGGGCCAGGAACCTCGACAATCACCATATCACTACCTTTTTTACCTTTTGAATTTGATACCAAATGCTGTCAAGTATAATATTTAAGACTGTGCATTCGAGAGTCACACTACCTGCCTTCAGATACCAGTTTTACATACTTGTCCAGGATGATCTTAGACAAGTTACCTGATCTTTATTCCTCAGTTTCTTGAGCTGAAAAATGGTATTAACACTGCCTATCCCATAGAGTTGTTGTGACACCTGTAAAGGACTTAGAATAGTGCCTGGCATGCAGAAGGAGTCAAATTTAAGTCTTACAGTTATTATTGTTTTTATATACAATTTTTCAAATAAATTTTGAAACAAATTAATTTTTAAAAGACAGCTAGATTTATAATGTACTTATATGGAATGATCTCTCCATGATGTAATATTTTTAAAAAGAGCAAGTTATGTGATCACATTTTTAAAATTACATACACCAACAGAATAGGAAAGGATCTGAGAGGGGCCTTAGCATTGCATTGGCTAATGATCAATTTCAGGAAGAAGAGTGGGAGAAGGAGGTGAAGGAAGATCTCAGTTTCATATGCTACATTTGTCTATACTGTGTGAACTTTTAATCACAAGCACGTATTAACTGTATGTGTGTGAGAGAAACAAAACTAAGAGATTACAAAGGAGCAAAGCCTCTTGTCACTAAGGAAACTACAGGTCCAGAAAAAGGAATAAATACCATCCCTTTCACCCACTGGAGAGACAGAAGAAGCAGGTCAAACTGAAGTCAGCTTTATGGCCAATAAACTCTGCATGAAAGCACACGGCTATGTGTGCAGACATGTGGCTCACTATCAAGACCTAAACCACGAGACACAGAATACAATGAGAACACAATAGTGGCCTCTGGAGCTGTGCAACAGGGTGGCCACGGGACTGTACAATGCACTTGTTCAAGTGAGAAAAAGGAACTGCCTGGGCCCCAGCACAGCTGGCTGGGCCCAGTAGAATTCTGGCTGGCTTCCAGCTGCCACTTGCTCCCTTCATGCAGGACACAAACAGCATCACTGTACACAAGGCCCAGCTACACTCCCCTAGACTAAGTTTAGGTCATAAACATGTAGGCCTCCCATACTGCCACTAACCTTACAAATCAGAAGGCAGCCTCTCTACAGAGGGAAGAACTCCATAGAAAGGAGGGAATGAGCAAGGCCAGCTCAGTCTCATCTTGCAAATTCACCAGTCAATTGCCAATTGAGTAGAAAAGGGAAGGAGAGAAAGGGCAAAGAAAGGCCATAACTACGTCTTAATGGAAGGTCCTCCATTTGGGAACAGGAGGAGGAGAACTGTTAGCTCTCAACAAAGATACTATCAACATAAGGCATTACCTAGAATTTTATAAAGCAGGACGTCAATAAAACATGGAAACCAAAAGGGCGAAAGAAATTTCAAACAAAAGGTATTGATGAGAAAAGCATTCCAGCCTTTACTGACAGCCTAAAAACTATGTGACCTTGGCTTTCATGCCTTAGCTGAAAACAGTAAACACATTCACTGTCTTGTCACCTCACAGGATTATGTCTGCCAGGATTTAAACCAGGGTTTCTCAAAAAGGATGACATGGGCATGTGGGACAGGGCAGTTCTTCCTTCTGACGGCCATGTAGCGTACCTGGTCTTGTCCAACAAATGCCAGGAGGGCTGTCCAATCACTCATTTATCAAAAGCAACACATTTCCAAACACCCCTGGGAGTGGGGGTGAGGGCTGGGTAGTTCAATCAGATTGAGAACCACTGATTTAACTTGGAGTGAGGTGATGGGTCAGCTACAGGTAGCAGTCTTTTGATAATAGCAACATTTATGGGAGTAATCCATGTGCGGTTCCCCAGCCACTCCTGCAAGTCTTTAGGCTTCCTTGCCTTTGCTTTTGCTGTTTATTTATTCAGGAATGCCCTCTCCTATTTCTTTCACCTAGTTAATTCCTGCCGTAGCTTCTCAACTCAATTCAGGTATCACCTTCTCCAGGATGCACGCACCTGCCCAGGTCTGAGGGCCCCTTCCTCTGTGCAGACCTTTACCACACCACCCTGCCTCTCCTAGGACCATTATCAGTGACCCTTTCTCTGACTTCTCTACACAAGTTTGAGTTCTTTGGAATTCACTCTTCATCTCTGTGCCCACAGCACACTGCACATGCCTAATGCACAGACCTGTATTTAACAGATGCGTGAGTTTCTCAGCTTTGTGAGAGCTGAAAACCCTCCACACACCAGTGTAGACCTAGCACCTAGCACAGTGCCTGGCACAAAGGAGGAACTCATATACACACAGCCACACAGGTGAATACCACTTGTAATATAAGTGGGCAGGGCCAGGTTTTCCCAAACGCACCCCTCTGTATGATCTGCAGGCACCTCTCGTAGGTGCTGCTTTGGGCAACTTCTTCACAGGGCAGAGCTGTAGTCTCCACCCCGCCCTCACCCAGGAGCATTACAGTCTAGTCCTTGGCTAACTAACTTATCTGAGGTTTAACAGTGCGTATTCTGCAACTTGTCATTCATTTTTCTTTTTTTTCCTTTTGGAGCAAAAGGCACAAGCGACTAACCTCCTTTTGACTGATTCCAAGCAGGATGGCACTGACTCTCCTCATAAAAACTCCAGCCCTTGGAATCAGCTGGTGACTCCTTCCTGACAGAGAGTCTCTGTTCCTATGGTCACACGCCTTGGACACTGGTTCCCAGAAGTGTGAGCTAAGTCCTTCCCAGGGGGCTTGAGAAGCCTTCCCGCTCTTGTAGTTTCTAGCAATAACACCTGTGTGACTCCTACAATTTCCCCACCCCCCGCTGACCCCCCCGCCCCCGCTAGAGCTCGCAGAGGGTGTTGAGAGAAGAGATTATGGATGGTATCACAACCAATTATTTTAACTGCTCCTGACCTCCATCTGAAACTCAAGGTCATCCACAGTCATTCCTTATGCTTGGAAAGCACTTTATAGTTTACATGGCTTCACAAAAATAATCTCACTTGATCATAATAATTACATGGTAGATAAACAAGGCAAATAGTATCATCCCTGTTTACAGAACAGAAAACTAAAGCTTAGGACCCTTCCCAGACTTAAAAGAAAGAAACTGACATGGGCTATTTAAAAAATAAGGAACCTATAGGAAACCAATAATACTGAACCACAGAGCAGCCGGTACACACAGCAATGGCAGTGTGGGGGCCACAGCTGGTCTTGGGAGTGCAGCATTGAAGTGCAGGCTGCATGCTGCTGTTCTCATCAGAAGCTGGTGACTGCCTGGCAGGAGCTCGTTTGATCCACTACTCGGTATGGACTATAAATCATGTGGAGGATGGTCACAGTTCTGCAGATGTGGAAAATAAGTATACCGAAGAATAAACTAAGTTCTTTAAACAAACAGCACTGGTCACTTAATTTGCTGTGTCTTAACTGTCTCATCATGAATACAGGAACAACCCTCTCTGTCTACCTCGTAAGAGTTAAAAGGATCAAACAGGACAAGTAAGAAAGCATCCAAACAGGAAAAAGTGGAATAGGGTAGTAGTCTACAAACAGGAAAGGGATGACTTAAGCATTCAAGTCTGATTTTGTTTATGAGGCCTGATGACTTCAAAAGGAAGTCAGAACGTGGGTCACCCTCAGTTTAAAAAAAGAAAAAAAGAAAGAAAAGTTCACTTGAAATAAAAGACACCTTCAACAGTCTGACCACAACATTTGAGTGACACAATGGTGTTATAATTAGCTCTCCCTTGTACTGCCACAGGTCCATCTCTAAAGGACAGGCAGGTCTCTACTTAACGTGTTCCATTCTCACTATCTGCTCCTTCCCACATCAATGAATGCACAGTCCTAAACCGCCTTTCCTAAGCAGAATCCAGTCTTTTATATCCAGTTACCCAGCTGGCAACTACTGCCAGGTGGAAAGGTGCCTGCCATCACTGGCTGCAGCTGAGGGTAGGGGTCACTTTGGTGGAAGGACCATCACAGCTGCACACTTAGGGCTGATGGCTTCTGGAAGCACACCATGCTTGGCCGAGTCTCAGCTCACACTACCTTCTGATGAGTCCTGCAACAATGCTTGGCTAGGCCAGGGGGCAACTTCACTGGGACATCCTTGGGGGATCTCCACTGGGAGCAGACCTAGCAGAGGTTTCAAGATCACAGGCTGCCCAACCTTTAGCCCTGGCTCTGCACCAACAGCCACCTTGCACCCCTGTATCCCAGTGGAGTTACTTGGTCTCAGAAGAGGGAATCTGTGCTTCAATACTTTCCATGAATTTTGTCAGTTGCTTAGCTTTATGGTAACAGATACCCCTTATTCCCACACCACCACCCCAAACAAAACAAACAGCAATGAAAACATGACTGGGAAGACACTATAACACAGTGATTAAGAAACCAGGCTTCGGAATCTGAAAGCAAATCAGAGTTCCACAACTCAACTTCCTTGTGATCCTGGACAGGTTCTAGAACATTTCCGTTCCTAAATTTCTCACTAGTAAAAAGGTGAATAAAAATAGTACCCACATCATGTAGTTGTCATGAGCACGGAATGAAATGATGCATGTATGACTTTGGCATAGGGCCGGACACCTAGTAAGAGTTCAATAAAGGTTTACTATTATTATAAAACAAGGTACTGCTTATAGTTGTCTGTATCACCACAAAATATGGTAGCATTAACAATTTGAAATCAAATTAACATTAGTACTGAGGTAGAAATGGAAATTAAAGAATCTTCTCATTGTCCTTACTAAGACAGCCACAGAGAAACCACTGCATTTGGACCTAATGTTCACCAGATATGCCACATAATTTTCCTACTGGGAAGCATTAAAACAAAACATGTCAGTTCTCCTTTAGAGTACTATAAGAACTCTATTTGGAGGGTAACAAAATTTCAGGGACATATAAAAGAAGCTGCTTATTTATTAGACAAACAAAAGTCACCCAGCAAATATGCCATGGCTACTAAAAATAGATGGTCCAGGGAGGAAGAATAAACTACTAATTAAACACTTTTGTTTCTCTCTCTTTTTTTAAAAGCCATTAGTATTGATACCTAGAGAGAAAAATAAAAACCAGAAATATTTTCAAAAGCCAAGCATGAGATAGACTGGCATTTATCAGTTACCTTTTTCTTTTCAATTCTCCTTTAAAAATGCAATCGCCCAAATAAATCTTAAGTATACCAAAACACTAAGAAATTACAAAGCTCAATACCAAAATAACTTATGTGTTACAACCATAATTACTTCTATAACTAGAAAATTATTCTCATAGGAAATCCTGGCAAATTGCTGAAAACATTTCTCTTCTGAGTTAATCTAGGAAGGAAAAAAATAAAACTTCAGAGTTCAGTCATTTTGAAGTCCTTATGCCTAAGAAGACATTATCTCCATCAATTGTCTACATGCAAATAATTTCAAATGTCTTTGCCTGTGCAATAGCCACATTTCCTTCTCTTATGACGTTTTTCTTCTCTCCCTGTCCCATTTTCATTTTCACAGCTGTTTCTGGGGAATAAAAATGAAGGAACACTTTCTTGCTCTGCCTCTGCATCCTCCACTTTTTACAAGTCTTTGTCTAATTTACTCCAGAGAACTATAACCAAAACCAAAAAAGAAGTGGCAAGCAAAAGTAGGAAAGGAGAGTTTGCTTTTGCACTCAGAAGCCACCATTTCTCAGGTGGAAAATAAGAATGTCATGCCATGATGACATTCTGCCTTGTGTCACAATGATTAATAGTTGTCATTTTTTCCAATTAGGGGAGTAAACGCAACCAGTCAATGGAATCTGACCAATTTTGCACAGTATGGTCAGTGAGTGCTATAATTTGGATGTAAAATGAGATCTAAAATGATCATTTTCCATTTGAAAGCTAAGTGTAATATTACATTTTCATACCTTTTTTTCACAACTAAACAACGAAAGAAGTCTTTCAGAAAAAATACGTTATTTCCAAATGTGACCCCTTTAACCAATGTTTTGTTTGAATTGGTACCATGTGACTCAAAAATCAAATATAGGGTTTAGTTAATTTATTTAAATAACTTAATAGCTCTGGCACTTCCCTGTTAAGGACAGAAAGACTTAGGAAAGCAGAGTGGTTTTATACAATAGCTATCAATTACTTACCAAAATTCACAGAACCAAATACTACAGGGAATTGCCCAAGAGCTTCAAGATAACACATAATGCTGCAAATGTAGTAAAACTGCCTGGTAGAAGAGACCAGCACAAACAGTAAACATCTCATATACTTCACCTTCAGTTACCTGAACACAAACCAAAACATTTCAGAGAATATTTCAGACAGTTCCACTGACATCTAGTCACAGTGCCCAAGAGACTCTCGAGCTTACAATGAATTCTATAATTTCAAGGAAACTTGGAAATCACCTCATCCAACTGTCTTTTCACAGCTGAGGCCCTAAGAAGATAAATGCTTTGCCTGAGTTCATACAGTTGTGAAAGAACCAAAATTAGAATCCTGGCCTCTTTCATAAGATAAACTGGAGTTCACCCTTTCAACAAGGCACTTTATAGAATGATGATATCAACTGTTTTTCAGATATGAAGAGCTTTATTACATCAATGGTGCAAACAGTGCTGCATGGCACTAATTATTACATGCAATAATTCCTTGACAATTCATACCCCCCAATCCAGAAGATTTCCCCACCACCACTTAAAGTAGAAAGATGTCAGCTCATTAGGAAAATCTAGGTAGTAACTTCAAACCTTGTAACAGAATTTACATGCAATACTCCAGCCTCGTAAGTCAGTGGTTTTCAAACCTTGGTTTTCACAGTAAAGGGTTTTGTTGTTGTTGTTCTTCAAATAAACACAGACAGCCTCATCATATAAAAGAAGCATTTTATCCTACTAAACTTATTTTATCTTTCTGAATTTATATTTGCTCAGTATCAAGTCAGTAAAAACAATGATGAGGGTTCCTGGTAGCCCATGTCACACCACTGTAAAGGAGAAAGAGGGTATCATGCTTCCCAGATGAGACATCCCAAAATCCAGCCACCATACGCAGAGCATACCACACAAGTGTGTGACAGATCACTGCCAACACAATGTTCTAGTGAATAAGCCTATTCTAACGAAAACAAAAATTTTAAATGGGAAGCTATAAATAACAATTGTAGTCTATTTCTTCAGCATGCCATATATTTCTATATTTTGTGTTGGTTATGCTATGGAGTGAAAATGCTGTTTCTCAGCAATGGCTAATTGCATATTTGGTAGGAGTTTTGTTTCTGTCTTTTGATAACAGCTTGCCTTGCTATCTCAGGATACTCTTATTCTGGAGGAAAAAAAAAAAAACAGTGGAGGAAATTTTTGTTACAAATTGCAATCTCTAAAAGGTTGGAAAAACACCCAAAACTTACAGGAAACAGTAAAAATGTCTAAGATCCAGTATCGGACAGAAGATTTTCTACAACTGACCATTACATGGTGGCCAGAAGATATGACAGGCAGATGTATCCGAGCATCTTCTGGCATTTAAATGGAGTCTGGCAGTCATACGCTGTTGTAGAGACTTCAGGTGTAAATACCCTATTAAAAATTTACACTTGCACACACTGACTCAAACAACATGTATATTTTTATTATATGTTACAATTTATTATGTAGCAAATGTTATACCAAGAACAGAGGATACAATCAAAACAATACAGTCCTATCTACACTGAAGTTCAGTGGTTGGCGGTAGGTCTCTTCATGACATAGCAGCCTAGCCTTCTTGTTTTTACTTTCTTTCATTCTTTCTTTCTCTCTTTTTTTCTTTTTTCCTTATTTATTTATTTATTTATTTATTTAGAGATAGCATCTCTATGTTGCCCAGACTGGTCTCAAACTCCTGGGCTCCTGGGCTCCTGGGCTCCTGGGCTCAAGCAATCCACCTGCCTCAGCCTCCCAAAGTGCTGGGATTACAGGCATGAGTCACCATGCACGGCTTTCTGTTTTTTCAACGGCAATTTTACATGGTCACAGGACAAACAGAACCACAATGTATGTTTCAGATTTTATGTAACTAATTTCATATACTTTTGATAAATTCTATCACTTCCCTCACAAACACTTGCTTTCCTCTGTGTCAATACTTTGGGATGTCAGGGGGTTGCCAGGCCCCAGTCAGGATACCCTCATCTACTCAACAAAGCCTGGTTTATACATCCTGTATAAAAATGTATAATGTATTAAAAAATTGTATATAAATGTAACAAATAACTACAAGACACTGAGCTTTGGGCTTTCTCCCTCATCCAAGGAACCCATTCATTCATTGATTCAACACTTACTGAACTTACTACAGGTTAGCTCTGTGTTACCCTCTAGAGAAATCAAAGCTGAACAACACAGCATCTCTGGCCTCAAGGGCTTCCCTAGACTGTAGTAAAGGCAGACAGTTTCAAAACAGCAGTAGCAAAAGCCCTAAGAGAGGCAGCTGCAGGGCACAGAGCAGGAACAGAGGTAGAGCAGTCCTCTACCAGGAGGAGTCAGAAACACACTCTTAAAGAAGAGACATTGCAGTTAGGTTTTTCAGGTAAAGAAGCAGGAGGTGGATGGTCAGCCCAGGAAGCATTTCAGCAGGTGCAGAGGCAACAGTCCTCAAGTAGCCTGGCATCTCTGAGGAGTCAGTGGTTCCGTAGGATGGAGGACAGAGTATGAGAGAAAGAACCGCCCAGCACAGGATGAGATTGCAGACGGGCCGATTTAGGAGGGAACTTGTGTACCATAAAATGACTTTGGACTCTACCCTGACTAAAAAAAAAAAAAAAAATTAAAGATTTTGGGTTTTACAAGTGAACTATATCAACAAATCTGCTTTATGAAAAAGGTCACTTGTGGCTTAAGTCCAAAGCATGTACTAGAGAAAGGAGAATGCAGAAAGGAGAAAGATCAGAAGACTACAGCAGTAATTCAGACCAAAGACGTACCTATTCAGCATACCAAGGAGTATACCAGTTCCTTGGACTGGTAGGACAGGGCTTCTCTGAGCACAGATGGAGCAGAATGTGAAGCCCTAGGTCCCAGTACAGCAAGGGCTTCCAATATCAGAATCACAAGCCTCAGAGCTCAGGGTTTCTCTTGCTCCTCCAATGAACGGGAATCCTCCCTTTTTTCTAGCCCCCTACCTTCTAGGCATCCCTGTTACTGCAGGTTTCTTGTTTTGTTTTGTTTATTTGTTTGAGACAAGGCCTCACTATGTTGTCCAGGCTAGAGTGCAGTAGCTAGTCACAGGTGGAATCATAGCTCACTGCAGCCTCAAACTCCAGGGCTCAAGTGACCCTCCTGCCTCAGCCTCCCAAGTAACTTGGACAAGTGTGAGCCATCACACCAGCCATGAATTTTATTTTCACTCCAGGGTTCCTCCCTGCTCCTGGTCCATCCTCACTCAAAGACGCACACATTTATTCCCTTCACGTAACTCAGCACTGTTTGGTCCTTGGCTCTTATTTCCCTATTTCTCCCCACCCCTCTAGCACCCATCCCTATCTCCTGAGGCACCTAGTGGCCTCTCTGTCACCACTGTGCCCCACACCCCCACCCACCAGCAGTCAGCACACTGACTGACCATCACTACCAGAGACTAATGCTAGAGTAAAGAGACAACAAGGGGACTTATTTCACACAATACTGGTATCAACACTAGTATCTTATTTAAAAAGTAAAGTATAGTGAGCAATTTCTTCAGCACTGTCCATAGAACCCCAAAGCCTAGGGTTGTGCCTCCAGATTCTGGCCCTAGGTCTTATGTACAAAGGTGTTTGATACCATGAAGGGACCACATGCTTCAGGCTGAGACAGATGAGTGCCTGAATCTCAGCCCTTCACAGGTGGGTCCCCTGCAACAAATTACTGGCCCTCTCTATGTTTGCTGTAAGGCTGGAGTGTGTGCACGGGGCCAATTACACAGGCTCAGCCCTTGGTTAGCATTCATCTTAAAGTCGGGTTTGCCTCTGCCTGTCCACTCTTATTTTTCTGTAATTTAAATATGGATATGTTTATATACTATATAATATTACATACTACATATACTTATATAATATATATAATTATATATGTATACTTTAATATTATATATTATATAGTATATAACTTAAACATAGTATAATTTAAGTAAGTATAGTATATATACAGTGTTTGTGTGTATGTGTGTATATATATAGTGTGCATATATATATATATATAATTATACACTATAGTTTCTATTTATCCTTCCCAAAATCTCTCTCGAAGAAGAATCAATCCTAAATCCATCTTTCTTCCTCTGCCCAGTCTTAGAAAGAATCACACACACAAAAAGATAAACCATTTTCCAAGATACCTAACATTGGTCAAGTGACAGGAATAAGAGGGGACAAGGGGGAAGGGAGGGAGAGGAGGCGGAAATTACCCAGAAGGAAGAGGAAAAAGGTTTTCCAGATATTTAAAATGTAATTCCACTCAGCTGTTTATCTTGCGATCTTAGCAGCCGGTGACTCACTCCTATGGGAAGTATCTCAATATGCAACTTCTATTCTTTTGTAGAAGTTCTGAGTCTTCCAGGATATGAGACACCCTTTCCTCCTCAGGGCTGTTTCTTCAGGTGCACAAGTGAATAATATCATCACCATCCCAAGTTCTTATCTTCATTTTAAAGCTTGAAGGGGAAATATCTGTCTTAACTTTCATACTGATTTATCTGTGATACTTTATGCACTCCCTTACTGTGTATTTTTTAAAAAATCAGGGTAACATCTATCTTGAAGAAGTGGTTGTTCAAAGTAAATGAGATAAAACTATGAAACATTTCTAGCTCCTTCCCTTGTCCAGTCATCCAGTTCTATATCTCTCTGAATGCTTATCAAGCTAGCACACTGCCTTATACATCGTAGGCATATCCCATAAATAATCATCCAACAGAAGTTTTTCTACCAACATCTCATAAAATATGCCCTTATGCTTGTCACTAAGAAAAAAAATGCAACAAGTAAATCTTTAGAGGAATGTACTAGCTACTCTCAGGAAACACATATTTAAGGGTAGTAGAAAAAGAAAAAAAAAATGAACCAAATATTGCTTCATTCTCTTCAGGGACCTGACATTCAACAGCCAGGACTTGAAAAAACAAAGTACCCCTAACCCAATGCCCCAAACCAAAGTTTCATATAATAAAACTTCCATCTACTTTTTAAAAATGCTAACCTACATGATTAAACCTGTCACCCTAGGTTTTTATAAATAACTGTAGCAAAAAGAAATGAAGCATCTGAAGACTCTACCTCTTTTGGTTGCTTTGAAGGCACCCAAAGTGATGTGACAACTCAAGACAATGTGAGCAACTTTGCAAAAATGCCATTATTCAAATAAACATATACCTGGAGTTATTAGTCAATATCTACCATCAAAAAATCTAACTCAAATGGGAGCAGTCATCTACACTTGTAATCCTAGCACTTTGAGAGGCCAAGGCAGGAGGATCACTTGAGCCCAGGAGTTCAAGACCAGCCTGAGCAAAATAGTGAGATCCTGTCTCTACAAAAAGTGAAAATAATAATAGCCAGGTGTGGTAGTGCATGCCTATAGTCCCCAACTACTCGGAAGGCTGAGGCAGGAGGATCACTTCAGCCTGAGAGATCAAGGCTGCAGTGAGCCATGATCACACCACTGCATTCCGGCCTGAGCGACAGAGACAGACTATGTCTTTAAAAAAAACAAGTCTAGCTCAATTAAGTCTGTGACTCCAGAGGTGGGCCTGGGGAGTCAGATCTCAAACCACAGAGAGGGCCAACACTAACTACATTGATTACACTGAGGTTGAGAATTCCTCTTCTGTTTTTTTATATCCCTCTTCCTACAATGCCTAAAATGCCTTTAACCCTTCTGCTTGGGCTGCCATACAAAGTACCACAGGCTCGGTGTTCTGAAGGATGAAGTCCCAAATCAAGGTCTGGCAGGACTAGCTCCTGGTGAGGACTCTCTTCCTGGCTTGCAGATTGCCACCTTCTTGCTGCACCCTCACATGGCCCTTTCTCATGCTACCTATGAGGAAAGCATGTGAGCTCTCTAGGATCTCTTCTTATAAAGACACAAATCCTATCAGATCAGGGACCCACCCTTATGACCTCATTTAATCTTAGTAACCTCCTTACTCCATATATATCCATATTGGGATTTAGGGCTTCAACATAAGAATTTTGGAGGAATATAAACATTCAGTTTATAGCACCCATAAATAAGCAATTATTTTTATTATTCTGTAATTGTTGAATAAAATCTCTTCAAATTGTTGACTTTCTATGTTGAAAGGTCTGTCCTGCATAAATTATCCCTGGGCCCACAGTCCAACAGGGCAGAGTTTATAGAACAAAGGAAAAGTGAGCAGTGACACCAACATCAGTCTTCTAAGCAAACATTTCATAGAGAGAACAGAATTTTTACCTTAGGTGAATTCATTTGAAGCTGTTTCAACAAATTAAAAGAGCGATTAGAGTTCTCTTTCAAAGACTTATACCCCACAGCTATATGAAAGCACATCTTCACTGTGGTTACTGGAAAATGAACACAGCAGTGACATCACAGACAGTCAAACTGGTATAACAAGGAAAGCTACTTCAAAATTTTGAAAGAGTACTTTCTGCACATAAATGACAAACTAAATTCAGGCTGTCCAGATGCAACTTGTACCAGCCCAACCTCTAATCCTGAAAAGAAACCCCACAAAGGAAATAATGTTCAGCTTACAAAAGAACTTACATAATTCTTTTCTGATTATAAAAGAAATGCATGCTAATTTAAGAAATTACTAGAAAGTATGAAATTAAAAATAAGCCATCTCCTCAATTGTAACAATTGGTTGTAAGAACATTACAGGTAATGTGTATGGCAATTCTTCACCTGTCATAAGTATTTTCCCATCTTAAAATTCATTACAATAATTTCTACATAGTATATATATATGATATCTACCAACCTGGGGCAAAGAACATAAATATTTAGTCTTCAGAATCAATTTCCATAACTAAAGATGAGAGTATTAAAGGAGATTTTACATACAATTAATGCAAATACAGTTCTCCTAAAAAAAGCAAACTGGAGGCCGGGCGCAGTGGCTCACGCCTGTAATTCCAGTGCTTTGGGAGGCCGAGGTGGGCAGATCATCTGAGGTCAGGAGTTCGAGACCAGCCTGATCAACATGGTGAAACCCCATCTCTACTAAAAATGCAAAACTTTGCTGGGCACAGTGGTGGGCGCCTATAATCCCAGCTACTCAGGAGGCTGAGACAGGAGAATCGCTTGAACCTGAGAGGCAGAGGTTGCAGTGAGCCAAAATTGTGCCGCTGCACTCCAGCCTGGGCGACAGACTAAGACTCCATCTCAAAAAATAAACTAGCAAACAAACTGGAACAAACCTTTACTATGTGTGTGATTTTTTAGGAATCCTCAGATCTTATGCTTAATGTCTTTCATCCAGACTACTGGAGAAAACCTGAGAGGTTTCTTCACTCTTCATACTTTATAGAACTGCCTGTTGATGTTTTGGGTTTTCCTGTTTCTTTGAGACCCTGGCTAACCCCTGAGCCTGTTATCAAGGCAGCTTCACAAGCTCCTCAACCTACTTTGGCTGCCAGAGGAGAATGGAGAACAGGTTCTCTCCTCTCCCCAGGATAGTGAATAATGTTTCATGTAGGATCTCGGTTGGGGCTATTTTCAGTTGCCTTATGTACATGCATCCCCATGTTCCCAAACCTGCCTACTTCTGGTTGCCAACAACAGATGAGATTATTCCATTTTGGAGAAAAAAAAAAAAAAAAAAAAAGACATAGAACCAAATCTCCACATTTCTGCTCAAAGACTTCAGGGAGAAATTTTTGGTTAATGTCCAATTGATAGTCTAATATACAGCAAATTTCTTGGTTTAGGAAAATGTTTCACAACTTGGGAGATAAGTTGTTAGTAAATTCAACTAGGAAAACTTTCAAATTTCATATCCAGAAGGGTTCCCACCAACCACCCTCCCACCAACCTTCTCTCTCTGGCACACTCAGAGGGGACACGAATGGGGGAGGAGAACAAAAACACATGTGTTAGTGGTTTCCAAAAGCCTCCCATGTAAATGTCATGCTCTCCCCTCTTCCTCACTCTCCTGTTTTCTTGAGAAATAGCCATGTTTTTGTTCATTGCTAAGTGACAGATGCCTGTCCAGATTTAGTGGCTTTCCTTCTTCCACAGAGATGCAAATGTGATCACTGATTAAGGCAACCTGGATCTCGAACCTCTCTACAGTGCTAAGGACTGAACTAAAAATAAAGGTATGGGTTCAATTCCACTTTCAGATCTGCATTCAAGGCTAGTTGATGTGTACAGCTCCAAGCCAGGTTCCCAGTTGTAAGTTATTTTATGCCATGTACCATGATTTTAGGGCAATTCAGATGAAATCATCTCTTATCCCCCTACCTCTTTCTCTGTCACCAATACCCTGCCAGAAAAACTACGCTATCCAGTAACCTTTGTTATTGCAATACTTTGAAGGCACCTATGAAATCACTGTCCTTATGAAGACCACAGTACACTTCTCAATGGTGAAGTGGCATCTTCTACAGACCCTTTTCCACCCACCTACCCATCTTCCCATCCCACTCATTTCTGAGAGTGGTCATCTCTCAATGGAAGTAAAAAGATGGGGTGAAAAGACAAGGATTACAGATGCTTCTGGCAGTAAATGGGGCGTCCCAAGTTGGATGTATTGACCTGGTCTCTAAGCTGGTGACAGAGAGTGGGGAAGGGGCAATGGGTCTTCCTGTCATCTTTCCAGTCATTGAGGCCTCTCTGCTTAATAAGGGAAAGCCAAAAGAAGCCACCAACAGGTTTTTTTCTCTTTTTTAATCTAGCTTTATTGAGGTATTGTTAACTAATACAAATTGTATATATTTAAGTTGTACAAACTGATGTTTATATCACCTTAAATATACATACATACATTGTGAAATGATGACTACAATCAAATTAACATATCTAGCACCTCACACAGTTCCCTTTCTTTTATTCCTGTGGTGAGAATACTTAAATCCATTCTCTTAGCAAATTTCAAATATATGTTATTATTAACTATAATCACCATGCCGTATCACTGAAAACCAAGAAAACATTGGTTTTCTTCATCCAGTTCCACCTGCCTTAGGGAAATTTCACGTGAATTTTGCCAACAGACTTTCTGTCAGACTTAGTTTTTAATATCATTAATGTTTGCCTCTTTCTGTGAATTTATTGTTATTTTACTGATTAGTTAAATAGAGCCTACATGAGGGGAAGGGAACCTAGCGCCATCATAAGCTAGAATTCCTTCCTTTAAATCACTGATTTTTCAGGAGTACCATAGTATAACTTTAAGAATTCTTGTGGTTCCTAAGAGGTATTATATATCTAACAACAAAAAAAAACTGCATGTACAAATCTATTGCTTTACATATTGAAGCATTTTTTTCCATTTTTAGATGTGTGCGTGTTCTTAAATGCTGTTTCAGGGATGTATAAATCTTGTTCATTGAAATATTATTCATGCACTGTTTTTCAATATCCTTATTGAGAAATCTCACAAACGTGCACAATCTGGCATGAAATATTTATTTGGGAGAAAACTGTCACAGACATAGAAATAACTAACGCCTTAGCCAGGCAATGCCCTAGAGGGAAGCAAGAAAAGACCATAAAACATAGTTTACTACCAACTCTAAATGGACAGCTAATATTTCTTACTTTAGAATCCTTTGTACCCATATTAATAAAATGCCTCGAGATGACTGCTCTTTGAAATTTGGGGTCTGTAATGTTAAAACTTAGAATGAACAGGCAGACTATACAGAATCAAAGTCAAAGCAATTAGCAAAGTCTCATTTAGACCCATTACTTCGGCCTTCACTCATAAGCCAAATAACCTCTAATCACTCTTCAGCACAGAACTTCTCTTTTTTGCTGTAGACTCAATTTCTACTAGATCTCATCACCTGAATGTTTTGCAGATATCTCAAAAATTGCAAGTATCTCAAACTCAAGGTGGCCAAACAAAAGTCTTCATCTTACATAAGCCTGACCTGCCCAGAAAAAAAAAAAAAAAAAAAAAATTGGCTCTTTTGTTGAATGGCACCTGTATTCATCTAGGTGCCCAAGCCAGAAACAGGAGGACATCTGCTATAAATCACATTTATATCCCCCTGAAATTCACATATTGAAACTGTAATCCTCAATGTGATTTGGAGATGGGGGCCTTTGGGAGGTAATTAGGCCATGAGGGGGAGACTTTATGATGGGATTAGTGCCCTTATATGAAGAGATGAGAGAAAGCTTGCTTCCTTTCCTCCCCATGACCCCCTTCCCCCTACCCATGTGAAGATAGAGCAAGAAGATGTCCACCTGCAAACCAGGAAGAAGGCCCTCACCAGGAACTGACTCAGCCAACACCTTGATCTTGGACTTCCCAGCCTGCAGAACTGTGAGAAATAAATTTCTTTTGTTTAAACTTTCCAGTCCATGATATATTTGTTACAGTATCCTGAACTAAGACAACATCCTAAACTTCTTCCTTTCTTTAACTCTGTTATATCTGATGACCAACCATGTTGCTTTCATTTCCTAAATATTTCTCAGATCTATCCACACTTCACCATGACAATGACTGCTAACCTGATTCAGGGACTTATCTCTCACCTCAGTTACTGCAATGCCTCTCTTTACTCATTTTTATGCCACCTCTTCCTTCATAAATAACAATGTGTAATTTAAAATTCAATACTGCTATTTCCAAACAAAGTTTTTTAAAAAAAGAATTTACTGATAATCTCTATATTCTAACAAAAACATTGTTCTCATCTGTGCATTGACTGCCTCTTCTCTATATGCTACACATTTTATGTAGCTCTAATCATAGTCTATACTCTTCTTTTGTCATTTAACACTAGATACCTGGAATATATTTTTGAAATAGTGTTATTTATGAAAATATTTCATTTCATGATTGTCTGATGCTCCAATGTGCTCACAACCAAAACTGATTTAAAGACTACATGGTCATGTAAGTTGTTTCACAGACAACACGGCAAGAGACAACTCTGTGCATAAAGCATTTTGTTGCTATTGATTTTTTTTGTCATGTAAACTTTAAGGGATGGGATTACTGATTCAAACTTCTGCTAACCACTGTTATACTAGGTAATGTGGCATAATGGCTAAGAGAACAGTTTCTAGGCAAGACAACTTAGGTTCCAATCCTAGCTCCACCATTTACAGTGTGACCTTAAACAAGTTACTTAATCCCTCTATGACTCAATTTCCTGTGAAATATGAGTGATAACTGAATCCTCCCTCATGAGGTATCATGAGGATTAAATGACAATATAAGACAAACTCTTAGAACTGTGCTTTACATGTAGCAAGTGCTCCATAAATGCTATTTTATATTGCAGTTTCCAATAAAAGTTATACAAAAGTTTCCAAAAGGATCATGATTACCATACATTCCTCAGGGAACTGCATATCAGTTTTACTGCAATTACGTTACCAAAGGCATTCCACTTTTTTGGTGATTTTTATTTACTTAGTAGTTACCCAATGTTATCTTGGCACAATTTTTTTAAATGCCAGGGAGTCCAAGAGTTGTTCCTTAAGTAAGTTTAAGTTGCTTAAATGAAGCTAGACTTGGGGAACTTCAATTCCTTATTTTTTGTCTTATATCCTGTAGCCAAATAAGCATACAGTTCAATTTTTTAATAAAACAAGTTCTACAAGTTGCCTTGTCTTTCTAATAATGATCGGCAACATAAAAAATGGTACAAAAGAATAGTGAGTGGTAATCCTACAACTGGCAAAGTACCTCAGTAAACCCATTATCTTTATTCTTCTGTTATAGTGACCAGAGAGTGTTGTCAAAGGACATGATATAGAAAAGTCCAATATTGGTCGTTATGCAATCCTTGTCAAAAAGGTCCTAGTAGGAAGATATACAAGTACTAAAAGAGAAAACGTATGCAATGTATATGATGGCTTTAAATATTTGTTCCATCTTTAGTAAGAAATACTACAGACTTTGACTTACATTGAAGGAAAAAAGTATAATTAAATTCTTTGTTAAAATAAACACGCATATCTGACTATCAGAGACAACAACCACCATTATCGACTCCTTGCCAATGTCATGAAACGAACTCCACAGAAACCCAGTAAGATTTGAGTTGCAGTCCTTCTGGTATCACAAATTAGCATTTAAAGCAGTTTTTTTCAAACTGTGGGTCAGGACCCATTAATAAGACAATTTAGTGACCAGTATTTTTTTTCATGAAAAAGAATAGAACATTACAGAGTATAAGCAAGTGCTATTTCAATTATATGTGTGTGGGGTGGTACTGGGGGATAGTTGTATATATACTAGGTCAGGAAATTAACTATATTTCTTATGGATAATAGTTAAACAAGATCAAAAGCTACTAATTTAGAGTAAGTCACTTAACCTTTATGAAACTGTTTTCTCATCTCTTAAATAGAAATTACTATTCAACTTCAAAGGGTAGACTCAGATAAAACAATTTCCCTTTTTAAGTAAAACATTGTATTACTATGTTACAGTTACAGCATTTTAGAAGGGTTTCATTAGCGTTTAATGTTCCTCTGACATATATACTCATAGCATGAAGTCACTATGATAGAAACTTAGACATATTGGATCAAACATAACTGAGAAAATGTTATCTCCTTTTGGAAAGGAATAGAGCTAGAGATAGGAAAACCTAAATTTCTTGAAATTTTTATAATCTCCCTTGTGGTATCTACCATAACAGCCTCTAAAAATACACACACACACACACACACACACACACACACACACACACACAAACAAGACCATAGAAGAAGGGCAGCATCTCTATGTGGCTTCAGGGGCCTTGTGAAGAACTGTTACTTAGGAGAATGACCAAAAGAGGGGAACATTTTTATAGGCCATTCCCATAGGAGGCCAGATCAAGAACATGAGCTGCCATCCCACTGTCTCTGCATGGCCCTTCAGTGGTATTTTACTGGGAGGTATAAATCATTCCTCTTCTAGTCCCACTTAAAGTTTAGAATCCTGTGTCAGGCTCTAAATGTCACAAACAATCCCAAGCAGCAGATCATTATTTAGCTCTATGTGCTATGTAGGTACATCATGGGATCACTAATAGAAAACATTTTAAGAAACTCTTAGCTAAGAAACTGCAAAAAACTAAGAGTAATGGAAACACATCCTCTTTATGCTCTCTCTCACACGTATGCTACCATTAACGCACCCTTCTGAGGTGAATGACACCTAACAATTCTGTATGAATAAGAAAAGGTGCATCTTCCACCAACATAGAAGGGACTTTAAAAAGGAACATGATTCCTACCCAGATGAGTCCGAAAACCCCTTCAAGAGAAATAGAAGATAGGAATTTATCTGATAACTGAGTGATACTCACACCATACAATTTATTTTTTAAATGACACTTTTGACTTCAGATCAGCTTGTTCTGAGTTTTGCTTCTTATAAAGGTTCATGGATTTTTCTGCACCGATCAATCCAGCCCATGTTCTCCTGTCAAGCTTAACTAAGCTCACACATGTAAAACATCTGGCTAGGTTTGAGAGGTACAGCCTTCAGCTCAGGAAGATGCCATGACTCACCTGTGAATCTATGCATAAAAGCCTATTGGACAAATGAATGCACAAACATATCTGCAAAGGTCTTAGCTTCCTCCATGAATAATTCCCACCACTTTAAGCTGGGGTAGGGTTGGGAGAGGAATAGGGGGTGCGCTAACAGATGAGGGCATGCAGGAGGTAGAGGTAATCTGAGGAAATTAGTGAGTATGCAATCAAGAATGCTTTAGTCAGCATTTTGTGCAATAGATCACTAAAGCATGTTCCTCCAGTCTCACTGAAACTTTGTACACTTTGATCATCATCTCCACTTTCCCCAACCACCCTCTTTCCCCAGACTCTGGCAACCATCACTTTAATCTCTAAATTTATGAAGTAAACTTCTTTAGATTCCATATGTAAGCAAGATCATGCAGTATTTATCTTTCTGTGCCAGACTTACACTTACTTCACTTAATATCCTCCACATTACTGAAAATGACAGGATTTCCCCCTTTTTCAAGACTATATAATATTCCATTGTGTATAGATACGACGTTCTCTTTACCCATTCATCTGATGACGCACACTTAGGTTGCTTTCATATCTCAGACATTTTGAGAACTGCTTCAGTGAACATGGGATAGCAGATATTTCTTCAGCATACTGATTTCAATTCCTGTGGATATATACCAAGTAGTGGAATTGCTGGATCATATGGTAATTCTATTTTTAGTTTGTTGAAGGTCCTCCATGCTGTTTTACATAACAGCTGTATTAATTTACATGCCCACTAACAAGTGCACAAGGGTTCCCTTTTCTCCGCACTCTCACCAATACTTGTTACCTTTCATTGTTTTTATACAGTCATTCTAACAGACGTGAGGTGATATCCACAGAATGGAGATATAATAAATAACAATGCATTGTATACTTCAAAAGTGCTAGAATGGATTTTAAATGTTTTTTACACCACAAAAAATGGTAATTATATGAGGTGTAATTTGTTAATTAGCCTGATTTAATCACTCCAACTGTAAACATATATGAAAATATCACACCGTATGCCATAAAATATATACAGCTGGGTGAGAAGGTGCATGTCAGTAATCCCAGTCACTCAGGAGGCTGAGGTGGGAGTATTGTTTGAGATGATCAACCAGGAGCTTGAGGCTATCAACCAGGAGTTTGAGGCTATAGGCTATAGCGCACTATGACGGCGCCTAGGAATAGCCACTGTACTCCAGCCTGGGCAACAGAGCAGGACCGTGTCTCTAAATTAAAAAAAAAAAAAAAAAAGGAAACTTAAAAAATATATAATTATTATTTGCCAAGGACAATATATTTAAAAAACAAACAAACAAACAACAACAACAACAACAAAAAGCAGAATGCTTCAGTCACTGCCCACGGAGCTCCTGCTAGAGAGAGAATCAAACAAATTGAGAAAGAGAGCAACCAGCACCTCAGTTCTGGCAGCTTGCCAGGTAGCGTTTGCTTACCTCTGATCTTACTTAAAAACCATGTGAGATATGTCACAACAAAAGTGTCTCTGTCATAGCAGTCTCAACACAATGAAGATGTTTTTCTAACCAAAAGACACAGTTAGTTGGAAGAGCTCTACATAATTAGTACCAGGAAAGGCTTTAGTTAACACTTGCCCCAGACGCTGGGACCCAGAGAGGCTAAGAGATTTTACCTAAGGTTACACAGCTGGCAGCAGTGTCTAGCCCAGAATCAAGAGCTAACTAGAATCTCCTAAGGTGAAATTGCCTATCACTGTGCGTCTTAATATGTTTTCTAAAAGACAAGGTTCCCTGTTCCTCAGAACTATAACTTCATCACTGTACCTTTTCATAAAATCAAAACACTTACGACTGAGTATTCATTGTTTTAATGAATTTAATCATTCATTAAATGGGGCAGGCCCATACATCAGATATGAAAAAGAATTTCCATCTCCGATACATTTTATTACAGACATACAATTTAAGTAATTTTACCCATGTTTACAGTATGCTGCTTGAAATTTAATCATAAGTATATAAAAACATAATTATCTCATACATGAGAGTATATGAAAAGTACCTTTGCAGAAATATATAATTTATACTAAAACTTCACATATTCTGTCACAAAGACTGATTTATTTCAAAGAATGAAGAAACTGAATTACTACTACATCTGGTAACAAAAGATCTGTGCCCATAAGCTCTTTTCTTTAACATCTATAAGAACTACTGAGAAAAACACAAACATTAACTAAGGTTAAAAGAAAAAAAACAACTTGCAATATAAGCAGCTACAAACAGTGCTCTCCATGTTGAAAAATAAAGTCCACACATAAGTATCCTAGCAAAAATTTCACTACACACACACACGCCTAACAGATGGATTCTAAAAAACAGCTAAGCACTCCACAATCCAAATGCTCAAAAATTAATAATAAAGGTTATTTAACATTCTGGCACATGTGATATTGAGAACAACAGCAGTAATTTGGGGCAGAAGACCCTCTCTCTGCTCTCGCCCTTCATCTCATTCAACCTCTTTTTCTCAATTGTGAGCACACCCTTCTGCCTCCCCTACTCTGCAATCAAATCACAACCACCCAAAACCGAGGTGTCTGCTGCAGCCCAAAACATTTGACTGATAATATCCGGTTTGCCATTCCAGGAAATCCCAGAGCGGTTTTTAAGCCTCTGCCCACAGCTTATAAAGAAAGGCAAGAGAGGAACTAATCGATACCAGCACCCCAGCTGTGACCTGGCACATGAAGAAATCAAGAAAATAAATCCCATCCATAATCTGTATAATTTAACACTTGGAAGAGAGCAACATCTGGGATCGACTCCAAGCAGGACAGTTTTGCCTGGATGGATCTGAGCTTCCTGCACTGAGTGTTAAAGCCGCTTAGGAGGCGATGCCCTCTGGTCCCTCACCAGTCCAGCAAAGGGAATATCATTTTCCTAGCAAGCGTTAATCTACCTCCCCAAAAAAGAGGAGAGTGAGGAAAAGGAAAATAATAACCACTAACATCTACTCCTTGCCAGTCAAGAGGCTGGCAAAGACTCCCCTGACACTTTGAAGGAGGGAAAGCTGGAAACCTTTCCCAAAGGTGGGTTCAGGTCAAACTATTGTCTTGCTAATCAGTCACAATACAGAATGGAAGCTAATGTGAAATGTGGATATGACTTTGGTGAATCCTACAGTCCTTTCAATGGACCCCAAAGTCCTATCCCCAGGCAAAGTTGGGAAAAAAACAAAAATCCCCTCGGACTACGACTCCCTGGGAAGGCTTTCCAGATTCTTTAAATTGCAGGAAAATGAATTTAGAACATAAACAGATACCTACACATCATCTAAATCACTAGATCTGTCCTCAATTTTAAAACACACACACAAACTACACCAGTCGGCAGAACAGGGCATTATAGGAAATAAAGAGTGTTAGTAAAATCCATAATGCTTTCTCTCTGTTAGACCTTCTGGGAGGTTATAATTGCATTTGGCCGGCTGCAGGCTTGTCGGAGAGCCTGGCTTCTTAATAGTCTCAACCCTAAAAGGAGTAACTGTCAAGGGGCGACCCAGCTGAAATCAAACAACAAAAACGGGAACTGTAACCCGCCTGAAATGGGAGGAGGAAAAGGGAGACTCCTGTATTCATCAGTCAACATTAATGTCCTTTGTTGTTCACCTTTGCACAGAACAGCGAGCGCTATCCTGTTCCTTTTTCTCCGAACGCCAGTGTCAGGATATGCTTTCCTAAAAGCTATCTCCCTGCCCCCAAGAACCAGGCTTTCCTATCTCCCTCCCTATTATCACTCAGCAGCCCTGTATCGCCACACCGCCCCCACTGCGCTCACCCAGGGTCGAGAGGGTGGCCAGAAGTAAAAACACTGCTGAAATACCCGTTCTCCTCCAAAGACCAAAGAACCGAACGGCGCAGATGTTGAAATTTACCATTGCCCCCGCCCCGCAACACACACACCCCATAAACCCGGGATCACAGGGAGGGAGGAGGGTCAGAGAGGGCTCAGCCTGTCAGAGCGGCTCTCTCCAGGACCCTGCCACATTCCACACTCCGGGAATGTCGATCCGAGCCAGAGGGAAGGGTTTGCGCCTCCCTACTGTTTTGGGGGTGTTCTCTCTGCCCAAGTGTTGTTGTCTCCCTCTCCACCCAGGGGAACCGTTGCAGCTCCCTGTCGCTTTGGGGAAGAAGGGTAAGGAAGGAGAGAAACCCTGTTCGCCTCCTCTTCCAACTTGACACACACATACACACACAGAGACAGACAGACAGACACACACACACACACACACGCCCAGTTGCCACTCCAAACTCCGCAGGCAGAGCCCGAAGCGAGCGGGCCGGCCGCGCACTCCCCCAAGCTGTCCCGGCGCTCTGGGAATCTGTGCGGGGCGCGCCGAGCCCGCGGTGCGGGGCGAGAGCCTGGTGCGCAGCCCTCTGCCTGGAGCTGGCTCGGCAAAGCCCCGTACCCGCTGCGCGATGCCAGGATTAGGCATTTTCAGCCGGGCGGAGCAAGAGGGGCGCGGGGGCAAGGACGAGAAATGCGCACTCGCTCGGGCCAGAGCAGAATAAAAGTTCGCCCCGCGGAGACTCACCCACGCCGTATTTCTCGTGCTCCGTAGGTATCCACATGGCTAAAGGGGCTCCGGGGTCTTGAGGCTTTGTAATCCCCGCGCCCCTTCTCCGGTTCACAACAATGCACAGTCCCCGAGCAGCGCTGCAGCGCCGGAGCCCGGGGGCTTCGCGCGGGCTGCGGGCGCTGGGCAGGATCTGCGCTGGAGGCTCCTGAGCCCAGCGTTGACACTGCGCCGCCAGCAGCTCTCCCGGCGGCGGCTGCTCACAGTCCTCAGATGCGCTCCCGGGGACCCGGCGGCGCAGTCATTGTTCTGATTCACTGAACTAAGCGAACACGCCGGGGCACTCTCGGGCGCACCCCCGCCCGCCAGCGCCTAGTCCAGCCCTCCCGTCCCGGGGCCCCGCGGCACGCTGGGAATTGTAGTTCTGGGCTTCCCCATCCCGGAAGTGGGAGAGGCAATTGCGGTTCGAGGCGGGGATTCAGTTTTACTAATTACGTCCTATTGGCCCAGAGGGCGGTGTAGGTGTGGAGAAAACACAGCGTCGACGGGGAGTTCACCTCCAGTCGCATTTCTATTGGTGCCACCCCGCCTCTGCCCCGCCCTGCGGCCCTCCCTTTTCTTCTCTGCCGGGTAATGGCTGCTTCCAAGACCCAGGGGGCTGTCGTCCGAATGGAGGAAGACCGTGATGGGAGCTGCAGCACAGTCGGGGGTGTAGGTTATGGGGGTGAGTACGGTGCCCCGGAGGCGCGGCTGATGTGTCTTCCTTTCACTATGACCGGGAGTGCAACGGACCTCTGGTCTGACCCTAGGAGCCCTTTAGCTCTGGGCCGCCTGGGTTCAACGGGGCCCCACGGGTGGTGGCCCAGAGGGATGGGGTGGAGCCGGGGGCGGCTACTTGGTTGGGGCTGCCCGGGGAGGGCGGAGAAAATGCCTTGGAATGGCCTTCCCCTCCGCCGGGGAAGCTCCCTGAGCGTTTGTCTTCTAGTTTGGAGCTCCCAGCTTTGCGCTAGCTGCTGAGTGGGTTTGGTTTAGGTCTGGTTCGCGCGCATGTGTTTATAACTTTGGGATTAGCAGCTCTTTTTTTCCTCACCAGTACACTGCCTCGGTTTGCTTGGTTTGACCTTGCAGATGTGTTTTATTTAGCTTCCGTAGACTTTCCAGTCGCAGACTGGTGGTCAGTGCTATCCACTCTACACATTTGCCCAGTTTGTGAGTGAAGTGTCTTCTGAAGGGAAAGTATCTCACAACCTCCCTGTCGATAGTTAACTGCTCTGGGTGTTCTCCAGATTTGGATGTGGAGCCTGAGACATCTTCCCAGTCTCTGGGTCCTTAGAGAAAGAAAAGGAAAGTGGTAGATAATTCGCACTCGTGGCTTCAAAGAACATTTGAAAAGGGTTATGAAAATCATCACAACTTTGGCTGTACCTGACTTTCAAGTTGTCCTCTGATCCACTGTAGGAATAATAAACCAAATTTTGAAAGCTGCAGGGGGATTGTGTTTAAGACTCTTTTACCCTTAGTCTATCGCTCCCCCATTCCCCCCACCCCATTTTTGCCTTGGTGTGTAATTTAGCACAAGTTATCTTTTTCTGATGAACATGGTTTGGGGCTTAAATATGGTTCTCAGACTGTTGAGACTTTGTTTTTCGGTTTATTTGTTTTTGCTTTCACAGTTAAATTGATATCATCTTAAATATTTACCTCAGCGGCACAGAGATGAAGTGCAGTTTTTTCCCACTTCCCAACTGTGGAACTCCCTACTCTGAAATTATTTTAGTACCCCTACCAAACAAATCTTTGGTAGTCTCCTGAGTTAAATATTGAGTTTAACACCCTAATGGTTTATTATTGGGTTGGTTATATATTGGGCTATCGGATGGTAACAAACTATTAAATTTTCCTAGATTCTCAAAGTTCCAGAGGGCTACGAGTTTGAGATCAAAAGATACACTCTTTGGTGAATTTATCTCACAGTCTAACTTATTTTAAAAACTGCACTTTGGGAGGCCGAGACGGGCGGATCACGAGGTCAGGAGATCGAGACCATCCTGGCTAACACGGTGAAACCCCGTCTCTACTAAAAATATACAAAAAACAGGGCGAGGTGGCGGGCGCCTGTAGTCCCAGCTACTCGGGAGGCTGAGGCAGGAGAATGGCGTGAACCCGGGAGGCGGAGCTTGCATCCGGCCACTGCGCTCCAGCCTGGACGACAGAGCGAGACTACGTCTCAAAAAAAAAAAAAAAAAAAAAAAAAAAAAAAAAAAACTGGCCGGCGCGGTGGCTCAAGCCTGTAATCCCAGCACTTTGGGAGACTGAGGCGGGCGGATCACAAGGTCAGGAATTCGAGGCCAGCCTGATCAATATGGTGAAACCCCGTCTCTAATAAAAATACAAAAATTAGCTGGGCATGGTGGCGGACGCCTGTAGTCCCAGCTACTCGGGAGGCTGAGACAGGAGAATCGCTTGAACCCGGGAGGCGGAGGTTACAGTGAGCCGCAATTGCGCCACTGCGTTCCAGCCTGGGAGACACAGCGAGACTCTGTCTCAAAAAAAAAAAAAAAAAAAAAAAAAGGGTATGCCTTTCAAAAATGTAAAGTATTTAAAAGTATTTATTTTTAAATTTTAAACGTTTAAACGTTTTTAAAACATTTCAAACCATTCAGAAGTGTGTGAAGTAAAAAAAATGAAAATTCCTTCACCTCGCAGTACCACTTCCCAAGTATAAAGTGGTAAGAGTTTGGTACCTAATCTTTCCAACATAATCTTTTTTTTTCTTTTAATCCTACAATCCGTATTCTGTTAAACCAACCTATACTTATATGACACCCATCTGTACGGTTTGATTTTTTTTAATAAAAAGGATAAATCTAGGTAAACTAAAAGATCTGCAACCTTCTTTTTTCTTTCAGCAGTCTATCATAGAAACCCTTCCACGTCAGTACATTTGTTTCCTTTTTTTTTTTTAAGGACTGTGCCCATCATATTCCAAAATATGAATGTGCCATGCTTTAGCCATTCCCTTATAAATGAACATGTAGTGGGACTTTAGTTTTTCAGTAATGTTGCAATGAACAGCTTTATGTACATATATTCTTGCCCACTGGGTGTATATTTTGGGGGAAAATTGCTGGATCAAAGGTTATGCAAGTTTAAAATTTTGATAGATGCCAGACTTTACTCTTAAAATATATTCAGCATACATTGCCACCTGTAGTATATGAGTGTTCTTTCCCCCATATTGTCACAAACTTTGAGGAAATAATTAATCCAGGACCAATGTTTCAATGACTAGTGGATTAAGTAACTGATAGAAAGCTTAGTTTTTGGTTCCAGTTTGTTTTCAACAAAAGTGTTGAGTAGTAGCGAATTTGCAGTGTCTATAACATAAAAAAATTTCTCATCCTGGGTGAGAACTACCCAGTATTCTCATTGTCTTGTAGCAGTCAATAGGAGAAATTAATGGTTGATATTTTTATGTCATTCTTATAAAATTGTCATTAAAAATTCTGCTTAGTAGGCCCGACGCGGGTGGATTACGAGGTCAGGAGTTGAAGACCAGCCTGGCCAAGATGGTGAAACCCCGTCTCTACTAAAAATACAAAAAAAAAAAAAAAATTTCTGCTTAATAACCTATGTATTATTCTGTTACTTTTTCCAAAATCTTTTCAAAGCCAACAAAGTGTGTTATAAATTTTAGGTGTAAATATTTACATTAAAAGTATATTTTTTTGTTAGGCAGTGATTTAGGTTATCAAGGATGTCTTGCCCTGTAAAAATCATACACCTTTTTGGATGAGTTCATGACCTTTGTAGGGACACGGATGAAGCTGAAAACCATCATTCTGAGCAAACTGTCGCAAGGACAGAAAACCAAACACCGCATGTTCTCACTCATAGATGGGAATTGAACAATGAGAACACTTGGACATAGGATGGGGAACACCACACACCGGGCCCTGTCGTGGGGTTGGGGGATGGGGGAGGGATAGCATTAGGAGAAATACCTAATGTAAATGACGAGTTAATGGGTGCAGCAAACCAATGTGGCACATGTATACATATGTAACAAACCTGCACGTTGTGCACATGTAACCTAGAACTTAAAGTATAATAAAAATAAAATTTAAAAAAGTCTGGCTAACACGGTGAAACCCCGTCTCTACTAAAAATACAAAAAATTAGCCGGGCGAGGTGGCGGCACCTGTAGTGCCAGCTACTCGGGAGGCTGAGGCAGGAGAATGGCGTAAACCCGGGAGGCGGAGCTTGCAGTGAGCTGAGATCCGGCCACTGCACTCCAGCCTGGGTGACAGAGCGAGACTACGTCTCAAAAAAAAAAAAAAAAAAAAAGTCATACACCTTTTTGACTTCTTGAAAACTGCTTCTTTTAAGAGATTTTCCTCTTGCTCTGATTAAAATGTTAGTCTGTGCGTTTAATACCCTGGGACAGTGAGGCCTAGGAAGACTTTTTATAGAAATCCTTGCAGTTCCTCAAAATCTCTGCTAGTGAGTCAGTGGGTGGGGTGTAGGCAGGTGCAACACTTTCACTGAGACCGCTGTGTTGCCAGATTTCTGTGGCTCCATCCTTCTCCAAGAAGGTCCCCAAATTGACGAGGTCAAGTCTCTTTTGTGCTTGTTTTTGTTTTGTTTTTTGTTTTTTGTTTTGAGACAGAGTCTTGCTCTGTAACCCAAGCTGGAGTGGAGTGGCCTGATTTTGGCTCACTGCAACGTCCGCCTCCCTGGTTCAAGTGATTCTCCTGCCACAGCCTCCCCAGTAGCTGGGATTACGGGCGGTTGCCACCATGCCCAGCTAGTTTTTATATTTTTAGTAGAGACGGGGTTTTGCCATGTTGGCCAGGCTGGTCTCGAACTCCTAACCGCAGGTGATCCACCTGCCTCGGCCTCCCAAAGTGCTGGGATTACAGGCGTGAGCTACCATGCCCAGCCGACTAGGTCAAGGGTTAAAGGACACTGCTTTACATACATTTGAAGAGTAACCAGGGTTTCAATTTGTCTCCTAAAATTAAGAACAGATAATAAATAGATTCAGCATCCCTCACGTGGTGTTACTGGCATTTATTCCTTTGCTGTTTTTAGTTAAAAGTCAGCAAGATAGCACAATTTAATGATAATACATTTAGGAGGCTTTTGTGACTGAGGCTGTATCTTCTGACAGTATTAATCTGTATCTCCATATTGTAATATTCTGTCAAAGTCAACTTTTTTCCCTCTGAATGCATGTTTAGTAGTTGATGATTTGGGTAATGCTTGGGTTCTGGAGACCATATTATCTGATGATTTTGGTAATGTTTATCTTCTAGAGAACTTACTATCTCATGTGTGATGTCTCTGGAAGAAAGGGGGAAGGGTAGCAGGTGATGTAAACTCCTCATTCTTGTATTTCCTATTTTAATAAATGGCATCAAGTCTAAGCTAGAAACCTAGGAAGCATCCTTGATTCTTAACTCACCTTCAGGTACTGAATTTGATCAGTTAGCAAGCCTTATTTTTCTGTGCCTGAAGTATCTTTTGAACCTGTTCCCTCTATTCATTGCTACAGCCACTATTCTAATTCCATTAGTAACCCTCACCATTACTGCTGAATTACCTACCTGCATCTCCCATAGCCCAGAAAGTGCTCTTGAGAACCAGTTGTATGTGTGTTTGTCAGCCTGATTCTGTTCTTGGCTTATTGTTAATGTTTAATAAATGTTTGACCAGAATGGCATTCTAGCCTGGACGATTGCAAAACCTTCCTGTTGATCTCGCTGACTCTTGACTTTACCTCCTTCAATCCACATTGTAAAACAAATATATTCATGGATCTCCACTTTAAAGCTTCAGTGTAATTCTGCTACATGTATAATTAGGTCCAAATTCTCTGTGTGGCATTTAAGATTCTAATTTACTTATCTAGCCTCATCTTCAGTCACCCTGCTTCCTTTGCCATATCTCCATTATCCACTTACCATGTCACACTGTAGTTATTTTTTGGCAACTTTGTCTACCCCAGTGGACAGTGAACTTCTTGAGGTCAAGACTTGTCTTATTTCACTTTTGTACATCCAGTGTTTATCAAAGCTGCATACGGTAAACATTGTGTAACAGTCTAATGTTAGAATATGCTTGAAATTTATTCAAGGCATTTAGATTGGCAACTATTTTAAGCAGAGGAACTGAAATAGAATAAAAAACTAAGTAGATGTTTTATACTTGTGAAAGGTATGCATACCAACTAAAATGCAAAATATCAGGAAGATATTCTGTCAAGGTGATCATAGTTCGCATTTAAGGATAGTTTTTCAGTTTTTTAAAATGAAGTTTTAATGTTGTTTAAATAATAATTACATTTTTTAAAAGAATACTTTAGATCTGGCCTTTATAACTTTAAGCCTGTAACTGAATGACCTACCACAAGGACCTTGAATTCTGTCTTTCATTATCTATATGGCTGTTACCAGTTTTCTACAGGCTGTCATTCTATTTCTATAAACCATTAAGTACAGTCTCATATATTTGACATGACAGTGGAAAGAGGACTAGACCTTATTTTGGCAAAACTGTATTTAAATTCCAATTCTGACATTTAATAGCTGTGTAACAGGTTTATTATATGTGCTGCCACATTTATGGAAATATCCATATATACCTGTCTTGCAGTTATTGTGATTATTTCATATTTATATATTTATGAAAGTGCAGCATATTTCCTATTTTAAAGTCAGACCTCAGTAAGTATTAGTTGCTTTCATTATAAAGATATGCCTAATTATAAAAATATGCCTATCAAGAACTGCCTTCTCTTTGAGACTGCATTCACTTAGGAAGCAATCTAAATTGTGGAGTAACCCTGGGGAAGCTTAGGAATGTGTTGGTGATAACTGCTTATGCTGTCAATGCTTTCCTGGAATTTGGGGGTTGTCAGAGTATCTGTCAGTGCTACATACTAGTATTACAACTATGTGCTCTGCAAGCCTTTATATTATCTTCTGTATCTTTTCTCACTTCTATACAGTGCTACTCTACTCACACCCAGCTCCCCACCCCCATACATGCACTGACACTCAAAGTCATCAAGAAACTCAAGTAACATTGTATACTGGGATTGCCTTGTGAGGTATAGGCCAAGGGATGTCAGAAAAGATAAGAATTATAGAAAATACTCTTGTAGGTCTTGTTTGGTGATATGGTTTGGCTGTGTCCCCACCCAAATCTCATCTTGAATTCCTGTGTGTTGTGGGAGGGACCCGGTGGGAGATAATTGAATCACAGAGGCAGGTCTTTCCCGTGCTGTTCTTGTGATAGTGAACAAGTCTCATGAGAGCTGATGGTTTTAAAAAGAAGAGTTTTCCTGTACAAGCTCTCTCTTTGCTGCTATCCATGTGAGACATGACTTACTCTTCCTTGCATTCCGTCATGATCATGAGGCTTCCCCAGCCACGTGAAGCTGTAAGTCCAATTAAACCTCTTTCTTTTGTAAATTGCCCAGTCTCAGGTATGTCTTTATCAGCAGCATGAAAACAGACTAATACATTTGGTATAAGGTTCTGAAGAGGCCTTCTTTAAAGCATTCTTTTGTTTTCCTGTGACAAATCAATGGGACCCAACTTGTAGGATGTTTAGAGAAGAGCTCTTATTAAAAGGGATATTATAATAATGATGATGCATATAACATTTTTTTGAGCCCTAACTGTGCCAGATACTGTTTCAAATGCTTTTATAGGTATTGTCTCATTTCATCTTCACAGCAACCCCTAGGTAGTCATATTATGCTTTTTATTTACAAATGAGGAAACTGATGAAAAGAGTAGCTTGCCCAAGGTCACACAATAACTGAAAAAAGACTTTTATCCTATGCACAGTTGTCATGATGTCTCATGGTAACTAAATTCCATTGAATGAAGTCTGAAACAGACTTTTCTCACACATAAATATGCTCTAAAGCCAATGTTACTTTAGAAAGGCAGTATGGAATAGTGAAAAGATTTTAAAATCAAGTCAACTTAGGATCAGATTCTGGTAAACCTCTGAACTTCAGTTTCTCTTCTGTAAAATGAGTAATACTGTAGCTATATTGCTGGGATGTGGAAGTGATTAGGTGAGATGATATAATAGTCTGGTCTTCAATTGAGACTGTTATTTCAGTCATAGGTATAGCAACATCTTTGGCATATGTGCCAGAAGTGATACAAGTGATTTTAATATGTCTTTTGCACTTGAAGAGCAGTTTATTATTGAGGGATTTGATGGGTCAGATACTGAATTACATTCACTTATTGTGTTGACCTTGACCTTCCCATTCATGCAAAATTATGATGCTGCCCTTTACAACACACACTCATACACTTACATTTGGAAAAACTGTAAAGAAGATGTCGATCAGATTCATATAATAGAAATCATACTCACTTCTAAATATAAATCACGAGTATATAGAAACAAGCAGTGTGCATAAACTGCTATCTCCAGTGATTAAATCTTTAAATGTTTCTATTAGCTCTTCTTAGAGAATTTTGCCACAAACTTAGGGTTCAGTTTTGACTTATTTGATAAACTTCTCAGATGCTGAATGAGTTGGCATTTCATTGACAGTACCTTAAAGACTTGCTACCTCATGCTGAAACAAGTATGTTCAACTGACTGACTTGACCTAAAGGTGAGCAGGGCAGCTTTTTTCGGAAGTGGTGATAGATTTGACTGATCAGTCTTCTGTTTTTCTTTACATCTCACTGATCATCTTTGTGACTAGTGGCATTTATCTGCAACATAGGCAGCTGGGGTTGGATGATATCTTTGGCTGTAGGAACCAAGTAAAGTTTTCTAGAGCTAAACAGGATTTAAACGTTTGCTTCATGGGGTGAAAGGAGGATGGGAAAGAGGGAGTCAACAATTGACAAGTGGTAAAATATTTAAAGTTTTATAGGATAATGTGGGATACTATTAAGCTTTCTCCATGAGTAGAATATTTAAAATAATCAATGTACAGTATTGAATCAGTAAAATGTATAGAAGGAAAAACTGGAATAAGAGTCAGAAGACCTGGATTCTGAATGTGAATTTGTAGCTTTTTAGCAATGTGAACTTGGGAAAAATCCTTTAACCTCTCTGAGCTTCAGTTTCATCAGGAAAAAAAAAATGATATTGATATTATTGGGAGGTTTGGTGAGGGCAGTGTACATTAAAGTACTCTATTAATCTTGAGGCACTATGAAAATATAGGAACAAATAATGCTACTGATAAAGGTCTGTCTCAAGAGGCAGTAGCGGGTACAAGTCCAAACTTTAGACTTGGATAAACTGGAGTCAAAAGGAGCTGTCAGCTAAAAGCTGTATGACCTTGAGCAAGTAATAGGACCTTGTTATTACTGTTATGGCTGCTGCTGCTGCTACTACTACTACTACTACAACAAAAGCTTGGATGTAACTTTAAAATGATTACAAACTAATCAAAGAATATTAAAGCTGGAATCAAGACAAATCCCACATTATACAATATATAAACTCTGTAAGGACAGGAACTGTTAAATATACCTTTAACCTCATCCTTTGGGACAGTGTCATGTTGTGATGGCATTTGGTGGTGTGTGGCAACTGTGAATCAGCCCCTTGCTGGGTTCTATATGGGATACAAATGAAGAACCCCTAGCCTTATCCATGTGGACATCTCAGTGTAATTGGTGGGCTCTGCATCCCTGTCTCACCAGAGCTAATCAGAGAGTCCCTTCTAATTCCATATAGCACTGTGGGAAGAAGTAGATACTTTCGAATCTGTGATATGCATGCCTTGCCAGAGGCGCTGAGCACACTAAAGCTTTTACATGTGTTTATTTTTAAAAGAAAGGAAATTCTTGTTTTGCCTCCTTGTTTCTCTAATACTGTCCTCATTTCATGTTTTTTCTTAACTGAAAGAAGAACTCTCCCCTCCCCCCAAGTAATCACAGAGGCTCTGCCTTTAAAAAACTTTTTTTAGTGCTTTTATCCAAATAGAGAGATTTGTGGGTTTTTTTACTAGTAAAGACCTCAGAATTGTAATTGTGGTTATTTATTTAACACAGTCTTCTGTTATGTAATAAGCTTCTATTCACCAGTAATAGCCAATTAGAAAAGAAAATATCCTGTACCCGCTAATCGTAATTACCATTATAAAGCAATTAATAGCAGGAACTGTTGCTGAACTGTAACATAACATCAATCAAGCTGTCTTTGCCAAGGCACCATACAACTGATTTTCTCAAATGAAGGAGGGGAGGGGAAGGAAAGGAAGGTGAGAGTCTGCAGGCTTATTTGAATTTCTTTCAAGCCAGTTTATGAATGACTTTTGAATGCCTTTTAAATATGCACCCACTCACGAAGGAAAGTAATGCTAATAATGTACTGGGACATTGAGCTATTTTTCCAGCAGCAGTGGTCATAGTACAGTTTTGCAAAAAGCTCACTGGACAAGGAATCAAAATAACTAGTTTTTTTGTTTGTTTGTTTGTTTTTTAGACAGGGTCTCACTCTTTTGCCCAGGATGGAGTGCAGTGGCATGATCTCAGCTCACTACAACCTCTGCCTCCCGGGCTTAAGCCATCCTCCCACCTCAGCCTCCTGAGTAGCTGACACTATAGGTGTATGCCACCATGCTCGGCTATTTTTTGTGTTTTTTGTAGAGATGGGGTTTCACCATGTTGCCAAGGCTGGTCTTGAATTTCTGAGCTCAGTGATCCGCCCGCCTCAGCCTCATAAAGCGCTAGGATTTTAATCTCACTTCTCCTTCTGACTGACTGTGATTTTAGAGAAATCATTAGCACTTCTGGTTAAGATTTCCTGGTTTGTAAATGAGGGAATGAGATTATGTTAGCATCCTTTCAACTCCATCTCCCAAATATCAGTAAAAGAAAGAAGAGGTAGGTTTATAGCTAGGGAGCCCACATAATTCAATCCTAGCGTCTGTAAAAAGAAAATGAAAAATCTGGATACGTCCTGAAGAATTAGTTGCACGTGTGTGTATTATTGATCAGGTGTATCAGGTTAGAAAATTGGCTGAGAACCACTGCAGTAGATGTCTTCTTGGATCCTTTACTCTGAGACAATATAGATTGATTATTAGGATGCATCCTATCTCATTCTCCTTTGCATTTGTAATGAACAGTACAAATCTGAAAGAGCTATTGATAGAACTGAGGCTTTATTCATTCAAAAATTTTATCCAGCATCTGCTATGTGCAAACTTCTTTATTCTGAATGCTGTAGAATACAAAGATGAGAATAACACTGGTCTTGCCATCAAGGATCTTATGACCTAATAGGGAGGATATAAGAAGTACATATTACAAGGCAGAAAGTGCTGGGGAACATTAGAGCGATATACACAGAGTTTTGCAAAAAAGAGATTATTCTCAACAGGTGGTACTGGGCCTTGACGTTTAATAATATTTGGACATGCAGAAACAAGGAAAAAGAGTTACAGGCCTATACAGCGGGAGGGAGCAATAGAAAAACTAAGGGCATATACAAGAAGTATGAGGTCAATTCATTTTGCCTAGAGAAAATAAGTAAATGGCAGCAATGGAAAAGAGGTTTGGAAATGTAAATTGAAAGTAGATCATACTGTCTCAGATGTTAGAACTTGATTATGCAGACTGAAACTGCCTTTGCAAAAATTATAACAAAATTATTGCAGTGAGAGATGTCTGACGTAACCGACTCCATCTTGCTTCTAACCTCCAAGCTGCCCATGTTCATTCCTGGATGTGGGCTGAACTAACTTTGGGAGGAGCTTAGTTTATAGTTTAACTTTGAAACAATGATGATAACAGCCCTTTCCCAAAACAAACCCCCTTCTTGCCTGGCAAGTAGACTGCATTTTGCAGGACTAGCTAACCATCAGATTAAAAATTGTGGTTTAGGAGTTATGCAGCTAGAGGCCACAAGTTTCTAAACCTCCTCAATTGTTCCTAAAGATAACATCACTATTGTAAAACCTAAGATTAGTGCTTGAGATATTTTCCAGACCCTGCACTCAGTGGGTCAGCTGGCACCACCGTATCAATAAACTGGCTCATCCGGTCTTGTGGCCACCACCCAGAAACTGACTTAGCACAAGAAGACAAGTTCGACTCCCTGTGATTTCATCTCTGACGTGACCAATCAGCTCTTACCACTTTTCGACTCCCTATCTACCAAATTATCCTTAAAAATTCCGATCCCCAGATTTGGGGAGATTGATTTGAGTAATAATAAAACTCCGGTCTCCTGTACAGCTGACTCTGCATGAATTAAACTCTTTCTCCCTTTCAGTTCCGCTGTCTTGATAAATCGACTCTGGGCAGTGGGCAAAATGAACCTATTGGGTCTTGAAAGTTTGAAGAAAAGGAATGACAAGATCAAAGTTTAATCAGGTAACAATATACTGGAGAGGGAAAGTTAAGTCAGGAGCCCTTGCCAAAGCAAGCAATAATGAAGAACCACACTAGACTTCAGTAACTTGCCCATGTTTTTTGTTTTGTATTTTAGAATTTTTTAATTGACAACTAAAAGTATGTATTATGTACAGCATGATGTTTTGGTATATGTATCAATATACACCATGGAACAGCTAAAATAAGCTAATTAACCTTGCATACTTACCATTTTTTTGTGGTGAGAACATTTAAGATCTACTGGTAGCAATTTTCAAGTATACAGTACAGTGTTATTAATAGTTACCATGTTGTACAGCAGATCTCCTGAACTTTTTCCTGACTGAAATTTTGTATCTTTCAACCAACATCTCTCCAATCTTCCCCTCCCCCTAGCCCCTGGTACCTATCATCATTCATTGTACTCTCTGCTTCTATGAATGTGACCATTTTAGATTTCACATACAAATGAGATCGCCCAGTATGTATCTTTTTCTGTCTGTCTTATTTAACTTCGCATTTTCCAGGTTCATTCATGTTATCACAAATGGCAGGATTTCCTTCTCTTATAAGGCTGAATGATATTATATTGTGTATATATATGCACCACATTTTCTTTATCTGTTCATCTACTGATGGACACTTAGCTTGATTCTGTCTTGGCTATTGTGAATAATGCTGCAATGAACATGGGAGTGCAGATATCTCATAGGCACACTGATTTCATTTCCTTCAGATATGTACCCAGAATTAGATTCATTGAATCATATGGTAATTCTATGTTTACTTTTTTGAGGAACCTCCATGCTGTTTTCCATAATGGCTGTATTACTTTACATTCCCACCAACAGTGTACAGAGTTGCCTTTTCTCCACGCTCTCTCCAATGCTTATTTCTTGTCTTTTTGGTAATAGTCATCCTAACGGGGGATATCTCTTTGTGATTTTAATTTGCGTTTCTCTAATGATTAGTGACATCGAATATTTCTTTATATACCTGTTAGCTTTTTCCTTTAGTTGCTTGTACTTTTGGGGTCATGTACAAAAAATCTTTGACCAGACTAACGTCAAGAAACTTCTACCCTGTTTTTCCTTCTAGAGTTTTACAGTTTCAGGTCTTAGGTTTAAGCCTTTAATCTACTTGGAGTTGATTGTTAGATAGGAGGTGAAATAAGGGTCCAATTTCATTCTTCTTTGTGTGGATATCCAGTTTTCCTTACACCATTTATTGAAGAGATTGTCCTTTCCCCCATTATGTATTCTTGACACCCTTATCAAAGATCAGTTGACCATAAATGCACAGATTAATTTCGGGGTTCTCTGTTCTGTTTTATTGGTCTGTGTGTCTATTTTTATGCCAGTACCTGGGTTTTTGGATTTTGTTTTCATTTTGAGATAGAGTCTCACTCTGTTGTTCAGGTTAGAGTGCTCTGTCTCCCAGGCTAGAGTGCAGTGGCACAATCACGGCTCACTGCAGCCTTGATCTGTTGGGCACAAGCAATCCTCCCACCTCAGCCTCCCGAGAAGCTGGGATTACCAGGTGTGCACCATCACACTCGGCTAATTTTTAAAATTTTTTGTAGAGGGAGGTCTCACTATGTTAGCCCCGTCTGGTCTCCAACTCCTGGGTTCAAGCAGTCCTCCTGCCTTGACCTCCCAAAGTGTTGAGATTACAGGTGTAACCCACCAAACCTAGCCGCTATGCTGTTTAGATTACTACGGTTTGGTAGCAAATTTTGAGATCAGGTAGAGTGTTGCCTCCAGTTTTGTTCTTTTTGCACAAGATTGCTTTGGTGATTCCTGGTCTTCTGTGGTTCCATATGAATTTTAGGATTGTTTATTCTGTTTCTGTGAAAAATGTCATTGAAATTTTGTTAGAGATTGCATTGAACCTGTAGATCACTTTGGGTACTGTGGACATTTTAATATTCTTCTAATCCATAAGCATGGCGTATCTTTCCATTTATTTGTTTCCGCTTCAATTTCTCTCATCAATGTTTTATAGTTTTCACTATACAGATCTTACAACTCTTTGGTTAATTATTCCTAAATTTTTTTTTTGGCACTATTGTAATGGTATTTCTTTTTCAATTCATATGTTAGTGTATAGAAATGCTAATGATTTTTGCCTGTTGATTTTGTATCCTGCAACTTTACTGAATTCGTTTATCAGTTCTAACAGTTTTTTGGTAGAGTCTTTAGGGTTTTCTGCATATAAGAGTTATGTTGTTTGTAAACAAAAAAAATTTAAAATTTGATTTTGATGGCTTATTCTTGTCTAACTGTTCTGGCTAGGGCTTCAATACTGTGGTGAATAGAGGTGGTGAGCATGGGCATCCTTGTCTTGTTCCCTATTTTAGAGAAAGAGCTTTTAACTTTTCACTGCTGAGTATGTTAGCAAGGCCTTATTGAGAGACAGGACTAGCTGGATTTCCTAGGCCAACTAAGAATCCCTAAGCCTAGCTGGGAAGGTGACCGTGACCGCATCCACCTTTAAACACGGGGCTTGCAGCTTAGCTCACACCTGACCAATCAGGTAGTAAAGAGAGCTCACTAAAATGCTAATTAGGCAAAAACAGGACATAAATAGCCAATCATCTATCGCCTGAGAGCACAGGGGAAGAGACAAATATCAGAATATAAACCCAGGCATTGGAGCCAGCAACAGCTACCCTCTTTGGATCCCCTCCCTTTGTATGGGAGCTCTGTTTTCACTCTATTAAATCTTGGAACTGCACACTCTTCTGGTCCGTGTTTGTTATGGCTCAAGCTGAGCTTTCGCTCGCAGTCCACTACTGCTGTTTCCCACCGTCGCAGACCTGCCGCTGACTTCCACCCCTCCGGATCCAGCAGGGTGTCTGCTGTGCTCCTGAGGCACCCACTGCCACTCCCGATCAGGCTAAAGGCTTGCCATTGTCCTGCATGGCTAAGTGCCTGCATTCATCCTAATCAAGCTGAACACTAGTTGCTGGGTTCCACAGTTCTCTTCCATGACCATGGCTTCTAATAGAGCTGTAACACTCACCACATGCCCCAAGATTCCATTCCTTGGAATCTGTGAGGCCAAGAACCCCAGGTCAGAGAACAAGAGGCTTGCCACCATCTTGGAAGCAGCCTGCCACCATATTGGGAGTTCTGGGAGGAAGGACCCCCGGTAGCATTATCATATATGGCAGTGGTCCCCAACCTTCTTGGCACCAGGGACTGGTTTCGTGGAAGACAGTTTTTCCACAGACTGGGTTTTGGGATGATTCAAGCACATTACATTTATTATGTACTTTATTTCTATTATTATTAATACTTCCCATAATAAAGAATCAGTGTGAGCCCTAAGCTCGTTTTCCTGCAACTAGACAGTCCCATCTGGGGGTGATGGGAGACAGCGACAGACCATCAGGCATTAGATTCTTACAAGGATTGTGCAACCTAGATCCCTTGCATGCGTAGTTCACAGTAGGGTTCACACTCCTATGAGAGTCTAATGCTACCACTGATCTGACGGGAGGCGGAGCTCAGCTTCACTCACATGCAGCTCACCTCCGGCTGTGTGGCCCAGTTCCTAACAGGTCACAAACCAGTACTGGTTGGGGACTCCTGATAAATGGCCTTTACTGTGTTGAGGTACATTCCTTCTATACTTTTAATCATGAAGCGATGTTGAATTTTGTTAAAATCCTTTCTCCACATCTGTGGAGATAGTCATTTTTTTTTGTCCTTCATTCTATTAACATGGTTTATCACATTTATAGATTCATGTATTTTGAACCATCTTTATATCCCTGAGATGAATTCCACTTGATTCTGGTGAATGATTTTTCCAGTGTGCTGTTGAATTCAGTTTGCAACTATTTTGTTGAGTGTTTTGTCCATGAGGGATATTGCCCTGTATTTTGTTCTCTTGAAGTGTCCTTGTCTGGCTTTGGTATTAGGGTGATGCAGACCTTGTAAAATGAGTTTGGAAGTGGTTCCTCCTCTTCAGTGTTTTGGAAGAGTTTGAGAAGCATCGGTGTTAGTTCATCTTTAATGTCCGGTAGAATTCAGCGGTGACATCGTTAGGTCTTGGGCTTTTCTTTCGTGGGAAAGTTTTTGTTACTGAATTGATCTCCTTACCTGTTACTGAGCTGTTCACATTTTCCCTTTCTTCATAATTCAGTCTTGCTAGGTTGTATGTGTGTACAATTTATCCATTTCTTCTGGGTTATCCAATTTACTGCTATATAATTGCTCATAGAACCCTCACGATCCTTTGTATTTCTGTGGTATCAGTTGTGATATCTCCTTCATTTATGATTTTATGTATTTGAGGCTTCTCTCTTTTTTTCTTAGTTAGCTTAGTTAAGGGTTTGTCAATTTTGTGTATCTTTTCCAGAAATCAACTTTTAGTTGCGTTGATCCTTTCTATTATTTTTCTAGTTGTTGCTGTGGGACTGAGTACTGCAAGCCTGCCCTTGGGATGTGAATAGGCTCGTGTGATGGTTAATACTGAGTGTCAACTTGATTGGACTGAAGGATACAAAGTATTGATCCTGGGTGTGTCTGTGAGGGTGTTTCCAAAGGAGATTAACATTTGAGTCAGTGGGCTGGGATAGGCAGACCCACCCTTAATCTGGGTGGGCACCATCTGATCGGCTACCAGCACGGCTAGAATATAAACAGGCAGAAAAATGTGAAAACAGATTCTGGCCTGGCCTCCCAGCCTACATCTTTCTCCCATGCTGGATGCTTCCTGCCCTCGAACATTGGATTCCCAAGTTCAGTTTTGGAACTCGAACTGGTTCTCCTTGCTCTTCAGCCTGTCGATGGCCTATTGTGGGACCTTGTGATCGTGTGAGTTAATACTTAATAAACTCATATATATATGTATATTTCATTAGTTTTGTCCCTCTAGAGAACCCTGACTAATGCAGCGTGTCTCCCAGCTGATCCCTGGCTAGGCAGCACTGCTCTCATTCCATAGCTGAGAGAGGCTTGAAGATGAGATTCAGGGCCATTTCAGGATCTGCTCTTGGACTGAGGTTTGCAAGTTGGCCCAGGGGACTCAGAATGGTGTGTCTCCCTCTATGTCTTTGTTCCAGGAACACTGATCTAGGACTGTAGCTGAGAGGGCCTGGAGCCAAATTAAAGGGTCCTTTTAGGGTCCACAGCAGAGACTGAGGTCAACAGGTCTGTCTCCTTAGACACTAGTATGTGTGACTTTTCCCAGACTCCCTGGTGGATAGTTTTGGAAGAGGCCCAAATCCAAATGGGGCTGTAGCCAAGCCCGTAGGGAGACAGGGTCATTTCTAAGTCCAGAGCCAAGATCACAGTTCGTGAGTCTGCCACCTGGTTGTAGGTTTGCCCTCTCAAAACGACCCTTCTAGGTTTTTAGGCTCCACTGGGGTTTTAGAAACTCCTGCCTAAATCCCAAGGCTCCCACAAAGGCGCGTTTGTCCAGGCATGGCTGCAAAATTTTTTGAGAGCAACAGGGATACAAGCAGGGGACCTCCTATTCCACTGTCTTGCAGACCCAGAATTCTCTGGTTAGAATTTTTTAAACTAGGTATTATGGACAACCATAGTCATAGGAAGGCTTTCAGAAGCAATTAGGGTTGCAGTCTTCTTTGTCACATTCAAAAGGAAAGAGCTCTGCCCTTGTTAATAAAGTCAGAGGATAGCTGAGTCCTGTAAGGAAATTTCTGAGATTAGAAAAATGTGCTGGGACAGAGCGGGTTGTGTGTGAAGATTCTGTCTACTTTAATAAGTTGGGTTCTGCTTGGGCACTGTCATTTAGAATGCCCAGATGACTGCAGGCAGAGTACGCCATAGAGATTAGACAGGCATCAATTAGAATACAGACAAGTAGAGAGATCTGGTAGCAGGTAGTATTAAAGAAAAACTAGAGCTGGACAGTTAACTGGTAGAAAAAATATTTTCTTCAGGAACTCTTAACAGTAGAGCAGGGGTGTCCTACTTTTGGCTTCCCTGGACCACATTGGAAGAAGAATTGTCTTGGACCACACATAAAATACACTAACACTTACAATAGATAATGAGCTTTAAAAAACTGTAAAAAACTCATACTGTTTTAAGAAAGTTTACAAATTTGTGTTGGACTGCATTCAAAGCCACCCTGGACCCTATGTGTGGCCCACGGGCCAGGGATTGGACAAGCTTGTGAGGAAAAGACACTTCGGTATAGAACTGGGCTCAATTCCTAATACAACATGGAAAAGTGGGAATTTATACCCAAGAAATAGATTGGAGGGTTTGGGAGATGGAAAATCACTAAGAGGAAACATCAGGGATAAAGGGGGATTCTTGCTGAAGGCAGGCCAGGGTAATCAGATATCACCTGGGGGATGGTGAGAGATGATGAATTTTGTCAGCTATTGAGGGTGGTGAGATATTGAGGATGGGGATTCTCTCTAAACTGATTTAGCAGGATTCTTGATAAAACTGAACTGTGCAGGTCTGGCAAGGACAGGGCCTAGTCAGGAAAAGGGTTCAGAGGAACATGACTAAAATATGGTCAATGAGTCTTTGTTCAGTAGCAAGGACACAGCTACAAGTAAACTGGATGTTAGGGAGAGGACTCAAGTCATTAAAAGTCCTGAAAAAAAATTAGGGCTGGGTACGGTGGTGGCTCACACCTGCAATCCCACCACTATGGGAGGCCGAGGCAGGATGATTGCTTGAGGTCAAGAGTTCAAGACCATCTTGGGCAACACAGCTAGACCCTGTCTCTAAAAAAGAAAATTGTAAAAGCAACAAATAGGTCGGGCGCAGTGGCTCAAGCCTGTAATCCCAGCACTTTGGAAGGCCGAGACGGGCGGATCACAAGGTCAGGAGATCGAGACCATCCTGGCTAACATGGTGAAACCCCGTCTCTACTAAAAATACAAAAAAAAAAATTAGCCGGGCGTGGTGGTGGGCGCCTGTAGTCCCAGCTACTCGGGAGGCTGAGGCAGGAGAATGGCGTAAACCCGGGAAGCAGAGCTTGCAGTGAGCTGAGATCCGGCCGCTGCACTCCAGCCTGGGCCATAGAGTGAGACTCTGTCTCAAAAAAAAAAAAAAAAAAAAAGCAACAAATATAGAGGAAGATGGATTCTGGTTGAGGCATCAAGTCAAGAAGTGATAGAATCAGGGCAACAGATTAAGAGCTCAATTACTGGAAAAGGAATTAAAGTTGAGGTTTAGTTTCAAGAAGTCAGTCATGTGTCCAGTGACTAGCATCCTAGAACCAGGTAGAGACGAGGCCAAGAAAACTGGGTTGATGCAGAGCCATTGGCTTGAGGCTGGAACAGAGCCAAACCAATGGTGGGCTTAGGGACTTCTGCCATGCTGATTAGTGGTATTGGCAGGGGCTTAGTGCCAGGCAAGTCATTACAGTTGCCCATATGGCCACTGAACTTCTAACCCTCAGCTCATTAATCCTGAATAATCAGCCAGTTGTAATATAATTCTCAAGTATAAGGTAATAATACCCTTTATTTTTCATGACCTCTAAAGTACAAGGGATTTGCTGCAGAGAAAGATCCCTGTTCTTGATTATTTTTCCTTACAAAATATCTTAGAGTTTATTGATAGAACACATTAAATTATAATGTTAATAATTTTCCCGTTTATGTTTTTAGATGTCAGTAGTTATAGTTGTCTACAAATAGGGCACAATTCTGTTTTTCTTTCCTTTGTGTGAATCCCAGAGTACATCCAACCTTGCATATTTACATGTTCATGGAGCCTAAATGAATTAAAAATTAAAGACAAACTAAGACCTTTAGGTAATGGACTGAAAAGAAATTCATTTCATGCTTTTAAGATATTTTAATAGAAATTCATGATGTCTTGTTTTTTTCACTGTGCTATTGAATTAGGCAAGGCCAATGTAAATTTAGTATACTATTTATATTTTTAGGGACAGTATTCCAGGACTCCATAGAATTATAAGGGAGAAAAGTATTATGATCTCTTATTACATGAAGAAAATTTTTTGAACAAATAATTTGCAAATACTGCTTTAAAGTTACCTGACTGTTTTACTTTAGGACTTCAGTGTGCTAATTTTTGTGACTGTCCGAGAAATAAATATTAAATCCTGCTTCCCAAATAGTTGACTATCACTACTTTTTTCTCAAATAGCATCTATTAACATTTCATGGGTTTCTAGTGTTCCATGGAATTTAATTTGGGAAATGCTAATCAGAGTTACCTTCCCTTTATTTATTAAGAATTTTGCCATCCCAAACAGTTCCATCTGTAAATATCTACAGAAAAGATCGTTCATCCTGTGTCTGTAATAGTAACCACTGTCATTCATCTTTATATGTTTCCTATTTATGCCCCAGGAGTAAGAAAATAAATATAGGATGCTAAAGCACAGGATAAATACAAGAAACAGGTATTTTTTCTGCCTCAGGGAGAGGTAGCATCCTTTAAGGAGCATTTTCTCCATTATATTTCTTCTTGTATATACAAGAAGGCAGAGTTGTTTTGAAAATGTTCCATGTATCATTGAAATTAATATTTATATAAACAAAACCTACCACTTTAGCACAATATGAGAACATTTACTCTTCAAATGAGTGTCTTTGTTTCTCTAGTGTTCCTTTGATAGTACATTTGAATTAGGATTTGAATATTGAAAAACAACAAAAAAGTTTCCCAAGTAACCATTTTCTGACCTACTGTTCCAGAGTACTCAAGCCTGTGCTTCTTATTAAGTCAGGTAACCATAGCTTTTTAATGCATTATTTAAGGTTATAAAAATTTAATTCACATTCCTCTATCAGCTTTCATTTACTTGAAGAATGTAGGTTAGTTGCATTTTTTTATATTGTCTGTGTGTGGTATCATTGTCAGAAATGTCAGTTTCTGAATTACTGTTTATTAATTAAATGATGAATCTAGGCATCTCTTTGATGTAAAATCCAAAACTAGTATGATGTAGAGGAATTTTTTAGTGAAAGCTTTTAAGACAGCTTCAAAATGATTCATAGGACCCATTGTTCTTCATTCCTGTTAGCAATATTCAGAGCCAACTGGCAAATTTCCATTTCTTCAGGATTCTCACGTACATTGAATGTAGTTTCAAAGTAGACCAATTTAGGCAAGCAGAGTTTAAATGACACAGCTGCATTGCCCTCTTTGCTTGTTACTTTTTTCTGAAATTACATTTGCTAATATCTCTTGTGGCAATACGTTAGTACATCAGACTTTGAATGCATCTTATTTATGGATAGTTATCAAAATTAATTATCACTTGGTCAACATTAGTTGATCCTTGCATGAAATTAGTTGATCCTGCTGTGAAATTCACTCATACATCAGAAATTTGAACACATTTTCATATGCTTACAGGCTACGTGTTTTTGTTTTTTTAAGTTATGTAAAAAGAAAAACCTTAGACAAATTAAATTTAACAGTTTAATTTAGCAAAGAACAATTGAATTGGGCACTCCTCAGAATTACAGCAGATTCTGAGAAAAAAATCTTTGACCATGCTACCTCATGGTCAAAGGAGATTTATGGACAGAAAATAGAAGTGAGGTACAGAAACAGCTGGATTGGTTATCAGCCTTTGCCTAAATGCAGTTTAAACAGTTTTTGTCCTGTGATTGGCCAAAACTGCATGATTGGCACAAGAGTAGGTTACTGTCTATTTGCACATCCAGTTAGGTTACAGTTCACCATGTAGGGAGAAAACTTGACCAAACCTATGTAAGGAGGCAGCTTTAGGCTAAACTTAATTTAACAGTTATATTCTTTTTAAGTTATACTTTGTAAATATTGTAAGCCTCATTATAAATGTATATAATTTCTCTTTCTGGTAAAGTCATATTCATACTTCAAATCTTAAGTTTTTTAAATGTGAAGCCATTCCTGAATGGCTATATTATTGTGTAGCTGAATTAGCTACATATGTCTTTGTAGCTTTAATCATATTATCCTATTTAGTTATCTGGGGAAATCCCATTATCCGCTTGTAGAGAGAGAAATTTTAATTCTAATAGTTCGGCTGTCATATACTGTATTTGTTTCTTGGAGTTGCCTGTGACAAATTACCATGAACCACATCTTAAAACAAAAGAAATTTATTATCTCACAGTTTTGAAGGCCAGAAGTCCAAAATCAAGATGTCAGCAGGGCTACACTCTCTTTGAAGGCTCTAGGGGAGAATCCTTCCTTTCCTCTTCCAGCTTCTGGTGGTACCAAGTGTTCTTGGCTTCTGGCAGCATAACTCCAGTCTCTGCCTCATTCTTCACATGGCCTCCTTTCCTGCATCTCTTTGTCTTCCCCCTGTCTGTTTCTAACAAGGAATTAGATTGAGGACCCACCCTAATTCAGGATGCTCTCAGGATCCTCACTTACATCTGCAAAGACCCTATTTCCAAATAAAATCACATTTTGAGGTTCCAGGTAAACATGTTTTATGAGTTATCATTCAACCAACTACTTCTATTGAATATATCACCCATATTTCTATATAGTCTTCTATTCCATTTGACCAACAGGTATATGCACAGGTGAATGCATGTTCTTTCTGGAAGAGGAGAGGCCTTTTTTTTTTTTTTTAAGCTGTTGAGCACATGCTGTCCATTGCTTGACTTTATGGACATTAGGCCTTATGCATTGACCTTGTCATTCCCATAAATATTAAATTCCTCCTAGAAAGTCACCCCAGACGTTTTGAATGAGCATATTAAATATGCATGGTCTTTTATGCTGGGCTTTTCTAACACTCTTATTTTTTTACTATCCTTTTATTGTTTCAGGTAATCAAACTGTACATAGTGTATGCTAAGTTCTTTTGCTTATATAGTTGACAGATCACTATAAACTTATTGTTTGTGCATACAACCCCTGAAATTTGTCTTATCCAAAGATTGAGAGCATAGTGGGGTATAAAGAACATTGAACTTGTGGACAAAAGAATCAGGTTGACATATTCATCGTGTGACCTTAAATCACACTCCCTGAACTTCTATTTTCTCACAACTAAAACAAATAATCTTACCTCACAGAGTTTTGGTGAGGTAGGAAGTGTTTAGGAGGTTATTTTACAAAATGTAAAGGGTTATATAAATTAAGCAGTGCTGTATTAACATCCTGCATGAAGGGATGCTTTTTGTATTTATACCATTTAATCTAAATATAGAGTGTTTGTTATTGACATGGAAATAAGTCAATTTGGGAAATGTTTTAAAAGGACAAGATATAGTTGTGTATTCTTTGAGCTTCTAGTCTAATTGGGGAAGAGTAACTAGTACCAGTAACTAGGTTAAGCTCTGAGGAAGGGGTAGAAAACATATTTGTTTGAAATAAGTAATTATAGTTGGCCTCATGGAAGAAGTGAGAGAGACCAGAGGACCAGGAAATACTAACAGGCAGGTAGATGGATGCAGAGTAGCATAGTCTAGAGTAGCAGCTTGCATACAACACTGCAAAGAAGAGTCAGATGCCATACAAGGACATTTCAGAAACTCTTCTTAAAGCTGCAGACTCCAAAGAGAAGCAGTGGTAGATAAAATGAAACAAAATACTGCATCTCATAACCAACTTATAAGAAATTGTCCAATCAGCTAAGCCCTTATTTATATGGCCATGTGGGTCTTTGTTCTCCAGGAGACCAAGTGCTCTCCAAAAGCATTTAGTAGAATCTCTCCAGTAATTGTCACACAGACAATTTTCCCTAGAAAAAATGACACCTTTGATATTCTCAAGCTCTGAGTCTCAGCAAACATTTACTAAGCACTACTTATGTGCTAGGCCCCAAAGCCACCAAAAAGAACAAGACGAGTTCCTGTCCTGAAGGAGCCACTTGTCTAGTAGAGGAAAGTAATGCAGAAGTGCCGTAAAAGAGTCAACACTGAAGCAGCAAGTTAACTTATCCCAGATTTCTGTGTTATTAACCTGTCTGGGCGGTTAGGGTAGGCTTCACAAAGAGATGATTCCTAGGCAGAGGTCTTTGCCAGGTGGCCAAGGATGGGTATGCCTTCTTGATAGAGTGAGGTGCTTGAGGAAGGGCTTGGGATGCCCTACCTGCTTTTTACCAAAACCTAAAATGGAGCAATGGAGTAGGAGACAAGGCTAGAGAAGGGAGCAAGGACTGCATTATAAAGGGCCTTGTGGGCCATGCGAAAGAACTTGGATTTTCTCCTACACGATGAGGAGAGTGCTTTAAGTGGGTAAGTAATATGAATCAGATTTGCTGTGTAGAAACAGCCTGTGGCTGGCCGGGCTCAGTGGCTCACGCCTGTAATCTCTGCACTCTGGGAGGCCGAGGTGGGTAGATCACCTGAAGTCAGGAATTTGAGAGCAGCCTGGTCAACATGGTGAAACCTCGTCTCTTCTAGAAATAGCCTGTGGCCGTACTAATGCGAGAATGGATATACGGGCAGGGCAGGATAGTTAGGAGATTTGTTAACTGGACATGTTCCTTGTGTAGTCCAAACTGAATGCCCAGCTAAAAATCAGCTATGATTTTCCTTATGTTAAAGGAAAAAGCCTAAAATGAAAGTATGTCTCATGCAAGTCTCCCAGAATTGGCCCTACTACTTTAATCTCTTGCCGCTTCTCAACCAGAGAACAGAGATAACTGAGGATTTTATTTTTCTCCCTTACTTATAACCACTTCTGAAGTGTGACTTTCACACTGGAAGAATCATCTAAGAGTCACAGATCAAGTAATTAACCTCTTTGTTGAGTGCACACTTGACTTTGTGTGGAAATCTGCACTTTTAAATTTGCTTTATTTTCTAAATGAGAGTACATTTTTCAAAGTCATGCTTTTCTTATTTCTAAGGAATTTTACAGCTCATAGCTTTTCCATGATTAAAAATGGCCATATATTAATACTCCTGCAATTCTGTATTTTTGTTTTGATCCATGCCTATTTTTACCAGATATTCCTAATTAAGCTCCAGATTTTATACAAAACTTACAAGAATTTTTAAACAAGACCTCACCTCATTTGGGATTTGGGATAGAGGAGTGATTGTGTATTTAAAATCATGTGTTTGTGACCAGGCACGGTGGCTCACACCTGTAATCCCAGCACTTTGGGCGGCCAAGGCGGGCAGATCACGAGGTCAGGAGTTCAAGACCAGCCCGATCAGCAGAGTGAAACCCCGACTCTACTGAAATACAAAAAATTAGCCAGGCCTGGTGACAAGCACCTGTAATCCCAGCGACTCAGGAGGCTGAGGCAGGAGAATCACTTGAACCCTGGAGTCGGAGGTTGCAGTGAGCTGAGATCGTGCCATTGCACTCCAGCCCGGCAACAGTGCGAGACTCCGTCTCAAAAAACAATTGTGTATTTGTATATGGTGTGTGTGTGTAAAATTTTTTTAAAAAGAAACTCTTAAAATGTCAATGTGTTAATTGGAGTGAAGTTTAGTGTGATAAACCAGAAAGGGGAAATGCTGGTTTGTCACTATAATTTTTCTCTTATTGAAAACTTACATTTATATCTACTGCAAATTCTTTATTCTGTGCAACTGATAAATCCAAGGTCACCCTTATCAAAATTTTGGTAATACTTAGTCTTCCACTGGAGTGCTTTTTCATGATAAACTGCATGTTTTATGAGTAGCTCCGTTATCTCTGAAGTCTCTGATGAATGCCATCTGGTCCTAATGCTGGGTTGCAATTTTTCAGGTTGTTTTTTGGCTCCTTCCATCTCCCCATCCTCCCTTTTTTTTTTTTTTTTTTTTTGATAACTTTTTATTATAATAGATACTCCATTGCCTCTGAGTGCTTTTACTGACATTCTTTAAATTTTCTTTAACATGATGTCTCCCTTTTATTTCTGAAAACAAGAGAGGGTACCAGCATAGTACTATTTTACGTCAAGTACTGTTATCAACACAACCACAGAACTTTCTTAATTCAAAGAATCTTTCCACTGATCAGTTTACAGTTTATGTATTCTTTCTGACTAGCAAGCATATTAACTTGAAATAGGTCATTTTCAGTGAAAAATCTAGCCTGTTATTTCAGAAACAGACAAAATAGTATTTTCTACTTCATGAGGAAAGAAGTATCCATTTAAAATTTTTTATTTTCTCCAATTACCTCCCTTCGCGAAAACAGCAACAGTATTGGGAACTGCCCCTAATATATATATATATAAAATATATATATATATATATAAAAATAATATATATATATATTTTTTTTCCCTTAACTGAAAGTTATCTCAAGCCCTTCTCTCGTAAGTGTCATATGTGAAAGACTAAACAGATTATTTTAAAAGTAGATAATGAGATCTAAGGAATTAAAATAGGGATTGGGAGTCAATCTAATTGGGATTACAGTTTCAGGGGAAGACAAACAGAAAGTGAATTGCAAGGGAAAAAAGCAAGGTACCAACTAGACAACCAAAGAAACCTTGTGAAATGGACAAGATGTGTCTATCTGAAGAATTCTAATAAAGTAATATGTCTGAGATCACTTGAACATTAACACTTCATATGGTTTGTGTCCTCTCCAGTACCTGTTCTGAGTTGATGATATACCTACTTTGAATTAATTTGAAAGCTAGATTACAAATGAAGTAATAAGAATTGAGGCCACTTCTCTGAGGTTACTGGAAGTGCAAGCATATGTCTATACCCAAACAATAACACAGATTACAGTTGATGATAATCTAGGCGTTGAAAGGAATGAGCAGCCAGGCGCGGTGGCTCACGCCTGTAATCGCAGCACTTTGGGAGGCCGAGGCGGGCGGATCACAAGGTCAGGAGATCGAGACCATCCCGGCTAACATGGTGAAACCCCGTCTCTACTAAAAATACAAAAAAATTAGCCAGGCTTGGTAGCGGGCGCCTGTAGTCCCAGCTACTCGGGAGCCTGAGGCAGGAGAATGGTGTGACCCCGGGAGATGGAGTTTACAGTGAGCCGAGATCACGCCACTGCACTCCAACCTGGGCGACAGAGCGAGACTTGTCTCAAAAAGATAAAATAAAAAGATAGGGATGAGCAAGAGTTGAAACGGTCTGGTCCCTGGGATGCACTTTCCTCAAGATCCCCTTGAGTTGTATATTTGGATGGCAATTTAATATCAGTTTTGCGTTAGAGCAGTTGTGTATCAAATGTTTTTTGCAGTGTCTAAGTCAAGAATATGGTGGTGCAGGTCCTATCCCATTGACCTCACTATGCTGAAGTTTTATCTGTGGTCAGTGGAGTACTTTGTACTCTTCAGAGTGACGGCCAGTAATTCTAAAAGCCTAAGGTTTTCTGAATCATCTACTCTCGTTATCTCTGCATATTTTGAAAAAGTTTATGTTTATTATCTTCTGACCAGTCTAACCCTAATTCGTATATTCTCTCTGCCTAAAGTAATCTCTTCCCTGCCTGCCTACCTCACCAACTCCTGCTCATTCCTTAATATTTCATTTAGATTTCACCTTCAACTTTTCTGTGAAATGTTCTTGCTGACTCCTTTCCTCCACCCAAAAGATAAACTTCCACCCAGAATTTTCTTGTTTTATCTTGTTAATGCTTCATTTTCATTATCAGTTTCTGATTTCAGCTCAGAAATAGGGATTTCACAATCCTATTGGGATTGTGATTGTGATTGTGATGTACTTTGCTCTTGTGTTTTATGTTCAGATGCCCAGTAAATGTCAGTGTTACTTCTGATTGGCACTTGGATGAGATTAGACATCTGCCTGCTATATGTCCAGTGCAGAAGCTAAGTCATCTCTGGTTCCATCTTACTCTTCTCTGCCTGTTGACCATTGCAAGATACTGTCCTTGCAGGGCCAGTGCTACACTGGCTTTCCTCCACAGTCCTACCCACATTGTTAGCAAGTCATAGTTTTCGGAGCATCATTCCATGGTTGATCTCATTTTATCTCCTCAACTACTTTTAGCATATAAGTGAATTATAAAGCAAAAGCCACAGGTCATACAACTAGTTTCTAGCAGCAGCACTGTCATGGGAACTCCTAGATATATTTACTCTTAGCATGTTATCGTTATACAATGATATTACTCCCTTACCAGCAATATTGGTAGTGCTCTTTCTTCAAAGCAGAGGCACTTAAAATGGTTAGAGTAGTTGGTTTTGGTTTTCAAATTGACTACATGGTTATTGTATTTTGATTAACAGTTTTATGCACAGAATATTCTGAGACTTTACCTCTAAATATTAAATCACAGGTTCCAATATTCTCATTTGAAAATTGAGAACCTAATTGAAAATTGAGAACAACTTGTTATTAATACAACTTTTCTAGTTGTATTCTTTTCAAAATTTTTTGGAATTTTTTGGTACTATGTCTGTTATATGAAAGTGTAAATTAAAGTTCTTATTGCTTTTCTGGCTACTTTTTTTTTTTTCAATTATGCTAACTGCTCTCTTGCCTTCCTCTATTTCAGTTACTTAGGTAATTTAAGTACAAGGATTTTTTAGAATCACCTCACTGGTAGTTTGAAATATTTAATATCTTTCAAAATCTGCCTGGTGATTAAAATTTTTTTTCTACTTTACCGTGCTTTATTTAGCCAGTTCATTATTAATAGGCATTCACATTATTGTGCTTCCTTTTGAAGTTTGAAAGAATGCTGCAGTAACCATCCTTGTATTTCTTAAAAGTAGAATTTCTGGGTTAAATTATATGTGCCTTTTAAATTTTGACAAATGTTTTCTGTCTTTGTCCATTTATGCTGATGTAGCAAAATACCGTAAACTGGGTGGCTTGTAAACAACAGGAATTTATTTCTCACTTCCCAAAGGTCCTACATCCTTCTGTCAGCACGCTGGTGATTATGTTTCTACATATGAATTTTAAGGGGACCATTCAGACCATAGTAGTTGCCAAATTTTCGTTATTCATAACTGTACTAATTTACACTGCCAGCAATTTGTAGAGAGATGCCTGTCCTTGAGAATGCCGCATATTAACAAAGTTTTTCATGTATGTCTGTCCAGTGGTAGAAAAATAATATCCTACATGACTATTATTTATATTATAAAATTCATATTATTATAATTTTAATTTGTATTTACTTTTTACTTGTATTTATTTTACATAGTATATATTTGCATCTTAATATCCACTTATATCTAATTTTCATGTTTGTTGTAAGGAAAGCTGAGCATCTTATATATAAGAGCCATTTGTATTTTCTCTTTTATAACCAATTTGTCCATGTCCTTTGTCCATTTTCTATTAAGTTGTAAACATTGATTTGAAGGAGTGTCTTATATAGTAAGGAAATAATTTATTCTGTTTGTTGTTTGTTAATTATTGTTTGACGTTGTTATTAATAGCCATCTATTTTTTGCCTGCAGAAATTTATTTTCTTCTTTTTGCAAAATTGATCAATCTTTTGTGTACTACTGTGTTTTATGTCATAGTTAGAAAAAAATTTTTTGCTCCAATATTATTTTTAAGCTTTTCATTATTTTATTTTAATGTACTTTTATATTTTGTTTAGGTCTTTAGTCGGCCTGAAATTTATTTTGTGGTAAATAGAGGAATAAGGAAGTTTTTGGGTGGACATGTTTTCACTTCTCTAGGAGTAGAATTCCTGTTGTCATATAGTAACTATGTTTGACGTTTTGAACTGTCAAACTGTTATAAAAAAGCTGTACCACTTTACATTTCTATCAGCAGTGTCTGAGGCTCTGATTCTCCACATCTTCACCAACACTTGTTATTAGTTTTTTACTATAGCCACCCAAGTGGGTATGAAGTAGTATCTTATTATAGTATTGAATTGCCTTTCTCTAGTAACTAATGATATTAAGCATCTTTTCATGTTCTTATTGCCTATTTATGTAACTTTTGAAGGAAAATGTCTATTTAAATCCTTTACCCATTTTTAAATTGGGTTATTTATCTTTTTTATTGTTTGTAAGAGTTCTTTATATATTCTGGATAAGTCCCTTATCCAGATAGAAAATCATAAGTCTATGATTTTCAGGTATTTTCTCCCATTCTGTGGGCTGTCTTTCCATGTTCTTGATGGTGTCCATTGAAGTACAAAAGTTTTTTTTTGTTCTTCATTTTAATTATATCAAATGCGTCTTTTTTTTTCTTTAATCACTTGTATTCTTCATTGCCTAACCAAAAAAGCTCTGCCTAATCCAAGGTCATTAATATTGACCCCTATTTTTGTCCCAAGAGTTTTATAGTTTTGCTCTTACATGTAGGTTTGTGATCAGTTTTGAGTTAATTTTTGTGTATGGTTTAAGAAAGTAATCCAGCTTTATTATTTTGCATATGGATATCCAGTTTCAGCACCATTTGTTAAAAAAGCTACTGTATCAATTGACCATATATGTGAGGGTTTATATCTGGACTCTGAATTCTCTACCAATGATCTATATTGGTCTTTTCTGATGCTAGTGCCACACTATCTTAAGTACTGTAGCATTTTAGTAAGTTTGGAAATCAGGTAAGTGTGAGAGCTTTAACTTTGTTCTACTTTTTCAAGATTTCTTTGACTTACCTGCTGATTTTTCCAAAATCACAGCACATCAAAAGAAATACAAATAGCACCAGTAACCCTTTGTTTTAGCACATATGTAATGTAAATAGTCTCTTGAAATTTGTTCTTAATGGATTATTTTTCAGGTACTATCCCTTGATTACATTAGACCTAGGTACTACTCTGGTCAGGTAGAGTCTGAACATTTATGGGCTTTAGTTTTTTTCTTATATTTAGAGGTTGAATCAGTTAGATACCCTAAGTCCCTAATATCGCTTCTAAAAATTTGGATCAATAATTCCTCCTTTCATCCTATTATAGTTGAACATGTAAGTATAGGAGAGGAAAAATGTCCTTATTAGTTAGTATTAATGAAACACCCATGTTGTACAATTCACAGTAAGTTTTAAAATGGAACGCTAGAATGATTGTGAGTGCTATGGCAAATGGCTTGAATTTTGGTAACTCATAAAATTCTACAAGTCCTCCTTCACTGTTTACTTTCCATATTAGAAATTAAACACAATCTAATCTTTTAAATTACAATGCAAAAGGCGATTTTAGAAACATTTATGCTGTAAAGTGAGGGATTTCAACACACGACTGACAACACTAGACAGATCATCCAGACAGAAAATCAACAAAGAAACCCTGGGCTTAAATTGGCCTTTAGACCACATGGACCTAGCAGACATTTACAGAGCTTTCAACCTCAAAACCACAAAATATACATTATTCTCATTAGTGTATAGAACATTCTTCAAGGTAGACCATATGTTGGGCTACAAAAGAAGTCTCAGTAAATTTTTGAAAATCAAAATCACATCAAGTATCCTCTTTGAGCAGAGTGGAATAAAACCAGAAATCAATTCCAAAAGGAATTCTCAAAACTACACAAATATATGGGAATTAAACAACCTGTTCCTGAATGATCAGTGTGACAAAATTAAGATGGAAATTTAAAACAATTTTGAAACAAATGAACATGAAGACACAACATACCAAAACCTCTGGGACACAGCAAAAGCAGTGCTAAGAAGAAAGTTTATAGCATTAAATGCCCACATCAAAAGAATAGATCACAAATGAATAACCTAATGTTGCATGTAAAGGAACCACAAAAACAAGAATAAACCAAACCCAAAGCTAGCAGAAGAAAAGAAGTAACAAGTCAGTACAGAACTAAAATAAATTGAAACCAAAAAAAAAAAATCAATGAAACAAAAAGTTCTATTAAAAAAGATAAACAAAATTCATAGACTGCTCAATAGGCTAACCAAGAAGAGAGAAATTCAAATAAACACAATCAGAAATGAAACAAGAGAAATTACAGCTGATACCACAGAAATACAAAAGATCATCAGAGACTACTATAAACAACATTATGCTCACAAACTAGAAAACCCAGAGGAAATGGATAAATTTTGAAAAACATACAACCTCCCAAGATTGAACCAGGAAAAAACAGAAATCCAGAACAGTAATAAAAATCTCTTAAAAGCAGCAAAAAAAGCCCAGGACCAGATGGTTTCACAGCTAAATTCCACCAGATATACAAAGAAGAACTGGTACCTAGCTTACCAAAACTGTTACAAAAAACCAAGGAGGAGGGAATCTTCCCTAACGTATTCTGCAAAGCCAGTAACACCCTGATGTCAAAACCAGGCAAGGACACAACAAAAAAAGAAAACTATAGACCAATATCTTTGATGAACATAGATGCAGAAATCTTCAACAAAATACTATGAAACAGAATCCAACGACATATCAAAAATAAATAATACCACTTTGCAGAAGAGGCTGAGGAAGATGGATGAATAGAACCCTCCAGCAATCATCCCCACCTATACAAACACCAAATTGAACAACTATCCACACAAGAAAGCACCTTCATAAGAACCAGAAGTTAGGTGAGCGAATCACAGTACCTGGTTTTAACATCATATCAGCGAAAAAGGCACTGAATAGAATAGGAAAGACAGTCTTGCATTGTCTCATCTGTCTCTCCCCATCTCTCAGCAGTGGCAGCTTAGCACAGAGAGTGCTTAGGGGAGGGAGAGCGCAGTAATTGTGGGACATTGCATTGGAGCTCTGTGCTGCCCTGTCACAGCGGAAAGCAACACAGGGCAGAATTCAGCCAGCACCCATGGAAGGAACATTCAGACCATCCTGTAGCCAGGGGGAACCATCCATTCCAGCCTTTGGAACCCGAGTTCCAGCTAGCCCCACCAGCAAGGCTATAGTGCTTTGAGGTCCTAAAGAAATCAGAAAGGCAGTCTAAGCCACAAGGACTGTGATTCCTGGACAAATCCTTGTGTTGTGCTGGGCTTGGAGCCAGTGAACTTGAGGTACATGCAACCCACTGAGACACCAGCTGTGGTGGCCAGGGAGGTGTTTGTGTCACCCCTCCCCCAACCCTAGGCATCACAGCTTGCAGCTCCCACAGAGACTCCTTCCTTGGTCTGAGGGGAGAAGAATGGGAGAGTGAAGAAGACTTTGTCTTGCAATTTGGATACAGCTCAGCCACAGTAAAATAAAGCATCATGCTGAGTCCTAAAGCCCCCATTCCAGGCCCTAGCTCCTGGATGACATTTTTTACTTAATTTTTTTTTTTTTATTTCAATAGATTTTTAGAGAGCGGGTGGTGTTAGGTTACATGAATAAGTTATTTAGTGGTGGTTTCTGAGATTTTGGTGCATACAACCCTGAACGTGCCCAATCTCATCCAGATGACGTCTTTAGGCACATACTGGATCAGAAGGGAACCCACTGTCTGAAGGGAACAACCTAGTCTAGGCAGGATTAATCACCTACTGACTAAAGAACCCTTGAATAAACATCAGCAATAGCCAGGCACTACTCACCAGTGAACCTTGGGCGAGACCTAGTACTGTGCTGGCATCAGGTGTGACCCAGCATATTTCCAGCTATGGTGTCCACAGAGGAAGACTCCTCCTGCACGAGGAAAGGAGAAGGAAGAGTAAAAAGGACTTTCTCTTGCAAGTTGGGTACCAGCTCAGCCACAGGAAAAGAAACCACCAGTAGACTCCTAAAGTTTCCAGTTTCAAGCCCTAGCTCCTGGACTAGTATTTCTAGACCCACCCTTGACCAGAAGAAAACCCCCTCGCCCTGAAGGGAAAAACACAAGTCTAGCTGGATTTATTACTGCTGATTAAGGAGCCCTAGGGCCTTGAGTAAAACTCAGTAGTGGCCAGGCAATAGTTGCCACAGGCCTCCGGTGACACCCAGTACTGTGCTGGTTTCAGGTCTGACTCAGCACAGTCCCAGTGGTGGTGACCACAGGAGTGTTTGTGACCCCCTCCCCCCAGTTCCAGACAGCTCAGCATGGAGAGAGAGATTCTGTTTGGGGAAAGGTAAGAAAAGAGAACAAGAGACTCTGCCTGTTAATCCAGAGAATTCTGAATTCGACAAACAAAAGCTGAGGGATTTTTGTCAACACCAGATCTGTCCTACAAGACATGCTAAAGGGAGTTATTCAGTCTGAAATAAAAGGATGTTAATGAACTATAAGAAATCATCTGAAGATGCAAAAGTCATTGGTAATAGTAAGTACACAGACAAGTACAGAATATTGTAAAACCGTAATTGTGGTATGTAAACTACTCATATTTTGAGTGTTTTGAGTAGAAGGACTAAAAGATGAACCAATCAAAAATAAGTGCTATAACCACTTTTAAGACATAGATAGTACAATAAGATCTAAATAGAAACAACAAAATGTTTAAAAGTGGGAAGAAGTTACAGTGTAGAGTTTCATTGGTTTTCTCTTTGCTTCTTTGTTAGTGTGTTTATAGAACCATAGTGTTAGCTTATCAGTTTAAAATAATGGGTTGTAAGATGTTATTTGCAAGCCTCATGATAACCTCAAATCATAAAGCCTACAACAAATAAACGAAAAATGAAAAGCCAGAAATTAAAATGTACCACCAGGGAAAATCACCTTTATGAACAGGAAGACTAGAAGAAAGGAAAGAAGGAAGGGAAGACTACAAATAAGACTACAATCAGAAAACAAATAACAAAATGACAGGATATTGAAGAGATTTCTGTACTCCAATGTTACATCAAGTTAAAAAAGCTTTTACTCAGCAAAGGGGTAGTTAATGGATACAAAAATATAGTAAGATTGACTAAGATGTAGTATTTGATAGCACAACTGAGTGATACAGTCAACAATAATTGTACATTTTAAAATAAAAGATGTAATAGGATTGTTTGAAACACAAAGAAGAGATAAATGCTTGAGGTGTTGAATATGCCATTTGCCCTGATGTCACTATTATACATTGTATGCCTGTATCAAAGTATGTACCCCAAAAATATATACACATACTATGTACCCACAAAAAAAATTTAAGAAAACAAGAACAAATACTACTGATCTATAGTAGCCAAAACAGTATAGTACTGGCATAAAAACAGAATAGAACAGAATAGAGAACCCAGAAATGGAATGGAACAGAATAGAGAACCCAGAAATAAATCCATACATCTACAGTGAACTCATTGTTGACAAAGGTGCCAAAAACATACATTGCAGAAAGGACAGTTTCTTCAACAAATGATTCTGGGAAAACTGGATATCCATATGCAGAAGCATGAAACTAGACCCCATCTCTTACTATAAACAAAAATCAAATCCAAATGAATTAAAGACTTAAATCTAAGACCTCAAACTATAAACCTTCTAGAAGAAAACATTGGGGAAACTCTATCTAGAGCATTGGTCTGGGCAAAGATTTCTTGAGTATATCCCAAAAGCTCAGGCAACCAAAGCAAAAATGGACAGATGGGATCATGTCAAATTAAAAACCTTCTGTACAGTGAAGGAAACAATCAACAAAGTCAGGAGAAAACCCACAGTATGGGAGAACGTATTTGCAAACTATCATCTGAAAAGGAATTGATAACTAGAATATACAAGGAGTTAAAACAACTCTATTGGGGAAAAAAAAAAAATCTAATAATCTCATTAAAAAATGAGCAAAAGACCTAAAGAGACATTTCTCAAAGGAAGACATACAAATGCTGAACCAGGTATATGAAAAGGTGCTCAACATAACTGATCATCAGAGAAATGCAAATCAAAACTACAATAAGATATTATCTCACCTCAGTTAAAATGGCTTTTATGCAAAAGGCAAGCAATAACAAATCCTGGCAAGGATGTGGAGAAAGGGGAACTCTCGTACACTGTGGGAACATACGTTAGTGCAACCACTATGGAAAACGGTTGGGAGGTTGCTCAAAAAACTAAAAACGTGCAATCCAGCAATCCTACTCCTAGGTGTATACCCAAAATAAAGGAAATCAGTATATCAAAGAGATAATCTGCACTTCTGTGTTTGTTGCAGCACTGTTGACAATAGCCAAGATTTGGAAGCAATCTAAATGTCCATCAACAGACAACTAGCTAGAGAAAGTATGATACATACATACAATGGAGTACAATTCAGCCATAAAAAGAATGAGATCCTGTCATTTGCTACACCATGGATGGAATTGGAGGACATTATGTTAAGTGAAATAAGCTAGCACAGAAAGACAAACCACATGTTCTCACTCATTTGTGGAGATTAAAAATTAAAACAAGCAAACTCATGAAGATAGAGAATAGAGTGATGGTTACCAGAGACTGAGAAGGGTAGTGGTGGCAGAGAGGTGAGGATAGTTAAAGAGTGCAAAAATATAGTTAGATAGAGTGAATAAGATCTAGTGTTTGATAGCACAATAGGTTAACTACAGTCAACAGAAATCTATTGTACATTTTAAAAATAAATAGTATAATTGGAATATTTGTAATGGAAATTATAAATACTTGAGGTGAATGGATATCCCATTTCCCTTAATGTGGTTCTTATGTACCACATGCATGTATCAAAATATCTTTTGTACCCCATAAATATACACATATATTGTTTACCCATAAAAATTTAAAATTTTAAAAAATATAATCTCAACAGGTGCTGAAAGATTATGCAGTGCAATTCAGCATCCTTCATGATAAAAGCTCTCAACAAACTAGGCATAGAATAAATATGCCTCAAAATAATAAATGCAGTATATGACAAACCCACAGCCAGTGTTACATCGAACAGGAAAAAATTAACAGCATTCCCCCTAAGAAATAGAACAAGTATCCCCACTTTCACCACTGTTATTCAACATAGTACTGTAAGTTCTAGTTGTAGCTATCAGGAATCAGAAGAAATAAAAGGCATCCAAATTGGAAAAGAGGAAGTTAAATTATTTCTGCTTGCTTGTGATAGGTGCTAAAGATGCCTAGATTTTATAAATGAATTCAGTACAGTTGCAGGATGTACGTAACATACAAAAATTAGTAGCATTTCTGTACACTGGTAACAGTCAAGCTGAGAACCAAATCAAGAAGTCAACCCCATTTATAATAGCTACCAAAAAACAAAATAAAATAAAATACATGGAATATATTTAACCAAGGAGGTGAAAGATCTCTACAAGGAAAACTACAAAACACTGATGAAAGAAATTGTAGATGACACACATGAATGGAAAAACATCCCATGCTCATGAATTAAAAGAATCTGTATCATTAAATTGACCATACTGCCCAAGGCAATCTATAGATTCAGTGCAGTTCCTATCAAAATATCAATGTCATTTTTCACAAAATTGTAAAAAGTAATTTTAAAATTCACATGGAACCACAAAAGAGCCTGAATAGCCAAAGCAATCCTAAGCAAAAAGGACAAAGCTGGAAACATCACATTACCTAATTTCAAATTATAATTCAAGGCCACTAAGTACCACTCTTTTTTATACCAGTACCAAAAAAGAATGCTACTGGTATAAAAATAGACACATAGAGCAATAGAACAGAATAGAGAACCCAGAAATAAAGCCACATACCTACATTCAACTGATCTTTGACAAAGTTGACAAAAATATACACTACAAAAGGATGCCCTATTCGATCAATGGTAACAATGCTGGGAAAATTATACAGCCATATCCAGAAGTTGAAACTGGACCCATATCTATCACCATATGCAAAAATTAACTCAATATGGATTAAAGACTTAAATATAAGAACCTGAAACTACAAAAATTCTAGAAGAAAACCTAGGAAAAAATCTTTTGGACATTGGTCTAGGCAAAGAATTCATGACTAAGACCTCAAAAGCAAATGCAACAAACAAAAACAAAGATAGACAAGTGGAACTTGATTGAACTAAAAAGTTTCTGTATAGCAAGAGAAATAATTAACAGAATGAACAGACAACCTATGGAATGGGAGAAAATACTTGCAAACAGTGTATCTGACAAAGGACTAATACCAGAATCCACAAGGAACTCAAACAACTAAACAAGGGAAAAAAAAAAAAAAAAAAAAAAAAACCATTTAAAAAGCAAACAAAGGACATAGACATTTTTCAAAAGAAGACATACAAGTGGCCAAAAAGCATATGAAAAAAAAAAAGTTCTCTAATCATCAGAGATGTGAAGATTAAAACCAAAATGCAATACCATTTTATATGAGTCAGAATGGCTATAATTAAAAAGTCAAAAAATTACAGGCATTGCTAAGAATGCAGAGAAAATGGGAATGTAAATTAGTACAACCATTATGGGGAACATTTGAACATTTGTCAAAGAATTAAAAATAGAACTATCATTTTATACAGCAGTCCCACTACTGGATATTTACCCAAAGGAAAAGAAATCATGTATAAAGAGACCTGCATTCATAGGTTTATCACAATACTGTTTAGAATAGCAAAGCATTGAAATCAACCTACGTGTCCATCAATGGATGATTGGATAAAGAAAATCTAGTGTTATATACATGGAATACTACTCAGCCATAAAAAAGAATGCAGTCATTTATTTTGCAGCAACATGGATGGAACTGGAGGCATGGATGGAACTGGAGTTATTTCTTAATTGAAATAACTCAGAAACAGAAAGTCAAATACCACACGTTCTCACTTATGAGTGGGAGCTAAATAATATATACACATGGAGAGTGGAATAATGGACATTGGAGACTCAGGTGGGTGAGGGGGATGAGGAACTACCTAATGAGTACAATGTACACTATTCAGATAATGTAACTAAAAGCTTTACTGCTGTGAGATATATCCACATAACAAAACTGCACTTGTACTCACTAAATATATTTTTTAAAGTAAGAAATATGTATACTGTAATAGTCTTTCTGTGCAAATAAGATGTACTTCCTATGACAGTGAGCTATTAAGCCTAATGGAAATATATTTCTAAATATTTTACCCATGTTTCTCATAATAAGCAGTTCTCACTTCTAGGTTCTCTGCTTATGTAACCTACTGAGGTTTTAAGCACAATTTTTTAATTATAATTTAAATTGCATATACTTCTGTTCACTAAAGTAGACCTTGACATTCTGGATATCAGTGACTTTTACTTCTTTAAAGCAGAGAAGTTAGTAGACATAAATTTAAATATACAGAGAAATAAAAAGAGCAAAAAAAAGTTAGATGTATTTTCCCTAACCAGTTTTTATTTTAAGTATCATATAGTTATATAGTTTTCTCTATGACCTTTCTTTTACAATACTTGAAGACGTCTGTTTATGTCACCTATTGCCTAATTTTATTAACTTACATTAGAATTTATGATCATGTGATTTGTTGACGTGCAGTAACGTACACTTTCTGTCTATAACCTTGATATAGGCATTAAACATAATTTTTTGTAATTTAGTACTTTAAAGCCTCATAATATACAGTTATTTTTATAATTAGGAAAAAATTCATCAAGTAATTATGAACAGTTTTCAAAAATGAGATGTAATGTGTTCCACCTTCTGTTAACTAGGAAAAGTAGCACAAATCCTGTGGTTTTTTTCTACTTTGAATACCCAGTTTAGTGGTACAGAAAAGATCAAATTATATATCTTTTGAATAAATGTTGGTTTACAGTGTCCAAAATAATATTTTTTCTCACGTCTACTCTTCTTTTCTAGCCTTCCCCTCAGAAAGTTCTTGTGCTTGGCTTTCTGATTTCTTAGTAACTTCTCTTCTCCTGGACATTTTGGCTCATGGACCTTCAAGTCATCATTTCTTCCTTTCAGTTATTCCTTTACTGCTACCCTAAGACAGTGACAGCAGTCAGCACATACATTGTTTTGGGATCAATACATAGATTCTGAGTGCCAGGGCAACTGGGTAAAGGTGACAGAGAATGCCAGTTGAAGCTGCAACCACCCTTCTCTCTTACCGTGGCTCTGTATTATTGTGACCTCTTAGATCCTCTTCTCATGTCCTTTCTAGGCCATTGCAAGGGAGAAGCTCCATTCCCTGGTTGTTGTGGATACATTCGTTTTCTGGGGCTGTCATAGCATACTATCAGAAACTGAGTGCCTTAAACGCAAAAGTTTTGTGATCTGGCCTCACAATTCTGGAGGCTGGTAGTCTGAGATCAAGGTGTCAGCAGGATTGGTTTCTTCTCGGCTGTGAGGGAGAATAAGTTCAATGCCCCTCTCCTACCTTCTGGTGATTTGCTGGCAACCTTTGGCATTCCTTATAGTGTATTATCCCAACCTCTGCTGTCACCTTTACATGGTGTTCTCCTGTATGTGTGTGTCTCTGTGTCCAAATTTTTCCTTTTTGTAAGGATATCAGTCATACTGGATTATTACCTCTAATGACCTCATTTTTACTTGATTACCTCTGTAAAGACCTTGTTTCCAAATAAGGACATATTCTGAATACAGTGGGTTGGGACATCCTATCTTTTTAGGGAGACACGATTCAGTGCATATCACTGGACATCTTATAATAGCCAATGTCAGAGTATCCAAAACTGGGACACACACCTTCTTCCTTTGATAAGCATGATTCCACAACTGAAGGAAGGGAAAGTCTTCTCTTTTCTTTCTTTGCCCCTTATGCTGTCACTAAAGAATGTACAGGTAGTTCTCAGAAATATAATGGTCCAGGGACTACATTGGTATAAAAGGTAAGGGCAGGTACAGTGGCTTATGCCTATAATCTCACCATTTTGGGAGGCTGAGGTGGGAAGATTGCTTGAGCCCAGGAGTTTGAGACCAGCCTGGCAACATGGCAACACTCCATCCCTACAAAAGATACAAAAAAAAATTATCCAGGCATGGTGGTGCACACCTGTAGTCCCAGCTACTCAGAAGGCTGAGGTGGGGCAATCATTTTAGCCTAGGAGGTTGAGGCTGCAGTGAGCTGTGATCAAGCCACTGCACTCCAACCTCGGCGAAAGAGCAAGACCCTGTCTCAAAAACAAACAAAACAAAACCCAACCAAAGTAATTATACGGCAATTTTGTCCTCAAAGAGTGTAATAGAAAATTTGATATTATAACTGAGTACTAAGGGGAACAGTCCAAAAGTAAAACAGAAGATGAGAAGAAAAGCCTTTGAGGACCTAAGAGAGCCAGCTCTAGAGGACCTAGGATTTGGACCTCATTTGAGGTTAGATGATGCATAGTAAAGAAAGGCATTGCAAATGAGGAGGAAGCATGGTGAGTCTGGAGTCAGTGTGGAGCATCAGTTTGTATGGAAGACACAGGCAGTGAAGACACTGGCTGGAGCAGATTTATGTGGAAGCAGGACTTTTCTGTCTTGTTCTCCTTGGTACCTTCAGTGTCCATCCAAATGCTTGGCATATAGTAAGCACTGAATAAATACTGATTTAATGAATGACTATTAGAAAGGCAGAGCAAACTGTTTTGGTTAGTGAGGAAAGAAAAAGAATATTTATCTTAGGAATGCAAGTCCTTTTAATTATTAGGCCCCAGAGAGACATTTAAATGAGACTGCAGTCATGCCCTGCTACCCACTTTGAGTTATGTATTCATCTCTTGAAACTGCTTGCTCTTGCCACAAGTACCTACAAATTAACCTAATAATGCCACACTGCACACTGTAACCCATACCCTATAGTTTAGCAATGTATAACCAATCACTAATCAATGTTTTTTTATAAGCCAATGAGAATTCCTGACAAACAACTTTGTATCAGTCTACTCCCTGTCCCCCTTTCTTGCCTTTAAAAATCCACTTGTAATGGCCGCTAAGTGGAGGGTATATTCAGGACAACTTAAATCTGTGCTCCTGCGTCGCAGTCTTCAAGTTTGGCCCAAATGAGCTCTCTACTTATATTCATTTTGTCTCAGTTTCTTCCTTTTGGTCAACATTAGCTAGGGTAGATTAAAATCGGTGCAGAAAAGTTCAAACATGATGAAATACGGTGCAGCTATAAAATTTTGAGATAGCAGATTGACATGAGCAAATTGTATTAGGAAGATTAGTCTGAGAGTAGCATAAAGGCAGGATGAATTGAAGCTTAGAGTGTTGGAATTCTCAGAAATGAATAATAAGCTAGAACGTTTTGGAAATAGTATTGGTGTGAGGCAATGAAGATGTGAAGGTGGAAATAGAAGACAGACAAATTCAAGAGATACATGTTGAATCATTGAGCACCTATCATGTTACATGACTGAATGTTTTTTTAATTTATTATAATTTAGAATTAGAGAGTCTTTGAGATTGTAACATAGTAAGACTTTATGTTTCCAGGCACGGATGCTCATGCTTGTAATCCTACCACTTTGGGAGGCAGAGGCAGGTGGATCACCCGAGGTCAGGAGTTTGAGACCAGCCTGGCCAATGTGGTGAGACCCCATCTCTACTAAAAATACAAAAATTAGCCAGGCGTGGGTGTGGGCGCCTGTAATCTCAGCTACCTGGGGGGCTGAGGCAGGAGAGTCACTTGAACCCAAGAGGTGGAGGTCGCAGTGAGCCAAGACCATGCCATTGCACTCCAGCCTGGGCAATAAGAGTGAAACTCTGTCTCCAAAAGAAAAAAAGACTTTAGCCTCAAATTAGGCCTTATACTTTTTGGGTACTCAATAGGTGTCAATGGACAAATACAGAGGAAAGTAAATGTAGAAGTTTAATTTCCACCTTAGAGAGTTGGGTAATGATTTATATTTTATGGAAAGTGTGAAGTCAAGAATCTGTGCTTCAAGTTGTCAGGGAAATAAGAAAATTTAATATATTTCCTAGATGACTGCAGTACATGCAGGTAGTCTTAGAATATGCCTGTTGATCATAACTGCAGATAGACTGGCTCATCTAGGAGAGTGGATGTGGCTCTTACTAGGGGGTGGGGTTGAGGGGAGCAGGTCTTATATTTGGTTGGTTTTATTTATTTTTGTTTTTCATAAAGAGAAAAACAAGCATTAAAATCTCAGGAAGCTCAATTAAGGGTCAGAAGAATGAACAAGTGCTAAAACAAAGGGGGAGAAAACAGAATCATAAAACAGCTAAAATAGGAAAGATTTAAAAAACAGAGCTTTGGCCCGGTGCGGTGGCTCATACCTGTAATCCCAGCACTTTGGGAGGCCGAGGCGGGCGGATCACGAGGTCAGGAGATTGAGACCATCCTGGCTAACAAGGTGAAACCCTGTCTCTACTAAAAAAATACAAAAAATTAGCCGGGCGTGGTAGCTTGTGCCTGTAGTTCCAGCTGCTCAGGGGGCTGAGGCAGGAGAATGGCATGAACCCGGGAGGCAGAGCTTGCAGTGAACCGAGATAATGCCAGTGCACGCCAGTCTGGGCGACAGAGCAAGACTCCATCTCAAAAAAAAAAAAAAACAGAGCTTTATTTTTTCCAATTATAATAATACATTTCTAATAACACATCAATAAATGAAATTACATAACACCAAAAAGTATAAAGGAAAAGGGAAGAAAATTATAAATCTACCACCAAGAGATAATCACTATTAATCTTTTAGTCTAATTCTTCCAGACTTTTCTGTGTATATATGTATAAACATGTATGATGTTTATATGTGTATATATACATTTTTTTAGTGGGATCATTCCATAAATTCTATTTCCTAGCCTGATTGTTTTAGGTTTAATGTCATATATCTTGGTACATTTAACTATACATTCAAAAATGATGGTCATCATTTTTGTTGACTATTTAATGTTCCCTGAATTGTTAGCTCTTCTTTTCCATCTTGTACATGGGACACCTTCATACTTTTTCTCTCCAGGAACTTCTCTTCATGGAAGAAATTTGCCTTATAAAACACAATCTGGATTGATGTATCTTTTCTTACTAAGTTATCTGTGCTCTTGGTTCTGCCTGTTACTTCCATCCTGCTGATTCTTTTGTGTGTTCACTAGCCTGTACTGTTAACTCCAAATTCTACATGTCTAGACTGGACTTCACATTCTTTTCTCACTCATGGATAATACTAGTTGTGGTCCAAAAACTGTCACCCTAACATTCACAGACGGGAGGTTCAACTGTTCTGAGCTGCTTTGAGTCCTTCCAGCTAAAGCCTTGGAGTCTCCACAGTTTTCTGTCTAAAGCAATTTTATGTTGCTAGGATGGGCTGAGGCAGGAGGGCTCTTCATTACTGATGTTTTCCCTTTTGTGTTTTAACCAATAAATACATAGGTCCAATGAACAAAATGAGTAATAAAATATTGGCTTTAATACTCAAAATTAGGGGTTGCCTCTTAAACTGTGTTAGTAGGTGTGACTTTGTACTGTGTTAAATGAGCCATTTGATCTCTTTCATGCCTCGGGGATTGGAAGAGAGAGGTCTGCTTAGTAGATACTTAAACCAGATAGCTGTATAAGTATACATATGTAACAAACCTGCACGTTATGCACATGTACCCTAGAACTTAAAGTATAATAATAATATAAATAAATAAATAAGAATAGCTTTGCAAACTTAGTTGATAGTAGAAAGCCGGAGAGAGTCCTGAAAAAGAGGGAACTGGATAATGTGTTCGAGCACAAGTGGTCAAAGAGAAGGAAACAGGAGACAGAGTTGAGAGCAGTGTTTTTCAGGCACCCTGCCCTGATAATGTTTTATTTTTTAACCCGCTCCTCCTGTGGGGAGAGGTGAACAAAGAGAAAAGCTTCCTCCCCAACCCTCCCAATTGGTGGAAGTGTTGCTAAGAATGTTGGTGTGAGTTGCAAAATGAGTGCCCCTCTCATCACTAAACATTAATTTGTATCCAAATCATTTTGCATCTTCTACCAGTCTCCCTTCTTCAAGTTGCCTTGAAGAGGCATCACATCATTCCCAAGTTTTAAAACCTAGTGCCTCCTATTTTCTTTTTCCACAAATAGAAACTTTTATGCCTACTTTTCTAGCTTATAATTTCCACCCACCTTTATTTCTCACTAACCTTCATATTGCTCAGGTCCTTTTTCTTTGCATTTCTTGTTTCTTCCTCTCTTCCAATTGTATAAATCCTGTCTAGCCTTCAAAAACCAACTTGAGGAAGAATCCACACTTGGAGCTTTCCTCTACTTGTCAGACCCGCAGTGAATTTTTCTCTTTTCAGTTTGCTGCATGTTTATGTGCTAAATTTAATGATTTTTAACTCTAATCCCAGAGATGCCTCAGATCCAAGGAGCCTCATTGGGGATGAAGGACAGTTGGCACAGATGGCATGCTGAAGCCTCCCTGTACCCTCTTTAACCAAAATGTTTCTGCTCATATAGATTTTATATAATGGGATTTTGTGTGAGATAACTTGGAAGAGAGTTCCATAACTTAAACAAGTATTTGGGAAATGTTGCTCTCTAATAATAATACCAACTCATTTGTTACTCATATGAAATACTGTTACTTGCGTTTTTGTTTTGTATGTATATGTTTTGTCTCATAAATTACTGGAAGCTCCTTGAAATTTGTTATCTTTCTTTTCCCCAATGGGGAAGGATTCTAGGTAGAATCAACAAACCTAGAATCTGGGGACCTACAATGTTCTTTACTAGTGGTACCCTTGGACCTGACACTGAATATTTGATAGCTCCCTTCTTCTGTGTCCTTATCTGAAAAGTAATAACGAGGTATTAAATTCTGCAGATGAAAGAAGGATTAGGCCTTTGTATTGAAGTGCAGTGCCAAGCAAAGGGGATGTATTCTGTTGATTGATTCATTTTTAAGTTTCATTTTGTAGATCTATGAAATTCATACTGAGATTTTAAGTGACACAAGCACTGCCTCTCTCAGTAATATCTCATTTTTAAAGACAGCTTATAAGAGAGGGTTGTACATAACCCAAAGAAATTGATTGATAAAGATATGATTTCATGCATCAGTAGCAAGTAAGGAGGATAGATTTTTCAGGAAGGCCACTTCAATTATCAGTTTTTTGTGAGACTGACCCAGTCTTGTGCCATAACTTCTCAATCCCATTTATGCCTTTTGGCCTAACTTCTTTACACTGATGCACAATATGTGAACTGGTACATTTTCCTGAACTACATGTATAGCAAAGCCCCATTATTTATATTTTTCTTACTACGTTATTTAAGAAGTATACAATTAATGAAAGTTCCACTGATTTGCTTATTTCCTTTGGATTACAACTACATTTGAGATGCAAGAGGGTAGCTTATTGCAATTAAGAAGTAGGAAAACAAGGCTGCTGAGTGGAATACTGAACTGAGAATAAAGTGCCTTTGTCACCATAGAGCCCCGTTGTTCTTTAAGCATATTCTTAAAAGAGTGAATGAATGGAGCAGGATAGCATAATATTTTTTCTGCATCCAGTACAAGGGTAGAGCTGTGGTTTTCTTGAGTCACTGAGACAGAAAGAAGAAAAATTTCAAAAGAAACAAGTAAAACTCTTTTCTGGCTAAAAGGTACTTTATACATAATATGCCCATAATGTCTCTAGGATAAAAATAACTTTGCCCAGTTCCTGAAAAGGAATTCTATGGGGTAGAATCAACAAACCTGGAATCTGGGGACCTACAATGTTCTTTACCAGTGATGCCCTTGGACCCGACACTAAACATTTGATAGCTCCCTGCTTCTGTTTCCTTATCTGAAAATACGTAGTAATGAAGTACCTTCCTCAGATGAAAGAGTAATTAGACCTTTGTTTTGAAGTGCAGTGACAACATATGGTGAAAATCCTGTCCATGAGATCCAGTAAAAGAAATAAAAGATACTCAGCATTTCAGACTTTGTATAGTCAATGAGTAAATAAACAAAGAAACAAACAAAAGAGTATTCCCTAAGAACCTAGATGTAGTGTCTTAGGAACTGGGCCACCTAGTGGGGATAGAACGATGAATAAAACATGGCTTTTGTCCTTGAGAAAGTCACAGAGAGGAAGCAGGCCTGTAAACAGGCAAATCACAGTATGGTTTGATAAGTAGTGTCTTGTGAATGGATTTGATAAGCAGGTATGTTTAACAAGGAATGCCCAGGGAAAAGGTAAATAGGATTTTGACATCTTCAAAGATGAGGCTCTAATGGAAAAGGCTTCAAAAGGGAGTTATTTTGAAGACTGTATTGCTAGGCGTTCAACATCAAATATCAGGTGTGGTAAATCTTGGTCCTCTGTTGTCTAAATATAATAATTTAAGAATTTTGCTGTTAGATTTTCTTCTAAAATCAAAGAGCTGAAATTTGAAATGAAAATGTGGAGAAACTTCCATGGAGATAGCATTTTCTTTTGCTAAAATTGAGTCTAAAATTCTGATACAAGTATCATTCCAAACCATAAGCAAACCGATGCATACAACCACGTGTCACTAAAAGCAATTTCTAATGATGCTTGCTCCCCAGCCCGTTTAAATCTACCTCTCATGTTATTTCTTTATCTCTCTGACTCTTCTTAATTTCATTATTTGAAAAACTGAGAGCAGGCCATCCACCTATCTTTCTCCCTTCCTCATCTCCTGAACTATGTTTTTTTTACCTACTTGAGCCTTCTGTCCCCCATATCCAGTTGGGCAAATAGCTCATCCTTCCCATGTAACCCCCAGCCTCAGGGCCATCATGCCTTATTGTACATAATAAAATCCCACAATGTTATTTCTGCCACTTTTCCTTCTCATCCTTTCAAAAAGATGTTGTTTTTGTTTTATTCCCTGAATTGCAAGGAGATTATGCATCTTCTGAAGATGGAGAGATCTATATATGATCATATCTTATTATTAAATGAGAATTTATACCTTAATTTATAGAAATACCAGAAATTGTACAATGTGACTTTGCTTTATTTCCTCAGAAATGCTAAAGTTCTTTTATCATCATTATTATTATTCATCAATTCCCTTCTTTTCATTCACTTGTGTACTGATGACTCCTCTCTAGTTTGTCCCCATAGCAACACTGGATAATGCTAATGAAACTGTAACATCTTAAGCTCTCCCACAGAGCATCTCTGTTAAAATAGCCATGAAACACTATTTTCTTTCCTTAAAAGAAATCAGTATTTTGGAATCTCTCCCATGATCAAGACTTAACTTTCTAAACTGTGTAACTAGCATTGAATCTTTAATTTAGAGAAGCTTTTTAGAAAGCAATAAACCACATTTGCGACACCACCGCCTTCCACACATTCATATCACATGTTGGTATACAGCCATGGTTCTCAGAATATGGTTCCTCAGCAGCATCAGCATCACCTGGGAACTTGTTAGGGATGCTAAATGACATGCCATACTCCTAACCTACTGAATCAGCAACTCTGGGAATGGAGCCCAATACTCTGTTTAAACAAGTCCTCTCCAGGTGATTCAAATGCGTGATACAATTCAGGAATCACTGGTGTACAGGATAGGCAGTGCTGTAGTAGGCAACAACATCACATCCAGTTTGTGTGTGTGTCTGGGGTTGTGTTGACATGATTGGAAATTAATGTGCTGTTTGTTTTTTATAACCTTTAAATTTATTTATGCTATGAAATATTAGCTGAATAACAATTTGTGTTAAAATAAATATGGCATTACAGAATGTCAGATTAGCTAATGAAAATCAGTGTTTCCTAATCCTTATTTATCTGTTATTAACAAGTGTAAGAAAAAGCCAAGTTAAGGTCAGGTGCAGTGGCTCATGGCTGTAATCACAGCACTTTGGGAGGCCAAGGCGGGAAGATTGCCTGAGCCCAGGGGTTCAAGACCAGCCTGGGCAACATAGTGGGAACTTGCCTGTACAAAAAATGTTTGAAAATTAGCCGGGCACAGTGGCATGGGCTTGTAGTCCCAGCTGCTCCAAAGGCTGAGGTGGGAGGATTACTTGAGCCTAGGGGAGTTTGAGGCTTCAATGAGCTGAGATCGCGCTGCTGTAATCCAGCCTGGATAACAGAGCCAGACCCTGTCTCAAAAAAACAAAAGAAAAAAAAAAAACAAAAAACAACAAGTGATTGCCATTTACTCCATAGTAGTAGGTAATGACTCCAACTATAAAAGTGTGTATTTTTTCTTCTATTTTTGTTTCTTAAATGGAAAGCTAATATATTTCAATTGTGTGGATGCTGACAAGTATTCACCTTTTTGAAAGAAGTCTTTTAAATAGTGCTTTTTCTGTTTGTGGTTAATAATTCATTCTTTTTATGCTTAAACACATCAAAAGCATACAGTAAAAAAATGATTTTTTGGAAACTATGACTTAGCAAAAAATAGGAAGCTGATATAATAAAGAATTGCAAAAAAGACACAAATTAACTTCATCACATAAAGTTTTAAGAGGCAGGTAGGATCCAGAAGTTGAAGATCCAGGCAGAAATTTAAGTCTCTGAGACAGTCGTTAAAGTTAAGTATAAGAATTGCTTTTCATCACAAAAGCTGAACCACCTCTATGCTAGGATGTGGGAACAGAGCCTGAAGAAGTTACATTGGTGGTGGTCTGGCCAGACCTAAAATCCCATCTGTCAGACTTTAATATAAATAGCTAAACAGGATTCAGAAATCAAGATAAGCAAGAATCCTTTGATCAGGAATCCAGATGTCAGTTATTCCAAGGAATCAGTAGCAATACAGTAATTCCCATTACCCATGTAAGCCTGATATAATAAGCACCTGGCATGTGCCGCTTCCTCTTGAGGATCACTGCCCGAATTCAGACCCTCACTGTGTCTCACCTGGGCTGTTGCAAGTGCTTCCTTATTGGAGTCAAATCACGCAATACTAATAACATTCAGTTTTGTGAATATGCTGTCTCTGCCTTCCTTCCGTATGCCCCTTGAAGTGCCCTGCTCTTCCACACTGGGCTTGCTCCTTTTATGTATTTGTACTTGTCCCTAAGTCTTGGTTCAAATAATTGACTTGTGATTTAGGTGCTTTCCTCACCCTGGATTTTCCCTCGACCTTGCACATACCATTATTTATAACAAATGTCATGTATTATAATTGCTTGTATTGCTACCCATTCTTTGAGACTAGAATCTATGTCTTCACCTCTCTAGTCCTCTCTCCTAGCTTGGTGCTTAGCATTACCATAGGTTTTCAATAAATATTTTTTGAATGGTTGTGTAAGAGATTTCTACATATAATAGGCATGGCAAACGTAAATCATGGATTTTCCTAAATAATTTTGATTTGAAATATTTAGTCCTTTCAGCTATCAGTTATTTTGAAATTCAGCAATTTCTGTGTCCCAAATTTATTTCCTGAATGTCTTATACATAGAAATAACAAAAATCCCTTAAAGTTACCACCTACCAGGGACCTAGAAAGAGGAGGACTAATGTCAGCCATTTAAGAACATCTCCAGGGAAGACCATTAATTAAGTTTTTTGGGGTTTTGTTTTTTGTTTTGTTTTTGTTTCTGTTTTTTTGAGACAGAGTCTGTCACCCAGACTAGAGTGCAGTGGCACCATCTCGGCTCACTTTTGCTCTCTAAGTGGCTCACCTCCACCTCCCAGGTTCAAGTGATTCCCTTGCCTCAGCCTAGCAAGTAGCTGGGATTACAGATGTGTACCACCATGCTTGGCTAATTTTTGTATTTTTAATAGAGATGGGGTTTCGCCATGTTGGCCAGGCTGGTCTCGAACTCCTGACCTCAGGTGATATGCCCACCTCAGCCTCCCAGAGTGCTGGAATTATAGGGGTAAACCACTGTGCTGGCCACATTAATAAAGTTTAAAGCTAGGGGATGGGATAGAATGTTTCTGTGCATGCTTGGGAGGTTTAGTACCATAATTTTTGTTCAGAATTGTTAGAAATAGACCATATAGAAAATCTGTTCTTTTCTTTCTTCTCTTTGCATTTTCATACCCATCCAAAATTTAACACACTGGGGAAATGTGGCTAGAATTGGGAAATACAAAACAGTTCTAGGTTTGTTCCATGGGGAACGGATTATAATGACTTTTAATTTATTTGGAAGCATCTCAGAAAACATTATGAAGTTTTGTATAAGGAGTTTACCAGATTTCTGAAGATTATTATGCTAAGTAGTTATTTTTCAATGGGATTACATACTTCACTGACTACAAACATTATGTATTGATGACTATCAACATAATCCATACAGTATTACTTGCTGACGCCACACCAGATATTTCTAAATTGCTCTATATTTTTGGTTTTTGTTTACATAGTTATTGCTTCTCCTTACCTGGTGACAATTTACCTACCATTTAGTTTGTGCAGGGCACTGTGCTAGGTGGTAGAACCAGAAGAATAAACAAAACAGACAGGCTTCCTGCCTTCATCATACTTAAAAACTGTCAGGAGAAATAAACTTTAGCAGTATTTCAGCTTCTCTCCATATCTTAATGGGTGCAAGAGAGAACTGGGTATAAAATGAATGTTTATAGCAGAAGTCAGGTCATGAACTCAGAGCCTACAAGGGACCTGCCAGGTAACACAAATGAGGGAAGTGGAATAGAAAGTAAGATTAGATGATGTCTAAAAGCAACAGGTATTAGACTTCATTAGCAGATTTTAGGTATTAGTAATACCTGTTGTTATTAGACTTTAATTGTGACCACTTTAAATTTACTACTACCTTCAGCTTGATGTTAGAGTAATAGGGAGTGGTAAGGGTCATGGCAAGCAATAACATACCTTTTCTAAGGAGGCAGCCATTTAGATCCGATTATTGAAAAGTGGAAAATCACTCCCAGTGTTATCACAATTTTCAAATTTTTAATTTTTAATTTTTATTATTTTATTTTACTTTATTATTATTATTATTATTTTTAGAGTCAGTCTTGCTTTGTTGCCCAGGCTGGAGTGTAGTGGCCCAGCTGTAAGTCACAGCAACCCCAAACTCCCGCCTTAGCCTTCCAAGTAGCTAGGGCTGCAGGCCTGGCTAATGTTTTTCTTCTTTGTAGAGACAGGATCTTGCTATGTTGCCCAGGCTGGCAAATATTTTTAAGCCGAATATGAAATCACTTTTTTATGTCTACTTTTTTCATTTTAATGATGGTAACTAATTGAAATCAAAATACTTTGCATAGCAAATAAAATATATCAGTGAGGTAAATTTGGCGTGAGAGTTGCCAGTTTGTAGGTCCTGAGAGAGTGAGCCTTCTGTGAGGTAAGTGCATGAATTTTAGCATCTAATTTGAGTACACAGAAGCTTTTTTTTTTTTGCTTTCTTCCTAGTTAGGATTACTAGATTAAGCAAATGATAATAATCGGGATGATGTCAAGTTATATTTGAATTTCAAATAATGCTTCTTTTTTTTTTAGTACACACCTTGTATATGTCTTACTTTTTTTTTTTTTTTTTGGAGACGGAGCCTGTATCTGTCGCCCAGGCTGGAGTGCAGTGGTGCGATCTCGACTCACTGTAACCTCCGCCTCCCGGGTTCACTCCATTCTCCTGCCTAGTAGCTGGGACTACAGGCGCCTGCCACAACGCCCGGCTAATTTTTTGTGTTTTTGGTAGAGACGGGGTTTCACCGGGTTAGCCAGGATGGTCTCGATATCCTGATCTCGCGATCCGCCTGCCTCGGCCTCCCAAAGTGCTGGGATTACAGGCGTGAGCCACTGCGCCCGGCCAATGCCTTAACTACTACACAGGATATACTTGTACTCAAAGCCGTATAGTATTTGGACGTACTTATGCTAAAAAAAAAGTATTCTTTGGTTATGTAGAATTCAAATTTAATTGGGCATGCTGTATTCTGTCTGCACCCCTGTTGCTAGCGCTGTGCTGCTATTATGAATTAAGTTCTCCAAGTAAGTGGCCTGTGGATAAATGAAATGTTTTAATCATTTTTCCTGTGTATTAATGTTCATTTTAAGCAATTAAAAATTTACTTTTTTATTGGGTGATTGCTGTTTGTCAAGATGGGCAAGCCTACAAATAGGAAGTTTAAAATAATCTTATCTATGGGGAAAATTTCTTATTTAACATTTATATACAGACTTCTAAATTGTTCTTAACATGCTTTATTACTTTGGCACCGAGAGAATTCTTTCTGTGGTTCCAATGAACATTTTTGTCTACGTATTTACCCTTATGCTATCATCTGCCTTGGTGACATAAAAAACAAAAACAAAAAAAACTTATCTTTATAAATGTCCCCCTTTCCATGTTAGCAAATTGATTTCATTTTAATCTTTGAAAAGCTAAGTTATTAATACTTTACTTCAAATAGTATTCTCCCTGCTACCCATGTCACTTTGCAATTGTTTTTGTACTTTTTGAAGTTCTCTTCTCTTCCCTTACTGATATTAACCATCTGTATTAATGAGATAATAAACCAGGCTTGTTGCTAATGAATTGATTCATTCAGTGCTGGATTTAATTAGAAAGATATTTAACATGCCAGCAGATGTTCTGATTTTGTTTCATTACCCCCAAATATAATAAAATACAATGAATTTTTATACTTTTGCATGAATTAAACTGAGTCAAGATTTATTACTCTGTTGTATATTATAAAAGACTAACTGATGGAGGTTTTGTTACTAGTATATTCCAAATATTAGAAGGAAAGTCAGTTTTCTCTTTAAAACACTCACCTAACTCTAATTAGCATAAGAGTAAAATCTAGGAATAAAAATTACATAGTAGTAAAGAATGCCATGACCCCCAAATCTATAGAAAAGAACCTAAGCCACAGATACATCCCAAAGATTTCTTTTTATTACTTTAACAGAGGATGCCTTTTCTAAATTAACCACTAAACAGGTTACTTAAGAACTCTTAATTTCAGAGACACGTCCAGTGACTTTATTTTATTAACTGTTTTCTTTTCGTAGTTTTGTTTGCAGTGTCCAAAAGACTTTCATTTAAAAAAAAAAGAAAAAGAAAAAGACAGCTTTAGGAGAGATTTTTAATGTTCAAGGCTTTATTAGAGAAATTAGGATGAAAAGTTATAAATGTATTAATGCATGCACAAAAGTAACAGCTCATACAAACTGAGCAGTCCTTATTTTGGACTTTCAGCCTCTAGCATGCTCTTTCTAGAAAAGAATAAAAGGATTTTGTGCAGTATCCCAGGTACTATATCAATAGATACATGTATTAAGCAATCTCTGACATACAAATACATTAGGAGAGAAAAACTGTTAGAAGATTTACCAAGTAGGTAAGTTCATCTATCAGGTAAACATCCTGAGATATGAGTATAAAAGCTACAGGCAGCGCAGTGGCTCATGCCTGTAATCTCAGCACTTTGAGAGGTCAGCGTGGGTGGATTGCTTGAGTCCAGGAGTTCAAGACCAGCCTGGACAACATGGCAAACCCCCGTCTCTACTAAAAATACAAAAATTAGCCAGCATGGTGGTGTGCGCCTGTGGTCCCAGCTACTTAGGAGGCTGAGATGGGAGACTCTCCTGAGCCCAGGAAGTTGAGGCTGCAGTGAGCCGTGATCACACCACTGCACTCCACCCGGGTGATAGGAGTGAGACCTATCTCAAAAAAATGCTCCTGGCCGGGCGCGGTGGCTCAAGCCTGTAATCCCAGCACTTTGGGAGGCCGAGACGGGTGGATCACGAGGTCAGGAGATCGAGACCATCCTGGCTAACCCGGTGAAACCCCGTCTCTACTAAAAAATACAAAAAACTAGCCGGGCGAGGTGGCGGCACCTGTAGTGCCAGCTACTCGGGAGGCTGAGGCAGGAGAATGGCGGGAACCCGGGAGGTGGAGCTTGCAGTGAGCTGAGATCCGGCCACTGCACTCCAGTCTGGGTGACAGAGCGAGACTCCGTCTCAAAAAAAAAAAAAAAAAAAAAAGGAGGAAGAAGACAAAAGTAATTCCTTTACTCTCTCCAGTTTAACTTTCATTGCTTTGTTTGGTAGTTCCTTTTGTTTAAAAATATGTCACATATTTTTAAAAACTAGGTATCGTATTATAAATACGGTTTTCTATATTTTTTCATTTAACAGTATGTTCTGAGTATTTTCCCATACTACTCCATCTCTCAAAACACATTTTAATAACTTACTTAATTTCTATAATTCATTTAATTATTGTTGGGTATTGAGTCATTTCTAATTTTTTTCCTAGCATTATGTAACATCAATGTATATTCTTGAATAAACCCCTCAGTTTTGCTCTTATAGGGTGTTATTTCTAGGAAGGGATAAGCCTTAGTTACCAGTTAAACTTTAATTTTCAAATTCCATTTCAGAGTGTAAGGAACGTATTAATTTCCTAAATCTAGGGCAAAATGGGAATGAAATCAGGAGTGGGAGGTGGGCTAGGCAGAGAGCACAAGTGATAGAAATAGTTGGGCCTACTCTAGTGTTTCTGCTACCTTTTCTGACTTTCAAGATGAATAAAACATTGAGTGATTGTGTTTTTCATCTGAGGTTCACTTCTTACAAATTTATGGTATTTTTCTTTTAGTCTTAACAGTTATTTCAAGATTTGATAGATTTGTTAATGTCATTCAAAGCCAATCACAGAAATGTATGTGAGAAAGATCAGAACTCATGACAATAGGTTCCCTAACCCTTAATTCGTTTCTATTAGATCTTGCTTCAGTGGTTCTGTTTATGGGTTTGCTCAAACAGCTTGGGAAGATCCCAGCCACCATAAAAACTTCAGCCGTTGGTCAGTTCGTAAATTCTATAGATCTCTATCATTCTCTGCATTAGATTCTTTTAATTCCTTACTTGGCTTCCCTTGTTCTGTCGGTTATCTGGTGTCATCAGCTTTGACCAGATGCATAAGTGATAGGAATGAAGTTTCAATAGTAAGGTACATACTTCAAGACTGTCCGTCCTTTTACCTTTTCTAAAGTCTGTTTTATCAAACATACAACGAATTTGGTTTTCAGCTTATTTATTTCAGAAATAAATTTGCTACATCCGGCCGGGCGCGGTGGCTCAAGCCTGTAATCCTAGCACTTTGGGAGGCCGAGACGGGCGAATCACGAGGTCAGGAGATCGAGACCATCCTGGCTAACACGGTGAAACCCCGTCTCTACTAAAAAATACAAAAAACTAGCCGGGCGAAGTGGTGGGCGCCTGTAGTCCCAGCTACTCGGGAGGCTGAGGCAGGAGAATGGCTAAACCCGGGAGGCGGAGCTTGCAGTGAGCTGAGATCCGGCCACTGCACCCCAGCCTGGGCGACAGAGCGAGACTCCGTCTCAAAAAAAAAAAAAATAAAATAAAATAAAATAAAATAAAAAATTTGCTACATCCCATAAATGCAGTGGATGGCATTTCATATGCCTAGTTCTATCTACTTTCTGGTTATGTTTTTTGTTTTTCAGATTAAGAAAAGCTATTATTTTATTTGAGCCTGTATTTACAATCATTTCTTGCTTTTTCTGGGAGGAAAGAATGATAACTCTGGAATTGATGATGGAAAAAATACTCCCTTTTTAGTGTTAACTTCTTCCCTAATTTATTTTCATGCTTCTTCCCTAAATGCTGCCACATAACGTTTCACCCCAAATTCTTAAATTTTTTAACCTTTATGATCCATTTAGGAGTGTATCTGTTTTTATGAATTTATTCATAATCTTGTCTCCATTAAAAGATACCATTGCTCATTTGCTTATTCCTCTTGAATATCAAAGCCTCTAGTCAAAGCTCATATGGCATCCAGCTCACTTTCGCTTAAATATTCTATAATAGAAAACATTTTTAAAGCAAGGTGACCTGAACTACCATTTGTTCCAAATAAAGTTTATTATTTGGTTTTTAAATAGCATCTTTTGACTTATACCAAGGCACTAAACATTTCAGAATGGTTTAGTTTTTGAAGCACTGTGCCAAAGGTTTAGAGTATTATCCTCTACTAAGCATTGATTCTTCTGTTCAGTGTCTTGTAGCATATGAGTACCTAGGGTGTACTCATTTTCTATAGAAACTGGTGTTCCCTAACTCATTACTTTCTATTTATCTACAATGAGTTCTTTACACTACTCTCAGCCAGCCTGCCTTTAATAGCTCTCCTCCTTCCTACAATCTGCCCTTCTAGTTTTGTAGCCTCTATAGATTTCATCTTTCTTCGTGCCCTGTCTTCCAAATTACTGAGACATTTAAAAAAGCAATAGAAAAAAAGAAGATTATTGAGCCACGTGTATAGACTGCTTAATGGATCTTAAAATGGCCAAGCTGCTAGCCAGGAATTTTCAGCTTTATATTAAATCTCAGCATGAAAGCCAGAAAGAGAGCACTGTATGGGATATTGTCATTACAAAAAGAACTTGGTACTTTAAGTTCCCATAGCAAACAGTATTTTTAGATTCAATTTTTATAGGGATTATTTGTCTATTTGCCATAGTTATTTATTTATGAAAAAAGTACATGATTTACATGATTTATTTTCTGTTTTGATATATTAAAGGCTAATAAGTTAAATATATAAATAAAGGTAATTTATGACAAAAAGCTTATTCTGTAGGATTGCCTCTCAGGATATTTTATAAACAATATAGAGGGCTATGTATCTTTAAGAAAAATATTTTGTCTTGATAGGATAAAAATGTGCCATTTTTCCTATTTAGAAACTCTTCAAAGCATGGCATTTAAGAATTTATATTTTATATTTGTTCCAATTAGAAATATGGATACTTTTGGTTATAAAAGTTGATATATAATACTGCCTAACTTCATAGGGACTTAGACACTCACAGTGTCCATAAAAAAATAATAAAAATAGTACAGAGCAGTAATAAAATATATATTGTATTTCATTAACAACATTCCTGCTGTCAAGAGGAGGAGGGGAAAACCGAGGTTTCTCCATCATAATCCAAATGTTAAGATATTTGCTCAGGGAGTGTATTATGAGCTACAATGAGCTTGGGCTCTGGAGTCAGACTTTGTGGATTCCAGGCCTCTCCATTTCTTACTGGCTGTGTAACCCTGTGTGTAACCTTTTTGTCAAGGAAAGGCCACTACTCAGTATGTGAAATAGAAAGCTGGATTTACTGTTGGACAGTGGAGATATGTACTTGTGAGGCACAGTTTTTCTGAATAAAGCAGACTGCTGATCTTGTTGAGGGTTTTGAGGCTAGTAGAGGTTAGGGACCGGCCAACTGTCAGAAGCAGGAGGGTATGTGGGGATTGGGGCCCATTAGCTTTGGCAGTATAGTCATTAAATTAGGCTGTTGCTAATGATTCAGAAATGTGGTAATGGAATTAAATTCTCACTGACCCATTGGGATGAGTTTAAAACTGTTTATGATTCTTACTACTTAACAATAATAAAACTACCTTCCTCATAGGACATTTCTGATAATTAAATCAGAGACTACATGTAAACTTCCTAGCATAATGCCTAATAGAAACAGGCCTTCTTCTTTATCAGTCTGACCTTAAAGAGAGTAAAGCCTATTCCTGATAATTAAATCAGAGATTACATGTAAACATCCTAGCATAATACCTAATAGAAACAGGCCTTCTTCTTTATCAGTCTGACCTTAAAGAGAGTAAAGCCTCTCAACTATGAAAGCCCCAGCTTTTGGAGCTCCAGATCATCACACTGGGCAGCGTGGCCTCTCAGATTTGTCTCACTCCTCAGATTTATACAGTACATGCTGTTCATTTGCCTTTGTGTGTGTAGTTAATACACAGCTCTGCAATGTCAGCATTTTCTGCAGTATTTGTCTCAGTCGTAAGTAGATATCATTTGCTTTCTATGCCAGTGGGCTTTTTGTGGGTTTGGCTTTGTTAAGCTTTTATGAGCATCACATATCTCTGTGAGAACCTGTTGAAAGCTCTGAACACTATCCCCTGAAAAATGTATATATACATATACACATTTTTGTGTTATAGCGTCTTGGGTTCTCAGGCTTCGTGAAAGTTCAGGCCCTGCTCTTCAGAGCTACCTCTGTTCAAAAGGATAAATTCTCTGTCAGAATCTTCACCTCTAGAAACATAGGTTTCAGTTTAAAACACTGAACAATATAAATGAAAACAGCAACTTAGAAAACATAAAATGTATCTTGGAATTTCAAAGCAAAGGTTGACATTGACTAGATAGGAGGGTGCCAGCTCCTGGGAGCCACAGTGACCTTTTCTAGGCAAAAGTGTAGGCCAGGGCAGTGTGGGTTTTGAATATTAATGTGCATAAGCCAATGGATTATGTACACTAATATTCAAAACCCATTGCCCTGGCCTACACTTTTGCCTAGAATGCAACTCCTAAATGCTAATACCCAAACTTCCTTTAGCCACAACATAATCCACAACATAATATATAAGTAAACCCTATTAAAATGTCCATACTCTTTGACCTAGAGATTTTACTTCTCCACCTTGGGATCCTGCTGTGGACCCTACCCCTAGAATTCAATTAATTAGGTCTTGCCCCGAGTAATTCTGGTCCTAACCACTCTTTGGGGAAAGCTGAAATACTTTTTATAAAGTCCAGACATTGTTATAATATAGCAAGTTACCCCTGACCAGTCTTCCCCTCTGGTCACATTTTTGACATCTGTCTGTCTTGCACCTTTCAAATCCTATGAAATAATTTAAGAGTTTTTCAAGATCTTGTCTCAGGTCACTACACCATTGGTTCTTAAACTGCATCAGACTCACCTGGTCAGCTTTTTTAAATGCAGATTTCTGGACTCCATCCAAGGGTTTCCGATTCACTAGGTCCAGGGCTAGGGCCCAGTAATTTGCATATCTAATGAGTTCCCAGGTGATGCTGATGCTCTGGTTTGGGATCCACACTTTGAGAACTACCACTGGAGTCCTTGATACATCATTGGTCCTACGGACCCATTTACCACTTGTCAAAAACAGTGGATTATTTATTTATACCAGCTACTCAAGCTCAGGAATTTAACTTGTATTATGGAATTATTTATAATCACTGTAGGTTACTTTAAAAGGAGAACTGCCCTTTGTTACTGTCTAATAAAAAGTACTGCAGAAATATCTTTAAGCTTAAGAGGATAGGACAAGGGAAGAAAAGGTATTTTAAACAAATTATTCCACAAATAAAAATAAAAAAATAAAAACAGCCCTTAGTAAAACAGATTGTTTCCTCTCAGCCCTAACCTGCCTCTTTGCTGAAAGAAGCTTTTGAGAAGAGACTGCATCCCTACCCAGGAACAGGTCACACTTGTAATACAGATCTATTCAGGCTATTCTGCCCTAGAAGGAAATAAGGAGCTCTTGAGGCTGGAGAGATTGTTGACCGTGCTTTCTGACTCTCTTTGTATCAGAATGAGAGAATGAAATTATGTTTATGTTCAAAGTCAACCATTAAGATATCTGGTCCCCTCTACTAATCATACCTCCTAAATGCTAAGGCCCAAACTTTCTTTGGCCACAACATAATATATAAGTAAGCCACATTAAAATGTCCATACTCTTTGACCTAGAAATTCTAATTCTAATAATTTATCTCAAGAAAATTATTTAAAAATGGCAAAAAATTAGGTACAGGTGTTTTCACTGCAACTTTATTTATGGTAACAAGAAATGTATGCAACCTAAGCATCTAACTTGGAGAATCGGTTAAACAAATTGTGTTATGTTTCAATGTTAGATTATTGTGGTTCTTGCAAGTAATTTTATAGAAGGATATTCAGTGGTGTGGAAAGTTATTTGTACCATATTAAATGGAGAAAAAAACATGTATCAAGAAAGTATTTTTTGGAATTTTAATAAAAATGTATGTTGAAATATACAGGTATACCTCAGAGATATTAAGGGTTTGGTTTCAGGTCACCACAATAAAGACAATATCACAATAAAGCGAGTCACATGGATTTTTTTTTGTTTCCTAGTACATATAAAAGTTATGTTTGGCCGGGCGCGGTGGCTCAAGCCTGTAATCCCAGCACTTTGGGAGGTCAAGAGGGGCGGATCACGAGGTCAGGAGATCGAGACCATCCTGGCTAACACGGTGAAACCCCGTCTCTACTAAAAAATACAAAAAACTAGCTGGGCGCGGTGGCGGGCGCCTGTAGTCCCAGCTACTCTGAGGCAGGAGAATGGCGTAAACCCAGGAGGAGGAGCTTGCAGTGAGCTGAGATCCGACCACTGCACTCCAGCCTGGGCAACAGAGCGAGACTCCGTCTCAAAAAAAAAAGTTATGTTTGCACGTATTAAGTGTGCAATAATGGTATTATGTCAAAAAATAATGTACATACCTTAATTAAAAGATACTTAATTGCTCAAAAATGCCTACACTCATCTGAGCCTTCAGTGAGTTGTCATCTTTTTGCTGGTGCAGTGTCTTGTGTTTGCTCAGTGTTTGTCTGCTGACTGGTCAGGGTAGCGGTTGCTGAAGGTTGGGGTGGCTGTGGCAATTTCTTAACAAAAGACAACAATGAAGTTTGTTGCGTTTATTGACTTCTCCCTTCATCAAAACATTCTCCATATAAGTTGATTTGCTTTTTTATCATTTGTGCATTCAGTGGAGTAGCACTTTCAGCCCCCTTCAACAATTTTTCCTTTGCATTCCCAACTTGGCCAGCTAGCACAAAAGGCCTAGCTTTGAATCTGTCCTGGCTTTCCACATGCCTTTTCCACTAACCTTAATCATCTCTAGCTTGTGATTTAAAGTGAGAGACTTGCGGCTCTTCACTTGAACACTTAAAGGCCATTGTAGGATTATTCATTGCCCTAATTTGAATATCATTGTGTCTCAGGGAATGGGGAGGAGAAAGGGGAGAATGGCAGTCAGTGGAGCAGTAAGAACACACGTTTGTCTTAAAGCCCACCATCTTATATGGCTGCAATGGCTCCCCAAAACTATTACATAGCAATTAGTAACATCAAATGTCACTGATCACAGATCACCATAACAGATATAATAATATGAAAAAGTTGGAAATGTTGCCTAAATTACCAAAATTGGACGGAGAGATACAAAGTGAGCACATGCTGTTGGGGAAAAATGGCATCAGTAGACTTGCTGTGTGCAGCGTTGCCACAAACCTTCGATTTGTAAAAAGCACAATACAATGAAGTATGCCTGCATGTGAAGAATCCATCATCTTAATGTTAATGGTGGTTATTTCTGAATGGTGAGACTATGGGTATTTTTTCTTTTCACTTTACTTGAAAGTTTTACAGTGAACTATGTGTTCAGTTTTTTTATTCAGAAAATTGTTTCAAAACACTATAAGGGTTAGTCAAAATAATTTAGTAAGAGTTTTAATCAAAGTATTACATTGGTCAACCAAAAAGTACAGAAGTTCACTGAGAGCTGTTCCTTTACATTTTGAATGAGAGAGGATGGTAAAAGACCGAGGACAGTACTGGGTGCCTCTGTAGGAAAGAAGGGTCCAGAAAGAAACTACTAGAGGCAGATACTTTGTTGGCTCTGCTGTGCTTTTAAATGATAAGGACAAATAGAAGCTGTGAGTAGTATTTTGATCTTACTGCAGAAAGAGGGAACTGATTCCTATGAATAACATTTTTACATTTACTTTTTAAATCTTTTTTTTTTTTTTTTTGACAGAGTCTCATTCACTGTCATCCAGGCTGGAGTGTAGTGGTACAGTCTCGGCTCACTGCAGCCTCCATCTCCTGGGTTCAAGCGATTCTGCTGCCTCAGCCTCCTTACTAGCTAGGATTACAGGCACCGGCCACCACACCTAGCTAATTTTTGCATTTTTATTAGAGACAGGGTTTCGCCATGTTGGCCAGGCTGGTCTCGAACTCCTGGCCTCAAACAATCCATCTGCCTCAGCCGGTCAAAGTGCTGGGATTACAGGCAAGAGCCACAGTGCCCAGCCTACTTTTTAATTCTTAAGATTGCAATATAGTTACTATCTGGCCATCAGGTTAGTAACATTGCTCCAGGATTATCACTAAATATAAATTCAAAAACCAAGAAATGAAGACTTTTTTTTTTTTTTTTTGATAGTGGGGTAACAGCTGCAATAGCTTCTGAGATTTCAGATAGGATACTCGAAGACCTCACCAGCATATCATAACAACCAAACTGACTTTTGAAAATAATTATAAAATTTAGGTATGTGGAGCACAGAAAATCCTATTGAAACCTTTGAAATTTTCTTGTACTACTAAAACAATTTTTTCACAAAAACTAGTAATGCCAGCAATGTTGTGTTTTTTTTGGTTTTGAAATATCCCCGGGCTATTTATAGTTCTGGGTCTTCTCTTATAGAATTATCAGTGTCACATAAATGTTAAATTTTAAATAAATCATTCCTGAAGTTCATAAATAATACTTGAATGCATCAAAAAATACATACTTATATTCTAATAACTGTAGGAATCATCTCTTTGATATTCATAAACTTTCTGTTCTTTATTCCTTTTTGAGTAAGAGTTTGTTCATTCCAGTGGTTTTCACAGGAAGGTGGGTGGGGGTGGTAACAATGCTTCCCAAATTATTATAACAATATCCTCTCCCTAATTGTGAATCACTGGTTTAGAACGCAGCAGAAATGGCAGCTTGCAGTGAGATTCAGAGCAAAGCGTCTTTCTGCTCTGAAAGACTCTGACCACTACTATAGCCTCTTAATGTATTCTTAAGTATATCGGATATGTTAAATAGAATTATTGTTCCCTTAGCTTATTTTATACAACTGAAATAACTTATTTTACATTTCTGTATTTTATTTAGTGGCTATCATATATGATCAATAATCAGTGTTCAGTGGACTGCTGGGATTTGGTAAAGCTAGTATCTTTTGATGCCGATCTCATCTTTATCAGTTTCAGCAATCAAACATTTTCCTGATATGTTTTAACTTTAGTTATCTTACTGAAAATTATCACATTCTATTTGAAAGGTATTATTTCTTAAATGCTTTAGGCTGTATAGAATTAGAATTAAGAATGAGAAAAGATTGGAGAATAAAGTGGGAATACAAAAAGGACAATGAACAACCCTTTAATAATTGCTAACATGTGATTAGCTTTTGCTGCCTTTTTTTCTCTTTCTCTTGCCTACTTCTAAAAGTGTCCTTCATTTTCTTCTCTTTTCCATTTTATCCATTCCTTTTTGTTAATGCGCCTTTCACTGATAGGGAATATTGACTGACTAGGAAAATAGTAGAAGGTTTGAGGCTTCGGAGCTGAGAGGCGTGGAGGGAAAGTTAGTTTTCTCTAGTATTGATATTTCCTTTTTCCAGAAAGGTGATGTGAGCCTACTGACCTTTCAAAATAGCAGGGGTGGCAGCTTGCCCCAGCCGAGACCTTCACCAAGATTTGCCTGGATGCTCCCACAGACAAGTGAAATTCTCAAGCATCAGGAACTAACCCTTTTCTTTTATAGAGACAGCTATGCATTTTTGTTAACTCTGGCCCAGTTAAGACCCGTTCAAATGAATCTGAATGATTTTATGTGCCTTTTCTAGAAAGTCAAAGGTACTTCATGACAATTTGCCATGAAAGTGAATTTAATTTTCCTATAAATCAAATCCGTCAAGGAAAATACCTCTCAGTGAGACACAGCTTTTCACCTAGTGTCCAAAGTGACCATGTGTGAAAGTACAAAAATGGAAAGGAAGCGGAGTTGACCTTCAGGAAAGAAAAACTCATTTTAGATTTAGGGGGAAAATATACCATATGCCTGCGTGCACGTGCATGCAAACACACACACACACACACAAAACACAGCTTAGTGACTGAGTATTTTGAATCAGGTTTTGAACTGGAAAGCTGTAGGGCTTAATTTTTTTTAAATTTGTTTAGTTTGAATAGGACTTACCATCAGGTAAAGAACAGTTTTTCTCAGGAGCTTGGAATTCCTAATTAGTATTATCTATATCTTCCTTAAGAACTTACAATGTGTTGCTTTTTGTCTTTCTCTGTTTGCATATGAGATCATTTGGTAAACACTAGATCATTATCCCACATAGGATCATTTGGTAAACACTAGAAATTTGGAATGATTTTATAACACAAGAAGTACCAAAAAAAAGTGTATAGATTATTGTTCCTGAAACTTTTTTTGCGTATTTAAAATTAAAAGCACAAAGTAGAAAATATTTTAGAATCATGATAACTATCTACCTGCGGATCAAAGTAAAATATACCAAAACCATGGTGTTTTTTCAATGCATATAATTGTTCCTTGGCTTGCTTATTTTGATTTACTCTCAGTTTTATTAAGATTACTGATTATCTGGTTTATGTGTTTTGTATAAACATCTGGTTTGGTTTCATTGATTGCCAGTTAATAACTTGAGATAAACAGTCAGTTGGGCATTTTGTTTTAATCTAGATTTTTTGAGGAGTTTCTCATTTTTAAGACTCTACATCTTTACACCATGAAGTCAACCCACAGAAGTGTAAGCTAAACCACCACTTGCTGTTTTAAGCTTCTGTGTGTTGGGACAGTTTGTTATCTGGCATTAATATGACAATACCTGACTGATAAACCTTGATTTGTCAGTATTCAAATATAATTGCCTCTTGTTAGTCATTAATATAGAACCATATGGACAATGAATGGCAAGACCTTGAATGTGTTCATGATCTTATTCCTAGGATGTGTTATCAAATTAAATTTTAAAATACAATGGATTTTTTTTTTTTTTTTTACAATGTGCTGTAAATAAAAGACTACATCTCTTTGATATCAGTGTCTTTTTTTTCCATGATGAATACCCCAAATCACAAGACTGGGAATCTTGAGTGATACTATATTACCTTTCTCCATTTGATATGTTTATCTCACTGTATGGCATTTATGTGTCTGGATTTGGGGGAAAATAAATTATTCTAGTACAATTAGTTGTAAAGCATGTTTTGGTAAACCAAACACTATTTTCTTATTGTTTTGCAGGAAAAAACACTGGAACTGCATCAGGGAGGTACAAAGCTTCATTGTTGACTTGGTTGTTAACATGAGGCAGAAACAGCTAAGATAGCCAGTCATTTATCATAGTGGACATTGGCATATGCAAGAAGACTTGTAGCACTTCACTAAAGAGGATGGCTTGGTAGAGAAAAAGGTTTTGGGTCATAGCTTGCTTATCTCTAAAGTGGGTTTTTGATTCTAGGTCCTTCCTAGCTGTAAGCCATGATACACTGTACCAGAAGCACTTTTTCAATATGTTGGATGCGTTTGTTCCCTAATCCCACCCTCTTTACCAAAGGTTTATCAAAGTCTAGAAGCTGAGCTGTATTATCAGACCTGGTCAATAGATACCTTTGTCTGTCCTAGCGTATTATTCTACCCTAAAAATACTTTGTTATGTTCAGGTACTTCTACTCTAATACCATATCTGTGTTGCTGAAAAACTTTGCATTCTACAAAAATCACACAATAAGAATAATAGAGATCATATGGAGGAGAGGGCTAGGGACAGATCGTTCAAAACCAATGGAACTTTGTAACCAGAGCAATCCTAATAAAAATAGCAACATGTTAAATCTCCACTGGATTTGCATCCAGAATCAGTCCAGTTAAGTAATCCCAATAAAAAGAGTAATATGGTTAATTCTTCACTGGCTTTGCATCCACAATCATAGTCCAGTTGATTCTTTGCATCCTTGAATTCTAGGATTCATGCTTCTTTCTTCAAAATTTAGGTCCTTGGGGGCACTTACGTCAAGTTGAGGTCAGTTTCGTCAAAATTAAATCTCTAACCCTGGGTATAGACCTCTGTCAGTCAGGTGTTTTTAAAACCCAGGAAGAAATGCCTTTGAGGGGTCTTCATCCTCATTCTTGACTTTCTTGAAAATGTCCCTATTTGCTATAAGGAAGGACTTAGAATTTTCAGGAGTTGTGTTAAAGATCTGTATGTATTGCTCAGGCTTGGTTTAAATAATGACAAAGCTTGACCCTGATTGATTCAAACCATTATTGTGCTGGCAAAAATACATATGAACCAATACAACTTCTATTGTATTCTGACATTATTCTTCAATTTATGAAATATATATGAGCAGACTCAAAGGAACATATATTAATACAGACTGTAGTCTAATTACACTTCATAAATATCATTTCTTTTTTTATCAGCTGATAAAATAAAAAATATTTTATCACAAAATATTTCTTCTTCCAAAACCTGTAGAAAAGGTAATATGTTTTCCTAAAAACAGAAACCATTTTTAACTCTTATTCCACGTAGTGTTTATCTTCTTATACTAACTTACAAAGTTATGAAATTGATCATATCAAGTTTTCATTAGAACAGTGGTTTGTGCCTTCACGTAAAGCATATCTCTGTCTAAGCAGCTGGGAGTAGTAAAAAATAAAATAAAATACAAAACGTATCTCAGCCACCATCAAGAAATTACATTAGAATCTCTGTGTAAAAAAATCAGCATATTTTCAAAACTCTCAAGTTCATTCATACATACTGTTAGAATTGAAAATTGTTGCCTGAAAATAAAAATAATGGTATTCATTAGGATATCATTTTCAGTAAAGTTCCATTTAGACATTCCATTGAAGCCAGTCCTAATCAGATTAACTGCTGGCAGAATTCATGTTAATTGTTACAAGTAATTTGCAACATATACCATTTGTGTAAACTAGACCACCTATTCTTTCAGAGATACAAGATTTCTATCACTTTTTGGATTTATTTAATACTGTATCCGAAATGCTAAGAATAAAATCTGTTGTGTCTTGTTTTATTGTCCAGCATCATTTTATTCCCTCATCCTTCCTCTTTGAAGTCAAGTGATTTTTCTGATGTGGTCACATATTTGTAGAGGATTCCGTTGCATCGTGGAGATGGGATTTATGATACTTAATGTCACTAAGAACATAAGAGTAATTGTCAGTAGACAAATAAATTGGAGAATTATATTTTTTAAGTGTCCTGAACATGACTGAATCTCAGGTGTTTCACAGGACCTTTAAAAGACTGCTTATAGCTATATTTTTTGAAAGCAGCCCAAATCCTGATGGGGCCAAGCAACTTGAAGAAAGTAAGGCCAAACCACCTGCCTTAGCAGGCAGGCATGTAACTGGAAATGGAGAACACGAATCCAGTGATTTAGTATCTTACTTGCTATATATGGGCTATCTTAAAATTATACTTGGTTCTTTTTTCTCCTCTGATGCTTCTGACATTCTTTTTTGATTATTATTATTATTATTATTATTATTATTTTTTTTTTAGTAGTAACAGAGATTGATTTATTTGAAACTGTTAGTGGAGCTAGTTATATTTTAGTGAAAATTCCACATGGGGAAAAATAACCCAAAAGAAAATGTTAAGAGATTTTAGCAGGTAAGTCAATTTTATCATGTAATATTTACATGGATTTGCTCATTGCTTAGGAGAGTGTGGCAGTGGAACTAAAACACTCCCTTCCCATTAAGACCTGGCTGTGGATAAAAGTTTCTCCCCAGGTCCATCCCACCTTAAGCAGTGATGATGACCTGTAATGCCATCCTGACACCAACTGGTAACATACTGCAGTATAATTCCCAGGCTAACCACCCAGAGTCAGCACAGACCACACAAGTTCCAGGGCATAGTTCCCAAAAAGATGCCCTTACTTCATACACCAACTGCTCTTTGGGTGACCCCAGGCCACTCATACTTTGGACCAAATAGGTACAGATCCAGGGGTTACCATCTTCCCATCATCCCTTCAGTTTGATAATTCACTAGAATGACTCACAGAATTCATAGGAGCACTGTACTTGCCATTACAGTTTTATTATAAAGGACACAGATCAGCAACCGCCAAATAAAGAGACACATGGGGCAAGATCTGAGTAGGTTTTGAATGCAGGGCTTCTGTGCCCTGTCTCTGTGGAATCTGGGCACAACACCCTCCTGGCACAGTGATGTGTTTACCAACCAGGAAGCTCTACTGAGCTTCGATGTCCAAAGTTTTCATAGGGGTTTCATTACATAGGCATGATTGACCCAGTCATCTGCCATATAATTGAGCTCAGTCTCAGCCCCCTTGTCCTTTCCAGAACCGGACTGACTCAAAGCTGTCTAATCATGCAGTTGGTCTTTCTGGAGACCAGACTCCCTCCTGCTGAGTCATCCCATCTCTTAGCCTAAACTCAGATGTGATCCAAGGGGCTCATGAATAACACAGAAACTTCTGTCACTTGGGAAACTCCAGGGGTTTTAGAATCTCCCTCCCAAGGATCAGGGACAAAGCTAGTATAATTCTTTATTATACATCAGGCGTACTGCATTTTTTGATTATTTTTAAAAAGTTTTTGTGGGTACATACTAGATTTATGTATTTATGGGATACGTCAGATATTTGGATACACATATACAATGCATAATAATCACATCAGGATAAATGGAATATCCATTACCTCAAGAATTGATCCTTTGTCTTACAAAAATTCTAATTTTACTCCTTTAGTGATTTTTAAATGTACAATACATTATTATAGAGTATTGTCACTTTGTTGTATTATGAAATACTAGATCTTATTTATTTAATTTAACTATAATTTTACCCATTGACCATACTCCCTTCCCCCTACCCCCTACTAGCCAGCCTCTGGTAACTATCCTATTTTCTATCTCCATGAGCTCAATGTTTTAATTTTTAGCTCCCACAAATAAGTGAGAAGATACAAAGTTTGTCATTCTGTTCCTGGCAGATTTCATTTAACATAATAACCTCCAGTTCCATCCATGTTGTTGCAGATGACAAGATCTCACTTTTTAATGGCAGAATAGTACTCTACTGTGTATACCACATTTTCTTTATTCCTTCATTGACACTTAGGTGGCTTCAAAATTTTAACTATCGTGAACAGTGCTGCAACACACAGGAGTGCAGATATCTCTTCAATATACTGATTTCCATTCTTTTGGGTATATACTTAGCAGTGGGATTGCTGGATCACATAGTAGTTCTATTTATAGTTGTTTGTTTGTTTGTTTGTTTGTTCGTTTGTTGAGACCGCCCAGGCTGGAGTGCAATGGTGCCATATTGGTTCACTGCAGCCTCTGCCTCCCGGGTTCAAGCGATTTTCCTGCCCCAGCCTCCTGAGTACCTGGGATTACAGGCGCACACCACCACATCTGGCTAATTTTTGTATTTTTAGTAGAGACAGGGTTTCGCCATGTTGGCCAGGCTGGTCTCAAACTCCTGACCTCAGGTGATCCGCCCACCTCGGCCTTCCGAAGTGCTGGGATAACAGGCTTGAGCCACTGTGCCCGGCCTTATTTTTAGTTTTTTGAGAAACCTTCATACTGTTTTCCATAGTGGCTATACTAATTTATGTTCCCACCAACAGTGTATGAGGTTTCCCTTTTCTCCACATTTCCACCAGGATTTGTTATTTTCTGTCTTTTAGATAAAAGCCATTTTAACTGGGGTGAGATGATATTCATTGTAGTTTTCATTTGCATTTCTCTGATTATCAGTGATGTTGAGCACCTTTTCATATGCCTGTTTGCCGTTTGTATGTCTTCTTTTGAGAAAAGCCTATTCAGGTCTTTTGCCCATTTTAAAATTAGATCATTAGATTTTTTTTTCTGATAGAGTTGTTTGAGTTGATTATATTCTGGTTATTAATCCCTTGTCAGATGGAGAGTTTGCAAACATTTCCTCTCATTCTGTGAGTTGTTTCTTCACTTTGTTGATTGTTTCCTTTGCTGTACAGAAGCTTTTGAACTTTATGTGATTCCATTTGTTCATTTTTGCTTTGGCTACCTGTGCTTACGAGGTATTACTCAAGAAATCTTTGCTTAGTCCAGCATCCTGGAGAGTTTCCCCAATGTTTTTCTTTCAGTAGTTTCATAGTTTGAGGTCTTAGATTTAAGTCTTTAATCAATTTTAATTTTATTTTTGTATGTAGCAAGAGATAGGGGCCTAGTTTTATTCTTCTGCATATAGATATACGATTTTCCCAGCACCATTTATTGAAGAGACAGCTGGCCTTTTCCAATGTATGTTCTTGACACCTTTGTCAAAAATGAGCTCACTATAGATGTATGGATTTGTTTCTGGGTTTGAGGATGGTGAATTCCCCTCACCCTCGGGTGGGTCCAAAGGTGCCATCCAGGAGCCAGGGCCTAGAGTCAGAAACTGTAGGAATCTACCTAGTGCTCTATTCTACTGTGGCTGAGCTAGCACCCAAGCCACAAGTCAATATCTTTCCCACTCTCTACTCCCTTTCCAAAAGTAGAGAAATCTCTCCCCATGGCCACCACCACCCCAGGCCTGTGGCAAGTACTGTCCTGGCTACCACCTGTGTTCACTCAAGGCCCAAGGGCTCTTCAGTCAGCTTGTGGTGAATGCTGCCCGGCCTGAGACTCTCTCTTCAGGGCAGTGGGCTCCCTGCTGCTCCAAGGCAGGTCCAGAAATGTTGTCCAAGAGCCAAGGCCTGGAATCAAGGACCCTAGAGTCTGCTTGGTGCTCTCCCCCACTGTGGCTAAGGTGGTACCTAGGCTATAAGACCAGATCCCCCTTTGCTTTTCTTCCCTCTCCTTTTCTTCAGCAGAAAGAGTCTTCCTATAGCCACCACAGCTGGGAATGTGCAGGGTCACACCTGAAGCTCACACATCTCTGAGTCTCACCCAAGGCCCACAGCAAGTATTGCCTGGGTACTGTGCTAAGTATTCAGGGCCCAAGGGCTCTTTAGTCACCTGAATTCTGCCAGGACTAGGTCCTTCCTTGGGGCAGTGGATTCCATTCTGGCCCAGGGTGTGTCTAGAAATGTGGTCCAGGAGCTGGGGCCTAGAATGGGGACCTCAGGACTCTGCCCAGTTCCCTGTAGTACTGTGGATGAGCTTGTATCTAAGTTGCAAGGCAAAGTCCTCTTTGCTGTCCCCTCTCCTCTCAAGTGGAGGGAGAGGGTCTCCAGAGCTGCGAGCTGTGCTACCTGGGGTCGGGGGAGGGGTGGCACAAGCACTTCCTTAGACACCATAGCTGGTGTCTCACTGGGTCACATGCACCCTGCATCCACTGGCTCTGAGCCCAGCACAGCACAGAGACTTGCCCGGTAATTGCAGTCCTCGTGGCCTAGTGCCTTTCAAATTTCTTTGGGACCCAAGCACACTTTAGCCCGTGGCTTGCTGGAACTCAGGTTGTGACCGCTGGTATGGGTGATTCCCCTCTGACTAGGGGTGGTCTGAATGCTCCCTCCATGTGCACCTGCCGAGTTCTGCCTGGTGTTGCTTTCTGCTTTGACAGGGCAACACTGAGTTCCAATGCGAAGTCCCGCAGTCACTGCACTCTGCCTCCACCAAACATACAGATTCTCTCTCCAGGCCACATGGCCGCTGCTGGGGGATGGGGGAAGGGTGACATGAGCAATTCAAGACTGTCTTTCCTACCTTCTTCAGTGCCTCTTTCAGGGATATGAAGTTAAAACCAGGTACTGTGACTGCTCACCTGATTTTAGGTTCTTATGAAGGTGCATTTTTTTGTTTGTGGATAGTTTGTCAATTTGGTGTTCCTGCCAGGAGGATTACCAGTCAAGGCTTCTATTTGACCATCTTGCTCCCTGACATTCTAAAGTTGTGTTAGGTGTATCTGTGAACATGACCAGCCTCTCTGATGGAAAAGATGTGGGTTCTTCTGCACTCCAGCCTGGGCAACAGAGCAAGACCCGTCTCAAAAAAAAAAAAAAAAAAAAAAAAAGATGTGGGTTCTTTGAGGGTAGGGTAGCTCTATTTTTGTTCTTCAATTGCTTGCTCCTCAGTACCTAGCACAGCCTTTTGCCTGAAAGTGAACTAGAAGGGAGAATTACTTTCTAGGGAAATATGTTCATAAAATTGTGATAAAATGAGTGTCAGCTAAGCCTTGCCTAATTTAAGAAAGGTTCTGTCTCGTATGCTAGAACTAAAAGACAATTTATTAGTTTTCATTTTCAAATCATTGAGTCTTGCTCTATAGCAATTATATATATTAATATATAGTATGAGAAACATATATATATATATCACATTAGAAAAGTTTGAGAAATTCACATGTTCAAAAATAAGAATTTAAATCACTGGTTATATGGTACTTTCAGAAGTTTATTTTTTATTTATTTGCATTTTGCCTTTGTTTTTTGAGATAGGGTTTTGCTCTGTCACCCAGGCTGGAGTGAGGTGACACGATCACAGATCACTGAAGCCTCAACCTCCCAGGCCCAAGCAATCCTCTCACCTCAGCCTCCCAAGTAGCTGGGACCACAGGTGTGTGCCACCATGCCCAGATAATTTTTTATTTTTTGGTAAAGACTGAGTCTTGCTATGTTGCCCAAGCTGGTCTTGAGCAGCTCAAGCGATCCTCCTGCATCAGCCTTTCAACATGCTGTGATTAGAGGCATGAGCCACAGCGCCCTGCCTTTATTAACTTTTATAGACCTAAAAACATTCTTTACCTGTTCCGTAAAAACAAAACTAACAAAACTATTATATTAAAATATTAGTCATGTTAATGAATTAAGACATCAAACAGTAAAATAAAAATGTATCATAGCTACTTTATTTTTTAAATAGAGATAATCTTAGCCCCATAACTCAGAAATGTATGATTCTATTAAAAACATTAATTATAATAGGAGGCATCAGATAGGTGATTTACAATTTTCTAGTTGCCAACTCATTTCATTAAAGTATTAACTAGACTACTGTTTCCAAAGTAATGCTCTGTCAAATCAAATGAATTAAATTAGGTTAAATCCAACCTCTGTTAATGTACTGTGAAATTTCCACTGGGCATCACTTATTTAGAAAGTATAACACAGGCCGATAACCAGTCAAATCTAGCTGTGTCAGAGTTTACCTTCCCTTCTTTTCTATCTTTTCCTCTATAGAATTGAATAAATAAAAGCACTCACCAGTCACTTTGTTTCCCTGGTCTTGCCAAAGAGCCTTTTGTTTGTCAGTGGCTTTTGTTACATTGGCCCTCCTGTTCGGATCACTAACTTGTTTGCAGTAGGTTCTTCTGGTTAATTCGATTTACCAGAACCAAGGTTAGGATTTTAATGTCTTTTTTGCTTGTTTTCCCCTTTACTGTTGAAAAATCATTCTACATCTATATTCCCAAATCCCTAATGTCTGCTCCTTCTACTGCTAGAAAGGAAATAACGTGGAGAATTTAGTTCCTTTAGTATTCGCCTCTTAGAACACAATATACACCCAGCCTTGAATTCTACTTAGAGCCCCAGCATCCCTAGTCCTGGCCCTATCAAAGTAAGAACTCTTAATTTGAATTAGTCATCTTAATTTGAATGCTCTGAAGTGTCTTCAGTAGTGCAGAGTGAAAGCAGTAGTGAAAATGAAATGTCTTTGATGTGAAAGAGTATGTAAAGTAAGCACATAACATATAGTATAGCCCTTCATCCTTCATTTCATTTCCTTTTAGATTCTAAATCTCATTGGCATTAAACAGTAGAGTTATAGAAAGTATTTCTACAGAACTGAATATACTTAACCATATGTTTTTAACCATATTTTTTAACACTAGAAATCTCGTCTGATTTAAATCTACAAATACATCAATAATTTATATTAATAAAGAGGGATTTGTTTTTATCCATTTATTTTCTTTTCCTAGTATTTATTTCTATCATGAATTTATAATATTTCAAAAAGCTGTTTCCACATCATTGTTACTGTTGCATTATTAATGTAGACATCACTGATTCCTCTTTATGAAATTGATTAAGGTAAGAAGGTATCATGTATAAACCAGAAACATACATAATCTATAGCCAAGAAATTTAACCAGTGCACCATCAGTTTCCCACTTTTTAACCAAAGTTGCTTGAGAAAGGAAATTTGACCACATTTTCATCATTAGGTAGTTTGAAACTAAGAAATGCCACATGGAAATGGGGCAGCAGTTAAAATCTTGGAATCTGCAGTGCTTTGCTGACATAAGAGGGAAAGGAGCTTCATCAGTATTGTCTTGTTAAACCTACAGTTCACCCATAATATGGATGGGAAATCAAGCCATTTCTATAAGAGGTCCACCTGAAGTCTACCAAATGGTTTGTTGCTGAGTCCATTGTTTAGTAGCTCCTGAACTCATTGAGAGTTTTCTAGACAAGAAGAATAGATTTGGAAATAACCAGCCCATTGTGGGGCAATCTGATGGATGGATGGATAGTATCTTAGGAATGTATAAGAAAGAAATGTCTGGGTATTTCTAGAAAGGTTGGACATGTTAATAGCTTTAATATTACAGTAGGATAGTTGCCAAATGTTCTTACTCAACCCTTACTTGTCTCATCTTTGCTATTGCTTATGCTTGCTTATAAATTGAACAAATGGGCTTCCCTAGAAACTATCAGATGATAAAAGATGCTACAAAGTTTAACACCTAAAACAGAGTTTTCTTTATAGAATGAGAGTGTAAAAATAAAAATTTGAGTGGAGGGGGAAGCAAAAGAGTTGTTTTTCCTGAGTCTCTGTGGAAAAATTTGTTGCCTTTTCTCAAATAAATTTTTGTTGTAGACAGAGTGCAATTATCTAGCCCTATTAGAGACTTTCCAGAATACATAACCCCATAATTTTAGAACCCACTCCTATTAATTATAGTAAATTATAGAAAATTAATTATAGCAATTATTAGTAAATTGCTGTGTTTATATAAAGGTAACATGTTACTTCCAGAAACAGTAGTCCAAAGGGTGTTAACTTTAAAGGTGGAGATTTCAGGCACTGTGATAACCAGATATTAAGAATTACGTTTACCAAGGGTATTTATCTGTAGTTTCCATATTATGCCGTGTGTAACTATTGCCTGTTCTGTCTTCAGGCTGTCTCTTTCTGCTCTGACTGCAAAATGAGAATAACTAGAATGATGGTTATTTTAGTAAGTTATTTTGTTGTTTGAAATCCCAACTGAATGACACTATTCATTTGCACATTATAAATAAAAATGGTAGGTCAAATGATAGAAAAATATAGTATAAGTAACAGGATACATGATTTTTCCATTTTTATGGGTCCCCAGAACCCTTTAAGAATCTATTAATTTTTATTTTATTTTACTTATTTTATTTTATTTTTGAGACAGTCTCACTGTGTCTCCCAGGCTGGAGTGCAGTTGCGCGATCTCCACTCACTGAAAGCTCTGCCTCCCAGGTTCACACCATTCTCCTGCCTCAGCCTCCCGAGTAGCTGGGACTACAGGCGCCCGCCACCATACCTGGCTAATTTTTTGTATTTTTAGTAGAGACATGTTAGCCAGGATGGTCTTGATCTCCTGACCTCATGATCTGCCCACCTCAGCCTTCCAAAGTGCTGGGATTACAGGCCTGAGACACTGCGCCGGTGAAGAATCCATTAATATTAAATCAAGAGACTTTCTTCCCAGAAAAAATTCACTACACACGGTATTGATATAGTTTCCCACTGAACTCCCGAAACCCCAGTCTCTGAATCAAGTACCCACTGACCTCGGGTTAAGAACATCTGCATAAATTCCATCTGTCTTGTCTAATAGACTAGTCAATAGCCACATGTGGCTATTTAAATTTAAATTTAAATTCAATTCCCGAGTCTCACTATTCACGTTTTAAATGCTGAACCGCCACATATGCTTAATAGCGTTGTTGGACAGAGTAGGTGTAGAGCATTTTCTTCATCACAGAAAGTTATGTTGAGCAGCATCAGGTTATGATTTTAACATAGCCTGTTTGTCTTATCATTATATTTATTTATGTGTATGTGTTTATATAGAAATACATAGTTTGAAAACCCAGTATAGATATTGTAAAAAAAAAAAAAAAATCAGTCTCTTTTAGGCACCAAATACAAATCTATTGCTAAAACATATGTTTGACTAAAAGTAACGCAGCAGGCTAACTTAGCTAGGCCTTCAGGACTGTTGTAGGATCATTTGTTTTTTATCTTTTGTCTCAGTTGCATTCTCCATAGTGGTAGTTCCAAATCTTTCCCCCTTTTTTTAACCCTTGTCTTGGGTTAAATATGGATGGAGCTTATCTCATATGCTTAGAAAACTGAGGCTATCCATATAAATCCCCTCACTTTCCTTTATGTCTATTATCAAAAATTTCCTTGTGTTTTCTCCCTTTTCTCTTAATTTAATGTTCTGCAGAAATGGCAAAGTGATGAACAGAGTGCAAAAGCCTTAGAATTTCAACAGTATAGTCAGGACCTAAGAGTAGATAGCTGGGAAGTAGGCTTATTCTGTTTTATTGAAAGTGATGGCAAAAACCACAATTACTTTTGCACAACCTAACCTGGGCTTCACTCTTGTGTGATTTAATTCTTTATATCTGTGTTGGGGCCCTAGAATGTGTATTTTGAATTAATCCATAGGAATTGCTAATAGATATCCGTGCATATGATGCCCATCTCTCTTCATCCTCAAACATAAAACCATTCTCATTATTACCAGGATTAGTAATAGGAACTAACCTATAATTGAGCATGTGTCAGACACTCATGTGCTTTACATTGATTTCCTTGTTTAACACTTAGAACAATCTCTGTTGGGTGGAACACTCTGTCAGGTGGACATTTTGATTAATTCATTTTATGTTGTGGAAACAGGCTAAGAGAGGTTAAAATAAATAGGGTTGGTTAATGGAAAGTAATGGGACCATGATTCCTCCAGCCTTGACTAAAGTCATCTGACTTTTCTCTCCTCCTCTCCATTTTTTAAAATTATGGTTAAAAAAAAATATATAACATGAAATCTATCCTCTTCACAAATTTTTGAATGTACACTAGTATTAAGTATATATACATTATTGTACAACAGATCTCTAGAACTTTTTCATCTTCCATTACTGAAATTCCATACTCATGAAACAGTAATTCCCCTTTTCCCCACTCTCCCCAGCCCTGGCAACCACCATTCTACTTTCTGCTTCAGTAAGTTTGACCACATACCTCATATAAGTAGAATCGTGTAGGTCGTTTTCCTTCTGTGACTGGCTTATTTCTCTTATAATATCTTCAAGGTTCATTCCTTTTTAAGGCTGAATACTATTCATTGTATTTAAATACTATATTATCTTTGTCCATACATCTACTATTTCTACCTCTTGGCTATTCTGAGTAATGCTTCAATGAACATAAAAGTACAATTATTTCTTTGAGATCTTGTTTTCAGTTCTTTTGGATAAATAACCAGAAGTGTGACGGCTGGCTCATATGATAGTTCTATTTTTAATTTTTTGAAGAACCTCCAAATTGGTTTTGATAGCATAAGGTGCATCACTTTACATTCCCACCAACAGTACACAAGGTTGTCAGTGTCTCTACATCCTTGCCAACACATGTGACTTTCTGGATTTTTTTTAATAATGGCCACCTTGGGAGGTACAAGATGATATCTCATTGTGGTTTTGATTTCCATTTCCCTGGTGATTAGCACCTTTTCATATACCTATTGGATGTTCGTATGTCTTCTTTGAAGAAATGTCTATTCCAGTCCTTTGCTTATTTTTTAATCTGGTTTATTTGGGCTTTTTGCTATTGAGTTGTAGGTTTTAATATACAGTTGACCCTTGAACAATTCGGGGATTAGGGTCACCAGCTCCCTGCCCAGTCGAAAAATTTTTTTTTTTTTTTCTTTTTTTTGAGACGGAGTCTCGCTCTGTCGCCCAGGCTGGAGTGCAGTGGCCGGATCTTAGCTCACTGCAAGCTCCGCCTCCCGGGTTTACGCCATTCTCCTGCCTCAGCCTCCCGAGTAGCTGGAACTACAGGCGCCCGCCACCGCGCCCAGCTAGTTTTTTGTATTTTTTAGTAGAGACGGGGTTTCACCGTGCTAGCCAGGATGGTCTCGATCTCCTGACCTTGTGATCCGCCCGTCTCGGCCTCCCAGAGTGCTGGGATTACAGGCTTGAGCCACCGCGCCTGGCCGAAAATCTTATATATAACTTTTTACTCCCTCAAAATGTAACTACTTGGAGTCTACTGTTGACTGGAATGTACCAGTCAATTCACATGTATTTTGTATGTATTTGTATATACCGTATAGAATATATACCGTATTTCTAACAATAAAATAAGCTAGAGAAAAGAAATTTTTTTAAAAACATAAGGAAGAGAAAATATATTTACTACCCATGAAGTGGAAGTGCATCATCATAAAGGTCTTCATCCTCATTGTCTTCCGATTGAGTAGGCTGAGGAGGAGGATGGATTGGTTGTGCTGTTTCAGGGGTGGCTGAGGCTGAAGATATGGACAAGGTGGAAGGGGAGGCAGGAGAGATGGGCACACTAGATATAAACTTCTATTGAAATAAATTCCTAAGTGGATGTGCATAGTTCAAATTCTTGTTTTTCGAGGGTCAGCTGCATGCTGGATATTAATCCCTTTTCATTGACTCAGAGCAGCCTGTGGGAGGCTTAGCTTCAGTGCAAATGGGATTTCAGGGCACCACACCTGAGGTCCTCTTGTCAATTATGCTCATGGCAGCAGGAGCTTTGAATGGCGCATTTCCATGGTCATTACACCTACTGAATCAGGATCTGCAGTTTAACAAAACCTCCAAGTGATTTATGTGCTCACTGAAGAACTTTGAGAAGCGCTTCCCTAGAATAATAATTTGACACTTTGAGGGTCTTCCCCAGAATCAATAAAAATGTTAATAATCAGCATAGAATCTCCTCAAAAATTCACCTTCCTTGGAATGGTGTTTTTTTACAGTTCATTTGAACAGAGTTGCTGTTCAAAGTGAGAACTAGAGCAGATAATTTGTTGTTAATGTGTAACACATGTGCAAAGTGGATCTGGGACCAAACCAAAATTTCCAAGATGTTTGCCTCTTTGCTAAAAGGAGATAGGATAGATGTGATTTACTTCCTTTTGTATTTTAGGGTTCAAGGTCCCTGTGGCAGAGGATTATATATTTCTGTATCTATTGTCTTTTGTTGTTGGTGGTGGTTTTTTGGGGTTTTTTTTTGTTTGTTTGTTTTGGGTTTTTTTGTTTTTTGATAACAAGTCTCACTCTGTCACCCAGACTGGAGTGCAGTGACACAGTCTCAGCTCACTGCAACTTCTGCCCCTTGGGTTCAAGCAATTCTCCTGCCTCAGCTTCCCAAGTAGCTGGGACTGCAGGCGCCCACCACCATGCCCGGCTAATTTTTTTGTGTTTGTAGTGGAGATGGGGTTTCACCATGTGGCTGGGCTGGTCTTGAACTCCTGACCTCAAGTAATCCACTCACCTCAGCCTTCCAAAGTGCTGGGATTACAGGCATGAGCCACTGCACCCAGCCTCTATTGTCTTTAACATGGAGTAAGATATAAATGTGACACTTGCAGTGACAGCTGGAAGTAATCTGTCAGACAAATCTTACTGAATTATGTTTGCTGGTCCATTGCTCAGTAATTTAGAGATTCTCTGTTGGACAGAATGACTATCAAATAAGCCTTGAAACAAGGCCATGTCACCTAATTTAGGGACTTTTCCTTAGGTTTAAAATACCCACACTGTTACATGATCAAGATATTCACACAATCCTCGTGTTATCATCCTCTGAACCACTGATTTCCAGGCAGTGGTCTAGGGACTACTTGGTAAAAATTACATTTTCTAAGTCTACAGTAAGGTCTTGAAGTCAGTATTTTTAAAAAAGCTCTCCAGGTGATAAAACTCAAATTTGGAAACCACTGCTCTTAGCTAAAATATATTCAGGATTCAGGTCTATCTCACATAAACATCCTCTGGTAGAGTGGTATTACTTACTCTGAATTCCAAATGCCACTGTTGCTTGCTTACTAGGGAGTATACTTACATGAAGAGTGAAAAAAGAATTCAAAATTTTCAAATTAAATGTAACATACTTTTATTACTCTCAGCAGTATTTATTATCTTAGAATTCAATGTAATTTTTACATCATTGCTTGTTATTTACTAGTGGGCCTGTTATACCAAGGCCCATAGCACTAAACATCTGGCTGTAAATATAGTTGAACTACCCTCAATCACAGGCAGAGAAAGTTCCTCTAAAGACAGCCACAGGTGTTCCCTGAAACAGGACTTTCCTAGAAACTGAGTACCTTTGGTCCATTATTTATTCTTTCATGTCTTCATTCAGCAAATACTTATCAAATACCAGCCATTCGATAACTATTTCAGCTATTCCAGGCCACTGGATTCTTTTTTTATTTATTTTTATTTTATTATTTCTTTTCTTTCTTTCAAGACGGAGTCTTGCTGTCACCCAGGCTGGAGTGCAATGGCATGATGTCGGCTCACTGCAACCTCCCCCTCCTGGGTTCAAGCAGTTCTCCTGCCTCAGCCTCCTGAGTAGCTGGGATTACAGGCTTGCACCACCATGTCCTGCTAATTTTTGTGTTTTTAGTAGAGACGGGATTTCACCGTGTTGGCCAGGGTGGTCTCAAACTCCTGACCTCGTGATCTGCCCACCTCGGCCTCCTAAAGTGCTGGGCTTACAGGTATGAGCCACCACACCCAGCCAGGCCACTGTATTCTATACCAGCTGTATGAGAATAAGTAAGACTTAGTCCTTGACCTTAAGGAGTTCACAGACTAGCATAGTAATAGAGGTATACATGTAAATAATTAATTACAACAAAGATATTTGTTCTTGTTGGGCATGGAGAGATGGGGTGGGCCAAGCCCACAGGAGAACCTGGAGAGGGGCCTGGCAGACAGAACAGTACAAATGCATCACATAAGACACCAGTCTGTGCTGCCCTTATCTATCAGACATAAAAGGAATATCTAACTTCTGAACAGATCAAGTGACTACATTTAAAATATAATTCATTATCCTTCCCTGCTATAAGACAAACAAAACCTGCTTCTGTACATGTATTCCTTGACTGGTGACTGGCACTTCATTTTGTGCTGTCTCCCCAGCCAGGAACATGGGAGGCTTCTCCTTCACTCCCTGTAGCCATACAGTAATCAAGAACTGTACATTTAACCTCTATCCCTCTTCTCTCCTCTATCCACTGCTATTGTTGCTGCCTCAGACAAGCCCTCAGGCTTAGACACTGCAGTAGTTTCCCAACTGGTCTCCCTAGATTGAGATCTGCCTCTTTCCAGTCCATTCTTGTATCAGTTTAGAACATAAGTGGCTTTACTTCCTGTAGGAAATGATCTAAACTCTTATGTATTGGTTAGGAGTGCTGACACGTAAGCAAGACTGCTTGGATTCAAACCCTGGCTTCATCACTTGATAGCTGCAGGCAGGTCATTTCACCTCTCACACCCTCAGTTCCTTCATCTGTAAAACAGGGGTGGAAGTGGAATCTCCTTCATAGGGTTATTGTGAGGGTTGAGTTAATAGCGTACATGTGACGTTGTTAACAATGCCTGGCACAAAATAAATACACAATGATTATGTTAATCATAGTGGGGTAGCGGGTTAATTCAGTATACATGTCAGGTAAATAAAGTCAACTAGAACTTACTTTGCCGTCTAAGGGCTAACAACCTGAAGTGGGGCAAAGAAGACGAAGAGATAAACAAATTGCTCCGTATGATCAATGCTGTTATAATTTTGAGCAAGGTGCCAAAAAATCATTTGGGAATCAGAAAACTATAAAATCTTTTTATCTAAAAATGTTCTATTAAAACTTATTTTCTGGCTGGGTGCAGTGGCTCACACCTATAATCCCAGCACTTTGAGAGACCGAGGTGGGAGGCTCACTTAAGTTCAGGAGTTTGAGACCAGCCAGGCCGGCGAAACCTGGTCTCTACTGAAAATACAAAAATTAGCCAGGCATAGTAACCTGTAATCCCAGCTACTCGGGAGGCTGACGCAGGAGAATCGCTTGAACCCGGGAGGCGGAGGTTGCAGTGAGCTGAGATTTTGCCCCCGCACTCCAGCATGGGCAACAGAGTGAGACTCTGTTACATAGTAACTCAAGCCGGGAAATACAACTTAATACCTCCCAAACCACAAGTTTCTCATGCATGAAATTTGCATAGTCATGATTTTGTTTCTAGACCTTTGCAGTAACCACAGGCAGTTTGGTTCTGGTATGTGTGAATATTTAGGTCCATTCTCTTAGGAATAATTTGAAAAAAAAGAAATTGAGCATTAGACATACAAAAGGGAAAAACAGATGAACCACAGAGGAATAATAGAGAGATTGCAATAAAGCCTTGGGAAAAAATAAGGAAAATTATGGAGATGAACTGTACTCTAGCGATTTTTGGACAATGTGGGCCATTGAGATTTGTATAAGAATTACTATGGGGTATCATGGAGACTGAAGGACATTGGCAGAATACATATAAATACAAAGTAGCTTATAAATGTATATATATAAATTCACAGCACCAAACATACATACTAAAGAAGAAACAGTTGGAGAAATGCCATTTGGTACAGGGAGCAGAATAGCATAGTGTTTGAGTTTAGGCTCAACTCGTAATGTTTAGGCTACTGACTAACATTTTGACTTTGAAAAGTTAGTTAAGTTTTCTAAATATTAATTCTCTCATCTGGAAGATTGGATAATAAGATAATTAGAATTAATTAGGAAAATGTCCTAATACACTTTGCAGGTTATTTGCAAATAGCAAGTAGCTGATAAATGTTAGTTATGCTGTTGATGATGATTATAAATACCATAGGCTTGTTTTCAGCAGTCAAACCAGTAAATTTCTATATATCTCAACTAAATTTGTGGAAAGGATGTAATATAGTATTTGTTATTTCCTACACGGCAGGTAATATTTACTAATATTACCTTTATTTAGAATATGCTGCCTTTTGTAGCTATATACTAGTGGATGTAAAATACTATCATAGAGTTTCGTAAGTATATTACTTATCTCTCTTTCCCCCATTCTGTTTTTCACATTTGAGTTTAAATTCCTACGAAAGTTAACCTACTACTAAAAAATATAACCTACAACTGAAGAACTATAGAAATTCCAGAACTCCTTGATTTCATTACCTAATTTAATAAATACAGTAATTGATAACACCAGTTTTGTTAATAGTGCTTCTAAAGGGCTTATGTATTTTAAATAGTCTCCCTGCTGTCATGTATATCCTATGTGTTCTCACCTTATCTGATATTAATTTTGTGAACAAGGATAAACAGTTTGATTTAGCATACTTTAATGTGACTAGAGTATGTTTGAGTGATGTATTAGAAGCCCTCTTCTATGGGACATCTTTCTTCTCCAGCTCAGTTAAGTGACTCCCCCAACCCCTGCTCCTGTAAACCCTGTACATTCTCCATCTCTTTATATTTTTTACTTGTACCTTCAAACAGACTATGAGCAGTTTAACCTTGGTGGCAATGACCATATCATACAACATTGAGCATCTCAGTAGATAGTCAGTTGATTTTTGTTAAGTTAATGAATGAATGCTGCCCTCTTACATTGCTTATATAATCCTTTTATTTATTTTTTTTTTTTTTGAGACAGAGTCTTGCTGTGTCACCAGGCTGGAGTGCAGTGATGCAATCTCTGCTCACTGAAACCTCCACCTCCTGGATTCAAGCGATTCTCCTGCCTCAGCCTCCTGAGTAGCTAGGACTACAGGTGTGCACCACCACACCCAGCTTATTTTTGTATTTTTTTAGTAGAAACGGGGTTTCACCATGCTGGCCAGGATGGTCTCGATCTCTTGACCTTGTGATCCACCCGCCTCTGCCTCCCAAAGTGCTGGGATTATAGGCGTGAGCCACCACACTTACATAATTCTTAAACCATGGTCACCAGTATACCAGTGACCGATTCAATTAATTCATTAATTAAGAATGCTTTTAAAAAGAAGATAAAGTAAGAAAAATAGGAAACTTTTTTTTTTTTAACAGAGTCTCGCCCTGTCACCCAGGTTGGAGTGCAATGGCGCCATCTAGGCTCACTGCAGCCTTTACCTCCCAGGTTCAAGCAACTCTTCTGCCTCAGCCTCCCCAGTAACTGGGATTACAGGCACACGCCACCAAACTCGGCTAATTTTTTGTATTTTTAGTAGAGACGGGGTTTCACCATGTTGGCCAGGCTGGTCTTGAACTCCTGACGTCGTGATCCTCCCACCTCGGCCTCCCAAAGTGCTGGGATTACAGGTGTGAGCCCCCGCACTTATATAATTCTTAAGCCATGGTCACCAGTGTACCAGTGACTGATTCAATTAATTCATAAATTAAGAATGCCTTTAAAAAGACGATAAAGAAAAGAGTAGGAAACTTTAATGGGAGAACTAATATTAACCTAATTCTAAAAATTTGTCTGTGGCATAGTTTTTGGGTCTTTCTTTCTGAAGAAAGTTCTTTTCTTTCTGAAGGTTGCCTGCCCTTCTGCAAATGCCAGAGGCCTTACCCTAGTTTGTTTACCCCAGTTTCCTGATTACTAACTACTAAATAGCCTGTATAAGGTGACAGGTCTAGACGTCCACTCTGGCAGACTAAAGGAGGCTACTGTCACAACTGGCTGTGGTTTTAGGCTCTGAAATGAGAGACATAGACTTTACACACTTCAGCTCTTAAAGATACTGTAGATGATGTTAGGAACAGGCATAATATAGACAGGAAAAATGTTTACCACATTACATATGTCTAGTGATTGAGCAGTCATCTATGTTCACAGAAGCCTGAATACATACTTGTATGATAGGCAAATGATAAACATAAATCAACATAGAAAATTGCCATGAGGGCCACCTAGCACATACTGTGTCTACCCAGTGTGAGAGCTTTGTTCTTCTTTGTGACAAATAATCAAGAAACAGGAAAGAGTTTGCAGGTACGACGGGAAGCAGCTTAAAAGACAGGCCTGGCATCATCTGTAGCCTTAATGTATACCATTTACTTCCCTTGGTGTGATGATTTTCAGCCGTAGGTCACAATTGAGCCTTAGAACCTTAACCCAGAGTGTTGCAGCCTTCCCCCTTGCAAGTACCCCAGGAATTGCTGCCATTGGCCAGCGTCCAAGAAGAAGGCTTGAACAGCTGCCCTGACAAATGGGTTTCCCCTATTCAAGCAAGCAAATGAGGAGTTTGAGCTGCTTTGCAATACTCCCTGCCTCTGGGCTGCAAATGCTGTTTAAAATAATAATAAAGTATCCTACTCTCTAGCACTATGTATTTTTCCTTTTGGAGACATGTAAATATCTTTAGGATGTTTTTAATGCAGGAGGTGGGAAATCATCCATATGAAGAGTTGGTTTCAGCTTTTCTTTCTTTTTTTTTTCTTTTGGTCTCTTCCAGACAGTAAGGATTGTATCCTGGAGCCGCTTTCCCTGCCAGAAAGTCCAGGTGGCACCACCACTTTAGAAGGTTCTCCATCTGTGCCTTGTATTTTCTGTGAAGAACATTTTCCTGTGGCTGAACAAGACAAACTTCTGAAGCACATGATTATTGAGCATAAGATTGTCATAGCTGATATCAAGTTAGTTGCTGATTTCCGAAGGTAAGTTTTGTTTTTGTCCTTAAAAGAATTAAATTTGACCAGGTGTGGTGGCTCATGTCTGTAATCCTAGTACTTTGGGAGGCCAAGGTGGAAGGATCACCTGAGGCCAGGAGTTCAAGATGCCAGCTCTAAAAAAAATTTTTTTAAATTAGCTAGGCTCAATGACATGCACCTGTAGTTCCAGCTACTTGGGAGGTTGAGGCAGGAGGGCTGCTTGCACCCGGGAGTTCGAGGCTGCAGGGAGTTATGGTTATACCATTGCGCTCCAGCCTGGGTGACAGAATGAGACCCTGTCTCTTAAGAAAGAGAATTAAATGTATTGTTTATTAAAGGAGTGGCATAATCTATAAATAAAATAATTCCTATACAAATATGAAAATTCATATTCATTTTCAGGTTTCTCCTTACACTTAAAAAAGAACGTTACAACTCTTTTGTACTTCTGAGATTTTTTTGTTTTTGTTTTTGTTTTTGTTTTTTGAGACAGAGTTTCACTGTTGTCAGCCAGACCAGAGTGCAGTGGCACGATCTCAGCTCATTGCAACCTCTGCCTCCCATGTTCAAATGATTCTCTTGCCTCAGCCTCCCAAGTAGCTGGGATTACAGGCACCTGCCACCATGCCCAGCTAATTTTTGTATTTTTAGTAGAGATAGAGTTTCACCATGTTGGCCAGGCCTGTCTCGAACTCCTGAGCTCAGGTGATCTGCCCGCCTCGGCCTCCCACAGTGCTGGGATTAGTCATGAGCCACTGCACCCAGCCAACTTCTTTTAGACTTTAAAAAATATCTTTGCATTATTTTTCTTGCATCTGTAAGTTTGAGAATATCACATACTAATGGTTTTTTTTTTTTTTTTTTTTTTTTTTTTGAGACGGAGTCTCGCTGTGTCGCCCAGGCTGGAGTGCAGTGGCCGGATCTTGGCTCACTGCAAGCTCTGCCTCCCGGGTTTACACCATTCTCCTGCCTCAGCCTCCCGAGTAGCTGGGACTACAGGCGTCCGCCACCTCGCCCGGCTGGGTTTTTTTTTTTGTATTTTTTTTAGTAGAGACGGGGTTTCACCGTGTTAGCCAGGATGGTCTCGATCTCCTGACCTCGTGATCCACCCATCTTGGCCTCCCAAAGTGCTGGGATTACAGGCTTGAGCCACTGCGCCTGGCCACTAATTTATTTTCTCTAAAGAGATGAACTTTCCAAAGAGTAGGTAATACCCCCTTTGCAGCATTCCATGACATTGTAGATCTTATTGATGTCTCCCAGATTATGTCTCATGTTTTAGGCCATAGACATTCTCTGAGTGGGTCCTTCCAGTAATTCCAGAATAGACTTGGCAACAGGACACTGAAAAGGCAGTGTTTGGGAATGGGATCCTTGGATCCTTTCAAGCCGAAAGGATATTGCCCAAACAAATCTCAGTTTAAGTGTTGTGATGAGGTTGATTCCTTTTATCCCAATTTATAATTTCTGGAAGTAGTTGTCGAAGAGAAATACCTTCCCTATACAGTTACTGAAAGCATTAAATTTGGTGTATCTGGTAACATCCCATTTTGAGGTATTCTGTCCTGATTTCCCCATAAAACATTGTAGTAGCCCAGACATTCAATACCCCTGCATCTAAACTCTGTTTCTCCCAGGCCATATAAAACACTCCTAGCAAACAACTTCTTTCTCACGATAGGTCTTGCAGAACAGCAAGCTGTATTATTAAGAGCTGACTATGAAAGTAGGCAACCTGGGGTTGAGTGCAGGTTTTCACACTTCCTAATCTTGTGATTTCCTGCAAGCTGCCTAACTACTCTAAGCATTGGTTTTTTCATCTATAAAATGAGGGTAACACCAGCCCTCACGGTTATTGAATATTACATAAAACAAAGTATGGAATGTGAGGGCGATCTGGCTGCGACATCTGTCACCCCATTAATCGCTAAGGTTGATTCAACTGATCTGGCTGGCTAAGTGGCTGTCCTCTTCCTCCCTCACCACTCCGTGTTCATGCCTCTCAAAGCTGTGTTCTCAAAGAGGACAACCATCCCTGCTAGAAGAGGACCAGTCTTTGGTCAAGGTATACGAGTAGCTGCGCTTCCCTGCTGGAACCTCCAGACAAGCTCTCAAGTCCATTTGTAGGAGAACATAGGGTAGTCAAGCTTCCAAGATTCCAGACACATCCAAATGAGGTGCTGCATGTGGCAGTCTGCCTTTCTTTTAAAAAAAAAAAAAAAAGAAAGAAAAAGAAGAATAAGAGTATGTGTAGCATCTGCTAGTGCCTGAGACATAATGTGTACCTGATAAGTATTAGATAAAATGCAAAATTTTATTTGTATTTTTATTACCAAAGGTATATTTGAAATCTTAGTTTTCCACAACTATTGTTTGAGTCTTCTGTTTGTATTCATGCTAATCTAAAAACCTAATTATCATTTGTAAAATGTAGCTTTTGAGAAAATTTCATTCAAGGTTCTACATAATCTAAACTTTTGGAAGATGGTTTAAGTTGGTATAGCCAGCATACCCACAGAGGTAATGATAACTGTTCTCTAGCCTTCATCTTTGTCCTTATGTTCTTCCCGCTGCCTAGCACCAATACTGAATATTTACTGTGTGCCTTCTGTGTATGTTGCCTTATATCGACTCAGCACTACTATTTTTGAATACATTTTGGTGTTGCCTTATCAGGGAGCAGAGATAGGAGGAGAGTTAATTGAGTGATATATGTTGCCAACTGGTAAAATAAACTAATTCCTTACATGCTTTCGTAGGACATACTCTCTGCTCCTCATTATCATTTGTTATTCTTTATTCTCAATTAAAATATATGTGTGTGTATGTCTTCATTCTCGGAGTATTCTGGGAGCTTTGTTATATATGCAACCCAGTTATATGTAGTTAGATCTGTTGATTTTGTTTGAGACACTTCTTAGGGTAGAGATCTTCTAATTCATACTCAACCACTGAAAGAAATATTACATGGGTTATTCTTTCCCAAGGCTTCTATTAGTCAGCTTTTCTTTAATGCAAAATCTTTATTTTTCTTTTCGAGTCCTGGCTGGAGTGCGGTGCCACGACCTCGGCTCAGTACAACCTCCGCCTCCCTGGCTCAAACAATCCTCCCACCTCAGCCTCCCGAGTAGCTGGGACTACAGGCCTGCACCACTACCCCTGGCTAATTTTTTATGTTTTTAAATTTTTGTGGCTTCACCATGTTGCCCAGGCTGGTCTAGAACTCCTGGGCTCAAGTAATCCACCCACCTCGCTCTCCCAAAGTGTTGGGATTACAGGTGTGAGCCATCGTGCCTGGCCATGAAACTATTCTTTTATTCCCTTTTATCATATAAACACAAATTGTCCTTCAGGAATTGCAGAAGAATATTATTAACTACCAGTGGTAATTGAATAGTTTAAGATTTTTCTTTCTCCTCTGCCACTGAAGTATGTGAGGAATGTCTGAATCAGAGTTTGTATTCTCCATTGTGCATATGTATCATAGTTAAGTAGCTCTATTTGTACTAATCAATCTGTCTATTTGTATCATTGTTACTAATGTCATTGTCCTATTATCCATACGTGGGCAAGAAAATTGAATTATTTACTAGGTCTTGGGACTTAGGAGTCAGTAATTAAGTGTTGGGATTATTCATGCTTTAAATGCAGATATACAGTAAAATGGATGCTTTAATTAAAAAGAAAAGGATGCATATCTGATATAAGTACTTTCTAAAGCGTATCATTAACATGTATTTGAAATATGGATACCTAGATTTTCCTTGTCAGCTGTCCTTCTAATTAAGTAAAATTTGCACTCTCAGCAAGTAAAAATGTGATTAATTCTAATTAATCAGGCATATATCTGAGTAAACTCTGTTGCTTTTAAATACCTTTGACTATATCCAGTCTTCTTTAGATAATAACCTCCTACTACTTAAGGAAACTAAAAATTCCTCTCCCAAACAATCCAAGTATTGATTGTTATGATCAAAATTAAGTTGGAATCTTCTCAATATCATGTAACTTGTTTCTAATTTTAGAAGACAAGATATAAGGTATAGGGTTGGGAGGAGGGAACATGAGAGGTTCAGTTGGCATGAACACATTCACTCAGAACTCAAGAGGAATTGTTACTTCTGAGTACATAAGTAATAAAAGTGGTAATAAGAGATGGCCTTACCTGGTGGTTTGCAAGAAGTAAGCTATAAGTTTTCATGCTATATTTGTTTATTTATGAAACAAAATAACAATAAAACTTCCTGGGGCAGAAGAAATAAAAACAAAAATAAAAATCTTTCCATTGAGTCCATTTAACATAGTTATTTATACTGAGCTATTTGCTAGCTTTATTCAGTAGATAAAATTGCTCTGGAAAATAAATGTTAACCTCTTATTTCTTACCCTTTTTTATATTAAATTCCACACATTCACTGCTACTTAATTAACAACCATATTTCAAACCTTTTTGCCTATGTCAATAACCATACCAATTGCAGGGGGCTGGGCAGGCAAGATATTGCAACAGAATTTTTTGTGAGACAATTCCATGAGATGATTTGAAGTTTCTTTGGAAGAAAAAAAGTATTTGCTGATGACCTAGTAATTATTTTTATGGATTTTTAATGAAGTCTGAAATACTTTGATAACTTATCCAAATAGAGTTCCTACCACATGTTATTTCTTAGTGGCCTTTATATATTGAGTAGCTGCAATTGTAGCTTTCAGTAAACTAGAGAAGTAGGAAAAATACAGAAGAGAAGTACTAAGTGATCTCTTAAATTTGAACAATATGTTCTAGTGAGTGGGAAAAAATGCCACAAGAAGCATGTACTGAAGATCTGCTATCTTTATGCTATCACTCAGTTGATTACAATTTATCTGAATGCCCATACCATCTGAAAGGAAACGTATATATTGACACTTCTTAATTATAAGCTTAAAAACCACTATTATGTGTTTAATGACTAGGATGTTTCTTTACTCAAATTTAGACGTAGGTCAAAATATATGTTGTTGTTGATGTCTGTAGTATACCACAGTAAGATATGATGCCTAATTTTACGTTTAATTTGTATGGTGGTTTATGGTTATATTTTACTTTGTAACAGATTTTTTTTTTCTGATGTTGTTGTCACCCAAGTTTTGGTTAGGAAGAGACCACTCAAATGACAACTTTGTTCCTCTTGTACTAACCTATTGCCTGCTTTATCCCATGGAAAACACTTCCTATTTGAGGAGGGCAACTGAGGTTCTGCTAGACAGAATCTCCCCGTGATTTTAAGTCAGTTGATGTCAGTAATTTCTTCCCTTGTGCATATCACCTTGAAGTAAACTCTGATGGAAAATAAGTATGTCATGTGATTCTTCTCTTCAGACATTAAAGAGACAGTACTCAAACATAGAAGTTTTTGGAGACTGAGACCCACTGACTATTGGAATCAGGCTCCTGTTACCTCTGTAGAGGAACTTCTCTGCACCCTTTCCTACCCGGTTAAGCAATTCCAAAACAGCCCCAAACAGCTGGTGTCAATTTTCAGCCCTTAGGTAGCAATTTAGGAGCAGTTCAGTCTGAGGGCTGCTGTTAAGTAGTATGCCTTTCGGAAAGGGAAAACATTCTCTTTCTCTTCAGACTTCATTTCTGTACTTCTGGTTCTGCCTTGTCGAAAAGCATTCTATGTGACCTCATTGGTCTCTGAGGGGAAAAAATGCTTCAAGTCTCTATTACAACTTTAATAGTAGGGGCTCTTTCCTGTCCCTGCCTTCCCTTTTCTGCATTTCTTGTAGTATTTGTCCCCACATGACACTAGAGGAGCTGTGTTGTAGAAGACTGAGTTTGGCCTTGGAGTCAGAGAGACAAAGTTCACATCTCAATTCTAACATTTTAATTGACCTTGGGCAAGTAAGGACTCATTAAATAGTAGCTGCTAATAATTGTCATTATTGTCACTATCATCATTCTTCTCTTCTACCACGTTAGCCACCTATATGTGCCCTCTGACACTATTAATATAACTATTTTGTCTTTTTCATCAAATGTTTGCTAAAATGTTATTGTTTTTGTTGTGTGTCTCATTATTTCACTGGGATAAACATAAATTCTTCACTACCTTAGTCTTATTTAAATATGTTACTTTTTCTTATAGTAATAATTGTCATATATTAAACACCCAGAATTTTGGACAGTGTGCTTTACATGCATTATTCTATTTAATTATCAATTTATTTTGCATATGAATAAACTGAGTTTCAGAAAGATTAAATAACTTTAAATTCAGGTTCATACCTTTGAATTCAAAGTCCTTGCTTCTCTATTCACCATTGCCTGCCTCTGGGGTGGTAATTAATACATCAACTATGACACTTTGACCACTGTCTTAATTTAAAAAGCAAAACTGCTTCTAGCATAAGATCTGTGCAGATAAGCAAGGAACAGTATTGATTGTCCATTAGGAAAAAAGAAAGTCATTGGCCAGGCACGGTGTCTCTCACCTGTAATCCCAGCACTTTGGGAGGCCAAGGCGGGCAGATAGCTTGAGCTCATGAGTTCAAGACTCGCCTGGGCAACATGACGAAACCCCATCTCTACAAAAAGGAAAATTAGTTGGGTGTCGTGGTGCGTGCCTATAGTCCCAGCTACTGGGGAGGCTGAGGTGGGAGGATGTCTTGATCCCAGGAGGCAGAGGTTGCCGAGAGCTGAGATCACTCTATTGCACTCCAGCCTAGGCAATAGAGCCAGATCTTATCTCAAAAAAAAAAAAAAAAAAAGTCTTTAATAATTCAAAGAGCAGTCTGTTCACGAGGATCCAAGCTCTTACCTGGTCATCTGTTCCACATGGTTTACACAGATACTTTTCTAAGACTGTGAACATTTTCCAAAGTAAAGTAGTCTATGTATTCAAGGAATTATCACTGCCTTTCAACAGGCTGTAGACCCAAAATGGAACCAGTTATATACGACTGACCACTATTCTCCGTTTTGTCTAGAAGATACCATCCAGATAGTTCTCAATGGAGTGGCAACCAGGACTGACGATCCTCTCCTTGGTGTATTCAAGCAATAGCCATAAGGAACCTCCAGAGGGAACTTGGCCTTCCTGTCTTTTGAAGACAGTTGTCTTAGCACCTGGTTCTGCCATGTATAAATTTGATTAATCGTGAAAATAGATGTCTATATTTCAGTTTCGAAGAATAATACATCTTCTCTTCCTGGCATCTCTAATACAGGTTATACTGTGTTCCTTCATCCCTGTCACCACTTTGTAATGGAAAATGTGCTGAGGGGGGAATAAGAAAAGGACTAGGATTTTCATTTTTATTCTCTTAAGCCTCCTCTTGTCTTCTCTTTCCCCTTTTTTCCTCTCTACCATGGGGTGGTGGGGAAAGCAACTAGTAAGGAATGGAAAGATAGAGAGACTAGGAGTAGCCATGTAGGAGACTGAGGAGTACAAGGTGTTGAAGCTGGCCCAGGATGGCTAAGGAAATAATGTCCCAGCCTTTTGTAGGTACTTTTTCTCTATTTATCTGCTGTGATGGATCCAATATGCACTTGCCTACTTCTGAGATTCCTAATATGGAAGCCAGTGAGTTAGCCAAAGATTAGGGTACATCATTTATGTATTTGTGGTTTAAGGCTCAATGGGAGCTTAAGATTGCCATTTTAAGATCTCTTAGAATAAAAGTTAGCACTGTTTTATAAGGAAAGCGTTCACCCCTTACCCATCAAAGTTAACAGTACGGTTGTACAGGAGAAGAAAAACTTACACATGGGATTCTATTTTTATACACTATTCATTGACTTCTTTTTCTTACATATTCTATATTCGTTCAGTGTATTTTTATTTGATGTCAGCTCATGTCATGTTTCTCTCTTTCTCCCAGACCGCTCTGTAGCACAGACTTCTAATACACAAATGCCCTTTCCATAGAGCACCATGGTATTGGAAAATTAATGTTAAGAAAAAAATTAATAACAAAAAGGAGACAAAATGTTGGGAATTGGGGACTACTTAGAGAACTTTACAGGAATCTTCAAACTCTCTTCTTCTTTAAAACATTTACTGTGGACCTATTATATCCAAAACATTCCTAGATGTGCTACGTCAAGCCATTTAAAATGTCCAAATTTCTACTCTTTCCATATTCTTCATCTATTTCAATAAGTCCCATTTCTTTTTTTTTTGTTTTGTTTTGTTTTTGTTTTTGTTTTTTTTGGTTCTTTGGTGTAAGTTACTTGTTTTATCCCTCAGTTGTGTGACCTGATAAATTGGGAGCTATAGAGTCAACCTTTCCTTTTCCTTTCTCTCTATGAAAATAACACTCTCTTCCTGGTACCATTCAATAAATGAGACTGCAATTGCCAATATAAATCTTGTTAGATAAATGGAAAGATGAACCACTTGTTAAATCCTGTCATCTTACTCCCTCTTTCATCACATATGTAGGTCTGGGTGTTAGGCTTTGGTTTTTAATTTAGCTGGTGTGCTGCTTCTAACTCTGCTCATTAGATACAAAAATTGTAAGTTGGGCTATTTTTCCAAAGTCTAAATTTGCCTCATTTCAGACTCAGTGTGGACATATGGAACTTTTCTATCTTATATTATATTGATATTGATTTTAGACTGGTTTCTTACTGCATTATTCTTCTGACCTCTGTTCTTTGGATATATAAGATAACCACTCAGTTTTCTCTTTATTGCAGAGTGTGTGTCATAGCCTATTTAATCATTATTGCATTTTAAAGACACATAAACTTAGATGCGATTTCAGAAAAATTCATTATCACATAAAAATATTTCATTTTAACTTTCCTATATGTCTGTTTATTGAATTTTGGGATAGTAAAGTTTGGTTGTTTTCATGCCCTTACATGGTAATTCCTTTTTATTAAATCTTTATTTGATACTTCTATAATGCTCCACTGCCTTTGTATTCACAAAAAACTGCTAGAAAAGCTGTTTTAAGTTAACATTTGATTTAATGCGTTGGGATAATTGAATGTGCTTATAGATTCCTGTCATTCTAAAGCAAATAGTGTATTGAATCTTCTCATCATTCCTTATTTTGTATTGTTCTAAGGTACATTTTATATTGGAGGAAAAGGTTCACTGAACAGCCTATCACAGATTTTTGTAGTGTGATAAGAATTAATTCCACAGCTCCATTTGGTAAGTGTACATCCTGGCTACCATCTTTTCCCTACAGTATAAAAATTCAAAGGAATAATCTTACTGTCTTATATTAGAATTGCTTTTACTTTCATGATAGAGAAAATTAAATTGATGTGTTTATTTTGCCTAACTCGAATAAAACTAAAACAGTTCTTTGCCAAAGAGATCCTAATAGACACACACATCTGTAATTTTTACGAAATAAGTCCTTCTGGGAAAAAAATGGTAAATATCTTTTGTCTGATTTGTTTTCCTGATCTCTCAACAGAAGAACAAGAGAATTATTTTTTGTTATGTGACGTTTTACCAGAAGACAGAATTCTTAGAGAAGAGCTTCAGAAGCAGAGACTGGTAAGAATTGTTTTTAAAGGGTGAATAGTGTCTTGAAAATACATATAAATACATATAAAATCTTTTTTTTTTCTTCTTTTTTTTTTTACTTTTTGTTATGGAAACTTTCACACAGGTAAAAGAGGAGACAATACAAAAAGGTCTTAAAACAGAAAAAAGTATACACTTGACTGAAAATTAAAGCATTTTATGTTGAAAATGCAGAGAGAATTTTTGGCTTTGTTTTGCTTCCTGGATTATCTCTAAAATAACAACAGAACTTACACATTTTAGTGTAATTTTAGCTGCCTGACACATGCTAGGGTTCAGTAGTCGTGGAAAAATGCCCTCAGCTAAAATTGAGTTGAATTGATTAACCTTTTTTTCTCCCCTTCACTGGAATGTGCTATGCACTAGCGTTTTTTTAATTTCCCTTTATGAATTAAGCATATGGTTTAATCTACATAGTAGCCTTTCTGGTTTTCAGCCTTAACCATAAGCAAGCTAATTTGAAAACCTCAGCATATTTAACCTTTAAAAAAGATGATAGCACATACAAGCATGAAAATTTTTATTTTATTTTATCTTATTTATTTTATTTATTTATTTATTTATTTTTTGAGATGGAGCCTCACTATGTTGCCCAGGCTGAAGTGCAATGGCGCGATCTCGGCTCACTGCAAGCTCCGCTTCGTGGGCTCATGCCATTCTTCTGCCTCAGCCTCCCGAGTAACTGGGACTACAGGCATCCGCCACCACGCCCGGCTAATTTTTTGTATTTTCAGTAGAAACGGGGTTTCACCATGTTAGCAAGGATGGTCTCGATCTCCTGACCTTGTCATCCGCCCGCCTCGGCCTCCCAAAGTGCTAGGATTACAGGCGTGAGCCACCATGCCCAACCGAAAATTTTTATTTCCATTAGTTCATCAGAAAATAATGTTTTTAATTGTTAATTTTGTTTAAAAGCACATGGGTTCTCATCATTTGTAATTTAATCTCGACTATTACTTGAGGTTGACTTGCTGTTCCTTTAGTGATTTCTCATAAATCTTTCTTGTATCTTTGGGCTTGGCTAAATATGTTATAAGAGAGAGATGATTTAAATATTTGTGCTATATCCTCAAGAGATCTAGGAGAAAAATAAATACTATTTACCATAGTCATATAATTTAAGAAAGTCCCTGGAAGCATGTTTTATTTTGTAGACATCCCAAATGATTTTTTATTCCAGTATGGGAAGGTGATACCGATGGATACTGATTTATATGTAAGAAAAGTTATGCTTTTCCTGTACAGCAACAGCAGTAAAGAAACAGGACTTCCTGAGTTTCTCTTCTCTCCTTACAGCAGTGTCTTATGAAATATGTAAAACAAGGGTAAATGTACTATCATGTCTTATGAATGTTATTTGTGTGCACTTATTCGTAATTTTCAATTTACATGAATTTTCTCACTGTTGCTAACCGTGGCCTTAAGAATGATCAAAAGCCATCAAGGATTGATTTATAAGAACTCAAACCCTACTACTTCAGCCATTCTTGTTCTTTAGTATGCAGAATCTTTACCATATGTCTGTAGATGGACTTAGGTCTCTAAAAATACCTACATATACTGCATTTAAGTTACCTTTTTTACTTTACAGTTTGATAAAGCAATACATTTAATAAAAGTGAGCATTATGCCAGCTTACAGAAACAAAATAAGAATAAAAAGGCAATTAATCCATACATGTTCATTGAATTTCTGCTTAAGTTAGATGCCTGTACAAAGAAGTACAAGAGTACAAGGCATACACAAGAGTGTATAGTCTGGAGAAGAAAGATAAATATGTATTCTTACCTTGGTAGTAGAGATAATGATAAAATATCTTGCTGGGCTTATGAAGATTAAGTGACATGTAATACACTTAGAACACTGCCTGGCACACGGAAGGCACTTAACAAATATTAGCCAATAAAAATAATAGTAATAATGCTGTGTCTTAACAATGAGAAGGATTTGGATAGTTAAGAGAGTTGTAGAGAAGGGAAGAAAGATACATATGCATCTAAATGTTCAAGGTGTATTCAGAAAAATCGAGTAAAAGTCTACTCTGGCTTAGGTGGAACATTTTTTATGGGGAGTAGTATAAGATAAATTTGAAGAGGTAAAATGGAGCTAAATTGTGGAAATCCTTCAGTGCCAGAAACTTGACTTTGTAGTAATAAAGACCCATTAATGTACCCTCATTGCCCATCAGTGGCATGAAGAAAAGAGTAAATGTAACTGTGTATAAATCCATTTCAAGCTGTCAAACCCTGAGAAAGATCAGACCAACTTGGGGATTGGAAGTAAGCTAACAATGACTGATGATCAGCCACAAGCCATGCCTTGTATTTGGTTCTTGCTTCATAGCACCCTGTGAGGTGGCTATTAAATGCCATTCTATTTATGAGTAAAATGTGGCAGCTTAAGGAAGCTTAATTTGCCCAGGAACACATAGTGAATGAGGTGCACAGCTAGAGTTTCAAACCAAATGTTCCAGATACATGCCTTTTAAGCCATGCCATGCCAGCATAGTAATTATTTGGCCCCTCACGTGTCTGGTACTATTATTCTAGGCTCTGGGAATCTCTGTGTCCTGGGTGCTCATGGTCTGACAAGTCTGTGTAGGGAGGGGATTCAGGCTTGGATTGAAGTTTAGGGAAAGCAGAGGCAGTTTACAATAGCCCGCCGCTGGAATTCTGATTAGAGGATCAACAAAAAGTAAAAAAAGCTTGCCAAGCAGCAGGAAGACAGGCTGAATTTGCCATCAGCCAGTTCATCACAGTTTTATGCTACATAGCATGGAAGCATGAGGTCAGTGTGGGTGATTCTTCTGTGGGTGTTAGCAATGATTATAGGATCTATCTCTTTTACATAGAAAGAACTTTACAAATCAGTGAGAAGCATGTCCAGAAAGAAGTCTAAATCATTAAATGAAACAAAAGTAACGGTATACTTTTTCTTATTCTGTCAAGTTAACAGGATTTGAAAATAATAGTACTAAATGGTGGCAAGAATGTTAAGAGACAAGTACTTTTTCAGCTGCTTTTAAGAATGTAAACTGGTATACCATTTCTGAGAGGCGCTTTCTCATCATGCGTTGGAGCTCTTGAAGATGTTTATGCCCTTGGCCCATAGTGTGCAAGAACTCATCCTAGGAAGATTACACAGCCAGAGGGTTTTGAAGTCCCTCACTCTACCACAGCTTGGTGGTGGTTTCCTTATGTTGCTACTACTTATACTTTATCAAACAATTTTTTATCAATGAGAATTTCAGTCTAGTTTCTAAAACATGTAATTTAAACTAATCAAACTGCTTTATGATAATGGATGTATAATGTAGTCAGTGTTTGAGTGACCCCAGCTCAGTATTTCAACTTAAGGACCTTGAATTGAGGATCTTGAGAATCTCAACTTGAGGATCTCAACTCAAGTCCACGAGGAAGAACCCTCAAACTAGAGTATTAGTAGGGCATTTGCTGACTTGATTTGCATTAATGATGATTTGCATATGTATTATTCTTCAATATTTATTCTTTCATGTGGAACTCTAAGTAAAAGGCATATAGTTTAAGTACCTTTGTATGGTTTGCTCTTAATTCAAAATGACTTTGTAACTTCAGGGCAGAAACTGTGTTGTATATGTAAACATCCTTCCTAGTCCTCCCTATACTCCTAAGTTCATATTGTTATTTTTCCCCAAACCTCATTTTAAACAAACAAACAAAACTCTGTTTTCTGTGTGAGTGGCTGGAGGTATATAGAGTTTAAATGATTCACTGAAAGTTACAGTAGCAGATTTTATGCTAGAACCATATTTCTTTTTCCACTTTCTTTGAGATTTCACTGGTTTCTTGACATTTACAAGATTTGTATGTGTTCCCAGTTTTCTTTTTGAAGAGCTTGATTCCTACTTGACACTTCTTTGAACATTTTCATCCATATGCTGAAGGGAACTACAGAATTAGGAAGATTCTCAAGGATTTCAATAGCTTGTACACCTACTTCCCTTTGGCTTCCTTTAAAAATTCTCCCTTGATCTTGGTGCATTATTCTCTTATTTCTCATCAGTCTAGCTTAGTCTCATCCAGTGGTTCTTTTCCCTCTTTTCTCTTAAATATGCGTACGTATGTTTCCCAAGATCTTATCCCCAGTTCAGGGCATGCACATCCGTGTAGCTACCACTGTTATGCCTGTGGCTTAAATGTTAGTGCTGGTGCAGAGCAGGCAGGCAGAGTAAATATTCATTAATTGAGTTCATCCATAGCTTTCATCCTGGCTCACTTCTGAACCCCAAATCTGTATTTCCTCATATGAAACTTTTCCATTTGGATTTCCAGTCCGCACTTTAATATGCCTAAAAACAGAACTTATTTTTTTCCTCCCCTAAAACTTGCTGTTTGCCTGTTCTCCTTTTATTACATAATGACACCACCATTCTCCTGGTCACTCAGTTTGGAAATCTCTAGAAGCATATTTAATTGATTCTTTTTTTCTCACTCCTATAGCTAAGTCATTTGTCAAATCCTACCAGGTCCAGCTGAGTCCCAAGTCCCACATCCATACTCATACTTACCTTGTCTATAGACTCACCTCTTCAGGCAATTGACACTGCCTCCAGAATGTTAATATTAAATGATTATTAAAATTAATTAATATTACTATTAATAGTAGTTGATTGTTATCTATTAATATTAATAAATAACATAAATGACTTCTTTTTTTTCTGACAAGATCTCCCTCTGTCACCCAGGCTGGAGTGCAGTGGCTCACTGCAACCTCTGCTTCCTGGGGTCAAGTGATCCTTTTGTAGCAATGGCATCTCACTGTATTGCCCAGGTTGGTCTCGAACTCCTGGGTTCAAGGGATCCTCCCACCTCAGCCTCCCAAAGTGCTGGAATTACAAGAGCAATCCATTGTGCCTGGCCCTGTTCTCTTCTTCAAAAACCTGCACTGTTCTTTATTGTCTTCATGTTCTTAAGGTTTTCTAGGCTCAAACTGCATTTCCAGTGTGTTTTCCCTAAATTGTCCAGTGTCCAATTAATTCATTTATGCAACAAATATTTATCTTGTACCAGATATTTTATAAATACTATTGACATAGCAGTGGATAAAACAGGCAATGGTCCCTGCCCTTGTGAAGTTTACACTGTAGTATAAACATTACTTTTCTCACATTTGTCAAGTATGTTAGGTACTTTCAGGATTCTACTTCATGAACTAGGAATGGCAACCCCCACCTATGTAGATACATATCCCTCAAGGCATTGCTCAACTGCCACATTTTCCAAAAGTTTCCCGTATGCCACCTGTCAAAATTAATAACCTCTTCTAATTCTATTAACACCCTATTTTATTTGGCTTTTCAATTATAGTTAGTTATTTTAAAATCTGTCTTCCTTACGAAGATGCCCCTTAGCAGTTCAGACTGTTGTATTAGCTTTTGTATCTTCTCTGAGGCTTGCTCTTAAGTATGAACTGAAATTTAATCCTGAAGTATTGGCTTGTATTTCTATAAAGCCATATAGTCAAATATCCCTGATTAACAAGGATACAATATAGCTAAGGCAGACATCTATAATCACTGCATTACACTTTGCACTTCAACATAAAAAAATCCTCAGTTTTTCCTTTGTCTACAGGAGAAAATGTGTGGTATTCATAAGCTCTCAGTAGCAAGATGTAACTTAACTAAATTGGGAAAAAGGGAAAGGTAACTGTATGAAGGTGTTTTTTTAATCACTATTTCAAATGTCAGAGATATTCATGACAACTACACATTTTTATAAAAGTTTTAACGTATATAACAAATTTATCTTCAGGAGAGAAACAGTTTTTTCTGTTTTCAATTCTACTTCATGTGTCTCACCTCTCCCCACAATCAAGCCACAACAAAATGAAATTGCATATCTCCCACTGAGAAGATTGTTCTTCGTCATGCCACTTTTTTAAATATAGATTTTAGAGACTTTCAGTAAAGGATCAAATTACTGTATGCCAACAAACTCAAAGTAAAAAAATCAATTTATATTTATACCTTTCTTGCATAATTCCTATCTTTCAGGCACAATACAAGTTCTAAAACTGCATCTAGAATAACATTTTCTTAAATATAAGATGATATTTCCCATTGAATGTAACATTGTTATTAACAGTGCAACAGAGATCAGTTTAGCTGCAATGACCATTGAGTAAGTTTAACCTTCAGATTGATGACTGCTTTCTTTGGGGAACAAATGGTAATCACAATCTGAAACAATATTATTTTGAGTGCTAAGGTTTACCACTTTGAGCATCTTCAACAAGGACTTAAAATTTACGTGACATTTTGTATATATACTGGTTGAGTGAGATCAGGCAGGAAATATTACCCCTGTTTAACAGGAAATGCAAGGTCAAGGACAGTAAGAAACATGCACACAACCATCGTTATACACTGTGTAAAACACAAAGGGAAACAACTCAAACTCCTAAATTTCCAACCCCAACCACCATTCTCTTTCTAATTGCACCAGGATACTTTATCACATTTGATCTTTTCTTTAAGCAAATGTGACTTTTTTTTTTTTTTTGACAGTGTCACTCTGTCATCCAGGCTGGAGTGCAGTGGCACAATCTTGGCTCACTGCAACCTCCACCTCCCAGGTTCAAGCAATTCTCATGCCTCAGCCTCCCGAGGAGTAGTTGGGATCACAAGTGTGTGCCACCACACCTAGCTAATTTTTATATTTTTGGTAGAGACGGGGTTTTACCATGTTGACCAGGCTGATCTCAAACTCCTGACCTCAGGTGATCCACCCACCTTGGCCTCCCAAAGTGCTGGGATTACAGGTGTGAGCCACTGTGTCCAGCCAAATGTGACATTTTCTAAATTGACATTTGTTAGAATTAATGAAAATGGCTCAACAGGACAAATAAATAATAATATTCTGTTTTCATTGTAAATAATTTTTTAAAGAAAATCTGATTTCCTGTTCTCTTACTTCAGTAGTAGGTGGGAATTTCTTATTCCCTTGGGCCTAAGCTTCTTATATTTTATTTTAAAACTATACCTGACCTTGGAAATACAGGAAAGTATACAGGAAGTACTTCCTCAGGCTGGTAATACTATACTGAGTCATGCCATGCTGATAGCTTTCTTTTTCCTTTTTCATCTAAAAGATGGGTATTTTGTAATCTCCCATGTCCACCTATTGAATTTTTTGAAGTCCTTCTCTTCCCACCTAAGCTAAATTCTCTTATACCTTTAATACAAATAGGAATTTGGCTTTTCTAGTTTTTTGTGTGTTTAACTCTTGCATTTTCATTTTATCTTGCACGTCTACCTTTTTTCATTGTGATGATATATTCCATGTGAATGATTAAATTCATCTCATTTTTTTATCTCCTAGTTCATTTTTTTTTAGATATTCTGTTCTGTTTTGAAGACACTCTTCAAAAGCTATCTCAGTGAGACTCAAAGTAGGAGAAAAATACTATATTTCTATGCTGTATAGCAAGCAGATGGCTGTTGTCTTTATCATTGCAGATTCAGAAACGGTGGGAGGTACTGATATCTTTCAAGAAGGTGAAATATTAGTCAGATCAAATCTCATGGATTTGGGGGTGTATATCATCTTCCAGTTAAGAAATTTCTCTCTATCTTTTATGTTTCACTGTCTTATTTCAGTCATTGACATGGATGGCTTTTCCTCATTTGTTTATTAAGATTCTAATGTCACAAGGTTAACTTTCTATCATCTCTCATAAAATGCTGAGAAAGGTGGATTTTATTGATTATTTTTAAAGAAACTGTATTTTGCCATTAATAATTTTTGTTTTAGTACAATTATCCCTGCCTTCTACATGCAGAGGTGTGTGTTTAAGTATATTAAGTATTATTTAAGGCCGGGCGCGGTGGCTCACGCCTGTAATCCCAGCACTTTGGGAGGCCGAGGCGGGCGGATCACAAGGTCAGGAGATCGAGACCACGGTGAAACCCCGTCTCTACTAAAAATTACAGAAAATTAGCTGGGTGCGGTTGTGGGCGCCTGTAGTCCCAGCTACTCGGGAGGCTGAGGCAGGAGAATGGCGTGAACCCGGGAGGCGGAGCTTGCAGTGAGCCGAGATCGCGCCACTGCACTCCAGCCTGGGCTGGGCGACAGAGCGAGACTCCGTCTCAAAAAAAAAAAAAAAAAAAAAGTATTATTTAATACATGATTTGAGTATATTGCTAACATAAATTCAAATGCTCAAGTGATCAGACTCTGGCAAACAGATCAGTCATTCCAAATGCTATTCAGTGACCCTTTTGACACTTAGAAAAGAATTTTGGGGGTGGGAAAAAGTAGCTTTTTATTTGACCCTTGGTGTGAGGGCTTCCAAAATATTTAACTCAGTTGTAGGCAGACTGCATTCTGAAAGCTGTTGAAGCTATAAATCATTATCTGTACAAAAAATTTATTCATGTTTCCATTTTACTTTATTAACCAAACTTGTCTTTTAATCCTTAAGTTAGTGGAAATTTACTGAACTTTTTATACTTTTAAATTCCTCATATTGAATGTTACATCAGATAGAATAAAGGATGTGATAGAAAAAAATAATTTCACCATAATACTGAGTGGGATTAAAATGAAAATGCCATCTTACTGTCAGAAAAGATAAGAAATGGCAGACAGAACAAGAGGAGATGGTATTAGGTCTTTAGCCAGCCTCAGTTTGAAACAATTTGAAAACTCTTTCAGTAACTTAGACAGTGTTCACTTATTCACATCATGTAACTAGTAATTAAAATTATCCAATACTTTCAAATTTATTTAGAATAAAAATTCAGACTCTTTACCAAGATCTCAAAGGATCTGGCACATGCCTCTCTGAGCCACTCTCCCACATCTCTCTCACCCACTTTCTCCTGTGCTCACTGTACTCCAGCTACACTGGCTATGTCTGTGTTCCTCAAACACACCAAGCTGTTTCCAGCTTTAAGGCCTTTGCACTTGCTGTTTGCTCTGCTTGGAATGCTTTTCTCTAGAATCTCAGGAGCCGGACGCAGTGACTCATGCCTGTAATTCCAGCACTTTGGGAGGCCAAGGTGAGAGAATCACTTGAACTCAGGAGACCAGCCTGGGCAACAAAGCAAGACTCCATTCCTTAAAAATAATAATAATAATAAGCTCATGGCTTTTTTGAAGGGGAAGGGAAGAGTTTTTGGAGAAGACGAGCCTCTGGAATGGTACTACAGGCAAATGAATGCTTTGGAAGTACTTTGGGAAGCTAAAGACATATAGAATAATTTATATAGCTGAAATGATTTAGGAAAAATTGCCTTCTGTGGAGGATTAATTTTAGCTATCAGCTACAATGTTTTGGAAAGTAGATACTGAAAAGTTATACTGATTGTTTAATTTGTTGGAAGTTCCTTTCTTGGGGGTAGGAAAGATTTAAACCTATTCTGAATTTGAGGTTATGACCAAATAGAAGTCATAGACTACAGTGCGCAATGTAATACTAAACTTTTAATCGGCCTTTAGGAAGTTTTTACTGAATAAAATTTGTTTTAACTGATTGAAGTATCCAAGTCAACTGTTTTCACCAAAAAACAAACCAAAAAACCTTCTTTGCTTTATATTTTGTATGTATTTACTCTGATGGAATATAGGTACTAGATAGTAAAGAAGCATCTCTGGTCCCTTTTTTTTTTTTTTTTGTCTTCTGAGATGGAGTCTTGCTCTGTCACCCAGGCTGGAGTGCAGTGGCACAATCTCGGCTCACTGCAAGCTCTGCCTCCTGGGTTCACGCCATTCTCCTGCCTCAGCCTGGTCCCTCTTTTTAATTACTGATGACTGATATACCACTCTCCATGCCTTGATGTCAGTCCTCAAAGGAATGCCTGTCCAGTGTCTGCAGTACTTGTACTAACAGACTCTGAGTGCTCACACTCTACAAGAGAAGAGGCTCATCAGCATTCTGTATGTATTAGGGACCTCTGCCATTTGACCTGCAGTCTGGGTCCTGGTATGGTAAACAAGTCACTTCAAAAGAAAGCTAGTACTTTGTGACACCTTTGTAACAATAGGACAGACCTTTTTCTGCATCTGATTAATGAGAATTTTAACTTTTATTACTTTCAAGTTTCCATTTTGTTGACTACTGTTTATTTTCTATCCTGAACTTTAATTAATGGCTGAAAATTTTAATCCTGAATTCTAAACTGTTTTAGAACTGCTTGCTCTTTAAGATTTTCTCTCTTCTGATATTTCTGCATGTTCATGTATGGTTTTTTGTTTTGTTTTTTGTTTTGTTTTGTTTTGAGATGGAGTCTCACTCTTGCCTGGGCTGGAGTGCAGTGGCGTGATTGCGGCTCACTGCAGCCTCCGCCTTCCGAGTTCAAGTGATTCTCCTGCCTTAACCTCCTGAGTAACAGGGGTTACAGGCATGCACCACCACATCCAGCTAATTTTTATATTTTTAGTAGAGATAGGGTTTCACCATGTTGGCCAGGCTGGTCTTGAACTCCTGACCTCAGGTGATCTGCCTGCCTCAGCCTCCCAAAGTGCTGGGATTATAGGGGTGAGCCACCACCCCCAGCCAATGTTCATGTTTTTTTCCCTTTTCTAGAGAGGCTCTTTTATAATCCCAGCATGTAAGCAAAAAGGGAATGCACTCTAGATCTTTACTGGTCCCTAGACAAAGGAGCACAATGACCAAGGGGTGGTACTGTAGGTCTCCTCATCTACCTTCTTTTCCAGCCACCTTTCTATCAGGTTGTTTCCAGACCTGACCTACCCTGTCTTTTAAAAGAAAAGACCTTCATTTTCATAAATTTTAAGTATTTTGAATATTTAATTTTTTAATATTTAAATGTTTTAACACCAAATAAATGCCTTTAACTTTTTTTTTGAATGATCTAAGGAAAGTGCATTGCAGAACTTGCTTGACAGACTGCAGGTTAGGTTCTCTCAGGCCTGTCCTTACATCCAGCTCTTATACCCCAGAACGCTAATACACATTCAGATGCCGTCGAGAAGAAAAACTCAGGAATAATTATATTATTTCTCAACATTTTTTACCTCATCCCCAGCAGTAGCCAACATCTACTTTGCAGTGCAGGATTTGGGTCCTTCTCCCAGCAGCTTATAGCCTTTGCTTTGTGTGCTAAAGAATGGTCCCCAGAAGCAAGCTGAGGTGTGTGCCTGTTCACCATCAAAGGGCTTTTGTTCATGTCTCTTTGCCCTATTCCTAGTCTTTCTCCTGAGAACTTGGAGGAAGCCCATGGAGGGAGTTGGACCCCTTGTGTCTAGGACTCCCAGGGATTTTGCCTTTAAGAATTATTTAAAATACAAGCTTTTGTCTTCCTACTTCCGTTTTCTTCCCATGCTCTGCCAAAGGTGAAAGAAGTAGTTCATGTGTTCATGTCTCTCTTCAGAGAGGCTCTCTGTTAGAAGTCAGTTTGTCTAGTTGCCTTGTGACTTCAGCTCTTCAGACTGAAAATAAGTTATGAGTTTATTTATTTATTTATTTTTTATTTATTTATTTTTTTGGGGGGGACAGTCTCACTCTGTCGCCAGGCCGGAGTGCAGTGGTGTGATCTCGGCTCACTGCAACCTCCGCCTCCTGGGTTCAAGGGATGCTTCTGCCTCAGTCTACCGAGTACCTGGGATTATAGGCGCGCACCACCACACCTGGCTAATTCTTTTGTATTTTTAATAGAGATGGGGTTTCACCATGTTGGCCAGGCTGGTCTCCAACTCCTGACCTCAAGTGATCCACCCGCCTCAGCCTCCCAATTGAATTTTTTTGATTATTCAGCTTTTTCTCATTGATAGGATGTTCTCTTGTATCTATTTCCTAAGCAGAAATTGAACTCCTCTTCCCCCTGCTTGATTTTAATTAGTATCTTAGTGGTTAAGCGCTGAGGTAGATGCTTTCTTTTTCCTTTTATAGAGTTCTAAAAGATAAATACATACGTATGTATGTATTTAGTATGTATACATATGTCCAAATACATATATATGTATTTGTCTACTAAATGAGGTATAGCTTCAAGAGACTATTGACCCTGTCAGCTAGTTGTCATAAATTCTAAAACCTGTTAATATGGCTTGGTATTTAATCTTGGTGTTGACTTACCCATCAATTATTGTATCAATAAATTGCTATATTTGGTTATCTTCATATCCATTTTGCCAGAAGTTTGTCTTTGGAGTATATGCCAGAAAATTATGTCACTCACTGCCAGATGTTCTTTGGATAGTTTTCTGATACCCACCCAATAAGGGCTAGGCATCTGGTAACACTTAACTTAAAATTTAATCTGTTAAAAATTGTGACTATGGCTGGATGTGGTGGCTCACTCTTGTAATCCGAGCACTTTGGGAGGTGAGGCGGGCGGATCACTTGAGGCCAGGAGTTCAAGACCAGCCTGACCAACATAGCGAAACCACTTCTCTACTAAAAAAATTAAAAAATTAGCCAGGTGTCATGGCACATGCCTGTAATCCCAGATACTTGGGAGACTGAAGCACGAGAACCACTTGAACCCAGAACATGGAGGCTGCAGTGAGTCGAGATCGCACCACTGTACTCCAGCCTGGACAACAGAGCAAGACTGTGTCTTTAAAAAAAATTGAAAAATTATGATCATGATATGTATGAGGCACAACTTTGGAAGCCAATAGTTGGTGTTAGGAGGGTGGATGAGAATTAGTGGACTGTGGTCTAGTGTGTGGCTGTTCTCTTCAGTGATTTTTGAGTAACAATTAAATGACTCTTCATGCAAGTTCTAGTCTGTGCTTAGGATGTAGAAGAGGAAAGATGTTTTCTCTCACTCACCTCTAGTTTCATGGCTGAGACCTGTAAAACAAAAGACAGATTAACAAAGAAAAGCATACAAATGTATTTAGTATGTTTTACTTGACTAAATTTCATAAGGAAATGAAGACCCAAAGAAATGGAAATCTGTGCATTTTTATGCTAAATTTGATGAAGAAGTGGTTCGTTGTGGGGAAGTATGATTAGACAAGGGGGATATGATCTGGTAAGAAACTGGAGAGGACCTAGCAAAACCTATTTGTTCAGATTCTTCTCTTTATCCTTGTGTCTTCAGAGATAAGGATGTTCCTTTCCCTCAGGTATAAGAGAGGGTACCTTTTGAATGAAGGCTTTATGATCTACTTTAGGGGGAAAGGGGAAGGAGGAGGTAAAAGTGAGCTTCCTGCTTCTTCTATTCCAAGGTGCCATATTTTGGGGTGGCATGTTCTGAACCCCATCACTGACTATGCAGTTTTTATAAGAGTCAACCCAAATATCTCCTCCTGATGATCTCCTGGAGCCTGTGCCTCTGTATCCATGTGAGAGTCTATGAAAGCAACATTCCAGATACTGACTGGAAGAAAGACAGATTCAAGATTATAACCAACCAATACTTACAAAAACTGTGCTCAGGGATGATTGAGGAAGACTGGAGACTGATATTAATTATGAAATTTCTCTATATAGTCTTAAACAGTCAGGAGACAACAAGTATCTGTACTGCATCATGACAACCCATACCCCACCCTCTGTACTGTTTTCACTGAGTTTGAGGGTGTGCTTTGTAATGAGAGTTAGCTTTTTTTAGGCTTCATACTGGAAACAGCCCTATGTTGTTTTTTCTATTAATCCTGAGTATATTGTCCATGATACATATACTTATTATGTACCCACAATGACTCTGACACCAGTTACCTAGACAGGCCAGACTTCACAAGTTAAGGGCACAGCCCTCCACAGACTATCCTCACTTCAAACACCAGCCACAAATTGGGGGTTTCTCAGGATACTTTTACTTCTGACCATCTGGCTATAAATTCAGAGATCCCCACTACTCTCTCAGGTTCAGTAGTTTGCTATAATGACTCACAGAACTCAGAAAAGCACTATACTTGTGATTACAGTTCAGTCATAGCAATATGATACAAATCAGAACAAGTCAAACAGAGAAACGCATAGGGTGAGATCTGGGAGATTCCCAGATACAAAGCTGCCATCATTCCTAGGAAAGCATTGTCCTCCTGGCACATCAGTATGTAACAATACCCAGAGTCCCAACCAAGAAAGTTTATTGGAGCTTTGGTGTCCAGAGTTTTTATTGTGGCTTCATTGAGTAGGTGTAATTGATTAAATCATTGGTCACATGGTTGAGCTAGATCTCCAGCTCCCGCCTCTTTCCAGGAGATGAGGCTGATCTTATGTGGCTCAGAGCCCAACCCACTAATCACATGGTTGGTCTTTCTGGCATGGCCAGTTCCCATCCTGAGTTATGTCATTTATATAAACTATCAGGTGTGGTCAAAGGGCCCACCATGAATAACACAGACCCTCCAGTCACTCAGGAAATTCTAAGGATTAATAAGTTACCTCTTAGGAACAGACAACAAAGGCCATCCAAATTCTCCACACAAACCCTTTATCTGGTGTGTTTCCCTTGTCTGCCAAAGCTGAGAGCCACATTAGGACCTACCTTTAGGTTAGGTTTGAGTGTGTGTGTATATGTGTGTGTGTGTGTGTGTGTGTGTGTGTGTGTGTATTTTATTTTTTGTTTGCAATTTAGCTGACCACCCTATTTTTTTCTTTCTTCTTTTATTCCCATTTCTATGCTACATTGTTCTGTAGCAGCCTGAAACATTTATTAAAACGAAGTGGAGGTGTAAGTGAAATAATCCCAGATACCTCAGAGTTAATCCATTATTCTTAAAATAAAAAGCAGGAGAAATAGGAAATTCTGCTGCCTTGCCATGGAGCCTTTGGGCCACTGCTATAGTTTTCATGGGGGGATTTGTTGTGTTCTGTATTGGAGGGGTGCCACTGGACTCCTAGGCTGAGAATGTCTAGCTGGTTCTGCCATGCTGCTGCCTTTAAGCTGGTTTGGGAAGGAACCTGAGGAGTGTGCCTTTTTCTCTCATAGCCACTCATATATCCATTTAGCCAAGAAACTATTGTAAATCAATTACTTGTCAGTATCCATAAAATGTTTTTGATAGCCATAGCTGATAACATCAGTCTTGGTTTTACTTCCGTGTGTTAATGCAGGTTATTTCCATTGGATTTGTCACTTTAAGCATCAGTTTTTTACTTTGCTGTGTATAAATTCTTACCTAAATAAACATTTTTTAAATTGCTCTTTCATAGATTGACTGGATTTTATAATTTTCAACCTAACTCTCATTTTCATTTTCTACCTACATGTCAATCCCCTATGACTATGTTGAGTGCCATCTGCTATATCTGCTGTTTTATTAATGTTTTCTCTGCTTTTAGCTTATGAATAAAGATGAAAGACTAGGCATTGACCCCTTTGCTGTCACACTTGACATTTTACACTAATTAGAAAAACATATATAGCTTGTTATTATGACTCTTTGCTTAGCACATAAGTTGATCTTATATTCTTACTACTATGGTTTTATCTAAGCATATTTGTAATGAAAATTTTATCTGATTTTTATCAGCTTCTTTGAGAGGCTCAAACATATAACGTCTGCACCATGCTCTTCATCTCCCTTTTCCTAGTATATAGCCCAGAATAAACCTAAATGAATAAAACCTGATATATAGCCCAGCATGAATTTTTTTTTTAGAAAACATAAAACCACAAAGTAGATGGGCACATCTTCGATTTGCACATCTTTGTGGTGCTTTTTTTTTTTTTTTTTTTTTTTTTTTTTTTTTTTTTGAGACGGAGTCTCGCTCTGCCGCCCAGGCTGGAGTGCAGTGGCCGGATCTCAGCTCACTGCAAGCTCCGCCTCCCGGCTTCACGCCATTCTCCTGCCTCAGCCTCCCGAGTAGTTGGGACTACAGGCGCCCGCCACCTCGCCCAGCTAGTTTTTTGTATTTTTAGTAGAGACGGGGTTTCACCGGGTTAGCCAGGATGGTCTCGATCCCCTGACTTCGTGATCCGCCCGTCTCGGCCTCCCAAAGTGCTGGGATTACAGGCTGTGGTGCTTTTTATGGAGTGTCTCCTGATTTTTTTTTAATTCATAAGTGACTTCAAACATATGCCACAGCTAATTCTGATGCTAAGCTTTATGAAGGAAAGAAAAAGTAAGGGAAAGAAAAAAAAAGAGGGAGAAAAGGAGGAAGGGAAGAAGGAGAGAAGGAAATAGGAAAAAAAAAAACTTTTCTTCATTGCGCAAGTAGCTTCTACTCAGTTTTTTGCCTGATCAGTAGTTGTCAGTGTTTACCACAGAAGAACGATGCACAGAATTTAAAACTGTCTTGTTTTCTCACATCCTAGTAAGGTAACAGCAATAGGATTAAAGGTGCTAGGGCATAGTGATAGTGTGACTGTCTTCTACCTAGACTCCTTTTAACCACTCGAAGTTTTGAAGAAATAGAAGCCATGGGAAACACAGCAACTCCATTTGACGGTTATTGTGCACCCTGTCTATAATGCACAGGGGAGATTACAAAGATGAATAAGAGACTTCTGCCTTCAGTGAGCTTATTATCTGGTAGAATACATTTTGAGTTGATTACATAGAGATAATAACATTAACAAGGTTTTCCTATGAGTCGTTCATATACTTTGGAAGACTATTAGTTTGGAAAAAAAAAAATTCTATGCATCAGAGCCTGAGTCCTAGGCAGATGGATTATTTTGTAATTTAAGATTTAGAGGTAGAGTACCTAAAAACCAAATGAAATGTGTGAACCTAGGGTGGTCTTGAGTAGAGGTTAGGGAGAAACATTAAAAGACATTCTTGGGGTAACTGAAGAAATCTAAATATTATCTGGATACTTCCAACTATTTTAAAATTACTATTGATTTTCTTACTTGTGATGATAATGGTTTTGTGGTTATACATAGGCGAATGTCCTTACTCTTAGGAGAGGCAGGCTGAAGTATTTAAGAGTAAAGTATCGTCGTATCTGCAACTTATTTTCAAATAGCGCAGCCAAAACAAAGTATATAACATACAAATGTACGTGTGCATGTGAAGAGAGAGAAAGAAACAGGCAAAATGTTCAGAGTTACTGAATGTAAATATTGAGTATAGGAATGTTAATTGTACTGTTCATTTGACTTTTCTGTGTTGGTGAAATTTTTCATAATAAAAATTTTTTTAAAATAGAAGAGTAGCAAAGTTTAGGGATAGCTACCTGTCTTATTTAGCTTCCTGGTGTACTAATTCATTTAGAATGGCATGACATAGCTATGTCAGCAAAGCCAATTTCAACAAATAAAGGAGAGCTTTCTTCTCCTTAATTTATTGAATTGATTACAATGCAATAATGAGAACTGTTCCAGACATAATAGTTGCATGTTTAAAAAACTTTTTATTTTCATATTTTATGTGTAAGTGAAAAATGGTCAAAAGTATATATAATATCTTCGGTGTTATTTTAAGAAATTTATAAGGCAAAAGCACTTTGTAGACTAAACTTTATTAGAGTGGAAATGAGGAAAACCTTGATATCATTATTTCAATTCTTAATATTTTTTTAAAAATAAAACAAAAGTAATTGTGTTCTATACCAATGTACTTCATTTTCCTTAGCTGTTGGGCTTTATAATTATCACTCCAGTTCATTTCCCTATGACTTGCATCTTCTATTTTGCTCAAAATGTCATGTTAGTAACAAACGGTATTTGTATGATCACAGCTCACTGAAGCCTCAAGCTTCTGGGCTCAAGCGATCGTCCCACCTCAGCCTCCTGGATAGCTGGACTACAGGCAGGCACCACCATGTCTGGCCAATTGTTTTATTTTTAGTGAAGATGGGGGTCTCTCTATGTTGCCCAGGCTGTGTTTATAGTATTAAAAGTAAAAATGATTTTTTAAAAGTAAAAACCTATCCCCAAGTCCCTAGTCCTATAGCAAGTAAAATTCTATGTATCTCTGTATATATTTTGTAAAAATTGTCTGTTGTAAGTTTAAAAGAAAACTTTAGGATTTTTAAAAATCATAATCAATGGTAAATTTCTTGGAATAGTTTACATATGTAGTAGACCATTCTCTGTTTAAACAAATTATCAACTTACTGTTGCTGTGGGAAGCTCTTCATTTCACTTTATAAAACTGAATAGTAAGTGCCAACCATATGTCAGTAAGGGATAATCAAGTGGGTTATAAACCCCTTTCCTTTGAGAAAGTCATTTTGATTTTCAGTAGAGCACATACATTTGTAGTGTGTATGTTGTTGCACCTCGGGTATAAATGTAGTCATCATGTATTTGTTGAGAATCTACTGTACGAAATTGTGTGCGTATGGCATAGAGGAGCTCATTTTCTATGAGTAGAGATGGTTGGGACACAGTTTTCCTGAAGACCAAGCAATGTAGATGCCAACTGAATGCTCTAAAACTGTGGTAAAAAATGGAAGTATCATTTCTAATACAAAAACGGTCTGGGAAAGTCACTTTAATGGTTTGTAGAATGTTTCACAGGCAATTTAGAGATGAACTGAAACTGAGTCCTAGAGAAGTGGTATGCACAAGGCCACATCAAGAGCTACTTCAACACAAAAACGGACAAGACTACAGAACTCCTAAGTGTCAGGCCGTTGTTCTTTCCATTCACCACAAAGATACAGCATTTGAACTGACCCTTGAATAGGCAAAGATGGGCAAAAGAGGGAACGATTACTCCAGGCCATTGAGTGGCTTCAGAAATCATAGTAGGTAGTTGAGAACTGCTACTGAGAGTAATACACAAGTAAATAATGACATGTGTTCTTGCTTTTCCCTATAATGTAGGGTTGCATGGGGAAGAAATGTGAGAGAAGACTTTTAAAAACCTAGGTTAGAGGCCAGGCACAGAGGCTCCCACCTATAAAGCCCAGCACTTTGGGAGACTGAGGGAGGAGGATCACTTGACCATAGGAGTTCGACGCTAGCCTGGGCAAGATGGAGAAACCCTGTCTCTACAAAAAAAATACAGAAAGTTAACCGGTCATAGTTGTGTGCACCTGTAGTCCCAGCTACTCGGGATGCTGAGGTGGGAAGATCACTTGAGCCCAGGAAGTCCAGACTGCAGTGAGCCATGATCGTGCCACTGCACTCCAGCCTTGATGACAGAGCGAGACCCTGTCTCAAAAAACAAAAACAAAAAAACCTAGGTTGGAATCAGGTACAGAGTATTGTGAATGCCATGCTAAATATTGTGGATTTTATTCAATAGAAAAACAAGGCTCCGTTAAGGTGTTACTAAAGACTTTATTGATTACCAGTTTTAGTTTTATTTCCAGATAGTGTCATTACATATTTGCAGACTAATTTTTTAAAGATCCATTTACGGTCAATTTTGTCTTCCATCCCTCTAGGCATGCATTGTGTAAACATACTTTTAAAATATATATACAGGGAAAGTCTTTCCTATAAATCCATCCATGTGGTATCTGATAAGCTCAGTAGATCCAAATTATAGAGAGCTCGATAATAAGAGACAAACCCTACCAGATGAAAATAACTCCCCTGAAGCTTATCTGAGGAAGATATTGGAAGCTACTTTTTCTTAGGTACCAAACACATTTGAGTTAATTTTATTGTTAGAATTTGATTATCTGTTTTTCCTTAGCTGAGTTTTGGGAGTCCCTGAGTCCCTATAGTTTTGTTCTAGGTCAAAAGGAAGAACAGAAGGTCTAAACAGGATAGTTAATGGCGAGGAGGTATAGATGGGGGAGCCAGTTGGTGGGTATAGAAGTAGACCCACTAACAGGGATGAAAAAGCTTCAGTGAATAAAGGGAGACAAACGTAGATGGCCATAAAAGAAAGAGAATAAAATTAAACCAAAAGAGCACAACAATTTAGAGTAATTTGCAAAGTGATCCTGAAAATATAATACTTTTGCATTACAGTACAGTATGGTAGTAATTGTTCACAGCAAAGACCCTGTGTCATATAGAACAGGTTCAATTGTGTCTTGAATTTGGAATGCAGAAAAAATATGAGAATTATCTTAGAAACTATCTTGTGCAAAACTTAACCAACTTCAAATATCAAATTAAAATGTCTGTCACCTAGAAATCCTAGAATTCCTCTTTTTCTAATTAAACTAGAAATAAGGAATAATTATATTTGCATGTATTATCTATTCTTTAGAGTGTTCTAAGCCCCAAATGCTGAGCAGCTTATTTATATTGAACTCATCTCAATGAGGCTTCCATGTGGGTATTTTGTAAGAAAGATTTTAATGCTGCCCTACCTCTCCAGATCACTGTCCCCTGGCTTCTGAAGCTGTTTGTTCACTAAATAAAAAGGTCATTGTTCTAAGCTCTGTATCTGCGTATGCTACAGTGGGTACCTTCTGAGAAAAAAGTAAATGTGGTATCATGAAAATAGCACCAAATTTGGTACCAAGTAGCTATGTAGCTTTAAACAAATCCCCTAACATCTCTTATAGGGAGTCAGTAGATAGTTTCATGAAATCCCTTTCAGCTATCATGTTGTAAAAAATCAGTTCTACACAATATTGGTCAGAAAGAAAATCTTACTAGAGTAGAAAGGCTAGATGTAGTTAGTAGAAATAGAATATATTAATGGAGAACACTGGAAAAATCGTCTTAAGAAGTGTCTGTTCATATCCTTTGCCCACTTTTTGATGGGGTTGTTTGGTTTTTTCATATATTTCTTGGCTATATAAATGTCCTTTTTTGAGAAGTGTCTGTTCATGTCCTTTTGCCCACTTTTTGATGGGGTTGTTCATTTTTATCTTGCAAATTTGTTTAAGTTCCTTGTAGATTCTGGATATTGGCCCTTTGTCAGATGGCTAGATTGCAAAAATGTTATCCCATTCTGTATGTTGCCTGTTCACTCTGATGATGGTTTCTTTTGCTTGCAGAAGCTCTTTAGTTTAATTAGATCCCATTTGTCAATTTGGGCTTTTGTTGCCATTGCTTTTGGTGTTTTAGTCATGAAGTCTTTGCCCATGCCTATGTCCTGAATGGTATTGCCTTGGTTTTCTTCTAGGGTTTTTATGCCTTTAGACTGTTGGTGGAAGTATAAATTAGTTCAACCATTGTGGAAGACAGTGTGTCAATTCCTCAAGGATCTAGAACCAGAAATACCATTTGACCCAGCAATCCCATTACTGGGTATATACCCAAAGGATTATAAATCATTCTACTATAAAGACACATGCACATGTATATTTATTGCACCACCATTCACAACAGGGAAGACTTGGAACCAACCCAAATGCCCATCAATGATAGACTGGATAAAGAAAATGTGGCACATATACACCCTGGAATACTATGCAGCCATGAGAAAGGATGAGTTCATGTGCTTTGCAAGGACATGGATGAAGCTGGAAACCATCATTCTCAGCAAACTAACACAGGAACAGAAAACCAAACACCACATGTTCTCACTCATAAGTAGGAGTTGAACAATGAGAACACATGGACACAGGGAGGGGAGCATCATATACCAAGGCTTTTCGGGTTGAGGGGCTATGGAAGGGATAGCATTAGGAGAAATACCTAATGTAGATGATGGGTTGATGGGTACAGCAAACCACCATGGCACATGTATACCTATGTAACAAACCTGCATGATCTGCACATGTATCGCAGAACTTAAAGTATAATAAAAAATGAAAAAAGAGAAAACTGAGGATTAAAGAGGTTAAATATCAATTATATGTGAGAGCCATATTTCAGATCCAAATCTGCTCCGTGTTTCAGAGCCTGAGCTCTGCACTGTTGTACTGTGGCCAGAAATGGTTGCATTATAGAAACAGGAATCGAGTAGGATCTTGATTAGCAGATAAGATTTGTGAAAGTGAAAAAGGAAATGACCTCAGGAAAAATAATATATGGAACCACCTTGATTAGAGCAGGATATTGTCAGAGCATATTTTAAATTATTTGAGTTGAGGTGCAACAAGTTAATTATGCATGAAAATATTAAGAAAAATTCTAGCAGCAAAAAGAGGATGAATATGATAAACAAGGGATTGAAATCAGGTAGACCCTTTAGGAGACTTTATTTATAGTAACCCACAACGACTGAATAAAAACTGAACTCCGGGGAGTGACCCTGGGAATAGTGGAGAAAAGTTATATGGAAGATAGCTCAAGTGAAAAATTGATCAGAACTTGATTACAAATCAAACTGAGAATTAGGAAAAAGAGCAAGTCAACGATCCCACCAGTTTTGGTTTTGGAAGAGGATAGGGATGGGAAAACACTGGAAAAGACAGGGTAGCAAAAGTGGTAAAACCTTGATTTTAATTCCCACATAGCTGTTCAAGTGGAGTGTTCTGTAAGCATTTTATGGGACAGACTTGGAGTTTAATGCAAAAACAGGAATGGAGAAATTTGAAATGTTGGCAACTTTTATATACTCCCTTTATGTTTGCAGCCCAGTTTCCTCCCATCCAGACTTTGACATTTTTTATTAACCAGTTGTGCATTAAGATAATACCATAAATCTGTTTCTACTTTCCAGAAAGAAATTCTGGAACAACAGCAGCAAGAACGAAATGATACCAATTTTCATGGCATTTGTATGTTTTGCAATGAAGAATTCCTTGGAAACAGGTTTGCCATTATGCATCTTTAAATGTTACTGTTTTTTAATCTGGAAACCCATCAAAACATCCTTAACTGTTGGTTATATAAATTAAGTTATATGTGTTGGCTCAGGACCCTTTCGTTTATAAGCAGTACTTTTTAAAAATATGCCCAACATCAAAGATGGACTGTAGTTGCTCTAAGCAGCAGAGGGGTATAAATTCTTAAAATGACAGAAGCAGATTTATGTTTAATATTATAGGGCTTTTAAAATTGGCTGACCGGCAAGACCATATGCCGCAAACTACTGCAGATGCACCTCCATATACTAACTCATTTCCTCTAAATCACTGGTAACTTTTCACTTTTGATTATTAAAAATAAAGACATAAAAAAGAAGTGGGGGCACTGGTGATTCTATCACCAATCCCAGCTGGTCCCAAACCAGCTGGTGCAGTACAATTCAATTCTGGCACTAATCATCTGGGATTAGCATCAAGTTTTACATATTTAAGGGCACAGGCTCAAACAAGACTGCCTTCACATTAGATACCCGCCATAAACTCATGTGGTCCCAAGACTACCCAAAGTTTTGACCACTGGTTATGAAGTCAGAGGTTCCCACTGATAATTTCATGGGTTTGATAATTTGCTAGAATTACTTACAGAACTCAGGAAAGCACTGTACTTATGATTACAGTTTTACTATAAAGGATACAGATGAGAAACAGCCAAATGAAGAGACAAATTGGGCAGGGTTTGAGAGGGTCCTGAATGAGGAGTTTCTGATTCCTCTTCCCAAGGAATTAGGACCTCTCACCCTCCTAGCACCTTAAGGAATTCACCAACCAGCAACCCACTCTGAGTTTTGGTATCCCGAGTTTTTATGTAGAACTTCATTATGTAGGTATGATTGATTAAATTATTGAACTCCATCAGCAGCCCCCTCCCCTCTCTGGAGGTCTGACTGGCTCAAAGTCCCAACCCTCTAGTCATATGGTTGGTCTTTATGGTGACCGTTCCCCATCTGGAAGTTATGTAGGGTCCTACCAGGAGTCTCCTCGTTCGCATAATAATAAATATACTCCTATCACTAGAAAAATTACTAGAAACTTTGTGCTAGGAACAAGGGACAAAGACCAGACACATTTATTATTATGCATCAGTAATGTTTACAAATGTACATTCACTTAAATACAAGTTATGAAGTTGTAACCTCTAGGAACTCAGGATGATTTCACTGATTCAGCATACAGTGGACAATCAGAAAAATATCATTCTCTGCTAACTTGAAAGAAAGCAGTCTTTAGTGAAAACATAGCCCAGCACAGTAACTGACATTGTTATGTGAAAAACCTTGGAAAGGAGAAGGTAGCTACTTATTGGAATTTATGAAAGAGTTTAGTTGAGGCATTAATGTTCAAAACACCAGTGGTAAAGGTTTGATTCTCGGATCAGTTAGCATAGAGAAAAATCTGTGCCACGGCCACTGATTGTACTTCTAACTTTTTCCTTCTATTTCAAAGGACTTTATGGGTATAACAATAAAGGCCAGTCTTAAAAGTTAACTTGAAAGTACCAGTGAAAACCCATGCCACCATCAGAAAAATTACCAAACATTACTACTGACAATGTTTTAACAAGATATTTCTGATTTTATGTTAAGGTAATTATTGACCTAGTGAGGAGGCATGTGATTATTGTCAGAGATCTCTAGTATTGGCATATGGGAAGCTACAAATGATATTTTTGTTTTCTATAAAGTTCTAGTGATGAATGTGGATATTGATATGATTTGAAATATCTATCCATATGATATTAAATTCTTACAATATTGGTATTTGAACATACTAAATATTAGTGTTTCTCTAGTTCCTAATATAATCCCCCTGTTCCTCTAGTCTAACTTATCTGCATTCTCTATTGAGTAGGGTCACATAGGAATTACATGAGCTCCTCAGGAGTCTTGACTTACGCCATTGTTCTGGCATAAGTAAATGTATATTTTTTTTAAATAACCAGTGAGAAAGATAAATAGTGTCTAGTTCTTATAAAAATCCCCTTTCCTTCATCGGTTCTTTTTATTTATGAAAAGCTCAGCCTGTAAGATGAAAGACACAACCTGATTCCACTTATACACTATATTAGCAGTGTTGCAGGCGTACATTTGTGTCCTCCCAGCATTGGGACATAAATATAGAAAGAAGGAGGTGGATAACAGACAAGGATAGAGTAATGAGTACTTTCTTCTTACCATACATCTAATTTTTCTCCTCCACACCCTTCATTATTTGTTTTAACCTGTTTGTGTCTTTTAATCTAAAGTATATCTCTTATAGACAGTATACAGTTGGATCATTTTTTATCCATTCTGCCAGTCTTCACCTTTTCATTGTAGTACTTAATTCATTTGTGTTTAATGTCATTATTAATAAGATCACGTTTACTTCTACCATTTTGCTATTGGTTTTCAATATGTTTTAGGTCTTCTCATTATTCTCCTCTATTGTTGCCTTCTTTTATGTTGAATAGGTATTTTCTAGTGTATGATTTTAGTTCCCTTGTTTCTTATACCATGGATTTTGAACTCTTTTTCTTAGTGGTTGCCCTGGGGATTCAACTAACATTTCAATTGAAAACAATCTGTTTCAGATTAATAACAACTTTAATTTCAATAATATGCAAAAACTTTGCTCCAATGTAGTTTGTTTCCTCCTCACTCCTTTGTGCTATTGTTGTCATACAAATTATGCCTTTATATATTATCAGCTCATGAACATGTTTGCTAATTACTGCTTTATACAGTTATCTTTCATATCAGATATGAGAAGAAAGGGTCCTAAAAATGCAATTATACTGTATTTTATATTTACTTACATAATTACCTTTATTGGTGATCTTGATTTCTTTATGTAGATTCAAGTTATTGTCTAATGTCCCTTTCTTTTAACCTAAAGAACTTCTTCAGTTTCTTGTTGGAGAGATTTGCTAGCAATGAATTCTTGCAGTTTCTGTTTATCTAGGAATGTCTTGATTTCTCCTTCATTTTTTTTCTTCCATATTTTTTTGAGGAATAGTTTCACAGGATATAGAATTATTGATTGGTAGTCTTTTTCCTTTAGCACTTTGAATATGACATTCTACTACCTTCTAGTTTCCATAATTTCTGGTGAGAAATCACTTACTAAGGACCGCCTGCCTGTATGTAAGGAGTTGACTTTTTTCTTGCATCTTTCAAGATCTTTCTGTCTTTGCCTGTTGACAGTTTATGTGTTGATAAGGATCTCTTATCTCTTGGTAAGAATCAGTGAATTTGAAGATTGTTCAATTGAGATTTTCCAGTCTTCAGAACAGAAGGAAAAAAGAACAACAACAACAAAAAATAAACAGCTACAGAGATCATCAATCAGATTCTTACCCTGCCCCACCAGAATTTGTGTTCCTGTTTGTGTGTTTAGTGATTTTCTTGGATTAATTCTCTTGATTTGTCCTACTTGAAGTTTATTGGGTTTCTTAGATGTTTAAATTAATGTATTCCGTCAAATTTGAAAAGTTTTTCAGACATTATTTATTTAAATGTTGTTTCTGCCCCCTTTCTCTCTGTCTCTCTGTTTCTCTGTCTCTCTTCGCTCGCCTTTTGGAAATCCTATTATACATATGTCGGTAAGCTAGATCTCTGTTGCTCTGTATTTTTTTGTTTTGTTTTTTTCTTTTGTTTCTAAGACTGGAAAATCCCATTTGACCAATCTTCAAATTCATTGATTCTTACTTCCAGCTTAAGTTTTTTGAGCCCCTCTAGTCAATTTTTTATTTCAGTTATTGTACTTTTCAAATCCAAAATTTCTATTGGTTGTCTTTTAAAAAAAAACTTTCTGGCTACTCTTGGCCACTCTGTGTATGATACGTCTCTGCTGTGTCTATGGAGCAGCATTTTTAAAACATAAAGTAAAATACATAATAATTTATATCTTTTTATTGGTATTCTGTTTGATAAGATATCATTTTCATAATTTCCTTTGATTCTTTCGACAGGGGTTTCTTTAGTTCTTTTGAACATATTCATATTAGTTAACTTAAAGTCTTTGTCTACTGTGTCCAACATCTGGACTTTCTCAGGGGTGATTTCTGTTTCTACTTTCTTCCCCTGTGTATATAGACCAAAGTTTCTTTTTTTTTTTTGCATGTCTTGTAATTTTTTTGTTGAAAACTCAACATTTAAGTAATATAATGTGGCAACTCTGGAAATTGGATTCCTCCTCCACCCCACCAGGGTTTTTGTTACTTTTAGTGTGTTTAGTGACTTTCTTGGACTAATTCTCCAAAGTGCATATTATTGCTAATGTGTAGCCACTGAAGTCTCTGCACAGTTAGCTTAGTGTTCAGCTAATGATCAGAGAGAGATTTCGTTAAATTCCTTGAACCATTTTATCTTCTGCCCTTTGTCAAGGGGCTTTGTATGTGGGTTGGGACATACCTTCAACACTTCATCAGTTTACAGTTCTGCTTTAGCCTCCACTTCTTGCTTGTGTAGAGTTTCAAGGTTAACCAGAGATGAGAGATTAGGATCTTCACAGGTTTTTCTGGGGCATATATAGACCGGCACATGTGTATGGCCTTCTAGATCCCCAGGAAAATGTCAACTTTCAAAGTCCTCTATAGACACCTCATTACCCAGATTTTCCTTCCAAATTTTTTGGCCTATTGTTTGCTGCAATTAGTATTGCCTCAGGGAACTGTGATGTTACAAAATTGTCACTGATTGTTTCTGGCAAATGCCCTAGGGGTGAGAATTTTTTCAATGGGTAGGCTGAATCATGTCAAATAAAGACAAACCCTGTGAATGGGCCTTTTCCCATCACCTGCCATATAGGCTGAATAGTAACAGTCCTTGTAACATTTCTTTCAGAATGGCCCACTTGTATTCTGTCCCCTCCAGTGGCTCTGAGCCTGCTGTTGTCAAGGCTATTGTGGAGCTAAGGGGAGGAGAATGGAATGGGGCAAATTAAAACATCACAAAGCTCACCATTCTTACCACAGTTGAGCCATGTTTCTTAAATAAATGTTCGTTGGATTGTTGCATGCCTCCTGTTAATTCCAGAGTCCTTAAAAAGTTGATTTTGACCATTTTCACCAGTGCTACTGTTGCTTTAATAGAGGAGCAGATTTTCGGAGGTCCATGCCCCACTGTTCCAGAAGTGCTTCTCTCAAAGCTATTTCTTTAATTTAATCCTGTTTGCCCAAATCACATTTATAAGTTTAGTGAAAACTGATTACAAACAGTATTAAACCAGGAAAAAAAATGAGATCAGAGAGCACTATGTAGGGAAATATTTATTCCTAAAGTATAGGGAAAGAATATTTGAAAAGGAAAAGTACATGAAATAATTTTTTAAGTAAAACTTCACTTCAGCCCAAAAGGTATTATGTATTTATAGTTATTACATGCTTTTGAGGACCATTATGAAAGTGAAAAAATATAATACCAGTGCTTCTTGATTTACAGTGGGGTTACATCTCAATAAAGTCATTGTACATTTAAAATGTCATAAGTCAAAAAAAATTTAATATACCTAACCTACCTTAGGCATGCTTTGAACACTTACATTAGCCTACAGGTAAGCAAAATTGTCTAACACAAACCGTAGTTTATAATAAAGTTTTGAATATCTCATGTAATTTATTGAATATTGCACTGAAAGTAAAAAACAAAATGGTTGTCAAAGTACAGTTAGGTCATTAATAATAAAATTAAGCTTATAAAGAAAGGAGTTAAAATAATAATTTAAACTGTTATACATTTAATTTCCCAGAAATTAAAGCAAGTTGACATTAGGAATTAATTTAAAAATTAAAGAAATAATTCAGCAATTTGAGGAATCATCTTGGCTGATCAAGAATTAAAGGACTTCAAAATCTGATATGAAGCAGATCACATAAGGTGCCATCTCTACTCCAAAGCCCCAAAGATTTTCTTGGCCCTTTACCAACCAGCAGCTGTGGCTAGAAGGGTGAAGCCTTCCCTCCCTTCTCACCTCAGACTAATAGGCTGAATCAAGCTAATTTTGAATTAGCTAGCAAACCACTTAAGTACTTGTATTAGTCAGGGTTCTCCAGAGAAACAAGACCAATAGTATATATAGATATGTAAGAGGAGACTTATTATGGGAATTGGCTCACACAATTATGGAGTCCAAGAAGTGTCACAATACGCCATCTGTGAGTTGGAGATCCAAGAAAGCCGATGGTAAATTCAGTCTGAGTCCAAAGGCCTTAGAACCATGAAGTTGAGTATTTAGGGACAGGAGAAGATGAATTTCCCAGCTCAACTATCTGGGCCCCCAAACCTTGGATGATGCCTCCCCTCATTGGTATGGGCTATCTTCTTTACTCAGTCTGCTGATTCAAATGCTAATCTCTTCCAGAAACACCCTCACAGACACACTTAGAAATACTGTTTTTACCAGCTATCTGGGCATCCTTCAACCAGGTCAAGCTGACGTGTAAAATAAACCACCATAGTGTTGGAGAGGACAGCCAGCCCCTTCTTGAGCCTGCTGCCAGCTCCATCTGTACCTGGCCCCCCTTTCAGAGCCTGGATATCAGGCTTAGAACCCTGGGTAGTCCTGGCTAAGGATAGGCCACTCCTAGGGGAACCTCCCCTAAAACCAGAAGACATCAAGGACCACCAGATCAGAGCATGGGACCAATTGAAGACTGTTAACCCCACCAACCCTCTTCCTAACACTGACTTGGCCTTCACTCAGTCCCCTTCCAACTCTTAGATGTCAGTCATAGAACCCTTGGTAAACCTGGCTCAATTTTGGCCCACTGTGGTAGAACTGTCCTGGATCCAGAAGGCATTAGGGATGGTGGCAATTAAGTATGTGGCCAGGGTAGCCTCCTAACACTCCTATCTGCTTTGAGACAGCTGCTTGTTAGCCCTCATTCCCTCACTTTCAATGTCTGTATTCCTGGCTGGCAAGCCCCCAAAAAGTTCAGAGCAAGCCTAGGCTCACATGGGCTTGTTCTCAGTAGGGCAACATAGCCTGGGATCATGGGGACCTTCCTAGTACACCTACACCTCCTGAGCCAGCTACTGTATCTTGGTCCATTCCAAGGCTTGGGTGTCAGGCCTGAAAACCCTGGGTAGACCTAACAGGCTTGGTTGCTGTTGGGGGAGCACTTTGAAGTCAAGAAGGCCTGACCTAGCTAAGCCTGGAAACAAGTTCTAAGGACTGTCAGTGAGTTCCACCCACATCCCTCCCAGCAAGCTGCCGGCTGCAGCCAAAAGCCTTACTAAACCAATCCTCTTAGATCCCAGAAGCCACTGTGGCTTACCTGAACAGAGCCTTCGAGACTGGCCAAGCCTCCAAACTCATTTACCCCATGAGCCAACCACTGGCCTCTCATCTCGTAACTCAGACTCTAGATGCCAGATTCTTGGGCCCCAGAGAGGTTGAGAGCAGGATTAGGCTCCCTTGAGTATATTCAGTGTGACTCTTAATGGCAAGACATTTTGATCCTAGATAACCTGAGGGTGAGGGAAACTTCCCAACCCACCTATACCCCTTGAGTCCGATATTATTTCTGACAGCACCCAGGCACAATCTAGACTCTGGATCTTCATCCTGGAAGTTCTAGGCAGATGTTAACTATGACTTGGCCACTCTAGGAGAACCTGCCTGGATCCAGAGGCACTGTACTTTACCCCAACATGGCCTTGGGGATAGGGGGAACTTTCCGACCCTCTGCCTGACACCCTCTCCCCGACACCCTCTCTCCACCCCAAAACACACACACACCTACCACACTGCCTACAAGAGGCTCCCAGCTCTGCTTTCACCTGAACTGTTCCACAGCCTGAGCCTCAGGTCTGGAACCCCTGGCAAGGTCTAGCTCTGTCTGGGCTGCCCCTGGGAAAACTTTTGTGGGCCCAAAAGGCACAGTGAACTACCCCAACAAGTAGTTTTAGTCAAAGTTATCAGTAATAGGCAGTGAGACAAATGAGCATACTAACTACAAGGCTAATAAATGTATCCCTTACATAGTAAAAAAAAAAAAAAAAAAAAAAGTCAACAAACATTTTTATAGAAATGTTTGTTTTATTTCTTTATTTCACTTTCTCGAGGGGAAAAAAACACTAAAAGCATTTTTTTGAGGGGGACCATGTAAGTGTCTAAATAATCTAGATAAAACCATATAATATCTCACTATGCATAGTCTATCAATGGTGCTTATACTGATGAGGCTTTCCAAGACAGTCACCTTTATTTTATGAACTAAAGTTGGGAGAAAAACTCTGTAGAATATATTATACACGTATACTTTTTTGCTATGTAAAAGTTACATAATTACATTTGTCCTTTTCTGTGTACGTTAATCAAGAAGTTGGTCATTATGTTGCAGATTTTCACAGCCCTTGCATTTAATAGACCTGTTAACTGTGGGCTGCAGGTCACTGTCCAGTGATACACTGGACCTGTTAACTGTGGGCTCCGGGTCATTGTCCAGTAATACACTGGACCTGTTAACTGTGGGCTCCGGGTCATTGTCCGATGATCCACTGGCTAAATGCCTGTGATCTTAGGTCAGAGCAGGTTGTATTTCTGTTAGGCAGTTGCCTCTTACTCTTCTCCATGATGAATTGGAAAAGTAGAAGCAGCACAGTTAATTTAATAGTTTAAAGCAGTGATCCCCCACCTTTTTGGCACCAGGGACCCATTTCAGAATGAAACTGTTTTATCTCAGATCATCAGGCATTAGATTCTCATTGTCATAATGAGTGCACAACCTAGATCCCTCGTATGCACAGTTTACAATAGACTTCGCGCTCCTGTGAGAATCTGATGCCACCACTGATCTGACAGGAGGTGGAGTGTAGGTGATAATGCTCACTTGCCCGCCTCCCACCTCTTTCTGTGCCGCCTGGTTCCTAATAGGCCATGGACCAATACCCCTGGTTTAAAGGACAGAACCTGATTCTTCTATAGAGTGTAGCCAAGCAGCAGATAGTGGAACAAACTGGTTTCCCTTTACAGAACTGATGTGACTGTACACTTACATACTTTATAATGTCACTCTTTAGTAGCTGAAACGTTTGTGCTTAGCACTTGCTTATACTTCTAATTAGTGTTTTTATTATGTGAATGCTATTCCAACCCAAATGTGTTCTTAGATGATTTGTGAATAATCCTAATTGCTCAAATTTCTTCCTAGATCTGTTATTTTGAACCACATGGCCAGAGAACATGCTTTCAACATTGGATTGCCAGACAACATTGTAAACTGCAATGAATTTTTGTGTACATTACAGAAAAAGCTTGACAAGTAGGTACTGATTTATGGAACACTGCCTAAAGCTCTTTTAATCTTGGACTCTGTTGTGAATTTTTTAAAATTAATTTAATAGAGTAATTAAAGAAGCAGGAGTTTCCCATGTTGGAGTTCTCATTTTGTGCAACAGTCCTTATTTTGTCTAGATCATATTGCCTTTGGTGTTTTTTAAATTTTTCAAATATACTATGTCATATATACCAAACAATATACATATCATACAACATATGCTATATAGGATATGAAGAATATACTCACTGTCTAACCTAAGAAATAGAGCATTGTTAATTCCTTTGAATCTCCCTGTGTGCCTTTCCTCATTAGTATTTCCCCCAGAAACCACTATTCTTAATTTTGGAATTGTAATTCCTTTAGTTTTCACTGTAACTTGTCTACATATTTAGTAAGGTAAATATATTGTCAAATTATGGAATAGTGTTTAGTTTTGTGTGAAACATAGTATTCTTCTCCCTTTTGGTTTACATTCACATTTGTATATAATACTCCATTTCCTCAAGGTCACATTCTGGCAACTATATCCAGAGCTTAGCCTGTTGAAATAGGGAAGAAAATTCTTTAGGTCACCAGAATGACTTTCAAAAATGTATCCACTTTTTTTTCTAGGAAAAGAGCCCAAAATTGTTTCTCTGAGAACCCAGTTTTTTTTATTCAAATAAAATACTAACAAGTGTGGTGCTTCAACCCACAGCATTGAGAGCAACAACATTAAAGATAAAATAAGACCCAGGCACGGTAGCTCACAACTGTAATCCCAGCACGTTGGGAGGCCGAGGTGGGCGGATCACCTGAGGTCAGAATTTGGAGACCAACCTGACCAACATGGAGAAACTCCGTCCCTACTAAAAATACAGAATTAGCCAGGCATGGTGTTGCATGCCTGTAATTCCACCTATTCGGGAGGCTGAGGCAGGAGAATCACTTGAACCCGGGAGGCAGAGGTTGTGATGAGCAGAGATTGCGCCATTGCACTCCAGCAACAAGAGCAAAACTCTGTCTCAAAAAAATAAATAAATAAGAGGTAGCAAGTAATCCAGATTAATTATAAAAAGTTCTAAATTCAAATTCTGATGTCAACACTATGTTAAATCGAGTCCCTTCACCCTTTTGTTAAATGACTATTTATAACATAAGACCAAATGTGCCTTCTAGCAAGATTAGCAATAATGAATATCTGTAATCAGCTTATCCCCCATAAATTGTCGACCATAACAGAATATACTACAAAAGAATATTATTATGCCCTGGAATATATTTTTTGGCATAAGAAATTGATGAAAAGGTGTTTAGTAGAGATAAAAACAAATTCAAAATTGAAACAATAACAGATTGCAATCATTTGAGAGTTTCCCATGTAAAAGATATTTATACTTAGACACTGTGTGGCTCCAGAAAGTAGAACTCTCTACTTTTTACTGAATAGCAGTTATAATACATGTTGTATCAACTCTCAGGCTTAGTATGAGAAAGACATTTTGTTAATAATCTGCTCAAAACTGGTAATTGCTGCTTCATTAGGTAATGAATGCCCAGTTGGTGGAAATATTCGAGCAGAAGGTATATGAGAATTATATGGTAGTAACAGCTACTATTTATCTTATTCACATACGTGAATAAATACCTAGCACAGTTCATAGTGCACAGTGAGTGCTCAATAAGTATATATATGAAATTGTCATTTCAAAATCTCTAAAATGTTGGTATTCAGTTTAGAAATCAGAAAATGGCAACAGAGAAGGCAAGTAACTTTACCAAGTCCCCCAGCTAGCTGGCACTGCAGCAAGGAATTAAACCCTGCAAATCAGCTCACAGGATATCACAAACCATGCAGTAATTATTATATACACTGGGTGCAGTCAGTGCAAGTCATTATAATCATATGAAGAACATACCTACATACTTACTTTAGAATTGGTAATTCAGTTAGTAAAGAACCAAAATGATTTTTGGATATGACCTATCTTTGTCACAGTCTTAACTAAAGAGCCAAGTTGGTCAGCTTAGCTAACTAAAAAATACACCATAGTATGCACTCTACAAAGCCAAATGAATAAAGTGAGGGGGGATTCTGACAAGGATGGTATATCCCATTTGAAGATTCTGTGTGACCTAAAATGAATAAATACAAAACTCAATAAAGGACTAGGCCGGGCGCGGTGGCTTGAGCCTGTAATCCCAGCACTTTGGGAGGCCGAGACGGGCGGATCACAAGGTCAGGAGATTGAGACCATCCTGGCTAACACGGTGAAACCCCGTCTCTACTAAAAAATACAAAAAAACTAGTCCGGCGAGGTGGCGGGCGTCTGTAGTCCCAGCTACTCGGGAGGTGGCGGGCATCTGTAGTCCCAGCTACTCGGGAGGTGGTGGGCGTCTGTAGTCCCAGCTACTTGGGCTGAGGCAGGAGAATGGCATAAACCCGGGAGGCGGAGCTTGCAGTGAGCCGAGATCTGGCCACTGCACTCTAGCCTGGGCGACTCCGTCTCAAAAATAATAATAATAATAATAATAATAATAATAATAATAATAAAGGACTATGGCAGCAACTATACAAGAGACTTGTTTATCAGTGTTTGTATATTTCTTGTAGTTTACAGTGCTTGTACTGTGAGAAGACCTTCAGGGACAAAAATACACTTAAAGATCACATGAGGAAAAAACAGCATCGTAAGATTAATCCTAAGAACAGAGAATATGACCGATTTTATGTCATCAATTATTTGGTAAGGCTTTCTTTTCATAACTTAAAATTTGATTGCAGTACTGCAAACAAAATCTTTCTGAGGACCAACTAATATTTGAATAAGCAATTAATGCAAAGGTCAAAATGTAATTGAGGGGAACATTCAAGTAGTGATTAGCTTTAAAATGGTTAGAGTACAAGACATTGGATTTGATTTGTCTTTTTATTTGACAGTGTTTATGTAGTAAAAATGTCATGTCGCTAGAACTCACAGTCATCTTGACCAAAAAAAAAAATACAGTATTTGGATATCCACATACCATCCCCCATTTATGTAATATCTTTTAACTTGGGACCAGAGACTCCTTTTTTTTTTTTCTTTTTTTCTTGAGACAGAGTCTTGCTCTGTCGGCCAGGCTGGAGTGCAATGGCATGATCTCGGCTCACTGCAACCTCTGCCTCCTGGGATCAAGCAATTCTGTCTTGGCCTCTCTAGTAGCTGATATTGCAGGTGCGTACCACTGCACCTGGCTAATTTCTGGATTTTTAGTAGAGACAGGGTTTCTCCATGTTGGCCAGGCTGGTCTCAAACTCCTGGCCTCAAGTGATCACCTGCCTCGCCCTCCCAAAGTGCTGGGATTAGAGGTGTGAGCTGCTGCACCTGGCCAGACCTCAAGTGATTCACCTGCCTCGCCCTCCCAAAGTGCTGGGATTAGAGGTGTGAGCTGCCGCACCTGGCCAGACCTCAAGTGATTCACCTGCCTCGCCCTCCCAAAGTGCTGGGATTAGAGGTGTGAGCTGCCGCACCTGGCCAGACCTCAAGTGATTCACCTGCCTCGCCCTCCCAAAGTGCTGGGATTAGAGGTGTGAGCTGCTGCACCTGGCCAGAGAGACTTCTGTGTTCTGTTCAAAAGAAACTGTTGAGTACTGGATGTGTTAGGTGCTATGCGAAATAATTCTTTAAAAACCATCTCTTTGCTCTTTCCCTTTCACCCCTACAGGTGTATATCTTTATCATTCTCTTCAGTCAGTTTATTTTTAAGGGAAGTTTCAAGGAAACCAAACCATTTTACCATGAAATGGGATTTTTATTTGTTGGCTTGTGGGGTAGACTAACCAGGTGACCATGCCAAGGATTTTAAATGTATTGATAGCTCTCCTTCCCCAGAAACCTCAATGCCGTTTGCTGGCCTCTGTAGATTTCAAGAAGAGGCATTCAAATGGAGATAGTAGGGGTTGGGGGAGAGGCATTTGGAAATATGGGAGGGTATTTTTGATAGACAACAATGACTGGGGAGTCTTACTGGACCTGCCTTCAATCTACTGATTTTTAAAATATATATATTTGTCATTTTTATATATTTTTTATATATGACAAATGTGTATGACTACTCATATAAAAGAAGAGGTTATGTAACTTTCCAGAGGAACTGGAAGAAAAATAGAGAGTTCTGTTTTGAATGGGCATTTTTCTTAAGCAAATGGAAATTATTTTTTCTCTCAGTGTAAATGAATTAAAACCCAAACCCACTGGTCACAAAAGGCTAATTGAATATAATCAGCCATTTTATCTATTAGATAGAAACAAGCATATCCTGAATTATGCTGGAAATCTCTGCTTTAGGGTAGAATTTTGTCTGTTCTAACTAATCCTTGTAGTGTTAAAATTCCCCCTGAGAAGCAAGTTTAACATGTGTTTGAAGATTGACTCTAAGAGGTTGCCATGGTTTTCTACAAATGTTTTACAACCAGCTAAAGGCAAACGTACCCTTTGAGCCCTTCCATCTTTTCTTGAAATCACTCAGTCATTACTTCCTAGAGCAAATGCTGCTTCTGGACCCAGCCCAGTCTAATAGGGAGTGGACTTCAGTGCTAGCTCTAAGAAATATTCAGCTACTGCATCTAGCTATAGGAGCAATTTAATAGTTCTTCCTTCTGGGGGTCTTTTAAAACTAATGTTGAAGAGCTTGAGACTAGCAGAACATTATATAGCTGGAGGTTTTTACCTTTTAGAGGAGACTTCAAAGGATTTGCTCACTCTTATTCTGCCAGCACTTTTAGAAAAGTATGATACTTCATTTCCTGGGCATCAAGTAGGGTAGCTGTCAAAACTGAAATCATCTGCCAGGGCCAGCCATCTCTAGATGAGTGTGCTAGATTGTGCTGCTCACACAGGGCAAGGATTTGATGTGGCGTGGACCACAGATTTAGAGAAGTGTTTCAAGAGAAAGTAAGGACTTTAACAATGTACAAAATGACAATTAAATTACAACTTCAGAGTCATATTGATAGAAGTCCTTTTTTTAACTAGCAGCTATTTGAGTACTTATAATTTGCAGGCACTATCCTAGGTATTTATATTGAATTATTTAATTCGAGTCACATTTTTATGACACAGGTATTGTCATTAAGCCTCTTATAGGTAAGGGGACTAGGCACAGAGAGGCTAATTTTCCAAAGGTCACATGGCTAGGGCAAATTACTTATCCCGGGCATCAGTTTCCTTCATTTTTACAATTGAGACAAGACTAGTACCTACATCTGATGCTTTGGGTTGGGTATTTTGGCCAAGTAATGGTGATGAGTTCATAATGATCTGTTCACCCACCCTTGCCTATTCTCTTTTGTAATAACTAAAAAGTGAGCCAAGGTCAAAGTAAAGCTGACGTTAATCAGCACTTTAAGGCTCTGCTCCACAATCTTAGTCTTCCTAGCCCAATTCTGATTCCTGTTCCTATTCCCTGTTTTCTATTCCCTATTCCTATGTGAAATTCTTGCTGAGGTAAATAACCAAAAACTCTAAGAATGATCAACAAAAAAAGAAACCCTAAAATGTGTTACGATGCCTTAGCATTGTGGAAATGATGTAAACACCTTTGAAAAGAAGGGAAGAAACCTATCGGCTTCACTAAAGACATACCCATGCGCTAAACCAGAGGGGTGCTCACCAGAGGTATCAGCCGCAGTAACATTCGAGGAATAGTTGAGGGAATACTGTTACAAATTAAAAGTATAATAATATATAGAATAAGTATATAAAAAACTGTCCCAAATACTAAGAGTAGAGGTATAGAAAAATAAAGGCCAATGTCTTCTCAGTATCATTTTAGTATTATTCCAGACCTCATTAAAGAATAATATTTAATGTGAAGAACATGAATAATAAATCGATATGAAGAATAAATTCTAAATTTTACTTAAACAATAATGACAATATTTTATTTAAAAAATATGTATATATTCCCTTGTTATCCCTCTGAGGGAAAGGGCTGACATGAGTGTGGGCAAAAGATAGAATTGTTTATCTTAGTAATCAGTGTTGATACATTATTTTATTGATGTCATACATTCTACATACATTTGAGTGCCTTCCAGCTACCAGATGCTAGAAGAGAAAGAAAAAATATTGTAGATAAAAGGCTGATTTGAGTCACTACTTTCAAAGAGTTCAGGAGTCGGTATGGAAGACCACCACGTAAGCACGTTAGTTTGAACCCTTTGTAATGGTATATCAAAAGTCAACGTTTGACCTCTCCTATAGCAAATATATGCAGTCATTGAGTCATTCACACACAGAGCTCACTCCACTTCAAATGCCATAGAGACTGCCAGCGCAACAGTGATGGGAGCATCCAGGATATCCGTGGCAAGATACACTCTAATAGGCATCAGAAGTAGGAGAGCCAGTGGACAGAGGGGCTGCTTCTGGCTTTCTGAGCTCAGCAGATTGACAAGTTCCGTTTTCCTTCTTAGATGAGATAATTTCTGTGCTTAATCATTCATATCAGTTTCTGAATAATTACAGACTTGCAAAAACATTAAAAGTTGTTTGCATAGTCTGAATTATCTACTTCAAATTCTTGCTTTCTTTTCTCACAAACAAAAGAGTTCAGCAGGTAGTGAGGATGGGTTGGAGGTAAGGTGCCAGTTAGTTTCACATTCAGATAACCTTTCCTCAGAGGGCAACAGACTGCTTAACATCAAGGCTTCAGCTGCATATTCCTACGATGCTCATGTTTCAAACCCTGAGTTTTTCTAAAGGGAATTGGTTTTGCCATGATTTTTATCATTCTTTGATTTAAATTTTTTTTATTCTTAAAGTATACAAAACCACTTATAACAAAAGTAGGCTTTTAACTGATTTTTCGTAGTTTTTTGTAGTTCTCCCTAGTGAAATTATTTACGCTGAAAACGCTTTCTGTTTCTGATGGAGTTTTGTGTAAGCACACGGAAGTGACTATGTATTAGGGCAGAAGTGTGATGGGTGAAGGGGATCTTTTTCTTCCATGTTTTTTTCCACCCTCTCATTGTTCATGAGCCATCTGATGCAGGGCTTTGAGGGGGTGTCTGAACATCTTTACTGATATGCCTTCCAAACTTTGTTTTTCTTACATTCTTTGCTTTCCTGACATGATTCGTTAGCAGGCATAGTGTCTTAATTAGAGAGTTACATGGTTTTTTTGGTTTGTTTTTTGTTCTTGTTTTCGCTTTGGGTCTTGTTTCTATAATAAATCGTATCTTTAACTGTACCAAAGCAGAGCACTCTAGGAAACTGGGCCACTGTCACGTGCAAATTACTTATTTCCTGATATACTAGTAAACATGGACATTCATTTTCCTCTCAGGTGGAGTAAGTGGTTAATGCTGTATGGCCTAGATAAATCTCTACATATTGTACCTAACACTGAGGAAGTTGCAAAATAATGCTTTGAGTTTAGAAGTTTAACAGTGGAAGATATTTTTTGTTACTTTTGGCTCAAAATACTCATTGACAAGCAACATTTGCCCTTATCATTCAGAATGATCAAATCACAGAAGGCCCGTACTTTAGTAATACCTTGCATCAATAAAACCATGACCTTGGCCAGGCGCGGTGGCTCAAGCCTGTAATCCCAGCACTTTGGGAGGCCGAGACGGGCGGATCACAAGGTCGGGAGATCGAGACCATCCTGGCTAACATGGTGAAACCCCGTCTCTACTAAAAAATACAAAAAACTAGCCGGGCGAGGTGGTGGGCGCCTGTAGTCCCAGCTACTGGGGAGGCTGAGGCAGGAGAATGGCGTAAACCCGGGAGGCGGAGCTTGCAGTGAGCTGAGATCCGGCCACTGCACTCCAGCCTGGGCGGCAGAGCGAGACTCCGTCTCAAAAAAAAAAAAAAAAAAAAAAAAAACCATGACCTTAAGTCCAAGTACAGAAAAACCAAGTAAGGCATGAAAGATTTAATTCATTGCCCAACTTTCTAACAAGCATCTTGTTGGTAGTGTTAGGCCATTTTTGGTGTTCCGTAATGAGGTTCAGACACTTCCTGATGACTCTGGGAAGCACATTATAGAGTCCAAATTAACCCTCTCTAATGACGTTATGATAGATCTCTATATATTTAAATGTATGCATCATTTAGCTGATAATGACAGCTTCAAAACCTCTCATTAAGTTGATAAATTATGGATTTTCTTTCTTCCCCTAAATCATAATGGCACTCATAGTTCTTTGTTTTTAGCTAGATGAACACCTTTATTTGGGGGGAAAAGACTCAATAATTGAGTGAATTTTGATTGTGTTTTTCCAAAAGAAGGATATTGAACAACAAAGCTATCTGTGCTTGTAGCAGGTCAGGTGGGCTTGATTCTAACCATAGCTTAGCTGCTTGAAAACATATCCGTTAGTGTTCCTACCTCTCTCTTTGTGACACTGTCTGCTTTTGCATGGCACAATGGGAAGACTGAATAGAAAGAAGACAGGGCAAGAAGAGAGGAAGAAATGGCCCAAGGGGAACAAAAGAAATGATTGGGCCAAAATAAATCATTCCTACTCATCACTCCATAAAGTTTTACTAGCACTATGACTAGGCTTACCAGACATAGCCCCAAAAGAGTGGAACTTTTCCACTGATGGTAAGGGATAAAAGGGATTTTAGTAAGTACTAGAGCACCTACTCATGCCTAGTACTATTTCTTTATAGACAGTAACTCACTCATTTAATCACCTTAAAAAAACCTTTTGAGGTGTAATCTAAATTGACCTCAAATGCATTTTTTTATTTTTTAGTTCTAACAAATTGAATTCTACTTTCCAATTCAACTCAAAAAATAGTTTATAGTAATAGTACCCACTATATGCCAGGCTCTGGAAATGTAACAGTGAACAAAGGCCATTAGAATCCCAGAGATTCTAATACACTTTCAGGGTTGAGAAACACTGGTTCAAATTTAAGAGAAAAGAATTTGATTGAAAGGATATTGCTACTTCTCTAAAAAATTATCACATTAAGGTTTCAACTTCATATTGCTTTCGCACTGTCATTAAGTCGAAAAAAAGTGTTGAATCAAACAATCATTGAGGACCGTCTGTGTATCCTACTTGCACTGTTTCAAAACCATTTAACCACGGGTGGTTTGTTTATTTTTTTGGTTTTGGTTTTTTTTGAGGTTCTGCATACTCTCTCCCTTCTCTTTCCCCCAATCTCTCTCATCCCTCTGTTCTTCCTACAAAGGAACTTGGAAAATCATGGGAAGAAGTTCAGTTGGAAGACGATCGGGAGTTGCTGGACCATCAGGAAGAGTAAGACTTGTTATTGCTGCTAGTTAATTGCAGTGTTCCAGGAGTAAGAAGACAATGCTTTAGTTTGGTTTAAATTATGAAGAGGGAACCTAAGAAGAAAAAATACCTTCTCTGAGCCATGCATCCCTTCGTGTCATGTGGCAGAAACTTGAATTCAAAATAACTTTCACATAAAAATTCCTAAAGACACTGTTATTCCAACTAAATTAAAGCTATTGATTGAACACACAAGTAATACATAATTCGGAGAAAAATACTTTCCAAAATGCTTTGCCTGCTCAGTTGGTGCTCAGACCTTGAAGTGATACGATCTTTGAACTTTCCGTGTTGCTGTCATTGGAATAGAGAATGTAGCTGCATTGAAGTTAATCCTGTTCTGTGTTCCGGCCATTGATGACTAACTTTAAACATTCACAGCTTCTGTGCTTGAAATTATAAGCTTGAGAAATGTTCTTTTCAACCTAAAAGGGTTTCTTATTTTTCATCTTCTTTCCAGTCAAAGCTTTTAGGCCTTTTTTCTCTCTCAGGATTTTAAATTATTATTATTTTAAGAGTGAAGTAAAGCCCAAAGGTAGAGAGCTGCCACTTGCTGAATCTTCTTGATGCATAGAGATTCAGGCAGAGAGTCTTCCAGACTGAAATAAAAACATCTTTCCCATTAAAACACACTAGCTGGAATGTTTAATGGGTGAATGTTGAAGTTTTAATGACACAAAAGGTTATAAATAGTAAGTCATGACCTGAGCCAAGACTTGTGGCTCCCTCCTGGATGGATAGAGTTAAGGAAAATGTTTCCTGTATTCTAATCGGGAAGCTTCTGTGCACATTGGGTTAGGTTGATCTTGAGAGTCTTATCAGTGATCATTTCTGAGCTTGCCATGAGAAATTCTCTCATCTGAGTTTGCATGGGTGTTCCTCATCTCCACAACTCTTCCCTCCTGGCAGTTTTCCTGGTTTGGGAATGATAAGAAGTTGGTAGTATTTCAAAAAGGTAAATGCAAGGAGCAGGGAAAGTGGTAAAAGGGATCTTGTATCCTTTTCGAGTTCGCTGTCTACCACCAGATATAACACTTGCCCAGTTTTAAATAATCATTATTTCCCTCATGAAAGAGACATGGTTTGCCTTTGTAAAATACACTATTTGTCATGCAGAAACACATTCCCAGCATCACACCTCACAGCGTGTGCACTCAGTGGTTGTGGTTAATGAGAAAGAGCATCACATTTTCTGAAATGTCTCCTTTGCAAATTAAACCTCATTGTCTCAGAATGACATTCCTCTGACTCTAGACTGAGATAGAGACTCAGAAGAATGGCAAATAGGAGAAAATGGAGCAGCACCTGTTCGCTATTTATATTAATTTCATGGTGCTGCTTTGAATTTCAAAAGCTGTATAGAGAGTCATAATATGATGTGACAGTCTTTACCAAAATGTCAGAGTTGAAAGAGATTGGCAGGGTTTCTCAGTAAGAAGAAAGTAATACCAAGTCACTGTGTAGTATACTCTCTTAATGAAGGAAATGTCTGTATTTTCTCTCTTCTTTTTTAATTCAGCGACTGGTCTGATTGGGAAGAACACCCTGCCTCTGCCGTCTGCTTGTTTTGTGAAAAGCAAGCAGAAACAATTGAGAAATTGTATGTCCACATGGAGGTAAGATACCTGTATTTATTTGAATTTTGTTTCATTCTGACAGGAGAAAGCTGGTAGTTGTTGCACCCTCATCTGCTTATACTTTAGTTTCTCAATCATTATTCCAAACACAAGAGACAGGCCAGGTCTGTCGGGGAGAACCAGAGCTCAGCGCAGTTTAGTTAGTACAGTTGACTGGACCTGAGTGAGCTGTTCGTTAGTGTGAGATTTCTCAGACCACTGATGCCATCTCACCTTTGAGATGCTTACAAGATCATTCTGGCTTAGCAGGTGGGACAAGTTCTGAGTCTTTTTTACAGTGCTGCTTGTGCTGGTGAATAGGAGAGCAAGAAGGGAGAACATTGCCATTTACAAAGCCCCCGGAGGAATGGGAAAAAGGAGGGTGGGTAGAGAGGGTCTAGGACATGATCCTACACTTCCTTCAGGTGCCAGCATTTGGAGAGAATAAATGAGGGAGCATTCCTAGTGTGGGCTTTCCCTTCTAGATGCCATTTTTATGTTATAGTGAAGCTTGGAGCTAGCAGTTCTAAACCTTTTTCACCCCCGTATACCTGGAGAGGACACACACCCTACACTCTGATCCTTAGCTGCACAAGGCAGATAGGGAAGAGGAACATCTAATGATTCATGACAGTATCACAGCTTGTGGGCAAAGGGGTGATTATAATAGAAAAATATTACTGGATGATTCTGGTATCTCTCCCTCCCCTCCCTGCAGCCACCTCTGCCAATAGTGGACCATATTCTCTGCTTTCACCCACTTTCACCTCACCCTTATTCAGAAATACTGTTCACCAAAACTTACTTCTCACATCTTAGTTTAGTAAAATAAGGACCTAGAAAGCGCTCAAAAGACCATAACCTTTTACCCTGATTTTAGTTTCTCTGAAAAAGGTTCCCACTAGTATGTGTGTATAATTTCCTGTGTTTAGATTTAATTCATAATATCTTTTTTTTTTTTTTTTGAGACGGAGTCTCGCTCTGTCGCCCAGGCTGGAGTGCAGTGGCCGGATCTCAGTTCACTGCAAGCTCCGCCTCCCGGGTTCCCGCCATTCTCCTGCCTCAGCCTCCCGAGTAGCTGGGACCACAGGCGCCGCCACCTCGCCCGGCTAATTTTTTGTGTGTGTGTGTTTTTAGTAGAGACGGGGTTTAGCCGTGTTAGCCAGGATGGTCTCGATCTCCTGACCTTGTGATCCGCCCGTCTCGGCCTCCCAAAGTGCTGGGATTACAGGCTTGAGCCACCGCGCCCGGCCTAATTCATAATATCTTAATGTCTTTGTATTGAAGGCAGCCTTAGTATGCCTATCCTGTGTAGGGATTACCTTTTCGGCATCCTTGACAGGTGTCCTTAACCTCTGCTGGGTCACTCTCAGTGATGACATCACCAGTTCCTAATCATCCTGCATATGGTGCTACACTAAATGCCATCCCAATGAGTTAAATGGTCTTTATCCTCTGTGAGATTGTAGGTTAAAACATTTACACAGACAATTGCAGGTGTCAAACAAGCAAAAAATGAGTCTGCGTTGTAAAAATAAAAAGAAAGTGTGATTTATAGGAAGGTGTGAGTGAAGAGAAACTTTCAGGTTTAAACAGTGTATTTGACAGCATAAAATAAAAAGCAGAATTTGTAAAAATTACCTATGTGGGGCAAAGAACCTATATCCATAATTCTAGTCCAAATGAACAGTACAATAGAAATATATCTTACTTATACTTTTATCACACTGCAGAATTCATACATAGACTTCTACATTTTTAGAAGGCTACAAAACGGATACATTGTAAATTATAAAAACTATAGATATAAGCTATGAGCAATTATAATGTTGTTGTTGTTGTTTGAGATGGAGTCTTGCTGTGTCACCCAGGCTGGTGTGCATTGTCGTGATCTCAGTTTACTGCAACCTCTGCCTGCTAGGTTCAAGCGATTCTCGTGCCTCAGCCTCCGGAGTAGCTGGAATTGCAGGCACCCACCACCACGCCCAGCCAATTTTTGTATTTTTGGTAGAGACAGGGTTTTGCCATGTTGGCCAGGCTGGTCTCAAACTCCTGACCTCAGGTGATCCTCCCGCCTCAGTCTCCCACACTGCTGGGATTATAGGTGTGAGCCACCATGCCCAGCCCAATTACAATGGTTTAACTGATTGACGTGACTTGTTTGGACTATGCTGTAAAAAGAAGTTGGGTATGGAGGGAAGTAGTTAGACTTAGAAGACTTTAAAAGCAGAAGATACCAAACTCAGACTGAGTTTCTAAACTCCTGTGAATAAGTTGTTTATAACTTCAGCCTGAAAGATTAAATAATTCATTTGCTTACAAATGTATTCATTCCTTTTTTTAGGATGCACACGAATTTGATCTTCTCAAGATAAAGTCAGAACTTGGTAAGTTTGATTCAGAAGTGTTTTTCTGTGATGCTTCATTTTTTATAAACCATCCTGTAAACTATGCCTATGTTCAGTAGCTACAATTGGAGAGCACACCACCAAAACATGTCTCTCTATATATGGTCTTGACAGAACTCTCTGTGAAGCAGTGATGCTCAACCATAACAGTCAAATATGGTTTTTGGTTTCATATACTCCTTCTTCCTCTTTCCTACATATACGACTGCTTCAAATGGAATATAAATTAGTGGTTAATAATATATCATAAATTGCAGGGGGCTAGTAGAATATGGATTTTTAAGTCAAACTAGAGTTCAGATTCCAGCTCTGGCATTTACTGGCTATCTGACATTGGGCCTCGGGTCAGAAAAATGTTCTGAGGAGTGAGTAATGTATGGTAAATGCCTACTGCACTGCTTAGCAGTATAGCTAGGATTGTTTGTTGTAGGTGTACCCAAATGTATCATTCTCAGTATCACAACAATAGAAGGATTTGGGGCATTAGGACATAAATAAAGTACTGACTTGCTAATAGATCTAAGACAGTAAAAAACTTACTTCTCACATCTCAGCTCCATCACTGTTTTCCTGGGTCCTTGGATGTGTTACTTTGCTGCTCTTATAGACATGTATATACATTGTACATATAATTAGCTTAGTAGTCAAGCACATGGGCTTTGCAGCTGACAGCTATCTATGCGACCCTGGGCAGTTTCCTAATATGTAATGTAGGTATGATACTACCTATCTGATAGGGTTTTATGAAGATTAAATGTATTAATACACAGAAAATTATTAGAATAGTGCCTAGCTCATAAGCCCTATGTAAATATGGACTGTTATTATTTCGTATCTATTATGCTTTATAATTGTACTACCTCTTCAGGTTGATTAAGAAAAATAAGTGGCTCCTTTAAGAAATTATAACAGTGCAAAAAATGGGTCTGCACAGTTGTCTAATGATTCTGTATTTTGTCATTTTCAGGATTAAATTTCTATCAGCAAGTGAAACTGGTCAATTTTATTCGGAGGCAAGTTCACCAATGCAGGTGTTATGGCTGCCATGTGAAGTTCAAATCCAAAGCAGACTTAAGAACTCACATGGAAGAAACTAAACACACTTCGCTGCTCCCTGATAGAAAGACGTGGGATCAACTGGAGTACGTACTGCAGAACCACATGTGCACTTCTTTACTCCCTTTGATTTTGTCCCTTTATTTAATTTATTTAAACTTACAGAAAAAAAGGAATACATGTTTATTATAAAAAGTATACATCAGTATAGTGTAGGGAAAACGTAAAAATCTTCAAAATGCTTATTTTTAAAATAATCTCCCTCTTACAAATGAAACCAAGTATTTTTCAGTATTTGTGATATGGAGATAGATACATATGTAGAGAGATGAAGTAGATACAGATTTTTTAAAGTATATTTTCTTAACAAAATATTGTAAATATCTTTCTATAGCCAGTATCTATCTGTTGCATCCTTTCTAATGGTTGCCAAATATCCATTGTATGGATATAATCTGTTCTGTTAGATACTTAGGTTGTTTCTTACTTTTTGCTATTATGATACAGTAAATATCTATATACCTACATTGTAGCACACTTATCTAATTATTGAATTATGCTGAACTACTAGAAATAAAATTTCTGTGTCAGAGTTTGTACACTGCTAGGACTTTTGGTATATATTTTGTATATTGGCACTTGAAAAAATTAAGCACTTGGTCATCTGTTGTTGGATTCCCAAGTATTCTTTGCCAGAACCTTCTAGACTGGTTACCAAGTATCCTTTGCCAAGAACCTTCTGGACTGGTTCTCACATCATTCTGGATAACCTCAGTCAAGGGCTCCTCTGAGAGGCTGTGGGGTTCTAGCTGCCCAGAGCTCCTTCTGTTCTTAGGGAATAAGTCAGTTCCCCCAGAACTTTAACCAGAAAGTTCTAGTTTTTCTCCTTCAGAAAATCCCACGCTTGTGAGGGTATCCTGTTCTTATAATCCTTCTTATATAAATTAAGATTTGTAGTATTCCAAAAGTAACTTCAAAGTGTATTCAGAGAAGAAACCAGAATAACAAACTTTATATTCCGTAAGTGTTTCCTTTTGTGATTAGCTAGAAAGAAGGAATGATTAGGCTGGAAAACAAAACACAAGGGAGAGCTTATTATTCTCAAGTATTCGAAGAATTTGTGTTTGAAAAATTAACTATATTTGAAGTTTGTTAACTTATAAGGAAGAACTAGGACCTTTGAGTAGAAATAGGAGAGATGTCATTTTTAGCTTCATAGGAGGTGTATCAAATGACTAGAGCTACCCACTACTGGGGTCAGCTGCCTTCGAAGATCGTGTGTTTCTTACCATGATAGATGATCAAGCAGAGGCTAAGTGGCCAGCGGGCATCTCCAGAGGCAACTCTGGAGCCTGGGAGGTCCACGATCTTGGTTTACCAAACCTAGATAGTAGATTTGGTAAGGTTGATGTCAGCCAGCAAAAGTCAAAGTGAAAGCAATCTGAAGTTGTCTCCAATATAGCCTTTGCAAAATGCTATGAAATTGTTGGTAAGGATACCTGGCAAAATTATAGTAAATGTGTACATTCAGCCACCTGAACAATGTATTAGTTTGGTAATTTAATACTATGTATCTGTGGTTGTTTTCAGGTATTATTTTCCAACCTATGAAAATGACACTCTCCTGTGTACACTATCTGACAGTGAAAGTGACCTGACAGCTCAGGAACAAAATGAAAATGTTCCCATCATCAGTGAAGATACATCTAAACTGTATGCCTTGAAACAAAGCAGTATTTTGAACCAGTTGCTACTACAAGAGTGCTTGAAAAACTAGAAGAAACTACCACAGAAGCAATTTTTCATGTTTTTCTCCTATGAGACGACATGAAAGAATAATTTAAATTTGAACATCAGCGAAGGATTAGTCCTTGGTGAAATAAACTTTTCAAAAAATAAAGTAGGAAAATGCACTTACTAAGAACATGAAAAAAAATGAAGTAGGAAAATAAGATGAAGACTTTGTATTTTGGCTATCAAGTTTTATTGTATGATCATCTTAAATGAGCTCATTTCATGAAACTCATAATTATCTATAGAAGGATATGCCAATTACAAAGAAATGAAAAGTTCATATTATTTATAAACCTGATTTTTCTATCAGTAGTTTCAGTCTCCTCCCCAAGGACCTTCTTCATCCAACAAGTTACAAAATTTCAATGTCCTTTCTGTACTATGTTGGGTGACCTGTAAATGTAATGACCAAAAGAAAAGCCACAGAATAAAGAAGAAATGGTCAAAGACCTGGATAATATGCAAATTGGCCATTATATTAGAACAATCAAGAGCTGACTGTATTATCATTACCGCTTTCTGCCTAGGGTGGCCAAATTCTCTAGAAATAGACATCAAGCCAGTTAACTTCACTTTTCCCTGCAATGTGTCTATCACTAACATTTAAACACTATTTTTTAAAGACATAACCACAATACCATTATGACACCTAAAAAAAAATGAACATTAACTTAATATCATCTGTTTTCAGTTTTTCCCACTTGTCTCAAAATGTGTATTTACAATATTATCAATTTCATTACTGATAAATATTGTGTGCCTCCTGATAAGATGCACTGAGGAGGGCAGAATATCACTTTTGTAGATTTATACCAAAAATGCATATCTTGGATATAATGAAGAAACAGTCAAATCCAAGTTTGAGTGGTATGATAGCTCATATCTGTAATCCCAGCACTTTGGGAGGTCAAGGCGGAGGATCACCTGAGGTCAGGGGTTCAAGATCAGCCTGGCCAACATGGCAAAACCCCATCTCTACCAAAAAATACACAGATTAGCCAGGCATGGTGGCACGCACCTATAGTCCCAGCTACTCAAGAGGCTGAAGCACAAGAATCGCTTGAATCCAAGAGGCAAAAGTTGCAGTGAGCTGAGATCGCACCACTGCAGTTCAGCCTGGGCAACAGACCGAGACTCTGTCTCAAAAAAAGGAAAAAAAAAAAAAAAAAAAATCCAAGTTTGAAGTACATTCTACAAAATAATTGGCCTTTACTCTTAAAAATGTTAAGATCATAAAAAACAAAGATTGAAAAACTATTTGAGATTAAAGGTGACTAAAGATAGCATAGCATGATCCTGGATTGGATGCTAGGACAGGAAAAAAAAAGTTTTGCTACAAAAGACATTAGCAGGACAATTGGCAGAATTTGAATAAGATTTGTAGTAAATGTTATGGTATTGTTGTTAATTTCCAGATTTTGATAACTGTACTGTGGGATGAGAATGTCTTTGTTTTCAGGAAATATTAATACACACTGAAGTATTTAGGGGTAAAGGAGCATTTTGTTTGCAACTTACTCCCAAAAAACTAACATGGGTATATAGAGAATAATGAAGTGAACATGGCAAGATGTTAACATTTAGGGAATCTAGGTAAAAGTATATGGAGATTCGTTGTACTATGGCAACTTTTCTGAAAGTCTGAAATTATTTCAAAATTAAAAGTTCTTAAAAATGTCTTTTTTCAGCCAGGCACAGTGGCTCACACCTGTAATCTCAGCACTTTGGGAGGCTGAGGTGGGCGACCACGAGGTCAGGAGTTTGAGACCAACCTGGCCAACATGGTGACACCCCGTCTCTACTAAAAATACAAAAAGTAGCTGGGTGTGGTCGCGGGCATCTGTAATCCCAGCTACTCAGGAGGCTGAGGCAGGAGAATTGCTTGAACCTGGGAGGTGGAGGTTGCAGTGAGTTGAGATGGCACCACTGCACTCCAGCCTGGGTGACAGAGCAAGACTCCATTTCAAAAAAAAAAAAAAAAAAGTCTTTTTTCAATTGGTTTGTTTAATCAGGTTCCAAGTGAGATCCATACACTGTATTTGGTCGGTATGGTTCTTAAGGGTCTTTTAATATATAACGATTCACAATTTTTTTAAAAAAATGCCACTTATTTGTTAAAGCAATTGGATTATTTGTCTTGCTTTCTGGATTTGGATGATTGTATCTTCTGTATATTATTTAACATGTTCCATTATCATCCATTGTCTCCGTCCATTTCGGCTACTATAGTAGAATACCTGAGACTGGGTAATTTATAAACAATTAGATTTTTTTTCTCACAGTTCTGGAGGCTGGGAGGTCCATGATCTTAGTTTAGTGTCCAATTCGAGAGCCCAGTCTCTACTTCCAAGATGGCACCTTGAATACTGCATCCTCCAGAGGGGACAAAGGCTGTGTCCTCACAGGACGAAAGGATGGAAGGACAAAAGGGCCTAGTTAGTTCCCACCAGCCCTTTTGTAAGGTCATTAATCCCAGTGACGAGGCCTCTGCCCTCATGGCCTGATCACCCTTCTGAAGGCCCCACTTCTTAACACTATTGCAGCAGGAATTAAGTTTCAACAGGAATTTTGGAGGAAACATCAAAACATTGAAATTATAGCAAACCCTTTTGTAAGGTCATTAATCCCATCCATGAGGGCTGCCCTCATGGCCTAATCACCCTCCTAAAGGCCTTTCTGACCTTTCGTTACAGTGGGTTTTTATTTTTATTTTATTTTATTTTTGAGATGGAGTCTCGCTCTGTCTCCCAGGCTGGAGTGCAATGGTGCAGTCTCGGCTCACTGCAACCTCCGCCTCCCGGGCTCAAGCGATTCTCCCGCCTCAGCTTTCTGAGTAGCTGGGACTTCAGGCACCCGCCACCAAGCCCTGCTAATTTTTGTATTTTTAGTAGAGATGGGGTTTCATCATGTTGGCCAGGCTGGTCTCAAACTCCTGACCTCAAGTGATCCACCACGTCCAGTCCTACAGTGTGTTCTTTATGCAGCATATGTGCTACGGAATGCTAGAGTCTGAGGCTCTGGTTTTCAATTATTAATGTTAGTCTGTGTAGGTAATGCCCCAAAACTAATCTTGGAGTCCATATTGCCTGTCCAGAGACTCAAGAGCCAGCCTCCTCTCACCATGTGGTCCTAACTCAACTGTGTTTGTTAATTACATAGACTCACACCTCTAGATTTCTACCCCTCCCTCTCTGCAGATACCATGGAAGGCTTTCATTGAAAACTAAGCAAACAAAGATATAGGAGCCTGTATTATAATGAAAAATGCCTAAGTTAAAGATTCAATTAAGTTAAATGTTTTAAAACCAAAGATTAAAGAGGCAGTTAGTCTAGGCAATTAGACTGTGCCTACCACAGTCTGTCTCTAGGAATCAGGTCTTGTTCAGGACATCAAGGAATGTCTGAAGAGGTTTTTAGAGCATGCTTCAGTGTTAGGACAGGAGCAATGGAAGAATGAGAACACAATAAACTAAGAGTAATTAAACTTGGGAAGGAGAAAGCTTTTTTGGAGAAAAAGTCGATAGAGAACAAGTCAAATAGATATAAAAGGAAAAATGAAATTGAAGAACAGATCAACACATAAAAAGGAAAAGATGTTGTACTTAGGGTTTAATTCATATTGGCAGTTGTTTTTTTAAGTGGCTAAACGTTTTCAGGTTTATTTGGGGACAGAAATGGCAACTGGGACCCAAAGAAATCTAACAAGAATAGAAGCAAAATCTCAGCAAACTGTACTGACTCCTAGATGGAGCAAGAATATAGGCCACTATTGGCGAAGGACTCTTTATGTAGCTCTAAGATAGAGACTCCTTGATAAAAAACCACTGGGAACTGCTCTTTAAAGACTGGGACAGTGATACCAAGTGTACCGGGAAAGTCAGGACAGTTTGAGAGGAAATATCAGATGAAAGCAAAACGTTCAAGGAATTATTGGATGAATTTCCAGATGTTACTGTAATTATAGATAGGAATACAAGAGCTTCTTGTGCCCCAAAGGAAACATGCCTGAGAAATTTTTAGAATTAAGACAGAATTAAGGCAACAAGATGAAAGATAACAGAAGAGAGCCAGGCAGGACAGTGATAAATGGAATCCAAAGTCAGATTAGCTGTTAATCCAATCAGAAAATGCATGCCACTTAAGATTATCTAACTCAGAAAGGTGAGGGCGGCCAAGATTTTTTGGACAATGGTTGCTTTTGGCAGACCAAAACCTACTGACTTACCTATCACAACTGAAGTCCACATTAGATAAATCTAGAACCAAATGTTACCTAAGCACATGTCTGGCCCAGAAAAAAGAGAAAGTTAAAAAAAAAAAAAATTCAGAAACTACAACTAGCATTAGACCTATTTACATTAGGGAAGGAAAGGGATCAACGTAAAAAGTAAGTTATACTGTAACAAATTCAACCATTTCTCCCTAAAAGGCCTAGAGAGAAACCAAGCACTAGGACACATCCACTACTGCCAAAAAAGCAGAAGTACTGCTGGAACCTGGACAGATCGAAAGCAAGGGATGGCTGTATGCTGAGGGCTCAGCAGAGGTCTGTCCTCACCAGGTCCCAGTGCAACTAGTCTAGTCCAGTTGGCCACAATATCCGTCCTCCTTTTCTTCAATAAAATAAAGTGTGGTTAGGTATACAGCTACCTAAAATGAAAATTACATTTCCAGGTTCAGTTATCCTGAATTGCACTTCTTTTGCAGCTCAGGGTACTCATGTCTAAATTGCGGCTAACAAGATATAAGCAGGAGGTCTCATATGACAGCTTCCAGGAGTCTTCCTTAAGATACTGGCCATAAGCACCCTCTGCTTTGCTTTTCATCCCTTCCTACCTCCTGTAGCCTAGGATGTAGATAATCTGCGTATGGGACAGTGAGGTCGAAGTCATGCGTGGTGAGACATCAATGTCAAAAGAATCTGGATCCCTGACACTGTGGAGGACTCTACAGCCCTGGAATGCTGAAATACACATTTATATGAAGGAAATAAAGTTCTGCCTTCCCACAGTTATTTAAGGTTTTCTATCATTCATAGCTGAGCCTTATTCCAACCAGTATGCCTAGGGATTCAAGCTGCAGAAACATCAAGAGCAGTTTTAGTTCAGGAATAGGCTGAGGATGTTTTCCAGCTGAAACAAGTGAAGGAATGAAGGGAAAACTGTTCTTAGAAGCCAGCCTTCACAAGCCGAGGCAGTTCCAAAGTCCAAGGCAACAACAGGAGCCACTGTGGCAGAGAACTGGGAAGTGAGCACACAGGAGAGTGTGGAAACCATGCCATCGTTATCTAGAGCACAAACTCCCTGGGTCAGGGGATGTTGAAGAGAAAGGGCTCAAAATGAAAATACAGAATGGGAAAGAAAGAGTCAAAACAGACCTATTTCTCAACTTGGCAAGAATGCAAACATCTCATATGCCACCCTGAGATAAATATCTGTGGATTCTTCCTCCAGGAATGATAAAGCATGTTAACGTCTTCAGGAGGATTCCCCCCAATCAGGTTTAAGTTCAGAGATCAAGGAGATCAGGTAACACTAGCATCCTGGGGAATCCAAAATCAGGATGCCACTAAGTCTCTGTTATGGAAAATGCAGGGCTCTGGGAGCATCATTACAGAAGATCTTGGAATTGATTCGTTTTCTTTTGTTTAATTTTGTTGGCGGTTAGTGCTTTCATGATACTCTTTTAAAAGTGAGATATACCAGAAACTTGGTGTTTAACTTCAAGTTCTAATTCTGGAAGAAAGCCACACTAGCGATTCTAATGAGACACTGTCCAGGCTGCTGGAAGAAACCACAGTGCTATCCCAGCATCAAGAATCTAGTTCAGAATGAGCAGAATCAGAAATTGGGAAGGATGAATTTTAGACTCTAATGGCTTCTAACTTTAACTCGGACAAGAGAATCCAATCTTTGTACTTTAATTTCTCCCTGAGAGATTCACAATGGTCAATATTGTTTTTAAATTTGAAACATCAATATTTTACTGGAATGTTTTTTATTGAAGCAACTTTACATTGCCGTATTATCTCTTTGCAGAACCTCTGATATACTGTTGTGAACATATTTAGACATAATTAGGAGTGGAAGATGAAATTGGGAACTTTCAGCTGGGGTTCAGCATGGCCCTGGAATTATACTTCCATCAGTGAATTGCCTTCTGAGAGCAATAGCTACATTCTTCACCACCAGTCCTGGGAGAGTACACAAAGAGTAGTTGTCATTCAGGTGGGGGCGGTGGGAGATGCACTCCTGAAGGTGGGAGCAGCACTGTCCTGACAGACCTCCTGCAAAGGAAATGGTCACACTCTTGGTTGGCCTTAGCTTAGTGGGTAAGCCCAATGAGCAAAGAGAACACAAACCTGAGGAGTGTTGGAAAAGGGGAAACTCATTTTCCACAGTATTTTGCTTCTATGAGAAAGAGAATCCATTACATAACATTCTTGGTTTCTCTCTGCTCCCTCTTTCACTTCTACAAGACAGAAGGAGTGAATTTTCTGACTAGAAATTTCAAGGACAGGAACTAGGCATCTGTGCCTCAGTCCCTTCCTCCTTTATTTCTTTGGGATTTGCCTGTCTGCAGAGAGAACACAGCCTGTTCTGCCCCACTGTTGTACAAACATCAGATGGAAGGGTCTTCCCCATGCAGTTGGAAGGCTGGAATTGTCCAACACTGTCTGACTATGTATATACATAAGTGCCTAATTTGGGGGCTCAGTATTAAGAAGCTCGCTTGCCCACAGCAGTAAGCCATGTTCTGCAATATCATCTTCATTAGCAATAAAGGTGATATTCCATCTCCGTCTGCTTGGCCGTTTATCAGCTGGCTCTTCTGGAAGGTACACAGCCTCTTAGCAAATGGTGGATGTGGCCAGGATTACCATGAAACCACCTCTTGGAAAGTTACCACTAAATACACTAAGTCCAGTCAGTAGGCAGAGTAGACTTGTTTCACATGGAACTAAGGCTGGACAAAATGAAGCCAGAGAGCTGATGGCTTGCATATCACTGTGAACTAGTTAGACACAGACTTTCTGAAAACCCATCAGTACTAGGGTGTTCACTTGTTGAGTCCCACAAACAGCCTTGAGAAAGAATTTTAGTGCAAGTCATTTTTTAAGAGGTAAACCCAGAATATACCAGTTCAGGAAGTAGGAGAATGAAAAATGAAAAAAAAAAAAAACACGAAACTGTACATTAAGGAAAAAGTTGCTGGTATGGGAACTAGGGCTCAACCTCACTGAGGACCTCTGGGAGATTGCACAGAATACTATTCTTACTGTTGCCCCGCAACACCGCCCGCCCCCCTCTCCGCCACCAAGGGGCAAAAAAGCTAGGCTATTCACCCATTCCCATTGGTCATGAGTTGAGGGCTGTTCCCAGGGGCATTATTAATTCCCTGGCACTTCCAGCCTGCCTCACACATTGATTCAGCATCCTCTGAAGGTGGAGGAAGGGCCTCACACAAAGACTGAGGAAACTGTAACGCAAAAAAGATCTGGCAGATCACGACAGTAACTGCTACAACTCTAGGTGTTGCGTCACCACAGAAGAAAACATTTTATGTAAGGCTCAGTGGTCCTCACAGCTTTTCTATGTGTCATCTCACTTGACAATGAAGATATAATCTTACGAGGTATCTAGTCAGGAATTTTATCTTCATCAAGGCTAAAGAGAGGATGGGAAACAGGATCAGAGAGATGAGGACCTGCCAAAAGAAAAAAGCACAACAAAGTGACTTCCAACAATACAATACATGGGAATTTACAATGAGACAAAGCCAAGTCCTGAGCTTTTTTAATGAATGGAGGAAAAGCAATTCTTTGAGAGGATGGATTAGAACATGCAATCAGAACAAGAATAAATGTTTTAATGTCAGTACTTTGCTGAATGTATATGCAGAATTGACACACTCCATCCACTTCCATCAAGGGCATCAAATTTCAGATATTGTTTGCTTTGTCTGCAAAAATAGCCACCCTACATCCTTGAAGCTTAATTCAACTCCCTATGTTTTAGATGATGGGTAGTTAAAGGATTAAACTGCTGTAGTTGAACTCTTACGCCTTATAATTGATATATTGAAAGGCTAAAGCATGTTCGATTCCTGACGATAGCAGTCTGTATGTTAAATTCAAACTGAAAACATTCAGCAAAGTTAATATTGACTTCACAATGTTCTGAGATTTAAGTGAAGCTATGCTCTTTTTGCCTTATAAAATTAGACTGCAAAAAAAACAATTTTTGAGGATATTCTCAGTCAATTGACTTGGTGAGCAGGAAATCAAACTCTAGTAAGATCATAGTTACTGGTGTTCTATTCATTTGGAAAACAAGAGCAAAAGAATATGCTGTAGTAAATTATTCATAAATTCTTTTTAATTCTAGAGGGGAAGAAAGTGAAAGTAAAAAAGCAAACATTATTAATCTCCTACTGTCACAAAAATAAACCCACTCCTACACCTCCATCATTGCCTAAAAGATAAACTCCAAAGACTAGCATTTGAGACTCCTCACAGTCTGCCAAAACTGCCTCCTCCCTCGTCAGATCCATCACCAAGTCCTGTCAATTCTATCTCCAAAACACATCTCAGTCCCTGCCACCATGGTCTGTTACCCAAACTACTATAACAGTTTCCTAACTGGCCTCCCTCCTTCCTCTCTGGACCCTCCAGTGTGTTCCTTCATAACAGCTAGAGTGGATTTTTAAAAGTCCTCCCATGGAATTTGAGACCAGCCTGGTCAACATGGTGAAACCCGGTCTCTATTAAAAAATCCTAAAATTTGCACACTTGTAATCCCAGCTACTTGAGAGGCAGAGGTGGGAGGATTACTTGAACCCCAGAGGTGGAGGCTGCAGTGAGTTGAGATTATGCCACTGCACTCCAGCCTGGGAGACAGAGCGAGACTCCATCTCAAAAAAAAAAAAAAATCCTCCCGTGGTGTAATGGACCTTCTAGGTTACTTACCCAGCATCAGTTCTCCTTTCTTTCTTTCTAGTTTTCCAATTCTTTGGGGAGCCACTCTATCCTCATTAAGTAACAGCCATACCATTTGGAATTGACCCCAGCCCTACCTCCAGGGAGAGGAGAGTGCTGACTAGAGTAGTAACTTCACCCTTCCTGCAGACTGGCTTATTGGATTAGAGATGGGCAGTAACTAAACCCAAGACCAAGGTGCGTAGCAAACCTGGGTCACTGTGGCCAGTCCACATTGCTCCAATCTGGGAGAAGCTGAAGATTTCCGTTAAATGACTTAGAGAAACTAAGACTCCCTTTCCTTATAAAAAAAGAAACATGTACCCTAGTTGCTGCCAAAGCCATCAAGTGCTATTGAGAGAAACTAGCCCAAGAACTTTTAGAGAAGAGCAAAATCAAGATAATTTCTGAGGAAGGAGCCAGAGCCCTCACCTGAGAGCTGTCCTCCTCTGGACTTCTCATTTAGTCGGGCTATAAACTCCCCTTGTATTACTTGAACTTTTTAAGTGGAGTTTCTATTACTTGCAATAAAAGCTTCTCAACTGATACAAATGGCTTCCCGGAGAACATGGAATCAAGTTCAAACTTCCTTTTTTTTGAGACAGAGTCTCGCTGTGTTACCCAGGCTGGAGTACAGTGGCGCGATCTCAGCTCACTGCAACCTCCATCTCCCTGATTCAAGCGATTCTCCCACCTCAGCCTCCTGAGCAGCTGGGATTACAGGCATGTGCAACCATGCTGAGCTAATTTTTATAATTTTGGTAGAGACAGGATTTCGCCATGTTGGCCAGGCTGGTCTCGAACTCCTGGCCTCAAGTGATCCACCCATCTTGGCCTCCCAAAGTGCTGGGATTACAGGCATGAACCACTATGCCCAGCCTCTACATTACCCATATATCTTCCACTTTGTTCCATGCCATCTTCTGGAGTGTCCACTATTCCCCAGGCAACCAGGCCTCCTTCCGCTCCTTGGACAGGAGACTGCACTTTTCTCTGCCTCAGTGTTTTTGCATGTTTTTCTCTCCATATATTCTTGCCCCTCCTCTTTACAGTAATGTCATCCAGGCCTCAGCTTAACTTATTGCCCCATACTTACCCAGTCCACTGTATATGTCTAAACTAATGGGTCTGCTGCCAATGCAGTTTCAAATTTAGCAAGCCCAAAGAAAAGAAGACAGGGGAATGTCAGGCTGTCAGCTGGAAATAGTCTTGGGTGCCATAAGCAAATATTGCATTTGGTCTCTTCTTCATCTCCCCTCTGTTATACAGTAGATTTGTGGGGCCATCTCATGGGGTTGGGAGAATTTGATTCACAAGAGTCCCAGAAGGGTGCTGCCTGTGAATCAAAAGCCAGGTAAGGAGCCAGACTGCACTTTGCTGTGTGGGATCTAGAAGGTGGCGTGCTGGAAGCTGGTGCTGAGTGATACGTGGGGACAAGGTGGGAGTGAGAGAGACCAGCAAGGCAGTGAAGAGACTGGAGAGAGACTGAAGGGGTCAGAGAGAGGGCAGAGCATTCAGCATGGGAGAGACAAAGAGGACTTTGAGGATATTTTGTTGAACAAGGCATGGTGTGCAGGTGACTTCCTTAAAAACATTCCTCTGGAAGCAGAAAATAGATGATTATCAGGGGCTGGGGGATGGGGGATGGGGAATGAGGAGTTAATGCTTAATGGTTACAGAGTTTCTGTTTAGGCTAATGAAAACATTCTGGAAACAGATTGTAGTGATGGATACATAACATTGTGAATGCAATTAATACCAATGAGTTGGCTGGGCGTAGTGGCTCACACCTGTAATCCCAGCACTTTGGGAGGCTGAGGCGGGCGGATCACGAGGTCAGGAGATTGAGACCATCCTGGCTAACACGGTGAAACCCCGTCTCTACTAAAAAAATACAAACAACTAGCCGGGCGTGGTGGCGGGCGCCTGTAGTCCCAGCTACTCGGGAGGCTGAGGCAGGAGAATGGCGTGAACCCAGGAGGTGGAGCTTGCAGTGAGCCGAGATCGCGCCACTGCACTCCAGCCTGGGCAACAGAGCGAGACTCCATCTCAATTAAAAAAAAAAAAAAAAACCCAGTGAGTTACACATTCAAAACTGATCAAAATGGTAAGTTTTAAAAGTGTTTTTTATTTAATTTTTTATTTGATGAATAATAATTCTACATATTCATGGGGTACATAGTGATGTTTCAATACATACAAAGTATAGTGATCAGATCAGGGTAATTAGCATACCCATCGTCTCAAATGTGTATCATTTCTTTGTGTTGGGAATGTTGAACATGCTAGCTATTTGAAACTGTAATTATTGTTACCTATAGTCATCCTACAGTGGTATAGAACACTAGCACTTATTCCTATCTAGCAGTAATTATACTTTAACGAACCTGTTTATCCCTCCCTTTCCCATACTCTTCCCATCCACTACTGTTCTCTGTTCTACATTTTATTTCTTTTTTATTTGTTTGTTTGCTTGTGTTTTGGTTTTTGGGTTTTGTTTTGTTTTGTTTTTGTCTCGCTCTGTCACCCAGGCTGGAGTGGAGTAGCACAATCTCAGCTCACTGCAGCCTCCACCTCCTGGGTTCCAGTGATCTTCCTGCCTCAACCTCCTGAGTAGCTGGGATTACAGTTGCCCGCCACCACGCCCAGCTAATTTTTTGTATTTTTAGTATAGACGGAGTTTCACCATGTTGGCCAGGCTGGTCTTGAACTCCTGACCTCAGGTGATCCACCAGCCTTGGCCTCCCAAAGTGCTGGGATTACAGGCATGATCCACAAAGCCCAGCCTGTTCTACACTTTATAAGATCAACTTTTTTTGCTTCCATATATGAGTGAGAACATTAGGTGTTTAACTTTCTATGCCTGGCTTATTTTCCTTAACATAATGTCCTCCAGTGCCATCCATGTTGCCACAATAACAGGATTTCATTCTTTTTTATGACTGAATAGTATCCCATTGAGTATATACACCACATTTTCTTCACTCATCTGTTGCTGGACACCTAGATCGATTCCATATCTTGGCTGTTCTGAATGGTACTGCAGTAAACATGGGGGTGCAGATGTCTCTTCAGTAGAATGATATCCTTCGCTTTGGATAAATTCTTAGTAGTGCAATTGCTGGATCATATAGTTGTTTGTTTGTTTGTGGTTTTGAGATGGAGCCTCACTCTGTCGCCCAGGCTGGAGTACAGGGGCACAATCTTAGCTCACTGCAGCCTCTGCCTCCCGAGTTCAAGCCATTCTCCTACCTCAGCCTCCCCAGTAGCTGGGAATACAGGTGCCTGCCACCACGCCTGTCTAATTTTTGTATTTTTAATAGAAATAGAGTTTCACCGTGTTGACCAGGCTGGTCTTGAACTCCTGACCTCAAGTGATCCGCCTGCATTAGTTTATTTTTAGGAGATTATTCGTTCTAATAAAATTCATTGCAACAAAAGTGCTAAGATTACAAGCCTGGGTCACCACTGCACCTGGCCCATATAGTAGTTTTATTTGTCATTTTTTTGAGGAGATTCCATACTGCTCCCCATCGTGGCTGTGCTAGTTTACATTCCTACCAACAATGTGTACATGTTCTCTTTTCTCTGCATCTTTGCCAGCGTTTGTTATTTTTTGTCTTTTTGGTAACAGCTATCCTAACAGGGATGAGATGATACAGCACTGTGGTTTTGATTTGCATTTCTCTGATGATGTAATGTTGAGCTTTGTTCATATATTTGTTGACCATTGGTATGCCTTCTTTGAGAAATATCTGTTCAGATCATTTGCCTATTCAAAATGTAAATGTTACGCTATGTATATTTTACCACAATTTAAAAAAATACACACATGGGGGAAAAGAAACAATTAGCTAACTGGTGATAGTGTGAAGGATGAACCGGGGAAGGCCAGGGTGATCAACAAGAAGGTTGGTAGATTAATCTGGTCAGGAGGTCATGAGAATTTCAACTGAGGCGGTGCCATCAGGAAAAAATTTGTATGAAGAATGGTCAGGAACAAATGAGTTTGGTTTTGGTCCTGCTGAGTTTGAGGCAAATGGTGGAAACTGCCCAGCTCCCTCCTTCAGAAATGAGGCACTCTTTCCCTAGCTGGCCTGGTATAGGCTGATAATGGCCACCAGCTGTGTTTCTTTATGGGGATTGCCCTTGGCTGAAAGGAGCTACAAGGAGTTCATGGGTGACTTTGGCCAGAGGAGTTTATGAGGAGAGGAAGGTCTGGGTTGCAGGGAATGGAGGCCACATGGGAGGCAATGAGGGGTCACAGAACCTGAGTCTTGAAGGAAGGGGAGGGATCAGAACATGGGAAGACCCGCTAGGCAGGGAAAGTTGTGTAAACAAAGGAACCTGGGCTGAGGAGTCACCTACTTTGAAGGGAATTGCAAAGACACCTAGAAAAGTGGGTGGTGCCCAGGCATGGCTCTCTCAAATGGTAGGCGGTGGAGTCTGGGTAGATTCAGCCAGGGAGTCTCCACACCTGTGCCTGAGTTCTAATGGATTCAGGATACTTCCTCCTAGTGGGAACCAGAGGCATTCTGTTTCCAGAGTGTGGACTTGACCCATCCTACAGGGGTGTTTCAGTCATGGTCTCCTTGGACTCCATGTTTATGAATGCAGATGTAATAAATTTTCTGAAGTGAGTTCCATTAAGCCAGTTTAACTCCCTGATCGGTTTCCTATCCTGTCTAGTAAATGTGTTTCTAATACTTTTTACTTTTATTTTTATTTTACTAACATTATTTTCCAAAAAAAATGTAATTTTATTTTGTATATATTATACAGGAAGGATTTAATACATCTACCAAATTGCATCCAGTATAAAACTTCTGCCATTGCAAATTTTCTATTGTGAACATTGTTTCTATCAAATCCAATTTTTCTGGACATATATTTGTATGTCTAAATTTTATCAAAACAATTTGATCTTTTATAAAATCTCTAATAAATTGTTCAGTGTGAAATTTTAACCATATTAGTTTATTTTTAGGAGATTATTCATTCTAACAAAATTCATTGCGACTAAGAAAAGAAGTTCCTCAGTAAAAATCCATTGTTGAGGCTTCTGTAGTTAACTCTGTGTTCTTTCTGGATGTGCCACGAAGAGGCAGGCCACAGTGGAGTTTAGTGGTAATCCAGTGACAAATGGATAAACACAAACCTCAGGGTGAAACTTAGTATCTCCTTTACCAGTGAAATTCAAAAACACTAATGAAATAGTTATTTTTGTCTTACAATCAAGGAATGGCTTAAGCTCTGGAGAGAAGTCTGGCTCATTAATTTCAAGGATAGCTTTATCTTTGCACACTCTTCCTTTCCTTGGAAAGTGACAACATAGTTTTTTTTTAAATCCCCCTTGAAACCAATGACAATGTTAATCTTGTTTTTTAAATGTCTTGGTTAGTGAAATTCCTTCTTTCAATAGCATATTATTATCCTCAGCTCCTGAAACAACCCAGGTTAAGTTATTAAAACAAGCTGCCACGATGCTGCACACAATAATCGTGGGCTTGTGCTCAGGTTGGCCTCTGTAAAATTACTTTATTTTTAGCATTTGAAGCCTACAAAAACATCAAATGTATATGAGTCAACTAAGATGATTAACTTTCAAAGTTGAGGGGGTAAAAATGACCTGGCAGCACACAACACGCCGAGATGAAGATTATCTAAACTTCATGTTAGGCTAGAATTAGAAATCCTCATGTCTAGGCAGTAGATCTGACGTCAAAGCCTGAAGTGCCCACCATCGTAATTAATACGAGTGAGTGAGGTGAGCTAGGCAGAGACTACAGCGACCCCAGAGGCACGCATGTGTGCCCCCCGCAAGGGACTGGCTGCTCAGCTCTAGCCCATTTCCCTAAGCAGCCCTGCCAGTTGCTATAGCAGAAACACAGGCCCAGGTGGCCAAATCTCCTGGTTTTCAAAGAAATCAGAAATCCTGATGTTTATGTGAGATTTCCTGACTTTTAATTCCTGTGTGAGAACTAATTCTAATTTATGACTTCTGATATTTGTGACATGATAAAATAGAATAACAAATTCATACTGTATTGACTATAAACCAGTGTTCCCAATGTAGGGTGGAGTTCACACACCCAGGGGATACTTTAATATTTTTATTTGTGTATATTTATAGTATACCTAATCCATTAGAATAATGGTGTCTATATATTCATCAAGGGAGTTCAGAGTACCTCTTATGGAGACTACACCTCCAGAATATCATGGAGCAATGGTTCTTAAACTCTGATGGACTTAAAAAAAAAACACTTATTTTAATGCATATTTCTAGACATTACACCATGGTATTCTGATGCATGTGGTCTAGGGTGAGGGTGAGAAATCTGCCTTTTTAACAAGTGCCCCAATTGATTTTGAGTCCAAAAGTCTGCGGACTAGACTTAATAAACACAGGTATGTTGTTAAGAGTGCAGTCTCTTGAGTCAACAAGTCCTGGGTTCAAATGTTGGCTCTGATCCCCAACCATGGGACTTTAAGCAAGTTAAACTGTTCAAACTCCTAATATTCTAATATGTAAAATGAGCATAATAATAATGACTACCTCATAAGTGTGTAAAACAGTGCTCAGCACATAGGAAAGGCTCAATAAATACTAATTTTTTATTATGATTAATTCATCCTTAAATCCTGTGGGCAGTATCAGGGATATTGCAGGCAAGCTAAGCGGTGGCCCTCGTCTTCCACCTTACAAAGAGCCTTTGACTGAGCACAGCCCCTTTCTTGTATCACACCCTCCTTTGTCTGCCCTTTCTCAGATTCTTCTCCTCTTCAAAGCTGCTCTTGATGTGCTTTTTAACTTGGTTTCATCTATAGGAAGATATTCGTGGACATGAATATCATCACACCTATCTCTCTACTGATGAATATGTTTGAAAATTTTCCTAATAAAAAAGTTTTTAAAAGTCTATATTCACATGAACTGCACCAAACATATTCTTCCTAAGGATGACTCTAATATCACGTGACTTTACACCTGGGCAATGAATTTGAGGAACGATCTCCAACTTCTGCCATGTGTGAGTCACTGGGAGAGTTTCTCATGTCACCAATATGAATAAAGTCTGAGCTTGATTCATGGACCTAGCATGCATTCTGTGTGAAGCACATCAACCATGCCAATATGTAGAAGTAGCAGTTTGTCAGAGCTGTTGCAGGTGGTGTTTCCAGCCCAACCATGATCTTGCTGCTGCGATAATCCAGTTGGCCAGGCCCTGTACCCAATACTGGGGTCAAATCCCCAGCTCCAGACAGGCACTCCCACCAACAAAAGCAGATGATCATAGGAACAGGTAAAAGAAAAATGTAGACAGAAAGAACATTCGTTACTATTACTGGGAGAGAAATTCAAAGCACATGCCCTGATTTCCACAACTCAGTGCCAATGTCTTTATAAAAAGATACTATTAATAGATTGGAAATTATAACCTAAAAATCACTAAGAAAATTTAAAAAGCAAATACCAGCAAGCATTGAATAACATATACACAAAGTGATTTTCTATTTTTGGATAAGTGTTTGAAAACCTCATTATGCTGAATTCCCAATGGAAAAATTCCAAGTGAACCTTCCCCCAAAATCTAATTCTAATAGAATTAGAATTGCCACAGAATTAATCAGTTTTAGGCTAAGCTGCTGTAACAAAAAGGCCCAAGGACACATGACTTAACCAAGAGTCTATTTGTATTTTCCATCACAGTCTTGATAGTCCATGGCAGTAGGGCTGCCAGGCCATCACTGCATAGGACTTCCAACCCAATCACTGGAAATGGGGAAGGAGCCACAGGAGTGCATGCCTGTTTCTTTATAGGTGTACATCACGTAACTGCACAAATCACTTCTGCTCATACCCCATTGGACAGAACTTAATCACAAAGCCATCCTTAACTGCAGAGTATGCTGGGACATGTGGTCACCAGCTGGGTGGTTATATGGCCAACCCAAATTCAGTAGTGTCATTATTAAAGAGAGAACGGCTATTGTTGAACAACTAGCTGCATCTGCTTTATGCACCCTTGTATAGTAGAAGGGCAGAAAGTTTTTAGGTTTCTCAAATAATCAGTCAGGACCCTGTGCAGGATCATGGTTAAGTAGATGGTATTTGGAATCTGTCTCCCTAGGTGCAAACCTAGTTCTCTAGCTTACTGTGTACCCTTGGGCAAGTTACTTAACATCTGTGTGCCTCAGTTTTCTTATGCGTATTTTGGAAAAAAAATAATAGTATCTATGTCATAGGCTGTCATAAGAAATAGATTGGATATCTTTCAAAGTGTATAGCATAGTTTCCACAACATAACCCCTATCAAAATCCCAACAGCATTTTTTTGCAGAAATAGAAAAATCTATCCTAAAATTCATATGAACTCTCAAGAGACTCAAATCACCAAAACAATCTTGAAAAAGAAGAACAAGGTTGGAAATCTCATACTTCCTGATTTCAAAGTGTATCACAAAGCTACAGTAATCAAAGCAGCATAGTGCTGGCATAAAGACAGACATATAAACCAATGGGATAATATGGAGAGCCCAGAAATAATATAGTTTCCAGCATATACCAGGCACTTAATAAATATGCTGTTATTATCATCATCATTATCATCTTAATCATCACTAAGCCTGAACATAATTACCAGTTTCTCTCCCAGCCTACTTCTCTGCATATTGCATGCTGATGTCATGTTAGTTCAGGTCTATTTCTCTCCTTTTTTATGGACTTTGAGTTTGGCAAGGGTATTGACGAGGTATAAGGAGAAACATGATTTAAGCAGGGATTAAGTGTGGAATAATAGGCTCCAAAATCTTATTAGCCCCCAAAGACTCAGGTCTGTTTTATCTTGCAGGATTTTGAATAGAAATGAAGGAACTTATCCTTGTTCCACTGTTGGGAGTTGCTGGACAGACAGTGGTGGTCAACAAGTCTATAGGCAAAGCCACAGCTCACACAAAGCCAATTATGGGCTCCTAGGTGCTATTGTTAATATGTTTATACAGTGTCTATAGAGTATGGAAGTCCCAGTGGGGTTTGTACTCTTGAATGACACACTGTTCGGAATATTTTCAACACCTCACTGCCGAGAGAATGAAACGGTGAAATAAACAGCCTAAAGGGGGGCTATATTGTGCAAATAATTTCAGAGCAATCTTGAGGTCAAGGAATGAAACACTGAAGGAATGAAGCATAGAGGTCAAGGCCTGGGCATGTGTTTTCCATTGCCTTCAGCTACAACTACTTCTGGAGTTTCAGAGGGACTTAGCAAGAGCCAGGAAAAGTGTCTGAGTGTTTACTGGTGACGATGCCAAAATTCTTGGTTGACATTTGCTCAGAGCAACATTATTTGATGTCCCAGGTGGAAGCTGTTTACTTTTTCCTTCCATGAAATAATAGCTGCAATTTAAATATAGTAAATAGTAACGACCAAATTTGATTTTCACTTTATATTCCAAATGTGTTAGTGCCAGTTTACTCCACTCATGCCATCATCAAAATCTCTACATATTTTTATTTAAAGGTCCACGTCTGAAAAATAATCTGTTTTCAGTCCTACTCTCTACCAGGAGATAATTAGAAATTAAGCGACCTGTAAGAATGTACAACTCTTACAAACATAGTCAAGGAGCAGATGCCAGCCATTCTTCTTCCTGGCATGTGCGGTCGATACCAAAGCAGATGGATTCTATTAAAGTCACCCTTCCGGTTCTGCCATAGGGAGTTGGTGACTGCTCCCAGACTTACACACTGCCACAAGGAGCTGTCACTTCGCTGAGTGCCCGGATCCATGGTGTCTGCAATGCAATTCCGTGGTCCCTAGGGAAACCTGAGATTCCCAGGGAATTTACACAACAGGAAGAGTTTCCTGTTTCCTCGGAAATTGGGCCATGATTTGGGCTCTGATGAAAACCAGGACACTTGCGCGCCCCCCTTATCCTCCGAGGGAGACGTGAGATGATATGCATTTAGGTAAACAATAGACATTAGTTGCTGGTGTACACAACTCAGGACTTCAGTGAACTCCAGTCTTGGATGTCTTAGAGAACGACGTGACAAACAAGTGGCTGGGTCTATGCTGCAGTCTCAACTAGGGGTTCTTAGCCTGAGGTCCCTGCACCCTCCCCAAAGGGGTCCATGGTTAGAATTCAAGGAGTCTATGATTGTGAATGAGAGGAAAAAAATGACAGCTTTATTTTCATGAACGAACTGAAAATTAGCATTTCCTTCCTTTATGAATGGAGGCAGTAAATCATGGAAGAATTTAGCGTGCTTTTGATGACAGAAACCACAGATAGATTCATATCACAATCATCTGTTGCAGAGCTCCAAAATGTCATTTGCACTCATTGCTACACCTGAGGTTGTCCTCTGTGTACCCTCTCCTCCCTCCACCTCGCACCCTCACCACTGCTTCCAGAGCAGTTGCAGACACTGGCACTCCTGGTGGGGGCATGGAGGGGTGGTCACACTATAGGAAAATTTGTCCCCTGCCCCCCTGGCCACCACAAGGTGGCAGCTTCCTGCTGCCTCCCTCCAGGAGTCACTTCTGCATGGCCTCTTTGAGGAACTGCAGAATTTACAGTGGACCATAAGGGTTAGAATATTTTGAATATCCCCAGGGTCACAACCATGCTACTCTGTCCTTAAATCTATGCCACTTTCACAGAGGACATTCCAGGGAGGTGTACTTGCTGAGATGGTTGTATGAACAACTGAAATATCACTTCCCACATTTTCCTAAAACTGCTACCACCAGAGGGACTGGAATTCACAAATAATGGCAATATTACATTAGAGGGGAGGTGGATCTTAGGTGCTTTGCCTTCATCAGCTTTCATTCCCTGAACCAAACTGCCACTTCACTAGGATCATCCCTGTCATTACCCCTGAGTACACATCTAAAACAACCAAAGTCACTAACATTTAGTAAATAGCAGCTCTCCACCACCCCTTAAACCCATCCCCAGATGGAGAGCCCTTGTTCTAGCTCACAGCACTCACACATGTAGAGGGCTTCACTGTTGCTTTAAAGCTTGTGTAAGAAAATTAAAAATTCGGAAATTCTCTCATTGATCCAAGAACATCCCACCCGAATATTTTCTTTGCTGTCCAGCGTATTTTTTCAGGCCCTAACTGGTGGACGAAACCTTTGATCATTATTCAGCAATGAAGTGTGTGATGATTTCTGCGGTGTGCTGTTGAGCCGTTGCTAATGGCAGCCTGCGTCTGGGCCCAGCTGGTAGTGGCTTTCCTTGTCTTCCAGTGGGCTGGGCGCTTGGAGTCAAAACAGCTGAGTGGATATTCTCACTCTACCACTTCTGAGCCATGTGCCCGGGGGAGCCACTTAGGCTCCGCAAGCCTCAGCCATTTATCTAAAATGAAGTTGGTGAGAGGTTTAGAGGAATGTAACAGGCCCAGCTCAAGGACCAGCATTTAACAAGGACTCAGTCATTTGTTATTTTTGTTGTTTTAATGCTCTTTGGTATTTGAGGAAGCCAAGTGGCAGGCAAAGAAACAGGAGTGTTTGGAATAATAGAGGGAAGGAGCAACCTTGTTATCACTTTATTGTGTGTAAAAGTCTGCTAGAGAGGCATTCTTTAGATTAACAACTTTTTAAAAAATGCAAATACAGAGGCTGAGGCAGAAGGGTTAATTGAGTCTAAGAGTTCAAGACCAGCCTAGGCAACATAGCAAGAACTTGTCTCTACAAAAAGTAAAACATTAGTCAGGCATGGTGATGCACACCTGTAATCCCAGCTACTGAGGAGGCTGAGATAGGAGGATTGCTTGAGCCTGGGAAATCAAGGCTGCAGTGAACCATAATCACACTCTAGCCTGGGCAACAGAGAGACCTTGTCTCTAAAAACAATATGCAAATACCTGTGGGGGTATACTTCATTAGACCTTTGGCAATAATTTACACTTGTAGGACATGTGTGACTGCAACAAAAGTTAACTTATGAGCGTCCACAGCTTCCCCTTCCCAGGAGATTGGCAGTGAATATGGAAGATGAAATACAAAAGGGGTGGGGGCAGGGCTCTGTCATGGAGCCTTTTAGTTCTCTGCTGGGTGGGTGTGAAGTCTGAGGACTCACTTTCAATAACGCAGCCTGAGAAAAATGTCAGAGTACTTTGAGGAATCCCTAAAAGGAGAAGACTGGAGCAGTTAAAGTTTAGGAAGGAAGTCGATGGGAGAGGGGAGAAAAAGGGACTCCAAGGAATTATTGCTGTGGTTCATATACTTCTTGTTTAGGTTGGGTTCCTCAGAAGCCGACACTGCAGTGGAGTTTGGGTTGCAAGTGATTGGTTAGTGATGGCTGGGAGGGAGAGGGAGGAAACAGAAGGAAGAACTGCAGTCTGGTGTGGCGCCCTGGCCCTAGAGTGAGTTGGCCGCTCACAGACAGCGGTGGGAGGATAAGGGGGAGCCCAACAGGCTAGAAGGGCTAGGCCTTTCCACTCCTGCCTTACTCAATCTCCAGATGTGGGCTCCCCAGGAAGAGTGTGACCTTGGCCAAGGGGGTCTCTGCAAAGTTGAGACAGACACTGACGACCTGATGGCCGAAGGCTGTCTGCTCACTGCACTCTCAAGGGTGAAACGAAGGTAGGCATGTCTCTGACTACCACATTCTCCCAAGCCAGGGCTCAGATTTACATTTCCCAGCCCATTTGTGACACAATTTGTCCATTGCTCTGTGGGCTTCTATTCCTCAGAGGAAATGTGGAAGAAGGAGGTACTGCTGCAGATGGTCTCAGGCTGTAAATAATATTCATTGGCTCCATCTTCACTCTCTCTTCTAAATTCCCCTCACCCTCAGCTACCACCCCTGCTGGACTCAGGAGCTTACCTAGTGCTGTAACCCAGACCTTTATCCTGAAGAGGCCTAAGCGCCTGGTTACCATACCCTTTGCAGGCCAGCATTGCTACACTTGACTGTTTACAGTCACAGTTTACAGTCACCCAGAGATCTCCCTGTCCCATTCCCATTGTGTAACAGCAGGCCTGCCTCCTTCCAATGGTCAGCCACAATCACTCCTGCCAAGATGGTAAGTTCTCTTCCTGCTGGTCCTAGACACAAGGAATCCAAACTGCCCAGGTGCAAGCCATAGTTTATAATTCAAGGGACTCTTGTTATGTTCCCTGACAAAAAAGTGTGTCTCCTTTGAGTGCCAGGTTTTCTAACCCTGCAGAGCCCAGAACTAAACAAACACAAAGTCTCTCAGAGGCTGGGTTGCCGAGAGGAATGGTGGGTGGCCCACCCCTGATTCACCCTTGCTTCTGATCCTATGTGTCCGTTCTCTTAGAGCACACGATGGGCTTTCATTCGGTGAATACCCTGCATCCCAGAGATTGGCACCCCATCCTTTCAGAGGAATGCCATGGCCCTGGTGCTTCAGCTGTGCCCTCTGTGGGTTGTTTCCATGCTCCTGCAGGCTGGTAGCTTCTGGGAGGTGTGGTATGTGCTGCAACCAGTGAATCCAGGATCATGGGCCCAGCCTACTTCGCCTTTGCTCTGCAGGGGGTCCCATGGTCTGATGCGATGTTTTGCAGGCTCTCATACCATTGGGTCAAGCACACTGTAAGCCCCTAGACAATAGTGTTGGCTGAGGCTTGCAGGTACGAAATTCAAATCTGTGCCCAGAGTGTGTATATTCCTGAACGGCTGCTTTTCTAGGATTGACGGGGCCCAGTGTAGTCACCTTGCTGCCACACTGGCCAGTTGGTCTCTTCAGGGAATTATACCATGTCAAGGGCTCCATGCTGGTCTCTGTTAATGGACATTCGGCCATGGTGATAGTCAACCTTAGGCCATTTCTCTTTCTACTCAAAGTGGAAGCCAGCAGCAGATCATTCTTGGTAAGGGAAAGTCCATGGCGCTGCCCAGGTATTGTCTCCATCTTTGCCACTGTGGCCACTTCATCCATGCGCCAGCATCGGGATAGCTGATGACAGAGGCTAGCCTGGGCATTTTTTCTACTTGGGTGTTATTGCCTCTTCTGTAATGGACACTGTCTGGTGGATGGTAACATTTGATACACCTCCACACTTTGTCCCCATTTGTTTAAACACATGCTTCCCCTAAACCTATTTGTCCCTGATTTTCTAATTATTTTCTGTCTAGGCTTCTGACCAGCTGGCTGGCCCATCTGATGCCATCTGTAAATTCATAAAGATTCTACCGGGCCAGATACAGTGGTTCACGCCTATAATCCCAGCACTTTGAGAGGCCAAGGCGGGCAGATCACTTAAAGTCAGGAGTTTGAGACCAGCCTGGCCAGCAAAACCCTGTCTCTACTAAAAATACAAAAATTAGCCAGGTGTGGTTGCAGGCGCCTGTAATCCCAGCTACTCGGGAGGCTGAGGCAGGAGAATCTTTTGAACCCAGGAGGCGGAGATCGCGCCACTACACTCCAGCCCGGGTAACAGAGTGAGAGTCTGTCTCAAAAAAAAAAAAAAAAAAAAAAAAAAAAAAAAAAGATTCTACCCTTGAGCCATTTCTCTTGCCACACAAAATGGATAACCATATGTACCCAAAATTCCGTCCATGGGGAGGATTTTCCTTTGCCACTGTCTTTCGAGGCCACCCTGAGTGGAGCTGAAAGGCAGCTGCTGTCTGTTTTCAAAATGCATGCACGTACTGACCCATCCATAAGTCAAGTTTGGGTTTGGGTTTTCTTCTTCAGTTAGTTGTACAGAATCACACACGCAGCCATAAGTGTGAGCTGAAGAAGGCAAGCTGGTGCATGAGTGGTGGGTGCCATGGGGGTCTGTCTTCCCTCTCATGCTGCTTGTTTGTGCTTTCTGGTCCTGTTTATGCTCATTCTTGGATATACCTCTTCATTTTGTAAAGAACTGTTGCGGGGCCAGTCTAATATCATTACATGGTGAGTCTGACGGGACCGAACTGACAACTGGCAGTTCTAGAAGTCTGGTCACTTACCATCCTATGGTCAGACATTCTGTCTGTACCAGGACCCAAGAGTATACTGAAAGTTGTTTTTCAAAAGGCATGGCCTTGCTCCTGAACCCCAGGATTTATGTTGTGATTCTTCCACTGGGGCTTGCCACAAACTCCAAATAGTCTCTTTTCCCATCACTGATATTTGTGACACCATGGGATCTGCTGACTCATGTCACTCATGCAGGAGGGTTGCATGCATTGCAGCCTGGACCTGCTGCAGACCCCTTTCCTGTTTTGCAGCTCTCAAATCCAGCAGCTTTTCACCTCTTTCAGTATATGGACTGTAGAAATATTTCTAGCCATAGAATATGATGCCTCCAGTTCCCAAAGAGATCCACTAGGCATAGTGTGTCTTTCTTTGTGGTCAGAAGTAAAACATGCAGTAATTTGTCTTTTCCTTAGGAGGGGGTGCCCACATGCCCCTGACCACTGGACCATAACATTTTAATGGATACAGCTGGCTCCTGTACACTCAAAGAGTTTGTCTCCCACCACCCATGTCTTACCAGCCCCCAGCATGCTAGTCACCTCTTGCTCACTTGGTCCTGTCAACATAATGCCTCATGTAATAAGTTAATATCTTGTTCTGTGGAATGTCGCAGAACAAGACTAGGAGCTCTATGTGGGAGTAGTGCCAACTGCCAATTATGTCCATCTGAGTTGTTCAGTTGGTGACAGGGGAGCTAATCACAGGGTGGTTCATGAGCACAGTAGACCAGATCTCTTCATAGTACATCATGATAGAGGGAAGACATTTACACAGCTCTGGGGCAAAATTGAAAAATATGTAGTATCGCCCATCCAATGTGAATGTGAATCATTTCTAATTCCCTTTCTTGACTGTGATAAAAAGGAATGTATTCATCAAATTAGTGACCACATGCCGTATGTCTAATACCATATACTTTATCTAGCAAAGATATCATATATCTTACTCCATTTTCTGTTGATATAACTGAATACCTAAGACTGGGTAATTTATAAATAAAATAAATTTATTTATTATGGTTTTAGAGACTGGGAAATCCAAGAACATGGCACTGGCATCTGGTGAGGACCTTCTTGCTGGGTTACAATATGACTGAAGGCATCACATAGTGAGGGCAAGAGCATGCATGCCAGCTCAGGCCTCTCTGCCTCTTCTTAGAAGGCCCATCATGAGGGCCCCACCCCAATGAACTTGAATCCTAATTATCTCCCAAAGGATCCACCTCCAATCAACATATGAATTTGAAGATTAAGTTTCCAACATATGAAATTTGGGAAACACATTCAAACCGTAGTACTATATATTGCCTGATGGCTATAACTGGTGACACTACTTAGTTGTGTTTGTTGTAGTCTATAGTAGGAGTCAGTAAACCCAAGCCCGAAGGCCAAGTCCAATCCTCTACCCATTTTTGTAAGCAAAATGTTATTAGAACACAGTCACAGGCTGGGTGCACTAGCTCACGCCTGTAATCCCAGCACTTTAGGAGGCTGAGGCGGTGGATCGCCTGAGGTTGGGAGTTCCAGACCAGCCTGACCAACATAGAGAAACTCTGTCTCTACTAAAAATACAAAATGAGCTGGGTGTGGTGGTGCATGCCTGTAATCCTTGCTACTTGGGAGGCTGAGGCAGGAGAATTGCTTGAACCTATGAGGTGGAGGTTGCAGTGAGCCAAGACCGTGCCATTGCATTCCAGCCTGGGCAACAAGAGCAAACAAAACTCCATCTCAAAAAAAACAAAAACATAAACAAAAACAAAAAACACAACCACATTTACAAATTATCCATTCTTGTGATGGTTAATGCTGAGTGCCAACTTGCCTGAAGGATACAAAGTATTGATCCTGGGTGTGTCTGTGAGGGTGTTGCCAAAGGAGATTAATATTTGAGTCAGTGGGCTGGGAAAGGCAGACCCACCCTTAATCTGGGTGGACACAATCTAATCAGCTGCCAGCACAGCTAGAATATAAGCAAGCAGAAAAATGTGAAAAGAGAGACTGGCATATATATATATATATATATTCCATTAGTTCTGTCCCTCTAGAAAACCCTAATACAATGCTACAACAACAGAATTTAATAGCTGCAACAGGAAACTCTATGACTTGCAAAATTTAACATATTTACCATCTGGCCCTTTATGAAAAAAGCTTGCTGACTCTGGATTTATAGTAATCCCCCAAGATCAATTTGGTTTCTCAGGGTCTAGATTGGCAAATTAAAGGGAGATATTTTAGGAATCACTGTGTCTACATCTTTTTGATCCTTAAGATTGGCATTAATTTCTGCTTTTTGTCACAATATCACTATTTTAGAGTGGCGGGTGGGGGGGGTGGGCAGGAGAGGTTCAGAGTCTTTTACTTGGTCTTTCCTGCTATAATAGCCTACTCTTACCTCACAGACCAAGAGCTCTATGTGGGAGTTGCACCAACTGTCAATTATGTCCATTTTAGTTGTACAGTTGGTGACAGTGGAACTGATCACAGGGTGATTCACAGACACAGTAGACCATTAAACCAGAACTTGGTTAAAATTGTATTTATTACCTAGTTCCCAAATACCTTCACTGTAACAAGAGTGTTATGGTGATGCTTCAGGTCTCTAGGTATCGATGTCTACTCAGATTTTGTTTCCAGCAGTCTGCAAAATATCTAGATATTCCCCTTTTCCCATTGCAGTTATCCGAGTAAATATCATATGAAGAAGAGGGAGAGGCTTCTGAATTGTCTTCTGGGGTGGGAGGATGAAAGGTACTTTCATAATTGTTAACCAAAAAGTGACTGAGGCAACTCAATTGATTTAGAGGTTTATTTTGGCAAGGTTTAGGATGTGCCCAGGAAAAAGAGACACAAGTCACAGTAGAATCCTGTCTCCTGTGCTTTTCCCAAAGAGGGTTTTGAGGACTTCAATATTTAAAGGGGAAAGAGTGAGCAGGAGGGGAAGAAGGAAAGGAAAAAAGGAGGGGAGTGGGTAGGCAACGAGGCAAGTGGTGACATTCTTCTGAGGCTCTAATTAGCACTCAGTGAATCTACATTTTATGTGCAAAGGAAAAAGTGGAGGGAAAAGTCAATTATGCATTGGTCTTGTGCTTAGTAGATCTACATTTTACATAAAAGAAAGTAAGCATGTGAAATTACAGCTATCTATTTGGGAACAAAAGTAAAGCAGTTTTTATGTCATTCAGTTTGTAAGCTTAACTTTCCCTTTGGCACAGTGAATTTGGGGTCCCAAGATTTTATTTTCTTTTCACATGATGTAGGTGAGCAACATCTGTAGTCAATGGGCTTAGTAAGTTCTGAGGAATCTGGAGAATCAACCCTTCTGAACTTATTCCTTGGCTTTTCCACCCTTCTTGAGCAAATGAGAGCTTCTGTGTATGCATCTACAGAGGCCCTCTGGCTTTCACACCTGGCTTCCAAAAGCTTATTACTCAGCCCTTAAATGTTCATTATGTTTCTGTACAGCATCACTGGCACTTAGCAGTCACCATCCCATACCCTTATCCTTGCAGCTGCTCTTTTCTCCATACACTGCAAATGCCCAAAATCACTCCAGCTAGTTCATTCCCTTCCATCAGTACACCTTCCAAATTCACAAAGTTTTAACAACTGGAGTGCCACCTTGCTCTGGGGCTATGTGTGTTCCTCCTGCTACCAGTCCTCATGGCCACCCAGAGGCAACTGATGACTGCTCAACAACCTTATCTTATTGCCCATTTTCTTGGGCCACTCCTGGTACCAACTCACATAGCTTAGATTCTGTGGAAGCAAATGCTGAGATGGAGTTTGAAGTGCAAGGTATTTATGAAGAATCAACACCTGTGAAGGGAAGAAGATGGCAAGGATTGGGCAAAGGAAGAAGTTGAACTGCAGTACAGGCTGAAAGTAGCCTTGGCCAATTTGGCAGGGAGCTATAGAGGGAGTGTTCTGTGCCAAGCCAGAATGAATGTGCTTACACACCTTCAGTGGGCTTCATCATAGAACGTAGGCTGCTCTGGAAAGGAAGAGGCCTCTGAGGTAGCTCACTGCACACCCCATCTCACCCACTCCCAGCTGGGAAGTCAGTCCTTCTTTGAAAGGGATTTAGGCCACCTACCTTTGTGTCTGTAACTGAAACACAGGTTTAGCTGCTTGCTATTTGCAGAGTCCAATTAACAAGAGTGAGGTCTGGTGTGATGTTTTTATTCCAAAGCTAGCTTAGGGTGAAGAAGTACAGACTTCCTGCCTTAAGGGTACCACTTTGCTTTTGGAGCAGAAAGCAGGCACTCTTTTTTTTTTTTTTGAAACGGAGTCTCGCTCTGTCGCACAGGCTGGAGTGCAGTGGCCGGATCTCAGCTCCGCCTCCCGGGTTTATGCCATTCTCCTGCCTCAGCCTCCCGAGTAGCTGGGACTACAAGTGCCCGCCACCTCGCCCGGCTAGTTTTTTGTATTTTTTTTAGTAGAGACGGGGTTTCACCGTGTTAGCCAGGATGGTCTCGATCTCCTGACCTCGTGATCAACCCGTCTCGGCCTCAGAAAGTGCTGGGATTACAGGCTTGAGCCACCGCGCCCGGCTGAAAGCAGGCACTTTTAAAAGAGGGTGTAGCATGAATGACAAGCAGCAGAGGAAGCATCAGGTGAGGGTCCACAAAACTTGCTTTAGTGCCTCATCTACCAGGTGATCAAGCTGGGGAGCATTGGTGTCCTTGTGGGCAGAACAAGGTTGTAAATGTGGCTGAAACTCTCCAAGTAGGAAATAATTTCGTAGCAGGCATACTTTGCATTGTAGATTGACTGTCATCTCTTGAGGCAACCTCCAGGTGAGTGACAGCTCCACTCTGGAACTTCTAAGCACATAGTTAGATGAACTTGCCCTGTAGAGAGTGTCTGGTGAAAGGGAGGTAAAATATTATAATTGTATTACTAAAGGGCTAAATAGGAAGTGGGGAACAGAGAGAAATGGAGAAAAAAGAAAAGAGAAAAAAATGTTTTTAAAACCCAACATTTTCTTTTGTTTAGAAAAATGGGGGTACTTTGTTACATGTATACCCCAACCCTTTCCTCAGTGTTGAGAAATCATGTAAAGAACTTGAGTTATTTTGAAATTGTTTTGGCTTGCTTACCTGTGCTTCTTGAATGTGATGCTCCTCAGAGTCTTTGAGTAAAAAATCATAAGGGCTGGGGAATTAAGGAGGGATCAGTGGTTTAGAATTTAGGCCACAATAGTATATGGGAGCGGGAAGGGACACTGCCCAGGGAGGGCATTGCACACTTGAAATAAAACCTGGTTAGGAAGGAGAGAGAATAAAGGGAAATAGGAGGGCCCAGTAGTCAGACTTTGCATATATTACAAGACTGCCTTCTGTTCAAAAAAACAGGGGAAAACAAGTGTGAATGAAAATGAAGAGCAATTGGAACCTTCAAACTTTGCTGATGGAAATGTGAAATGGCAAAGTCACGTTGGAAAATAGTCTGGCAGTACTTCAAAACACTAAACGTAAAGTTGCCAAATGACCCAGCAATTCCACTCTTAGATATATAACCCACCAGAAATGAAAACATATGTCCACACAAAAACTTGTGCATGAATGTTTATAGTAGCATTATTCATAATAACCAAAAAGTGGAAACAATCCAAACGTTCATCAATTGATGAACGGATAAACAATATGTAATATATTTGTACAATAGAATATTATTTGGCAATAAAAAGAAAGGAAGTGCTAATACATACTACAATATGGATGAATGAAAACATCACACACTAATTGAAGAAAGACCAAATGTCATATGATTCTATTTATATGAAGTGTCCAGAATAGGGAATCTATAGAAACAGAAATCAGATTAGTGGTTTCCAGGATCTGGACAAATGGGAAGTAACTGCTAATAAGATTTCTTTTTGGGGTGATGAAAATGTTCCAAAATTCATTGTGGTGATAGTTGCACAATTCTGTGAATATACTATAAACCCATTGAATTGTGTACTTTTAAGTGGGGGAATCATATGGCATGTGAGTTATTTCTCAATAACACTGTTAAAATAATAAAATATTTCATTTACAAAATTACATTGATCCTGACCAGAATTATCCCTGAGAAATGTTGCTAGTTATGAGAAAGTGGTATATTTTCTATTTTTTTTAGATTTGGACTTCTAAAATTTCTCTTCCAATATTTGGAATTCCTTTTAGGTGAACACTGGGAATTGAGCAAGCTGTTGTGCTTGATCAGCCCTATTCCACTATAGCCCTATAGCTATAGCAGGAGTTTTCCTGCTCACCCGCTTCTAGCCTTTAATAGAAAATAATCTATCAATCCAAACCTTTACATTATGTCTAGGGGCCATTACCCCCTTATTTACAGCAGTCTGCGCTCTGACACAAAATGATATTTAAAAAATCGTAGCATTCTCCACCTCAAGTCAGCTGGGCCTTATAATAGTCACAATCGGCATGAATCAACCACATCTAGCATTCCCTCACATCTGCACCCACGCCATTTTTAAAGCTATATTATTTATATGTTCAGGCTCCATCAGCCATAACCTCAATGACAAACAAGACATCCAAAAAATAGCAGGACTATTCAACACTTGACCCTTCACTTCCTCCTCCCTTATTATTGGTAGCCTTGCACTTAAAGGTATGCCTTTCCTCACATGCTTTTACTCTAAAGACCTTATTATCAAAACCACAAATACATCATACACCAACACCTGAGCCCTTTCTTAGTGTCACCTCCTTTACAGCTGTCTACAGTACCTGTATTATTTTCTTCGCTCTCATAGGATAACCTCGCTTCACAACTCTGATTATTATTAACAAAAATAATCCCTTCCTAATTAACTCAATTAAGCGCCTAACACTCAGCAGTATCTTCGCTGGGTTCCTCATCACCAACAGCATTATTCCTGCTTCATCCCCCCAAACAACTATACCACTCCACTTAAAGCTCAAAGCCCTAGGTGTACCCACTTTAGGCCTCTTACTAGCAATGGAGCTTAATCTCATAACTAATAACCTCAAACTAAAGTACCCATTACAGACATTCAGCTTCTCCAATATACTAGGTTTTTATTCAGCCACAATTCACCGTTCAACCCCCAACTCAAGCCTGTTCACAAATCAAAATATGGCTTCACTTCTACTAGACCTAATTTGTTTTGTTTGTTTGTTTGTTTTGAGATGGAGTCTCGCTCTGTCCCCCAGACTGGAGTGCAGTGGCGCGATCTCGGCTCACTGCAAGCTCCGCCTCCCGGGTTCAGGCCATTCTACCGCCTCAGCCTCCCGACTAGCTGGGACTACAGGCGCCCGCCACAGCGCCTGGCTAATTTTCTGTATTTTTAGTAGAGACAGGGTTTCACAGTGGACTGGATCTCCTGACCTTGTGATCCACCCGCCTCGGCCTCCCAAAGTGCTGGGATTACAGGCGTGAGCCACCGCGCCCAGCCTACTAGACCTAATTTGACTACAAAAGTCTATACTGAAGACCATCTCACAAATCCAAGTTTCAGCCTCCATTACTGCATCTACTCAAAAAGGCCTAATTAAACTCCACTTTCTCTCTTTTTTTATCCCATCCCTTCTAATGCTACTATTAATTATCTAATCTATTACCCCAAGTAATTTCAATTGCAACGTAAATACTAACAAATAATGATCAACTAGCAACTACCACTAATCAATACCCATAACTGTACAAGGCAGCCACACCCACAGAATCCTCACACAACAACCCCACCCCCTCACCCTCAAAAATTATCCAACTCTCTACCTATCCTCAAAGTCTTTGAGTAAAAATCATAAGGGCTGGGGAATTAAGGAGGGATCAGTCAATAATAATATTATTTGAGCACATAGGAAAACCCAAACCAGCCATCTAAGACAGATGGAGATGAATACATACAGCTATACAATAAAACTTTCTCTAAAGAGAATTACTAGGGGGAGAAAAATTTCAAGTCTCTGAAGAGAAAGTAATTAATCCAACTATTTCAATGAACTTGAGTTTCTCCTTACTACAATGTTTCTGGAATATTTATGTGGTTGTAACCTTGACAGTGTGGTCATCTATTTATAATATAGCAGCAAGGGTCTGATACAAAATTCTAATACTCTAAAAGTACATCATTAAAATGCTTTATATGGAGTAAGAATTTACTCAAAAATTATCCAACTCTCTACACTTTAAAATCAGTCGTGATCACCACCCCACTATACTCAACTATTCACCAAACCAACATCAACTCTATTAATAATCCTAATAGTAAAGCCCCTCAAATGTCTATACTTGACCCTCTTGTTTCAGGGTATTCCTCAATAGCCATCGCTGCAGTATAACCTAAAACAGCCATCATATGACCCAAATACATCAAAAAGACTATTAACCCCATGAAAGCCCCACCAAAATTCAACACAATACCACAACCCACAGCACCACTAATAATTAACCCTAGGCTTCCATAAATAGGAGAAAGTTTAGAAGGAAAAACCTACAGACTCTATAATCAAGAGAACACTTAATAAAAATAAGCATGTACCATTATTCCCACATGGACTATAACCATGACCAATGATATGAAAAACCACCGTTGTACTTCAACTATAAGAATACTAATGACCAATACGTGCAAAAGACACCCGCTAATAAAAATTATTAACTATTCAGTCATTGATCTTCCCATAGCATCCAACATTTCTACATGATGAAACTTTGGCTCACTTCTTGGTGCCTGCCTAATTCTCCAGATCATCACAGGATTATTTTTGGCCATGCACTATTCATCAGACACCTCAACTGCCTTCTCTTCAGTCACTCATACCAGCTGAGATGTAAACTATGGATGAATGGTCTGCTATTTTCATGCTAATTGCACTTCAGTATTTTTCATCTGCCTCTTCTTACACGTTGGCCGAGGGTTATACCACGGGTCATTTCTATTCCTAGAAACCTGAAATATTGGCATTATTCTCCTATTCACAACTATAGCAACAGCATTCATAGGTTACATGCTCCCATGAGGCCAAATATCATTCTGAGGCGCTACAGTAATTACAAATCTACTATCAGCCATCCCATATATTGGAACTGACTTTGTACAATGAATCTGAGGCGAATTTTCATTTGACAAAGCCACCCTTACACGATTTTTTGCCTTCCATTTCATCTTACCTTTCGTCATTACAGCTCTAGCAACTGTTTACCTTTTATTCTTGCATGAAACAGAATCTAACAGCCCTTCAGGGGTTTCATCAGACCCTGACAAAATCACTTCCCCCGCTCCACTATACAACCAAAGATGTTCTAGGTTTAATTTTTCTCCTCCTCCTTCTAATACTTCTAGTACTATTTTTGCTCGACTTCCCGAGCAACCCAGATAATTACACTTTAGCCAACTCAATACCCCACTCCACATTAAGCCAGAGTGGTACTTTTTGTTTGAATATGCAATCTTAGGATCTATCCCTAACAAATTAGGAGGCATACTGGCCCTCGTATATTCCATTCTCATTCTAGCAATTATTCCAGTACTTCACATGTCTAAACAACAAAGCATAATAAGTCATTAAGTCAATGCCTATTCTGAATCCTAGTGGTTGACCTGCTTACACTCACATGAATCGGAGGGCAGTCAGTCAAATATCCTTTCACTGCCGTTGGACAGACAGCATCTATCATGTACTTCTCTACCATTCTCACCCTTATACCACTCACTACCCTAATTGAAAATAAACTTCTTAAATGAAAATGTCCTTGTAGTACAATTCAATAATCTGGTTTTATAAACCAGAAATGGAGAATCCCCTCCCCAGGGTAACTCAGGGAGAAAGCATTCCTGCTTCACCGTCAACAGACAAAGCTGAAATTCTAATTAAACTACTCCCTGAATTTTTTCACAGCACACACTTTAACTACTATATCAGTATTAACCAACTAGCACTAATTGATTAGTGGTATCTGAGAGATGTTTGTGGCTATGGCTGTGATATTGATAGCTGAGCTTCCCATGGATATGAGGAAACTCCTAATTATTGTCGCCAAGGAATCTGCAGCTTCTTGACACCACAGATGTATGGTATAGTCCCCCATCTATCCATCCGTCTGTCTGTTCATCTGTTTATCCACTTGTCTACCCATCCACCCATCCACCCACCCCTCCATTCCTCCATTCCTCTCTATCCTTCCACCCACCCATCCATCCATCCATCCAGTTAACATCTACCAGTAAGTACCTACTGTACATTAGACCTTGTGGAATTGCTGGAGACACAATGGAAAACACAATAGTCATCATCTTATCCTTAAGCTTGTAGTACAGTGGTGAGGCAGTCAAATAAAAAGGCCATGGTTACACAATGTGATTTACATGCTAGGAGAGGTGAGCATAGGGGTTATGAAGAACATAGGTCTCCCTTGATAAGTCAATCCACTCAGTGGTCACTTCATCCAGTCCTCTTTCTACAGTTGACCTTCAGTTTTCTTTCTTTTTTCTCTCTCCCTTGTAACCACTTTCCCTTATTGAGTTAGCTTTAAGATATATCCCTTTAGTGAGTAATCAGAATTTCAAATTCTTACTCTATATAAAGCATTTTAATGATGTACTTTTAGGGTATTAGAATTTTGTATCAGACCCTTGCTGCTATATTATAAATAGATGACCACACTGTCAAGGTTACAACCACATAAATATTCCAGAAACATTGTAGCAAGGAGAAACTCAAGTTCATTGAAAGAATTGGATTAATTACCTTCTCTTCAGAGACTTGAAATTTTTCTCCCCCTAGTAACTCTCTTTAGAGAAAGTTTTATTGTATAACTATATGCATTCATCTCTATCTGTCTTAGATGACTGGTTTGGGTTTTCCTATGTGCTCTTAGCAGTTCCGTGAAATTGTTTGCTATTACATCTTCAGTTCTATTATGATTTGAGATATTTTGAAGGAAGAGTTAGTTTGTTGCTGACTGCATTATGCTGACCACATCCTCACCCATGTCAATTTACTTCAGAGTTCCTTTTTTTTTAAAACCACATTATCAATCTTTGTAATAATAGGTTTTTAGGTATTACAGATGCTTTTTCATAATTTATTTTATTTTGATTTACATAGTCTCTCAATTTAAAAGAAGACAATGGTATTCATACTTCAGGAAGACCTGGGCAAGTTCTGAGAGTTTGAGTCCTTTGAGTAGAACACTGAAGGACATATGCTACTTCTAGTTTGCTTTATAATTTATAAGCACTGACATTTTTATTTTATTTTTTAGAGACAGCATTTTGCCACGTTGCCCAGGTTGGTCTCAAACCCCTGAGCTCAAGTGATCCACCCACCTTGGCCTCCCAAAGTGCTGGAATTACAAGTGTGAACCACTGTGCCTAGCCCAAAATTTTTGAAATTTAAGAAAAGCTGTATAGATCTAAATATTTCTTTGAGAGACGGAGAGAAAGGCAATTGAGTGCTAGTGATCTATATGATGAAACTAAAGTATTTTGTAATCAGTTCTGCAGTGAAGACCCCATTATAAAGTTTGAACATGATATGTAAATTTTATGGTTTGTTTCTAATCTAAATGTTACTTTGAAAAGTTATGGACAAGTCCAGTTGTTTTTGCCTCAGCAGAGCAGTTTCCTCAAATTGAAACTAATTAAGAAAAAACACCTAAAAATTTTAATTACTCAAGAAATATCATCTAATTTGGTATTACTATCTACAGGAGTCAAATTATGTGAAAATCTTGCTTATAACTACATAATTAGTGATTTTACTGAAATGAAGACAAGAAAAAATAACATATGGAAAAAATATAAAATACACTGTGAATTAAATGTCTTTATTTACTGCTCTTCTCAACATCTCTGGACTATCAATGGACCACCCAGACATGCACAATAATAATTTAATTTTATCATGTTTGATATTTTGCCAAATTTTACATTTTATACTTATCTTTTTTCTATTTTGTCATTAAGAAAGTTTTTCAAAGAGGAGAAGAGAACATATTTTAATTAACTGTTTGTTGGCTTGATTTATAACTTTTATTATTTATTTTCTGTAGAGATGAGGTTTCACCATGTTGGCCAGGCTGTTCTTGAACTCCTGGCCTCAAATTGTAGCAGGATGAGCTGTGGACAAAATCCCTCGGACACCGAGATAGTGAAGGGAGTGGCTTTAATCAGCTGGTAGCATCGCCAGGCTAGAGTCTTAAAATCCGAGCTCTTCAGGTGCTCAACTTCTGTCCCTTTTAAGGGCTCACAACTCTAAGGGGGTCCACGTGAGAGGGTCGTTATCAATTAAGCAAGCCAGGGAGTACGTGACAGGGGCTGCAAGCACCGGTGGTCAGAGTGAAACAGAACAGAATGGAAGGTTTCACAATGTCCTTCCATACAATGTCTAGAATCTACAGATAACATCAGCTGCTAGGTCAGGGGTCGAATTTTAACTACCAGGCTTAGGTCAGGCAGGCCCAGGCCTGGTTTCAGGTCTGGTTCCTAGGCACCAGGCTACCTACCTTTAGTTTCACTTCCCTTTCCTTTTCTGAGTATAAAACAATATAAAACAATATGAGAGGGTCTCTCTTCCCTCATTTCCCCCCTTTGAGACTCTCACTTTTTATTAGTGGTAGTTCTCACTCTTATTTTCGCTATTTATGTCTTCTTGTGCAACAGATTGATAGTGATTCATATAGTACACTTGTGCTGAAGCATTTTGGTGAACTAAGGTAGCGATGAGGCTTTTTATCATTTGAAGAAGTACAGGTTGCAAACAAGGGAACAGTAAGCAGTTTCCTATTACTATTATAACTCCTATTATAAGAGTTTTAAGTCTTTCTAGTGCTGGGAACCAATTTCTAAACATGGCCTTAGGATCAAATCCATGCCACACTTGCAAGGGCACATGTGCCAGTTTTGTTATATCTTTAACTATGTCTTCAACTACTTGCCCCTTATCATCTATGTGTAGACAGCAATTAGTAAGGTTAAATTTTTCACAAACCCTTCCTTCAGCTGCTAGCAAGTAGCTGAGAGCTAGTCTATTTTGATAGATAGCATTCCTCATCTGAGTTTCTTGCTGGGCTGTTGAGAACAGTCAAGCCTTGACCGGTTTTATTAGTGATGATTTCTAAAACAGCTTGCAACTGTATGATCAGTTGCACATGTAAATAGGGGTCTGGTATCCCCATGAGCCGTCTTGGGCCTAAGTAGCAGGCCTATAATATTGTATGATTCTCTTAGGAGGCTATTCATTATTTTTCAGGTTTTTTTATAGCTATGTTTTCTTTTTGCAGGAAGCATAGACAGGGAAGCTCAGAAGCTCACCTGTTTTTATGGGCAGTAGGAAGAAAGATGGTTTAATAGTGCCAATAACACAACTACTTGTCCACTGGTCAGGCAGCTTAGCATAGGTTCTATGTCCACATATCCAGTATAGCCTCATGGGTGCTGTCTAGTCCTGGTGGGATTCTGGGTGGACTTAAATGGTCTGCAACTTTGGAAATTTACTGAATGGATTTTTATCTGTGTGGCTTGAACTCCACCATGTAACTGTTTTTGTGGTACTATTATGCAGTTTTTGTCTTAGGAAACTAAGTCATCCTACAGAATGAGTGAATTCTTTCCTTTTTCTAGCTATGCAACATCATCCAATAATTGAGACTTTTAGAACCTAGAAATGATCAGGGTGATTCTTTAGGGTCGGGAATTCATCAGGAACTGGGTCTGTAGGCACTAATTCTCGGGCTTCTTATGGCCATTGATCTCCTATTACAGTTCTTTCACAAACATAACATTTAGAGACTGGGCTACATAGCTTGGATAGAATAGCATTATACAAACAAGTTTCTTTTAGAGTCTTGGTACACTTATAATAACCATAAAATAATAGGACTGTAGCAATCTTTTGTCCTACCTCAGTGACCTGAGGTATATCCTGGGAACAGTCCTCAGTCTGAGGAAGGTCAGTTGAAGTCCTTCCTGTACAAGTCCAAATTTTAAGGAAAATGAGTCCTGTGATGAGTTTCCTCATGCTTTGGCTGCTCCCATCCACGTACAGCTCCCAGTCTACTGATGTTTAAGGGTGGTCTCGGAGGTTGGGCCCACCAGAATAAACTGAGTCCAATACCTCTACACAGTTATGTTTAACTGGGCTCTCTGATACCAGGAGTAAGGTGGCGGGGTTTAGGGTGCTGCAAACTTCAATGGTTATGCGGGAATTTTCACAGAGAAAGCTTTGGTATCTAGTTAGTCTAGCATTCATTAGCTAATGATGTCCTTTGGTATTTATTAAAGTCACCACAGCATGGGGGGACTTTATGTTTAGGTTTTGCCTAAGAGTTAGCTTGTCTGCTTCTTGTGCTAACAGGGACTTTGCTGCCAGGGCCCTTAGACATGGGGGCCAACCTTTGGAAACCCCATCTAGTTGTTTTGAGAGAGAGGCCACTGGTCTTGGCCAAGGCCCTATAGTCTGGGTTAAAACTCCAACTGCCATTTTTTTTTTTCTTTTTGACATGTAGAGTGTAAAAAGTCTTGTCAGGTCAGGTAGCCCCAGGGCTGGGGCCAACCTGAGTTTTTCTTTTAACTCATGAAAAGCTTGTTGCTGTTGGTTGTAATAGATGTAGTTTATCTAATTTACATTCTTATTAACTGTCACCCACTAAAATCTTGACTTAAATCCTGTAGCTATTTGATTTCAAGCTTTAAATTGATCTGGTATTCCTCATGGGACTCCAATTGCGTCTAAATGAATGTGAGAGTTGAAAGACCTATAAGGGGCTTCTCTCACTTTACAATGTCTTATTTTTCCTCCCTCTGGTTGATGAAATGCCAGGGTGAAAGGGATAGCCAATTGGACTAAAGTATAAGTGCCACTCCAGTTATTCGGCAGAGTGCCCAGTAAAGGTCCACCACAATACCACCACACATCCTCTTGGGGATGAACAAGGGCTGACTGATTGATAAGCTCTTGAAAATTCTTAAGCTCATCACATCCCTTCAGGTCTACAAGGAATGCTAAGTTTCCTCCCTGTCGTGAGAGACATGAAGTGAACTTAGTGTTGGGATATGGAGGCTGGATGGCCCTCGGGGGTTGACCTGCAGGGTGCTGGACTTTGGGATATAGCAGAGAGAGCTTGGCAAGACTTATTACTCCAGGCTGTAGAATCCTGGAAAAGAGCTCTACTATGCAGCCCATGCCTGGTTGACTGGAGGACCACCTTAGTGGAAGGGGGACAATCAGGGCCTCTGGCCTGCCATGTGCATGAGCATAACAATTGCTTTTGTTTAACATGCAGATGGAATGTTTGATCCATTTCAACCAGGCATTTGCATCTTGCTATGCTGTCTTAATTGCCAAAATTTGTTTTAAGTTTTTAACTTTTATGATCTTCTAGTAAAATGAATGTTTCTTTTAACACCTATTTTTATTGGTTTTTAAACCAAAGAAAGCCAAATACCATTTTACATTTAACAATGCTTTTTGTATGATTTTTATACTAGATAAGCTAAATTTTATCTTTATATTAGTGTGTTATTAACGTTAAACTTAATTTTAATAAACCCTTATAGATATATTTATCTAATTTTTAATGTTTGACCATAAGGTAAGATTTTATAGACTCTTTTTAACATTTTATAATTTTTGTTAAAGAGCAGGTTGGTGCTTTAAGAAAAATCTGTTGCATTTTTACTTTAATGTCCAGTTCACAGAAAAATTGGATGGTACCTTTTTAACTTTAGCTAATATGTTTACACACAGAATTTTCTTTACAATTAATGTTTTAAAACTTGCTTAAACTTTCAAAACAAAATTTTGTTTTAAACTTTCAATGTAGGTAAAAATCCACATTCTTATGCCTCCTTATAATCCTTTTACCAAAGGTATATTTTACTTTCCTTATACACCTTGCACATAAACTGTTTCTTCAATAGTACTCCTCCACTGTCAGCAAATGTGGACTCCATGTTTTCCCCTGCTGCTCCAAATCACAACCTCCCTCAACTCCTGTGCCTGTTGCTGCTCCTCCTGCTTGGCTGCTCTTTCTACTTTCTTTCTTCCTTCTCCGAGGCTTCACCTACACTTAGTGTGGGTATCATCAGGCCAACCAGGTGAGTGCTGTGAGATGAGCCATCACAGGCAGAGAACTCCTAACAGGATGTAAGTCAGGACTTTTCTCTTTTCAGCTCAAAATGCTCCTAGAAGTCCTCATTTCACTCAGAGCAAAAGCCAAAGTCCTTTCAGGCCCTGTGAGGCCCCACATGACTTGATTCTCCTCTTTATCTCATTCTCCATGGCTCACTCTCTCTTGCTCACTCTGATTCTGGCACATCAGCCTCCCTGTCACTCCTTGCCAAGCCAGCGATGCTCCCAGCCGAGGGCCTTTGCACTCACTGTCCCTTCTGCCTGGAACGCTCTTCCTCTCGGTACCACATGACTCACAGTCTCACCTCTTTCAAGTCTGCTCAAATGCAGCACTTCCACAGTGAAACCTCTGGCCACCCTATTTGTTACTGCAAGCCACTCTATCCCCCTCTGTCCTCCTCTTCCCTACTTTATTTTTCTCCCCAGCAGGGATTTTCATCTCTTTCATGCACTGATGAATCCCTAACACCTTCATCAGTGTTGGGCAAATAGTCAGTGGACATTAATAGCTCAGGAGTGAATTCTTTGTATCTTTTAGAATCATGGGATCTTCACATGGGCTAAGCTATTTTCACCAGGATTTGGTCTCTGCACAGTCTTTTTAGTATCACTATATTGCTGGGTTTTACATCTGTTTGAGGTAACAGATTGTTAAGGATCCCTCCTGGGCCAGGAAGCTGAAGGTATAATATGGAGAAGTCCCCAGTGTGAAGGCCCATGAGGGGCAGTCACACTGGGCCAGGGAGAAGTTGAGACATAGCAACCACTTCCAGGAGACTTGGATTAGTCTACATAAGAGCTTCAAGAAGTCTCTGTTCTACCTACCCCAAAGTCAGCCCCAATCTAGGCACCAAGTCCCATATGCTAATACTGGTACCTCCCATAGGAGAGCCCCATAGCTTCATCAACAGGAACAGCTCACCCAATTTCCCTGAGGGTGGGAGGCCTTGATATAGACAGTCATCAGAATGGAGTCATCTTAGCATCTGCACCTTAAAGAGAAGTCTACCTAACTAGGGGTGCAGTGGTTGAAACTCAAAGACCTAGACTAGCCACCCACTCCCTTCTTTATGCCCAGACCTGGGGGCAGGATATTTTTCCTGGTCTACTGTTCTACAACCTGGGGGTGGAGGTGGGGGTCGTCTGAGTAGAAACGGCAGGGGGCATGGCAGATGCTCTTCTCTGTGTCATTCTCCCAGGCCTGGCAGAGCAATCTCTCGACACAGTTGCAGGAAGGCATGAATTGCTGAGCCAGGTCTGACCTGGCTGCCCTCAGGAAGCCCTCTGACAGGGACCCGTCAGCTAAGCTGGCAACACGTGGTGCACCTGGCATTGTTCTTTTGTGATTCTACTTCTTGACTTCAAAAAGCATGTTTTAAGATTGGTTAAACCCAGTATCCAGTGTCTGGATGATTGTAAGGGACTCAGTGGGGATGGCTCCTTTTCCTGTTTAGTTTTTTAAAACCCTGGCCTCTGAAAAATCTTCGTTCTCTGTGTGTGTGCACTTAGCAAGCCTCCCAGTCCTTTGCCATCTTTATCAATCAAAAGTCTCTGGTACACTACAGGTGAGATTAGTACTGTTGGCCCAAGAAAGACCTTGGAACACTTTTGTCCTTCCTAACCAGAGTCACCTGACTCAAGCCCCATGGGCCATTTCCCTGACATAAGATTCCAAGGTAGGGGTTTACTAACATTTCACTAATACTTCTCAGTTTATGCTTATAGCTAAGAGAAAAAAAGCTCTAATAATTTCAACCATTAATCAAAAAGAATAAAAAGATAGCAATATGGATTCATATACATTAATATAGATATGAGCCATGAGACCTACCTGGGAAGGAGAACATTTCTAACATCATTTCGTTCCAGGACCTGACACCTGGAATTTGTCTTTCTGATTTTTTTTTCCTTTCTTTCTTTCTCTTTCTCTCTCTGATTTTCTGTCTCTCATAAAGTTTTTTTGTGATGGCTTTGCTAATGACATTTTATTGTTATTTTTATAAAGCAGAGGAATGTTTGTTTGCTAGTATTACTTGCCTATTACAAGTCCATTCAAATATATAGATACAATATTTTCTAAAATATTCTTAGATTGTGGTATATGTAAATTTTCTTTATGAACTTCTACTAAGGTTCATTGCTTCCTAACATTATTGTGCCTGTTGGTATAATCCAGTAGAGCAGGTGATATTTTTCTTTTATTAGTGCAGAAAACGTAACCAAAGTTATAATTAAAGCATTTGGTTGAACAGTAAATGAAATATATCACATAACAACCTCATACTTAGATATTACTAATTGTAATTCAATATAATTAACACTTTCCAAATTATCCATTATTATTTATTTGGACCAAAAAAAAGCATGCTCTGAGGCTCTTTGCTATCTGCCTAGGCATTTAGTGTCGATGATAAAACGATGCCAAATTCTACAGTAATAAATATATATATATGTACGTATGTATGTATACACATACACACATTTAATTTCCTTTGACAGATTTTCTCCCTGTATGAGGCAAATTTTCCAACTTATCAATTAAAACCTGTTAGTGAAACTGCTCATGAAGTATGCGTAATGCTCTGAGGTTTAATAATACACCCAGAATAAGCAGTTTCTGGGAAGCTGCATGGCTGCTGGAGCATAACTATTACTACAAGGTTGTTATTATTTGATTAGCTCACTACAGAGGAGAGGAGTCTTCTGAGATTTTGCCATGGATCACTGTATGCATTTAATAGCTTCTCTCCTTAGTTACAGGAGTAAACCAGCAGTAAACTCCAGAGGCTCAACTCAGGGATGTTGCTATCTTATGCTCTTAGGAACCATATCAGGTGTGATTAACCCCTTCTGAGCTGGTTAAAAGCAAATCTTCACAGCCTAATTTAGAAAAAGAATTTTTTTGCCCACTTATTGATGATCTCAGAAACAACTCTTAAATATGCAAAAGAAATATAATCAGTTTCTTGAATAGTTAGAAAACTGGTTAATAAGTCACTTTTAGTGACAGGTCTCTGACATTACAAGCAATCCCTCTCTTGTTGTTTTTTGCTTTAGACCCAGACCTAGATGCACCTGAAATGCCAAGGAAGAGGAACCACTGGATGACTGAGGAAGGCATGAAGAAAGATGCATCTTTAAACTAGACCTTCAGGATGGAATAGACTTTTTAAGAAATAACACTTACACTGAATTGCTTTAATTATATAAAGCAACCATAGAACATTTGAAAAATGTCAGTAAGAATAAAGATGTAAAGATTCAAGGATTTAAACTCTTTGGTAACTGTCTTTATAAATAATATTGTAATAAACATCCTTGTGCATAAATTTTGAGTGTCTCTAGAGATAAATTCTGATTGATCAGAATCAGAGATAAATTCTGAATTTCTTAGGATAAATTCTGAGAGCTGAAATATTTGGGTCTAACACTTCTGAAACTTTATTGCTAAATTGCCCTCCAAAGGGGTCTTACTAATTTGTCTGCATATGTGCCACTTACGAATGTCCAAAGTCTCTGTATGATCAGACAGAAGTGGGGAGAGATTAGTGTTGCTCTTTAAATAGTCCCACCGAAAGCCATGTTCAGATATACAATGCTACAGTTTCTCCAGCCTCTTATAGAGCAACTATTTGGGAATTTTTAATAGTCAAATTATGTGCCACACAAGAACTCCTTTTTTACACTGCTATTAACCTCTGGGATTCTTTTTCTTGTTCTTGATAGTGGTGGTAGTTTTACTTAATTTTGCCAAAACTTTGGTCAAAACCTTATTCAACACCCACTAGCATGGCTATTAAGAAAAAATACAGATAATAACAAGCATTGCTGAGAATGTGGAAAAACTGGAGCCCTCATACATTGCCTATGGGAATGTAACATGATACCACTACTTTGGAAAACAGTTTAGCAGTTCCTCAAAAAGTTAAACTTAGAGTTCGCATATGACCCAGCAAGTCTGCTCCTAGATATATACCCAAGAGAACTGAGGATTCAAAACATGTCCACACAAAAACGTGTGCACAAATGTTCATAACAGCATTATTCATAATAGCCACAAAGTAAAAACAACTCAATGACCATCAACTGATGGTACATCCATACTTTATTTGGTACAAAAAAGAATAAAATACTTCGTTACCTGGTACAAAAAAGAGTAAAATACTAAGCCAGGCATGGTCATCCCAGCACTTTGGGAGTCTAGGCAGACGGGTCACTTGAGGTCAGGAGTTCCAGACGAGCCTGGTCAACATGGCAAAACCCTGTCTCCACTAAAAATACAAAAATTAGCCAGGCATGGTGGTGGTTTGCACCTGTAATCTCAGCTACTTGGGAGGCTGAGGCACGAGAATCACTTGAACCTGGGAGGCAGAGATTGCAGTGAACTGAGATCATGCCACGGCACTCCAGCCTGGGTGACCAAAAAAAAAAAATCTGACACATGCTACAACATGGATGAATCTCAAAAACATTACGCTAAGTGAAAGAATTCAGTCACAAAAGGCCACACATGGCATGACTCCTTTTATATGAGATGTCAAGAAAAGGTAAATCCATTAAAACAGAAAGTAGACTCATGGTTACCAGGGGATGGAAGGAAGAGAAAAAAAGGAGTGGTTGCTAATGGGTATGGGGTTTCTTTTGGGGATGATGAAAATATTCTAGAGTTAGATAATAATGATGTTTGTATGACTCTATGACCATACTAAAAGCCACTGAATTGCACACTTAAACATCCTTATTCTGGTCAGGCACAGTGGCTCATGCCTGTAATCCCAGCACTTTGGGAGGCCGAGGCAGGTGGATCACCTGAGATCAGGAGTTCAAGACCAGATTGACCAACACAGTGAAACCCCGTCTCTACTAAAAATACAAAATTAGCTGGGTATGGTGGCACATGCCTGTAATCCCAGCTATTCGGGAGGCTGAGGCAGGAGAATCGCTTGAACCCAGGAGGCAGAGGTTGCAGTGAGCCGAGATCGCACCATTGCACTCTAGCCTGGGCAACAAGAGTGAAACTCAGTCTCAAAAAAAAAATAAATAAATAAATAAAATAAAATTCATATTCTACAGAAATGAAAACACGTCCACATAGAGACATGCATGTGAATGTTTATAGCAGCATTATTCATAATAGCCAAAAACTAGGAACAACCTAAATGCCCATCAACAGGCGAATGGGTAAACAAAATGTACATACCTTATGAAATACTATATTCAACAATAAAATAAAACAAAGTACTGATATATACTATAACACCTTGAAAACATAACGCAAAGTGGAAGAAGCCACATATTGTATGATCCCATTCATACGAAATATCTAGAAAAGGTAAATTTATAAAGATGGAATAGGATCAGTGGTTGCCTAAAGCCGGAGGATGGGAGTGCGGATTAACTGTAAATGGATTCCAGGGAGCTTTATGCAGTGATGGAAACATCCTGAGACTGGATTTCATTGATGGCTGTACAACTCTATACATTCATAAGAGTCATTGATTTGTACATGTACAATGGGCAAATTTTATGGTATAGAAATTAGACTTCAATTAAGTTGGTAAGAATGAAAACCTTATTAATAGACTTGGCTATGAATGTCCCTTAGACATTCCCAGTTCCTTGTTGTAAGGATGAACATTCTCTACATGTCATAGGGTCCAACTCTGAGTGGATGAGTTACATAAATGTTTTGAGGAATGGCAGCCTCAGAGCCCACCTGGAGAAATGGGTTTAAAGGGAACAGCCCTCATTGGGATGTCTCACTGCCAGTGTATTTCTGAAGCAGTCAGATCGCTGCGTTGTGACATCTGGTATGTGACTCTTCTCTGTACACACCCTGCAGGATCTGGAAAGCTTATGAGTGGAGGAGGCAACAAAACTAGAGGAACCTCAAGACAATTCCCAGGTCATAGAAACCAAGCCATCCCTCCCTTCCTTTCATAAGAGAAGTTTCTCCTAGTTAAACAAGATTATACAAAATGAACACATATTTCATTTATAAAGCCCATATGGCCATCCCAATATAGATAAGATGATAGCGATAATGGTGTAATTCAGCACTACCAGGAAAGAACACCTGTCCCACCTCACTCCACCCCATATATACATACACACACGTATACACACCTATACACGTGTACCTCTCTTTGTCTCAGTAATGACTGAAATTCATCTAACTATGGGCAATATGGTATGGAGGGGTATGATCGAGTACTCTCACGCCAGATGACTGAGTTTGAATTCTGGCTTCAACGCCTACTAGCTTTGTGGCGTTGGGCAAGGTTTAACTTCTCTGTGCCTCAGTCTCCTCATCTGTAAAATGGGGATGGCATACGATTTTTGTCCTAAGTAAATAGAATACTGCTTGTAAAGTGCTTAATATATTGCCAGTCACATAGTAAGTGCTGCATATGTATCAACCACATTAAAGCCCTGGTTCCAGCAGGTACCGGTCTTTGGCCTTGGGGAGTCATTTCATCTCTCTGGACCTCAACTCGCTCACATGTAAAATGATGATAATAACCCTGCACTGCTTACTTCTCAGGATCGTCGTGAAGGCCTCATAAAATAATACGTGGACAGTGCCTTGAAGAGCAGCAACCCCATGTAAATGACCGGCTTGTTTCTTATCCTAGGTCTATGTAGATGGCTTGAGAGCACAGTGGTTCTCACACTTGTCAAGAAATCAGACTATTTTCTCCTTTGTGGAGCAAACTGCTTCTACTTCAAGTCTTGGCTTAGAGGTCACTTCTGTAGGAAAACTTCCCTGATCCCCCCTACTCTGGATAACTGTGTTAGGTGCCCCTTTGACACCCTCCCTAGCACACCATACCTACCCTTATCATTGCAGTTATGTATGTATTGTCAGTATTTGCTTACTTGTCTGATTTTGAGATCCCTGAAGACAAGAATAACTGTGTCTGGGGTCACCTCTATGTCCTTAGCACTTATTTCAATGTCTAGCACATGCTCAAGAGATATCTGCTTAATAAACTCCAGATTCAAAGAGCCCACTCCCACTGGATATATTCACTCCAATGATATTTCAGAGGCTTCTCATTCTTACTATCTTCAATTGGAACTGGTTCTAACCGGTTATCTAACTTACCTAACTTATTACTTATTTAACTTAGCTGATTTAACTTTCTAATTCATTTCCTGTTGCTCTCGATGCTCCCACTCACTTTGTTCTGTGCTGTTCTCCCAATATACCAGGCACGCGGCTGCCTCAGAGCCACGGGGCACGCGTCCGCTTGAGAAACACCGGGCACGCCTCCGCCTCAGAACCACTGGGCACGCGGCTGCCTCAGAGCCACAGGGCACGCGTCCGCCTCAGAAACACCGGGCACGCGTCCGCCTCAGAAACACCGGGTACGCGTCCCCCTCAGAAACACCGGGCACGCGTCCGCCTGAGAAACACCGGGCAGGCGTCCGCCTCAGAAACACCGGGCACGCGGCTGCCTCAGAGCCACCGGGCACGCGTCCGCCTGAGAACCACCGCGCACGCGTCCGCCTCAGAAATACGGGGCACGCGGCTGCCTCAGAACCACCGGGCACGCGTCCGCCTCAGAAATACGGGGCACGCGGCTGCCTCAGAACCACCGCGCACGCGTCCGCCTGAGAAATACCGGGCACGCGTCCGCCTCAGAAATACGGGGCACGCGGCTGCCTCGGAACCACCGGGTACGCGTCCGCCTCAGAAACACCGGGCAAGCGTCTACGTTGGAACCACCAGGCACGCGCTGTCTCAGCACCAGCAGCCATGCTTCTACCTCAGAACCTTTGCATTTGCTGTTCCCTCGTCCTGGAACACTATTCCACGTCCACATGGCTTTCTTCCTCATCTCCTTCAGGGATTTGCTCAAATATTCTGTTTTAGTGAGGCTTCCCCTGAATATCTTTTAAAAAATAACAATCACTCTCCCTCAGGCCTTCCTGATTCTCTCTTCCAATCTTATTTTCCTTCATTGCAATTTTTTTTTTTTTCTAAGACAGGGTCTGTCTCTGTCGCCAAGGCTGGAGAGCGGTGGCACAATCACAGCTCACTGCAGCTTCAACTTTCTGGGCTCAGGTGATCCTCCTCTCAACCTCCCAAGTGGCTGGGTCCACAGACACGTGCCATCATGCCTGGTTATCTTTTATTTTTATTTTTGTATAGACGAGGTGTCACCATGTTGCCCAGGCTGGTCACAAATTCCTGGCCCCAAGTAATACGCCCACTTTGGCCTTCCAAAATACTGGGGTCACATGTGTGAGCCACCGTGCCCAGCTCCTCCGTCCTGTACCACCCTCACACACTGTGTAGCTATTTACCTGTTATCTGTCTCCCCTCACTAACTTATAAGCTCCATAAGAGCAGGGATTTTTGTCAGTTTTGTTGGCTGCTTTAGAATAGTGGCTGGCACATAATAGGCATTCGGTAAATATTGCTTGAATGAATAAATCTTGTTTGAATGAATAAATATTGTTTGAATATTAAATATTGTTTGAATGAATAAATCTTAAACAGAGTGTGTGATATAAAATGTAAGATTTCCTTTATGACTTGGGGTCATGTACATCTGGCTGGGCGTTCTTCCTGACCACCCATCCTTCTATTCTCATCCAAGCAGAGTTCCTCACTTTCTCCTCTTTATTACTCCTGTTCCTTACACATGCTTTTAGAGTTAGACCCATCACACTGAATTATCATTTATTTATAAACCTGTTTGCTTTCCTCCCCTTGCTGTAGGCTCCTTGGGGTAGTAACTGCATTTAAACTATTTCTAAATCCTCAGTATCCTGAACAGCATCTGGAACTTTGCAGGCACCAGTGAAATATCAGCTGGAACGCATTACCCATACCTGAAAGACTAGGTGCAGATACAGTGACCGATTTCGTTTGTTGTTCTGTCGTGTGCAGTTATGTCTCTGATACAGTTTGGATACTTGTCCCCGTCCAAATCTCATGGCGAAATATAATCCCCAATGTTGGAGGTGGCAGCTGGTGGGAGGGTGATTAGATCATGAGGATGGATTTCTCGTGAATGCTTTAATGCCATCCCCTTCGTGCTGTTCTTGCAATAGTGAGTGAGTTCTCGTGAGATCTGGTTGTTTAAAAGTGTGTGGCATCTCCTCACCTCTCTCTTGCTCCTGCTCCCTCTTCATCTTCTGCCATGATTGTGAGATGCTGGCGCTATGCTTCCTGTACAGCCTGCAGAACTGTGAGCCAATTTAACCTCTTTTCTTAGAAATTATCCAGCCTCGGCTATTTCTTTATAGCAATGCAAGAATGGCATAATGCAATTCCCATCCGTTTCCCTCCGATTACTGAATCCTAAGATCAGAGAATGTCTGCTTGGCATGTGGAAGTCCTCAGGAAGAATGAGAAACTGTTGGTCCATCTCCCCCATCTTCAGCTCCCTCTACATGGGACAAGCTTCTAGCATCCCACCTCTGAGAGCAAAGAGCCAACGTGGCAGCTCCTTGACCCTCCAATTTGCCTCCTCCTTCTCTGCTCACATTACCCCCAGCTCCATCCAACACTGCTGACAGGACTGGTTGGTCCCCTGCCTGCTTCCCTTCTTTCTTTCTTAATGTAAAATCTTCAGTGCTCTGCCCTAAGCCCCTTTCCTTTCTCATATGATCTTCCTTTGATGGTCTTGTTTTTTGTTTTTTGTTTTTTGTTTTGAGATGGAGTCTTGCCCTGTTACCTAGGTTGGAGCGCAGTGGCGCGATCTCGGCTCACTGCAACCTCTGCCTCCTGGGTTCAAGCAATTCTCCTGCCTCAGCCTCCTGAGTAGCTGGGATTACAGGTGTGCGCCTGCACGCCCAGCTAATTTTTGTATTTTTAGTAGACAGGGGGTTTCGCCATGTTGGCCAAACTGGTTTCGAACTTTTGACCTCAGGTGATTCGCCCACTTAGGCCTCCCAAAGTGCTGGGATTACAGGAGTGAGCCACTGTGCCTGGCCCTTTGATGGTCTTATCTATTCCTGTTCTACCTGTGACAATGCCATAAAACCTAGGATCTTAGGACTATTGAGTATGAAGTACCCTCTTGACAACCTAAACTTTGGTTTCTCAACCCTATCATTGGCAAATGACCTTCACCATTTCCACCCTATCAGTTTACTGCATGTATTATTTATTTACTATTTTAAAAAATCAGTATGCTTTCCCACTTCACTTAGCCAAAGAAATAGTGTCAGCAAAATGAAGAGTTTGTTGGACAATCATTTTTTTGAGAGAGAGAGTCTTGCTCTATTGCCCAGGCTGGAGTGCTGTGGCACAATCATGGCTCACTGCAGCCTTGACTTCCTGGGCTCAAGCAATCTTCCTGCCTCAGCCTTCCAAGTAGGTGGAACTACAGACATAAGCCACCACACCCAGCTAATTTTTAAATTTTTAGCAGAGGTGGGGTCTTGCTATGTTGCCCAGGCTGATCTCAAACCCCTGGCCTCAAGTGATCCTCTCATCTCAGCCCCCCAAAGTGCTGGGATTATAGATGTGAGCCACTATGACAGGCCTCGGCAATCTTTTTTCCTAAAACACATCAACGTAAATACAAGTGGTAAAACATTTTTTAAAGTTTCCATGTGGACCACCTAAAATCATATTGCAGACCACACTGTGGGAGACTTGGGTTCAGCACTGCATCTTCACCTTGTAGAAGGGAAAACTGAGAACCAAAGAGGCTAAATGATGCAACTGAAGCCACATTTCCAGTTAGCAGTAGAGCTTTGAGTATGACTTGTACATCACCTTAGGACCTTGAATCCTGTGATCTCTCCAGAGCCCAGGACTAGTTTTCCTAATTTCTGTGCTTGCTGTCACTTTTCCATAAACACTGTAGTAGTGTATCAGATTCAGCCTGATATGGTTTGGTTCTGTTCCCCTACCCAAATCGCATTTCAAATTGTAATCCCCATGTGTCAAGGAAGGGACCTGTAATCCCCTCTGTTGAGGGAGGGAAATGACTGGATTATGAGGGCGGTTTCCCCCATGCTGTTTTCATAACAGTGAGTGAATTTCACAAGATTGGATGGTTTTATAAATGGCGATTTTTCCTGCGCTCTCACATGCTCGCTTTTCTCTTGCCTGCTGTCTTGTAAGATATGCCTGCTTCCCTTTCTGCCATGATTCTAAGTTTCCTGAGGCTTCACCAACCATGCAGAACTGTGAGTCAATTAAACCTCTTTTATCTGTAAATTACCCAGTCTTGGGCAGTTCTTTATAGTGTGAAAACGGACGAATACATAGTCCTTATGGAATTCATCTTTCCTCTCTCAAAATCTGTTCCTCTTCTTAACTTCCATCTTCCCGTTATACCTATTCTCTACCCAGATTCCAAGCATCCCTGATTCTCTCACTCCCATATCCAAGTTGCTGCCGAGCCTGTCTCATCCCTCATTATCTGAGCTGTTAGTGACAAGGCAGCCTTGGTGAACCCAAATGACAGCCATCTCTCTCACCTCCAGGCTCCCTTAGTATTTTGCATGTTTAAATTTTAATTTAATTTATGACATGCTATCTATCACATCTGTTCTTTCACATGTCTTATCTGTAAACTTTTTGTGAGACGAGCTTAATTACCTTTGAACCTCCATAGTTTCTCATACCTCTCTGCCATGCTCTGTATGTGAATGTTTGAATGAATGACTGACTGACTGAATAAATAAGTAAATAAATAGATGCATGGATGAATGAGTTATGTACAATTAAAGCAGGGTAAAAGCAGCACAGGGAGTTATATTTTTAAAATAATCAATTTGTTAACATTTCCATTGCAACTTTTTTTAAAAAAGCTTAAATGTAAGTTTTCTAGATGTTTTATGACCAAAAGGCAGTATTAATATAGAGTCAGTTGAATGTGGCTCCCTAGTATGAAATGTAAGTCATTCCTAATTCAGATATAACCATAAAAATTCAGCTTCACTTATTATTGTCCACAGATTACTTACAATGGAGGTACAATCTGTTGATCAAATAATGAACCTGTTTGAAGGATTAGCTGGAGGGTAATTAATAAATATGTTAATTATTCCTTTAAGCTATGGACACTGCCAGCATTCAGCTTTTAACTCTAGCATGTATATTCTTATAATGGTATAAGTCTATAATATTGTCATTATGACACATCATTTACAAACTAGTAAGTTGGGAAGCTCTAGGATTATATTATTGAATGCTTTTGTCTTACACTGACTGGAATCCCAGTTCCTTGTCTTTTTCCCAGTTTAATTCCTTATATTATTAAAAATTAAGTTCGTCATCTGCATTGTGTTCTCTTTCCTAGCCCTGGGGAATAACCTAGGTATCTTCATTTAACCGTCAACACAGGTGACTCTGATGTAGATGGTCCACAGGCCACGCTTTGGATAAACCCTACACGAGACTCTAAGCATTTCAAGAATGAATGCCGGCTGGGCATGGTGGCTCACACCTGTAATCCCAGCACTTTGGGAGGCTGAGGTAGGCAGATTTCGAGGTCAGGAGATGGAGGCCATCCTGGCTAACATGGTGAAACCCCATCTCTACTAAAAATACAAAAATTAGCTAGGCATGGTGGTGCATGCCTGTAATCCCAGCTACTTGGGAGGCTGAGGCAGGAGAATCACTTGAACCAGGGAGTTGGAGGTTGCAGTGAGCCAAGATCGCGCCACTGCACTCCAGCCTGGTGACAGAGCAAGACTCCCTCTTAAAAAAAAAAAAAAAAAAAAAAAAAAAAGAATGAATGCCATGCTTCACTCATTTGTATCTCCAAGATGTGCAAGGTGCCTAGACATAAATAGACATTCAATAAATGATTAAATGTCTATTGAATGATGACTTCAGCTACCCTGTGTGTGTGTGTGTGTGTATGTGTGTGTAGTGGGAACACCCATGCAAAAGCCAAATCTTTGGGTTTTTTTTTGTTTGTTTGTTTTTTTGAGACGAGTCTCGTTCTGTCACCCAGGCTGGAGTGCAGTGACCGGATCTCAGCTCACTGCAAGCTCCGCCTCCCGGGTTTACGCCATTCTCCTGCCTCAGCCTTCCGAGTAGCTGGGACTACAGGCACCTGCCACCTCGCCCGGCTAGTTTTTTGTATTTTTTTAGTAGAGACGGAGTTTCACCGTGTTAGCCAGGATGGTCTCGATCTCCTGACCTCGTGATCCGCCCATCTTGGCCTCCCAAAGTGCTGGGATTACAGGCTTGAGCCACTGCGCCCGGCCTGTTTTGTTCTTAAAAGCAATTCCATAATAGCTGCTCTCTTGCTATTTACCTTAGTATGCAGTATCAAAACTTCCTTACTATTATTCCAGCATCGATACACTACACTTTACCTTTTAAGATAATGTTTACTTACTTTGTAAAACCCAGTTATCCACAGTTGAAAACATGGGGATCAGAGACCCAAAGAGGAAAGTACAAATCACCTCTAATTCCCCCTCAGAGGGATGCCCATTGTTAACATATGGGCACATGGCAATGATTGAATTATACATAGCGGTACTTTACCATTTTTAATTAACAGAATTATCTTTAATTACTTCTTTTCGGAGAAGTTATTTTAAAAATAGAGAATGGTTTCAGATGTCCTGTAGGTTCTGAAGAGGGATGACACATTTGAGGAGCAAAATACTTTTTCAGTTAGGTTCCTAATTAAATCTTTTACTTTACTCATTAAGGCTCTTGTTCAAGCAGTAGAAACTAACTCTAACTATATTAAGCAAAAAGAGGCTTTACAGGAAGGCTATGTTGTGTGGTCTTGGGATTGAAGAGAAGCTGAGGAATAGGGCTTACTAAGAAACAAGGATATGGCAGCTGCAGAAGATAGGAGGGACCACTCAGTGAGCCTGCCCCAGCTTTTTGCCTTGCTTGCCCTGCTTTTCTTAAGGATCAAAGTACCTGGTGAGAGTGGGTTTGGTTTTGTTTTGCTGGAGGTAGGTTACACAAAATTAGCTGAACTTGGCTATAGACTGACAGTGGGTGGAGAAAGAGAGGGGTCAGGAATAATTTCCAGTTTCTGGCTTGCTTAAATTGGTAATGGTGCCATTTCCTAAGACTGGGAACAATGACAGAGGACTAGGCTGGCTAAATCCAGGGAGGGGTTAGATGAATGGTTTGATGTGGGGCACAATGAATTTGAGGTGCCTTGAGACATCACAAAATCTTTAGTAGGCAAGTGGATAGGTGGGTTGTGCTGCACGTTCTCTGTCTGCCTCTCCAGACCTACTCTCCACCCTCCTCCACCCTGCTCTGGGCCCTTGGAGGCTGACCTGCATCAACGAACTCCCTTTGCCTCTAGCTTCGTACTGGGTTGGTTCAGTGGGGGATGCCAGCAGATCAGAGAAGGAAAGGGAATGCGGGGGATGTTTATCTCTCTGACTTCCTCCCTGCAGTGTTGCTGTGGGCTGGCTGCATCTCTGAATCATAGGCCATAGCCCTTGTCAGGTGACTTCTCCACCTCTCTTTCTCTCCAGGTTCTGGATGTGCTCTTGCTTGTTCCAGAATACTGCATGACCTTTTATCATGTCCCTGTTTCCCATCCACTTACTCTAGTTGTTTCAGTCTGAATGTATCACCCATTTCTGCCAGGGTACTAATGAACATATGGGTACAGAATTCAGAGGCGAAGCTCACGCTGGCTGGGAAGGCATTCTGAGAATCATCTGTTTATAGATGTCGTAGAAGCTAGTGTGGATAATAAATCTTTTGTGAGGGAGCACAACCGAGAAATGGAGAGGATTAAGGACCAAGGTCTAAGAAATTCTAACTTACCTCCCACTGAAACAGGGCAGTGAGAAGAATGACCTGATGAAAGGGACCTCCAGAGACCCTCTTGAATTACCTGGAGAGAAGATAGGCAAGTGTATTGACCATCCCACAATGACATCACACAGTGGGAGACAGGCAATTTCCCTACGAGGAAATTAGAATGATATTAAAAGGGGAGAATGGATGCTGAGTGAGAGTCAACACACACACACATACTCACACATGCACACATGTACACACATGTAGCATACACACCTACATAATTTATTAAAATGGGATACACATATCTCTGGTTTGTTAGCAAGGTTAATTCCTCTATGAGTGACAGAAAATCCAAAATAGTAGTGATTTAAACAAAAGAGCAGTTTATTTTTCTGTCAGGTAAATGAAGTTTGGAGGCAGTTCTGGCTGTCATGACACTTCACGGTGGCAGGGATAGAGGCTCCTCTATCTTATTGCTCTGCCATCCTCAACATATGACCTCATGGTTCAGGATGGCTATTTGTGCTCCAGGCATCTTGTCTGAATTCTGGCCAGGAGGACACTCCCCAGATGTTGCACATAATACTTTAGCTTACTTTCCATTGGCCAGAACTTAGACATATAACCATATCTGCTGGTGAGCTACTGAGATACAGTTTTGTTTCAGATGGTTGTGTACCCAGCTCAAAAGCAGGAGTTCTAATATAAAGGAAATAGGAGAGAATGGAAGCTGGGACATCACTAGTGGTCTTTGCCCAAACACATTATTTTGTAATCTGTTTTCTTACTCATACAAACATTTTCTTTTTTTCTCCCAACTAATTTTGATGACTCCTTGCTGGTCATAGTCAATCTGTAATATTCTTCCATGTACACTATCTTTCCTAACCCAAAGTGAGTGAAAAATATCAGATGATATCAAAGATCCAATACATGGCTAACACAGTTCAGGAGGATTCTTTAAGCCAACTTAGCTAATCCACAAATCTTACAACATCAGAGCCAAAAGGACCCATAAAGACCATCTAGTCCCAGGAATGGAGCAGCAACAGATCAAGGCTAGTATTTCAGCAAAGTGCAGCCTAGCTATAAAAGTCTGCCTCTTGCAGCTAGTCCGGACTCTCTGTGATTTAAAAATACTAGAGTATGTTTGATTCATGGGCACATTTTACATCCTGCTTTAGGCAGATGTGAATGTGCACATGCTACCCCTGGCTATACATCAATTTCCAGACAGGAATAAACTACCTACCGCTTCTTTCTCTAGGAGGCATATGATGCTGTGGTGAATGGGGCCGTGAATTTCTGCAGGAGATGAACATTCCACAGTCGGCACTCATTACCATATCATTGGACTGCCTTTTCCCTTAACAAATATGATCAATTTTGTTTATGGTGTTGGTAGGGAAGGTAGCCATTGGCTCAGAGAATGTGGCTCATTAAGCCAGAGTAAAGCAACTAAAAAAAATTTCTTAAGCAATGTTGAATAGAAACAATCTCAAATTCCAGCCTAGGGTAGGTTGGGAAGGCAGTAGGATAGTAGGGTTTTTCTCCTTATGATGGAACGATTTACTTTTTATGCAGGCATTTCACAGTTTAGGAGGTTAGCAACCACTCTGAGGCAAATTGTTCTAGAGTTATCAAACTCTGTCCTATGTGCAAGGCAGTGTGTAGCATGGTGAAAGGGGCTTATAATAGTAATCATGTCTAGCACACAAGATTTGTGGTGAGAAACGAAACTATGAATGACAAATAGTATAATAATATAAACTTTAAACTGTCTACCAATGTTATTTTCATCACCATCTTCTTTGTCTCATGGCTTCAGCATAGATTTTATTTAGAGTTTTATATATATATATATTAGTCTGATATAATTATTAGGTCCCAGGGAGCCCTAGGTTATTAGTCCTCAAAGAGCTATCTTAGCCAGATAGTCAAAGGGTTGTGTACAGCTCTGTTCAGTGGGAGCATTAGTAAGTCATCATGTAATTCTACCACTTGTGTGGGCAGAAAGTTGTTTAACTTGAACCTGGCATCCACAATTAAAGATGATACTCTGGAACACTTTTCAAACAACCTAATAATTCTCCAAGATTACAAAATGGTAACAAGAATTGGATAGTGCAGGTGTTGCTTTGGTTCCTGGTAAATCTAACCTCTGTGTCAGACCGTTCGTTGGAGACAATGGTTGAATAATTCATGGTGCCAGATTTTCAATCTCCATGTAATAGCTTGTCACATGTTGGTCTGTTGGCTGATCCATAAAAATACATAGTGCACAAAGTAGCAAGTAGAATTATTTTCCCCTATATTATGTGGAAAGGGTCATCAATATTGCTTCATGAATAAGTATTTAAACTACTGAATAATAGCTATATTAGTTATGTATTGCTGTGTAATAAATTACCCTAACCCTTAGAGGCTTAAAATAATTCCTATGAATCAGGAATCCAAACACAGCTCAGTTGAGTGCCTCTGGCTCAAGGTCTCTCTCAAGGTTACAATCAAGCTATCAACTGGGGCCGTAGTCTTATCTAAGAGCTCAACTGGTAGTGACATGGGGTCTGCTCTGAAGATCACTCATGTGGTTGTTTGCAGCCCTCAATTTCTTGCCAGTTGGGTTTTTCCATAGGGCTGCCCCATGACATGGCAGCTGACTTTCCATACACCCAGTGATAAGAGAGGAAAAGACACAGAGAGAGAAAAAGAGAGAGAGGAGAAGGAGGGGAGAGGAGTCAAATAGAAGCCAGTCTTTTCTATGACTTAATCTCAAAAGTGACATTATAATTTCTGCCATATTCTTTTTATTGATTGATTGACTTATTTGTTTTTATTTTTTATTTTTTTGAGACAGAGTCTTGCTCTGTCACTCAGGCTGGAGTGCAGTGGCATGATCTCGGCTCGCTGCAGCCTCTGCCTCCGGATTTCAAGCGATTCTCCTGCTTCAGCCTCTGAGTAGCCATGATTACAGGCACATGCCACCACGCCTGGCTAATTTTTGTATTTTTAGTAGAGACGGGGTTTCACCATGTTGGCCAGGCTGGTCTCAAACTCCTGACCTCAGGTAATCTACCTGCCTCGGCCTCCCAAAGTGCTGGGATTACAGGCTTGAGCCACTGTACCTGACCTCTGCCATATTCTATTCATTAGAAGTGAGCCATTAAGTCCAGCCCACACTCAAAGGAGGTATTACAGAAGGGCATGAATATCAGGCAGCAAGGATCATTAGGGGTTATTATAAAGACTTCCTACAACAATGGTATTGGAGTTTTATATTTTGGAAATGATCATTTGGCAGATGGTCTTGGTTATAATAAATTATTTTGTTTTTACATAGCAGCTAATATCAGATTGTCAACAAAGTGAGACCCTGTGAGTTTAGAAATTTGGTGATAATATCCTAGAAAATGCTTAATATCAGGTCAGGCTTTATGAGCTACTTGCAGATACTCAGCCTATAAAATCTACGTACTATTTTCATAGGTTCAATGTATTTCATCTAGTAAACTCTCTTTCAGTGAATTAAATAGTAAACTAATTTCTGCTTCTCCCAATTCTTTAAACTAATGAACAGAAAGTAAATTTTACAGGTGAGAATTGAGTTTTTTGTTTATTTGGCAAAATTGGGCTAAGTGTTATACATACTTTCTAAAATGTAAGACATATGTGTGTATGACTTTAATCTCTAGGAGTTTATATCAATTCATAGAAGATATGCTTTGATAAAACCAACGAATATTATTTTCTTTATGCCTGTAAAGTTTCACTTAATATTTCCTTTATAAATTCACTGGCAATGAATTCTCTCAGCTTTTGATTATCTGATATTCTCTTTGGGTAAATGATTCTAGCTTGAAAGTTTATTCTGTCAGTACTCTGAAGATACTGTTCCAGCCTCTTCCAGCTTACATGATTTCTGATTAGAAGTTTGCTGTCATTCTTATCTTTGTTCTCTGTACATTATGTTCCATAATTTGTCTTGGCATTGTTTTCTGAATGCATGTTTTGCTTGGGGTTTGTGGAGATTCTGTGAGTTTAGAGTTTTCATCAAATTCAGAAAAAAATTTGATCATCATGTCATCAAATATCCCCGCACTTTTTCTAGCATGTGTAATATAAGCCGCAGTTACACCCATTATAATCCCTAATATTGCTTACAGTCACTGATGCTATGTGTATTTCTTAGTCTTTTTTCTTTCTTTGCTTCATGGATAGTTTTTCTTCTGGTTATTGATAATATTTTCCTTCTTCTTTGCATGCTAATAATTTATGATTGGGTATTGAACATTTTTGAAGATCTGATTTTGCTGTATTCCTTTAAATAGTGTTACATTTTCTTCTGGCACAGAGTTACTTGGAATCAGTTGGATTCTTTCAAATCTTTCTTATAATCTTTGTTAGGGCAGGTCCATAGCTGTATTCAGTCTAGGATAATTTAGCCCTCCAACTAAAGTGGCATACTTTTGAGGACTCTATCCAATGCCCATGTCATGCAGGACTTTTCCACTCAGGCCTGTGCAACACAAACCATTCTCAGCCCTGTGTGAGCTCTTGGAATCGTTAGGCCTTCTCATTTCCAGTGGTTCCTTTGCTGGCCTTGGGTAGTTTCCTTTCACACACACAGAATAGTACTCACCCAAATACTTGAGCACACTCCTCTGTAGATCTCTGGAGCTTGCTTGTTCTCTTTCAGAAGCTCCCTCTTTTTTGGTAATTTGTCTTAAAAATTCTACTTGCCTTGGACAATACCTGCTTTGCAACCCAGCAAGACTTTTGGGGTCTGTTTGGGTTTCCCCTTTTTGTACTGCAGCCTAGAAACTGCCTCCAGTGAGTAAACTGGTGCAACTGTAGGCCTCCCTTTTTAGTTTTTGTTTTTTTTCTCTCAGAAAGCAAGGCCCTGCTGCCTGTTCTCCAGTATGGAAAATAGTTTCATTTATTTTGTCCATTTTTTTCTAGTTGTTTAAGGTGAGAGGGTAAATATGGTTTCTGTTACTCCATCTTGGCTGGTAGTGGACTTTTTATGATGAAACCAAAATAAATATAGAATTGTACTTTTAAGAACCTTTGATGTGAGAATTTGTGTAGCAGAAATGCTTAGAAAAGAGAAGATAAAATCAATTAATATGTTGAATGCTTCCTCTCAGATAACCTAAATGCAATACATTATTGCACAATAAAATATTTTTCAGTAGAGCCAAGTGTCCATGTTCTTACTTTTCCTCATGTTCCAATCTGTGGTTCCAGAGCACATTATTCACAAAAATTGTATATGGTGGCCAAGGAATACTATTACTTAAAAATCTGTAGATATGTAGGCCTGTTGTAACATGAGCAAAGTGCAATATGAATTCTTCACATTGTCAACTAAATGGAAACAGAATGCTAGAACATTGTACCAGTTTGGGTTTTCCAGAATGCACATGGCAAGACAGAGTCAGAACTGTAAGAGATTTATCTGGGAAATGCTCATGAAAGATAAAAGGAGGAGGGAAGAGGAATGGGCATGAGAAGCCTTCAGACCACAAGTGTCTGACACTTGATAATGGAGAGAGGGAAGGAGGGGAATTGGGGTAGGAGGACCCTCAGACTGCAATACATCTCTGAAAAAGTGTTGGCCAACCCCGCAGGGAGCTCAGGCACAAAGACTGCCAGTAGAAGAGTCCTGTATTGAGCAGAAATGGTTTGGTTCTCTTACCCCTGCCTTGCAGCCTCCAATACCTCCCTGGGAAGAGTGTAGCCTCAGCTTGAACACTCAGGTAAATCCTAAAGTCTCTGTAGTTCAAGACTGTAGATAGCTGCACACTTCATGGCCATTTTTCTCTTTGAAGGGGGCTCTGAAGGGCCCACTTTCATGGCTTGTAAAAATTGTGAGTAACTTTACTTTTATAAATATATTTAATGAGGTTTCATAATATTTTCAAAAAACTAAATTAAAACATCAAGTTGATTTCATAAGTTTGATTTAAAATTTGGATAATCATGCTACAACATAGATGAACCTTGAGAACCTTATGCTAAATGAAATAAGCCAGTCACAAAAAGACAAATACTGCATGATTCCACTGATATGAGGCATCTAAAGTAGGCAGACTGTTAGAAATAGCAAGTAGAATGGTGGTTGCCAGGGGGCTGGAAGGAGGGGGAAAGGGTAGTTGTTGTTCAATGGATATAGAGTTTTGGTTTTGCAAGATGAAGAAGTTCCAGGGAGCTGTTGGACAACAAGATGCATACAGTTAACACTACTGTATAAGTACACTTCAAAATGGTTAAGATGTAAGTCTCACATTATGTTTTTATCACAATAAACATTTTTATAATCATTCATTATAATTAGTATTTTCATTTGAATTTTAATAAAATATCTTGAAACAAGAATAAAGAATAATTTTTACTCTGGCCCTAACCCCACAAATATTAAGTCCTGTGGAGCTTCTGTTTCTCTCAGACCTGGACCACCCTGCCCAAGGTATAGCAACCTGACCCCAACAGCCTGCTTTTTATGCCCATCTTGTTTCAGAAATCTGATTTTTATAAGCTTGATTCAAAATTATAACTTGTAGGTCAAGCATGGTGGCTCATGCCTGTAATCCCAGCACTTCAGGAGGCTGAGGCAGGTGGATCACTTGAGCTAAGGAGTTCAAGACCAGCCTGGGAAACGTAGGGAGAAGCTGTCTCTACAAACAATTACAAAAATTAGTTGGGCATGGTGGTGCACACTTATAGTCCCAGCTACTACAGAGGCTGAGGTGGGAGGATTGCTTGAACCCAGGAGGTCGAGGCTGTAGGGAGCCTTGTTCGTGCCACTGCACTCCAGGTTGGGTGACAGAGCAAGACCCTGTCTCAAAAAAAAAAAAAAAAAAAAAAAAAAAAGGCAAACCTACAATTTTTATCCAAATTGATTTAAACAGTGTTAGGACCCTGTACCCTGGCCCATGTTGGGTGAAATGAGCAGAGGAAGGTGTCAAGGGAAGGAATGAAGTCTCAGGTGGGCAGGGGGAGGAGAATGGAAAAGTACTTGGTGTGAATGTTGCCAATAATGAAGCCAGCAATGAAGGAAGAGTGGGTGTAATAAAGTAGGAAAGCACATCATACTTAGAGGAAACTGAACAGTGAACTGTAATCAGCCCATAATTGACACATTTAAATTTTTCAGTGGTCTAAAAGAGGAAAATCACACAACTGACCTGCTCTTAAGACACAGTTTTAGCTATTACTTGAAGATGTCCAACAGGATGGTGCACATTCAGAAATATTAACTGCAAAACTTGAACTCACTCTGAAGATTTTCATTAACTTAGACCCACCTGGCTCTGTGGCACTGTTTTCAGAAGGTTAAATGCTTGGCAGCAGGGGTAGGCATTTGGGGAAATTTTAGAATTGCACATATCTGAGCAAATTGATTGTGTCCAGAAAGTACTCTTACTGGGAACACAGTGCTAATAAATAAAAAATAACAGTCCCCGCTGGGTAGCCTCCAGATGGCAAAACTTACAAGCTGTTTGGCTTTGGAATAGTCATGTAACCTCTCTGTACCTTTGGTTCCTCATCCATAGCAAGGAGGGATATATAGTTCCTACCTCATTAAACTACTGTGATGATTCAATGCAATTATGCATGTAAATAAACCACTAGAACAGGTCCTGGCACATACCAATAATTCAATAAATATTATTAATAATTATTATTTCTTTATGTGGATTTTCTCTTCTTCAGGGCTTGATTATACTTCTAAGCTTAACTGGCTGCCTTGAGAAATGTGCTCATTATGGGAGTCTTGAGTGGATGAGTCTAAACATATCACCACTACCGGTGAAAAATAAATCAGCTCAAAAATCCTCTAACAATGGTGGTGGATCACCCCTGCACCAAAAGACAGAATACTAGTTAGGGTGGATATTCCATTTTAAATCACTGCTGTATATCTACCAAGCAGGACTTGAAATGATTCTTCTAAAGGGCATAAAAGGAGTTTATTTTTCATGCCTATTCTTGAAATGCTACAGATGCTATGAAAAATAAGAACAAGAAGTGGGAGGCAAAGTTCTTAGATGAATGTGAGATTTAAGATATTACTTCACAAAAACATTGCCAAAGAGATTTTAGTCTTGTTTTCCTACATTTCATAATTGTGCCCCACAGGTCTCAATTGTGACATCCTGAAGATGGCTGAATGGCTAATGAGAAAAAGCTAATGGTTCTGTCTGGGACTCCAGTGGCCTTGCTTTGGTACTGTTGACTATTCTCCCTGCAAAGGCCAAGAAGCCCTGGGACCAGAAACCCCCATATTTTTGTAGAATTCCAAGTTGGTGATGTCAACTGAAATATGGGAATTCAGGACCTTAAAAAAAAAAAAAATCTTGAAATGATTAAGTTAAACTCTATTTGATCTGTTTAGATTTACCAAGATTCATTCCTCTGGCTCTGACCAATCTTACTATGCATTGGAAGCCACAATCCCTCCCATTCACTCCCATATGCCAATTCTGAACATTTTTCTTCCTTGAAAGGCAGACCTAGGAGAACAAGGCCCTAGGACATGCAATTCTATTTCTTGCCTGCTTCTTAGCTCACCTTTGAGTTCTAATTTAATGTCTGAGGAATCACGTACTTGTTGACACTGGACATTTCAAAGGAGAGGGAGCTCCCAGGCTGGAATGACAGCCTGTTAAGGCTTAGGGTAATGTCTCCCAAAAGATAGCTAGGAGTCATTTCCATACAAAGGCTCCAAAGACAAAACACACACCTACTTGCCAAAATTCGCACTGTACCTGGGCATGCCACCTAAAGGCACACAATGACTGCTTTCTTGAGACAGGGGCACAGCTCACAAAATGGACCTCAACATCCCAGGTTCCTTCCACTGGCTCATTTCTCAAGGCTTTGATTCTTCTTCTGTTTATAATTTTTATATTACTCTTGGGCTACATGCCTCTGAAAGTGAGGCCCCTGGAGTGAAATATGGTGTGGTGAGACAGGGCCAGGTAGGTAAGGGATAACCTGTGAAGCAGATGATTCCTACTTAAGAAGCTCCTAGAAGGAACCTAGACTACACTTAACAAATACTTCTGGCTACTCTTAGGATGGTTAAGATGTCCAAGCTGTCATTTTAACCTTTCCTGCTTTGAAGTTGCAGGAAGAACTTGATGTCACACTGCACTTATCTTTTGACTAATTAAAAGCTTCTCCATCTCACCCCAAATTCTGCCTAAGAATCCAAACATTCGTTAAGTGGCAGATCAACTTTGTGATGGCCAATAGGCTTTTTTCAATGATTGCCTGTGGATGTTCAAACTAACATTATGGAATGAGCTGCCCTCAAACAGACTGTGCTGGATTTTCTTTTATTGCCCTGTGGACATCTTGGGCACATGCCCTCTGTTTCTGGTCTCTTTCAGTTATTAGAACAGTCTTGTTTTTCAGGTATTAAAAGTCTAGTTCAGATGAAAACTTCACCTCATATCCCCACCCCTACCCTTTGCGGATCTGACCTGCAGTTGCCCAGAGCAGCAGTGGAGAGGGACATAGGGGTCTAACTTTTCCCTTCCTCACTCCCTGCCTCTGCCTCCTCTAGGATTTGACTGTGGAAGAGGATGGCAGGACAAGAAGCTCCTGCCTTTTAATTTAGCTCATGCTGTTTACAGTTGTCTCTCAGAGATCAAATGCCCTTTGTGGGCTGGGCATGCTGGCTCACACCTGTAATCTCAGCACTTTGGGAGGCCACAGTAGGAGCATCACTTGGGACCAGGAATTTGAGATCAGCCTGGGCAACATAGAAAGACCGCATCACTAAAAAAAAAAAAAAAAAAAGAAGAAAAAGAAAAAAAAAAATTAGCCAAGCATGGTAGTGTATGCCTGTAGACCTAGCTACTCTGGAGGCTGAGGTGGGAGATCACTTGAGCCCAGGAGTTTGAGGTTACAGTGAGCCATGATTGTGCCACTGCACTCCAGTCTGGGTGACTGAGCAAGACCCTGTCTCTAAAAACAAACAAAAAAGAAATGCACTTGTTATAGGGATGTCCAAATGCCAGGCTTTCTTTTCTCTCCTGGGGCATTTCTGAGGATAGCCCTCCCCCTGCCACCACCCGGCAAGGATCTTCTCATTACACTATTTTCTGACCCAGGTACTGTCCTTGTATCTGATTTCTTATGACTTTCCCTCCGGTCCTATTCCACAGTCCTCACCTGGGGTCTCGCTCATCCTCTTGAGCAGGGTCCTCTTGAGCAGGGTCCTCTGAAGATGGTTCTGGTATGATGGCCCTCTGTGATGTCAGTTTGGTCCATGGAAAGCAAACACCCTTTCCACCATTGGAAGGAATGCTGCTGGCTCAGCCACAGTTCTCAGTTCTTCCTCTGGCAGCTCCATACAGTCCCTCGGTTCATACCCTTTTGGGTGAGAATTAGGTAACAATCTCTGTGTTCTTCAAACTCTGGGGACATGTGACAAGTTTCTTACTTTGGTCTCATGGCAGTCCCTTCACCAGCCTCCTTTTCCCCCTAAAACATTTCATTGTAGGCTGACAGCTCCTTCAGTAAAGTCTTCTTTGATCCATTTCCTTTATAGTGTTTCTTCATTGAACTATACTCTTAATATTTTTATACTTTTCTGTATGTATGCTAGACATCAATAAAAAAGCTTGTTTAAGCATTTTCAAATTAATCTTGTATTGAGAGTTACCCTTACCTTAGCTTTAAATTGCTTTGCTATAATCTTTGACAAGTTTAGGAACACACGTATGTGAAGGGAGCTCCTTTACCTACATGAGGACCTAACTTGGAGTTCTTTCAACGCAGTAATAAGCACATAGTTAAATGACTTGGGGGGCTTATTTGCAATCACTATTAACTAAAATAATGAGGCAACTTCTGTGTATCCTGGAGAACCTAACAGGGCAGTTAGAGGTTTTCAAGGGCTCCAGGCTACATGTGAAAAAAAAGCCAGTCACCAAGAGTCCTGTAATTTGACATGAGAATAATGAGTATTTGGTTTAGTTTTTTAACTTTAGACTTTTTGAACTAGTTTTTAAAAACAGACATATATGAACTCTGTTTGAAATCAAAATGATGAGTCATCTGAACTGAAGAGTAAGCTAAGTGACTGAAGAGCACTTTATCATCTCAAATGGAAATATTTGGGGACCCTTTTTCTTAAATACTAAAGATAGTGAAAAATGCCTTAGTGTTTTGTATTTTACTTCTCAGTAATCGCTGCCTCAGAGATTGTGTCTGTGATAGAAGTAAAAACTTGTCTTTGGGAAGATGATTGTGTATTTCTTGGTATCCTGCTGGTGCCTTAGCAATTGTTCTGTAAACCCAGCAGCGTTGTCCCCCCACCCCCCAACTATTCTGGGTACCAATGGTAATACGTATGCATTGATTGAAAACTCCTACCATCACCTGGAGAAGCTCTTTTATCTCACTGGATGGCCTTGAAAGTCAAGCCACATCCTTGTTGTCTTCTCTGGGTATTTTCTTTTTAAAGTGGGAAGGACGGATCTGGAAGGTGACCTTCTGATGCAGCTCTTCACAGTTTAACATGAGGCATAACAGCTGTGTCCTGTGAAATAAGCAACTTCTCCAAACAAGCAACAGTTCTTATTCATCATTCAGATTTTCACAGGGAGGTAAAAATCACCACTTAAAGTTAGCAATGGGTTAACCAAATTTGCAGACCACTCATTTTAGCTTATTGTATAACTGTGCGATCCAGAAGGTGGAAAGACACAGTCTAATGGCTTATAGAGGAGATTATAAGAATTAGCTCATAGGTTAAAGATTTTCTGATGAGTTACAAAATGGATTTCACTCACAGGGGCAAATCTCTCTCATAATCCTTGAGGCATTGTACAAAAAAAAAAAAAAAAAAAGCACAGTTACTTTATGCAATAGTTTTGACATTTTATCAGCATGCAATTAAAATTCCTTTGTCTAAAGTTCTGGTTCTAAATTCTTGAACAGATAGAAGCCCAGAATGAACTGTGTTATGCACTTTAGAAAGAAGAAATTAATTTGACAACTCATAGAGTTTCGTCCTGGGAGGGACCGAGTAGTGCGGTGCTGCACTCTATGGGCTGCTGCAGAAACATACAGGATGCATTTTGTCTGTCTGCCAAGAAAATCTTCCCGAGGAAATATCTTCAATCAATTCTCCGGAATAATCTGGCAGCCTACTCAACATAGATTCTTCTTTCAACAGAAGGAAAATACATATACAATAAATGAAGCAATAGAGGGGAAAAGTAGAAATTAAATTATGTTAAAACTCCTCTGGTGGGTGCTGTAGACTGAAAGTTTATGTCTCCTGCAAAATTCATATCTTGAAGCCCTAACCCCCAATGTGATGGTATTAGTGGGTGGGGCCCTTGGGAAGTAATGAGGGTGAAGCCTCATGAATGGGATTAGTGCCTTTATAAGAGGAAGAAGAGACCAGGGCCTTCTTTCTCTCTTCACTATGAGGATGCCGCAAGAAGGCGGCCATCTGTAAGGCCAAAAGAGGGCCCTCACCAGAACCCAAGCAGCTGGCACTTTGATCTTGGACTTCTCAGCTTCCAGAACTGTGAGAAATAAATGTTTGTTGTTTAAGTCACCCAGTCTATGGCATATTGTTATAGTAGCCCCAATTGACTAAGACAAAGGTGTTTAAGTGAAGTGAAGAAGAAGTGAAGCGAGAAAAAGGAAAACAACAGGAAAAGCAAGTTGGTGTTGCTCACACATTCAAAAACCAACTTGGATTTGTTCAAGTAGAAAAATCCAGGCAATCATAGACAAATGCCCTAACTTGGAGTTTGGGTGTGTATTGCAATGGCATGGATATAAAAAGGAAAGCACAATGGTGTGTTTCCCCCATTGACTTCTCTGGTTTCCCATAAGGAAAAAGAGCTTTACAAGCCAGTGTTTGCTCTTCATTAGAACACAAAATGACACAAACAATGGTTCTGTGTGACTAGACTGGCAGCACTTGAAAGCCTGAATGCCAGAGGTTCTTTTGGGATGTGGCATTAATGTGCACTTTAATCTTCTAGGACTTCATCAAAGCAGGGAAATGTGCAAAATAGGAGAGAAAACATTTAAATGTTAAAAAGACATCAATTTATTCAATTTATTTAGATATATACTGACAGTATGGTTTTTAGATATTATCATTGGTACATACATTAGAATTGGCTTTTTCCCCTCCATTTGGGAGTTTTGCTGATATGGTCTTACTTTTTTTCTCAGATTTCATGTGATCAAGAGTATGCCATGGCTGGTTAGATGGGACTGTGATGGATGTCTGATTTTAACAAAATTTGGTCTAAACGAGACTCATGTCCTTGACCTTGGCCTTATTACCTCCATTCTCTACTAAAGTCATTATAAATTACTCTTAAATGCTAATTTTCTCTCAGTTCCAAAGATTCCTAGACTATAGAAAAGTACTGAAGAAAGGGTCTTAGCAATGTGCTTGCTTGATTCCCTAATTTTAGTGTTGAAAATCATGTGTCCTGGATTATAATTTATGGCTTCCCCCAACTCAACTATTTCACATTGAGTCTTATTCTCTGGATCTTGTTCACTGAAAATCATTAGGCTCTTCCCTCCTGTAATCACAGCAGTGAGTTGGTAATGAATCAATTACCAGCCCATGAATTCCTATCTCATAAAAGATCAGAAAAAGCACTGGAGAAATCTATGAAACCTGGTGTGCAAAGAATGCCAGCTATCTCAGGTTAGTTGACTTCAATTCAATGAGACAAAAATAGCATTGATGATCTACTTCACCAACAGCTGTTTCTTTTTTTTTTTTTTTTTTTTTTTTGAGACGGAGTCTCGCTCTGTCGCCCAGGTTGGAGTGCAGTGGCCGGATCTCAGCTCACTGCAAGCTCCGCCTCCCAGGTTTACGCCATTCTCCTGCCTCAGCCTCCTGAGTAGCTGGGACTACAGGCGCCCGCCACCTCGCCCGGCTAGTTTTTTGTATTTTTAGTAGAGACGGGGTTTCACCGTGTTAGCCAGGATGGTCTCGATCTCCTGACCTCGTGATCCGCCCGTCTCGGCCTCCCAAAGTGCTGGGATTACAGGCTTGAGCCACCGCGCCCGGCAACAGCTGTTTCTTATTTCCAATCTCTTAGTGCCACAGTTGGGCTTAAATCTGGCCATTATTGTAATCTAGCAGAGAAACACTGTCCTTAGGCTTTTTGTGAAATCATTTGGAAGAAAAGATTAATTGGCCACTGAATAAGCATCCTTCCTCCATTTCACTTTTAGAAGCAGGATTCTTTCTTCTTGGGCCCAATAGTAGCAATAATAAATACACTTTTGCAGCCGTAGGGCATGAAACCAGGACTGATTTAAGCCAGGAAAAGGAGTCTTGTGCCCTTGCTGTGGAGAAGGCCTGTGACCTAGTTCTGGCTCATCAAATATAAGAGCAAGTGTGCTGGGGGAAAGAATTTCCTCCTGATAAAGCAAGAGTTGCATGAGAAGGAAGTTACATTTGCCCACTCTCATCCCTTCCTGCTTTATGGAGCTGTTATGTGAGGCTGCAGGCACCTTGTAACCATGAGGTGTTAATTCTGTGGATGAGACCCCTGAGAGCTGACCACACCTGGAAGAGCCTAGCTCTGAACTTCTTGTTTCTTAAGGTTTAAGCCTCTGCACTTGAATGTTCTGTTAGTTAGAGCTGAATGTGTTTCAGCTGCTACAGATGGTCGTAAGTCTGAGTAGGAGGTAATGCTTCTCCACGCTGCTGCCTGGAAGAGTATTAGAATTTGGCCATCCTACCTTCTATTAATTGCTGCCTTCTTGATTGCCACTTCGACTGTACAGTGCCCTAACAGCCCTAAGGAGTATAGTTCAGTAAAGCCTGGGGGTGTGTAAAAGCAGCCTGTATTCACAACTGAAGTTGGCCTTTAAATGTGTGGTTTGGAGGACATTGCCGTTCTCATCTAGCATATAAAATAAATTTATTATCTGCTTTCAGTCTGACATTCTATTTGTGAAGCTTATTCCTAGAGTCTTCAAGACTTCTTTCTTAAATTATGTGTTTTCTTGAGTGGAGACCAGCATCCTACACTCTTATCAGTTCCCACATTAGCTGAGATGGAGAACTGCAAGCTGGGAATAAAATGAATAGAATTTTAGGACCTATGAGTTCGTAGAAATCTTTGAGATCATCTAACTTCACATCTTTATTTTGTATATTTAAAAGAAAAGCCGAAAACTGTGGACCAGAGAGTTTCAATAGTTTACCAGATAATGTCAATAATCCAGGTTTCCAGGCTTCCAGTCCAGGGGATTTTTTTATCTTCTTGTCACCCCAGATTAAGTGTATGAACAGCACATTTAGAATGCCTTATAGAAGCCTGCTGCCGTTTCTCTACCTGGGTCTGGAGTCTGTGGGCTTGAAACTTTATTTGAATGGTTGGTATACTTTTAGCAATGGAGGTTGGGATGTAGGGCATGGCATAAAAGGAGGAGCTGATGGACATCAGAGGGAGCAGATACATGGCCACTGGCCTCTGGGTTTTGCTGACGTCTAACCCTGCATTTGCCCTGTATCTATGGGAAAGCGCAGGTGCTTCTCTCTCACTCTTTCTTACTTGATAGACTACATACATGTTTGTTTTGAATAATTCATCTATTTAACAAATGTCATAACATGCTACCTTTATGATAGACTCTCATTCTTTAAAAAAGCCTATTTCTGAGGTTTAAAAAATAAATCACTGCTATGTGTGTTTACAAATAGATGTTTCAGTGTATCTGGGATCCTCAAATATTAGGTTAAATATTAAATATTAGGTTAAATATTCCAAAGAGATTCCCATATTTTGTCAAGCACTTACGGATCTATAAATAAAGGCAAGCACTGTTTAAAGAAATTCTGACTTTTTATAAAAGAGCATGAATTTATTGCAATACCAACAGTAGTCAATCTCTTCTTTAGATATGTAGTTTTAAAATGTTATTTCAAAAGAACCAGATTTGTAATTGTTTTCGTGATTTGTTTTTGCTGAGACACCTACACAATCCTTCTATTCCAAACAATCTTCAGGTCATAAATCTTGGAATGGTTTCTGTGTTTTCTTGCCCTCTGCTGGCTAAATTGAGACCTTTCTTAGAACATGCCAATCAGACAAACCCTGTGGGTCACAGATATACATCCTCCATCCCTCTCATTTTTGGGTCCATTTGGCAAACGCCTCCTCAACAACTTTTATGCCAGAGATAAAAATCTAGCTTTAGATCCCCTGCTTCTCATCAAGATATCCATGACCTGGTGACTCTACTTTATAACATTTGTCTGTTCTCAAGCATCTTTTGTATTTACTCCCTGCATCCTATGATTAGCAACTTATTATATCTTATAGCATTCCTGAATTGTCTCTACTACATAATTAAGTAAATTATCATGCCAGTGAGTAAACATAAGATGTAACAATCTGTCTTGCTTATTAATTGCTTGTTGTTTACCTTGTTTCCCCAGTGTGACTGTCATCTCTCTAGGCTTTCATTCAACCCCATCAACTGGATCCCAAAGAGCCCTCGGCCATGGAAACTAGGCCCCTACACCTCTCCCAGACCTTCATGGGCTGCTGAAGGGACCCTGGTGCCTGGTGGAACCCTGACATTCCCAGGCATCCCCTAGTCCCTCTGCAGTGGCCAAAGTAGAGCACACATGCTTGGGGAAAATCAGCCCTTCCCCAGTGGGCCATGCAGAAGAGGGTGAAACAACACATGATCTGAGACCTGTGTTCTCCCCTCTCCTGGAGGCGTGAACCCCAGCTGATATCCTTGAGGTTCTCCCACTGCTCTCTCCTCTCTCCCGTGTAATACTCACAAGGCTGGTGTTGTTCTAGGGTAGGCTCTGGAGCAACTCCTGTTCTTCAATGTCTCCTCCATTCACATCTAAATTGAAATCTTTTTCAATTATTTTGTCTCCCAGTTATTCTGAAGGTACACGTTATTTATTTATTTATTTATTGGCTCTCTTTGTTGAGCTGTACTTTTTTTGTGCAGAGAGAGGGTATGTGGAAAGATTTGAATTTGGGTGGCTGGCGTTATTATCATATGGGAAATGGCAGAAGTTCTCTTCTGATGTTTTGCATTGTTTTGTTTTGTCAGTGAGGTAGAAAACAAGACAATCAGCTAAATGAGGATGGGAGAAGGGTCGGGGGAGAAGGTGTGAATGATTGTCTGAAGGAGCTGGAGATGGAAGGACAAGGCAGTGTGACAGCCTAGCAGCAAGAAGGCACTCCTTGCAGTTAGCAGTAGTAAATTTTAAAGTAAGACCAGTCAGCATGATCGTGGGCTTTTCTCCAGCAACGTTCAGCTGCATCCTGTTGTGGTTTTGCCAAATGAGTATAAAGAAATGTGCTAAGCAGATATGAGAAAAACCTTAAAGCACTCCTGTGAAACACAAAAGTAGAAAGACATGTTATATTTTTGGGTTAGACAATGAAGCATCATGAAGATGCCAGTTCTCCCAGGTTAATATATACACTTATTGTCATTACATTAAAAGTACCATTTATTTTTTTCTGGAGTGAGAGAAGTTGATTCTAAACTATATAAGAAAAATTAACAAGCAGAATATTCAGGAAAACTCCTAAAAAGAGGCACTATAAACAAAAGGAATGAACTGGGTATTTAAAGCCAAAAGAAATTTTAAAAACAAAATGACCCTAAAATATGTGAAAAGCTACTCAATCTAGCTTATATTAAGAAAAAAGTGAATTAAGAGCATTTAAAAATCTTACTGCTCATCTATTTGGCAAGTTCAAAAAGGTTGCTAATATACTTTGTTGGTGGGGCTGTGGAAAAATAGGTACTATAATCATTATGGTTTAGGCCCTATGGGGAATAATTTGGAATTAACTAATAAAACTACATTTGCATTAACCTGTTGATTGAGCGATTCTAATTTTAAGAATCTCTACAAATTCAAAATGATATGTAAAGAAAGTTATTTATTGAGAGACATTATGTATAGTAGCAAGTGATTATAAACAATCCAAATGTCCATCTCCATGTTAATAGATTAGAAGAATCAATATTATTAAAATGTGCATTCTACCCAAAGCAATCTACAGATTCAATGCAATCCCTATAAAAATAACACTGACATTATTCACAGAAATTTTAAAAAAACCTAAAATTTATACGGAACCACAAAATACACAGAATAGCACAAGCTACCTTGAATAATAAGAACAAAACTGGAGGCATCACATTACATGACTTGAAATTACACTGCAGAACTATAGTAACCAAAACAGCATGGTACTGGCATAAAAGCAGACAAATAGACCAATGGAGCAGAATACAGAACCAATAAATAAATACACACTCGACAGTGAACTCATTTTTGACAAAGGTGCCAAGAACATACACTGGGGAAAGGATAGTCTCTTTAATAAATGGTGCTGGGAAAACTGGATGTCCATATGCAGAAGGATAAAACTGGACCCCTATCTCTTGCTATAGATAAAAATAAAATAAAAATGGATTAAAGACTTAAAACTAAGGCCTCAAACTATGAAACTACTAAAGAAAATACTGGGATTCAATACTATTCCCATCAAGCTACCCTTGACTTTCTTTACAGAACTAGAAAAAACTACTTTAAATTTCATATGGAACCAAAAAAGAGCCTGTATAGCCAAGACAATCCTAAGCAAAAAGAACAAAGCTGGAGGCATCATGCTACCTAACTTCAAACTATACTACAAGGCTACAGTAACCTAAACAGCATGGTACTGGTACCAAAAGAGACATATAAACCAATGGAACAGAACTGAGACCTCAGAAATAACACCACAGATCTACAACCATCAGATCTGTGACAAACCTGCCAAAAACAAGCAATGGGGAAAGGATTTCCTATTTAATACATGGTGCTGGAAAAACTGGCTAGCCATATGCAGAAAACGGAAACTGGACCCCTTCCTTACACCTCATACAAAAATTAACTCAAGATGGATTAAGGACTTAAATGTAAAGCCCACAATCATAAAAACTCTAGAAGAAAACCTAGACAATACCATTCAGGACATAAGCATGAGCAAAGATTTCATGATGAAAATACCAAAAGCAATTGCAACAAAAGCCAAAATTGATAAATGGGATCTAATTAAACTAAAGAGCTTCTGCAAACAGAAACTATCATCAGAGTGAACAGATAACCTACAGAATGGGAGAAAATTTTTTCAATCTACCGACTTGACAAAGGTCTAATATCCAGAATGTACAAGAAACTTAAACAAATTTACAAGAAAAAGACAAGCACATCAACAAGTGAGGAAAGGATATGAATAGACACTTCTCAAAAGACATTTATGCAGCCAACAAACATATGGAAAAAAGCTCATCATCACTGAGCATTAGAGAAATACAAATCAAAACCACAATGAGACACCATCTCATGCTAGTCAGAATGGCAGTTATTAAAAAGTCAAGAAACAATAGATGCTGGTGATGCTGTGGAGAAATAGGAATGCTTTTATACTACTGGTGGGAATGTAGATTGGTATAACCATTGCGGAAGACAGTGTGGCGATTCCTCAGGGATCTAGAACCAGAAATACCATTTGACCCAGCAATCCCATATGCAAAAGAATATAAATCATTCTACTATAAAGATACATGCACATGTATGTTTATTGCAACACTATTTATGCTAGCAAAGACATGGAGCCAACCCAAATGCCCATCAATGATAGACTGGGTAAAGAAAATGTGGTAAAGGCCGGGCGCGGTGGCTCAAGCCTGTAATCCCAGCACTTTGGGAGGCCGAGACGGGCGGATCACAAGGTCAGGAGATCGAGACCATCCTGGCTAACACGGTGAAACCCCGTCTCTACTAAAAACACAAAAAATTAGCTGGGCGAGGTGGCGGCGCCTGTGGTCCCAGCTACTCGGGAGGCTGAGGCAGGAGAATGGCGTGAACCCGGGAGGCGGAGCTTGCAGTGAGCTGAGATCTGGCCACTGCACTCCAGCCTGGGCGACAGAGCGAGACTCCATCTCAAAAAAAAAAAAAAAAAAAAAAAAAAAGAAAATGTGGTACACATATAACATGGTATACTATGGTATACAGCCATAAAAAACAATGAGATCATGTCCTTTGCAGGGACATGGATGAAGTTGGAAGCCATTATCCTCAGCAAACTAACACAGGAGCAGAAAACCAAACACCGCATGTTCTCACTCATAAGTGGAAATTGAACAATGAGAACACATGGACACAGGGAGGGAAACAACACACACCAGGGCCTGTTGTGGAGTGGAGGGCAAGGGGAAGGAGAGCATTAGGACAAATATCTAATGCATGTGGGGCTTAAAACCTAGGTGACGGGTTGATAGGTACAGCAAACCACCACGGCACATGTATACCTATGTAACAAACCTGCATGTTCTGCACATGTATTCTGAAACTTAAAGTAAAATAAAAAAAAAAAATGTGGTACATACACAGTGAAGTACTATTCAGCCATAAAAAATGAGATCTTATCATTTGCAACAACTGGATGGAAATGGAGGATATTATGTTGAATGGAATAAGCCAGGCATAGAAGGATAAATTTCACATGTTCTCACTCATTTGTGGGAGCTAAAAATCAAAAACAATTGAACTGATGATGATAAAAAATAGGATAATGGTTATTGGTGACTGGGAAGGGTAGTGGGGGTGGGGAGGAAAATTAGGATGGTTAATGGTTGCAAAAATATAGTTAGAATGAATAAGATCTAGTATTTGATAGCTCAACAGCGTGACTAGTCAACAAAAATTTATTGTACGGCCGGGCGCGGTGGCTCAAGCCTGTAATCCCAGCACTTTGGGAGGCCGAGACGGGCGGATCACGAGGTCAGGAGTTCGAGACCATCCTGGCTAACACGGTGAAACCCCGTCTCTACTAAAAAATACAAAAAACTAGCCGGGCGAGGTGGCGGGCGCCTGTAGTCCCGGCTACTCAGGAGGCTGAGGCAGGAGAATGGTGTAAAAACCCGGGAGGCAGAGCTTGCAGTGAGCTGAGATCCGGCCACTGCACTACAGCCTGGGCGACACAGCAAGACTCCATCTCAAAAAAAAAAAAAAAAAAAAAAAAAAAAAATTTATTGTACATTTTAAAATAACTAAAAGAGTATAATTGGAATGTTCCTAACACAAAGAAACGCTTGAGGTGATGAACATTTCATTTATCCTGAAGTGATTATTCGGCTTTATATGCCTGTATCAACATATCTCACATAACCCATAAATACATAAACCTACTATGTACCCATACAAATTGAAAAGAAAAAAAAGAGAGAAAAACAATAACAAATTCCATCAACAGGGGTCTTGTTAAATCAATTATGGTGCATCCACAAAAATAGAGAACGAAACAGCTATGAAAAAGAAAAGTTCTCAGCTGGGTGCAGTGGCTCATGTCTGTAATCCCAACATTTTGGGAGGCTGAGGTGGGTGGATTATTTGAGTCCAGGAGTTTGAGACCAGCCTGGGCAACATAGTGAAGCCTTGTCTATTAGCCCAGCATGGTGGTGCATGCCTGTAGTCCCAGCTATTTGAGTGGGCTGAGGTGGGTGGATCGCTTGAGTCAAGGTTGCAGTAAGCCCTGATTGTGCCACTGCACTCCAGTGTAGGCAACAGAGTGAGACCCTATCTCAAAAACAAAAACAAAAACAAAAACCAAGATTAGGAACAAAAGACTGGATGAATAGATAGATAAAACACATATATAGAATTGTATGTCTTGTGCAGAGGCGGTGATACTGCACTAAATATATTGAGCAATGTAGGGATTTTACAAATTAAAAAAATAAAATTAAAAAGGAAAATGAGAGCACACACAGACATTGGAAACAAATGAGCTTAAAATGAATATCAGATGGAGAGACCATGTGCCTCTTCTTGTTGATCCTGGACTTGTGAGCTTCCCCAGTAAAGCTTGCTCTTTATACTGCAACTACGGCAGGCTGTGGAATTTGCACAATTTGCTTCAATTGTGTTTACTGTCTATTGTCTGTCTTTTCCCACTCTACACGCAGCAGGGATCTCTGTCTGCTTTGTTCACGGATGTATACATATAGCCTGAACATGTCTGGCACACCGTAGGTGTTCAATAAATATTTGTTGAATGAATGAAACACCCTGTGGGCAAGGAAGCGAAGTCATTCTTTGTGCGTACTTATTTTAATGCCCCAAAACTAGTACAGGACTAGCAAAGGAATTGCCTGATATACGTTTTTATCTGAGCCCAGATGTTTTTAGCAGAACTGCAACTACATGCCTGTCTTCACTGACTTCTATTTATATCTGGGCAATAGCCCTGGACCCTGCTGTCCTGGCTTCATCTGTAGCTGGCAGTCTCTGGCAGCCATGATATTGCCCAGGCTCGTGCTGTGTTGAAAGTGGCCCAAACTGCCAAAGATTTACTCTCCTCTCCCTTTTAGTGTACTTCCCGCTGGGCTGCTTTGTGGATGTTTCAGAGGAGTTTCTCCATTCCTTTCTAGTCGGCTTACAATGATGGGCCTTGATAGTTTGGATTCATGGAGAAATAAATCTCTTTTTAAAAATGGCTACATACAGATGAAGACATTTCTTTCAGTAGATCTGGTTTAACAATAAACTGGAGAGATCTGACTATCACTAAGAATAGCATCAACCTCTCCACAGCCCTGTCTTAGCATTTCATTGTTTCCATAATATCCACCAAAAGGCTTGGGTTTAGAGTTCACTTCTTAAAGCATTTAGCCCCAGGAGTAAAACAAATGTGGATTAAATCCTAGCTTGAACAATTTACTAATTCATCATCCTGGGACTCAGTTTCCACAATTTTAGCAACACCTATTTTTCTGAGTTGTTGGAAATACTAGCAAATATGTATGCTATACCCCTTGTACAGTGTCCATTCTTCGATGAAGAATGAGCTATGAACAAAAATAGACCTACTATTCCTACTAAAAATTGCAGGGGAAAAAGATTGGAAGGAAATACATCAAAATGAATAATCATTGCCGTTGGGTGGTGAGATTATTGTGCTTTTATCTTGGTGATTTAAATTTTCCCCAGCTTTTTATATCTTGTAAAATGACTTTGCAGTAAGTTTATCATCAGAAATGTTAATAAAGTAATAACTTAAATAACCCTTAGTAGCTTAAAAATTCTCAATTATCCTTCCACAATTCTGTCCTGGTTCTCAATAAGAACACAAATCTAACTAAATAAAGTAAGTTATGTCAGTTCATTTCATTAGCGACCAGAAGAATTAATATGAGTACACAGACGCAGGGTCTAAAACAAGAAATCAGTCTGCAAACAAATATGAGTAAGAATTTAAACTAGGGGCCTGATCTTCAGCACAAATGTTGAAGTGGGAACTTTCAGGACCTGGTGAACAGAAGGCAAGCTTTGAATAATGTTGGCCAAGAAGAACAATCTCGAGATCAGGAAATGGGCCAATAGTGTGCCCTCTGTGAACCAGAGAGCAGCCCTCATTGTCTGCTGGGAAAGCATCCTCTTCAAAGGCACTTCTGGAGGGACCTCAGCCACGCCACAGCCACTTTCAGGGATCAGTGTGGAGAAAGATTCATAGTCAGGTTGTGGGTGCCTCCACAATGGGATGACTATTGTTTGCATCACCTGAGGGGTGGAAAGTGACCACTGGCTGGGAGAATGCAATCTCAGAGATTAGTACCTAAGGGGGAAGGAAATGCAGAGATGGTGGTTTCTGCTCTGTGAGCTGCCCAGCCCCTCCCACCTCCTATTGCTTGCAGGGGCTGTGGTCAAGGTTGCAAGAGGATCAGTGCGGACTGAGTATGACCACTCAGTCCTCCTGCATGAGACTTCTGACAACGCCACATTTGACAAGGGAGGAAACAGGAAGTGGGGGGCTTAGATGGAAACATGGGGTGGGGGATGGTATATTCAAGACTTCAAAGGGCAAGTGTTTTTGCCAATTCAGGTTCCCCAGTGACTGAAGATGTTGAAATGTGTTTCCTGTGTTGCTTCTTTTCTGTGTTGACCAGCTCTGTAACTAATGACACCTGCAGTCTGCTGCAGAGCTCTGCATCCTGACAATCAGAACAAACCATTAATCTCACAGTCCTATAGCAGAAAGCTAGGGTCAATTAGTTACCAAAATTGATACTTATTATGGGGAAAATTTATAACAGAATAGATGGCAAGCCATCTGTACAACTCTGGCAATGCCCTTGGATTGCACAGACAAGATTAGGAAATTAATAACAGAGTTGTGCTCCATCTATCTTCTAGAAAACACATCTAATTTTCCCCCTTAGCTTCATTTTTATGTTTCCACTTTGTGCAGATCTTTTACTTGCTTTTTCCTCCCTCTTATTTAACTCTTAAAAGAAGAACGGGAGCAATGTTTCCAGCAAGAAAGTTAGTACTTTTCCTGCTCAGGTCATCCCCTGATTCAAAGGAGAAAATTTTCAGGTGTTTATAAGAACACCTGACCATTTGGCTGCATCTCAAGAACTGGGATCAGGAGGTCTGAGTCCAGAGAAGGAAAAAAACCAGTTGGATCAGTGGGCGAGAGATGGGAGAATAAATAGGGTTGTGACAAAGAGAAGGTCAGCTGTAAATGGGTCAGGAGACCAGAGTGGACAGAGTAGGCCCTGGAATGCTTGCTCGGAGGCCTGCCATGAAGGATTTCTGCCTGCTTCCCCACCCTACCCCGGGGGCAGGATGACTCAGCACTTCCTATTGTTGTGAAGGCCAACCCCAGGAGGCCCTACCAAGGCTGACTGCTGTTAAAACCAGACTGCACTCCTTCTGGCTCCTGGTTCATTCAAGGTCTACATAGTTAAAGGTTGTTCCAGAGGGATGTATGTAATTCATCCCAGTATTTAACGTTTCTTTATTATTTTACTTGAGCCAATAGCCTGAACTGGTCAAGCTTTGGGCTGATGTCAGCTGCTTTATCTGGTAGCACTGTTACATAAAGTTAACATTTATTGGTGATCACTAGGTGCCAACATTATGCGAAGAACTTTACACGGACCTCCCATTTAATTCTCAGAAGCTGATCACAAGGTAGGTATTATCATCTCCATTTGCATATGAGAAAACAGAGGCTTAAAGATGTTACACTGCTCAAAGACTAAGATGCTACTCAAGTCTTTTGAGTTAAGAGTCCATGCTCTTAACCCGGTAAGTGGTGGGTACCTTGGCAGAGATTAGAAATGTTTCTTTGAGATTAAACAAAAACCAGAAGGTGATCATATGCAGGAGAACATGGAGAAAATCAAAAGCAAATAGTGGGTCGGGAAGGTGATGAGGAGGGAAGGATAGAGGGAGGGAAGCATGAGCTCTTGGTAGAAAATCAAAGTAGTTAAAACCTCTGGCCCTTTGTGGCCACGTAGGGTCCCACCTATAGGATTGCTCACCTAACATCTTTTCAAGATCGACATGCTTTGTTAACTCCATTTTTCATGTATGTGTTCCATGGATTTATCATGTATATCTGGATTCTTCCAGCCACCAGGGGACAAGTGTGAATTCAGTGTGACTGAAGAGGCATCTGCCATACTGTGACTGAAACGCAGGTTCAGTTGCTCGCTGCTTGCAGAATCCAATTAACAAGAGCGGATCTGGTATAAAGAAAGTAATTTATTCCAAAGCTTAGCTTATGAGAAGAAATACAGGTTCTTCCCTTTAACGATACTGCTTTGCTTTGGGGGCAGACAGCAGGGGCTTTTAAAGGGGGACTTGGCATGAACAGCATGCAGGGGAGGGAGCCAGCAGGTGGGGGTCTACTTGACTCACTTATGGTGTCTTATCTACCCCGCGGTCCAGCTGGTGCCATTGCAGGCAGAGCTAGGTTGTAAAGTGGCCATTGTCTGGAGATGCTCTCCAGGTGGAGAGAGTTCCGTTGCAGGCATACTTTTGTAAATTGTAAATTGACTGTGCTGTCTTAAGGTAATCTGGTGCTCTGGAGCTTCTAAGTCAGCACAGAGTCAGCTTGCTGTGTAGGGAGTGTCTGGTGAAGGGAAGGTAAAGATTATGATAGTATTTTGTTCTTTCTTTCTTTTTTTTTGAGACGGAGTTTCGCTCTTGTCGCCCAGGCTGGAGTGCAATGGTGTGATCTTGGCTCACTGCAACCTCCACTTCCCAGGTTCAAGCGATTCTCCTGCCTCAGCCTCCCAAGTAGCTGGGACTACAAGCGCCTGCCACCACGCCAGCTAATTTTTGTATTCTTAGCAGAGATGGGATTTCACCATGTTGGCCAGGCTGGTCTCGAACTCCTGACCTCAGGTGATCCACCCACCTCAGCCTCCTAAAGTGCTGGGATTGCAGGCCTGAGCCACCGTGCCCGGCCTGTTTCAAAAATTTTTTTAATTCTTAATTTCTTCATTGACCCATTGGTAGTTCACGAGCATGTTGTTTAATATTCATGTCCTTCTGTATTTTCTGAGGTTCCTCTTGTTTTACTGATTTCTCATTTTATTCCTTTGTGGTCAGAAAAGATATGAGATATGACTTCTACCTTTTTGAATGTATTGATATTTGTCCTGTGGTCTAAGATGTGGTCGATTCTGGAGAATGCTCCATGTATTGATGAAAAGAATATGTACTCTACAGCACTTGGGTGATTGTCAGGTTTTGTTTTGTTTTGTTTTTTTGAGAGAGCATCTCACTCTGTTGCCCAGGCCAGAGTGCAGTGTTGGCATGATTTTAGCTCACTGCAGCCTCAAACTCCTGGGCTCAGGCAATCTTCCTGCCTCAGCCTCCCAAGTAGCTGGGATTATAGCTGTGGCACCATGCCCAGCCAAATGTCAGTTTTTTATCTTTCTCTTCACTGACATCTTCAAACATACTCAGTGTGATGGTGAATTTTAGATGCCAACTTGACTGAATGGAGGAATGTGTAGATGGCTGGTAAGGCATCGCTTCTGGGTTTATTTGTGAGGTTTTCCAGAGATGATTGATTTGGGAGTCAGTGGACTGAATGAGGAAGATCTGCCCTCAATGCGGGTGGGCACCATCCAGTGTGGGCTAGGGTCCTGGCTAGCACAAACAGGTAGAAGGAGGGGAGATTCTCTCTCTCTCCCTTCTGGAGCAGGACACCTTTTCTCCTCCTGCCCTTGGACATCCAATTCTAGGTTCTTTGGCTTTTGGACTCTACAAACTTGCATCAGAGGCTTCTCAGGGGCTGCTGGACCTTTGACCTTGGACTAAGGGTTGCACTGTTGGCTTCCCTGGTTTTGAGGGTTCTGGATTTGGACTGAGCCACACTACCAGCTCTCTGGTTCTCCAGCTGATAGGTGGCCTGTTGTGGGACTTCTCTACCTCTGTGATCATATGAGTCAAATCCTCCTAATATATCCCCTTTCATATATCCTATTAGTTCTGTCTCTCTGGAGAACCCTGACTAATACACTCGGGCACTACACCTTCAAGAAAAACAAAACAAACAAAACCACCACCACCTATTACTCTAGTTCTTTCTTGTCATCATCCTGTTTTCTCTGTTTACTGTTAAATCTGAATAAATATCTGCACTTTTTCATCTTCATTTGTTCGCTGCCCCAAAACTCTTAATCCCATGAAATCTGGCTTTTGCTAAAACATTCTCTTTCTTTCTTATTTTGTAGAAACAAAAGACTTTACATCAGGCCACTTGTCTTTGGTATTCCTCTCTCCTTCCTTTCATGCATAAAACTTTCAGCCAGGTGTGGTGGTTCACTCCTGTAATCCCAGCTACTTGGGAGACTGAGGTGGGAGGACACTTGAGCCTGGAGTTCAAGGCTACAGTGAGTTATGATTACACCACTGCCCTCCAGCATGGGTGACAGGGTGAAACCTGTCCTTAAAAAAATAAAAATAAAAATGAACTTGTCTCATATTTCAGCTGTGGAGACTTAGCTAGAAACTACATTCCCCAGTCTCCCTTGCAGTTGAGAATGGGCACTTGGCCAGGAGTGGGGGCAACTTATGCCTTCCCTTAAGCTGACTACTTGTCCTGTCACTCGTCTTTTGTTCTCACCACTGGTTGGAAGATTTTAGTCTGTTTCGTGCTGCTATAACAGAATAGCACAGAATGGGTAGTAACTTATAAACATGAGAAGTTTATTTGGCTTATAGTTCCAGAGACTGGTAAATCCAAGAATGAGGGGCCGCATCTTGTGAGGGCCTTCTTGCCGCATCATGTAAACCAAAAATACAATTATAAGTCCTGCCAACCATCTGAATGGACCCCTCCTCTTGGCCAAGGGGATTCCAAAGTTAACCTGAAAAATTAGTTCAGGCCATGATGGGAAGTGGGATCCAGACATGTCTCATTATGCCCTCATCCTTTTTGTAATTACTGATAGAACAGACTCTTTGAGTCTGATAAGAATTTACAATCTATTTACAATCTATTCTCCCTGAAGCCTGCTACCTGGAGGCATCATCTGCATGATAAAACCTTAGTCTCCACAACTTCTTATTGTAACCCAGTCATTTCTTTCTATTGGTAATAACTCCTCCAACCCACTGCCAATCATAAAACCTTTAAATTTACCAATGACCTGGAGGCCCCCGCTCCTTGAGTTGTCACGCCTTTCTGGACTGAACCAATGTATATCTTACGTGCATTGATTTATGTCTCATGTCTCCCTAAAATGTATAAAACCAAGCTATACCCCAATCACTTTGGGCATATGTTGTCAGAAACTCCTGAGGCTGTGACACAGGTGTGTCCTTAACCTTGGCAAAATAAGCTTTCTAAATTGAACGAGACCTGTCTCAGACACTTTTGGTTTGCAATCAAAACATGACAGAAGGCATCACAAGGCAAAAGAGTGTGCAAGAGAAGGCAAGAGGGGGTTGAATTTACTTTCATAACAAACTGACTCTCAAGATAATGACATTAATCCATTTATTAGGGCAGAGCCCTCATGACCTAAACACCTCCAATTAGGCCACATCCCACAATCCTGTTGCATTGGGGATTAAGTTTCCAACACATGAACTTTGGGGGACTCATTCGAACCACAGTAGAAGCAGTTGCTGTTAAGGTGGCAGGGCTAGCATGTTGAGGACAGCAATGCTCCTCTGCCAGTCCTAAACTGATAACCACTGGACTTTTACATGTGAGAGAATTACATTTACACTACATTTTCATCATTCTATTTTGTGGTCCTTTTGTCTCAGTAGCTTAGCAATTAAATTACCCTAATAAACTCCTTTATTTCATTTTTAAAAAGTAATATGCATTCATTGTATAAACTTAACTTGATGATAAATAGAAAAACAACATAAACAATAGCTATTGATCCCTTTTACTAATTATTCTGTCTCCTGTGTTTAATTGATTTCTTTTCTTTCTCCTACTCACAAGCTTAGACATACCCCAGAACTATCTCTTATCTTTCTATACTCTATCACAGAGAATAACTCATGTAGTGCTTGACTTCATCATTAATTTGTTCACTCATTCAAAAATATCTAGTGAGACCCACATTCTGCGAAGTGCTGGGGATACAAAAATGCATCAGATGTGGCTCCTATTCCCAAGGAGATCACAGTCTGGAGAGGAGAGGGAAAGGCAGCTATAAACAGGTCCTTTTAACACAGGGTGCTGAGTGCCTTGATGGAGCACTGTATGTGGCATTACAGAGGAAGGCACCTCACCGGCTTGATTGGAGCAGAGGGGTGGGTCTCTATGAAGATCCCCAGGAAAAGGTGAGCCCGGTAAAGAGAGTTTGGAAGGAGGAGGGATGAGGGAAAAGGGAGATAATTCTCAGCCAAGAGGTCAGTCAGGAACCAAAAGTCCAGATGTAAAAACTTTCAAGGCATTTGCCGGAAATGCAGTATTGTGTTGACATGTGAGAAGTGCAAAGCAAGGGTGTCAAGAGCTGAGCTGACAAAGGGGTTCGAGATCACACAGGCTTTGCTTATAATGCTATGGAGGCTTGGGCCTTCTCCTGATGAAGCTTTAATGAAGAGTATTAACCAGAAGTGTGAGATTATCAGATCTACCCACAGGTAGAGGATTCTGGGTGGCTGGGTGAAGGATAGGTCTCTAGGAGGTAAACGGGGTGGAAACAGGGAACCAGTTTGGAAAAGCTATTTGCAATGGAGTAGTTAAGAGGCAGCAACACGTAGATCTAAGGTACTGGCATTAAGAATGAAGAAATAAATGAACTTGAGAAATATTTAGGAAATTAGATGGGCATGGCTTGGTGACTGAAGAGGAAATAAGATGAAGGATAAAAGATGACTCCTAGGGTTCTCACTTGCGTGGCTGGCAAGATGAGGGTGAGAGTGTTAGTGACTTAGTTATCATCTGCTTATGAGGTGGTTTATATTGAAGGAAAGGAAGCTTAACCTTCAGACTCCCTTCCTTGCATGAAGCCATTCAAAGGTTCTGGGAAGGGCCCTAGCAACTTTGTATACTTGAATCTGTATTATTTTCCTTAAACAGAGCCTCTACCCTTTTAAAGCTGGTATTAGCTTCAGACACACAAAACCTGAATCCACCCTGCCCGTCCCCTTTCAAGTCATCTTATTACCAGTAGATCAATCTTCCTAAAAACAAAACGTTGACATCATGTCAATCCTCTTCTCAAAAGCTATTGTCATCATGACAACAGACTTTATCAACTTGACAGTTTTTGGAGTGGCCCTTTACTTCCTCTAAAATTCATCTCCCAACATATCTTTATAGTTCAGAAAAGTAACTTTGACCTGTCTGTCCAAAAGCAAGGAAATCATTTACAAATGTCTGAACTCTTTGGTTCTTAGACCTATCTACCAATTGAGTTGCCTTAGTTGCAATTACTCCATTGTACTTTCTTGTTTATCACCCATATTCTTGCATTGTTTTTATCCCAATTGTGGCTTTTTCCACTTTAAAGCACTTGCCTAATCTCAGACCTGTCTATTCAGTTGTGTTTGGCATGTCTTGTACCTACAGAAACCACTGGCATATGCACACATCACTCTGTATCATAGCCATTGGGCACATCCAGCATGTGATTACACTTTAGAATTCTGCTTTTGGTCACGTTAAGTCAAAGGCAATTTGCAGTCTAGAATGTTCATTAAGAAGTATAAACCCTTGAACATCAGTTATTTGATAGTTCCAATATCTGGAACACAGCATGCTGTCATCTGCAGTCAGAGGTGTGTTGGCCCATTCTCTCATCTGAGAGAAGAATTGTCTTCGTTGTTGTTCACCGCACTGCCGCCTGATAAATGGCTTCTAAGGATTTTCCTGCTATCTGAGCAGCTGTTACTCTGTGTATGAAAAATCTAATTTTTACTTTCTAAGATTTCTTCCCATAATGTCCCGTCTGCTTCAACAGATTCTCACTCAGACACACTAAAATTGGACTCATGATATCAATTTAATATTTTAGTAATCTCAATAAACAAGGCAGTCTTACCATGTTCTTTTTTCTTTTGGGATAAGGCAGGCCTAGCATCTTCCTAAAAAAAGAACATACTCTGCAACGTCATGTTACAAAAATTGCAGCTTGGTTTTCTATTGATAGTCCTTCAGTTTTTCTTATAAGAGGGTAACTCATGAGAAAAGTTGTTATATAAATAAAATATAGAATGTTGCTTTTAGAAGACACTTCTGAGCCATAGAGCATAGTGCTGATATTTCAGTCAGATCTTTCTCGTCTCCCTTCTTCTCAGCTTCTTCCTACTTCTTCATCCTCTCCACATTTGTTCCATGTTGGCAGATACAAATCAGAGGTGTGGTGGGGTTTACAGCACTTACAGAGCCCCAAGGGCTTTTTTTTGGATAAAAGGACTTGGAGCTGCCCACTATCATTCTACAGAGGGAGTTAGGAGCCAAGCATAGCAAAAAATTGTAATCAGCAACGTAGAAAAGATGCAACCTGAGACAGGTGAAGGATTTGGGAGCCCGATTCTTTTTTAGGAAAATGCTGTTTTCTATATCATAATTCCCTTCTGTTATCCCAAGCCTCCTGATTGTTGTGGTACTTTGGGGATTCAGGGATGGATGTGTGTCGGTGCCGGGAATACAGCAGACAGGGAAGCCTGGCAGCAACCTGGAAGGTGGTTCTGAGACGGCCAGGGGTGGTCTGCTGAACACTGGAGCAGCAGTCTAGCTCTTTGCTCCTAGCTGAGGGGACAAGCAGTAGCGAGGGCAGATGTGTGGAACAGGTGAGCATTCCTTGGGGATTTTCAGAAGTACCTAGGAAGGAGAACCTGGTAAAAGTCTAAACTTCCTTTTCATCACAAATGACATGAGCCCTGATTTTTGTTGCCTTGGGAACACTAGAAAATAGAGAAGTCTTTCACATCTGGCCTACCCAGAATAAACCTTCATGAGCCCATGTCCAGGAATGGGGCTAATTCCCTGCTTCCCTTACACACACATGTTCATTCCTAACTACTTTTCATCCCCTTTCTGTCTCTGTCCATTTTGGGGTTGACCAAGTGGGTGGACCAGACTTTAGTCCTCCCTTTAGGGAGCCAGAAGGATCACCTATTGCGGCTTCCTACTCCACCAGAAGTGGCCTGGGGTACTCATACAGCCTGGGGCCTGATGTAGAAGATTCTCCCAGCATCGAGTTTCATATAGGTCAGCACCATGTTCCCCAGCTAATTGATACAGAGGCTCCCCAAAGGCCAGTGAGGGTGGAAGGACCATTCCTCAGAGCTTCTCTGGCTGAAGGTTTTACATAATTACTCCTTGAGATGAATGGAACTTATTATTTCTTTCCTTTCTTCTTCTTTCTTGCCTCATCCTTCTCCTCCCCTCCCTCTCACTTTCTTTTCTTCATGTGTCCTTGATCCTAGAACGTTTTCTGCTTATTATTTTTCAAGCTGTATTGCTGTTACTACCAGTATCCTGTGTTTCCTGTTGTGTCCAGAAAGCTACTTATACCATTAGTGCTTTACAGGGCACAAAGGGAGCTAAGGAAGCTTAAGGCTAGGCTAGGAGGTTACTGTCTAGCTCTTTTGGCTAGAAATTATTATACGAAGACATATACTATTGTTTTAACTATATGTCATATTATATATATTGAATTAAGATTGATTGGTCTCAATATATAAATATGTGGTAACAAAATTCAAATCTGATAATTCAGCATAATGGTTCAGGACTTTTTCTCCTCTTGAGAAATAGGACTTTACTACTACCTACAGCGTCTACTCTCTTATCTATGTTGCAGAATAAGCATGACATGCATCAGTTTGGAATATTTTAGGTGAAATCACCTAGAAGCCAGGTTCTGGATGAGATGTGGTGTGATCATTTATCTTTAGACTCACAACTGCAGTTCACCATCCCGCCACCTATTCCTCACATCTATGCAGTCCTCCTTCCCATCCTATTGTAATACTGGGAGGGAAATATCCAGGGCAGTAGGAAACTCCCTTGTCCTAACCTCCATAATCTGTTTCTCTACTATCTACATTGATGACCAAAGGTCATTGGGATTACTCTTTCTGCCTAAACGAGTGGAAGCAGAAATGTCACCATTATGAAAGTAGTATTTGAATTAAAGAAAGGGGCTGCCAAGCATTCTGTCTATTCATTATGATCTTTTGGGAATCTTCTTTATATGGAAACTCCAGTCATCTGAGGCCTCAATTCTTAGAAAGCAAGCATCTCCACATGCTGTTCTTGACATAGATGTACTTGTTCATAAATATTTCATCCATTTTGGCATCCTCCACATCCTATGTGCTCGATACATATTTACTAAACAAACAAGTGATTCTTGCTGCCTTTAATAGTGTTGTGTTGGCGGTATGAACACAATTTAATACTAGAAGATATTAGTCATCAGGCCAGCCATTTAGCCACGTCCTCTTATTGCCTACTCCTATAATTACATGGTAACTATAGAGGCATGAATGCCCAGGGCATTCATAATATGTATCCTATTTTCTTATATTCATTTGTTTTGAGCATCAAAAATCAGTTATTGTGGCCTACTGTGTAGTGGGCATTTTAACTGTAAGTGGTAGAGAGTGTAGATTTTTTAGAATTCTCACAATAGTGTGGTAAGAAATTATCTTCATTTTTCATTCATGTATTGGTTCATTCAACAACCATGTGTCAGGATCTGTGTTAGATACTAAGGAGACAACAGTAAACACCACAGACAAGATCTTGACCTTCATGGCACTTAGAGCTGAGACTTAGAGAAGTAACTTGTAGTTAGAGACATATCAAGTGACCAAGCCAGGATTTGAATCTGATTCCAAAATTTATGCTGTCTCTGAAAAATAGTGATAATCAGTTACAAAGAACTTGCCAAGTGCCAATCCTTTACAACCTGGCTCATTTTTAGACCTTTGAACCAATTCCATGGATTAAGTATGAACATCCTCATTTTACAAACGAGGAAATGGGACTCTCAGAGATTAAATAACTTGCCTAAGATCACTAAGCTAGTAGACAGCAGGGCTTAGATCTGGACACACATCACCCTGGCGTCAAAGTCCGTGCTGCTTCCATGTGGTCACACTGCTGGCCAATGGCATAATGAAGAGAAAAGTCCAAAGGCCAAGCACTGTAGGAGCTTATGGTTTAGCAGGTGAGAAAAGTAAAATACACTTACAGTGCAAAGCAGAATATAAGGTCACAAGAGTGTAAGCAAACTGCTTTGGGGTTGAAGAGGGATTATTTTAGTCTAAGGAGTCTTTGAAAACAGAGGACAAGGGAAAATACTCTGATAGACCTATACCGTATCATCTTTCAAGTAGGAAATGACCTATTATTCTGAGGAAAACACAATACAAATAGAAGTTAGGATTATTTCATTTCTTTAATCTTTTTTTCTCAATGAATATATTCATTATATACAATTTATTGAGTGTCAGAATGGATATGGCACTGTAAGACCTTTCAATTTCAGAGATATTAAACTGTTAAAACATGTGGATCATAGAATCAACTGTAACCTCCAAATGGGTTCTCCTTGCCTGCCACCCAGACAGAGCCGATTTATCAAGACAGGGAAATTGGAATAGAGAAAGAGTTTAATTCATGCAGAGCCAGCTGTACAGGAGACTGGAGTTTTATTATTACTCAAATCATTCTCCCCAGAAACTCAGGCATCAGCGTTTTTAAGGACAATTTGGTGGGTAGTGGGTTGGAAAGTGGGGTGTGCTGATTGGCTGGGTCACAGATTAAATCACAGGGAGTCAAAGCTGTCCTCTTGTGCTGAATCATTTCCTGGGTGGGGCCAGAAGACCAGATGAGCCAGTTTATCCATCTGGGTGGTGCCAGCTAATCCACTGAGTACTGATTCACTGAGGGTCTGCAAAATGCCTCAAGCACTGCTTTTAGGTTTTACAGCAGTGTTGTTATCTCCAGGAGCAATTTGGGGAGGTTCAGAATCTTGCAGCCTCCAGCTGCATACTCCTAAACCATAATTTCTAATCTTGTGGCTAATGTGTTAATCCTGCAAGGGCAATCTAGTCCCCAGGCAGAAAGGGGGTTTGTTTTGGGAAAGGGCTGTTATCATCCTTTGTTTCAAAGTTAAACTATAAACTAAGTTCCTCCCAAAGTTAGTTCTGCCTACCCCCAGGAATTAACTACGACAGCTTGGAGGTTAGAAGCAAGATGGAGTCAGTTAGGTCAGATCTTTCGCTGTCATAATTTTCTCAGTTATAATTTTTGTAAAAGCAGTTTCATAACTAAAGATAGTTTCTTTTTTTGAGACAGAATGTCGCTCGGCCACCCAGGCTGGAGTACAGTGGTGTGATCTTGGCTCACTGCAACATCCACTTCCCAGCTCAAGCTATCCTCCCACTTCAGCCTCCCGAGTAGCTGGGACCACAGGCACAAGCCACCATGCCCGGGTAATTTTTGTATTTCTTTTTTTAGAGACAGGGTTTCACCATGTTGCCTAGGCTGGTCTTGAACTCCTGAGCTCAAAGTGATTAGCCTGCTTTGGCCTCCCAAAGTGCTAGGATTACAGGTGCGAGCTACTGTGCCTGGCTGAGTGTCTTATTTTTTTAATTGATGAGCATGTCTTGCTCTCTGTTCGAGGTATTTTAATTAGTAAAAGTATTGAAGAGTCATAGTCTCTTCTCATTTTCATTGAGGTCCCAGTGGGGCTGCTGTGTATAGTTGCTTATTTTGTGCACTGAACATAGGTACCAAGCTGAGAGCATGAAAAGAGTTTGAAATCAAGTCTACATACTAAACAATGCTTCTCACTGCAGGACTGACTCATTCCCACCAAAAGAAGGGCATTTAGGAGCCTTCTTAAAATCTGTATGAATTAGAAAGATTTTTCTATGGGCTAGGAATGGCCCTGGGTCCCACAGCAGGAATGATGATAATGGTGCCACAACAGCCAAGGTTATATACTGTACTTAATATGATAACACATTTTTAATATGTCTACTATGTACTTTAAAAACTGTAGAAGTTTATTAAACTCTAAATTAAATTTAAGATTAACGTAGCAATTAAGTAATTACATCATCGTAAAATTTGTTAATGAAAATTTTTATTGATTCCATGTTATTACATAAAGACAAATTATAATATGGGGTAAAATGAAATAATTTTAACTTTCAACTATACAATATTTTTGCACATAATTTCAGGGGTTTCAAAGACCAACTAAATCCCATTTTGTGGGATGTTTGGATCTCAGATTATATACTAATATCACACTCATACTATTGTACAGAAAGATTAAAAAAGAATTGAACACGTACAAATATTAATATAAACATGACACTTTCCATAGACATTGAAAAGGTCACTCACACTTTGGCTCATACATGATTCTGAATTACCTGGTTACTGACAAATATATTTTGGAAGTGTTCAATTATTTTTTTGATCACCCTATATCATTTAACAACTTCTTCTGAGAGGTTTCAAATGCCAACTCGGCAATCCTAGCCTGGATACTATTGTGCCATGACTAAATATTATGGCTCATATTGCAAGATGCCTTTTATAGGTTGGATTAATGGTGAACAGAGTAATATTTTATTGGATGGCAATAATTTTACTTTAGATTTCAATAAGTGATGGCGGTATTACCTCTCCACTGCAACACTCCTTCAAAATCAGATCAACACATAACCACCTGCCGACAAAACCAGAGCATCTCTGAAAGCTTCAGAGTTGTCATAGTGACCATCAAATTGTGAGCCACTCCAGGGCTTATTCTCATAGAGAGTGAAGATTCCCAGGACAATGAGTCATTATTAAAGCAGAGAGAACCTCTAAATGGTTCCCTTACTAGATCAGTGAGTGTTTGACTGCAAAACATGGATCTGACAACGTGGGTATCATCATTAGCCAGGGGCTGTCTTCAATTTCACAGACTATGTCATGAAACTGTCATGTTAAACATTTATTTTTCTAGCTGAATGTCATCTTTAAGGAATATTATTTCACTGGAGAATTTGCTAAGAGAAGACTGACTTGGATTTTGCCAGTCCAAAACTGAGCCAGAGGAATCTGCTACAGGTGTGTGTGTGAGTGTGTGTGTGTGCGCGTGTGCTTATAGAAAACACCACATGGTCTGACTGCAACCACGTACATGAGCTCCAACAGCCAGTATAAATTCAAGTTGCCCTTAACAGAAATATTTTTATCTGGTCAGGTTTTAATTGGCTCTTACTAAAATGAACATTCAACATTCATACTTCATTATATCATTAATTTTGAAATATTTTATATGCCTATTACTCTATCGATATTTTGTTTGTTTGTTTTTTGTTTTTTGAGATGGAGTCTTTCTCTGTTGCCCAGACTGGAGTGCAATGGCATGATCTCAGCTCACTGCAACCTCTGCCTCCTGGTTTCAAGTGATTCTCTTGCCTCAGCCTCTCGAGTAGCTGGGATTACAGGCATGGGCCACCACGTCTGGCTAATTTTTGTATTTTTAGTAGGGACGGGGTTTCACCATGTTGGCCAGGCTGGTCTTGAACTCCTGACCTCAGGTATCTGCCCACCTTGGCCTCTCAAAGTGTTACGATTACAGGCGTGAGCCACTGTGCCAGGCTGAATATTTTTCTTCTTAAAGAAAAAGAATTTCAAATAATGTTGACTGATTAAAGCAGATACTTTTCTTTAAAATTTTCCTTTTTTAAAAATGAAAATATTTGTTCAAGAAACATGTTTTAACCATGAATGAAAGCTGAATGCAACAAATGCAAAATGAGGTCACCAAGGCACATGCCAAGTATTTTGCTTCATTGAACACCCAGAGCAGCAGTGATGAAAATGAATGTAGGGGGATTAGGGATATTCACTATCAATGATTAAATGGGTGGCAGTTTTTCTTGGCCTATACAACGATAATCCATAAATATTTACTTACGTTTTATTAATTCAACAAATATTTGTTGAGTGCCTGTCTGTGCCAATCATGGGGCTGGGTGATTGAGATACAAAGATGAATAAAGCAGAACCTCTGTGTGCTATATTCTGTCCCAGCTAATCAGTGTTTCATAAAAGGGGCTAGTGGCGTGAAGGAGGAGGAGGGATCAGTTCTAGCTATAGGGTGGCCATGAAATCAGGCAATGCAAATATATTATTTCATTGTGATTAGAGTATAAAACCAACAAACCATTTATTATGTATGTGCCTATGTTTCTAGACTTGCCGGCCACCTATAAAAGGGTCAGGAATGATTTTAAAGGAAAAGATACTTGATTAAGGTCTTATATGTAAAAAAATGTTCACCAAGTTTGGGGAAAGGGCTTGGAAAGACATTCCTGATTGAAGGAAATGTCCAGGCAACTGCAAGTGATCTTGCTTAGAGTATAGGAGAAGATTAAGCTGAATAGGTACATAAGTCAGGCTAAAGAGTACAGTGTTTTGTTTTGTTTTGAGACAGGGTCTCTCTCAACCTCTAGAGCCCAAACAATCCTCTCACCACAGCCTCCCAAGTAGTGGGGACAACAGGTGTGTGACCCAGCTAATGCCCAGCTAATTTTGTAATGTTTTTGTAGAGATGGAGTCTCACTATGTTGCCCAAGCTGAAAAAGTATGAATCTTATTCCACAGGCAATCAGGAGCCAGTGAGGAGTTACAAGCCAAGCAGTAACCTGATGATTCAATCAAAAATATGTATGGAGTGTCTCCTACTTTTCAGGCCAGTGCTAGGTGCTGGGTTACAAAGATGAATTAGGTACAAGGAACTCAAAGCCTAGTAAAGAAAAATATAAACAAGTTAGTGCAGTGAAAGTCGTAGATTTTCTATAATAATGATGATGATGATAACTTATTGGGTGTATATCAATACCATGTGCCAGGCATGCGCTAAGTGCCAGCATGTATCATCTTACTTAATTCTCCCATCGACTCCAAGAAGTACCACTGATTAGTGCTATTTTATAGAAGAGGAAATTGAGGAACAGAGATTTGGTAACTTGCAGCTGGTAAGTGGTAAAGCCAGGATTCAAATTCTAATGTTCTGTCTTCAGAAAATGTACCTTGTAACCACTAAGGGCTATGTTACTTCCCCATAATGGAAATCCCTCCAGAGCACTAGGGGCCGCACTAGATAAGGCAATCCATTCTGCGGGGATGAAAGTGGGGGCTGGAAAGTCTTCATGGAGATGGTAATGGGATGAGGGATGGGATAAGGAAGATCATTCTGTTAGCTTAGAGCAGGGCAAAACTAGAGGTGGGACAGTGAACTAAGAGGCTAAGTAATACTTGGTAATATCAGTGGGAAGGAGAGGAAAGGACAGGGTCTAGACATATTTTAGATGTGAAATGGTTTAGCATGCTGAATGAAGTTAGGTTTCTGGTTTGCATATTGAGATGGATAGTAGAGCCATTAACCATGACGCACAATGCCAAAGAAGAAACAGGTTAAGAGTGGGGTAGTAGAGTGGATACATGTTTCATTTGTTAAATTTGACCAGTCTGTGGGATACAAAATGAAGAAGACAGTGATTGGATATGCGGTTCTGGAGTCTGGGATAAATATCAAAGCTAGGGATTTTATTGAATGTCATCTTTGAAGAACTTCAAAAGAATACATTACTTAATTGCTTGTATCTCTCTAAGTGTCAAATCATAACTACTAATTTCATAAAAAATGGGGCCAAATTTTTGGGTAAAAAAGGAATAATAGCACAAGAAAGAAAATAGTGAAGCTGGCAAAGTGTACTACCTCATTTAAAAGCAAACGTGTAGGCAGGTTTTCTAGCGCACAGGGCTGTGAAAATGGCACGGAAGCACTCGTGCATACCTTTGAGGAGAAAAATACAGAGGGTGAGGAGAGAGGTAGATTAAGGTAAAGAGGTAGAGTTTGAGAGAACAAGGGTAGGGAAAGAATATTCCTGAATGTTGCCTCAAGCACATAAAGAGCTATAAGTATAAATGTTGTTGGTTCACTTCCTATTTTGAGAGTTTCTTGATTAGCCTGGGGTTTCTAAAAATTTATCATAAGAAACAGAACCTGGAGACAAAGGCAAATTTGTTTGAATGGATGTATGAATAGAAATAACTTGGGACTAGAAGATACCTCCTTAGCCAAAAAAGACTAGGCTATGGAAATCAAGCCAACAAATAAACAACCTTCAATCTATATATGTCAAGTCAAATTAACCCTATTATCATGTGGATGGAATTTGTTTTATTCCCTCAGTCTTTGGAATATAGCAAACGTACCATTACTCACCCATCATGGCAACGCTTGTTTAGAAGGAAAACTACCATTCATGAATCATCAACCTGAGCATAATGAAAGTTAGCCACCTGGGATACGTTGACAGAAAAATGGATTCCTCCTATTGACAACAACAACAACAACAACAAGAACAGTAACAAACAACCCTATTAAGGACCATTAAGGGAAATGAAAACTCTTAATTCAGAAGCTAAAGATGGGGAAAGAACAAGAGAGTGAAAAAAGCCCAAAAAAGCAGTCATACACAATAATAGTGGGCATAGAAGGAAGGAAATTCTCCAAATACAGTTTTAACAGAGTGTCCCAGAATTCTGTGGAGGCGGAATGAAGTGGGCAGGGCCCTATGTTGGTACATTGTATGTACAAAACAGCAGGTGACAAGAGTGAAGATTTCAAAGACATTTTCTTTCTTGGAACATATGGGACTTTTAAGGGAAGTAGGGGGATAGTTGTACGATTATTTTTACTTATTTCTGAATGCATATAAGACTGTTAGAAATTGCCAAATGGTACCATAATTTTAAAGAGATTGTTAGATATAACAGTACCAGTTAAGATGCTTTTCAGCCCCAAGCCACAGAAATCTCAAGTTTAAATTGTGTTAAATATTAAAGGCATTTATTATGATCACATAAGTGGTCTAGGGGTAGGGGATGGTAGGTGGTGCCTGTTGGTTAATTCGGTGACTCAAAAACCTCATGTATGTTCTTTTACCCTTCTCTTTTGCTATTCTTGGTGTTAGCTTTGTTTGCCTTTATGGTCACAAATGACAACACCCAGAAAAAGACAAGACCATCTGTTCATTTGTATTTCTCTTGGGAAGGTGAAATCTTTCCCTCAAGCCCTCAACTCTTACACCTCACTGGCTAGAGCTGTGTTCTGTGCCCAAGAATAAACCATGTATAAGAGGAATCAATTATGACCCAACCTCTGGAGCTGGGGTAGGTCTAGCCTTCCCCTGAAACACATGGCCACTTGAAGGAGGTTGAATATCTGAACAAAATTGGGGTTCTGAGAATAACGAAGAGAGTAAGATGGATCTGCGGCAGGAAATCAATGAGGTCTGCAACAAATTAATTTCAAAAGACTTTTTTTCTTTTTTTTTTGAGATGGAGTCTTGCTCTGTTGCTTAGGCTGGAGTGCAGTGGTGCAATCTCGGCTCACTGCAACCTCTGCCTCCTGGTTTCAAGCAATTCTCCTTCCTCAGCCTCCAGAGTAGCTGGGACTACAGGCGTTCACCACCACACCAAGCTCATTTTGTATTTTTAGTAGAGATGGGGTTTCACAGTGTTGGCTACGCTAGTCTTAAACTCCTGACCTCAAGTGATCTGTCTGCCTCGGCCTCCCAAAATGCTGGTATTACAGGTGTGAGCCATGGCACTCGGCCACAAAAGCCTTTCTTGAATGGAATGAAAATATTTACTAAGTGTGTCTTATTTATATAATCTTTTAGCAGTCTCAGCAGTTTGATAAATGGTTATTTTCTCTCTTGATTTTAATAAAACAATTAACATAATTATAATTTTAAGACTATTTAAAATAAATATTTCAATGTGATAAGCCTGGTACGGTCAATTTAATTTGGCATAGGTTTGTAAAGTGTCTGTTCAGAATTCTTTTGGCTGGATTGGTTCACAATAATTATCAGTAATGATGAATGAAATTTGGCAGTTCACTCCTCCACAATTTAGAAAGGTGCTAACATGCCTCCAAAGTGTTGGAGAATCTGTTCCTACTTCCTACTGCCTTTCATCTGAGTGTAAAAGATAGGCTTTTAAAGTCCCACTTGCAAATGCCTGGACAGTTTTCTGGAACTCCAAGAGACACTAATCAAGAAAACAGAGGAGTGCTAAGGAGAAAGTGTGAACTATCCCAGCTTGCAAGAATAAAAACTGACTGGACCTAACTTAAGCATAAGAAACAGTTTATTTTAAAAGTTCAGGCTGGGTGCGATGGCTCACCCCTGTAATCCTACTACTTTGGGAGGCCAAGGTGGGCAGACTGTGTGAGTCCAGGAGTTCCAGACCAGCCTTGGAAACACGGCAAAACCCCGACTCTACAAAAAATACAAAAATTAGGCCAGGCAGGGTGGCTCACGCCTGTAATCCCGACACTTTGGGAGGCCGAGGTGGGCGGATCACGAGGTCAAGAGATCTGAGACCATCCTGGCCAACATGGTGAAACCCTGTCTCCACGAAAAATACAAAAATTAGCTGGGCATGGTGGTGCGTGCCTGTAATCCTAGCTACTTGGGAGGCTGAGGTAGGAGAATTGCTTAAACCTGGGGGACAGAGGTTGCAGTGAGCCAAGACTGTGCCACTGCACTCCAGCCTGGGCAATAGAGTGAGATCCTGTCTCAAAAAACAAAAACAAAAACAAAAACAAAAATTAGCCAGGCATGGTGGTGCACACCTGTAGTCCCAGCGGCTTTGGAGGCTGTGGTGGGAGGGTCACCTGACCGCAGTGAGCTGTGATTGCACCACTATACTCCAGTCTGGGTGAAAGGCAAGACACCATCTCAAAAAACCCAAAACAAAACAAAACAAAAAGTTCAGGGTGTTCCCTGGAAGCCTAAGGCAGGAATTCAGTTGAGTCTCTGGCAGTTCTGCTTACCTGGAAGTGGAAGCTCATGACGAGATGGGAAGATCCATTTCTTTATCTGCTTCTCTCTATATTCCTGTTTCATTCTCTCCTCTCTGCAAACTGTCTTTCTTGTTTTTTCATGTCTGTGGTGGGCAGATGATAGCTACTTTTTATTCTCTGCTCAGAAGACAGTCCAGACTCTTCGAGTGTCCCTCAGTTCTAATTCAAATTCCAAGGAGAGAGAATCTGATTTACAAATGATGCTGAGCTCCCGTGCTAGACTAGGAACTTTATGAGGCCAAATACTCTATTTTCAGGCATCCCTTTGTTCTCATGCTCTAGAACATGCTTGGTATATAGTGGACACCTGAGAAATGTTTGTTGAAGGAACTGAGACTTTTCCAAAAATGATGACTATCCAGTGTTGGAACTAGCGGCCCTGAAGAGTTGTGTGATTCCTAGCACTCGCCGAGTTTAAGAAAAAAAACGGATAAATATCTGCTTACTAATATTAATGGCTAACATGTACTGTTTCATATACTCCTCATTCATATAGCTTAGATTAAGGAACTTGCACACAGTCATCAAACTAGTAAGTGGTTGATAAGGCATTTTGAGTCTAGTTCTGTCTGTCTGGACCTAAACCTTGGTGATCCTCCAGCACAATATATGGCCTCCAATAAGATTTTTAGGAGCAATGCTGGAGGCGTGGTTGACTCAGTCTAGTCTTGTCCTTATAAGTCTGATCTGGGGCTTAGTAAATTTCTCCTCTTAACCACTTTATCAGCTCCCAACCAAAAGATCTTCCCTTGCTTACTGATGTCTAAAATTCAATCTTTAGGAGAGTCATTTCTTTCTTTGGTTTAATATAAGGAGTATCTCATCATTATAGAGTACTTGGGAGGTTGCAAAGACCTTTACATAATGATGTCATTTTTATGACAATCCAGTGACATCAATAGGGCAGGGATTATTGACTCCCATTTCGAGATAAGGAAATGGAGGTTCACTGCGGCTAGGTGACTTGCCCCAGAAGAGATGACTGAACTCTCTAGGGAGCCTATGGACTCGCTGCTTAGGGGTAGAGAGGAGGAACCTCCTTGGTCATGTCCCTGGCGGTGGGTAGTGAAAGCTGATCTGTCATGAGAGAAGCAAGAGTCACCTCCAAATGGGCTGAGAGGGACGGAGAGTCACAGGCCACCTGGCACTGAGTTCTGTTGCTAGATTAGGGACTTTCTGAGGACAAACACTGTTTTCAGTCATCTCTTTGTTCTCATGCTCTAGAACATGCTCGGTATATAGTGAACACCTGAGGAATGTCTGTTGAAGGAATTGAGACTTTTCAAAAAATGACAAATATCCACTGTTGGAATGAGCTGCCCTGAAGAGTTGTGTGAGTTCTAGCACTGGCAGAGTTTAAGAAAAAATGGATAAATATCTGCTTACTAATATTCATGGCTAACATTAATTGTTTACTATGCGCTGAGTACTGGGCTAAGTGCTTTACATGTATTGTTTCATGTATTCCTCATTCCAGCCACATGAAATAGGTTCTATCAGTAACCACATTGAAACCAAGGCATGGAAGAGTGAAGTTACTTGCTCAAGAATCCATTGCAAATAGTATGGCCAGGATTTGAACCCTGTAATACTGAGTTAGAGCCTTGGATCTTAATCATGTTGTCAATGGTTTCCTAGATGAGGCAGGAGTCTGAAGTAGGTCACCCCTTAAGAAATTTTCAACTACGTAAGATTCTCTGGTTGTTGGCCGTAAGATTAGTACTACCACACAGAGAAAGCTGGGAACAAGAACTGGTTGTAGACTGGGTGTGGTGGTTCATGCCTGTAATCCCAGCACTTTGGGAGGCTGAGGTGGGAGGACTGCTTGAGCACAGGAGTTCGAGACCAGCCTAGGCAACACAACACAGCAAGACCCCATTTCTACAAAAATAAATAAGTAAATTAGGTGGGTGTGGTGGCATGCGTCTGTATCCCAGCTACTCAGGAGGCTGAGATGGGAGGATTGCTTGAGCCCAGGAGGTCAAGGCTACAGTGAGCTGTGATGGCACCACTGTACTCCAGCCTGGATGACAGAGGGAGACCCATCTCAAAAAAAGCCCCCCCGAAAATGGCCGGATGTGGTGCCTCACGCCTGTAATCCCAGCACTTTGGGAGTTGAGGTGGGTGGATGACTTGAGGTCAGGAGTTCGAGACCAGCCTGGCCAACATGGTGAACCCCCGTCTTTACTAAAAATATATGAATTAGCTGGGCATGGTGGTGAATGCCTATAATCCCTCGGGAGGCTTTGGCAGGAGAATTGCTTGAACCTGGGAGGTGGAGGTTGCAGTGAACTGAGATCGCACCATGGCACTCTAGCTTGGGCGACAGGAGCAAAACTGTCTCAAAAAAAAAAACCCCCCAAAACGAACACCTTCCCCAACAAAAAAACAAAAACAAACAAACAAAAAAACAAAACTGGTTGTAGAATGTAGAGAGGTTTGGTAAAGAACAAGTTGATTTTAGTTATGTTTGGTATGAAGACTCAGGATATCCAAATGGAAAAGTCTAATGATATCTTTATGTTCAACAAAAGATAATTCCTACTTACGCTGTTGCCATAAAAAGTTCTTCCAACACAATGCGTCATAACTATCCTAGTTTGGCTGTGTGTATTACGGTACTTATGGCTCACAGTACCCTGCTAACACAGTCTCGTATTTTATTATTGATAATACTGCAGTATTGTGAGATAAGCAACATCCCCGTTTTAGAAGACAATTAAACATTTACTGTCTTTTGTCAGAAATTTCATTAGAGAAAGTGTATGTAATTTCAAAACTGAAAACCACATAGAAGTGTCTTCTACACAACAAAAAGAAAAAAGCAAACAAAATATATCCTCAGCCTTGAAGAGTTCTAACTAAATTTGCCCACTGTATCATTTCTTAGCAAACAGGGATCTCAAATTTAGCATGCTGTATTATCACCATTCCTGGCAATAAAACAAAAATTGCAAACATATTAAGAAAACAATGCAATCTAAAACATAACAAGTGATAATCCATGTAAAAAATTATTTGATGGAATAACATTACTATTTAATAATAAAGTTCTGCTAAAGCTTTATAAATATCAGAAAAAACTTACACTGGCAAACAATCACCAGGCAGTCAACAATTGAATGTCCCCAGTATACTGATACTAGGGGTGAAGAGACTCTAAGAAAAGGGGGAAGAAGGCAAGATTTAGCTTCAACGGGCCGTTTTCGCAGGATTGCAAATAAAACCCATGACTCTGGACATTAAAATGGCAACAGTGACACTGGGGACTACCAGAGGCGGGAGGGATGGAGGGGGAAAGAGTTGAAAAACTACTGGGTACTATGCTCACTACCTAGGTGACGGGATCATTCATATCCCAAACCTCAGCATCATGCAATATAACCATGTAACAAACCTGTACATGTATACCCTGAATCTAAGATAAAAGTTGAAATGATAAAAAAGCAAACAAGAAAACCCATGACTCCTGGGAACAAGCAGTCAGGTTCCCATATGGCCAAAGCAAGCCAGGGGCAAACTTGGAATCAGTTAGACCCAGGTTTTCATCACAGACTCACTGTTTACCAATGGTACGACCTTGGGGAAGTTGCAAAACCTCTCTGAGCTCATTTGTTCATCCACAAAATGGTAAAACTAATCTTTTCTGTGTAGGGTTGCTGTAAGAATTACATGAGAGGTGTGAAAACAGTCTAGAACAGTGGCAGTGTGGACTTCCAATAAATGTTAGCCTCATCCTTTTCCCCACATTAGTTCCTTTGCTTTTAAGAAAACTGCTAAAATACAGAGGAAATTCACTCCCTCATTCAATTAAACATATACAGTTATTGTCTACTGGGCCACTATGTACAGATGTATAGGTTGTTCCCTGCTGAAGGGAGACTGGTGACTGGATTCCAGCCCATAAACACTCATCAGGCTTGGTGTTCTGTTTCTAATTTGCACAAAGGTGCTACGTGTGTGTTTCAGAAGTGACAAAACTGGGCTTTGGCCACATGTAGCTTGTAGCTTGTGTCTGAGGGGAAAACAGACAAGTAATCAAGAACTACAATACATATTGAAAAAAAAGAAGTAAAAGAAAACACTACAATACATATAATTAACACTAGTCTAAAGAAGGCACTACAGGAACAAAAAAGACAGACATTTAAATCAGACAAGTTGGGGGGCCCAAGATTAGCGGCCCAGGATCAGTCACTTAAAGGATGATGGGGAGATCGTAGAGAAGGATGTTCTAGGCAGAGGAGGGACATTTAGTTATTAATACATTTATCCATTCAGTAAATGTGTTTTGTTCATGTCTTTTATTAACTCATATACAAGTAACTGTCTTCTGGTTTGCTGAAGCAATAAGTGAGACATTTGTCACAGTAATGTCTGCCAAAGTGGCTGGCCATAAACACTCCAGCATGACATTCATCTGAAGAGCACTCTAGATGAAGGTGACTTATTTTGCCATTCTCATCCACCTTACAGTATTTCAGGACGGCCAGCTTCGCCTTCTTTTGCTTACACTTATTCTTCTCAGGAGTGGTATAAACATTCAGTAAATACTAACTGAATATCTAAGTGCCATGTACTGTTCCAGTACTGAAGATACAACAGTGAATAAAACAGACAGGATCTCCTTCCTTGTAATTCTAACATTCTAGTAGGAGAGACAAAAATGATTGGGCCACAAAAATATTAAGTAGTGAGATGTACTTTGGGAGAATATAAGCAGGGTGGAGGTGCTGGTGGTGGGTAGGGTGAGGATGTGACCTTAGAATGGAGAGTGGAAGAGTGGGAGAGAAGGAAGGCCTCTTCAGGTTGGTGTCATTTAAGCTCAGATCTGAATGGCAACTGTGGGAAGCTTGGGTTGATCATTCAGGCAGTGGGAAGAGCTGTTGCAAAAATCTTAAGCAGGGAATGAACTTTGTGTTTTTGAGTTGGCAAAGACCAGCGTGGCTGAAGTGCAGTGGGTGAAAAGAGGGGCAGGAGATGCAATACGGAGAGAGGCAGGTGCCAAACCTAGGTGAGGTCTGGAAGCTTGAGAGTGGTGAGCTCAGAGACCTGCTAAGAGTTTGATATGGCATTAGGAAAGGGACTGTGTTAGGTGATGAGAGAAGTGATTTGGGAGATATAGGCAAGAAATGGATTCTGACAAGCCCTACATGGAGGATCTGGGAGGCATTATTTCTGCTCAGTGCCATGCAGAGAATCCAAGAAGGCCATGACTAAAGTCATTCAAAGAAAACCTTTCATGTTTATGCCTTCAAGGAAGGTATGAATATGAATCTTATCTCTATTACTTGTTCTTGAATCAAAGTCATCAACACACAGACTCTATGAGAACTTAGAACTTTTCTCGAGTGTGCCCCTAAATTCTGATTAATGTAAAATTTATTTTTGCAATATTTGAGTATACTTACCCTGATGGTGATTTCTGTTCGATGAAATATTAAACTAAGTTGTTTTATAAGAGGAGAATATATTTTACAATGACTTAAATGTTGAGGTAGCACATAATGTCATGTTGGTAACAAATATGTGATATTTATTTACTAGAGCATGAGAGAATTTTGCCTACTGGTATATGACGCAGACATTGCTATTTGTCTACCTTATATCCATGGTTTTCCCTTCATTCTTAACAACAGAACCTCAATTTTGTTTGCCAATGAGCCCAACCAAAAAGACTTGTGTTTTAAACTTCCTTGCAGCTAGGGATCATCTTGTGACACGGTTCTGGTCAACATGTAGGTGGAAGTTTCTAGGGAGCGTGATCTTTCCTGAAGAAAAAAGCAAAATCTGGAGTCCCTTTTCCTGTTCCCTTTCGTGCTTCCCCTTCCTTTCTGGTATTTGTAATCATTTAGTGACTTGATGTTTGGAGTCTTCTAATTTCTTTAAACATGATGCAAAACAGTATGTGGAGCTGAAGACCACTGTCCCATGAGGAGTTGGGCTAAAGCTTTGTGATATTTGCATTGGTCTGGAGCTAAACTGTAGATGTAAAACTATAGTAAGGTAATTTTATCGAAAGTACACTATCTCTCAGAATTCATTATACTGAAGGCTATACTTCACGTATGTAGTGATAAGTAGTTTCTCCCTTTCCTTGATCCAGAATGTATGTATGTAGTGATACATAAGTTTTTGCCTTTCCTTGATCCAGAAAAATCTAGTCAACAATTATTTCTTAAATGTTCATTTAACTATATGTACACTGACTATAATTTCAATTTCAAATGTAACACTTCTTTTTGTGCCATGAGGGATACAGAAATGATGAAACCAAGATTTTTTCAAGTTCTTGGGTCTACAGATTTAAAAAAAAGAAAAAAAAAAGAAAGAAAAGTAAGAAAAAAGAAAAAAACAAATTAAAATAAAAAAAGATTTTTGTTCTTAGAAAGCTGATAATTTCATGAGATGACACATGTGTTCACAAATAAATATAAAACAAGTATGTATATGATGTGGTGGGCCATGGCCAGGCCTGCCCAAGAAAAACTAAGTGGATGTGAAAGGATTTGGAAAAAAAGCCCCAGCCCCAAATGCAAAGCACACATTTCCAGGGCTGGAACCTGGACGTTAGGCCTAGGTGATGTGCCTCCAGAGTGGTAAAACTGTTGCCTTATGTATAGTACAAGTTGTTTCTGGATGGTGAAGAGCCTAGGGTTATTAAAGTTATTGAGTCTACAATTCTATGAGACATCTCATTCCCTGTAGGCCCTGTCACTGAGTTGCAGTGTGCCTCTAGATACAAGGAGTCAGTGCGAGCTGCTTCCTCCCCCGCAACCTGCCTCTGCATCTGGTTTCTGTGCTCTGTGCAGTTTACTGGCTGCTTCAGGATTAAACAAAGTAAAAGCAACCCTGAAATGTTGCCCATTTTAGCATCTTTGAGTAGGCCGTGTGGGGAGGTAGTAAGTGCCATTAGGCGTTATTAGGATGAGTATCAAAGAGTTGTGAGGAGGAAGAAACAATTCTGGCTGGAGGCTTCAGGAAGGTGGCAGCATGAGCTACCTCTTGAAAGGTGGATAAAATTTCTTAAGGTGAAGATGGGAGGAAAGGCATTACAAGAAGAGGAAAGAATATGAATGAGGAAATGGAGGTAGGAGAACAGAGCTGTGTATTGGAAATGAAAAGCATCCCATTTGGCTGAAGAACAAGGACTGTATGAGGAAGCAGTGAAAGATGAGGCTGGAAAGGGAGTCAGGGCCAGGCTAAGAAGGTTGGCATTTAAAAATTAGTCATGGGAACCATGGAATGTTTTTGAGCAACTATTAAAGCAGGTGGATTAGTAAAACAGAGGACACACAAATAAATCTGGCAGCATTACTGAGCATGAAACATGGAAGAAAAGACTGGGAGGTCGCTTAAAATGCCCAGGCATGAACTGAGGTCACATGTGATCACAGAATAGGACAGGAATTTAAGAGTGTTATTTTAAAACTAATTGCTTTGTGTGTGTGTGTGGGGGGGGATGCATCAAAGAGAAAAAAGACTGAGAATTTGAGTTTTGGAATTTAACATATGGGAGGATAATAAATAGTACAGTGAACAAAGGGAAGACAGGAAGAAGGAAATATAGTAGTTGTTTCAGAGATGTGGGGTTGAGGTACAAGTGGAATATTCTGGTGGAAATGTGCTACAGGCAATTGAAAATAGAAGAATATAGCTCAGCTGAGAGGTGGAGTGGCAGATGACTCACATACATTGAGGTGAGTCAGGGACTTTGATCTGTCATAAGCATAGTATATGAACCTAATAACAGGCTCTAAATACTTGACAAATGTCCTAACAAGGAAGTCAGAGATCTAGGAGAGTCTTGAGAAAAAAAGCAAAACTGCGATTATTGATATGTATAACTTATGTTTGTTTTACCAGCTGTGAAGTTCTCAGAAACTTCTATCCTCAATTGACCTCCCAACTGGCAGGTAGTATTGCCAAGGAACACATTCTTGAATAGAAACCCACAATGCTGAATTGCCATATATTCCTAGTCTAGAATCTGAGATATACACGAACTCCATAACTAAGTAGACGAAAGCATCCCTTTTTTGGGGGGCTGGGGGGGGCACATAACCCTGAACCACGGTCCAATTACAGGTACAGTACTGATGATGGCTAGTTCATGGAACTAGTTAAAACTAAAACCATGGAAATGTTCCCCAGGAGAGGTAGGACTGTGTGCCTGGCAGGTGCCGCAGGGAAGTAGGGGAAAGGTTAAGGAGAACATCAGCCTCCGGAGAAAGAGAAGCAAAGGTGATTGCATAGCTGCCAGCTGGAAGCTGACTCCTGTCATCGGGCGTACTCGCCCCCATTGCGCATCGCCGGTGCCTACCTCACCCAGTTCCAAGGCGGGGGCCGAGCGGAGGCAGGGGTGGGGTCACCAGGAGAAAAGGAAGTGGGCAGAAAAGCCCGTAGGGAAGAGAGGGCTGGAAGGAGGCCCCGGCCCCAGCCTTACTACGTTTCCCAGAATTCAGTGAGGCCACGAAGACAGGCTCCATGGGCGCGGACGGAAGACCGGCCGCATGGGATTTGTAGGCAGGATCCGCGCCCCGCCCGAAGGACGATTCTAGCGGGGAGGTGTGCAGGGATTGGCTGAGGAGCGCTCAAGTCCCGCCTACATGATGACGTCAGGCGGCGGTCTTGCTACTTAAGGCGTCGAGGCCTCGCCTGCCCCGCCTTAGCTCCCGCGCTAGAGAGAAACATGTATCGTTTCCGATCACAGCTCTTCACGGGGATTTCTGCTGCCGCCACCGCCCACTCTTACCCCCGCCGTTTCTCGCCTCTGTTGTTAGCCGAAGACTCGCCTCTCAGCCGCCCGCCGCACAGACGCACGAGTAAAAAGTGCAGCTCCATCGGCTGATCCTCGCTAAGCTCCGACTCTAGGCGGCACCGGGCGTCCCACGATGCCGAAGAACAAGAAGCGGAACACTCCCCACCGCGGTGGCAGTGCTGGCGGCGGCGGCTCAGGAGCAGCTGCAGCGACGGCGGCGACAGCAGGTAAGGGGTATCCCCGCCGCCGGCATCCCGGTTGCCGGCCAGGCTGGCAAGTCTCCCATGCTTGGGCACGGTGGGAGTTGTAGTTCTTTCTCTGCTCTACACGTTTGCGTTTCCAGGGTGCGTGGTTTGGCTACTGAACTACAATTCCCAGCGTGCCCTGGGCGCCGCTCCTCGCGCGATTTAATCTGGCTTGCGAACCGGACTCTTGGGCACCGGCTGTGGGGGCGGGGAGGAATGGGTCCATGGGCCTGAGAGTGTGTGGGAACAGGGGCTGACCGGGAGCTGGGCGGGAAAGGAACTATTCTCAGAGTTCCTTTCTCTGCGGCGCTCTCTCCCTATCTTTCCCTGACCACGGGTGGGGAAGAACAGGGAGTTGGGTCCATGCCGTCACTGGTCGCCTTTGAGCGCCCGGCTCCAGTATGGAGCTCCTGGGATGCCAAACGTCCGGCGGGTTTGGACGAGCTCTTGCGTCACGCGGCCTGGGCCTTGCGCGGTGGGCCCGGGGTGACGCAGAGGCGTCGGGGAAGTTTTCCGTCCCGCCTGTCCACCTGGCCAGGCGGAGGCCTCGGAGGCGGGGGGGACCACTTTCTCCCCCCTAGGCTGTGCTCCTGCCCCTAACTGGCACCTACAGAAGCCCCGAACCTCTAGCACCTCTGCGATCACCCGAGGCGACCTCCTGCTCACGGGGGAAAGAAACGCGTTCCCCTTTGTGCTGCATTCTATATGTTCTCTGCAGTGAGCCCCAGAGAGCCAGGGTGTTGGGGAGCTTAGGTTGCAGTTGGCTAAAAGTTGAGGTTATTGTGCCCTCGCTACGAAGTCGAAGTTTTTCCTGGGTGGGATGGGTAGGTGCTTAACCGAATTTATGGTTTTCTACTTATCATATGGTTAAGAAAAAGGATTCCAATTGGAATTGGAAGGCCCTTCTAGGAGAGACCCCAGTAAACTCAAATCGAGTATTAAATAACCTGGTAATATTTTATTTAGAAATTTAAACAGGAGTTAAATATTGGAGTATTCTCTGACGTTATCGCACTGGAACTACTAGCTGTTAGGTATTTTTGAACACGGTTGTCACTGTCACGGCTGCCACTCAGAACGATATGCCTTTGTTCACAAGAAAAGTAAATATGCGGGTTGTGTTGTTAAAGGTTATTGGAAACTGGCATTTAGAAAGCTCAAAAACTCGTGATCATGTATTAAACATTTAATACTTGACCATAGGGAGGGATTCTTAAAACAGCAATCTTTTCCATTTTTTTAGGTGCCTCTTCATTTTGAATGCTCTCCATGTTGATGAAATTCATTTTTTATCAAGATGTAAAATATGTAATTAGTTTATTGTGGCCTCTGGTTGCTCTATGTGAATTGAGGATACTTTTTTTTTTTTTTTTTTAAAGGGAAAGGGAGTCTGTCTGTGTCGCGTAGACTGGAGTGCAGTGTGGTGTGATCATAGCTCACTGCAACCTTTTAACTCCTGGTTTCAAGCAATTCTCCCACCTCAGCCTTCTGTAGCTAGGACTATGGGCATGTGACACCATTCCTGGCTATTTTTTACATTTTTTGTAGAGACAAGGTCTGTGTTGGCCAGGCTGGTCACAAGTCCCTCGTCCCCAGGGATCCTCCTGCCTCAGCCTCCCACGATGCTGGGACAGTGCCTGGTCTGAGGATATTTCTTACCACTGTGTTTCAGCTTTTCCTCATCTGAATCAAACATTTTAATTCTTTCTAGAAGATACTTATTTTATTCTTTTACCCTTTTGTTGATGAAATGGAAAAGTTTGAAAGCTAAAGTTTGAAAGTTGTAATGATATTAGTAATGGCCTAGATCAGGCACAAACCTTTATTCCCGTCTAAAGTTTCTGGGCAAGCCTCCTTCCCTCTTTGTGCTTACAGTACCTCTGGTGCCACTCTGGTGGCTGTGCGGGGATTGCCTTTTAAATTTTGCCTCAGGGCTCATTTGTGACCTTTCATCAACTTTATTGCTGCTACCTTTTCACTATTTTAGTAGAAAAGATCCATTTCACCACTGAATTTTATCATATGTAAACAAATAGAAAATAATTCTTTGATTAATTTATAACACAATACATGCTTTGAATATCTTTGGAAGTATGTGCTAGAACTTGTTAACTGTGGTTGCCTCTCAGAGGTGGAACTGGGGAAAGGGATGGGGGTGAGATTTACTTTTTGAAACTTTAACTTGGTCCCATGTGAATGTTTTATGTGTTTAGTAAACAATTAATAAATAATAGTTGAGTAGAAGAGATGGAAAATTACACAAACTTTTGCTTACTTACAAGCCACTTACCTAATTGTTATTTTTAAATGACATCTAGAAGAAATGGGATTCAAATGAGGTCTCCACTATATAACCAAATTGTCATTATTACTTTAATGACTTAAACTATTTTTTATGTTAGTGGAGAGTTTTAGGAAGGTAATAAAATTGACTTCTTTTATACAGGTATGTCATAGCACTTAATTTAAAGAGAATGTTTTCAAGAAAGAACAAAACCTTGTTAGTAAGCCCTCTAGAAATAATTACTTTATATACCTAGAGTGCCGTCTCTTTCACGGTACTTAGGCTCACAACGTGGGTGAGTTTGACCTAGATATCAGACATTCATACAGGGTTTTTTTTCTTAATATATATATGTGTGTATTTTTTTTCTTTCCCTCGAATCTTAGAAATCATTAATACTGATGAGTTAAGGGACCAGACTAAGAGTTGCATAGGAGGAATACTCTCAGAAATAGGCTATGAAAAAGAAAATCTGTGAATTGACTTGTGAATAAATGTTAATAAAATTAATCAGATGACACTCATCTGTTGCCATGACTTCAGTCATAAACACGAGGAAGATAGATCCAGAAATAGAGTATGATGTCATAGGTCTTTGTTTATTCCTGTCCTAAGCACTCTAAGAAATTTTGAGATTTTGGCTTCATTACTTAATCTTTATGCTTTACTACTTTGGCACCAAGCAAGCAAATCTGAAGGCCACTTGCTTGCTGTGTTAATTTAAAAATCTGCTAAATTCTCTGTTTTGATTTTAAAAAAAGACAACTCCTTTAAAAAAAAAATCCAGCCCAACAGTAACAGGCTTAAATTTGGAGCATTAAAAAAAAAACAAAACCCTTAGGGTGGTGACGTTTGAACATAGGAACTTTGATTTTACTGAGAGGGAATTAGGTTCAGAGGTTAGTCAGGTGACTCACTGTCACTTTTAGGGCAGCATTTGGGACTTAACTCAGTGCTGATTGTAGTGCATGACTTGGCAGGCCTTTTATTTAATGCAAAATCCCTAAGCGACTGTGTATTTATTCCTGAAGTTAATGAAGTTGAAAGGAAGATTCTAGTTTTTAAAAAGATTTTATTTTTTTTTGTAACAGCATTGGTACTTTTTTTTTTTTTTTTTTTTTTTTTTTGAGACAGAGTTTCACTCTTGTCGCCCAGACAGGGAGTGCAATGGTGCTATCTTGGCTCACTGCAATCTGTGCCGCCTGGATTCAAGCAGTTCTCCTGCCTCAGCCTCCCAAGTAGCTGGGATTACAGGCGCCTGCCACCAGGCCCAGCTAATTTTGTATTTTTAGTAGAGACTGGGTTTTGCCGCGTTGGCCAGGCTGGTCTCGAACTCCTGACCTCAGGTGATCTGCCAGCCTAAGCCTCCCAAAGTGCTGGGATTATATGTGTGAGCCACCTCGCCCCGCCAGCATTGGTACTTTTAAACTCTTGTACGTTGTATAGAACCTTTCCCTTAAAGGTAGTTTATCTGATAGGCTTTTATACTATATCAAATACCAAAACTTCTATTTTAAACCTTTTTTTCTTCTCTCACTTTAAGTTGTCTTTAAAACTACCCTGTCTTAACTCCTTAATTCCCCTTAACATAAGACATGTGTAACCTAAAAACCTATTCACCAGTTCGTGTTTGCTAAGCCCAGCCATTCTCATTGGAAAATGTATTTGTCTTACTCTTATGATTATCTATGATACAACACTCTATTTCTGGATCTGTTTTCATTGTCTTCATGATTTGAAATCATGGTCTGGAAATAATTTTTTCATCTTCATATCAGTTTTTTTTGAGACAAGGTCTTGGCCTGTTGCCCAGGCTGGAGTGCAGTGGCACCATCTCGGCTCACTGCAGCGTCTTCCCCCCGCCGGGCTCAAGCGATTCTTCTGCCTCAGCCTCCCGAGATGCTGGGACTATAGGCGTGCACCACCACGCCGGGCTAATTTTTGTATTCTTAGTAGAGACGGGCTTTCACCATATTGGCCAGGCAGGTCTCAAATTCCCAACCTCAGGTGTTCCACCTTCCTAGGCCTCCCAAAGTGCTAGGATTGCAGGCGGGAGCCACTGCCCACCTTCCTATCAGTTTTGGTGTCATAAAAAGTGAGTGCCTCAGCTGGGGGCGCAGTGACTCACACCTGTAATCTCAGCACTTTGGGAGGCCGAGGTGGGTGGATCACGTGGGTGGTTCACGAGGTCAGGAGTTCGAGACTAGCCTGACCAACATGGTGAAACCCTGTCTCTACTAAAAATACACAAAAAATTTGCCAGGCGTGGTGGTGTGCGCCTGTAATCCCAGCTACTTAGGAGGCTGGGGCAGGAGAATTGCCTGAACCTGGGAGGTGGAGGTTGCAGTGAACCAAGATCGTGCCACTGCACTCCAGCCTGGGCGACAGGGACAGGAAGAAAAAAAGAATGCCTCTTATTAGAGGACTGATGTGTATAGTTGATATATCATTGGTGCTTTGAAATAATGTATTAGGTGAACTGACTTAGTTTAAGAATATTTAAATATATTCACTTGTGATAAAATTATCTCTTTTTATATGAGTCTGTGGTTTTATTACTGGATTTCTCTTAAGTAAACTTAAAAATTCCAAAGTTAAATATTTAGATATATGCCAATAAAATAACTTACTTCTTTCCTCTTTTACCTAATAGGTGGCCAGCATCGAAATGTTCAACCTTTTAGTGATGAAGATGCATCAATTGAAACAATGAGCCATTGCAGTGGTTATAGTGATCCTTCCAGTTTTGCTGAAGATGGTATGAGTTTTAAATTTAAATTTGCGACTTTAGATAAAATGTTTCAGGTGGAGGAATTCTTGTAGCTAAGGTATACTATTGTTCCCTGTCTTTTTTTCTTTTACATTATAATGGCTGGTTTATATTATTTCTTAGGACCAGAAGTCCTTGATGAGGAAGGAACTCAAGAAGACCTAGAGTACAAGTTGAAAGGATTAATTGACCTAACCCTGGATAAGAGGTAGGCAACACTGGAAACTCCATTCTGTGTGATTCTACGCTTGATCTTAGTCAAAAGCTAAGAGAAGTGATTATTCTGTGTGATTCTAATCAGCTACCTTACATATATATAATTTGTACAGCTCTCAGATAATAGCAATCTATTTTTCCAGAAGGTTAATTTGTTTACTTTGGATCATGTTTCTTGTTCCATTGGACTTTAATGTGTGTGGTAACATGCCATTAGAATTTAGATTGAGTCAGATTAGTAATTGTTCTAGCATAACAGCACATACATAACTGTATTTGATTATAATATAAATGAATTTGTTGAATTAAAAGTTAATCTTCAACTAGAAATGATAATGAAACCTTGCTTTAAGCTGCTTGTCTGCTAATGTTGTTATGATATGAAAAAAATGTCAAAGCTAGATTGTTTTTCTTCATTATAGCTTCAGAACTGACCTTAATAGAATTAAAAAGCCCTGAAGATGCAGTTCTAGACGTTTATAGTTTTTTAAAAAGTGTAAATTTACTTAAATATGTAATATAGGAAAACAATACATTGAAACTATACTGATACATTGAAACGATAAAATATTATGTAGGCATTTAAAGTTGTGGCTATCAAACTAAGAAAAATGCCATGATATAAAGCGGCCTTAAGTGTTTTGTGTAATAAGGTGAGTCATAGATGGAAATTAAATTATATTATTGACAAATGGTTAGAGCTTGATGAGAATTAGATTTAAAAAATCTATACATAGATAAAGTTTAGAAGGAAATAAGATTTTAAAAAGTTACTTATTGTATACTCCAACTGGATCTTCTTTCTCTTACATTGGGTGTTAAATAGTGCGAAGACAAGGCAAGCAGCTCTTGAAGGTATTAAAAATGCACTGGCTTCAAAAATGCTGTATGAATTTATTCTGGAAAGAAGAATGACTTTAACTGATAGCATTGAACGCTGCCTGAAAAAAGGTAATGCCCTTATTTTTGAGTCACAGACATAGAACTAATAAGGAGTGTGTTAGCTTCTTTTCGGTAACATTCAGTAATAGCACTGGAACACTGGTCCACTCTTAAAATTTTCTAATAGTCAAGGAGTACACCATCTTGTTATAGTTCAAAATGAGACTTGTTAGAACTTTTTGTTTTACGTAAAAAAAAAAAAAAAAGCTTGAAACTAAGAAGGATTGGCGTAGATTGTCATCATCCTTTTTTGTATCAGTAGAGGTGATAGTCATTCTCTTCTTTTACCAGAAAAGCTTGAAAGTGTATGTCAGACATCTAGCTCATTTTCCCTTGCACTTATATAAAACATTGATTATACCTGTAAATTACATCATTTTCAGGATATCCCTTGGAATACTTGAATTCTAGAACTTTGTAATAGAAATTCTGGAATTCAAATTGTTACAGCGATAGAACTTTTAAGACCAAAGAGAGATCTTAAAGATAATGTTGTCAGACCTTAAAGTCCAGTGTTACCAGACTTATCAGATTTAGGAACCACCAAATTTAAAAAGACTTGTGACCAGGCATGGTGGTTCACATCTGCAATTCTGGCACTTTGGGAGATGGAGGTGGGAGGGTCGCCGGAAGCCAGGAGTTGGAGACCACCTGGGCAACAAAGCAATACTTGGTTTCTATTATAACAAACAAAACAAAACAAGATTTGGTGTCTGCCAACTTAGCCAAGTAAGAACATTATGAAAATAATTATCTTCCACTATCATTGTTTTATTAGCAAAATATTCTAGCACCAAAAATGTAGAAATGCACTTTTAAAAAATTGAATTAACTAAGCTTTATATTCTTATTTTTCTCATTTTACCTGAGAGTAAAAAATTTTGTTGTAAGTGAAACCTTTGATCAAATTCACCTCTCCCATTGAATAGAATAAAGAAAGGCCTAGGAAAACTGAGATGGATCTAAGCTTATATATCTTGTTATTGGTATAGTTGATAGCAGACCCAACTTTTTAAAGATAACACAATGGCTCTATTAAAGGTGTTTTACATTCAAACTGTATGCTATAATGGTTGTTGGACTAGATGACCTTTAAAAATTCCATTTTAGCTTGCATATTTTTTACGTTTTTAATTTATCAGGTAATAGTTTAAGTTTAGTATTTGCCCCACACCTCACCTGTGGTATATACAGTTCTCAAGAGTTAATTTATATTTACCTTTATATAAATGTATTTTTTGCACCACTGCATTCCAGCTTGGGTGATAGTGAGACCCTGTCTCAAAAAAAAAAAAAGTTAATAAATGTATTTTTAATGGTCTTAAAGAATTATTTTTAATCCCATATTTATTTAAAAAAATGTTGGTGGAGAAACCCTGAAGGTTTACCTGATGGACTGTGTACATCTGAAATGCTTAGGAGATTAATTCAAGGGCAATTTGAGCACTGTTCATATGAGTACATTAAGGAGTTTGAAGACAGAAATTGGCTTGAAACACATTTAGTTGAACTGTTAAAATACTCCCTTAAGATAGATATTAATCTCCATTTTACAGATGAGGAACTCTAGAGAATAAGAGTAATTAATCGATGATCATTTGGCTACCTAGTAGAATCTAGGATTTGACTGAGGTCTGTCTGTCTTTATAGTTTGAGCTCTTTAGCCTAAGTGTGTAACTTGCATCAAAGCCTGGAGCATGGGGTTTCAAAAATGGTAAATGCTATTTTGTCATTGATCAAATTTGGGAAATTACTGTCTTAGTGAGTCTACTGAAAAGACTATTGTGATTGCATCTTGGCTGCTTTTATAGGTAAGAGTGATGAGCAACGCGCAGCTGCAGCATTAGCATCTGTTCTTTGTATTCAGCTGGGCCCTGGCATTGAAAGTGAAGAGATTTTGAAAACTCTTGGACCAATCCTAAAGAAAATCATTTGTGATGGGTCGGCTAGTATCCAGGCTAGGCAAACTGTAAGTATAAGATATTTACATTTATAGATCTGTCTATTCATGATACCCAGACATGGTGCGCCTGTAGTACCATACCAGCTACTCAGGAGGCTGAGGCAAGAGAGACGATCTTGTAAGTCCAGGAGTTTGAGGCAGCAGTGAGCTATGATCATGCCACTGAACTGTAGCCTAGGAGACAAAGCCAGACACTGTATCTTAAAAAAAAAAAATAATTAATTCTATATTTATGGATTTGGGTAGACATAGGAAACTCTGAAATTCTGACTTGTGAAATAGTCTTCCAATTTTGGGGTTTGAGAAAGCTTTCATTCTCTAATTGTTGGATGTTTACCTCTTGTAACACTTGACTTTAGATTTTGGGTTTTGGGGGTTTTATGTTTTGTTTTTGGTGTGGCAGTAAGTGATACAAATGATCATATGGACATGTTTTACTTTGTCCACATGACCACATCTGATGTGGTCTTAGTGGATTTGGAAAAATAACATGTGATCCTAAACTTTTTTTAAACAAGTGAATCAGTTTAAGCGTGAAACATTGTAATACTTTTAATATTGATTATCCGAATCAGTTTCCTTATTAGTATTACTTAAGTGACATTAATCTTTGTCTAAGTAGCTTGGTAAAAATGTATTTCTTCTTCTTATCATCACCACCCAATGCAAATTGGCTGGAACCCCAGGCCTCCATTGCAGCTTCACCCACCTCTAGGTTCTCTCCATATGGCAGCCAGGGTAGCTAGGTGACAGACTCAGACAAAGCATGTCAGTTTTGCATCTAGTTCCTTGGCTTACCAGGCATATGGAAGCTGGGAATAGTCTAGTTGTTTGCCCTGGAGGCAAAGAAATTGGAGTTTGGCAACTTCATAGTAATCTCCGTTTCCTCCAGTAGTTAGTAATACTGAAATATTTAATTAGCTTTTGCTACTTAACTTTTTCTTTTCTCCTTTTTGGGGGAATATATGCAACTTTTAAATCATGTGGAACTATGGGTATAATTTCGTACTAGAATGACAGAAGACACTCTGCTGGGTAGATTTTTGGAGCAGTCACTTAATTTTGATTGTATGTGAGTTTTTTGTTCATTTAAAGGCATTTTCTTTTTCATACTTCCGAGTTGCTGTGAATTTTTAAAAAACCTTAGTCTCCCTGTTTAGCAGATGGAATCCATATTAAATTGAGGCAGTCCTAGGGTTTTTTTTTTTTTTTTTGACAGAGTCTCACTCTCCTACCCAGGTTGGAGTGCAGTAGCACAATCATGGCTCACTGCAGCCTCCACCTGCTGGGCTCAGGTTATCCTCCTGCCTCAGCCTCCTGAGCAGCTGGGACTATAGGCGTGTGCCACCTTGTCTGGCTCACTTTTAATTTTTTGTAGAGATGGGTCTTGCTGTATTGCCCAGGTTGGCCTTGAGCTCCTGGGCTCGAGTGATCCTCCTGCCTTGGTCTCTCAAAAGTGTTGAGATTATAGGTGTGAGCCACCGCACCCAGCCAGTTCTAGTTTTTAATTGGCTGTTTTTCTTAGAGTCATCAAAAGGAACCATGTAGCCTTGCTTCTGCTGCTTACTTAGCAGAAGGGATTATGGATTGAAAATTTCCTTTAATGCTTCGGCTACTTTTAAATTTTAACAGTGTTCAGTTTTCACCAGGATGATATAATGAAAATAAAATAGTGACACCAAGCAGATTAATATCACAGATATCCTCATAGTACCGGAACAGAACTGACTAAAACCTGGGCCTGATGCCAGTAGTGACTTTAAAGACTTAAAGCTTTAATAATACTTAGAACAATATGAGGGAATTTTAGTAACAAAATGTAGAATAATAAAATCTCAGATAACAAATTCTGTTTTTATACGGATTAATTTGTTAAAACAAATTTTCTGAGAATTGAAGGCTTCTGTTTATGTTGCAGGTAGATGGCTTGTGTAAGTGTTGTGTTCTAAGTGTTTTATTCGATAAGCTTTACCTTTCTAATCATATAGTGTACTCACTTTTGTTTAGCCCTTCCCCTCTGCAAACAAAAGGCAATTATGTGATTCCCAGCCTCTTTTCAGCATAATCCAGAATAAGTGAAATTTGAATTAATGGGATTAATTAATTAGGTGGGAAGTTTGAAGACAGTTATTTACGTTTTATGAAATTTCTGCTCCTGTGTGCTTATTTCTTGGAAGCTGATTTCTTTTAGAAGTTTTCATAGTAGAGTCTTCATAAGAACAAAAGAATATAGATAGTTTTAACAGCTAAAAAACCGGTGGAATTGTAATGTGTTTTAAAGGCTTTTTAATAGAGAGGGCAGGCTTCTTTATCTCATATGTCTAAGCTTTCTATCTTTGAATTACAGTTGAAGTTTGAAATGATCCAGTAAGCACCTGTAAAGCATACAGAAAGGAAACGAGGGGATAGTTCACCCTTTCAGAATGCTTTACTGACATAGACTCATAAAAATAATTCGATAATTTAAATCATAGATTATGGAGCTGCAATTGTTTTAGAAATTATGTAATTCTTCTGCATGCTTTTGATTTTATGGATCAATAAAAGAAGACCGAAGAAGAACAGAATCACTTTGTTAAAGTCATGCTGTGAGTTTGGTAGCAGAGCTTGAACTAAAATGCACTTCCTTTGATCTTAGTTCAGTATTCTTTCTCTCCTCACCTCTTTTATATACAGTGCTTGGGACCTAATATATCATGTTGCTGAGAACATTTTCACATTGAATTATAAAAGCAGGAAGATGTAGAATTAATAAGAAATAAAATCATTAATGTCTATATATATATATTTTTTTTTAGTGTGCAACTTGCTTTGGTGTTTGCTGTTTTATTGCCACAGATGACATTACTGTAAGTAAAAAACCTTTGATTCTATTATCTGTGATTATTTCTAATTTATCTGTGGTTATTTCTAATTTAAGGTGGTTATCTTACTTCATATTATTATGCATTAGGAACTATACTCAACTCTGGAATGTTTTGAAAATATCTTCACTAAGTCCTATCTCAAAGAGAAAGACACTACTGTTATTTGCAGCACCCCTAATACAGTGCTTCATATCAGCTCGCTTCTTGCATGGACACTACTGCTGACCATATGCCCAATCAATGAAGTGAAGAAAAAGCTTGAGATGTATGTATTTTTAGTTTCATGTTTTATAAAAGCAACATTTAGTGGACATAATTGGTTGTATTCACATAGTAATGACTAACTGTTTTTTAGGCATTTCCATAAACTTCCAAGCCTCCTCTCTTGTGATGATGTAAACATGAGAATAGCTGCTGGTGAATCTTTGGCACTTCTGTTTGAATTGGCCAGAGGAATAGAGAGTGTAAGTATCTAACTGGCAGAGGAGAAAGCTTGTGTCACAAGGCCCATTGTTCCATCATTACCTTGCAGTTGAGAATTGGACAATAACTTTGGAACATGGCCAGCTTGAGAACTCAGTGATTTATTTCCCTGCTTCTTGGCAGTGGTGGTATAATACTTTAGAGAGCGGAAACCAGTAGGGGTTGGTAGAGCAATGTTTGACTGTGGTTTGTTATACTTAATTTTTGCTGTCTGTAGAACTGCAGTTTAGGGATGCTCATGGAGAGAGTTTTTTCTAGTGTAAACTGTATGAAACTGCTTGGATTTCTCAGATACCCGATATATCAAGCTAATGAAGGCACGTGATACTTCATAATTAATATCAAACAAATGAATAAAATATTAAGTCATCATAGGTTTGGGATGAGATGGGTTCAGTAACTTCTCTAAGCCAAAGATGGAAATAAACACTGCTCATTAGACGGGACATGTGCTTTGCAGTTACCCATTCACTTGTTCACTCACGGATGTTAGTTACCATGGGTTGGCTCTCGATGGGATTTGAGTTTGTGATAGTTTGATCAGCCGACCCAGTTTGCTTTGTACTTGTTTTTGGTTTAGTGCTTACCATCTTATGTTCCAGGAAATCCTTTAATTTGGGCAAACTGGGTCATTTGGTAGCCCTAGTTTGTCATCTCTATTTTAAGGATTGCTAAGATAAAGGAATGCCTCAAATCTTACCATTGGAAGGGAGAATTTATTCTTTTTTCTTTTTTCTTTTTTTTTTTTTCTTTTTTTTTTTTGAGACGGAGTCTCGCTCTGTCACCCAGGCTGGAGTGCAGTGGCCGGATCTCAGCTCACTGCAAGCTCCGCCTCCCGGGTTCACGCCATTCTCTGGCCTCAGCCTCCCGAGTAGCTGGGACTACAGGCTCCCGCCACCTCGCCCGGCTAGTTTTTTGTATTTCTTAATAGAGACGGGGTTTCACCGTGTTAGCCAGGATGGTCTCGATCTCCTGACCTCGTGATCCGCCCGTCTCGGCCTCCCAAAGTACTGGGATTACAGGCTTGAGCCACCGCGCCCGGCCAATTTATTCTTAAGATATGTGATTCAGATACTGTGGTGATATTTAGAAATGAGGAGCAGGTTTGACTGCCTTCACACTGAATCTGTGAAGGATCCAATAAGAAAACTAAACATATGGGAAATGGGTAACTAAATAGTAGATATTATTGCCAACCTTGAATTACTTACTAGCTGCTTTTTAATTTAAGGAGAAAGAGTATATTTTCAGAATGAAACTTTTCTGCATTTAAAGAAGTTATTTAACAGTGAACAGTCCCAAACAGGATTAATACAGTTCTGCCGTGTATAGTCATTCACATTCCATTCTAGGCCTGTATGAAGAACGTTTACAGTCTTAAAATTTTTGTGTGTGAAGTGACTTTCTCCTCCCCTACACTCCTTTTGTTTGAGGGATTACAGTAGGTAGGAATGGAAAGTAAGTTAATGTTGTCAGTAGCTAATAATTCTCCTTATGTGAGAAATTGGACTCAAATTTAGCAATTAATTTAATTTTACTGAGCTAGTTAATACCTTCTTAACCTCAAGGCATGGAAACCAGATGTCCCAATTTTTACACTTACGTTCCTCTACTGGCCAGAAATGGCAGTTTCTTTTCGTTTTTTTCCTTGGAAATGCATTTTTAAAATGAAGTCATAATGCAGTTTTAATTATACGTGTTGAATTTAAGTTTGTATAAACATTGTATGTATAGACACATACATATATATATACACACACACATATTTTTTCTCTAACTTAATAAATTACACAAGATAACCAGGAGAACTCATCCAGACATACTTCATTTGACTTGAATTTTTGTCCAAGGGCAAAAATGAACTGGGTTACAAAATAGAACCTAGTGTTTTTATTTGCCTTTTTTTTTTTTTTTTTTTAAATAAGCTTTTTATATGTGGGTGCTGGTTGGGGGATAGTTATAGGGTGTTCAAAAATGAAATCTAGGGTGTTAGTGAAAAACATGGACAGATTTGAAATAGGGTTCATACAGCAAATGAGTTTTGAATTATTCAAGTCCTTTTGCTGACTTACTTTCTGATGTTATTAACTTTGAAATCTAGTGATGTGATGAATTCTGCCTGAGAGACTTAGAAAAAAACTTTCGAAGAGCTAACTTTTAGGTTGGATTTTAATGAATGAGTTAGTTAAATAAAAATAATAAACTGTTCAAAGTTGAAATTAGTAATTATTACTCCTTTGTGAGAGTTCTAGGTTAATGGATGTTTGCCATATAACCAATTAGATAATAGTAGACTCTGGAGCTGTTCTGCCTACCTTCAGATCTCTTTCTCTCTTACTAGTTGGGTAATATTGGGCAACTTCTCTATGCCTCAGTGTCCTTATCATTAAATGGAGAAATTATTAGTCACAACCACATAGAGTTGTTGAGAACACATGATAGGTACAGTGTAAGTGGTAGCTGTTACTTGGAATGTTGGTTGAATTGAGTATTGCGTTTGGCAGTAGTTTGCTAGTGGCCTTTTAGGAACTCTAGAGTAACTTAATATAAGAGAGACATTATTTGGTGGGCAGAATTAAGATCTTGGGAGCCATTGCTGGTGCAATCCCAACTTGGGAAAATTTAACAAAATCTAGTTAGACCTTTTCCAAGTCTCACCCATTCCATTCCCCAGCTGAGCGGACAGGGGAAGTGCTATATCATAGAGAGAAAAAAAGATAGTAAAAGACCAAATATACTCCTGGGAAGTAAAATCTGAAATCACCTAGATTTTATACTTTGGAAGCAGCAACTTAGCATTCTTCTTGTTTTTTTTCCCTTGTTTGTATAATAACTGACCCTGTGTAAAAATATCTCCATACCTTGACAAAGATATTCTGCCTTGGTGAGTAGGAATTGAAATAAATAAGTCTTTTTAAAGACAGGGTCTCTCTGTGTTGTCCAGGCCGGAGTGCAGTGGCAGGATCATACCTCACTGCAGCCTCAGACTTCTGGCCTCAAGCAATCCTCCCTCCTCCTTCCAAAGTGTTCGGATTATAGATATAGAGCCACGGTCTGGCCTCAAGTTTTATTTTAATATTAGGCTTTTGTATGATTTTTATTTCTTAATACTTAGCTATCCAAGACCCAGCTTATTTTGTTTATAATGAGTGTTCCAGTGACTTCTGTATAGAAATAATAGTTTGGGGAATGGTTAGTTTTTGTGACCTTAAGCATCTCACCCTGTCTGCCTAAACTTTTCCAGAAATTTTCTTTGGTTTCATTTCATCCTAATTCCATTCAGCTTTTGAAACCATTTAATTGGTAACTTATTTTGCTTTGAAATAATTATCTTCAGCTGACCAGTTTGTTGTATTTATATTGTGTTAGATTCAAACAGGCTATTTATAACAGTAAGATCTATAACGTAATGGATGTTTATCTCCTGTGTTTTATATATTTCTAATAGTTCCTTATGATAAACCTATGAGATGTGGGTGGTGATAACTGTTACATAAGAGGAGCCTGAGACAGATTGCTAATATAGTTCTGTCAGGTTGTGTAGATCTACGCGGCGGATGCTTGTGATTCAAACCTAGATGTTCGGACTGCAAAACCTGTGTCTTACGTATAATATTAAACTGCCTCATATAGTTGTGATTGCTACACAAATTTTTAAAAAAATGTGAGTTCTATGTGCCTCCAAATCTAGAATATTGATGTAATAGTTAATGCTTCAGAATTTATTGGGGAATTTATTTTTATGTCTTTTTAATGCTTACAACCATTGTTGGAGAGGGTGGATATTATCTTTTTTTCAGATGATAAGATAGATTTATAATTTATAAAACTTGGTGTGGAGAGTAGTAGATTTGAGATTCTAATCTAGGATTTTTGACCCTGTTGTGTAGTAATGACTGCTATTTTCTTTTTATTATTGATAAGAGTATATTAAGATAATTTATTTATTTCTCTGGGAGCTCATTTTTTATTTGCCCCAGAGTGGTACAGCTCTATTATATAATTATCCTAAACTCCAATTAATAGGCCTTTGAAAGCTGTTTATGGCCTGTTCTTAGTTACATGTTACATTTTATTTCCTTCCTTCCTTTTTTTTTCTTTTTAATGCCCAAGTACTCTCTAGAGCCTTTTTTCTAAAATACTTAGCATTTAATTTTTCAAGTTTTAATAGGATGTTGAACTTGGTGATTCACAAACTAAACTTTATTGGGTTTTATCCATTGCTAAGATTATATTACGGTGGAGTTTTTCAGCCGCAGCATGCACTATTGATATTTTGGGCTGGATTATATTTTGTTGTTGTAGGGTTGGGGGCTGTCTTGTGCATTGAAAGATATTTTGCAGCATCCTTGGCCTCTCCCCACTAGGTGCCGATAGCACCCCCCTCTCCTAGTTGTGACAACCAAAAATGTCTCAGACGTAGTCAAATGTCCAGTGGGAAGTAAGAACATCCCCAGTTGATAATCACTGGCAGTGATTCTCACTTCTTAGAACAAATTAAAATAATGTATAGAATTTTCTTAAATTTTGATTTATTCTATACAAATTAAAAAACCCTTTACATATACAGCTATACACACATATATATATTTAGAATACTGTAAAAGAACAAGTAGCCAATAAAATGAGTAGGAGACTGCTAGTCCCTGAAATGTACTTGTTTTTTATAAATAAAATTATTCCCATCTTTTTATGATGCAAGTTGATTCTTTGGAATTTAAACACAGTTTGGTCTATTTTAATACCTACTTTGCATCTTATTAGTGAGTATTGTCTCTAACTTAGATACAGGAGGTAGATTGGAACATTAGAGGAAAACATTTGTTGGAATAGTTAAGAATATGTAATTGGAAATACGACAAGAAGATATTTATGTACTTAAAAGCTAGAATATCTGTCACATTAATTTCGAGCTTATTTTTCACCAGTGTAATAATCCTTTTCATTTTAGACATTAAAAGAAACCAAGAAGGTCCAGAAGAGCTGTTATTTTAATTGAATAAGTTAAATGATTCTTAACCTCTAATGCAATAAATGTTAAACATGTATGAATAAACTAGAACTGGAGATTGCCCATCTCCTGGGTTCTTAGTAAGAAGTATCTGTTCTAGTTTTGATCAGCTAAATAAGTTTGACTCATTTTTTAGATTTTAGTGTGGTTGTAAAATGGAGTTAGGGAATAAAAACACCACAAATAAAAGAGACTTCTTAAATGCATAGCCACGTTAACTATGACAAGGAAGCCCGTAATCTGCTTAAGGTCACAGCAAATTTCAATACATTTTGCAGCTGTGCCCCAGAAAGGGATTAAAACTTGTTCTTGCCTTAAATAATTTAATCACCTGAATTATGTGCTTTATTGCTTATTTGAAGTATGGCAGTAAATTAGAAAGTAGGTGCTTTAAAAGCACTACTAGTAGCTTTATGCCTTTGGGATAAGAATAATTGGAATTCTGTGAATGTTTGGTTTGGAGATTGGGAAGCCAAGGGTGGAAGCTATATTGGTATATCTGTCTCTCACTGAATTTCGAAATCCCAGTAATGTCTCATATATGGTTGGAACACAAGAAGTATTTGTTGGATGCATGAACTTGGAAGGGAAATGTTAATTGTTTTGCTGCAGTACATCATCTCGTAGTCAGCATTTCTGGGTTCGATTATTTCATGAAAATATGTGTTTATGTGTGCCTAGTCCCTAAACACCATGAAGATTTACATTGCCCTATGCAACTGGGTATTTTCCAAAGGTAGACTGTTCTTTGTTAGCTCTATATGAGGTCAGAAAAGAAAAACAATAAAGGAAACAAAATTGCTTTTCTTGACCAGGACTTTTTTTATGAAGACATGGAGTCCTTGACGCAAGTGCTTAGGGCCTTGGCAACAGATGGAAATAAACATCGGGCCAAAGTGGACAAGAGAAAACAGCGGTCAGTTTTCAGAGATGTCCTGAGGGCAGTGGAGGTAGGCTTCTTAAATGCTGTAATAGCTTCTCGTTTTGAATTGGATTGTGTCAGGCTACTAAACTTGACAATTGGGCCATTTTGTTGATTGAATTTCACCTTTGAAAATAATATCTCATTTTACAGCCTAGCAGGTGTTTAACAATATAAGTGAAGACTTTTGTTCTTTTCAAAGGAAAATTAATGCTGATGTATAAAGATACTTTATTTTAGTTTTTTTTTCTTTTAAATCAAAAGACTCATAGTGATAGAAATGTATTTGACCTTGGTGTATTTGTCATTTAAACAGTGGTGCTTAGCATATACATTCTTAGTGTACAGTGTTTTTTGTGAATTTAGTAAGTTATTGCCTACCCCTTAGACTCCAACCCAGCTTCATTGTCTTTTACTTGTTTATTTATTTATTTATTTGAGATGGAGTCTTGCTCTGTTGCCCAGGCTAGAGTGCAGTGGCACGATCTCGGCTCACTGCAACCTCCACCTCCCGGGTTCAAGTAATTCTTTGCCTCAGCCTTCTGAGTAGCTGGGATTACAGGTGCCCACCACCACACCCGACTAATTTTTTGTATTTTTAGTAGACACGGGGTTTCACCATTTTGGCCAGGCTGGTCTTGAACTCCTGACCTCGTGATCCACCCGCTTCAGCCTTCCTAAGTGCTGGGATTACAGGTGTGAGCCACCGTGCCAGAGCTCTTCATGATCTTTCTAGGAAAGCTGGAGGCTAAAAACTGAAATAACAAAACCCAGCATTTTAACAAGGCCACTTAAAATCATTATCTGATGCTTGAATTTCTTCTATAATTCTCAAACCTGTTTCAATCTATGTGGCAAATAAATTGGTTTAGAATGCATGGCTAAAATGAACTATAGGACAAAAGATAGTCTCACTGGAGAAAACTGAAAACTTTAATAATTGTTTTTGGTAACCCAGGTAAATATTTTTTGGATTTAAAGGGTGTGTTTCTTAAGATTATTGCTATCTGATAATAGCAGTTATTTTAAGAATATCTTCAAAATGTCATTCAACTTGATGTGTGTATGAAAATTTAAAATGAGAATTTAAACTGGAGATAGTGAGACCCCACACCAGATCCAGTTTTAATATGTTCCAGGGAATTCTTATATGTATCCTACTTTCTTAATTTTAATCTATTTTTAAAAAAGTAAAATCTAGGATACAAATTAGATCCTTTGGCATTTAAATACTTTGGTTAATGCTGACTTATCACATTATAGTAGTATTTTGTATTTACTCTGGATATTATAGTCTAAAAAACAACCTAACTAGAGCAAGTATCCATATTAAGAATTAAAATTAGTCTTATAATTAGTGTGGCAGTATCTCTAAAGTAAGCCATTTTCTTTAAGTAACTATAAACTATTCCTGTATTTAGATTTGTTTTTGAGATACTATAGTCTTCAAAAATATGATGACATGTCCTAGATTTTCTGGATGGACCTGATTTCAAGTTTTCTGCCCTGATGCGTCACCTTTGAGTAGTAGATTGTAAGGGTCTCTACTGGCCGTCAGACTGGGCCAGCCATAGCACTCAGTACTGATTATTCAGAGGAAGACACAAGTGACATTTCAGCCTACACCAGTATTAACAGCCCGTTGTTGCGTATTCCTCAGACACTATTAAATAGAAGCCATTCCTATGCCATAGTGATCTACCTGCCCACCTTCTTTTCTTCATCTCAGGATCTCCCTTGTCCCTCCAGCCTCTGCTTCAATGCACCTGCCTGAGAAAGTCCTGTCCTCAGGACCTTGCTAAGGGTTGTTTCTCTTTTTCTTTTCACTGGAACCTAACTTTTTCTGGAGTACCCAGCTTCTCAGATGGGTCTTTTGAATGAAGGTTGCTCAACTGCCACAAAGGAGATATAAACATCTTAGGTGTCGTAGTGGCTGCCACACCATTTCTTTTCATTTAAAACCTTTCTTGAGGCTCATGCATTCCTCAAATCAGTGAGCACTTAATATTTTAGGTGTTTTGCCATAGTTTTCTTACTTCATTTCATTATACCTCTTAAGCAATAGAATCGTCTCCTTTTAAAGGAGAAATGGGGACCAAAGGAATAGAGAATAGTTAAGTAGCAGAGCTGAAATTTGAACCCACTGTTCTGTGCTCTTTGAGCATGGCCCAATCCTGTATACAGATAGGTCAAGTGAGAGAGTAACCAGTTTCACTTAGGTCTGTCGATTAGGTCCTTGGTGACCTTTATAAGAGCAGCTTCAGTGGACTGATGAGGGAAAAGCCAGATTGAAGTGGATTGAAAAGTGAGGAGTGATTAAGTGAAGATGGTATGCCTTGACTATTTTAAAAACCTTGGCTGTAATGGGAAGGGGAAGAGAGTTGATAGTTGGAATGTAGTGGCGGATTGTGGGAAGGTTTGTTGTTTTGTTTTGTTCTAGACAATAGAGACAATTTATGGAGAAGGAACCAGTGGAGAAAGGAGCATCTGAAAATGTAGTCTGTTTCTTAGTATCCATGAGGCATTGGTGCCAGGATCCCCCTCAGATACCAAAATTTGAGTATTCAAGTCCCTGATATAAAATGGCATAGTATTTGCATATAACCTATGCACGTATACTTTAAATCATCTGTAGATTACTTATACTTAATACAATGTAGGTGCTATGTAAATAGTTGTTATACTTTATTGTTTAGGGAATAGTGAAAAGAAAGAATAGTCTGTACGTGTTCAGTGTAGTTGCAATTTTTTTCTGAATATTTTCAATCCATGGTTGGCTGAATCCATGATGCAGAACCAACCAGATATGGAAGATTGACTATATATGTAAAAGATTGGGATTAACCTTGAATTGTGGAGGGACAGAAGTCTATCTGTTACCACCGGGAGAGACGATAATAGGTAAGGATGCTGATGACTTTATAGAGGGTTGGTGGGAAATAGTTCTTTCCTGGTGCCTTAATGTTTTCTGAAATAAACAAGGTTAAAATAAGATAACTCTGCTGTTATTTATTTTTGAGCTGCTGTTACGCACCAGATGGTCACTGTGTTTGCCTCACATGCGTGTCCTCTTTTACACCTGTAATAACCCTCATGCAGTGTAGGTAAAGATGGCCCCATTTTACGGGCAAAGGAACAGACTCAACAAGGTTAAGTTACTTGATGAAATCACAAGCCCGCAAATTTGCCTGTCTGTGTTGTCTAGAGTTGACGGTCTTTTCTATTACATTATATACTTTGTCTGCTGAGTGAGAAGGGGCTGAGGTAGATGTCTGGAAGGCAGGTGGAGTGGTTTTGTCCTTCAAGTTCCGTCTCCTTTCTCCTCTCCCTGTGGCAGTCAGCTTCTTCCTTCTTGGTTGCTCTGACATATTCATGATTTACCGAAGAATTAAGTAACCAGTTTTCTTCTTAACAAGTTCTACCACTATTCCAGCTGACTTTTCTTTATCCATCTAACTTTTATTTCCGTGTCATTTGGGCTGCACTCCCGTGGTTATACCTTTGAAATGGTCTTCTGACAGAATTGTTCCATTACTAAATCTTAGATTCTAGTGTTACCTCTTATTTTCTTATAAACCTAGCCTGAAACCTCTTGGAGCCCTCTGGTTGCTGGACCTTTCCTTTTTGCTTGGTCAGTTAACCCTATTTACCCTCACTTTCTTCCCTGGATCCCTGCTGCTCATTTCACCACCCCCTGTTTGTGGTGCCATTGTGTTTTCCTGACTGTTTGCAACTTTCTTCCCTCTCCCATCCTAGGCCATTAAAAACACCTGACCTTTTCTTAAGTTTGTTGAGACATGTTGAAATTTAAAGATGTTCTCAACAATGTGGTTTTGTGCCTTAATAGTTATTGAAACTCAGTTGAGCCTTCAAGCTTATCAAAACTAGACCAATTCTGTACCCTTACATACAGGATAGCAATAGTTTGTCTACATCTCAGGTATGACAGTATCAGTTTAAGCCATATTGTTAATTTATCTCAGCATGTATATGACTGTTTAGAAATTGTGTTTACATAAGATCCCTTTGGGCCATTTTAGTGCCTGTGGTAATTTTGGTTCTTCCATTGGTTAGGAACGGGATTTTCCAACAGAAACCATTAAATTTGGTCCTGAACGCATGTATATTGATTGCTGGGTAAAAAAACACACCTATGACACCTTTAAGGAGGTTCTTGGATCAGGGATGCAGTACCACTTACAGGTAAGTATCATCCTTTCTACGTATTTGCTTTTAAAGTAGGGAGCAGTCTTGAATGTAGCTTTTAAAGTAGGGAGCAGTCTTGAATGTAGCTTTTAAAGTAGGGAGCAGTCTTGAATGTAGCTTTTAAAGTAGGGAGCAGTCTTGAATGTAGCTCACTTAATGGGCTTTTGAAATGAATTAGGTATCCAGAGTGCTTCCACGTGTTAGAAAACAGTAAACTTATTTTTGAAAGTAGACTTGAATAAATCTGAAGCTGTTCCTTTTTTTTTCCTCTTTGTATTGTTGAAGTTGGGTGGACTGTTACCGATGTCAGTATGAAAGCAAATAGCTTGACATAGCTTTCTCAGATTCAAGGCATTGAAAACAATTTGCTCTCATATTGAGAAACAGAAAATAAGTGATCTAAGTTTATATCTGTAGGTTCCACATAACTTCTGTTAATCAGTCACTCTATCTGGTGAAAAAGAGCTATAATGTTTAATACTGAGCTGTACCACCTTTTTCTTTCACATAAGTCAAATGAATTCCTTCGAAATGTATTTGAACTTGGACCCCCAGTGATGCTTGATGCTGCAACACTTAAAACGATGAAAATTTCTCGTTTTGAAAGGGTAGGTTTTGTTTTTATTTTTAATAAAACTAAATGCGCCAAAACTTTGATTCTGTCTGGTTTCACCAAGTTAGCTGTGTCTACCTATACTTGGGAGTTTCAGTTTTTCATGATGTTTCATATAGAACAGCTGTACTAAAGATATAGAAAGCATGTAGAGTGGGGGGGCATATATATATACACACACACACACGCGTATATATATATATACACACACATAATACACTTGGATATGTACACACACACATATATATATGTCAGCCTGGGTGACAGGAGTGAGACCTTGTCTCAAAAGGAAAATGGAGAAAATAATATTGCAGCTTGTTTGCCTGTGAGGTATATTTCTTTCATTTTATGAAACATATTTTGACAACACATTAAAATGTAATATGTACGTATATATTTTACATATAATCCTATCTTAATATAGGAATGATGTTCATATTTTGTTTCTTTTTATTCTATGGAGTTTTTATGTTTAAGAATAAGGATTTACATAGTCCTTTTGTATCAGATAATAGCCTACTAAGTGAAGTACCAGACTCATTTTACAAATGAGGAAACTTAAGAGGGTTTGTAGCATTACATAGTAATTAGTATGTTGTTTTTTTGTTTTGTTTTGTTCTGTTTTTTTGAGACAGAATCTTGCTTTGTCGTAATCTCAGCTCACTGCAACCTCTGCCTCCTATGTTCAAGCGATTCTCCTGCCTCAGCCTCCTGAATAGCTGGGATTACAGGTGTGCACTACCACACCCAGCTAATTTTTGTATTTTTAGTAGAGATGGGATTTTGCCATGTTGGCCAGGCTAGTCTCGAACTCCTGACCTCAGGTGATCCACCCACCTTGGCCTCCCAAAGTGCTGGGATTACAGGCATGAGCCACCATGACGAGCCTACATTTCAGAAATCCTTAATTTATGTATGTTATTTTGTGTTGAGATGAAATTCACGTAACAGACTATTTTAAAGTATACAGTTCAGTGGTACTTACTACATTCATGATGTTGTGCAACTCTAGTTCCAAAACATTATCACCTCAAAAGAAAACCCTCTCTTCATTCCCTTCTGCTACCCGCCGCCACTGGCAACCACTAATCTGCTCTCTGTCTCTGTGGATTTACTTTTTCTGGAGATTTCATATAAATGGAATTGTATAGCATGCAACCTTTTGTGTCTGACGTTTTTCATTTATCATAATGCTTTGGAAGTTCATGTTGTAGCATGAATCAGCTTTATTCTTTTTTGTGGCAGAATAATATTCCATTGTATGGCTATATATCACATTTTGTTTATCCATTGTAACAGTTGATGGACATTTGGGCTGTTTGCATCTTTTGGCCATTGTGAATAGTGTTGCTCTGAACATTCACATACAAAATTTTTTTTTGAAAGGCTCTTTGCAATTTTGGGAGGTATTACCTAGGAGTAGAATTGTGCTGGGTCAGATGATAGTTTTACATTTAACTTTCTCAGAAACCACCAAACTCTTTTCCATAGCTGCTGCACCAGTTTACATTCCCATCAGCAGTGTAGAAAGGTTCCAGTTTCTCCATATCCTCACTAATAATTATTTTAATTATAGCCATTCTGGTGGGTATGAAGTGTTTAATTACATTTTATAGAACATAGTTGTTTCTTGTATGGCATTTTAAGTTTTGTAAGAAACATTAATATTTTTACATACTTTTCTCTTTTGAATAATTTTTTTTGAAGAAATCCCCTGCATAACGTATTGCCAGATTACCTTCCAAAGTTACTCTAATATTGGAGACAATATTTAAATTGTCTCTAGCAATGAATGAAGGCATGTAGTTGTTACACAGAGATTTGACACCTTCAAGTTTTATAATTTAAAAAATTTAATTGGTATTAAAATGGCACCTCATCACTTTTTTCCTTGTTGTTTTAATTGACAGCCAAGTAGGACTGTTTTCCACATTAGTCACGATTTGTCTTGGATCATGGATGAAACTAAATGTTGATGTCCTTTTTTCACTGTTGTTTTTTGAAATTGTCTTACTTTCTTGGTGTTTTGCAAGTTGATTAGTGCTTTTCTGAATATGGAATAGCCATTAACTCTTTTTTTTTTTTTTTTGAGACGGACTCTAGTTCTGTCGCCCAGGCTGGAGTGCAGTGGTGTGATCTCGGCTCACTGCCACCTTTGCCTCCCGGGTTCAAACGATTCTCCTGCCTCAGTTTCCCGAGTAGCTGGGACTACAGGCATGTGCCACCACGCCCGGCTAATTTGTTGTATTTTTAGTAGAAATGGGGATTCATCATGTTAGCCAGGATGGTCTTGATCTCCTGACCTCGTGATCCACCCACCTTGGCCTCCCAGAGTGGTGGGATTACAGATGTGAGCCACCTCACCTGGCCCCCATTAACTCTTTGTTTTTCTCCTTCATTCTTTGTGTGTATTTTATAAACATTTAAAGGTTTATAGGTTCAAATTAGTTCATTTCTTTGTGACTTTTACCCTTTTTCAGTTTTTTAAGAGTATCTTAAGTCTTACTGATGCATGTTTTTCCTTTTCTTCATTTCAGCATTTATATAACTCTGCAGCCTTCAAAGCTCGAACCAAAGCTAGAAGCAAATGTCGAGATAAGAGAGCAGATGTTGGAGAATTCTTCTAGATTTTCAGAACTTGAAGACTATTTTCTAATTTCTATTTTTTTTCTATTTCAATGTATTTAAACTCTAGAGACGGTTTTTATCTTGGATTAACTTAGATAACTTTTATAGTAGGAGTTATATTGCTTATAATTTAATGTACAGTATTGAAACTGGTGAGTTCTGATTATTAAATATTCTCTGTAAATCAGTAAACATGTATAAAGTGTTTGTAATGTCATAATTGGTCATAATTTATTTACGAAGACAGCAAAAAACTTTGATTTCATGATGGGGAAAACTATTAGCCAAAGTTTAATTTCTTACACTGTGGTTGTCAAAAATACTGATTTGCTATAATGATATATACATACAAGATATTTAACTTAATATCTTAGACAAGAGTTCTGGATACAATTTTGGGATCTAGTTCCCTGGAAAAGCTGCTGTATTTTTAATTTTTAATGGAATGTAGCTTTTAAAATCCTGTCACTGGCATCAACAAAAGGAATTATGCCATGAGACCTTACAGTTGTACTTAAAAGCCATTCAGTTCAGCTATTGGGAGTTCACGATGAATTAGCATATGCCAGAAAGGTTGCTAACCTTAACATCTGAGAGCAGTAACACTGATTTTATCTGCTGTATGAGACTTTGTGCATTTCACTTTGAAATAAAGATTTTTTTCACACCGAAAGTGCGTCTCTTCTAATAGAAGAAACATTATTTATGGCTTTGAGGTACAGAGTCCAAAATGACTAGGCCAGGTGGGCAGGGAGACAAAACTTTATGTATATATTTGCAAACATTAAAGTAGATGAAAAGAATGTAACAATACATAATTGGGATTAAGGTTTCTGACTTTCGAGAATATTGCTGCTTGGCAACATGCAGTGGCTCATGCCTGTCATCAGCACTCGGAGGCTGAGGTGGGAGGATGGCATGAGCCCAGTTTGAGACCAGCCTGGGCAACAGCGAGACCCTGTCTCTACCAGAAATTTAAAAAAAATGAGTGTGGTGGTGTGTGCCTGTACTCTTTATCTACTTGGGTGCTGAGGCAAGAGGGTAACTTGAGCCCAGGAGGTCAAAGCTGCAGTGAGCCGCGATTATGCCACTGCGCTCCAGCCCAGGTGACAAGAGTGAGGCCTTGTCTCAAAAGCACAACAGTAAAAAGAATATTGCTGCTTGTTTGCCCATGAGGTATATTTCTTTCATTTTGTGAAAAGCGTTTTGACAGCACATTCACATTTAATAAACTTTAGATTAAAATACATAGTGCAAGCAACGTGCCATTTCAAATCCATAGACTTGTTTCTTTGATATTCTTGGTGTAGGTCACAGTGAGGAATAGGGAAGCATATACACTGTAGGGAGAAGTATCAAAATCATTTAAGGTCTTTTTTCCAAACTAGTGTGCCTCTCCAACATCCAACAACTCTTGGAAGTCTGGTGCTCCCTCTAGGTGAAAATCATTTGCTGTCGTATGGAGTCACTGTTGCTGAGTTCCATCCCCCAGTTACAGTACAGTGGAAAACAGGTTTAGAATCTAGAACTTGTTTGTATGTTGTCACTTGGTTATATTCCAAGTAGGTTAGAACCATGGAAAAGAGATGGCAAACGGTATAGTTTCTTCTAAATATTCAATTGCATATATGTATGTATATGTAATTATAAATAAAAATGAATTTTTATTGAACTGTTACATGAACATAGGTTTTTGTTGGTTTTTGAGACAGAGCCTCGCTCTGTTGCCTAGGCTGGAGTGCGGTAGCACAATCTTTGCTCACTGTAACCTCTGCCTCCTGAGTTGCTGGGATTACAGGTGTATTCCCCCACACCTGGCTAATTTATATTTTTAGTCGTGATGGGGTTTCACCATCTTGGCCAGGCTGGTCTCAAACTCCTGATCTCAAGTGATCCACCTGTCTTGGTCTCCCAAAGTGTTGGGATTACAGGCATGAGCCACTGTACCCAGCCTGAACATAGTTTAATGGTACTTCAAGGCTAATACGGAAAGCCCCTTGCTCCATCCTTTCCCATTCCTCAGTCCCATCCTGGGAGATACTCAGCCTTCAGTTTTTTCTGACTCGGTTTTTTCAGCCTTCAGTTTTTGGTTTTAGTTTTCTAAATAATATGATTATACAGCCATTTATTTTTTAGGCATTTGTCAACTTACTATTAAGACAGGTGAAAATTTCTTTTATCCTTTCACATCCTTCTAATATTTTGATTAGATCATGTACTTGTTTGCATAACTGTGATCATACTTGTATGTTCACTCATGAACTAGTTTAATGTGCCTACATTTTCATTCTCATACAACATTTTGTCTTGGAGTTAATTGTCTTATTTTTTGGCTTTTTATGCATATCATTGATTCTTCGCAAACAGTCCCAAATAAATTTGTTACAACTTTTCTTGATTCTGTACTTGTTTCAATCTAGACTAATTTCTCTCATCCAGTTGTACAGCAGTTTTCCGGAGACAGCACTATCGTGAGGATTTGTTTTTCTTTCTCTTGAATTGGATCCCTCATTTTCTGGATCCCGTGTCTTAATTTACTTCTTTGTTAACATGGAACACTTCTTTCAGTAGTTACTTGGGAATGAGTGCGTGAGAGATCAGTCAGTTATTTAGTGACTTCATATTTCTGAAAGATGGTTTGCATGGTATAAGAAATTCTAGGTGGAAAAGCAAATTTGGAATTTTTGAAAATTTTGACAAGTGTAATCAAATTTAGAATTTTGAAGGCATTGTTCTATTCTAATTTGCAAAATCTTGAGACATCTGATGCAGTTTTTATTTTTGTTTCTTTGTTTTCTCAGAATCTCTTTGTTTCTCGTGTTCTAAAATTGCATGATACTGTTCTTTGATGGGTTTGGCAACCTGGAAAATATTAAGTTCTTGATCTCTCCCCTTCCTCATTTTCTTTGTTCTGGAACACTATGACATAGTGGAGCTCCCAAATTGAATCTTGGGCTGTATTTTTTTTTTTTTTTTTTTTCTGTCTGGGATATTTCTCTAAGACAATTTTCCAATTTGTACTGCATTTTATTTTTGTCTAGCATTAAATTACTTGTCTCTGTGTAGCTCCACGCTTCACTCTTGCCTCTAAATCCTAGGCCTCCCTGAATTCTGCAGAGTCAGTCCCACTGCCACTCATCAGTGATAGCCCTGCTAAGGCAGATACCACTCTTCTTACCATGTTCAATACATTTGTTGAGCTCTTCTGTATTGTTTCTTCCTATTTTAATTTTTCTGGTTTGTAATTTGTACTCCTGCTTTTTTACTGGGCTTTTGGGAGGAAGAAGGTATAGAGTGTTCATTTGCATGTTGAGTTTATATGCAGGTGACTTTATGAAACTTGTAACTGCTAGACAAGGATGGCTGGGTGTTCAGTGTGTAAGAATGCTTGTGTTAGGCCGGGCGTGGTGGCTCAAGCCTGTAATCCCAGCACTTTGGGAGGCCGAGACAGGCGGATCACGAGGTCAGGAGATTGAGACCATCCTGGCTAACACCGTGAAACCCCGTCTCTACTAAAAATACAAAAAACTAGCTGGGCGAGGTGGCGGGCACCTGTAGTCCCAGCTACTCCGGAGGCTGAGGCAGGAGAATGGCCTAAACCCGGGAGGCGGAGCTTGCAGTGAGCTGAGATCCGGCCACTGCACTCCAGCCCGGGCTACAGAGCAAGACTCCGTCTCAAAAAAAAAAAAAAAAAAAAAAAAAAATGCTTGTGTTTTTTTGAAAGTAGAAAAATGCTGTGTGATAAGACTAGTTGTTCATTGCTTGATTCTTGATTAATTTTGTCTACTTTCGTTATTTTGAGGCTCAAGCATTTTGAAGTATTCATTGTCTGTGACTCCTCTTTGATGGGTACTAAATTTCCTGGAAGTGAATTTAGATACCTGAGATGTAATATATGAAAGAAAAAGCAAATGCTTGAGAATGTCCCTAGATTAGACACTTCATGTGAGAATATTTCTTTTTGTGAACCAAAACTTTTTTTTTGAGATGAAGTTTCGTTCTTGTTGCCCAGGCTGGAGTCCAATGGTATAATCTCCTGCCTCAGCCTCCTGAGTACCTGGGATTACAGGCAAGTGCCACCAAACCCAGCTAATTTTGTATTTTTAGTAGAGACAGGGTTTCTCCATGTTGGTCAGGCTGGTCTCTAACTCCCGACCTCAGGTAATCTGCCTGTCTCAGCCTCCCAAAGTTCTGGGATTACAGGCGTGAGTCACCGTGCTTGGCCCCAAAACTCTTCTTAAAGGTGGCCTTGCAGGTACATTATAGTTAAAATGAAGTAGGTTGTCTTGCTTTGTTCTTAAGTGGCTCTCCAGAAGTCTAACTGGTCTAGAGACAGTCTTATCCCCCTCACTGGTGTATAGTTGAATTCAAACTTGAATGCGAGGTTTGGGTTTACATCTCATCTCTGCCACTTACAATCAGTGTATCCCTCAACAGTTAAATTCCTTAGTCTCCATGTTCTTCCCCCTTCAGGGGAGGTTAATATTCCACAAAGTTAGAAGATTACAGGAGAGAGGAAAAGTAGTAAATGCCCCAACATGAGGTGGTTACTTCTGTTGTATCTTCGAAGGATAGATGGCTTAAGGCAGATCAGGTAGTTGGGAGATTTCTTAAAATCAGCATGATAAGAGCTAACATGAACATTTTCATTATTCAGAGAAATATGACATAGCTTTTTAACGTATAATATGTTTCTGAGAAAAGTTACTAGTTATATTGTCTTCATCCAAGAATTGGTCTTTGGGTACAGATGAGGCTTGAGAAAATGACATTCCCTCTTAGACTAGGTAGTGTGAAGGGGAAAAAAAATGACATTCCTCCTCCCCCAAAGCAGAGTGAAGTCCGTATGGGATATAGGTGTAAAGAAAATTTTGGACTGGGCGTGGTGGCTCATGCTTGTAATCCCAGCACTTTGGGAGGCTAAGGTGGGTGGATCACTTGAAGTCAGGAGTTCAAGACTAGCCTGACCAACACGGTGAAACCCCATCTCTACTAAAAATAAAAAAAATTAGCACGGTGGCACATGCCTGTAATCCCAGCTACTCAGGAGGCTGAGGCAGGAGCATCCAGAGGCAGAGGTTGCAGTAAGCTGGGATCATGCCCCTGCACTCCGGCCTGGGTGACAGAGCAAGACTCCAACTCAAAGAAAATTTTGTGGAACACATTTTCTCACTGACATGAAAAATGTTTCAAAGATGAATAATGTCCATCAAGCCATGGCAATGGAAGTGAGGATGATAAAGGATTGCACAGCTGTGTACAACCTCACTGTTAGTATCCTGCTGGGATAGTTGGTCTCCTCATCACTGTAGCATCTTTTATGTACAGCAGAGGGCAGAAGCTCCTCGGCATGTATGTGAGGGAACCACATAAATGGAAGGCTGATATTCCTGAGAAGGGAGGATGTGCAAACACTCACAGAATAAAGCCTTTGTAAAGGAAAGGCGGCTGATGAGATGGAGTGCTTCCTTCACCTGCGGTGGGTCTGTAGCCATGAAATCTCCCACTCAAAATCGCTTTTTGTAGCTACTGGAAGCACTAGGCCTCTGACCTGCCATCATCCTTGTTATGATGTCATAATCATATTCTGTCCCTGTTTATTGCAGTTCTCTGGTTTGTCTGGAGTGTTTGCAAGTCAGTCATCATAGTGGCAGCTTCTGCCTGCTACAGGATATTTATATATGGAAACATACCGTGGCAGGAGTGCTGTAAAGGTGGTGTCAGCTTACACAGTTGCTTCAGCCAAATAAGGACGGTAACTTCAATCCAATAAAAACCTCATCAGTTACCAACTAAATCAGGACATGGTGTTTTTTTGTTGTTTTCTTTTTAAAGCATAGTTTTAGTAATATGTTTACTAAAAACCTTAGACATTATGAAAAAAGTCAGGATTTGGAATCTTACACTGCTTGGCTAAATTAAGACTAAATATAGACCAACAGTTTCATACCGGGGCTTATGGGCCTCATAGGAGCACCTGTATGCTGAAGAAAGGCAAAGAGAGAACTACAGAATTTGTAGAAATATTTTGTTGTAGTTGCTTCTGAACAATTAGTTTTTGTTTGTTTGTTTTGTTTTTCTGGTAACCTAGCAGTCAAAGCTCACATTTTTGTAAGTAACTTGCATGCTATTACTCTACTGAGACTGAATTAGTATTATTGAGTCTGGGAAGTTTTTGTTGCATGTGCTGTGTTTTTCAATTTTGATAGAAATGATTTAGACTTGATTTTAAAAATTAATTCCTGAACATGAAGAGGCATTGACTCGGAAATGAAATTAAAGAACAAATTACCATGACTTATTCAATAAAACTGCTTATTAGCTTTGAATTATGCCCTATTATAACTATTCTGATTTTGTGTCAAGCAATACTGGTGTGAGTTATTTCTATGGTTTGATACCAAGCACCTGTGGTTAAAAAAATAAAGCACAAGGCAATTTTTCATAGACAATTATCTTTATTTGTCAGAATATTTATTTGTAAATAGCAAAATAATACTTAAATGACAAAAAAAATCAACTATTAGCAGTGATCTAAACCAGAGGAAAATGAAATTACTTACATGTTTCCAGTCAAGGTATAAGAAAGGGTTCTGTTAAAGGGATTCTGCTTTAGCCAATCTTGGTGAATAAGAAATTTGCACACTGGAGTTGAAAAGGAGGGTCAAGTTAGTGTGATGAAGAATAGCTAGTAACACTGGCTTCTCCAGGCTTGCTGGTTGTTCCTAGATGCCCTCATTTGGAGATGCCAAAGATAGCAACTACTGGGTGTCAAACAGCTGTGGGGCCTGGTTTTAGGGCCATGTGACCTTGTATCCATTTACTAGCAGACTCATGAGTCATTTGCAAGTCATCTGCAGGCCCTTGGAGCCCTGGAACAGCACCCAGCTCAGTTTTCTGTGCTAGTTCTTTATTTTTCCACTTGCATGTTGCAGTTCATTAAAAAAAAATATTGGAATAGCATATATTTACATTGTGACTTCACTCTAAAGAAGACATTTTCTTTCAGAGCACATCATGGCTCACTAGGTTGCTGTCTTAGTTTTTTTGGAGTCACCTTTTGAGTAGATAGCAAGGCCAGTAATTTGGAGATTTTATTAGCTGTACTCTTAAAGTCAGTTTTTGTGGCTGTGATTTTTTAGCTAGGTCTCTATTTTGTAAACATTAATTAAGCCTCAGTATGAAACTTAAGCAACAGCAGATACATTCCTGAAGGGGAAGCTAAGGCTCAAGGCTATTAAGTCAGAGATCCAAAAATGAACCATGCTTCAGTTACCACACCTAAAATAGAAGCTGTGTGTGGAACAATGGTCCTGTGATGTGGCACATAAAACTTTTTTTCCTGGTCAAATATTACTGTTTTGTCAAATATTAGTATAAATAAATGATAAAATATAAAACACATTTAAAGAATTGTTTTAAAATCTGTGACTATGCGTGAGTGAATATTTTGGGGCCTTGGATTTATCTGCAAAAGGATAAGATTCTAAGGCCTTTTTACTCTATTTGCTGCTGCTTTTTAATTTTTTAAAATTGTCATATCAAGTCATAGGAATGCTCTATGAAGTATATTTGGAATTCAGTAATATCAATAAAGTGCTACGGTAGTACCTTATCTGAAAACAACTCAGGGAATTGTTTGTTCTTATTAATTAAAATTTCAGGATAAGTGAAACATACTTTTTTAGCTTTAACTCTAAAAAATATTTTAGTCCACGACTTTTTGAGCTCACTTTCTTAGCTAAGGTTCTGGTAGCATATTTTTCACAAGTACCAGTAGTTTTAGGTATTACTGGGAAACTGCTGGAGTTTTTTGTTTGTTTGTTTGTTTTTTAAATATTTTAGACTATAGTTTAAGTTGCTCAGTAAATGTCTGATACTTTTTCCCCCATATCTTCTTTAGGTGTATACTTTTTTAATTTTTTTCTGAATTTGGTTTCTCCCAACTCTATATTTCTCTTCATTCTGTAGTTGAGTTTTAAAGGAAATTTTTGCAATAACAGGAAGTACACAGTGTGTTGTCAAATATGCACAGGCACCATATTTATCGCATTGACTTTATAGAGTCCAGATAGACATTACATGAGGATTTTTATCCTCAATCTTATTTCTGTTCATGTACTTATTATTAACTGCCTCCAATTCTTTTGAAAATGGTGAGATTTAAATCCTAAATAAACATTTCAGGTGTTCCATCTTAACGTAAGTCACTAACTTCTAAACCTGGCACTGGGAATTTGAAGAATAGGATTGGTCCCTACTCTAAGGAGTTTTCAGTCTATCCGGGGAAATCAAAGATGTAAGCAAATAAGTGCAATAAAATACTATAGATGTTCTGATAGAAGAATGTAAAGAATCCAACAAAGGCAAAAGGAAAGACAGGTTTGTTCTGTCTTCTTAGGGGAAGTGATGTTTGAGCTGAGTCTTGAGGCAGGATTAGGAAGGGATATAGAAAAGAAAAGTAGCACAAAGCAAGACTTAGTGAACACTGAGCAGAAGGCCTGATTCCAGCTCTGCTACCAGGCAAATGTGTGATCCTGGGCATTGACCTCGCCGAGCTTCCATTTCCTCATTTGCGGAAAGGATGGGGGCTAAAGCACATCTAACACCATTTCTAGATCGAAAAGTCCTCTATCATGATTAGACTCGATAACCATGAAAGGAAAAGCTTTTATAGTAATTGAAATTTGTCTTCCTAGAGCCTTCTTTTCACATAATTAAATGGCCACAAGTTCTCTGTTGTGCTAGAGATACATCTCCACGTAAACCTTTTAAACTCACCAGGCTTTTCAGTGTTGCTTGCAGTTGTGCTGTCATTAGAGAATATTACTTTTAATATTTAATAAACCTCAAGCTATTTATTACATAAGTGACCTCAGTCTAAGGGAAACCCAGGTGGAAGAGATCTTGGAGGTCCTGAAGTCTAGCAGGATTTCTCTCTATAGCATCTAAGTTTGCTAAGATTGTTGTCCTGGGGACTCACAGTCAGCATCTTATGGCTAAAGGAAATGTGTGAAGGGAAGGACTTATATGCCATATGGAGGAAGGCTATAAAAATTGCAATTTTCTATTAAAGCCTCCTGCAATTAGAATGGTTCATGGTAATATTCTCTTCTTTCAGAATGTTTTATGGCCACTGCTGACTAGCTTAATTTTGTGTACCTAGTCTTCTTGCACAAAGGGGATTTGAGGCATCTCACCAGAATATGAACAATGTAATAAAAGAGAAAAATTTAAAAATCAGTTACAAAACAAAAAACAGATCCAGGGAAAGTATAGGCAGAGCTGAGAAATCTGAGGAGGAGAAAAGAGCGTTTGCAGAGAAGCAGGGTGTACACGGATGTACAATTCTTAAAATTGGGCCACACATTTGACTGTGAGCTTCCTGGCAAGCAAAGCAAAAAGAACGATTACAAAGTGGTCCACAGAAGGAAATATTTTTTTTTCTGGATAAGCCAAGTTCTGTAGACCCTTAGCTGAAAATAGTATTTGTGGGTGGTTCTTCATAGGCCCGTATGGCTTCCTGATGGCTGTGCTTCTTGTGAAGTTGAGTTCACAAGCCCAACCTCTTGTTTTTAACGTCAGCATTTTCTTCCAGGGACAATGACTCATTCTTCCCAGGACGCTGGTTCTTGTGGCATTCAGGAAGATGGAAAGCTTTATGTGGTGGATTCCATAAATGACTTAAACAAATTAAACCTCTGTCCAGCCGGATCGCAGCATCTGTTCCGTATGTGTGCTGGGGAAGGCAGAGCAGCCCTTCCTAGCTTCTAGGCTACCTAAAAATAGCCACTGCTGACTGGATGTGTGGATGTGGTGGGGGTGGAGTGGGCATTAGGAAGAGGTTGGCACTGGAAATGTTAATTGCTGTTAGGGAAGTTTTGCTTCTGTTTTCTGAACACTTGACAGGATTATGGGCTTTCTTGGCTCCAACACAAGATTTGAACTCTTGACTTCAAATATTCTGAGATCCTGGGGCCTCAGATCTCTGGAAAGGGGTGGAGCCTGCAAAGCTGGACTCCTGGAGGCTCGCTCATCCCTCTCCCAGTGACCATGGCTCGGTTACCGATGGGGACCGCTTCCCACAAGAGTGTTGTTTTATAGCAGATTTGCCAAGAGAATGCGCAATCCAGAGCATTTTCTACTTACAAATTACAACTTGCGCAATTAAGGGTTGGACAAAGCGGGTGGGGGAAGCAAAATAACATCTGCTAAATATTAAATGTGTATCTTGCCTCCTAAATATTATAAATGAGCTCTGTCAGATCACTCTGAGCGCCATCTTTTCTAGCTTAAACGCTGACATTCATACACCAGTGTTAATTGCTCACTTGCCATTTGTTTCATATACACTCTAAACTTATTGTTCCAATGTTGTATCTATCATTTCCTGTCTAAATCCTTTCTAAATTCCTCCTTTTTTCTTCATTTTAATAAGTTCAAATTTTCAACTGTTTTTATTGCAGTCAGTCTCAACAGAAGTAGAAGTTTGGGTATCAGCCTACACTGTTACTTTGATTAGGAAGCAAAAGTAACTGAAGGGTATGGCATAGGATGTACTTACAAGGCATGGGACATAAGCCACCCATCTGTCCATAATCACGTGGCACAGTGAGTGGGACCAATTCAACGTAGGAGAGTATGCAAAAAGTAATCCGATGATCTCCACTACCCCAGGTTTCTGTGTTGCTTATTCAATTTAATCTGGGTGTTATTAGGCAAGCAGACCCTGCAAAAACGGTGATCAAATGCAGACAATTCTTGGTTTGAGTGAACCAAGCTGTTGATAAAATGTAACTGCATTCTCAGTTCAACTGCAAAGCATTTAAAAGAACCTTGCTTCCAAGGCATATCCATCCAGAAGACAGCTTTAAGAGAACAACAAGATCACTTGGACACAGGAAGGGGAACATCACACACCGGGTCCTATTGTGGGGGAGGCGGGGGGATAGCATTAGGAGATATACCTAATGTAAATGATGAGTTAATGGGGGCAGCACACTAACATGGCACATGTATACATATGTAACAAACCTGCACGTTGTGCACATGTACCCTAGAACTTAAAGTATAATAAAAATAAATAAATAAATAAATAAAATTAAAAAAAAAAAAAAAAAAGAAACCAAAATAGGTCAGGGCCGTTTTTGTTTAAATGGATGTAGGCTTAACTGATTATTCCTATAATAAAAGAAGTTTCCAGGGAGATATCCCAGAGCATTCAATTGAGTCTTCCACCCGGCATAGGTGTCCCACACCCAGTTCTGTTTTACTCCTGGGTTACTTTGGGAAAGGGTAATAGAACTTCTATCACTCTTAGCCTTTAACTTCTATATTCCCTCCCCCCACACACAAAAATTCATGTTCTGCTATTTCAGTGTTAAGACAGTCTTCAAAGAACTTTCCAAACAGGTCTAAGGAGATAGCTTAACCCTGCTTATTCCTTGAATACCAATAGAGAAGAAGGTAAATAATTCACAGATTTCTCTCTGCCCAAAGACATTCCTAAAACGGAAGTCACTTTCTAGGCTTGTCAGAGAGAAACTGGGTGTATCCATTACTCATGGTCTAACAGTGGGGTACTGTTCAGTTCTGCTGACAAGTTGTATGCTGAGCAGTTTTTGTCCTTGTTTTTTGTTTGTTTCGTATTAGCTCTAGAGGACAAAATCCCAGTCCTTGGCACAAACTCAGGAAATGGAAGCCGGAGTCTGTTTTTTGTGGGGCTGCTAATTGTGCTAATTGTCAGCCTGGCACTGGTTTTTTTCGTGATATTTCTAATAGGTAAGTACCACCACAGGTTTCTTTTTTATTGCTTGTATGCATTTATTCATAGCTGGCTGACTTTGCTCCTGCAGAGTTTGCACCCTCCAGTCAATACTTCCCGGTGGTCAATGCTTACATTGAAAGAAGAAGGAATGCCTCGAGTGAACCCTGCTGGCTGAGGACAGGGTCCCTTGGGCACAAACCCACTGCAGAAGCCCACAGTGCCAGAAGTCCATGAATGTGTATGTTGAATAATTCTATAGCACTTTAATTTCTCACTTGGAGACTCTAGCTGCCCAATGGAAGGCAGCTTATTCTGGTTGATTCTAGCTTTACTTTATCCAGTGCCTAGATTTCTCCACTAAATTCAGATCTATAACTCATAGTCACATTGAGGTTTTGAACTGAACTCGCTCCCAGGTTTTCTCACTTGCATATCATCCTAGACATCAATGAGAAGCACTTGAGGGCTTGTACGAGGCCCCAGAGACAGTGTTGGAGATGTATAAATATGGCTTCTTTCCAATTTGATCGTGTTCAGGCAACCTGCTCCTAATATAACCTGCTTTGTCTGCTCCTGGCCTGGGCCATGCATGTTGTGACCTTGAGTGGTGACTCAGACTTCCCCACCTCAGCTTCTCAGTCAAGGATCCTTCAAGCCTCCAGCACCGCCACCCTCTCTGCCTTGGATGTGGGAAGGGTGCTGTCCAACTGTGGTGCTGTCGCCCCGTTCTGAGCATTGCCTCTTCCCACGAAGCCCACAAGTTTCCCCTCTCATCTGGAATTATTTTAATTCTCTTCCAGATGACTTAAGAGTAGATGGAGCCTAAGGGAAGGTGTCATCTTTGATACCTTTTTGCCTGGGTGTACTGCACCGTCATTTCTTCCACCCCTGAGTGCTTTATAGCTTTTGGAAGGGCTCTAATTTAATCTCATTCAGGATTAGAGGAGGCAGAGGTGGTGATGACGATGAGAGGAGACAGGTGGGCAGAGTTCATGATGACCCTTTCACCACTTCCAATCCCATTTCCTCCCCCGAAGACTCCTCCCTCCTTGCAGCTTGAACGTCTTTAGCCTCTGGAGAAAAAGGGACTGGGAGGGAGGGGTCATGTTTAATTGCTTCTCTTGCACCTGGCTGATGCCCTTTTGCATTTAGAAGCTAACATGTGAACTATTTTTACAATAGTTGCAAACTTGCATCTGATGATCAGTTAGGGGAGGCTTGGCTACTGAACCAGCAATGCCAGAAAGAGCACATGGGCTAGTATTCTGAACCGTTACTCCAACATAAATTAATGCTGGCCATGTCATTCTACCACACCCGCCTGGGGGTAATAACCAAGTTAAACTGTTAGGAAATTTTAGGTATGTCTACAGACATATAAACACCTCCCCACCCCGCCAAATTCTCTTTTTCTGTGAGATAAGTAGCAAGATTGAGGGAAATAATACCAAATGCTATATATTGAGTCATTACTCTGTCCCAGACACTGTGCTAAGCCCTTGATACCTCTTTGTTCACAACCTCGTAACAACTCTGTAGTGTAGAGTCCATTATTATTATTATTATTTTAAGATGAAATCTTACTCTGTTGCCCAGGCTGGAGTGCAGTGGTGTCATCTCAGCTCACTGCAATGCCACCTCCCAGGTTCAAGTGATTCTCCTGCCTCGGCCTCCCAAGTAGCTGGGACTACAGGTGTGAGCCACCATGCCCAGCTAATTTTTGTATTTTTAGTAGAGATGGGGTTCCACCATGTTGGCCAGGCTGGTCTCGAACTCCTGACTTCAGGTGATCCTCCCGCCTTGGCCTCTCAAAGTGCTGGGATTACAGGTGTGAGCCACCGCACCCGGCCAATTCCATTATTATTTTGGTTTTATGAATGCTGAAACTGAGGTTTAGAGAGATCTATTAATGTGCCCAAGGTCATGTTGCTAATAAGTGGCAAATTGGGGCTCAAGGACACTCCACTTGACATCAAAGACTATGTACTTTATCAACATCACTATGTTCCACTTGTATGAATAGCATATTTTATATTTGCCTTGAGTGTTTTTTTATTGAAGACAAAGTCATATTAAGTGAGAAACAGAAAGATCAGGTGAATAAAGAAGAGTATCTTTTTATTGGACAATTGCTCTGTGTTAGATACATTAAGTTTATTATCTTAAATCTTTCCTCTAGCCATCTTAGAAAATTTAACTCTGATAAGCAACCTCAAAGTGTTCCATTCTGTATCTTATTTCCAAAGATCTTGTGTATTTGGAAAACATTGTTTTTCCATTCTAATGGGTGGTCTGAGGGGGAATGATTACACAATCATTTTGGGCCGGTAATTCAGAACAAGCAGACTTAGGTCAAAATAGGCTGGAACCCAAAGAATGTAATTTCTCAAATAAGGAGTGAAAACCTTTTTCTGAGAATGGGTCTCAAAATGAAGCAGTACAGCAATCACGTCTGGGAGGATAATCAAACATGCCGACAGTTTCCTCTGGTTGCTCACAGCAAGGTCTTTTTTATCCATAATTGGTGTGAAGTTGCCAAAGGTAGCCTAGGCTGGCACCAAGAGGTTGTAAAAAACAATTCACTGGCTAGGAAACTTCAGTCTTTACCGGTTTCTCTCCTGGGCTTCTGGCATGCATGGATATGGGAACAGGGGATTTGCCAAGAGTGTCTTTCAGCATCAGCTGAGCACCAGTGCGGGGCTCTGATGAATTTCAGTGGAACACAGTGGAAACCAATGTAACACAGTCTGTTTTCTGTTTTGAAGTTCAAACTGGAAACAAGATGGATGATGTGTCAAGAAGACTAACAGCTGAAGGAAAAGACATAGATGATCTTAAGAGAATAAACAATATGATTGTAAAGCGACTCAACCAATTGGACTCTGAACAAAACTAAAGAAATTATTTTCTGAGAGCAACTGCTAACACCTTGAGCTTCTTACTTTCCTGGGAGTGTACAGGTTTAGGAACTGAGAAACTGCACTTCTTCAGGCAACAGATGATCTGGTCAGGGAACCCACCCCTGGGGCCCACTTTCTGCAGCAAGATGGGATCAACCCCAAGGCAAGTGGGTATGGGAATAGCAACTAAAAAGGGGTGAACTTGTCTCAGCCCCCTTTTATGGTAGGACACTTCATCTTTAATGGGGTTAAGGGTGGGTGGCTAGCAGGGAGGAGAATCAACAAAAGGCAAGAGAACTTGACTACGTACATACAGGTTCTTACCGAAGGAGCTTTGCTACCAGAACAAATTCACGGTGTCAGTGAAGTTCATGACATCTCATGCACCTTTACAGATGCCTGGGAAAGCCTGAGAAATTCATTGAGTTTTATATGTTGAAGGGAACCAGGTGATTACTCTTTTCAATAAGATGGATTCTGCTCAGGTGATTAGAATTTAACTCTATTTCCCCAGGGACAGCAATGGGTGGGCCCCAGAGCTAGTTGCTGTCTAGTGTTTGCTGGTGAAAACATGAGCAGTAGTTATGGCATTGGACCTGGTTATGTAGGGTTGGAGGTTGAAAGGGAAAGCCTAATTAATTCAACTAATGTTTATTAAGCTCCTACTCTGTGCGAATCACTCTACTCTAGAGGAGCTTCCATAAGAGTGCAGGATAAAGAAAGGAGATGGACAGTTATATGTAATTATATAAGCTTCGTTTACTTTGTTTCTCATGAAAAAACCCCTTTGGTACCCTGCTGATTGATTTGGAAGAAATCTGGTAGGTTTGTGGCCTTTGCTAAATTACACTAGGAAATTATGTAATTAGAAGATTTGGAACCTGCATTAGTTCCAGCAACGAAAGTAAGACACACAGCATATGACATAAGATACAGTGTGAAATAAATGAGTTTAAAAAGCATATGAGTCTTAGAAAATCTTTTATTTAATATAAAAATATTCTACCAGTCATGAAGAATGTATTATGATTTTATCATTTTGGGTTGATCAAAAACATTTGGGTTTACTAGGATATTAAACATTCACTTTATAACACTAAATAGTTAATGAAATAAACACAACACATTTTGCTTATCCAGTTTTGCACTCAAAAACCATTTGTTTTGATACTCTTTTTCTTAAAATTGGTAGCTATCATGCAGAACATTGTTAAAATGAGAAATTTGCAATTACTGGAAAATCTTTTTTGACCTATTGATAGAGTATGGCAAAAATCATTGTTATCACGATTTGTTGTAAAGTTGTTTCAGAAACTGATGATCTGATGCAACAATTCTTTGAGAAAATCACTTATTTCTTTCCTTTCTGTATGCTCTTATTATACTTTTCTCCATTTTCTGTCTAAACAGTGGATATATTTCATCCTCAGTGATAACCTTTAGTCCGAGAAATTTATGGTTTTTACAACATAAAATAGTGTCAGATAAGTCATTTTATTCCTCTTTTTGGAGCCAATGTTTTTTGATCTGTACTGTCCTGCCTGTATTACACAGACAGAGGTGTGGTGACGCCTCCGACCCTCACAGTCTGGAAGACGTCAGTCACCACAACTCCCGGTACTGGGTATTGGATTCACAAATTAACAGTGTCCACTGAACGTGTTTAAAAAGTATTGGCTGGCTACAGATAATCTTATGGTAGTTAAATACAGCAGTTAAGAACATGGGTTTGGGGATCCAACATCCTGGTTTGAATCCTGGTGCCACCACTTATTGTGACTTTGGGGAAATTAACTTAATTTTTTGTTTTCAGTAAAATAGAATAATTAGATAATCGATTTCATAGTATTATGAGGCTTTAAAAAGGTTATACATATAAAGGACTTAAAAATATAAAGGACTAAATAAATGTTATTTGTTATAATGATATTGTTAAAAGTAGTAGGTGTGGCATAGTGGAAATAATCGGCTACATTTAAACCTCTATTGGTGAGACTAAGGACCAAAAATTGTTTTTGTGGCATGGTTTAAGATGATAGCCACCCTGATCTCTTTTGACCATGGATGATGGTGTGAGAGTCTTTTAGCAAAATCACTCGTTAAGTTACAGTATAACAGGTGATCAGTATAAGCAGGAGGGTTTGTTGTTTTCCAAATGATCTAGTCTGAAGAACATAAGGATCCACATTCACCTACCTGCGCTGGAGCCAGGAACCTGTCTGTCTGCCCTGGGCTAAGGGCTTGACCCACAGGGTGCACTGGGAGGAGGGAGTGGGACACTAAAGGTAAGGCCCAGGAGAAGCAAGAGGAATAGAAGGGACAGCTGAACCAAGACACGTCCTGATAGGAAAAGATAACAGAGTTTTGCACTATTCTTTGGATTTTGGCTGTGTTCACAAAAGGCTGAGAGAGAGATGATTGTTCTACTAACAGATTATATCTGCACGCCCTTCCTGATGTTGCTAGGCATTATGGGAGGATCACACTTATCTTTTGACTCTAGGTCCAATGCTGTGTACTTTGTATTCTGCCATGAGGACCCTGGAAGAATCTTCTTATAGCCCCACAAATTCTTCTGTCTTGGTAACCACCTATAGGTGGGCCTGGCCCAGCTCTGCATACCACACACTGCTGTGACACATGGAGGCTGTTGGGTCTTGAAGCTACCTGGAACTAGGTGGCCCTGGCTTCTAGTAAGGCCACTGAGCTGCAACCTAAGGGATACAGGGTACTTATCACTCAGGAATAGACCAGGGTCATCTGGCCAGGACTCTGTCAATGAGCACCAATCCCAAAGCAAGAACAAAGCAACAAGGAGATATGAAAATAACACAAAACAACTGTTTTGTTCTTGGTAAAAATAACCTGGGGAAAAGGGAAGAATCTTGGTGCGCACGTCATTTGGACTAACTGAGGTATCTTGGAATATATTGTGCAAACCATCATCTTATAACAAACTTTTATTGCTTAGAAAAAAAATTAATGGAAACAAGTTCTCCTTGAGTCAGGCCATAAAAATAATTTTATTCCAGCTTAACATAATGACCCTATTTATATTCAGGAGAGAAGGATAAGCAAAAGAGATCAATCATCAGAAAAGACTGGTAATCTATCCCCTCTGTGAATGAGTTTGCCCCCAGGAAGCTATGAAAAGAAGAGAGAGCCTTAGAACTGTGGTCAGGCAGTGTATTTTCTTTTAAGGAAAAATAAAAATGTTCTTATTGGAATTCATGCAGCCACTTATTTGGTGAAGATGAAGATTTCTCAGTAATTTTTTTTTTTCACATAGGGAAAACATTACTGAAATGTAATTCTACTTTTTATGAGGATGAAAATGATTTTTTAAAAAGCAATGAAAAAACAACACAGAACAAAAATCCATTTAATAAATGGGTACTAGGCATGTACACTGTGCCCAGCAGTGGGGCTGTGCTGTGCTGTCCTGTGCTGGATACTACAAGGGGTCTCAGAGGCGGTGAAGGCATGGTCCCTTCAAAGAGGTTTCCGATCTGGTCATGCAAATAAGCCATGTACAGGCAACCAGTAATAATCTGTAATCATGAATCATAAATAGCAGTTCCTCAGTGTGCCCATCCGAGTATCACTTAAGAGGCTGGAAAAACCCTGATTCTTGGACCGTGACCTCGGCTATTCTGACTTAGCAGGCATGGGGTGGGACTAGAAATTCCTGTTATGAAATGCTGCTGTGATGATTCTGGTGCTCAGTTTGGGTGGCTGGACTGATAATGGATTCAGAGTAAGCTTGGGTTCTGATTCTGGTTCTATGCACGAGTAACAGTGTGGCCTTGATCATGTTCCTGAATTCCCCTGACTTTCAGCATTTTCTTCTGTATCATGGGAGGGTGTTGCTGTTGGTGAGAATAAGGGAGTTGACACAAAGCCCTTCAGTCTCTGTGTTGTTTATAAGTCACTAAAAAATTAAGTGAACTTAAATTGTATATTAAAGAGGGGGTCCATTCTGTAGATATTATTTTCAATGTTTAGGCAACACTAGTAATCTCTTGTCCAAGAACCCCCAAATGTGTTCAGAAGAACATGCCTGTGTCACTTCCTCCCTCCCTCCTTTTTATTTTCTCTTTATTTCCATCCCATTCCTGTACCTCCGGTCCCACTTGTCTTGACCTCCTCAACTGCACAGAGCTTAGGTTCCAGTTCACGGGGCTGTTGAGGGCTATTTTGATAGCAGGTATAAGCAAGCCCCTGGGAACCCTGAAGGGTGAGGGACCGGAGGAGAGTCCAGGCAAGGGGCTTGCTCTACATACTGCCCCAAGAGAGCCTGGGAAGATCTGGTTGAAAAAAGTAGTGCTGCTCGGGTCTCTGCCTAAGGGAGTGGCTACACATTAGACTCACCCCCGCCTGATCCCACCCACATCAATTACATCAGGATCCACCAAGTCCCATCATTTTAAGTGGGAACTTACAGTCTTGAGTCTTCTTCAGAAGATATTTTCTAGACCCTGTGATAGGAGAAGATTGACATTCCCTTCTGGGGATGGTCAGATGTCCCTTATTTGATCTAGCCATATAAGTGACTTAGAAACAACTCTACTCTTCAGATTTAGTGGGATTAAAAATGTAATCAACCAATATTAAAATATTCAATAATCAGTTGGAACCAATGACAGTCAGGTGCCGTGAACTGAGACAAGTGATTGATTTATTCCTCAGGAGCTGAGGAGAAAACCAAATGTTAAAGTGAGCAGTGATAGGCTGTTATGTAGTACAGTGCAACTCCTAAAATGGCAAATAATAAAATTTGTCTTAAATTTAGCTAAGTTTTCTGTCTTCGCAAAAGAGTCAATTTGGACAAAACTTGTGTTGCCCTTGAATTTCCCTCACCACTTCAGGGAAATCAAAAGAAGTCACATAATCGGTCAGAAAGAAATTGACGGAAGCATTTTCTTCTGTTTCATTTCTTCGTTTTCTCCTTTTTTTTTCCCCTTCAAGATTAGTATTAACATTAACATAACTGGGAATTCTTCTGTAGACATTTGCTTTTTGGCTAGCAATGTGGGGAGTAGGATGTGAAGGTGGATAAGAAGAGAGAAAGCAGCCATACATGAAATACAGAGCCCACCTGCAAGGCGGCAGTGTTTGAAGTCTTCTCAGATGGAGGCAGGCATGAGATATTTCATGTCTTCCCAAGTGGATAAAGAATGAATGATCTGTGAAAAATGCAGTCCTGAATGTAGAGAGTCATGATCCTAATTCTTCATTTCTTGGCCTCATCTGTTCCCTTTTAAATTTTGAAACTTGATTCATTTTTCATGCATGAATCCCTAAAGAAATGAGTTGTAACAGGCTTGTTTCATTAGGAACATTCTTTCTGAATGTGGAGTGCTGCTGCCACAGAGCATTTATTGTTTAATGAACAAATGGAGCAGACCAAACAATTGAAAACCAGTTAATAATTCAATTATGGCTTCTCCACTGCTAAAAATGTCTAATTTTTCATTCTCTAAAATGATTTCAATATTGCCAGAATCAGACTAAATTAGAACTCTACTCTGTGTCCCCTTCCCAAACCTAGCAAATTTCTTTAATATTCATAAGTCAGGGTCAGCTTCTAAATTACTGTAAACTTATGTAGAGGCTCAAAAACAGTTTTTTTATAGACTCAGAAAAACACTGATGAAAGACATAAGGCAGCCTTTGACATTCAGTCTGGGACCTTTTAAAGAAAACCTTCCATGGAGATGCTAGAAAACCCAGGTTCTTGCCATATTACTTGATAGAAGTCACAAAGGAATCTTTCAGAATTGTTTTCCCGCCAACTTGATGCAATTCACTCTTCTTTTGAGCCTAGAACTTCATTCGAACCTCTTAGATTTTGCCTTGTAATTGTGTATTTGTGTTGTACCCTTTGTTCGATTCTGGTCTGGGCATCCCCAGCATGTTAGTACATTGCTCACTATCGTGAATTTGTTTAAATGAATTAAGCTAGGAGGAGTTTCCAGGCTGCCTGCATTGCCTCTGATTTGCAATTAGAGCAAAGTGGTGTTCACTAATAGGAGAGGAGGGACACCTGGTGGCAGTTGGGTACTTGAAGCGAAGGAGGTCCATTTGAAAGAAAGAAGGCAAGTGAGAGGATAGAGTACGTGTGGGATATTGGAAGGAGAGCAAATGGTGGCAACTGACCTAGAACAACTGGGAGCTGCAACTGGAGGAAATGGCCATGAGCAGGCTAAGAGGGCCACGTAGACAGTGGTGAAAACTGTGGACTTTGGAATTGAAGGACCTGCCTTTGAATCTGGCTCTGCTGCTCACAAGTTGTGTGACTTTGGCTAAGTTATTTACCTTTCCTGGGCCTTGGTCAGCTCTTCGATAAAATGGGAATAATATCTCACAGACTTGCTGTGACAATTGAACAAAATGATATCTAGCACTTGGTAAGCACTGGATTTATGAGAGGGGCTAATGTTTTTATTTGCAGAAAGAAGGGGGAAAGCAGGGTCTGAGGCCCAGACAAGACCTTCTGCTGGCTCTAGCAAGGGGCTGATGTTTCTTTTGGATTTGAGGAATTTTTCTCAGAAGGGAGCTCTCTGATCCCACTTTTAGGAAGGTCTGCACAAGGTAACCTTATCTTCAGGCCTCCTCCGGGAAGAATCTTCCCGTGAAGCACTAGGAATTTATTAAGCTCCTGATGCTTTCATCATGTAGACGTGCATCCCTCATGGATCTTATCTCTAATGGGGAAGCAAGGTTACCACACAATGGCAAAATAAGAAAGAAGACATGGTTAAGCGCCCAAATGTATGACCCAGAAAATAAGAGCTGGAATGGTTCAGGGGAGGGCAGACATCTCCTTGAGCAGACAATGAGCTAACTGCTATCCCAGGAAAGCCCTCAGCTCCATGCAGACCGGGACAGTTGGTCACCCTACCTTTAGAGAGAATAACAGAGCCATCCGGAGAGTTTCTTTGGATGTCTCTACAGAACCGCCCACAACTTCACCCTAACTTTTAGCTTTTCCTCAAGACTCAGATCGAGGTAAACTGCTTGTTTTAAGAACTGACCTCTGTCCTTAGTTCAATTTCCTATTCCTAACCCGGGACCATGTTCTATCTAGTCAATTTGTCCCTTTCCAACTTGTAAAATATTTCTCAAATCCATCTCTTCCTTCCTATCCGTACCGTCTGTGCTCTACTTAAGCCCATAATGGCGTTTTGTCCAAATGATCACAACAGCCTTCCCACTGGTCTCGTAGACTCTGGGATTGTCTCTTTCAAGTCCTACTCCACAAGGCCATTAGAATAATCTTCTTAAAAATGTAAATCTATACCCTCCCTAGTCAAAAATCTTTAATAGTTCTCAAATCCTGCTTTGTAGGTTTTTTATAGCATGCTATTTCTACGATGTCTTTGTTCATAGTGTCCCTTCTGTTTGGGATATTCTTTCTAATCCCTTCATTTCAACATCCCTCCTGTATGTATCCAGTCTTCTCAAACAGACCCTCTAAAATGTTTTTGGTTTTGCTTCCTACCCCAATATTTTCAGGCACCAGATGGACTTTGGAGTCAGGTGAACTGGATTAGAATCTTAGTTCTGATTCTTAAAAGCTGTGTGGCCTGGGAAGGAAACTTAACCTCTCTCTCAGTTCCTTCCTGTCTGAAAATGAGGGTGATAACATTGACCCTATAGTGTTTGAAAGGAGATCACGTGTTTGTGAAACACTTAGCGTACTCCTGGTTTATAGACAGCCTTCCACTGGGCTGTAACCACCACGAGGGAAGAGACCATGTCTCCCTTTTTCATCCTTGAAACCTTAGTGCCTAGCAGTGTCTGGCAGACAGAAGGCATTTTGAATAAATGAATAAGGAAACAGTAGCTTTTAGGAATGTATTTATATACATAGGTATTTCCTACAGTTTCCTCCTTATTAAAATTTCTTGGGGATAAGAAACCTTTAATTTTCCTAGGCTTTCTCTTATTTGCAAATGCATCTCTTTACTCCTCAAAGGTGGATTGTGGATTCTTCATGAAGAGTGATTTAACCTGGAAAGATTAGAGATGAAAGTTGACCAGGGAAAGCTTTTCTTAACTTGTAGTGACCTTTATGGAGGAATCCATTGCTTAGTGAACTCTGATGATGCAGCTCGTCCAGTCAAGGTCCACTCTCCTTGACCTTGCAGCTGCTGTCCTGGAGAAGGATGATGAGGGGGAGCTCAGTCAGCAGGTGAAACAGAAAGGGGGTCTTGCAGGAAAAGGGGGTGAATAGATTGTCCTTTTTCTTGCTTTACTCTCTACTCAAATTTGTCTGGTTTTTGTCTGTGCGTTTTGTTTTGTTTTCAGACGTAGGAGAAAAGAGACATTTTGCTGGTAGTGGTGCAATTCTTTTTTTCTTCTTCTTCTTTTTTTTTGGCCTAGGCTGGAGTGCAGTGGTGCGATCTCGGCTCACTGGAACCTCTGTCTACTGGGTTCAAGCTATTCTTCTGCCTCAGCCTCCCCAGTAGCTGGGATTATAGGCACCTGCCACCACGCCTGGCTAATTTTTTGTATTTTTAGTAGAGACAGGGTTTCGCCACATTGGCCAGGCTGGTCTTGAACTCCTAACCTCAAGTGATCTGCCCGTCTCGGCCTCCCAAAGTGCTGGGATTACAGGCATGAACCACTGCGCCTGGCCTGTGGTGGAATTCTTTACAGTCTGAATTTAGTGCAGGATCGGCTATGTGATTTGTGGAGCCCAGTGCAAACTGAAAATGCAGTGCTGGCCCCATGTTTATAAATTCTTAATAATTTCAAGATGGCAGTAGCAGAGTACTAAACCAAGCACAGTGTCCTCGGCAACTGCACAGGTTGGCAACCTAAGAAACTGCTCTAGTTTACAGATTATAACAATACTGGCAGACAAGAAAGTCTGTGTGTTCCTGACATTTTCTGCAGTGTTCAGCTCAATTCCTGACTTACAAAGTTTAGAAAAAGAAACACCCAGCCAGTAAGTCCTTACTTCTTCATAAAGCTCTGCTGTGTTCCCTGTAATTTACACTGTCTTGGTCTTTTTGGTTTGTTTTGCCCAAGACCCTGAACGTCTTCACATTATGGTTTCTCCAGGTTTAATTCTTTTCTTGTTGTTTGTTTTTTTGAAACAGAGTCTCGACCTGTCACCCAGGCTGGAGTAAATGGTGCTATCATAGCTCACTGCAACCTTGACCACCTGGGCTCAAGTAATACTTCTGCCTCAATCTCCCAAGTAGCTGAGACTACAGGTGTGTGACACCATGCCCGGCTAATTTAAAAAAAATTTTTTTTTGTAGGAATGGGGTCTTGCTTTTGTTGCCCAGGCTGGTCTTGAACTCCTGGGCTCAAGTGATCCTCCTGCCTCAGCGTCCTAAAGTGCTGAGATTACAGGTGTGAGCCACTGCACCACTGGGCTGTGCCACCACTCCGGGTTTAGTTCTTTTGTCTGCCTGCTCTCGTCCTTTCTGTTAGAAATTTGAATGTGCACTACATTCTTTCATTCCTACATTCTTTCTTCTTTGCATTTGTTGTCCTTTAACCAGATTTTCCATCTTTAACTCATTTAAATTGTCTTTGTTAAAAAACTGTCCTTCTATGGTCATTTTAGTTTTCTTTGGATACTTTCCAATTTTCATTTTTTCCTCAGCAAATAGTGTTTAAAATGGAGTATGGTTATCTAGGAGCCATGGATGTGAAGGTAGAGCTTAGGCTGCATTGATCTTAGGAGACCCAGCTTATAAGTGGATGGTTCGCTAACCCCCCAGCAACTGTCATGCTCTAAATTAGACCTACTCTTTTCTCATGGTTGCCTTCTGACCCAGTATACTTGGCATTTCCTTTTTCAAGCTTTTCCTACGTCCATTTTGTATCAGTTTCCTAGGTGTAGTTTTTACTTCCAGTTATTTTAGCACTCATCTTTAGTTGAATCTTGATTGATTTTTGACTATTTCTTTATTTTCTTTGACTCCATATCAACTTATTCTTTGGTCTTAATTTTTGACCTAAGAAAGGAAAGTCCACCCATATTGGGTCAGATATTTAACCCAGGATTCTGCTTTTGGCAGTCAAGGATATTTTATGGGTGAATATGGTGGTTTTTCCATAGTTCCTCTGAGTGATTAGAAATTAAAAACACATTATGGATCTATAGCATATGATATTAAATTCTTCCTCATAGCTGTTTATTTATGTATTTTAATTTTTGACTTTCTGACTTCCCTCTCTTTCTCTTCTCTACTGCCTCAGTCCATAATTTCTAAAGCAAGTTTTGTGCCTTCAAGACTATTGCCTAGGATGGGATAATCAAACTAAACAAAGCATTGGAAAATCTGTATCTATGAAGAAACAGAATTGCTGTTTATTCCTTGTAAAAAAAAAAAAAATTGCAACCTCAAAATCTACTAAAAGAATGGGACTTGCTTCACAGACCTGTTGGAAAAGACATCTTTTCTCAGTTTGAATGACTGTCATAGACGGGGGGGATATGAATTTATCATGCTTAATGTGAACAGGACAATTAAAACTGTGCCTGATGTCGCCCACTTGTGTCTAGATCTTAATGTTCTCAACACTAAATGAACATAAAAATGGAAAAAGTCCTAATAACGATCTGCAGTTCAAGTATACTGTCTTTCTGGAAATGGTAACATTGCTGAAGTTTTTGGTACTGCAATTTACACATTTTTTTTCATTGATTAAAGATGTTTGAACAGCTCATTCTCTTAAAAGTAAGTTTTAAAAGTGATCTACGTATGTAGTTAATGGCTAATAGCTAATGTAGTCTAAATTCTAAAGTGGATTTAGAGTAAAGAGTGGAGAGTTTTTCCACTAGGTGGTAGGATTTTGCCATGGTCACGTCTCAAAATGTTGAGGGTAGGAAAAGTAACTTAAGAAGAGTAAAATTAAGATAGAAAGTGACTGTAATAACAGCACACATTGATCAAATAGATTTTTTTTCTTGGCACAAATGCAGAAATTTACTCCTAATGTATCTTGAAGTAGACCCAAAATAAGTTCAAGGATTTTTAATTTTCAGAAAAAAACTGGGCATTAAAAGAACACTTTTAGAAACTTAGTTTGTATTTTATATCCTTTTATACTTGTTGGATTTCTTTTTTATCATATACAAGCTTTGCAGATTCAAAAAATCAGTTTGAAACCTCTGTGAGACTCCAGTTCTCTCTGCTTATAGAATGTCTTCTAGCAAGTACATCATGTCTGCATTTCTCAGAATCTTTTTTTTTTTGAGATGGAGTCTCGTTCTGTCTCCAGGCTGGAGTGCAGTGGCGTGCTCTCGGCTCACTGCAACCTCTGCCTCCTGGGTTCAAGCAATTCTCCTGCCTCAGCCTCCCGAGTAGCTGGGACTACAGGCATGCACCACTGCACCCAGCTACTTTTTGTACTTTTAGTAGAGATGGAGTTTCCCCATGTTGGCCAGATGATCTCGATCTCTTGACCTCATGATCTGCCTACCTTGGCCTCTCAAAGTGATGGGATTACAGGTGTGAGGCACTGCGTGTGGCCATTTTTTTTTTTTTTTTTTTTTTAATTAACAGCTTTTTTTTTATGTTAGTACCTTTGTGGAAAAAAAATCTTGGAACTGAAGAGAGGAAAATCTCAAAAGGTATTCGTTATTGTCAAAACAATTTATTGAATTTCTAGTTGCTTCTAAGGACATTTTTATTCCAATGCTCAGCCTTCCTTCTTGATTTAAACATGATTGTGTTGCTAGTAACACTTATTTTACATATAATAAAACATGTTTCAATTCATTTGTCGTAGTTCTAACCAGGAAATAAGATTAGAAAATATTCCTTGTTCTTTAGGTTTTTACTTTGACTATGGAATTAAAGTGTTTACATTTCCATCTAGTTTCTCTGAATAAAACCTTGACTCCTATGCTAACCTCCTTTAATTTTTCCTTATCCAATAAATGAATCTTCCTGATCCTTTTATCATTCCCCTGTGTGACACCCTGGCCCTTTTCCCTATATCCTTTGAGCTCCACAAAGGCCTCTGTTGAAAAGAGGATTCAGCTGTAGCCTCAATAGATTTGGGTCAGGCTCTATGATTAATATTTAATTTCAGGCCTTAGATAAAGGTCGGCCAGACGTTGTTTCTCTCTCTCAGTCCCTTTGTGTCTAAACTCACAGTGTAATTTGCCATGTAGAGCCATAGCCCTGACCTTGTAACCTTTCTGCTATCTGGGTCTTTCTTCCAGTACACAGCTTGTCTTCCTTTCATGAAAATTTCACAAATTGAAACCTGATTTTGTAGTGGAACTGGGCTTAGGCTCTTGTTAACCCTCACACTGATCTGGGGTGCTTTCCTACACGAAGATGACACACCCATTCTACAGGGTGCGTGTTCTGGGCTGCTTTCTCCTGTTGTGGCAATGCTTTTGGCAATCCTTCTAATGCTCCTGTGGCACTCTCTTACTGATAATTTGCTAGACAACTATTATTTATTGCCTATTTTGTGCCAGGCCCTGCGCAGAGTGCTGGGGATATATAGGTACATAAGGTAAATGTGGTCTCTGCCTTTACAGGCTTCATATCTAGTGTGGGGTAGACATGAGCAAGGCGGCAATGATACTTCAATGTGGAAATTTAGGATGGGAAAAGTACAGGATGCTCTGGGAATCCAGAGGCAGGGAGTCTAATCCAGGCCTGGGTGGTAAGAGAAAGCATATCAGTTACTAGTGCTAGGCAACATATTTCCCCAGAGCTTAGTGGCATAATTCCACCAATTGATTACACTTACAGCATTTGTGGGTCAGGAATTTGGGATGGGGATAGTGGGGCAGTTCTTCTGTTCTATACCACCTGGGACCTCATCCAGGAAGACTTGCATGGCTGGGGGCTAGCATCATGGGAGGTGTCTTCATTTGCATATCCGGCTCCTGGGCAGGTTATCTGGGCAAGTTAACCCACACATTATCTCTTCATGAGACCTGGATTTCCTCACAGCATGACAGCCTTGGAATGGTTGGATTCCTTACATGGGAAGCTCAGAGCTCCAAAGAGCATGTGGAATGAGAGATATTGATATGGCCATCTTTGGAAAACCTAATATGTACAGAATATTTCCCAGAAGATTCGAACAGTCATCAGACCTAATGAATGTGCAGAAATTAGCTGGGCAAAGAGGAGGGAACAGTGTTTCAGGTAGAAGGAATAGAATAAGAACGTGGAGTTAAGAAATAAAGTGTAGTGAATTTGAGGAACTGGATGAAGTTCAGAATAATTGGGGCATCAAGTAGGAAGAGGAAGTGGTGCCTGATCAGGCTGGACAGGCAGGTGTTGATGGTGTGTGGGAGTCGGGTCCCACAGGACAGTGGGAAATTATTAAAAGTCTTTAAGTGAGAATAACAAAGTAATACTTGTGCTTTTAAAAAATCACTCTGGCTGCACCGTGGAGAATTAGAAGGGCTAAGAGGTGAGTCATTAAGATCAGCTAGCAGAAATGTATAAGCCAGTTGTCAGACGGTGATGACCTCTTGGAGCAGGAGGACTGGGAATGGAGAAGATATTTAGAGGCTCAACTGGGCTTGGTGATAATTAGATAAGTGGGTGAGGGAGAAGGAGGAGTCACACATGATTCTCAGTTTTCTGGCTTGGCCCTCTGGGTAGATAAGAGTGCTGTTCATGGAGATGGGGGAATACTGAAAAGCAGGTTTTGTGGGTGAGGAAGTTGATAAATTCCAATCTGAGGCTGACCAAATTCTGAGAGGAACAGCAGATGTCCAGTGGGCAGTTGAATATATGGGTCTAAAGTTTCCAATCTGTGTTTTGAATCCCTGCTTGATGTGATAGCTCATATATGAAACTGGTATTATGAGAAAGTATAAAGTCGACCAGCCAGCATGGACCTAGCCAAGTTCTGTCTTTATTAAATTTCACCGTGGTAAATTTTCTTTTCCTGATTTTCTAATATCACAGTGTTAATTTGCATACTTCTATTGAGTTATAGGATCAAATAGCAAATTTGAATTACATATTTCACTTGCCACGTGGTCTTGGCTGGACACATGGCTAATTGATTAACTTAAAAAGAAATTAGCCAGGCATGGTGGCTCACGCTTGCAATCCCAGCACTTTGGGAGGTTGAGGCAGGAGGATTGCTTGAGGCCGGGAGTTTGAGAGCAGCCTGGGCAACATGAGGGGATGTCGGTGGGGCTGCAGGGATGTGGAGATGCAGGGACTATTTGGCAGTATTCAGTCTGATGGGGCCTGGCCTCTCAAAATGGTACCATGCTGCAGCTGTTTAGCACTCAGGCATGCGGAATTCAGTGTGGGCTCCCTTTCTGGAGCACTGCTACCATATGGCCTCTAGAGAGCGTCCTATGCTAGTCTCAGGGACCCAAGAATTGAGGGGCTCTCCTGTAGTTAAGATTGCATATATGCCGGGCGCGGTGGCTGAAGCCTGTAATTCCAGCACTTTGGGAGGCCGAGACGGGCGGATCACGAGGTCAGGAAATCGAAACATCCTGGCTAACACGGTGAAACCCCGTCTCTACTAAAAAATACGAAAAACTAGCCGGGCGAGGTGGCGGGCGCCTGTAGTCCCAGCTACTCGGGAGGCTGAGTCAGGAGAATGGCGTAAACCTGGGAGGCGGAGCTTGCAATGAGCCGAGATCGCGCCACTGCACCCTAGGCTGGGTGACAGAGTTGGACTCCGTCTCGGGAAAAAAAAAGAAAAAAAAGGATTGCTGGAGTTCGTGGTGGGAATGTGGACTGCTGGGGATGTCTCACTTACCCTTTCTCTGCACTGGGAAGCCTTTCTGGGCTCCCAACTGGCCACCTCACTTCCCTCTGCTTTTATGCCTCTGGTATTTCCTGTCACTTCTCTGTTGAATTTCAGTGTTCTTTTAGATGTTCTATTTGCAGTGTGATTATCTACTTGCTATTTTGGTTGTTCTTTGTGGAGGAAGCGAGTGCTGGATGCTTTTCATTAGCCATTTTAAAGCCCTTGGGTAAGGTTAATTCTCCCCTACACAGTGGGTTTAGGGGCAGGGCTAATGAAGGAAAAAGTCAAAAGTAACTTGGTGGTTTAAAGTCTGGGTGACTGAGAGAACAGAGGTGCTGTTGTCAGAAACGAAGCCAAGAGGTAGATCTGAGTTGGAAGATAGGAGGACAAGAAGATGGAAGGATGATCATAGATCTAGTTTTTGAGTTTGAGATGATGATCTACTATCCCGAATGTTTGCTGCTCTCAGAATGGCAGTGGTGGTGGAGGAGGTAAACCTGCACAGGTGGCATGGGAGGTAGTGAGGCCGGTGGCAGAGGCAGGAGGGGCAGCCGGGGTTAAACAAGTTCCTGAAAAGAGAGAGTGGATGGAGTTTGCAGGGCACCAGGAACCACCACTCACCCTGCCTGGCAAGTCTTGGATTAGGAAAACAACCTCTGAACAGCCCACCTCCCACTACCAGGCACTTTTGGGAAACCTACCTTTCATAGGTGACAAGGGTGTCACCCGGTGGGGGTCATTTCTTCGTGCTATAAGAAAGTCTTATTTACCATGCCGATGTTAATAATTTTCTAAGCAATAAAATCAATATCATCATTGAGGTTGACGTCACTCAGGGTATTTTTGCCCCTATTTCAATTTATAATTTCTTCTGTCTCAGTGGTATCTGCCAGACAATTCAGTCTTTATCTGTATCCACAGAATACAGATCTCAGACTGGCTTCTCTCAGTAACTTCCAAATGTTCATTTTCCTAGCAGACCCATAACATTTTCTGTTTGTAATAGCCCTTACTTTAGTCTAAATTTACCTTTAATGTATTTTTGTAAAGATGCTTTGGGTATTAACAGAGCTAAGATGCCTCTCCAGGGTATGCTTCTGTATCCTGTGTTTCTCTCCACCAAGCACAGTTTCCCAAGACCCTGAGCCCTCTTGTCTATCTAGTCAGTGAACTGCCATTGCTTTTGCCCATAGTCTTCCTGATGATGGCAGCAAAACTGTAAATTAAAAACCAAAGCCAGGGATACAAATGGAACTCTGCAAAGCTCCAAGCAGAGGTTCCAGAAGCCAGAAAAACAAACATGCATGAGCTCTCAGGGAGGTAGTATGATGGGCTGAGGCATGAGATAAGGGGCCTCTGTTCCCCTCTTCTTGGTGGGGCCTGGAGGAAACAATGCACCCAGTATTTCATTCTCCTGAAAGATGGCAAATTACTCCCATTGTTGAATGTCTACCTTCCTTGCAGGCATGGGCTTGCCAAGTGTCTCCTGGAGTGGGGAAAGGAGACGAGCCCCCTAAAAGTCCTGTTTCTTGAAACTTCCCATACCCTTGTAAGAGTCTAATATGGAGGGAGAAACATATTGAGAAGGGGTATTGGGAAATCAAGCATAGCCCTCTGATGGGTGATGAGGAACTGTGCTGTTAATCTTGGCTGGCAGCTTGGTCAAATTCCCTCCCCAGGACTGGCTGTTTTTTTCCCCATGTTACACTAGTTAGTCTCTCTCTTGCATGCTCTCTTTAGGCAATTGGCCACTGTTAACATCCACGCTCTGTGCTCTGCCAAGCACCACTGGCTTTCCTCAAGTCTTTTCTGAGAAGTACCTGAATGATAACTGAATTGGTAATGGTGTGTCTGTGACACAAGGCCTGGACTAGAACAGAGATGTGGCTATATCTGGCCCATGGGGGTCAGTGACAACTCCCCTTCCTGCTTTTATTTGCCTTTACTTGTATAACAAGGTGCCCTGATAGGGTACTTTCCCTGAGCCTTTTGCTTGCTTTTGAGAGAAACTGACAGCTGTATACTTAGTAAGTAGAGTCACATGGGACTAGATCTTTAATTGAAGAGTTAGAGGAGTCGAGTTGTTTCTTTTAATGTATTACTGTAAGGCATCAGAGTGCCTGCTCTGGGCAAAGAGGTAAAGGGACTTTATGTCTGACTTGGAGGAGCCAAAGTGCAATTTTATTACATGCATAGATTGTATATAGGTAAAGTCAGAGTTTTTAGGGTATCCATCACCCAACATACGTATGTTACCTAATGTACTCACTAAGTAATTTCTCATCATCTACCCCTGCCCAGCCCCCTACCCTTCTGAGTCTCCAGTGTTTACCATTCCACACTCTATGTCCATGTGTACACATTATTTAGCTCCCACTTATGAGTGAGAACATGTGATATCTTTCTGCATCTGACTTTTTTTCCTTAAGACAATGGTCTCTGGTTCCATCCATGTTGCTGCAAGAGACATGATTTCATTCTGTTTTAAAAAATGGCTGAATCATTTTCCATTGTGTATGTGTACCACATTTTCTTTATCCAGTCATCCATTGATGGACACTTAGGTTAATTCCATATTTTTGCCATGGTGACTGGTGGCATTGGTGTTTAAAATCTGGGGAGAAGATGGATCAGTTTGCACAAGAAGCCATGGAATGAGACTCCCATCTCTTCTTCCTAACATTTAGAGTTTTGTGTTGCTTTTGAGTCAGCGTAAGTGGCCCTAATCCAGGCCCAAGGCCTGTCACACCTTGGGGCTGGTGAGGCTCTACAACTGCACATAACACAGAGATGCCACTCTTGTCCTGTGTCCTTTGCATAAACAGCCTCTGAACTGCTGAGGCCCGTTGGGGAGTGAAGTCAGCGGAACAGTGGAGAGGCCATGCAGGAGCCATGGGGAAGGTGGAGCCGTGGAGGCAGGTGTGTAGGGATGGCTGCTCTGCTCCTACCAATCTGTGAGAACCTGTGGGGTAGCTTTTGAGGACTCCTCTTGAGGGTTTGTAGAGCATCTTTGTGGGGCTGAAATTCCTGCCTGGTTGGGAGGATGCTGTGGAGTCAGCAAACACTGAGCTTAAATATTACCAGGACATCACTGTAGACAAAAGCCGGGGCAGCCTGGGGTCATTCAGCAAAATTCTGAGGGTACCCCTGCTCTCATCTGCATGGCTGAAGGGCTGAACCATCTTCTCGGCTTGTTTTCTCAACATTTTGGGTTGCTCCATTGCTTTCAGAATCCATGTACTCAGCCAGGTTCTTGGTTTCATGATGCTTTAGTCAGCTTGGGTTAACATGACAAAATACCATCGACTGAGTGGCTTAAACAACAGAAACTTATTTTCTCACAGTTATGGAGGCCAAAAGTCCAAGATCAAGATGCCAGTGAGGTGAGTTTCTGGTGGGGACCCCTTTCCTGGTCTGTAGATGGGTACCCTCTCACTGTGTCCTCACATGGTGGGGAAACAAAAAGAGAGGGGAGGAGGGGCAGGGGAGACAGGGGAGAGAACTTTCTGGTATCTCCTCTTATTAGGGCACTAATCCCATCATGAGGACCCCACAGTCAAGATTTCATCTAACCTAATTACCTCCCAAAGGCCTCATCTTTAAATACCATCATATTGGGGGTTTGGGCTTCAATATGTGAATTTTGCAGGGACATAATTCAGTACATAGCGTGTGGAATGCTCACCAGCCTCCCACTCATAGCTCAGTCTTCCTATAAAGGGAAAACTGTACTTATCCTTCTATGGGCAGTGCCATCTTCCCAGGAGGAGGAGAACCCACTGTTTCTCTGAACTTTTGCTCTCTGAACAGTCATTTTTCATCTTCCTTGACTTTGCTCTGATCTCTTCCTTATGGAACATACCTGTGGAGTCTTGTGTCCTGTCTTTTGGGATGTCTCTAGCCAGGGACTACGTCAAGATAAGGAATAAAAGCTTAGTTTTGCCCCTGCAGCTCTCCTCCTCACATGTCAGGGATGGGAAGAGAGTTTTCAGGTCTCATCCCCTGTTGTGGTGGGATCTGGGGAGGAAGAAATTCTAAAGAGGCAGCCATAGGCTGCAGGGAATGGAGGCTGCCCACTCACAGCCCGGGTAGCACTGCTAACCACCTACTCCAATGGGTCAGGACTTTTTTGCTGAAAGCTGTGGTGATTATCAAAATATTAAACAACCAATAACACAGTCAAAATGGCTGCTGACCATAAACTGTAGATAATGAGACGGGAAAGATCGTGTGACCCCCTTCGCAGGTGGGAACTGGAGTGGCTTGTTTCACTCAGCCTGCTGCTGGCCACTCCACGCGGGAGCGTGTGAAAGTGAGTGTGAGAACTGGAGCAAATGAACACTGAAACTGGTTGGTCGCTCCTCTCTGGCGCGATCAGGCTCTGTGCGGGCCCTGCAGCAACATCCAAGTGTGTCACAACCAGTGCTCTTTCAGCTCTGCCGTCTAGGGATGGCCAAGTGCCAAGCAGCTCAGTGGAAGTTCAGGGTGGTAGCCCCCGCCCTCTCAGCACCCAGGTTCTCGTCTGGTGTCCAGGAAGAATCAGGTCACGTGAACTGTTTAAAAGACGATGAATGCAGGAGCCTTTATTGAGTGGTGGGTGGCTGTCAGCAGAAAGCGGGGCTAGAAAGGGAATGGGAAGGTGATTGTTCTCTGAAACCTGGCAGTCTTCGGACGGGGCCCCTTTCCAGAACCACGCTGTCTGAGGTTAGCTGCATCTGTCTTAGTCTCTGACACTCACTTGCTTCTCTGCTCACTGCTTAGACACTTGTATTCTCGACACTCAGCGGCTTGTATTGCTCTGCCAGCTGAAGTCTTTTATGGACACAGGCTAGGGGTGGGGCAGGTCAAAAAGGCAACATTTTGATGAAAAAAACAGGGTCAGCTGTTTTCACTTACGGTGTGGTTCAAGGCTTAAGGGTGAGATTTAGCCGAGAGCCCAGCCCTTCTGTATCATTACCACCCTATGGATGTAAATAAGCTAAATATCAGCTCTGGTTGTAAGTACCAGGACTCCGATTCCAATCAGGCTAAATAAGACTCCTGCAACTCTGGAACTGAGGGTGCGTGGGGGGTGGCTATGGTTTAAGCTTGGCTGGATCCTGAGGCTCCAATGCTGCTGCTATAGCTTTGTGTGGGCGTCAGTCTCTCTCCTCTGCCCTCCCTCTTTGGCTTGTCCTCTTCCTGCAGGCAAGGTCTCCTAATGCAATGAGGAAGATAGTTAATGAAAATCCCATGGAAACATCCTTCCAGTTTAGCAACCAGCCCCAGTGGGAAAGGCACTTCTCTCACTCTCTGCCTACATAGAGAAGGGCTCCACTGGGTCATCATAGCTCATGCCTATTCCTAGGGCAGTCACTGTGGTCAGGGCAATGAGGTATGATGATTGACCCAATCTGGGTCAGTTGTTTCTGTGTGCATGTTTGTGCTTAATTGCATCATGAGACTCATATGGAACAGGGAAGAAACAGTTCCTCAAAAGAAACTAGGAGGTGCTGGCAGGCAAACATGAGAACCATCTACTATCTACTTGTTGATAACAAGATGTTGGTAAAGAGTAGAAGAGCTCCTCTCACCACAAACTTGTACACTTCTGTACTGGATTCAACTCCTATCTTGGCTGCTGCTTCTAAAATTGGTGGGAGGAAAATCCCAAAAGGTTGACTCATGGTGATTAGAGTAGTGAGGGAGGAAGGGACTGCCTGTGTGGCGTGGTTTTCTTTCTGTGGGTTTACAGATGAATTATTGGGTGCTCTACTTCTGCCTTTCCCTGGGGGTGTCTAGTAGACACCAGTGCAGGGCAGGGAAGGTGAGGGGGCTCAGGCCACCTCCCCAGCAGCTCGCTCTCCTGAACTGGCATCCATGCACACCTCCCTGCCATGCACATGCAGCGTTTCTGTGCAGGACGTGGAGTCACAGTTCCTTGTGGTGTAATGAGAGGTTGCATTAATATGACTTATTCTGTTTTTTAAAGGTTTATTTTTAACAGTTGTGAGTGGGTTAGGGTTAGAAGGTAGTTGATGTTTAGGTATGAGTGGGAACCTGCCTCCCATTTTCATTCACTATAATTGGATGTGGATGGGTTTTTTGAGCAGACAGTAGGATGAGAGAGGGGGCTTAAAGAAAGGAGAGGGCCCACAATGGGAGATTGCTCCAGGCAGAGCAGCTGGAGAGCAAAGAAGATTTATAGCTGGAGGTGGGCACAGCAAACAGAAAGGGAAAAGAGGAAAAGGATGTGGGTGGAGATGGATGGAGATACAGGGAGTGAGGAAGGTGCAGAGTGAGGGGCTAGTGGAGGATTTGAAAGCCAGGAGTGATTTAGTGAAGCAGTGATATGGAAAGAAGAATTTGAGAGTTGCGGTGTTTGTGAATCAGCCATGCAGATAAATATTTTAGCCATTGTGATAGAAAATATGTATCACAATTCATGGGATGTACAAACAAAACCCAGGAGGGTAAAGATTACAGATGGATGTCCACCGTCACCACTATTTTGCTAATTTGATTCTGTAGCCCCTTAAACAGTAGCTAACTCACTTTTATTGAATGCCCTTTATATGCCAAGGATAGAGCTAACCACATTACCAGCATTGTCTCATTTCATGCTCATAACAATCCTATGAACAGGTGCTATTTAAGCAACCCTATTTTATAGATGGAGAAATAGGCTTGATGGCCCAGTGTTTTAGTTTCATAGGGCTGCTGTATCAAAGTACCACAAACTGGATGGCTTGGAACAACAGAAACTTATTGTTTCTCAGTTGCGGAGGTTGGAAGTCTGAAATCAAGGTGTCAGCAGTGCCATGCTCCCTGTGAAGGTGCTAGAGAAGGATCTATTCCAGGGCTCTCTCCTGGCTTTCGGTAGTTTCTTGGCTTGTAGCAGTAACTCCAACCTTCACATGGCATTCTCCCAGTGTATGTCTGCCTCTTCACATGGCATTCTTTCTATAAATGGATAAATTTTGGATGAGGGGCATATCCAACCCCAGGATGACTTCATTAACTAATTTTAACTGCAACGACCCTATTTCCAAATAAATTCACATTCTGAGGCACTGGGGATTAGGACTTCAACACATGAATTTGGGAGGAGGGATATAATTCAACCTGTAACACCCTGGAACCCATGGACACCTGGGGTCCTGTGTTGGCAGTGCTCCTAGCCTGTTCCCACCTCCTCTGGGGCCTCTGGCAAGGACAGGCATCCCCCTGCTCTGCAGCTGGCTCTGGGGCTCAGCTGTGGTGCACACACTGCAGTGACAGCCTTGGCCTGATGGGCTGGAGTCATTGCCAGGGGGCAGGTGCTGTGGCCCGGCCGCCATGGCAGCTGTGTCTTTGTCATCACTGCCATGTCTTGCTGACCCTCTGGAGAACCTCCTGCCACTCTTTGTCATTTTTTGTTTGTCCTCTGTGAAATAGACTCACAGCCTCCATCTATGTGCTTTTCCATCTACGATGCCTGTGTAATTGTTTCATAAATGCTTTTGGAAAATGATTTATTTCCATTGCAAATGCACCATGATTCACTTTTGCCTTTCTATCTATGGATTTAAAATGGACCTGCACTCCCCCTGCCAAAACCCCAGGAAGGCAAATGTAAACAGTGTACCTGCCAGGGGTCCCACTATATTTGAGAATAAAATTATCACCATCCTTTCTCTACCTTAGACTGTCTTCAAAAGCTGAGGCCTGTCCCACTACTTCCTGGGCTGGTTTCTGCACAGTAGCATATTTGAGAGGGAACTGTGATTTGAATGATTCTGTCAGTTCCCCAGCAAAGCAAGCCTCATGCTTGTCACTCATTCTTATTTGGAAGTCTATAGAGGACACACACAGTCACATTCCCCTTTACTGTATAATGTTCCAATCAGCAGCCAGCATAATAAAATCCAATTAATATGTTAGGCTGTTGTGATTCTAAAAATATTTCGCATCCGCCTGAGGGGCTAAGGAAATTGGAGGAATCAAGGTATTACTGCACACCTGTAATTTGCAGAAAAGTTCTTCAATCATTTTTGGAGGCGGTAGATCTGTTCTTGAGAAAACAAAAATAGATCAGCTCTCCAAAATGAGGCTGCCTGTGAGATCGTTCCAGTGATCCTTTATTCAGATGCCAGGCCCTGCGTGCAAGTCTAATGATCCCTTGGTTCAGATATATATGAATTATTAAGGTCAGTTAATTAACACATTTTTCTTCTGCTGAAGTAATTAGATGAATAGAGCTCTTGCCCTCTTTTTGGCTTTCCTGGCAGTTGCTCAGGGCTGAATAGAGGCAGTAAACATATTGCCAAACAAATGCTAACCAGAGAAGTAATTTTTCGGTTTCCGTTTGATTTCTGAAGTGTTATCTTGCAACTGAAATAAGCTGCTACTTGGGGATGGTAAGGGAAGGCAGTGGGGAAAAAGAGAAAGGTGAAGAATGAGCAACAAGCCCTCATACAAATCTACCTGAGAGCATCTTATTGATCCCCAATATTCATTTGTCATTCCACCTAATTTTTTAAATACTTCCTTCACAACATCTCTATGTCATTTGTACAAAAGTTATCCAAAGTGAATATTTATTACAGCTGTTTGCATGAATATTCCCAAGCCATTTCCTTTCTGTCCCTAGTGTGGCCACAACATTTTAAGTGGCCAGAAATTAGGATCTGGTATGTTTAAAGTGGTTTGTTTGTAATATGTGACTCTTGATTTTTCTAGGTCAGTGGTTCCCCACACTGCCTTTGTACCAGAGTCATCTGGGGGCACATAAGAAAAACACATTCCCAGCCTTTACCTAAGATTGATGGTCTCAGCATCTCTGGGGACTGGCCTGGAAATATGAGTTTAAAACATTTCCCAGGGTAAATCTGATGGTCAGTCAGGGTGTGGGAGGTACTGTTCTTGGTAATGAAGATGGAAATGTCAACACTCAGGAGCTCTCCTTCTCTTTGCAGACAGGTGAACTGTGATCATTCTACACCCTAGGCCTAATGGCCAGTCCAGGGAAGCCTCCTGAGTTGGTCCAGTCAAACACATGAAATGGAACTGATGGCTTAGTCTGTGGGTGTGATATGCATTACTCAGGATTGCTTGATGTTTTTGTCTCCAGGGTCTCTGCTGGAGCAAGCAGCATTTCATGAAAATTGCCTGCTTAGGAGGCAGTGTCCCATAGAAGAGAAAGATAAAGACATGGGTAACAACTTTCAGACTCCAAAAGCTCCAGTTTTTTCACCTGTGAAACAGGTTTAATCATAACAACCCATGCAGCTGTGAGGCAGGAACAAGGTGATGTGTGTGTGAGTCCTAAGTAAGTTTTAAAGCACTGTATTCATGGAAGGATGATGAGGATGACAGTGATACTGATTTCAGCGAAGCTCTGATAGAGATAAAGGAGTATAGTGGAGGGTTGGAGAAGAAGGGATAGAAATTTTGCTGTCCTTAAGGGTGGGGCAGGTGGCCTAGCAGCATCATGCCTGAAACACAGTCAATAAACGTTTCCTTGCTGACCATTGCCTGGCTGAAGTTCTGTGTGATTCCCTTGCTATGTCTTTCCCATATTTAGTAAAATGTAATGATCACTTTTCCTAGTTTTAACAACATTTTGCTTTCAAAAATATCATGGATGCAAGGAAGTTCCCTCACAGCTCCACACCTCCCAGGAATGGTCCTGCGGACAGGCCAGTGCATCAAGGCATGTGGGGTGGGCTGGTCTATAGCACTCACCTTAGGAACTTGGGGACTTCATGAGGGGCCCGACTGCATGAAAACTTGCTAGAATTTTCAAGAAAAATGAGGGAGAAAGCATTATGATTGGTGGTAGGGCTCACAGGCAGTAAAGATTAGAACCCACAGTGAAAAGAGGGGATGAAAACGGCTCCAGTTTGAACTTTTTGAAATGGCAGAGTTGAGGCACGTGGGCTCTGTAGCTGGGATCCTGGGTCACATTCGTTGACAGTTGGGAGGGATAGCAGAACCTAAGTGCTTTACATGCATTATCTCACCTAATTCTTACAACAGCTCTAAAGCAATATAGTATAGAAAGAGGGGCACAATCCCTGATTCACATTTGGAAACCCAAAAATCTTTGAAAGCCTCAAGCTTTTCATAATTCATTTGAATGTGAAATGAGCCTGACCTGAAATCTTTTGACAGAAAAACTTAACTAGAACTTATGTGAGACTTTTTCTAGTTTTGATTTATCCCACTTGTGAATATGTATGTTTTGCTGCAGAAATGTTAATGAATTTGATTACAGAGGAATGCATCAGAGCTCGCTGGGTGTGTTACATAATACATGGTATATACAACATGTTACTGTTCTATCATCCAGAAATCTGAATTCTGAAAACACGTGTGACCTTCTCCCAGAGTTTTGGAATAGGAATTTTCATTCTGTTTCTCCACTTTCACAGAAAAAAATGAAGCTTAAATCAGTGAAGTATTAGGTTGGTGCAAAATTGCATTTTTTTGCCATTACTTTCAATGGCAAAAGTCACAGTTAATTTGCACCAACCTAATAATTTGCCTAGGGTCACAAAGCTGCTAAGTCAGGAACCATGGTTGTGCCCCAAGCCTATTGTGAGATATTCTGCTAAGAATTGCTGTTTCTTCCTTGGTTTTGAATCCCTTTCCCAAAAGCTTGCCTTTTTGTCCTGGTTTGTATGGCAGGCTCCAGGAGGAGGGATGTGTGTGTGTGCATTGTGGGAAGTGGAGTCAGGTCTTTCTGCTTAGCTACCCATACTCAGGCTGCCTTGTTCTGTAAATACCTTGTTTTTCCTAAAACACAAGTCTGATCATCCCACTCACCTACTTAAAAGCTTTTAGTGTACTCTACATAATAGCAAAGACAAGGAATTAACCTAAATGCCCATCAATGGTAGACTGGACACAGAAAAGGTGGTACATATACACCAAGGAATACTATGAAACTATACGAAAGAGCAAGATCATGTCCTTTGCAGCAACATGGATAGAGCTGGAGACCACTATCCTTAGCAAGCTAACACAGGAACAGAAAACCAAATACCACACGTTCTTACTTATAAGTGGGAACTAAACATTGAGTACACATGGACATAAGGGAACAACAGATACCAGTTTGAGGGTGGAGGATGGGAAGAGGGTGAGGATCGAAAAACTGCTTGTTGGGTACTATGCTTATTACCTGGGTGACAAAATAATCTGCACACCAAAACCCTGTGGCACAGAATTTATACAACAGACTCGCACATGTATTTCTGAACTTAAAAGTTAAACAGACAAACAAACAAAAAAACCTTTTAGCACTGCTAGAAGGTCAAGTCCAAGCTCCTTAGAATGGAATATAAAGATGCCCTGCATGGGCTCCCGGCTGGCTGTAGTAGCATGGGTGGTTAAAAGTATGGACTCTAGAGCTGTATCATGGGGTAAAACCTTCCTTCTTGCTGCCCCCTAGGTGTGTGTAACCTGGGCAAGTCTCCTTTCTGCCTTAGTGTTTTATTTTTTATTTTATGTTTTCTGAGATGGAGTCTTGCTCTGTTGCCCAGACTGGAGTGCAGTGGCACAATCTTGGCTCATTGCAACCTCTGCCTCCTGGGTTCAAGAGATTCTCTTGCCTCAGCTCCCAGAGTAGCTGGGACTACAGGTACCCGCCACCACACCTGGCTGATTTTTGTATTTTTAGTAGAGATGGGGTTTCACCATGTTGGCCAAGCTGGTCTCAAACTCCTGGCCTCAGGTGATCCACCTGCCTCAGTTTCCCAAACTGCTGAGATTACAGGTATGAGCCACCACACCCAGCCTGCCTTAGTATTTTATAATGTAAGGCTGATAGAGTCATCCACTTCCTAGTGTTGTAATGAGGCATGAATGAGTTAATACAATGTAAAATGGTTAGAACAATGTAAGCAGTAGGCACTCAAATGACACTATTGTTTTCATGGTTTCTCTGGCCTTGTTTGCTGCCTGGACTCCTACCTGTCCCCATCTGACCACAGGCTTTGACCATTGCTTCCAGAACAAGGAAGACTGAAGCAGCCTGCTCCCCCTGTTGCGTGCTTTTTCCTTTCCTTTGTCCTATTGTCTGCCTGTCAAACACCTGTTTATCTTGGACAACTCAGTTCAAGAGCCATCTTCTCCTTAAAGACTTCCCCTGTTTGCTTTCCTCCTTCCTGTCCTTTGGGTCTCCACGATGCCACATTTGTATTTCTGTCACGACCACCAACAGTATTTTAAAGTCCTTATTGTTGTCCTGATCTGTTTCTTTGCCTGAATTTTAAGCCCCTTGAGAACAATTCCCCTATATGTTTGTATCTCCAGTCCCTGGCAGAGAGTCTAACACAAGCCATATAATCAATGTGTGTGGGTAAATGCTATAAAGAGAACTCGTTCCAACTTGGGTAGGAATTTCTGCTATGGATGCTATTTACAAGCAACAGAACCCACTCTTGCTAATTTGAGCTGAAAAGGAACATATTAAAAGATAGCTCACAGAATTTCCAAGAAGCCACAGAATGGGGCTTTGGATGTTTTATAGCCAGGAATAAGATGCAAGTCACATCAGTGGGTTGTTCTGGTGGCGATCCTCCTGCCATGCTGAGCCAGGACAGGGATTTGCCTTGCTGACATTGAGCATGGGACACTACCTCCAGACTGTTGCTGCTGCTCCCGCTGAAAGCAGAATGTCTGTGGCCACCCTCTGCCATCCTCACCGGCATGCTATCACATAGTGCCTGGGTGGTGCCTTTTAATTGTATTGCTTTCTCCCAAATTGAAATCTCCCATGGATGCACCTGACTGGTGGAGCCTAGGTCAAAGGCTTCTACATAGACTGCAAGGGAGACTAGCAAGGGGAAGGCATCTAGTTTAAGAAAGCATGGATTCATAAAGTGGGAGTGCCCAAGTGCAGAAAAGGGGGTTTCAAAGATGCTGAATGGCCAGAATATGTGGTGAGAATGACCATGACAGTGAGAATTGACACCAGCAGCAGCAGTGGTGGTAAAGGGGTGATGGCTGGACCAGGCTGTTATGTGGTGAGAGGAGCGGATTTCAAGGGCAACAGGAGGGGATCTTCAATGGGGTTGGAGCATGAGATACCTAAGACTCTGTAGAAAAATAAGGGAGACGTTTGAGCTTAAAGTTCCAGACTACTGATTTTCTTTCTTTTCTTTTCCTGTTTTTTTTTTTTTTTAAGATGGAGTCTCGCTCTGTTGCCCAGACTGGAGTGCAGTGGCACAATCTTGGTTCACTGCAACCTCTGTCTCCTGGATTGAGGCGATTCTCCTGCCTCAGCCTCCCAAGTAGCTGGGATTGCAGGCACCCACCACCACGCCCAGCTAATTTTTGTATTTTGAGTAGAGATGGGGTTTTACCATGTTGGCAGGCTGGTCTCAAACTCCTGACCTCAGGTGATCTGCCCACCTCAGCCTCCTAAAGCGCTGGGATTACAGCCGTGGGTCACCACACCCGACCGACCACTGATTTTCTTAGCTGAGTTTTTCATTGCCCCTCCCTAATCTTCTCCATCAAGACTGATGTCCTCTGGAAAAACGAGGATCACACTCACGTATCACAATTGCTTTCTTCTAAAAAATGCTGGCTATGAGGGATTCATTGGCAACAAAAGCGAGGAACTCTTCATAATCTAAATCAGTGCTGTTCAATGAATCTTCTAGATATCCACTGCTGATGTGGTAACTGTGAGCTACATGTGGCTATCAAGCACTTGAAATGTGGATAGTGTGATTGAGAAACTGTTAACATTTTGTTTAGGCAATTTAAATGTAAATAGCCACATATAGTCAGGGGCTAACTTATTAGATAGTACAGGTGTAGATAATTTGATCTGTTTAGGAAGGCAAAAGAGATCACTCTATTTGTAAAATTTAAAAACATATTTGAAGCTGGTCATGGTGGCTCACATCTGTAATCCCAGCACTTTGGGAGGCTGAGACTAGCGGATCACTAGAGGTCAGGAGTTCGAGACCAGCCTGGGCAACATGGTGAAATCCCGTCTCTACTAAAAAATACAAAAATTAACTGGGTATGGTGATTTGCACCTGTAATTCCAACTACTGGAGAGGCTGAGGCATGAGAATCACTTGAACCCAGGAGGCAGAGGTTGCAGTTAGCCGAGATTATGCCACTGCACTCCAGCCTGAGTGACAGAGCAAGGCTCCATCTCAAAAAAAAGCAACAACGAAATAAAACATATTTTAAAATATATCATAGACTGGCACATAACCAAGTGTAGTTTGTTGGCAAAAAGCCACTTTTTAATGGATAGAAATATTTTGGGGCATGATGATTTAGCAACAAATATAGAAAAAGTGAGATAGTAAATTTAATTCTCTTTTTGTTTGTTTTTTAGATGGAGTCTTGCTTTTTTGCCCAGGCTTGAGTGCAGTGGTACAATCTTGGCTCACTGCAACCTCTGCCTCCTGGATTCAAGCGATCTTCCCACCTCAGCCTCTCAAGTAGCTGGGACTGCAGGTATGGGCCACCACACCCAGCTAATTTTTGTGTCTTTAGTAGAGATGGGGGTTTCACCATGTTGGCCAGGCTGGTTCCAAACTCCTCCTGACCTCAGGTGACCCGCCCAACTCAGCCTCCCAAAGTGCTAGGATTATAGGTGTGAGCCACTGTGCCCAGCTGTGAACTTAATTCTTAATAGTGATTCTGCACTTTAAAGTTTGTTAAACTAAAGATCTTAAAACTGGGGTCTGCAGTAACAATATTTTCCAACTAGGACATTTTGGAAAGTGCTTATTTGTCAACAAAATAAAAATGGCCAAATGTTTGGGACTGTGGTCTTTGAATCACACATCAGAGTCACTGTGGCAGGTCATTATAACACAGATTGCAGGGTCTCACTTTTAGAGCTTCTGATTCTGTAAGTCTGCGGGGAGCTGAGGATGAACATTCCTCACAAGTTCTCAGGTGATACTCATACCGCTGGTTTGGGGATCACATTCCAAGAACCCCTGACTTAAAGAAATGCTCTTTTAAAATTTAACTTTTTCCTTTAAGGACATCTCAGAATCTTTCATCGTTAAGTATTGCTCTGGTCCTCTGAAACTCCCAGAGGGAGCGGTATATGAGAGATATCCCATATAATTTGATCATAAAACCCTTTCCCTTAGGGTAAACCAAGGACTATAATTGGAGAGACACAATTCTATGAAATTCAACTGAATTCAACATAAAGCTTAGTTTCCTTATTCTTCCGCTTCCTCAGTCCAGCCACAAAACTAGGGTTCCATGGGCTCAGTTCTAGGCTGCTTTCTGTTTTCCGTCTACCCTCTCCTCATAGGGAGCTCATCTGGGGCCATGACTTTAAATGCTGATGATGCTCCATTTGACATCTCCTGCAATCTCTCCTCTGAACCCCACATAGTGCATCCACTGCGTACTTAGCATTTTCATCTCAAACTGAATGAGTCCTGAACTGAACTCTTGTTAATAATTCCTCCGACCCACTCTGATTCCTCTCCCGGTTTTCCCTACTCAGGAAATGGCATCACCACCCACCATCTGGGTTGTCATCAAATCCATCAGCAATAGTTGTTATTTCTGCAAAAAAAAAAAAAAAAAAGTGTATAAGAATGTATGTGTTGGGTGTGATTCTGTTCTGCGGGGCTGTTCCCTGGAGCAGTAGTCATTTATCTCTGTTTGCCTTCTCTCCCACTTAAGTGCATGCCGCCACTCCATGGAGGATTCGATGAACAGGGATATGAGTCCCTTGAGGCCCCAGAACTATCTTTTCAATTGTGAACCAAAGACCAACAAAGATGATCACTTTAAGGTGAATGATGATGAAAATGAGCTCCAGTTATCTTTAAGAACCATCAGTTTAGGGGCTGGTGCAAAATATGAATTGCACATTGTTGAAGCAGAAGCAATGAATTACAAAGGTAGTCCAATTAAAGTAACAGTGGCAACTTTGAAAATGTCTGTACAGGTAACAGTTTCCCTTGGGGACTTTGAAATACCACTACCTATGGTCTTACAATTGAAGTGTGGTTTAGGGCCAGTGCATATTAGTGGACAGCACTTAGTAGCTGTGGAGGAAGACGCAGAGTCAGAAGATGAGGAGGAGGAGGATGTGAAACTCTTAAGTATATCTGGAAAGTGATCTGCTCCTGCAGGTGGTAGCAGGGTTTCATGGAAAAAAGTAAATCCTGCTGTGAAGACGATGATGATCATGATGAAGATGATGAGGAAACTGAAGAAAAAGCTCCAGTGAAAAAATCTGTATAAGATATACCAGCCAAAAATGCACAAAAATAAAACTAGAATGGAAAAGACTTAAAACCACCAACACTCAGATCAAAAGGTCAAGACCGGGCGTGGTGGCTCACGCCTGTAATCCCAGCACTTTGGGAGGCTGAGGCGAATGGATCATGAGGTCAGAAGATCGAGCCCATTCTGGATAACATGGTGAAACCCCGTCTCTATTAAAAAATACAAAAAATTAGCCAGGTGTGGTGGCGGGCGCCTGTAGTCCCAGCTACTCGGGAGGCTGAGGCAGGAGAGTGGCGTGAACCCGGGAGGTGGAGCTTGCAGTGAGCCGAGATTGCGCCACTGCACTCTGCCTGGGCGACAGAGTGAGACTCCATCTCAAAAAACAAAACAAAACAAAAAAAACAGGAATAAAAAATCTCCTGAAACACCAAAAGGACCTAGTCCTGTAGAAGACATTAAAGCAAAAATGCAAGCAAGTATAGAACAAGGGAGTTCTCTTCCTAAAGTGGAAGCTAAGCTCATCAGTTATGTGAAGAATTGCTTCCAGATAACTAACCAGGAAGCTATCCAAGATCTCTGGCAGTGGAGGAAGTCACTTTAAGAAAAGAGTTTAAACAATTTGTTAAAAAACTTTCATCTCATTTCATTTCTGTAACAGTTGATATCTGGTTGTCCTCTCTGTAATGCAGAGGGAGAGCTTTCCCTACTGTGTTTAATAAATGTTTTCCAGGTTCCATTGCCAAGAATGTGTTGTCCAAAATGCCTATTTGGTTTTTAAAGATGGAACTCCACCCTTTGGTTTTAAGTATGTATGGAATGTTGCAATATGACATAATGGTAGCAGTGGTCAGACATGGAAATGATGGGGAGACAAAAGTATATATGTGAAGTAAACTCAGTATTTTAATAAAGTAAGAGAAGAGTGTATGTGTCTATACTTAAACGTGATTGCAACCATAATACAGGTATGCATGTGTGTGCATGTGTGTATGTATACATAGATAAATGTGTCTCCTTTTATCCATCTGTAACGCCACATGCTAGATCAAGACGTAAGTCATCTTTGATATATCACCACATTCTTTAAAAAATGGATGACCCCTATTTCCCCAGGTCATGCCTTCATGGAGGTTACTATGAGGTCATAATGTAAGAAAGAAAAAAAGGTATTTCTCTACCTCTGTTCCTGTCTGTAATTGTGGAAATGGAGATGGCTTTCAGATTTCTCCAGCTGGTTCAGAAAGCCCCATAGATGCCTCACATGAGCTTAGGAGCTAGCACTCTCTGCCAGACTGCTCCCTCTTCCTCCCTCTGTCATTCTCTTCCACATCTCCCCGATTCCAGTAGGAGGCAGGTCCAACTTCATGCCCAGGCTGCTGTATCCCTCTGCTCTGGTGAGCTCCACATTCCCTAGAAGTGAGAAGTGATGATTAACTCCTTCATACTCTGTTATACAGGCCAGAGGAGTATTGTTTTTCATGCTCTGTACCTGACTGAAAATTTAGTGAAAGAAATCTTTTATTTTTCACTTCGTGTATTCCAGGCTTTTTTGCTGTGACTCAGGCAAACAACTGTCCCTAAATCTCCTTTTCCTTCCCGTACTGACCTAGTGTTCTTGGACCAAGTTTGTATAACTTTATTCTCCTTTCTCTTAGGAATACTTTTAAGAAGTGGCTTCTTATTCCTCCTGCAAATAGAACTGGGTAAGTTCTGCCCCACTGGCCTTTCTTGTTTTCTTCCTGCAGTGTACCCAACCTCTGGCTTCCTTTGCATCCTGCCTGCCACGTTGGCATACACTTTTGTGTTTGTGTATGTACATGTGTGTGTTTATATATAAGTTATATGTCTACTTATTTCCACTACTCTGTAGGCTCTTCTTTTTGCCGTGGCCTGCATTGTTTTTGGTGACCATCAAAAGCAGTGTACAAAGGTCAGAGAGGTAGATTTTGTCCTTCCAACTATGTTGCAAATCTAAAGATGATTAGATCCCTGAATATAGGTTCCTTAAACTCAATCGACCTTATTCACATTAATAAAAAGATTCAAATTGCAACCTGAGCTTCAGAGGAGCGTGTCATCGAAAGGCAGGACTTCCTTTTTCTTTCTTTGTTTTTTTTTAATATTATACCTTAAGTTCTAGTGTACATGTACACAACGTGCAGGTTTGTTACATATGTATACATGTGCCATGTTGGTGTGCTGCACCCATTAACTCGTCATTTACATTAGGTGTATCTCCTAATGCTAGCCCTCCCCAGTCCCTCCTCCCCCTTCCCCACAACAGGCCCCGGTGTGTGATGTTCCCCTTCCTGTGTCCAAGTGATCTCATTGTTCAGTTCCCACCTATGAGTGAGAACATGCGGTGTTTGGTTTTCTGTTCTTTCGATAGTTTGCTGAGAATGATGGTTTCCAGCTGCATCCATGTCCCTACAAAGGACACAAACTCATCCTTTTTTATGGCTGCATAGTATTGCATGGTGTATATGTGCCACATTTTCTTAATCTATTCTGTCACTGATGGACATTTGGGTTGATTCCAAGTCTTTGCTATTGTGAATAGTGCTGCAATAAACATATGTGTCCTTGTGTCTTTATAGCAGCATGATTTATAATCCTTTGGGTATATACCCAGTAATGGGATGGCTGGGTCAAATGGTATTTATAGTTCTAGATCCTTGAGGAATCGCCACACTGTTTTCCACAATGGTTGAACTAGTTTACAGCCCCACCAACAGTGTAAAAGTGTTCCTATTTCTCCACATCCTCCCCAGTACCTGTTGTTTCCTGATTTTTTAATGATTGGAAGGGCAGGACTTTCTACCTGTCCGCCCCTCAATTCTGCTATTTCTATCAATGCCAACCTTTCCTCGGTACTCAGAGCACACAGGGGCTGCAGACACTATCGGGAGTCATGGCACCTTAAGCACAGTTTAGCACAAGTGCTACCTTGATTGCTCTTCAGAAATCTGATGTGCAGATGGAGCCTCTTTTTAGGTCTTCGTTATTAGCAGTTTATCATGTAGCATAATGTCACTTAGGCAACATGGTGCAGTTATGGTGATATAATTTAAAAATCAATACACAAGGACGAGTTTGTGAATTAAATGTGGCATTTAATTTTTCAGATGTAAAATAGCACAAACATAGATTTAAAACACATTTAAAGATAAACCATGCCTGTGGTCAGTTACTCCTCTTTGTAGTCCAGTCCCCAATAAATACACAATTTAAAGATTAAATAATTTAGAGATTCATTTTGGACTGTACGCCAGTTTAATTCCAAATCATTCACATCATTGGATGGATCTAGTTTTCACTTGAGATGTTAAAAAAGTTTTAAAATCCTATGCTAGAAAGGTAGTTTAAAGAAAGGAAGTCAATTGACCTTATTCACGTTAAGGAAAGATTTAAACTGCATCCTGAGCTTCAAAGGATTGTGTCATTGAAGGGCAGCACTTTCCACCTGTCCACCTCTCAGTCATGCTGTTTCCATCAGTGCCAGCCTTCCCCCAGCTCTCAGGACACACAGCGGCTGCAGAGACTGTTGGGAGTCACGCACCCCGACTGCACCACATTGCCTAAGTGTGATGTTTAAAGAAGGGAAAATTCTTAGCTCCTGGGAGGGAGGGGCAAAAGGGTGGGGTATTAAGCCAAAAAGGCCATTCCTGACTTGGCATTTCCTGAGAATTCTGAATGCCTGCTTCAGTGCCATCACAGATGTACCAATTGTGTCAGCGTTAGCTTTCTGTTTTTCTCTCCAGAGCAATGGTTTCCAAATTTAGCTGTACAACAGAATCACCTGGGGTGCCTATTAAAAACACAGATTCTTAATCCATTTGGGTAATCAGATTTTGTAGGTCTAGGGTAGAGGGTAAGACCAACTCACCCTTAGAGTTGTTCACAGTGCTTTGAATTTACTTGCCTCAGGGATTTTTGCCTAGGAAAAAGCACAAGCTGAAGACTAGCTCTTCTAGTTTTGCATGGAAACCGAAATTCAGAGTGGCAGCTGCTGCTAGATGACTCTGGTCCCAATACGATTTCTTATAAAGTATTTGGAACAGCTTTTCATTTCATCTCAATTTTCTTTTACCCTTCTCTTTAAATTAGATTATTTGTTCAAAATTTTATTGCTTGCCTGGCAAATATTTGATAGGACACCATGTACCCCCACAAATGCACTCATTATGATACTATTATTAATTATTAATTGCTTCCAAATAGAATCCTTCAGTAAGCATATTTTTTGGCAAGTATCATGCTTTCAGAATTATATCAGTTGTTCAAAGAAGTGTTCATAGGGCCGGGTGTGGTGGCTCATGCCTGTAATCCCAGTACTTTGGGAGGTCGAGACAGGTGGATAACTTGAGGACAGGAGTTCGAGACCAGACTGGCCAACATGGTGAAGCTCTGTATCTACTAAAAATAAAAAAAAAAAATAGCTGGTTGTGGTAGTGTGTGCCTTTAATCCTGGCTACTCAGGAGGCTGTGGCAGGAGAATCGCTTGAACCCCAGAGGTGGAGGTTGCAGTGAGCTGAGATTGTGCCACTGAACTCCAGCCTGGGCGACAGAGCAAGACTCCATCTCAAAAACAAAACAAAACAACACCAACCAAACAAACAAAAAACAAAGAAGTATTCACAGTCCATTTGGCTATAATTTACAATGTGTACTTATTCCATTTAAATTTCACGTGTGGTCTGTGTAATAATAATGGTATTTTAAATATATGTATATATGCATGCTTCTATTTGTAAGTGGGTAAAAACGTAATCAGCTATTTCCTCTCTGGAAGTGACATGTAAAGTAAAAATATAATCTCCACCGTCATATTAGCATTTTAAGAAATGGGTTGGTAATCAGAGAAATTTAAATAGTAGATGCAAACAAAACTATGTACATTATTATAAACATTTTTTCAATTTGAATGTTCAAAACCTACAAGTTCTCATTATATCTTCCCAAAGGGTGATTAGAGGAGACAGAATCACCTGCCTTGAATAAATCAATTTTTTGCAGTGTAATAACTCTCTGATTTTAAATTCACCATTCAAGTAAAGGTCTAATATTACCTATGTTGCACTCATTAAATTTGAAATGGTTGTGATTATGTAAAGGTCTAATATTACCTATGTTGTACTCATTAAATTTGAACGGTTGTGATCTTTTTTATTCACTAAGAGACTAGTCTCTATCCTTTGCCAGGCTCAGATCTATGCCTGATGGCCAATTGCATGGAATGGCTGGTAGCAGCCAAGGCTTATGGATTCACAAAAGAGCGAGTGCCAAGGAATAGAAATTACTTACCTCATCCTTGATTTCCTTGCAAACCATTGATCAAATTATACCCAAAGCTTGTGATTTATTGCAGTTAAACATTTCTCCTTGCTCTCTATCTTGCCTTTTTAAAGAATATGGCTGTTTTTCTTTTTTTTTTTTTCCCTTCAAAGTTCAGTTGCCTATGGGATCAGAATTTTCTTGCAGGAGACAGTTTTTGTCCATGGTAAACAATTTTTACCTAAAGGCAGTTCTTGCTCTAGGAAGCATTTTGTACATAAAGTAGAAGTTGACTCCTTTTGGGTGCCTGCTCAGCTCACCATAACCACCACATGTCCACTTTCATTTGGGAACTCTCTCTTGATCCACAGGGATGGGCTACCGATAGCCATGTTTATATGTACAGCCTTGAATACCTTCCCCAGCCATGGGTGTTGACACTTGATCCACATTGAATCCACTATAGTCTCTTTCCTCAGAAAGTGAAGTTGGGATTCAGATGGAGATAAGATAGTCTCTGGGGGTGACTATCAGTGTAACATGTGTCATTTAGCTCTGGGAGCAGTAATGCTGCAAAACACCCACAAATCTCAGGGTCACATGACCATCATCATTTATTTACACTCATGTATTTGTGCTTGCCAGGGATTTGGCTGATCTAGTCTGGGTCCAGCTGAGCAGCTCTATTCCATGTGCCTTTTATCCTCATGCTGGCACTAGTGGACTACGCTGGAAAATCCTTATGGCAATGCCCAAAGTACAAGGATACCAGTGGAAATGTAACGGATCTCATAGAAGCTAGGCTTGGAAGTGGCGCTTTTGCTTCTGCCCCATTCTGTTGGCCAAATAAGTCAATGACTGACCCCAATGCACTCTCCCCCTTGATGGAGCTGCAGTTATATGACACAGGGCATGGATATGGACTGAAGGGATGAGTGATGGGTGGTGAGAAGAATCAAAGCCAGTGATATAGTCTATTATGCATGTGAACTTGGGTTTACCTGTGGGTGGCCATGTTCCTCCATGTAGACCACAAAATAGGGAGAGTGCATCTGTCTTGAAAAAGACTGACACAGATACTTAACAGAAAGGAGGGACAGCGAGTCCTGATGACTTTCCTATTTCTGGTTCTAGGTCTTTCCTGAGTCTGGCTACATCTCCATTCTTGGTTTCTGTGCAAGATCTCTGAGTCCTTTTAATAAATCCACTGTGGATTTATTAAACACTAAAAGGAAAATGGAAAGGAGGGCAAATAGAATTAGCTGATTTTTCTTAGGAGGAATCACAGTACCAACAAGAGCTCAGATTAGCCATAGCTGTGTGTGTGGCCAGGTGGGAGACATGGTAACTGTAAGCAGGTAAGTAGCGGGCAATTTTCCCAAATGAATTTCTTTAAAAAATTTTTAATTGGCAAGTAAAAATAGTATATATTTATGGTGTGCACCAAGATGTTTTGATAATGTATACCTTGTGCCAAATGCATTTCTAAAATTACATATACATCAGGAACTTGAACAACTTCCAACTAAACAAGCTCAGTTGGAACAAGCTCTGGATGGTGCTCATAAGAAAGTATTGGAGGATCTTTCACTGTTAGTAAACTGCATTCTTTGTGGAACGTCTTTAAACTTCCATTGGGTACCTTTCCTCAACAGGAAAGTAAATAGAATGCAAAGCTTTATTGGTCAAGTAGAAGGGGGTATGTTACACATGGTTGATTACCTCCAAATTAGTATCTCCTGTCAGTTCTGACTTCTACTTTAAGCTCTGGATTTGCATATCCAACTGAGAGGGGAGATCAGCAGGACTTGTTTTCCAGTACTGGTCATGACCCCAGTCACGAGGCTGCTTATCTAAACAGAATGCAGTAAAGAAACTGAGGCTGGGTGTGGTGGCTCACACCTGTAATCCTAGCACTCTGGGAGGCCGAGGTGGGTAGATCACTAGGTAGGGAGTTCAAGAAACTGGCTAAAACCAGCTAAAACGAAAATGACAACAAAAACAATCTCTAGTTGCCCTCATTTTTCATTATACACTAATTATAAAGCATTAGCATGCTAAAAGATACTCTCACCAGCACCATGATAATTTACAAACACCATGGCAATGCCCAGAAGTTACCTTATATGGTTTCAAAGGGAGAGGAACTCTCTGTTCAAGGAACTCCCCATTCCTTTTCTAGAAAATTCATGAATAGCCTGCCCCTTATTTAGCATATAATTAAGGAGTGGCTATAAATATAGCTAGCCAGCAGTACACGTGTGCTACTCTGCCTATGGGCCAGCTCTGCTCTGTCCATGGAGTACCATTTTCCTGTACCCTGTTGCTCGAATAAACTTGATTTGCTTTCACTTTATCAGTTGTCTCTTAAATTCTTTCTGGTGCAAAGCCAAGAACCATCCTAGCTGAGCCCTAATTTTGGGGTTTGTTTGCATCACAACTGCCTATGACATCCCTATTTGAATGTCTAATGGGCATCTCAAACTTAAAATATCCTAAACAAAGCTCCTGGCTCTCCATTCCCCTAAACTTGCTCCTCCGAGTCTTTCTTACTATATGGCATGATACATCCTTTCATCTAATTGCTTAGGCCAAACACTTAAAAGACTTCCTTGATTCATCTTTTCCTTCCATTCAATCCATCAGCCATACATTTGATTTTCAAAGTATATGCTGACTCTCATCATGTATCACCTTTATTTGGTTGCATTTGCCTGAGCCATCGTCATCTGTCACTGGTGTTCCCTGCTAACTGGTCTCCCTGTACCCTCTCTTGATTCTCTAAAGTCTACTTTTCTTACAGCAACTAGACTGGTCTCTATAAAACACCATCAGTCATTTCACTGTCCTTCTCCAAGCCCTACAATGGCTTTCCATCACACCCCTAATAAAACTTACACTTTTCTTTCGGTTTGTTCTTTCACATCACTGAGGTTTTGCTCAACTATTACCACTTGGAGAGGCCTTACCTAATTATCTTCTCTAAAGCAACTGACCTGCTCTCCTCCCTGCCCATTTCCTTAACCTTTATTTTTCTTCACAGTACTTATTGCTGCTTGAGGTTATATATGTATCATTTACTTGTTTGTTGAATGTAAAAATCCTCAAATACAGGGACTCTGCCATTTGTGTTGCTGTATTCTCAGCCTCTAGAAAAAAGCCTGACACAGAGTAGATGTGCAATGAAGATATTTTCCATATGAGTAAAAAATGAATCTTGGGGTACAAGGTATTCAGGGTGACCATGTTGCACAAGTCTTTTGGAGCCCATTTAGTCCACAGCTGCACATGGCATTTCTGAAGTTTGTGAAGAATAAGCCTATATAGTGAATATTTTACAAAGGGAATATTTCCTAAAATACTTTTGTACATTACTTCTAGAGGATGAGGGATCAGAATGGCCCCCCACCCCCCAGTTGTAGGTGGTAATAAGCTGTGTAGATGAGCATCTTTCCTGATTTATAGATGATGAAATAGAAGGCATCCCTCTATGTTTTCCTTCCATCCTAACCTTCCATTTTCCCTCAGATCATATCAGGTTAATTTACACATAAGAGCTTCTGATTACTCTATGAACACGGTGGATAGAAACAAGACTTTTACATATTAGAGAATAAGTCTATTTAATGAACCCTAAGTATTTCATCTAACTCAGAGCGGAAGAAAGGTAGATTTCCATAGCAGCTTTTGAGAGGGGAAGGAAATCCTGAGCTGTGGCATCAGGATAGCATGAGAAATTTCTGGGTCCCTTGGGTTTGTCCACATTCATATGGGAAGGGTTTATGTGTGTTAGGTGTGCATACACCAGAGCCTGCTGTGTACTTTTGTCCTTCACTTTAATATGTCACAGCTTAATGAGATGCCTTACAGGATTACTTTTACTTCCCAGATCAATTGATCTTCACTCTTTGAGCTGTCTTAGCTGATGCAGCTGTACTTTTGAAGGTCCCTGACCACCCACAGGATTCTCCTTCACCCTCTCAGTCTACTGTCTAAGAGCTCACTGGAGTTGGTCAACTTCCCCTACATAGCCCAGCAAAAATGAATGACATTCTCATGTTTGGAATGTTTCTTCTTTTACCCCAGTGTCCTGATGACAGTTCAGTGTCAGTGCAACTCAGTCTAGAATGTTTCTTTCCCCAAAACAATTTCCTCTTTATTTCCATTTCTGCCTTTCTGATTGGGAAACTCACCATTTCTTGTGTGTGAATTTCTGGGCTACTTGAACAGGGTAGAAGTTCTGGGAGCTTTCCATGCCACCCCTCCCTTCGGTCTCCCATTTGAGTTCTGTATTAAATGTGAGATCCAGACAGTCATGGAGGTTGTCTGCTAAGCAATTCTTGCTTGACGTGATATCTAAAATTCGATTGATTTTTTTGCTTCCATGCTGACTTGACTGACCGTGAGTGCTCTTAATTCACCTGAGATTTGGGCAGGAATTCTTGTTTTTAAAATGAAGCAGAAGCAGCAGCCAACTCTGTTTGAGAGGTCTTAAGCAAATTTACAGCCTCAAATGTTAATCTGAAAGTCAATCTCAATTGAATCAATATTTTTTACAACTATTGCACTCCTTTTTAAACATTTTTTTTCTCTTTTTCTCTCTTTCAAAAATACTCTGCCAAGACATAGGCAGATGGATGTCTGCACAAGGAAGCGTCCACTTCCCTCCTTTCATGAAGGGAAACTAAATCTAACTTATCTAACAGAATGCTGAACATTGTGGGAGGACAGTTGAATGAACTGTCAAACACTCTGAAGCCTCACCATAATGCAGACTGGGAGTTTTGCTACAGGAATATGTATTCTGACATTTTTGAGAATTAAAATTTGTGGTACAGGATCCAAGACTGATTTTTGTCTTACAGCAATTTTCAAGCTTTATGAGACTGGGTTCTAGTGGCAACATACTGGCACCCTTATTATGGCTCCAGGGGAGTCACTTAAATTGTGGGTGGGCTGGTATGTGTATAAAGAGAACAATGATTCTTTTACAGCCTTCTCAGAAGACTAGAGATGAATGAGAAATTCTAGTATTTTATCTTAAGCTTATATTTTATTGAAGAGATTTAGCACTGGCATTTCAGACAAGATTTTATTTTTATAAAGCATTGTTCTTTGTAATTTTGCTACATCTCCCCATAGGGGCATTTGCATAGTTAGACATATTCTTTTGTAAGGTTTTGCTATTATTCTCATTTAGATTGGCCATCTAGTCTGCCCCAAACTTAGGAAATAATTGAGTTTTCCAATATTTTCCTCTGATTATATGCCTTCACAATACAGGGGAAGACAAAATGTACATGACATTTTTGAGGTGGCCTACTGTGCAAATCATATTAAGCATTTGTTTTCTTAAGATCAAGCATTGTGCATCATAAATAGCCTCACCCCATTCCTATCCTCTCCTATGTTCAGAGATGGGGTAAGGCTTAGGAGAGTCTACCACATACATTTCTATTTCTTGTTTTAAACAATAGAGAATTTTTACATTTTGATGAAGCTGCATCAAAATGACTACATTAAAATCTCCGTGTAAGCCAAAACAATACTTGCAAATTAACCCTGTCATAATATCTTTCTTTGGAAATCACTTGAGTTGAGAAGCTGACATTTAAAAATTATGGAACACAAAATTATGAATACAGAACAGACTATAAATAGTATCAACTTTGAAAAGGGAAAAGCAAAGAGGCAGCTGTCAATGGACGGGAGGTAGAAGGGGAAGGTGAGATGGAGGGCAAGTAAGAGTGTTAATATTCTCATTTTACAAACCAGAGTCGAGATTGAGTTGAATACATTCAAATAGTTTAATGACTAAAACTATAAAGATAAGCAATAGATGAATTAAAATAGTTATGTAAATATCAAAAATGAGGCAAGAGGAAGGAAAGGTGGATAATAGTGCGTGCTGAATCCTTGCCTATTGTGGCAGAAAGGCAATAGCTACACATGGTCTAAAGTTTATAAATCAACCATGAGAACCATGTTCAGCACGTGGAGGAGTGGAAGAGAGAAAAGGGAATGAGAGGAGATGGGAGATCTGGGAGACCTTTGCGCTGAAATTACTAGTCTAAGGTGTTAGGAGATCTAGAGAGGATTTTAACTCTTAGTTTGAAAAAGGCATTTCATACACTCTGGAAGAGTTGTTACTCCCATGTTGAGGAACCAAGATATCTAGCAAAGCAAATTCTTTGTCTTACAGTTGCTAAGTCAGAATGTTTTACATGCTGGTTACCCATGGTTATTATCTGTGGCTCAACAACAACACAGACTGAGACTGAGCCTATAGCCAGGTAATTTGTGGGGGGAAAATGTCAGAATTTAGACTGTATTAAAAGAAGATAATATACCAAATCCTTGCATTAGTCAGACACTTGTTAGGTTATATTACATCTATTTTCAGTCAAAGCACTTGAGAAAAATAGGGTAGAAAGAGAAAAAAGTTTGGAAAAGAGACTAAAAAGGTTAAAGGATGTAAAGTACAGCAAGTCCTCATTAACTCTAGACCCAGGTCCTTATTTCTATTCAAAATATACCAAGTAGAGGGATCTCATAGACTTGGTTTCTCTTGAGACAAATATTGGCTTAAGTGACAAATATTGGCTTAGCAATTAGTATAATTGCTGCTCATGTCAATTGGCCCTAACTAAAGCCAACAAAAAAGATCTATTAAAAATTTTAGAGAGTATCACAATGCTTTTGCAGAATTATTTTGCTTTTGCTTTAATATTTTCATATAACATTACAGATGTGGTTGAAGCTCCCTTTGCATATTCCCCAATTTACTCACTTTAAAAATCTTTCTCAAGCTAACTTATTATTTTAAAATGTTTGTTTTCTGTCCAAATTAATTTTAAGACATATATTGTATTTCTATCTTTAAACATTAAAAAAATTTGTTTTGTGTGTTTCTAAATAAGTGGAATTATGGCACAAATAACATCTTACAAGTTATTTAAATGGCAGTTTTTCATTACCTTTACTGATAATTCACATACCATACTATTCACCCAGTGAAAGTATACAATTAAAAAAATTTTAGTGTATTCACAGATATGTGCAACCATCTCCATGGTCAATTTAAAAAAATATGAATATGTGTATATATTGTATATATGTGTGTATATGAATATGTGTGTGTGTGTGTGTGTGTGTATATATATATATATATATAGAGAGAGAGAGAGACAGACAGACAGACAGACAGACAGACCGACAGACAGGGTCTTGCTCTGTCACCCAAGCTGGAGCGTGTGGCACGATCTTGACTCACTGCAGCCTGGACCTTCTGGGCTCAAGTGATCCTCCTAACTCAGCCTCATGAGTAGCTGGGACCACAGGCATGCAGCACCACAGTGGGTTAACATTTTTATTTACTTTTTGTAGAGGAAGAGTCTCCCTACATTGCCCAGGCTGGTCTCCAACTCCTGGGCTCAAGGGATCCTCCCGCCTCTGCCTCCCAAAGTACTGGGATTGCAGGTGTGAGCCACCACACCCAACTGAATGTGAATATTTTTATCTAAAAAAGAAAAGCTGTGCCCATTAGCTATCACCACCTTATCTCCCCACCCCTTCCTTTCCTAGTTGGAGTAACCACTAATCTGCTTGATGTCTTTTAGATTTCCCTATTATGCGCATTTCATAGGAACTGAGTACTGTAATGTGTGGTCTTTTGTGATGGGCTTCTTTCACTCAGCACACATTTGGTGTAATTTTTCAAGGTTCATACATGTGGTAGCATGTATCAGTACTTCACTCCTTTTCATGAACAAATAATATTTCATTGTGTAGATATACCACATTTTGTTTATCCATTTGTTCGTTGATGGACATTGGGATTGTTTCCACCTTTGGCTATTATGAATAGTGTTGCTATAAACATGAACAAGTTTTTGTGTAGACATGCTTCCATTCTTTTGTATACCAATATCATTTGAAGAACTGCCAGACTGTTTCCAAAGAGGCTGTGCCATTTTACATTCCCATGAGTAATGTATGAGGGTACTTATTTCTCCACATTTGTCAACACTTGTACTTATCTGACTTTTTAATTCTAGCTGTCCTTGTGGGTGTGAAGCAGTGTCTTGTGGTTTTGATTTGCATTTCCTGATGAATAATAGTGTTAGGCATCTTTTCTGTGCTTATTGGCCATTTTTATATCTACCTTGAAGAAATTTCTATTCAGCTCTTTTGCTCATTTTTAAATTGGTTTATTTGCCTTATTATTAAATTGTTAAATGTTTTTTAAATATTCTGGATACAAGTGTCATTAGATATATAGGTTGCAAATATTTTCTTCCATTCTGTAGACTGTCTTTTCACTTTTGTGATATCCTTTGTAGAACAAAAACTTTTAATTTTGATAAAGTCCAGTTTAACTATTTTTTTTCTTTCTCATGCTTTGGTGTTATATTTAAGAATTCATTGCATAATCCAAGGAGGTCATGAAAATTTACCTCTGTTTTCTTCTAAGTTTCCTGGTTTTAGCTCTTCTACGTGCATCTTTGATCTACTTTAAGTTAATTTTTTAATATGGTATGAGGTAAGAGTCCAACTTCATTCTTTTGCATATGGCTATCCAGTTGTCCCAGCATCATTTGTTGAAAAGGCTATTTTTTTTTCTCCTATTGAATGATCTTGTCACCCTTGCCTAAAATCAGTTGGCCATGGATATATGGATTTATTTCTGGACTCTCAATTCTAACCTATTGATCTATATGTCTGTCCTTGTACCAGTACCATGCTGTCTTGATTATTATTTCTTTGTACAAAAATTTGAAATCAGGACACGCGAGTTTTCCTACTTCTGTTCTTTTTTTTGAGATTGTTTTGGTCATTCTGGGTTCCTTGCAATTCCTTATGAATTTTAGGATCAGCTTGTCCATTTCTACAAAGAAGTCAGCTGAGATTCTGATAAGTATTGAATCTGTAGATTAATTTGGGAGTATTGCCATTTTAACAATGTTTTTAAGTCTATAAACATAGGATTTTTCCAATTATTTTGATCTTCTTTAATTTTTTAAAACAATTTTTGTAGTTTTCAGGTTATAATCTTTGCACTTCATTAAATTTGCTCCTTAGTGTTTTATTATTTTTGATGTGATTGTAGATGGAATTATGTTAATTTAATTTTTGGTTGTTTATTGCAAGTATATGGACAAACAATAGATTTTTATATATTGATCTCTTATCTGCAATCTTGCCAAACTTGTTTATTAGTCTTGATTTTAATAAATTCCTTAGAATTTTCTGTATACAAGATTATGTCATCTGTAATTAGAGATAGTTTTACTTCTTCATTCCAATCTAGATGCCTTTTTTTTTTTCTTACCTAATTTCTCTGGCTAGAACTTACAGTACAATGTTGAAGAGAAGTGGTGAGTGTGGACTTCTGTCTTGTTCTTAATCTTAGGGGAAAAACATCAAGTTAATAATTAAGTAAATAGAATTATTGAATCTTAGGACAAGTTCAAAGAATTCTAAAAGGTTGTGACAATACACGCTTCCACTTGCTGATGAGAGTTTCCTTTTCCTGTATTGCTGAGTATGAGGTTAGTTGTGGGTTTTTCATAGATTCCTTTTATCAAGTTGAGGTAACTTCCTTCTATTCCTAGTTTGTTGAATATTTTTATAATACAAGAATAAATAATATACTTTTGTGTATTATCTATATGAATGCATGCAGTTCTAGTGCATTTTAACAGTTGCATAGTTTCAATATAAATATATCATAATTTATTCATAAGTTGATTTTTTTGGTTTCATTTCTTTCTTTTCTTGCTATTACAAATGATGCTTCAGTGAATACACTTGCACATGTCTCATAGTCCATATGGGCTATAGTATCCCTAGCATATATTTCAGATAGAATCATTGAATTTTAGGACAAGTTCAAACATTTCTAACAGGTTGTGGCAATATATGCTTACACTTGTTTTTCAGAGTTTCCCTTTGCCCATATCCTTCCCCAAATTTGTGATTGTCATGTTACTAAATTTTTGTTAATTTGATGAGTATAAAATACATCACACTTTATAGTTTTCATATGTTTATTTATTTGTTGAGGGGGTTTCATCTGTAATTTGCCCACTCCCACCAATTTTTGTCTATTTTTCTGTTAGGTTTCTTGACTTATAGGAGTTCTTTACATAACCTGGATACTAATTCTTTGTCGGCTTTCTACAGTACAAATATTTCCCCCCAGTTTGTGGCTTACATCTTTTTATAGTGTTGTGTTATATAGTAGAAGTTTTAAATTTAAGTGTCACATTTATTAGTGTGTTTCTTTGTATTTTGTACTTTTAAATTTTGTTAGGAATCCCTTCCCTATCTTAAGGTGATAAAAATACTCTTCATTTTTTTTGTCTAAAATGTTTAAAAATTTGCCTGTAAGCTTAGGTCTTTAATTCTTCTTCTGTAATTTATCTTTTGTGAAAATAGGAATCTAATTTTCCCCCATGCAAAGTGCCATCTATTAAATAGTTCATTTTTTTGCCTCACTGATTTGTTATTCTATCTCTGTTACTTACCAACTTTTTGGATATGTGTTGGTCTGATTCTGGACTTTCTATTCTTTGTTATTAATCAGTTTTTTTTTCTGCATTGGTAGCATACTACTTTAATCTCTGGAGTCAAAGTAGATACGCATGGTATAAGAATGTGTGTGTGTGTGTGTGTGTGTGTGTGTGTGTGTACAAAATATAATTAAGAAGAGAAAGAGAGAGAGACTTTATATCTGCTAGGCATGTGCCCTACTTGTTTTAAACAGTTCCAAAGTTGTTTTGGCTGTTATTGGTCCCTTATTTTTCTAAGTGAACATGAGGATGAGCTGGCCAAGTTCTGTAAGAAATCCTGGGACATTTCTACTGATTGCACATATTTATTTGGAGACAATTGACACTTTGTGCATGTGTTGATTTTGTATCAAGTCACTTTTCTAATAGTAATTCTAATGATTTGTCTACAATTTTATTGGATTTTCTATGTGGACAATCATATTTTCTCCCAAAGATGACAGTGTTGTTTGTTCACTTTCTAGATTTAAACTTTATACAACATTTTTAGTATTATTGCGTCAATTATGATTTTCAATATGCCTTGAGTGGCATAAGGAATAGTAGCAATTGTTCTTTTAAAATAAAACATTATTTTAATAAGAATGTTTCCAAAGTTTCATCCTTTCTTGCTGGTTTTTGATAAGCCACTTTTTATGGAACAGTGAAAGCTGTTCCAGAGCAGTTATTTTTATCCTGGATGCACAGTGGACTCCCCTGGGGAGCTTTACAAAAATACCTGTGGCTGGTTCCCACCTTCAGAAATTCTGATTTAATTGGTTTTGGATGTTGCCTGGGCATTGGGACTTTAAAAAACTCCCCAGTTTTTTAAAGATTGTAATTTGCAGACAAAGTTGAGAAGTACTGTTCTTGGTTAATGTCCACATTTGTTGGTCAAGGATCTATCAGTGACAGGTGACAGAAAGACAAGTATAGCTAGCTTAAGAAAAATAAAAGGGAGGGGCATTTATATGCTTATAAGACCATGGTGGTTGTAGAACTAGGAATAACTGGATCCAGAGACAAAGGCTGTCTAGATCCTTTTTCTCTCTGTCTTTGGTCTCTGTTCTCTCTGTGAGTGGTAGTTATTCTCATTACAACAGTAGGCTGTTCCATAAAGTGGTGAAAAGCTCTACACTCATAATGTAATAGTTCCAGTGACAAGAGCGTCTCTTTTGTGCTAAGTCCAGCCAGAAATATCCCCAGGAAGAGTTCTGATTGTTTGGTTTAGGTACCTGCCCACCTCTGGACTAATCACCATGGCCCACATATGGTTTAGTGATTGGGTAAAGACTTGTTGGGCAAATCCAGAGAGCAATTTATTTAATATTTAGACCTTGGTGAACTTTAACCTTCTTGAATACAGCCATAAATCTGACAGTATTAAAAGGTCTCTAAGAAAGGACGAAAACAGTATTCACAGAAGAGATAGGAATCTCTCTCTCAAGTATTACATTATTCATTTAATAAGATAGGCAATTTGGTTTTCCCTTGCAAGTTGCCTAGGTTTTAGAAAAAAACATATTAGGAGAAGGGAGGGGTTACTGCTAAAGCTGATATATTGAAAGTGATCATTGGTAGCAAGGGAGGAGGGAGAGAAATCGTATTTTAAAATCTCAGCAAACTGGGCTGTTTGGTATAGAGGTAAACAGTCTTTAAAGGCCCCCGTAGCAAAAAATGATTATAAAAAACAACTTTCAAAAGTTGGGGTAAAATTGGGGGAGGGTTGTGGGAAGAGGAATAGAAAAGTTTTGAAATCAGACATAACTGGATACATATTTTGGCTAAATATATCTTATTTTGGACAAGTTAATTTTTCTAAGCCTTAGTGTCTTTATTTGTAGAATGGAGATAACAATGCCTAGTTCATAGGTTCAAGGAAGTTAAGTATCATATATCAGACACATAGTAGGTGAACAATAAATGTGACTTCTTCTCATCCTTTCCATTATTTACCATGAGAAATAATGATCATAATGATGATCTTGTGTTTGCAAGCAAGACTATAGTATATCCAGCATACCATGTATTGGGAATATAGAAAAAATTTGATGAGATTTATGTTAAAAGATGGCTAAAATAAAATGCTTATTTTCTAAAATAGTAAACTTTATCTAGAACATTTGCTTTTACAAAGAAGACATTACTACTCTACCACTATGGAATAGACGAATCCGAGAGTGTGAACTTTGCAGTTCCAACATATAACTATCATCTCTAACTTATTAGTAGGCAGGTTGTTTTGTCACCGTTCCACGATTCCATGAGTTTTACATTTTTTCCAGCTGCTGTGAAGCTGACATGGGCCACATGATGAACAGTGGGATAAACTCTTCTCTCTGCTTTGTAGGAGCCGTGAAACTTCTGGCTGATTCGAGATATGAATGCAGAAGGGGACTGCTCTGTTCTGGCCATTGCTATCAGGGCAGCTTCCAGGAAGACTAGTGGGAGGTTCCTGGTGTGCCCCAGGGGATCCTCTTTGAGACTTGGGCCTGAGGTCCTAGAGAAGTTCTCAAATCTTATGCATTTCTGGACACAACTTTGCTTGGGTTGATCTGGTGAGGAAGCAGTGTCTGATCAGATCCTTCTCTCTAGAACTCTCCCCTCCCTTGCTTCTGTGTCACTATTGCTGCCCTTGTTTCCCTGTAAGCCCTCTGGTCTTCCCTCTCACTCCATTTCCCCTTTCCTACATTCTACGTATTTTTCCTGGTTCTCTTTTCTCATTTACTGATACTGTCAACTACTAACATGTGTGACCATTCACAGCTCTGTACCTCTACACTTCAACTCCTCTCCTGCCTACAGTTTCCACCTATGCATCTGCCTGTGCCATGTTTCTAACGGCACGCTTCCCAAGCTCCTCTAACTCAGCATCTTTTTCATTTTCCCTCCTCCCACCCAAACCTGTTCTTCTTTCTGTATTTCCTCTGTTTACCAGAGAAAGGTAACTCTACTTACCAGTCATGTAATCCCGAACCAGGGAATCATCCCTATCTCTCACTATTTCCAACAGATATTACTACTAATTCAGTATTACTACGAATCCAATATTATAATTCAGTTGCTATTTCTGTTAGTCTTACTAAACCAAAATTCTTAATAATAGAGCCAGAAGTCACAGACTGCAGGGTCCTGTTCTTAATTTCTCTAAACTGCCGATCAGTCCTCAGGTCCTACTGATTCTACCTGGTTATTATGTTTTAGATCTTCCTCCTTAATCGTTTTCTTGTCATTTCTATCCCACACTTACTGCTTTAATTCAGTCTTCTAAATGATCTCTCTACTCTGGTCTTGCCATTTTTCAGTTCTCCCCACACTGCAGCATGATCCAAACACCTCTGAGATTGACCACAGACTGAGTAAGCCTTTGGCATTTACACCTTGTGTTAGGCTACTCCTTTACACAACCACAAAGCAAATGTCTTGTGTAATGCTTCACTCATCTTCTTGTTTATCCTAGAACCTGAATGTGATAAAAAATTAATTCATTTTAAGCTGCTGAAACAGTAGCTAATCAGGTGTTCTCTCAGCGCTTCATTTCAGTATATTTAATATTCACAGAGGATTCATTCCAGCTTTCCTCAGCACCTTGCTGAGTTCCTCCCAGCTACACTCTCGTTGACAGAGGTGAGTGCTATGGGGCAAGGGAATTAGATGAAGAATGGTCTTCTAATCTCTGTCGACATAGGGATTGAGATGCTGCATGAACATGGGATGTAGGACTCAGTGGAGAGTCGTGGGAGAGCTTTGGAGAAGCTAGTGCTAAGTACAAATAGACTGATTTTCAAGTAGAGATGAATGCTATACACTAGAATTCTCCCTGTGGAGCTCTCATGGTTAATTAAGAACAAGTGAAGGGTCGTAAGATCCTCTGCATCCAACAATAATCTATGCTGGTTGGCAAATTGAGTCAAACAGCAGGCTCTGTTCTTTGAAAAAAATTAAGATAAATAAACAAGAAAGTGTGTTAGAATGTATTAACTTGCTACAATGTGGAATGACTTTTAATGAGGTATAAAAATCCACTAAATGTTACAAATTATTTATGAAACACATTGGATTTTTTCCCTCTTTTTTTTAAAAAAATAGTTTTAAGTTCTGGGGTACATGTTCAGGATGTGCAGGTTTGTTATATAGGTAAACATGTGCCATGGTGATTTGCTGCACCTGTCAACCCGTCACCCAGGTATTAAGCCCAGTATGCATTAGCTATTTTTCCTGCTGCTCTCCCTCCCACTGATCCTCCAACAGGTCCCAGTGTGTGTTGTTCCCCTTCCTGTGTCTATATGTTCATTGTTCAGCTACCATTTATAAGTGAGAACATGTGATATTTGGTTTTCTGTTCCTGCTTTACTTTGCTGGAATAATCGTTTCCAGTTCCATCCATGACCCCGCAAAGGACAAGATCTTGTTCCTTTTTATGGCTGCATAGTATTCCATGGCGTATATGTACCACATTTTCTTTATCCAATCTATCATTGATGGGCATTTGGGTAGATTCCACATCTTTGCTGTTGTGAATTATGTTGCAGTGAACATACACGTGCATGTATCTTTATAATAGAATTATTTATATTCCTTTGGGTGTATACCTGTAATGAATTATGGGACCAAAGGATATTTCTGGTTCTAGGCTTCTGGGGAATCATCACACTGTGTTTCATAATGATTGAACTAATTTACATTCCCACCAACAGTGTGAAAGCATTCCTATCTCTGTGCAGCTTCACCAGCATCTGTTGTTTCTTGACTTTTTAATAATCGCCATTATGACTGGCATGACATGAGATGGTATCTCATTGTGGGTTTGATTTGCATTTCTCAAATGATCAGTGATGTTTTTTTTTATATGTTTCTTGGCCACACAAATGTCTTTTAAGAAATGTCTGTTCATGTCCTTTGCCCAGTTTTTAATGTTGTTTTTTTTTTTCTTCTAAATTTGTTTAGGATGCTTGTAGATTCTGGATATTAGACCTTTCTCAGAAGGATAGATTGCAAAAATTTTCTCCCATTCTGTAAGTTTTCTGTTCACTCCAATGATAGTTTCTTTTTGCTGTGCAGAAGCTCTTAGTTTAACTAGATTCCATTTGTCAATTTTTGCTTTTATTGGAATTACTTTTGAAATTTTCATCATGAAATCTTTGCCCATGTTTATGTCCTGAATGGTATTGCCTAGATTTTCTTCTAGGGTTTTTATAGTTTTGGGTTTTACTGTAAGTCTTTAATCCATCTTGAGTTAATTTTTGTATAGGTGTAAAGAAGGGGTCTAGTTGCATTTTTCTGCATATAACTAGCCAGTTCTCCCTGCCACCATTTATTAAATGGGGAATCCTTTCCCCATTGCTTGTTTTTGTCAGATTTGTTGAAGATTAGATGGTTGTAGATATGCGGTCTTACTTCTGAGTTCTCTATTCTCTTCCATTGGTATATGTGTCTGTTTTTGTACCAGTACTGTGCTGTTTTGGTTACTGTAACCTTGTAGTATAGTTTGAAGTCAGGTAGCATGATGCCTAGAGTTTTGTTATTTTTGCTTAGGATTGTCTTGGCTATAGAAGCTCTTGTTTTGGTTCCAGATAAATTTTTAAACAGTTTTCTCTAATTCTGTAAAAAATGTCAATGGTAGTTTAATGGGAATAGTATTCAATCTATAAATTACTTTGGGCAGTATGGCCATTTTCACAATATTGATTATTGATTCTTTCTTTCCATGACCATAGCATGCTTTTTCATTTGTGTTCTCTCTGATTTCCTTGAGCAGTGGTTTGTAGTTCTCCTTGAAGAGGTCCTTCATATCCCTTGTTAGCTGTATCCCTAGGTATTTTATTTTCTTTGTAGCAATTGTGAATGGGAGTTCATTCATGATTTGGCACTCTGCTTGTCTGTTGTTGGTGTATAGAAATGCTTGTGATTTTGCACATTGATTTATTTTGTATCCTCACACTCTGCTGAAGTTACTTATCAGCTTAAGAAGCTTTTGGGTTGGAAGAATGGGGTTTTTAAATATAGGATCATGTCATCTGTAAACAAAGATAGTTTGACTTTCTCTCTTCCTATTTGAATATGCTTTATTTCTTTCTCTTGTCTGATTGCCCTGGCCAGAATTTCCATTACTGTGTTGAATAGGAGTGATGGGAGAGGGCATCCTTGAGTGGTGAGAGAGGACATCCTTGTCTTATGCTGGTTTTCAAGGGGAATTCTTCCAGCTTTTGCCCATTCAGTATGATATTGGCTGTGGGTTTGTTATTAATGACTCTTATTATTTTGAGGTATGTTCCTTCAACACCTAGTTTATTGATAGTTTTTAACATGAAGGGATGCTGAATTTTATCGAAGGTCTTTTCTGCATCTATTGAGACAATCATGTGGTTTTTGTCTTTAGTTATGTTTATGTGATGAATTACATTGATTGATTTGCATATGTTGAATCAACCTTGCATCCTAGGGATGAAGCCGAGTTGATCGTGGTGGATAAGGTTTTGATTTGCTGCTGGATTCAGTTCGCTATTATTTTATTGAAGATTTTTGCATTGATGTTGATCAGGGATATTGGCCTGAAGTTTCCTTGTTTTATCTTTGCAAGGTTTTGGTATCAGGATGATGTTCACCTCATAAAGTAAGTTAGAGAGGAGTCCGTCCTTTTAAATTGTTTGGAATAGTTTCAGTAGGACTGGTTCCAGCTAGTTGTACCTTTGGTGGAACTCAGCTGTAAATCCATCTGGTCTTAGGCTTTTTTTGTGTTGTAGGCTATTTATTACTGCCTCAATTTCAGAGCTTGTTATTTGTCTACTCAGGGATTCAACTTCTTTCTGGTTAAGCTTTGGGAGGGTATATGTGTCCAGGAATTAATGCATTTCTTCTAGATTTTCTAGGTTATGTGCAAAGAGATGTTTATAGTATTCTCTGATGGTTGTATTTCTCTGGGGTCAGTGGTGATATCCCCTTTATAATTTTTTATTGTATCTATTTGATTCTTCTCTCTTTTCTTCATTAGTCTAGTTAGTGGTCTATTTTTAAAATTTTTTCAATAAAATAGTTCCTAGATTTATTAATTTTTTTGAAGGGATTTTCATGTCTGTAACTACTTCAGTTCAGCTCTGATCTTGGTTATTTCCTGTCTTCTGCTAGCTTTGGGATTTGTTTGCTCTTGGTCCTCTAGTTCTTTTAGTTGTGATGCTAGAATGTCAATTGGAGATCTTTCTAGCTTTTTTTGTGGGCATTTATTGCTATCAATTTCCCTCTTAACACTGCTTTATCTGCGTTCCAGAGATTTTGGTACATTGTCTCTTTGTTCTCATTTGTTTCAAATAACTTCTTGATTTCTGCATTAATTTACTTATTTACCCAAAAGTCATTCAAGAACATTCAATTTCCATGTAGTTGTGTGGTTTTGAGTGAGTTTCTTAACCTTGAGTTCTAATTTAATTGCACTGTGTCTGAGACACTGTTATGATTTCAGTTCTTTTGCGTTTGCTGAGGAGTATTTAACTTCCAATTATGTGATCTTATGTGATCGATTTTAGATAAGTGAGTGCCATGTGACACTGAAAAGAATGTATATTCTGTTGTTTTTGGGTGGAAAGTTTTGTAGACATCTATCAGGTCCACTTGATCCAGAGATGAATTCAAGTCTTGAATATCTTTGTTAATTTTCTGTCTCTATAATCTGTCTAATATTGACAGTGAGGTATTAAAGTCTCCCACTGTTATTGTGTGAGGTCTAAGTCTCTTTGTAGGTCTCTAAGAACTTGCCTTATGAATCTGGATGCTCCAGTATTGGGGTCATATATATTTAGAATAGTTAGCTCTTCTTGTTGAAACTTTTACCATTATGTAATGCCCTTCTTTGTCTTTTTTGATCTTTGTTGATTTAAAGTTTGTTTTGTCAGAATCTAGGATTACAAGCCCTGCTTTTTTCTGTTTTACATTTGCTTGGTAAATTTTCCTCCATCCCCTTATTTTGAGCCTATGTGTGTCTTTGCATGTGAGATGGGTCTCTTGAATACATCACACTGATGGGTCTTGACTCTATCCAGCTTGACATTCTGTGTCTTTTAATTGCGGCATTTAGCCTATTTACATTTAAGGTTAGTATTGTTTTGTGTGAATTTGATCCTGTAATCATGATGCTAGGTGGTTATTTTGCAGACTTGTTTATGTGGTTGCTTCAGAGTGTCACTGGTCTATGTACTTTAGTGTGTTTTTGTAGTGGCTGGTAGCAGTTTTTCCTTTCCATATTTAGTGCTTCCTTCAAAAGCTTTTGCAAGGCAGGCCTGGTGGTGATGAATTCTCTCAGCATTTGCTTGTCTGAAAAGGATTTTATTTCTCCTTCACTTATGAAGTTTAGTTTGGCTGGATATGAAATTCTGGGTTAGAAATTCTTTCATGTAAGAATGTTTAATATTAACCCCTCCAATCTCTTCTGGCTTGTAAAGTTTTCACTGAGAGGTCCACTGTTAGTCTGATGGGCTTCCCTTTTTAAGTGACCTGGCCTTTCTGTCTGGCTGCCCTTAAGATTTTTTCTTTCATTTTGACTTTGCAGAATGTGATGATTATGCTTGTTGGGGATAATCTTCTCACGGAGTATCTTACTGGGGTTCTCTGGATTTCCTGAATTTGAACATTCGCCCATCTTGCTAGGTTGGGGACATTCTCCTGGGTGATATCCCAAAGTATGTTTTCTAACTTGGTTTTCTAACTTGGTTTTCATCTCTTTCAGGTACCCCAATCAGTTGTAGGTTTGGTCTCTTTACATAATCACCTATTTCTCAGAGGTTTTGTTCATTCCTTTTCATTCTTTTTTCTCTAATCTTGTCTACCTGTCTTATTTCAACAAGATAGTATTTAAGCTCTGAGATTCTTTTCTTTTCTTGGTCTATGTGGCTATTGATACTTGTGGTTGCATTGTGAAGTTCTTGTCCTGTGTTTTTCAGCTCCATCAGGTCATTTATATTCCTCTCTAAACTGGTTATTCTGGTTAACAGCTCCTGTAATGTTTTATCATTGTTCTTAGCTTCTTTGCATTGGGTTAAAATATACTTCTTCAGCTCACTGAAGTTTGTTATTACCCACATTCTGAAGCCTACTTCTGTCAGTTCATCCGTCTCAGCCTCAGCCCAGCTTGTGCCCTTGCTAGAGAGGTATTGCAGTCATTTGGAGGAGAAGAGGTACTCTGGCTTTCTGAGTTTTCAGCGTTTTTGCATTGATTCTTTCTCATCTTGGTGAACTTATCTACCTTCGATCTTTGAGGCTACTGACCTTTGGATGGGTTTTTTTGTGGCATCTTTTTCATTTTGTTGTTGTTGCTTTCTATTTATTTTTCTTTTAATAGTCAGGCCCCTCTTCCATAGAGCTGCTATGGTTTCCTGGGGGTCCACTCCTGACCCTATTCACCTAGGTCACTCCACACCTGGAGGTGTCACCAGTGGAGGCTACAGAACAGCAAAGATGGCTGCCTGCTCCTTCTTCTGGGAGTTCCATCCCAGAGAGGCACCCACCTGATGCTGGTGGGAACACTCCTTTACAAGGTGTCTGGGGACCCCTGTTGGGGGGGTCTCACGCAGTCAGGAGACACACGATCAGGACCCGCTTAATAAAAAGCACTCTGACTGCCCCTTGGCGGAGTGGATGCACTGCACTGTGGGGAACACCCCTTTTCTGGGCTGCCCGGATTCTTCAGAGTCAGCAGGCAGGAAAGACTAAGTCCGCTGAACCATGGGGACTGTGGCCACTCCTCCCTGCAGGGGCTCGGTCCTAGGAGATCAGCATTCTGTCTGTAAACATCTGGCTGGAGTTGCTGAAATTCCCACAAGGAGTCCCTGTGTGGTGAGGAGAAATGGATCCGGGTCTCACCTAAGAAGGCAGTCTGGCCGTGGTCTGCCACAGCCGTACTGTGGGGAATTCCTCCCAGTCCAAATCATCCGGTCTCCCGGGCACCGGCAGGGGAAAGCGGCCGACTGGAGCTGCAGTGATGGCGGCTGTCCCCACCCCCGACCCCACCAACTTCGGTGTCTTAGGCAGTCTCCAGTGTGCTGCCAGTGGCCGCGACCTGAACGGCTACCTCGTGTCTGCACAGTTCTGTGCTTGGGCTCACGAGGGGATCTCCTGCTCCCAGGTTGCACAGATCCATGGAAAAAGCATGCAGCACAATCACTCACCGCCCCCCTTGGCTGGGGTTGGGAGTTCCCTTTGCCCTGCACAGCTCCCGGGTGGGCCACTGCTCCATTCTGCTTTTCCTCGTTCTCTGTGGGTCATGCCAACCACCTAGTCGGTCCAAATGAGAGAACCTGCATACCTCAGCCGAAGGTGCAAGATCCACTCACCGTTTTCGTTCTTCTTAGTGGGAGCAGCGGTTCACAGAGACTTCTAGTCAGTTATCTTGGTCCCTCCACAGGATTTTAGAATCAACACATTTAAAATAAGTAACAGACATAGGACATAAAATTCAAAAAGTGAAAAAAGGGTATGACATAAAAATTAAGTCACTTACCCAGAGATAAACCTCTTGAAGGTTTGTGTTTCCAGATAGTCTACATAGGATAGGTTTTGAGCAAAGGTTTTATCAAAATGAACAACTCAGCCAGGCACAGTGGCTCACACCTGTAATCCCAGCACTTTGGGAGGCCAAGGCAGGAGGATCGCTTGAGGCCAGGAGTTCAAGACCAGCTAGTTCAAGACTAGCAAAACCCAGTCTCTGCAAAAAAATCCTACAGCTAAGCAAGCAATTGTGTAGTGTTGCATGCCTGTGGCCCACCTACTCAGGAGGGTGAGGTGGGAAGATTGTTTCAGCCTGGGAGGTTGAAGCTGCAGTGAGCTGTGACAGCACTACTGTACTCTAGCCTGGGTGAGAGAGTGAGACTCTCAAAAATAAATAAATATATAAACACTTCCATTTCCTTCCTACCCAGTGACTTGCTTGTTATATAGTAAGTATTCTATAAATACTAGTCATAGGAAACTGATGAATCATTTAGAAAATTTTATAAAAATATTTTTTCTAAGTTAAAATTTCTCTTTGCTTACTACCTAATGCCAAAAGCAATGTAAAATTCAGTAGTGATCTAAAAAAGGCAAATAGAGGTGTATGTAGTTTGAAATTATTTTATTGCTTTGAAGTCCTCAATATCCAGATGATGAAAGCAACATTTCAGATTAGTAAAGGGAAATGTAGATTACTTAGCAAATGGTATTGGTACAATTGAGTAATCACCTGGAAACAAAACCACAGTGGATCCACAGTTTACACTTTACATAAAAATACCTTCAGATGATTCAAGTATTTTTATATAAAAAATAAAACTATAAAAGTTACAGAAGAAAACATGAGAAGAAACTTGCTGGTGGGGAGAAATGAGTGAAGGAAACTTTTTCATGATAGACTTTATTGTACTTTATGAATGCTGTACTATGTACATGTATCAACTAGTAAAATATTTAAAAAATAAAATTGAATAATTAAGTTAAATAAGGATATTGTTTTTGCCAGAATATTCAAGTCTAATTTGTTCTTCAAATACTTAGTATTAACTAATTTCTTTCCAACTTCATTTCTGCTGTAACAACACAAAACTGAACATGGCAGTGAATATGAGACCCCCTTGCTCTTGCTGCTTTCTGAACAGAAAAATTGGGGAAAATAGTTGCATGGTAGGAGGAATTACTGGAAGTGAGAAGTAAAACACTTTTGATAATATTGTGAAATATTTACTTGTACTCTCCTCACTACTTCACTTTCCATGAGGATTTTTATGTGCTTTATAATCTAATATTTCAAGAGAATGACCACATCTTTAGGTTTTCTGATTGGTAAATCTGTTCTGATCTGTGTAATTCACAAATATAAGAAGCTTGATAGAAAATGAGCTTGCTTTGTCTATTTTGTTCTTCTCTTTCAGGCTTTAGCTGACTAAAATGAAGATATCATAATGCAAGCACCAGATGTGACTAGAAAGTTGATAGAATTTAAAGCCAAGAAGAACTCTAATCTATGCTTCAGACTTCATTATTATCAACATATTTAAGGAGTTTGCTTTTGGAGGAGTGAAGTGATCGCACAAATTCCAAGCAGATAATTATAAAAACTTGTTAAATAATTAAAAAAAAACTGTTTAAAGATATTAGAAAGTATTGAAAAGCAGATGAAAGACAAATGAAAGTTTAACCTCTGAACCAGAAAGAGTACGAATTGTGAGTTTGTCTAATTCCAGAATAACAACTGAGGAAAACTATAAAACATTGCTTAGATACATTTTATAAAATTACAATAAGTGGAAAGATACACTGAATTCATGAATTGGAAGATGCAATAGAATTAAAATGTCAATTAACCTCATTAATTTATAGATTTAATAAAATCTCAAATAGCACAGGAGGCATTTTCCTTAATAGAAATTAACAAGCTGATTCTAAAGTTTATATTAAAATGCACACTACCCAGAAGAGCCAAAACAATTTTGAAAAAGAATAAAGTTAGAAGACTCACAGTAACTGATTTCAAGATTTATTATAAAGTTGCTATAATCAAAATAGTTTAATTGGTGTAAGGATAGACATATAAACCAGGGAGTTCAGAAATAGACCTGTATGTATACAGTCAAGTGATTTTTGACAAATGTGCTACTGTAGTTCAATGGGGAATGAAAAGATGTATTTCAACAAATGCTGAAGCTATTAGATATCCATATGGAAAAATATCATTACCTCAAGCCATATAATTTTTTTTATTTGTTATTATTATTATTTTTTAGAGATAGGGTCTCATTCTGTCACCCAGGCTGGAGTGCAGTAGCACAATCAAGCTCACTGAAGCTTTGAACTCCTGGGCTCAAGTGATCCTCCTGCTTCAACCTCCTAAGTAACTAGGACCACAGGGGTATGCCACCATGCCTGGCTAACTTTTGTATTTTTTGTAGAGATGGGGTTTCCCTATGTTGCCCAGGTGATCCTCTCACCTTGCCTCCCAAAGTGCTGGGATTACAGGCATGAACCACCATGCCTGGCCACCATATAAAATTTTTAACACAAGTTGGATGATAGGTCTAAATGTAAGAGCTAAACTATGAAACTTCTAAAAGAAAATCTAAGAGAAAACATTTAGTCAAAGATTTCTAAGGTAAGACAAAAAGGACAAAGAAAATTGATAAATTGAAATTCATCAAAATTAAGCACACCTATCGGACCAGTCATCTATTCAAATCTACCCTTCTATTCCCTGCTTTGTAATAGTTAGGTTGTGTCCTATATTTATTTGCCAGCTAGTGGAACGCCATGTTTTGTCAGTAGAGGGCATTAGAGTAACATTGTAAGATGATAGCAACAGGAACTTTTAGGGGTGAAGAAAATGCTATGTGCTGTTAAAATGAAATAATTAACAATTCAGTACCCTAATTCCCCAAGCCACATTTCAAATACTCTATAGCCAATGTAGTTCATGGCTACCACATTGGACAAAACAGATACAGAATATTTCCATTATTATCAAAAGTTCTATTAACCTCTGCTGTATATCTATTGTGTTGATGGGGTACATGGCTGTATACATTTGTCAAAACTTATCAAATTGTTTGCTCAGAGTGAGAGAATTTTGTATGTAAGTTAAACTTCAATAAGAATTTAGCAAAGTGCTATTATTCTTTGATTAAACAGTCTCATCTAGGGTTTTAGTGATTTTCATCATTGAAACTGCACCATTAAATAAAAGCCTTGCAAACATCAATGTGTCTCCCTCTCAATGCCCTGCTTTTTTTGCTTTTTGAGCCAGAGGCAAACAGTGCTGCAGTGTTTACAGTTTTGTGTTTAACATTTTATTCTGAGTTTCCATTTTTAAACTAGGATTTTTCAACTCTTATCTTACTTTAGAAAATTAACATTGTATTCTTTGGAGATTTAAACAATTTTGTAACCATTTTTTTTCATGTTGTTCATGAAATTTAGTATTCTAGGAGAACTGCCAACCATTTAAAAATGTTTTTCCAAGGTGGTTTAAATAATTATTAAAAATTATTTGATGCATAAAATAAAATCTTCCTATCTAGTGCAACTCCCAGATGCTAGATGATTGTCTTTTCCAGAAAAATAGCTTGTGAGTGAGAAAAATCAGGGAGGCACCTCCATGGCGGGAGATAAGATGGGCAGAAACCATGTCAATTGTTTAATAAATTGTGTCTTGAGCATCTGAGTAGTACCTGATACTTGATGCATTTCTGTTGAATAACTGAGTGAACAAATGTTAAGTATCAGGGGAAGTTGGTTATTGGTTTTAGATTTTGTAAACATGGTGTATCTCACCAGCAAAGAACAGAAGAGAATTGGGGAAATGCATAGCTATTCTTTATCATTTGCTGAGATACTTCTTCCGAATTTCTTTTCACTGAGTATTGGGGCCAATTTCCTAATTTCAAACTCTATTTACTATAGCAAAGGGCAGGAGGATGGCAAGTTCTAGACATTTAAATGAGCAAATAATTAAGCTTTTCTGCAGGTGTGTAGTTTAAGCACTTGAAGTAGACAATTTGAAGTGCTACAATGGGGACTCCTATCCAGCTACTTGCCAACTTCTTTTCCTGGATGTCTTCAGTGTCAATGTGCTTAAATCTGAATACTTCCTTTTCTCCTAACTACACTTCCTTTTCCCCTAACTCCCCTTTCCTGGTCTGCTTTATACATCTTCGTGAGAAGAACTACTATTTACCAGCCACCCCAGCCAGAAACCAGGAGTTATTAGACTCCTCTTGCTTTCTCACCTTCTAGAGCCAATTAATTGCCTAATCCTTGTTTTAATGCATTAAAAACAGGATTGCCACTAGTTGTGTCCAGAAATATCACTGGGGTGGATGGAAGTGGGAAGAACAGACAAAGAACCCGGTAGGTGTAGAAGAGGTGTCTTCCTTTGGAAAAGTCTCAAAATGTGGCCTGATGGTTGCTAAGATTATGATCAACTTTTAGAGGAAATAATGTGAAGTCAAGACCATGATATTACAAAGTAGTTGGAGTGACGGGCCTCTTTTACTTGTAATATTTCCTAAGCAGCCACTGACAGAAACATAGACTATGTCACAGGTTTATTCTCTCTCTCTTTTAACCTCATATAGTTAATTTTTTTGTTTTTGTTTTCAGCAGTGAGAATATTTAAGATGTACTCTCCTGGCAAATTTCAATTGTATATTATTACTAACTTTGCTAGAATCTCTTTATTAGACTCTTATGTCTCTAGTCCTACTTATTTCAATTCTTTCCCCATCTTGATGTCAGAGTCATCCTTCTGAAACTAAATCTGCATTTATTATCTGCTCAAAAACCTGAGGAGGCAGTCTGTCCGTTCTCAGATCTCAGACTCCGTGCTGGGAGAACCACTACTCTCCGAATTGTACACTTTAAATAGGTGAATCATAAAGTATGTGAATTATGTCTTAATAAAACTGTTAAATGAAAATTTAAAATAACTTTAGTGACTTACACAATAAAATCTAAACTAGTCCTACTCCACCCTGCTCTCTGTGCAGAGTCTCAGGCTCAGAAATCTCTCCTCACTACTCCACAGATTATGAAATGCATCCTGACTCAATGTTTTGTCCACATGCTGATACAGTTTGAATATTTGTGTCCTCCAAATCTTATGTTGAAATTTGATCACCAATGTTAGAGGTGGGGACTGGTGGGAGGTGTTTGGATCATGAGAGCAGATCCCTTATGAATGGGTTGGTGCCATCTTTGAGGTAATGAGTGAGCTCTTGCTCTGTTAGTTCCCACGAGATTTGATTGTTAAAAAGAACATAGCACTTTCCTTCTCTCTTTCAATCTCTCTCCCTCTCCTTCTCCTCCTCCTCTCTTGCCATGTGACAAATCTGCTCCCCTTTTGCCTTCTGCCATGATTGGAAGCTTCCTGAGGCCTTACCAGGAGCAGATACTGGTGCCATGCTTCTTTTGCAGCCTGCAGAATGGTAAGCCAAATATACTTCTTTTCTTTGTAAATAACCCAGCCTCAGGTACTCTTCTATAGCAATACAAATGGATTAAGACACTGTCCCTGATGATCCAGACTGCTCCATGTGTGCAATTGACTCCTGCTCATGCTGCAGCTTCCCTTTGCTCAGAATGTCTTTCCCAGTGGCCCTTTTCTTCTGATGTCTACCACGGACACGCCTACTCATCTTCCAAGTCTAGTCACTAGTCACCTACATTTCAAAACCTTTATGTAACCACATGAATGTGTCATGAGGGCTTTCTCGCCAGGCTGAATCAACCACTTCCTCTTTTGCGCTCTTCTACACCTGTACAAGCTCTGTCACAGCATCTCTAGAGCCTGTGTGCTTACCTGTTTCTTTCTCCTTTATTAGGCAACTTTTCAGTGGTGGAGATATTGCTGTATTATTTTTATTCTACATCTTCTAATTGCTTGATTCTGGAGCTGTACACACTTGCTAGCCCTTATCTTCCACATACCCAAATCAGAGCTTATGGCAAGTGCACAGGTCAGACAGCGTTATCTTGGCCTCACACTTACACCCCGCCCCTGCTGCGCTGTGGTCCTGCATATTCTAATGGTTGCAGAGACTCTCTTTCCAGATTATTTCTCCAAATGCTAAGCCCAAATATTGACTTCTGACCTATGCCACCATGCTTTTGGCTGTGCTGTGCAGCCTGAATGGCCCCTGTTGTCCTTGTACCTCTGAAAGTTGACTGCAGCCTGTGTACTGGACTGTGAGCCTTGCCAGGTTTCTCCAGTTTAACTTGAGAACTCAAACTCCAAATTCTGCTTTGCTTTAAGATGTATGAGACCCAGGTCCCCAGCCTGTGATCTGCCTAAGGTGTCCCAATTCAGTTCCTGTTTCTGCCCACCTTGATCAGTCTTATCCCAAATTAGCCACATCTTGTATGGTTTCCTCTGACCCTAACCCCACCCTCTCCCCGCTGCATAGTTTTCTCTTTTACCCTTAAGACTGTATTAGATACTCTTTGCATGCTGACAGCTTCCTACGCGTATACCAAGTGCTTATTATAGCACTTCACAGTCTATCTTGTAATTATTGCTTATCTGTGTGTCTCCCTCTCCCATTGGCCTCTAGACTCACGCTTGTCAACTTTTTCCTACTGGGACATGTTATAGATAATTTTTATTTGCTGATACAGCCCCATTGATTTACCCAGATGGTGAGCTGCAGCAAAGACAAGATAGTATGTGGATTATTTGTAGTTTATGGTTTGTAACTCTAGCTCTTTAATCCTACTAAATAATGTGTATCACAATGACAGTAAGTGACTACAAAGTTATAAGGACAATAATCTGTTTTTTATAGCAAATTTTAAAAAGTAAACATTTCATCAACTTTAGTACTTTGTTATTAATAGCAAATTACTTGTGCTAGCCTTCCAAGATGGTGGTACCACACGACCGTGTCATTAGGGCATTCTTGCCAGATCCTGAGTTCCTAAGAGCTGGAGTTATATCACATTTGTCACTGTAAACCCAGCATCTCACACAGTTTCTGACAATAGCAGGCACTCGGTATATGTTTGTTTAATTGGTGGCTGGTTGATGAACTATGAAATGAGTTTTATTTTTAAAATTCCCTGGGTTTGCTTAAACACCAGGAGACTGAGGCTATCTCCCTCCAACTGTGTAAAGGCAGCTTCTAAATCCAGAGTCCTTTAGAATTCAGTATCCTTTTACAATAAGGCCATGATAGAGGTGACTGTTCTGGACAAGTAATATACAAAATAGCTAATGGGTTGGTACACTCCTGGAATGTTACTTTTACACACTAATGAATGGTTTCTAGTCTGGTATTGTGGATGTCTTTTGAGTATCTATATGTAATTGACAAGGTGAACCCATGAATCTGTTTCTCAGCTTTTCTGTCAGATGCTCACATCATAGTACTTTTAGGGTATTAGTACTACAAGGAGCTCACAATTTCAAATAGCCCAGTGGAAACCACGTCTGTCTTACAGATTATGATTCATACTGTGTTCACTACTGTGTTCATTACCTCGCTACTATCTAACCTGTGATTTGTCCTAATCACTCTGTTTTGCTGAACCTTTGAAATGGGAGTTGAACAAATAATCTCTAATGTCCTCATTGACTCTAAAAATCTTGATTCTAACAAATGTTGGAAGAATTTAGAAAGTAACTAGATGATTAATCTGTTCAGACTGCTATAACAAAATACCATAAATCAGGTATCTTATAAACAACAGTAATTTCTCACATTTCTGGAGGCTGGGAAGTCCAAGATCAAAGCACCAGCAGATTCCATGTCTGGTGAGGGCCTGTTTCATAGATGGGACCTTCTCATTGTGTTCTCACATGGTAGAAAGGATGAACTAGGTCTCTTGGGACTCTTTTACAAGAGCACTAATCCCATTCACGAGACCTCCATTCTTATGACCTAATCTTCTCCCAAAGGCCCCACCTCTTACTACTGTCACATTGAGGATTAAGTTTCAACATATGAATTTTGAGAGGACACAAACATTCATACCATAGCACTCCATAAAATAGAAATAGAATATTATAAAGATTGGTCCAAGTCTTTCTGTACCTTTCCAAGGAGGAAAGGCTGCTGCCGCAGCCCCCAGAGGACAGGAGATATTGGGTTGTTGTCCATTCCTATACAAGATGGGCGCCTCGTCTGTTGGGGGGAAAGTGAGGTAATTACTGCCAGGACTCCAGATTTACCACATGGCTGGTGTATATGAATTGTGTCTTGGGGTAGCTCTGTGAAAAGAGCCAGATATGATACTTTAGGGAAGTGTATTAGATTTGGATTACAGTTTAGACTGAGCAGTATCTCTTCTGACATTTAAGATTCATAAGGCTGTTGGCATCCGCATCAGTATTAACATTTGTGAGGGGTCACCCTGCCTCATTCGAAAGAGTGATATGATGAGATCTGAGCCTAGCGGGAAGATTAACTTTTGACAGGAGGAGGGATACTTCTTCCATTGCAACAGGTATTGACACAAGCAGGTTTTATATATGGAAGTGAGAAGGTGAGGGAATTTCCATTGAATGACATCTCTTTTCTCAGGAAGTATGAGTCAAGGTCATCAAGTATGAATGAAAAGGAGATGGGGTGTAGAAGTTTTTTGGAAAGGGAGAGGTAGGAAATAATTGTCTTAGGGAGTGGGAAAGTGACCTTATTAGATAAACATAATAGATGTTCCAGGAAGTATTGTGTGCCCATTAGAGATTTGTATTAGTGACCTTAAGATTATTTTCCCTAGCATTATTCAAAACACAATTGAGTATTCGGTTTCAACCAGGGTTTTGTTAGGATAGTACACTGGAAGGAGAGAGCATCCTGGGAATGATAGTAATGATGGATCATAGCATCTAAGGTTGGAAAAGAGGTAAGTGGACTAGGCACAGTGGCTCACACCTGTAATCCCAGCACTTTGGGAGGTTGAGGTGGGCGGATTGCCTGAGGTCAGGAGTTCAAGACCAGCCTGGCCAACATTGTGAAACCCCATCTCTACTAGAAATAGAAAAAATTAGCCGAGCATGGTGGCACACTCCTGTAATCCCAAGTACTTGGGGAACTGCTTGAACCTGGGAAGCAGAGGTTGCAGTGAGCTAAGATCGTGCCACTGCACTCCAGCCTGGGTGACAGAATGAGACTCTGTCTCAAAAAAAAAAAAAAAAAAAAAAAAAGGGTAAATGAAGACAGGAGTTGGGTGTATGTCAGCAACAGATAGATGGTGGTCTACGTGGAAAAGTGTAGCGGTGGAGTGAGTGGTTAATAGAATAAGCAAGCTCAAAGAAATAGAAGGTGGTGACCAGAAATGGGATGTTTGAAACTGATTATGGAGTGATAATGACAGGATTCATAGTGTGGTTATGGGAATGGCTGGCCGAGACTGTGAAAGAAACAGTCTTGAAATTGAGGTGGCTAGCAAATTGAAACACTGGGGTGTGTGATGGGTCAACCATGTGGATGTTGTCCTCACTAAAAATGATGACAGAGTAGGGGGTGATAAGGAAGACTCTGGTCTAGAATCCAGGATCTAATCCTGTCAAAGAAAGAAGGGGAGTAACTGAGAAATTAAATGGTAGCATTGAGGAGGTCGAGCGGCTGGTATAGCTGGCCTGTATGAGTTTCAGAGCTTTAGCAGGAAGCTCTATAGGAACGAAGAAGAATGATTTGAAGTTGCAATGGGAAACATGAAGGATAATTCACCTTCTAACCGTGTATGTGTATGTGTATGTGCATGTACATGTGCATGTGTATGTGTATGTGCATGTGTATGTGTATGTGTATGTGCATGTGTATGTGTATGTGAGATGCTGGGTAGGGCGTGTGGGCGGCGGGGGGAGGTTGCAGTGACTGGCCTCTACTTGAGCAGGTTGCAGAGGAAGCAATGTTCTCAGTAGATATTTAAGGCAAGAGGACAAAGGAATGTTCAGAGAAGCTATTAAAGATACAGTGGAATTTATTGATTAGGAATGTTAGAAAATGCAAGAGGAACATTTGGAAGGGAAGGTGGGGTGGAGTGCTGAGACCAGATTTAGGGACATACTAGTGTGGGGAAAACTGATGACCATGGAGAAGCTGCAGACTTAAAAGATGAAAGATAGAATAAAGATATGAAGTATCCACCCAGAAAGGCCAAGAGAGTCTCAGGATACTTTTCTTAGTGATAAGGCATCTCAGGAGCTTTCCTTTTTCTGAACATTAAAATTGTGGAAGCTTTCAGGTGAGAGGAGGAGTAAAGCAAGCTTCTGGGGTCCAAACCTATATTCAAGTTATAATGATGAACTTACAGTTCAGGTAGACCCTTTAAAATAACTGTGCTGGTAGAAACAGCTGAGCCCAGAAACAGAGAAAGCATTGGCAACTGGGGACTACCTAATGATGCATGATAATGGCTTGATAAGTGAAAAATCACCGTCTTTTTTTCCCCTCCACCAGAAGTTCTTCACCTGGTCTAGGTTATCTGGAGAGAAAATAACTTTCATTAAATTCTCAAAGTAGTCCTTGAGCCCCAAAAGATTACCAATCACTGATCTATATGATCCATTGAATGGTGAATTTCTCTTTTTCTGAATTAACTGAAATTTATACTGGATTTCCCAAGCTTTTTATCATCACTTGGACAAAAACTTTAACCTTTAGTTTACATAATTGAGTTCTCTGTAAACTCTTGTTATAGTATAATGAGAAATACTATACAGAGAAACCTTAGTAATTTTCCATAATTACTAAGAGAGCCTTTGCAATGTATTGCACTTCATAAATCGGTGAACAAATAAACAGAGACATGGTAAACAGACAAGGGTATGCTGTTCCTGTGAATACTCTTGATTGCATAATAAAAAAAGTCATTATAAACTACATGGAATGTGTATTACTGGTTTGAATAGTACTCTACAGAACAAACACCTCATTAACAGACTTCATTGGAATTGGTGATAATTCTGACCTGCAGAACGGGCTTATCTTTCCATTAAAAAATGTGTTTGATATAGATATTAATGCTGTAAATAAGGGAAAGGGAAAAAATAAATAAGGGAAGTTGATAGCTTATTCTAATGAAGTCCCTAGTCCAAAAAGCTATTTTCAAGCATTTGGACAACCACACTTGTAATATTTGAATAATATCAATGAATATGTTAATGAATAATTATTTGTTAAAGAACTCAAGAATTTTTTTTTTTTTTCGTATTTATTCACTCATGAACAATTTCAAAGAACTGCAACTCTGCTTCACTCTCCAGCGTCAGCGATGTGACTGCAGGTCTGCATACTCTGAGCCTCAGACTTGCCCTCCCGCCAGTCAACATCGATTTCTTACGTTTAATCCAATACTAGGTTTTTCCTTCCTCTCCAATCCATGGATATCAAAATAGGCAGGAATTCTAGTCTCAGAGACTATTTGAACACAGATACTTAGGCCTGTGAGTTATTGAAACTAGTAATTTCCTTTGGTTTGTGATAATTTCAGGTGACTTGAAATAATTAAGTGATGGTTGAAAAAACTGTATTGGTAGAAACAGCTGAGGTCAGACACTTTTTAAGATAAGAGTTCATTTTTCTATTCTCAGAACAATGGAAAATAAATAAACTTATATAATATCGTAAGTAAAAATAAAATCTGAAATACAAGTATGAAACAACCTCTGTAACATGAGCTAGACTGTAAATCCCGTGACAGCGGGGGCCATATCTGTCTATATCCTCAATACATAGCATGGGGCCTGGCTTATTGTGGGCACTCAGCAAGTATTTTCCAGTGGATGACTAAAATAGAATAAATAATTGACCTATTTTTGATGAATAGAAAATAGTAGTAGTTTGCGGAAACATGGTTATAAGTCTTTTTTTTTTGTAACTCGAAGTTCATAGTTAAAAACATGTTTAAATTAACAGTGTATAGAATTAGAGAGCTTTCTGACTGGTATGCATATTCTTTTTTAAAAAACTTTTGTGGGTACATAGCAATTGCATATATTTATGGGGGACATGAGATGTTTTGATACAGGCATGCAATGTGAAGCACATCATGGAGAATAGGGTATCCATCGCCTCAAGTATTGATCCTTTGAATTACAAACAATCCAGTTTTAATATATTAAAGTTATTAAAAATATACAATTTAGTTATTATTGACTGTAATCACTGTGTTGTGCTATCAAATAGTAGGTCTTATTCATTCTTTCTAACTATTTTTTGGTACCCATAAACCATCCCCACCTTCCTTACCCCCACCCTCCTATTACCCTTCCTGGCCTCTGGTAACCATCCTACTCTCTATGTCTGTAAGTTCAATTGCTTTGATTTTTAGATCTCACATATAAATGTGACATGCAATATTTGTCTTTATGTTGGTGTGCATTTTCTGATCCAATTGTAGTTGATCAGCAATTAGCATAACAGTCCTTACTTACTTACATACAGTTGCAGAAATACCAAATAGTGAAGTAAATCATGGGGCACCAACTGGATTTTATATCCAAAAATCTTATGAAAAATAGAAATAATCTATTACAAGTTTATTTCAAGGAAGAATAAGGAAGAAATGCATTTAGGCTTTAGTTATTAGGAATGAAAACCTTAAATACATTTTTCTTCTTATTTGCATTAATTGCATCTGCAACTTGGAGCCATAGGCAATTCTTAAAGACTACATTTTCTTATAGAATTAATATTGGCAGAATTTACAATTTGTTGAATTTCCCAGTGTTGATAGAGTCCGTATTCCTATGACTTCTTTTCTTTGTTCGTGTGGATTTCATCAACAGAAATGTTTTTGGAAAATGTACACAGTAAGCATTTAATACTAAATGGAAAAATAAAAAAGTGATAAAGAAAAATGATTTTGTGGTTCATTTTTATACTTGAATGTTCTGGTTCATTCATTTAGCAAATATTTATTGAGCATGTACTCTGTGCTTGGTACTGTCCCAGAACTGCGGATGCAGGCAGACACAGTGAAGACCAAGCTCCTGCTTTTGGGGCATTCACATCCTAGAGTAGCAGAGTCAGCCCTGATGGAGTGCTTACTTGGTGCCAGGCACACTTCTAGTACATCGCACACATATATTATTAAAATTCAACTTTTACTTTATATACATGTGCAGGTTTGTTACATGGGTATATTGCCTTCAGGCAGTGAGCATAGTACCTAGTAGGTAGTTTTTCCACCCACACCTCCCTCCATATCTCCCCGCTCTAGGAGTCTACAGCGTCTGTTGTTCCCATGTTTATGTCCATGTGTGCTTAGTGTTTAGCTCTCATTTATAAGTGAGAACATGAGGTACTTGGTTTTCTCTTTTTGCATTAATTTGCTCACAATTATGGCCTTCAGCTCCATCTGTGTTGCTGTGAAGGACGTGATTTCATTCTTTTTTTATGGCTGTGTAGTATTTCATGGTGTATATATGTACCACATTTTCTTTATCCAATCCACTATTGGTGGGTACCTAGGTTGAGTCCTTGTTTTCCTATTATAATCAGCATGGCAATGAAAATATGAGCACATGTGTCTTTTTTGGCATATTGAACTATTTTGGGTTGAATGGTGGCTCTGTGTTAAATTATTTGAGAAATCTTCAAACTGTTTTCCACAGTGGCTGAACTAATTTACATTTCCACCAACAGCGTATAAGCATTCCCTTTTCTCTGCAGCTTCACCAGTATCTGTTGTTTTTTTGACTTTTTAATAATAGCCATTCTGATTGGTAATATCACCCATATTAACTCATTTCATCTTCACAAGAGCTCTGTGTAGTAAGTGTTGTTTTTACCCATCCCAATTTTACGGATAAGGAATCTGAAGCTCAGGGAGGCTAAGGTACTTGCCCAAAGTCACACAGTAAATAAAAGTTGATGGGTTCAAACCTAGGTAAATACAGTTCCAGAGTTGTCTCTATGATATGTTTATGACTATGAGAGAAAGTGAAATTGGAACAAGGTTTGATGATGGAACTATAAATGGGCAACTATTTTATTGATGAGTAAAAGGTTTAGAGTAATTTAATGTCCATTGTCAATCAAAGCTCTTTTCACACGTATTGCTTAAATAATTGAGTGACTCTCACTGGATTTCAAGTAAAAGTTTTGGTGCCAGTAGATAAGGTTCTCAGACTAAATTTTCTCTTTATACTCCACTATGACAATTCTCACTGTCGTGATTGCAATTTTTAAAACAAGTATGATAATATAGTTTGCCTATATATTTTTCTTTCAGTTTAATTCTAAGGATTTAGATTTACTCTTTGCTCCCAATAAAGAGTACATTGAAGGGTATAATGCCATTTTAGACATTCCTGAGAAGGTGCTTGCTTGGTGCCAGGCATACTTCTAGTACATCATACACATATATTTTTAAAATTCAACTTTTACTTTACATACATGTGCAGGTTTGTTACATGGGTATTTTGCATCCAGGCAGTGGGCATAGTACCCAATTGGTAGTTTTTCAACCCACACCTCTCTCCATAACTTCCCCCTCCACTAGTCCACAGTATCTGTTGTTCCGTGTTTATGTCCATGTGTGTTCAATGTCATTCCTGAGAAGTAATGTCTAAGGGACATTATATAATGTAAGAAGAATTATAGTACATTATACATTACAGTTTTTCTTATATAATTATATATTTTATATATAATGTAAATATATAATGTAAGAAGAATTATATAATGGGAGGTAAAGTTTTCACATATATTTTCAAAGGAGTTATATTAAATCCATTTGCTATAATACAAAGTTTAAAATCTGATTACGTGCTTATTTTTCACACTCTGACCTGAATCTGAGATTGTGTATTCATTTAATCTATAAAGATATGTAGTTTCAAAACTATGAATAGCATACTAGCATTATGACTACAGAAATGAAGAAGGGTGGTGTTGGACTGTTTGGTTGATGTCTGGGTAGCCAATTTGAGCAGATTAAGAGAGAAGAGAAGATTGAGACTATTTTGAAAAAGCAGATTGAAGCCTCCAAAGACTTCGGTAAAGGTGCATGAAAGAAAGTAAAGCAAGGTATGGAAGAATATATGTTACATTAGCAAGACGTTGAGTAAATGTCACTAGGATGAAAGGAGTAATCATCATCTTAGATAGGCTTTTCCAGCTCTGAAATTTCAGAGCAGTCCCTGAGGAACAAAAGGTTGCTGAAGCAAGAAGCCCGATGCCCCATTTACAACCTCACTCATCAACAGAACTGAAGCTCTGGCTGGCCTCTTTCCTTCTTCTGTAATATAAGCAGTTGGGGACTGAGCAGCTGGCAAACTGGACAGGAGTGCTCTGAAATGACTTGCTTGAGCCTAGACCAAGCTGTCTTTTTCTATTAGTGTTAGGAATATTATTTGATGTCCTTAGGATTTTACATTATCTGGCCTTCAATAGATTTTCAAGTGGATGACCTTTAAAGTTCCAGTCTTTTGCCTTGCTGTTCCATGATTGGGCATATTTATGAGGACAAACGAAACTTTAAATCTCCTACTTTCACTGCCAGTAAAAGCAGCAGAAATGACAGCAATAAAAAGTCTTGGCTTCCATTACTGAATCAATGACCAATCCTTTCATATCCAAGTAAGCTCATGTGACAATAAGCAATGTTCTGTAGCACCATTATCACTAAAGGCCAGCCAGGAATTTCATTATAAAACCTTCTGAGGCAGCTTGTAATTTGGCCGTTTTAATTAAACCTCACCAGACCAGATTGCCAGGGGGAAATTACTGGGAATTTTCCACTGAACTGTCACTCTAAAACAATGTTCTATTATGGATTTGATGTCAGAAATCATAACAATATTTAATGCCAGACAATTGGCATAACAATGATCTTGAGTGACAGCTCGAGTGTTTGGAAAGTTAAATTAAAAGTGATACGCTTATTTATCACTTGAGCTGTCACGTCAACACAGACACCTTTCACTTTCTCAGCCCTGCTACATCTTGGGGGCAGCCGGCTGCAATTGGCAGGTAACTGTGTGTATTAGCAGGAGACTGGGTTTGATTCCATTTCTTCTCTTTTTTTCATTCTAAATGAGAATAACGAGAATAAAAGTAATGGTAAATTCATCAATACAACCTAGGGCCATAAAAAACTAAATGTCTGAAAGAATGTTTTCTTGGTTTAATTTATCTTTAATAAAAAATTTATTGATGTTTTTCAGGGAGTTCAGGATACAGCAGCTAATAATGGCAATGGTTGCTATTTATTGAGTGTTTACTCTGTGTAAGGTACTAGGCTAAAGTTCCCTCATTCCCTCATTTAAAACTTAGAGCCACTCTATCGAGGAAGATGATAGCACCATTTCAGAGACGGAGAAACTTGCCAAATTCCCCCAGCCAGCCAGAGGTGGATTTGTAATTTATCTCAGGTTGGCTTGACTCTGCAGCCTGTGCTATAGATTATAACATAATGCTTTCTGCTACAAAGGACTCCCTTCAATACCAAAAAACAAATTCTTTTTCCGAGAGTCTATATTATTGTGAAGATTTAAGAATATTGCCTTTTAACCACAGGAAAAATATTTATTCCAGAGCCACATTAAAAAATTTTAAATGTAAATATAGACATTCAATTCACCTGATTTTAGCTTAAGAACAGTCATAAAACTTACTGTAATTTTATAAAAGTTAATATTTATTTATATTTCACATGTATATTATGGCTGCGTAGGAGGGAGAGAAGTGAAGTGAGGGAGAGAAGTGAAGTGAGGGAGAGAGGAAATAGAAGAAATGAAAAGACTGCAAAGTTGAGGGGAAAGAAAGATTGATGGGAATGAGGAAAGGGGATTGATGGGAATGAAGAAGGATTTCTAGAAATAATGGGGAGAGGCCCTGTGAAGGCTCTTCCGCCATCCTCGACCATTGCCTCTGGTGACCTTTGCCCATGTTTCCCTCTAAATCAAGGTCTTTCTTTTAATATGATCAATTTCTCCTCTCTACCGGCTTCCTTCTCTTTGCCTTCAAAAATACACAGTTCCTCCCTCACATGAAAAAAACCTTCCCCGATCTTAAGCTCTTTCTATCATTGGTTGAATTAGTACTGACTGGATAGACAAGGTCTGAGAGCCTGTTTGCCAGGCATTAGCTATTAGGTCCCAGGAGTGTAAAGGAGCACAAAATAGGCATTTTTCCTTTATACAAGCAAACTTTCTGAATGATTGGAAATTAATCATGAGCAGGTAGGTATCTAAGGTCATATTTAAAAATAATTGAATCAATTAAGGGCAGAAATTGGCTGGGCATGATGGCTCACACTTGTAATCCCAGCACTTTGGGAGGCTGCGGTGGGAGGATCGCTTGAGCCCAGGAGTTTGAAACCAGCCTGGGTGAAATGGTGAAACTCTCTCTCTCTAATATAGATATTATATATAATATATAATATAGATATTACATATAATATATAATATATATCTATAATATATATCTATCTACATATAAAATGTATATTATATAGATTATATAGATAATATATAATATATCGATTATATAGCTATTATATAGATAATATGCAATATAGATTATATAGATAATATATAATATATAGATTATATAGATATTATATAGATAATATATAATATAGATTATATAGATATTATATAGATATATATTATATGGATTATATAGATATTATATAGATAATATATAATATAGATTATATATTATATAGATTATATAGATATTATAGATTATATATAATATAGGTATAATCTCTAATATCTATATTATACATAATATGTAGATATATAGACATTATATATTATATAGATTATATAGATAATATGTAATATATATTATATAGATAATATGTTATATAGATAATGTTTATATAATTTATATAATATATTATTATATTGGTTTGATTCCATTTCTTCTCTTTTTTAAATAATATCTATATAATCTATATAATCTATATTCTATGTGTTATATGTATTACATAGATAATATATAGATTATATAATATAGATATATAATATATATTATTATATCTATATATTCTTTATCCATCACGATTAAAATGCAGATCTCACCTGCTCTAATGGAATAATAATTACAGATGATAAATGTAAATATGGATATTTACTACCAGATTCAAGTCTAAATCATATTCTTAAGAATTCAAGGCTGGGCATGGTGGCTCAGGCCTGTAATGCCAGCACTTTGGGAGGCCAAGGCAGGAGGTCGGGAGTTCAAGACCAGCATGGCCAACGTGGTGAAACCCCATGTCTACTAAAAATACATATATATATGTATTTTTATACATATATAAATATATGTAAAAATACATATATATGTGTATATATACACATATATATATATATATGGGTATTGCGGCATGTGTCTGTAGTCCCAGCTACTCTGGAGGCTGAGGCAGGAGGATTACTTGGGCCCAGGAGGTTGAGGCTTCAGTAAGCTGTGATTGTGCCACTGTACTCCGGAGAGATTGTGTCTCAAGAAAAAGAAAAAAAAAAAGTAGAAATCTGCCAAATCAGTTGTTTAAAGTGCCATATAGATCGGGGGTCCCCAACCCATGGCTCCAGAATGGTACTGGTCTGTGGCCTGTTAAGAACCAGGCCGCACAGCAGGAGTTGAGCAATGGGTGAGCAAGCGTTACTACCTGAACTCCACCTCCTGTCAGATCAGTGGCAGCATTAGATTCTTAGATTCTCACAGAAGCGTGAGCCCTATTGCGAAGTGTGCACGTGAAGGATCTAGGTTGCATGCTCCTTATGAGAATCTAACTCATGCCTGATGATCTGAAATGGAACAGTTTCATCCCCAAACCTTCGCCCACCCCTTCCCCCAATACAAACTGGGGCCATGAAAAATGAAATACCTGAAAGAATATTTCAAGGATTTTTGTTTTCCGTGAAACTGGTCCCTGATGTTAAAAAGGTTGGGGACTGCTGATATAGATCAAACATGATGCTTGTTTTCCTTCTTTCAACCACTTATTTTTCCATTCTGTAGACTGTGATTACCATCTTCATTTTATTTCTGTCCACTCATTAGGATAGTTTGGGACACGCCTTCCCCCACTACTAAACCTACACCCTTGAATGTTACCTATTACTTCCTTATTGACAAATGTTGCTTTTACCCTCACACTTTCCCTTCTTTCTATTGTACTATACATATTGAATGATCTCCTCCACCTCCTTTTCCCACCTTCAAATTATTTCTTTCTAGAACTATAGTTCAAAGTATCATTCCAGTTCAGAAAAGCTTTATTTCAAACTGAATGAGTTTGGTCAGGAAAGCTTTATGTTGAATTAAAAGAGCTTCCTAAATTTGGGGCAAGCCACTCAATGGGAAATTGAGGTTCTTTTGATGCTGTTATATCTGCAGGTCATATATTTCATTATTTTACATCTGAAATATATCTTCCAATGATGAGTTTCTCTCCTAAAAGGAGATAGGATCTTTATTGTGTGTGATTTATTTGGGGGTAATTTTTTTTTTGATACACATATATCAGAAGGAGACCTGGATTTTCTCATTTAATCACTGAATATTTCACTTTTTGATATTCACTGATTCAAGCCCTTTGGCTCTCTGGGTATGAGGGAAGAAACCCACTGTGTTGGAAGTAATCTAAGTTGCATTCTAACTTTTTCAGTTCCACCTTCTCTTACCTTAAAGGGAAGACCACCAAACTCCCTGAATTTTAACACAGAAATCTTTCTTCTGGGCCTTCAACAACATCCTTACCATATAAAGGCACAAACTGCTCAGATGTTTTGTATTTATATTTTCACATATTTCTCAACTCTATTTTGTGTACACTCATCATGGAGTTACTTATTTTGGGAATTGAGTATCCTATGAAATTCGTTATCAAGTTTATTATAGAAATATTTTATCTTTGCTGTTTTTTGTTTAGAATTACAAAAGTTTAAAAATATTTTCCCATATGTTTTGCTTACTTACACAATAAGGATATTTGTGTTATGTCTACATAAAAAAGAAATAAGTTGTTAAAAAGAGGGAAAATAGTCATTATGGTGGTTGATTTATCTATATGCCTCTAAACAATTGGTTTGGCAGATTTCTACTCTTCATTAATTCAATTATCATTATAAAATATGGTGTTAATATTTACCTGACCATAACTAATTTCTGACTCAAAACCCCACCTTTCCTGCCTTTAGAAGTCTGCTAATAGAAATGAAGTTTCAAAAATAAGTATCAGTGAAATTGAAAAATCTGGAGTCCAGATGAAGGAAATAGAGCCAATTCATATAATGAAGTTCTAATTTATTCAGCTTTAAGACTATACAAAATTTGGGTTCCTAAATTCTTTTTTATTTTTGAGACACAGTTTCACTCTTGTTGCCCAGGTTGGAGTGCAGTGGTGTGATCTCAGCTCACTGCAACCTCCACCTCCTGTGTTCAAGCAATTCTCCTGCCTCAGCCTCCCAAGTAGCTGGGATTACAGGCATACACCACCACACCTGGCTAATGTTGTATTTTTAGTAGAGATGGGGTTTCACCATGTTGGCCGTGCTGGTCTTGAACTCCCGACCTCAGATGATCCACCTGCCTTGGCCTCCCAAAGTGCTGGCATTACAGGCCTGAGCCACCATGCCCAGCCTTGAATTCTTAAGAATATGATTTAGACTTGGATCTGGTAGTAAATATCCATATGTACATTTATCATCTATAATTATTATTCCATTAGAGCAGGTGAGATCTGCATTTTAATTGTGATGGATAAAGAATGAGAAGTGAGATAACATCTGAATACATTTAGTGAACTGTAGTTTCTATCTAACTTTTAGTAACAATTGTTATTGTCTTAACTACCTCTGAAAGTCAGGCTAACTCTCCAATGCTAATGTAAGAAGCATGGAGTCAGTGGCAGGCTGTATCAGTTAGGATCCAGACAGGAAATAAATGGCCCACTTAAACCAAGTAACAGAAAGAGTTCAATGAAAGGACCATTTACAAAGATGTAGGTAGGGTAGGCAAGGTCAAAAGTAACCGGTAAGGAATGATAAAGCTAGCAACAGAAGGGAGTCATTACCTCCTAGATCTGAGGCAGCAAGAGAAGGAAGTAGAACTGATATATACATATATAAGAGATGGAAGACACACACACACACAGACAGAGAGAGAGAGAGAGGCTATAGCAGAGTTGATCTGATGGGGGTTGTGGCTTTTGGTAGAAGAAAAGGGCCAAACAATAGCCAGAGAAAAAGATACCCTAGTCTCACCTCCTCTCCCTCACTTTGATCTACTAGTGCCTCCCATTGGCTGAACTCAGCTGTAAGCCAGAGGGCAACACAGCTCACCATGCAATTCATCAACAAGCCAGTCCCTAGGCACAGAGCAGAGAAGAGCAGGGTGGAGAATAAATTTGTTCTGGAAGAGCAAGTGAAATACATCCAGTGTCCAGGCTAAGACTGATATCTATATAATCCCTCAATTCACCAGGGGTTAATTAACTTTTATTGGTCCAGATATTGATATTACTCCTTCCCTTGAATGTCACCTGTTACTTCCTTATTGACAAATCAAATATTTCTGTCACTTTCAAACTTTCTTTTTATTGTATATCTTGGATGATCTCTTCCATTTCTTTTTCCCATACCAAATTATTAATTTCTAGAACTATAGCTCAGACCTTCAGTCCAGAAAATCTCCACCTTGAACTGGATGAGCTTGGCTTATTAAATTTGGAGTAAGCCACCTAATGGGAAGTTGAGGTTCTATCTGATGCTGCCCCACAAAAGAATATGTAAAACTTACAAGAGATTGTTGCCCTGGGTGAACATTGAACCATGACTTCTAAAGTCTATAAATATTGTGAGTTGGAAGCCTGACAATATTGGCAATATGCCGAGGTACACAGTAGCTGTCTTTATGGACCACTATCTGCTGTACCAGTCTCACCTGAAAGTGATCAGAGAAATGGGTTCTTTCATGTTATGTGGGAAAAGAGAGAAAACAAAGAGTCATATATTTTTCTGAATTTACATGGGAACTGCTGTATCAAGAAGTGTTAAGCTGTTAGAAAATCTTGATGTCCTTAAAACACACCTTGTCACAGTAGCCAGCCTTATTATTTTTGTCTTGATATGGTCAGAGCCCTTTGAATAACAGCCCTGAGAAAGTTTACCAACACACTTTGCCACAGTGAGATTACCTTTACAGAGACATAATTTGGCCCCTGCTTTCCTCTCTGATTTCATCTTTTACTATTCTCCCCAAACACCTTTGTGCACATTTGCACACACAGACATACACTCACAGACAGATGTACTCCTCTTCACCATACTGAGCTTGCTTGTTAACTCTAGGTTCTGCACAAGCTGTTTCCACTGCCAGGAACACTTTCTCCTCGTATTTTTCTCAACCTGCCACTTATTATATTTTATCATATTTGCTTATTAAAGACTCTAGGTTGTGAATGCCATGAGAGCAGGGGCTATTTTTACTTCTTGTCATTGAATCCTCAGGACTTTGTCTGGTGCCTGGCACATAATAGCTTCTCATTATCTGTAGAATTCATTAGTAAATGAAGGAAATAACAACAGGAAAAGTTTTATTCACCAGTGTTTATCCTAAGGTTAGATCTGCTTAGGATGATCTCATTTGTAACTGGATAAGAAAACTGGAAAGTGTCTGAATAATTCACAAATGCAAGTTCAGCTCTTGAATAAGCAGTACAATAAGCAATGTGTTGTACTGAGAGAGCACCTAACTTGCTAGACAATTGTGAGGAAACTGGTTGCTACTAGAGCTTCTCATATCAGATGCCCATCAGAATCCTTTCAAGTTACTAGTCCTAATTACTGAAACCAGACCTTCTGAATCCCAGGACTTCTGAGTCAGCACCCTCCGTGGGGGATGGGTTCTCAGAGTCTGTGTGTTGTTATCTGCCCCCTCCATCCCCCCGGGTGGTGGTTTTGGTGCATACGGGGCTTGTGATCTTGCTATGGGAGTGAGTCATCAACAACCTTAACTTTGTAAATGATATTTGCAAATATTCAGTTTTATTTTTTAATTTTTTATGACTTGTAGGCTTTCCCCTAGGGAGATGTTTAATTTTCTTTCGCTGTTTTGTGTTGCAGGGTCTTATTCACTTGATTAATTTTTAATTGGAGAATCATGCTATTTCCAGACTATGAGTAGAGACAGCTTTGTACTGCTTTCCCAGTGGAATTCTCATTAATATACTTTCTCTGTGGTCCCCATGGACTACCAGTTTTCTCATCCTCCAATTATATTTGTTCTGTTGAGAGGGAGGCAGACATCCGGATAAAGGTAAGCCCAGCCAAGTAATGTTGAGATGTTCTACGGGGCAGTGGTAAAACCAAATTTGCATGCCCGTAGGTATGAATTCACTCTTAGGTTTTCACAGAATCATCCAGTGTAGTTCTGTCCCTTTGTTTTTACAATCACTTGCTTTTATTGCAAAATCGTGTACTATAAAAATAAGCATTTAACTTCATCAGAGACCTATGTTAAAACTTCCTAATTGCATTTCCATCTAGAAAATGATTGTTAGTCATTTTAGCTAGATGGTTCTACTGATTCTTCTATTTTGGCTTGTTATTAAAGTTGAGTAAGTCATTTTCCTACACAGATCATCATAATCCAACAAATGATCTTCAGAAGAGCTCTTCTGATGGTCACCTGGTGGCCTCACTGTTTCCCTTTGTGAGTCAGATTTTGAATCTTTGTACAAAGCTGCATGAAAATATCAGAGACAAAAGAAGCATGGCACATCGGGATAGTGTATTAGTTATCTATTGCTGTGCAACAATTTACCACAAAGTTAGTGGCTTGAACAACATGAATTTATCAATTAACAGTTCTGTAGGTCAGAAATTTGACATGGCTTGACTGAGTTCACTGTTTAGGGTCTCAAAAGGTGGAAATCAAGGTGTTGGCCTTGGGGGGCTCATTCAGGTTGTTGGTAGACTTTAATTACTTGCCATTGTGAGACTGAGGCCACTGTTTCCTTGCTGGCTGTTGGCTGGGAGTCTCTCTTAGCTTTTAGAAGTTGCTCTTGGGTCCTTGCATGTGACCCCTTCTGTCTTAAGAGTCAGCAATTGTGCATCAAATTATTCTCAGGCTCAAGTCTATCTGATTTCATCCTCCGCTAGCAGCCAGAGAAAATGTTGCTTTTAGAGGGCTCATGTGATTCTCTGTAGCTTAAGATCAACCAATTTGGAACTTTACATCTTCAAAATCTCTTTACAGCAGCAACTGGATAGTATTTGATTGAATAACTAGGGGATAGGAATCTTGGGGGTCTATCTTAGAATTCTACGTAAAACAAAGACATTATCTAAAATGATAAGATAATTATTATAATTTGTGAATATATAGAGTTATATTCCATTTTAGTCATCTGATCATATGGCTTCTATCTTTGGGAAAAATATGCATTGTGGCAACATAGAATGTCATTGGTGTATTATACATAGGCCAGAAATGAGAGACAACTATGTATGACCTTTACTGAATTTAAAGGTACACTTTCTCTTGAGTTTGGAACAAAATAGCTAGTTTCTGCAGATAGGGCCTTTTCAGGTCAGCTACATGCTTATTCCAATACTGAAATTTAGTAGAATTTTCCTAGTAGTTACCTGCTATGCCTGAGGGACCATATTTTCCTAAATCTGTTGCCCAGTGTCAAGAATTCATTTACAGACTGTGACTGCAGTTACAAAACCTGCTTCCTGGTTGGTTTATGTTATGTTTAAAAGCACAAACGTTTAGTAAAAAGAAGTCCTTTTCTGATCAATTCTACAAGCCAACTACAATGTATTGTATTTAAGTACTTAAAGTTCTTATTACACACACACACACACTCTCTTTTTCTTCAATAGCATTGAGTGTCAAGTGAATATGATCCATTTAGGATAGTATACTTAAAATCAGTGAGAGAAAACAGTTTTATAATAAGTAGAGTCATAAGAACTGGGTTAAAGATCAGCACATTTAGTTGAAATAGGGATTTGCATATTGACATTGGGTGGGACCAAGGATAAATACTTATAGCAATGTGTACAAAGAAGAGAGGAGGCACAGGAAGGGAGTGAGACAGGAAAGTGCCCAGAGATGATGGCTAAACTTAAGAGCTGGAATGAGATGAGCTGTTCAGACACGCCAGAGAGGTTGTCCTTCTAAATATGGGTGAACCCTGAAGCCTGAGTTAAAGCAAAGTGATGGATTAAACCAGAGAGAATTCAGTAACTAGGATAGCACAGATAATGGAAATTAGTGGTATATTAGTTCATTCTTGCATTGCTATAAGGAACAACCTGAAACTGGGAAACTTATAAAGAAAACATTTTTAATTATCTCATGGTTCTGTGGCTGCACAGGCTTCTGCTTCTGAGGATGCCTTAGGAAACTTACAATCATGGCAGAAGGCAAGGGCAAAGGGGAAGCAGGCACATCTTCACATGGCTGGCAGGAAAGAGAGAGAGAGAGAGGGAAGGAGGAAGTGCTACACACTTTCAAACAACCAGATCTCGTGAGAACTCACTCACTATTACCAGAAAAGCAAGGGGGAAATCTGCCCCCATAATCCAATCACCTCACACCAGGACCCTTCCTCAATACTGGGGATTACAATTCAACATGCAGTGGGAACACAGACCCAAACCATATCAAGTGGTTTTTAACTTCTAATAAAATCTATTGTCTTTCTTCCTCAGAAACACACACACAAGAAACCACACATAGTGTATTATATTTAATTCTGCATGTAGGGATTGGGATTCTGATAGATGTTTAGCTTAATAGCCACCCAACACAGGCTCTGGAATTTGGATGCAGACCCCGAAGAACTCAGAGGACAGATCTGACACAACCTGCAGAACAAGGCTATGGCTGCAATCAGCAGCAGACACCAAAAATCTTCATTCTTCCACCAAGAACCTCTTCATATGCTCTGGTCTCTCAGAAGCCATTCTCATGGTATAGCCCTGTGTGGTCTAACAAGTGAGTTTAAAGAAGATTGACTTGGGTATTTAAGACAGGAAGAAGGGTACATCCTAATATCTAGATTGTAGTCTCAAGCAAATCTAATAGGTACTTAATAGAATTACCTTTAATTTTTTCCTTTAAAGATTCTTGTTATCCTTACACATTTCAGGCACCTTTATGGTACAATGCTTAGACTTGCCCATGTGCAAAAATTGTTGAAAGGCCTCCTTTTTAAGTTGATGTTCACATATGCTTATATAGTTTATATTCCAGAGTTGTGAAATAATTAAGAAGGAGCCCCAAGTAAGAGCTGAATGAAATAGATCCCTAATAATTGAACTACAAATGACTTTGAGTTGGAAAGATGAAGTGGCATGAGCTTTATCCTCCAAGGTGACATAGTAAAGAGACAGCATTTAGAAAATATTATTTGAATTTTGCCTAGGAATATTTGTCAAAAATTTTATTAGTCCATTCTCACATTGCTATAAAGAAACACCTAAGGCTGGGCAATTTATAAGAAATGAGGTTTAATTGGTTCATGGTTCTGTAGGTTGTACAGGAAGCAGAGTCCTGGCATCTGCTTTTGGGGAGGCCTCAGGAAGCTTGCAATCATGATGGAAGGCAAAAAGTGAGTGGGCACATTACATGGTGAAAGCAGAAGCAAGAGTGTGAACAGGGAGGGTGCTACACACTTTTAAACAACCAGATCTCAGGAGAGCTCACTCACTATTGAGAGAACAGTACCAAGGGGGATGGTGCTAAACCATTCATGAGAAATCTTCCCCCATGATCCAATCACCTCCCACCAGGTCCCACTTTCAACATTGGGTGTTACATTTTAATGTGAGATTTGGGTGAGAACACACATCCAAACTATATCAGTTACTAGAGTTAGAGTTCTAAAACGTCACTTTCTCTTCTTACCCTTGTCAAATCTGGAGCTGGAAAAACTATAGGGGTTGAGAAGTCCATAGGTTATGTATATCTACACTACCTCCAGAGAGGCCTGAGAATTATCCATATAGACTGTTCCATCAGAGCGGACTCTCCTGACCTGTCTGCATATTGCACTCACACTTGGGATCCAGTGTATCAGTTTTTCTCCCTGACTCCTATCACCATCAATGGATACAGAAAGAAATAATTTGGGAATTGGGGGCCACTGAACATGTCACTGCAGCCCTAAGTAGTCTGTGTTTTGAGTTTAGTTTCTTTTTAGGAAGGAGAATAGCTACTACCTATGGACATCTCAAAACATGATCCAAGGAAATGAATGGGAAGCTGTGTTTGGGAAATCCTTTTTAAACAAATGGATTTGGAAAGATCTAACTATTCTTACTTCTAGTGAGAGTAATCATTTGCATTGAACATAAATTACTTGATTATAAATGGTAAGCATAATCCATATATTATTTACTGTTTGTTATCCATTCTGTATGTGTGTGAGAATGCGCATGTTTGTAATATTAGATGACATGTATTCAGTGTTCTTAGTTGCTGTAACTCTATAATGTAGGCAGGAAAAAATGTTAATATTCTTCTTTTTAAATGACGCATAACTGAGGCACAGAGGGATAAGGTAACTAATCCAAGTTTACTTGCATTGTGAATGGCAGACCCAGGACTTGACTCTTACTCTTGGATACCTGAAAATGCCATTTCCCCATCTTCAGAAAGGTCTCTGTGATTTATTTTTCCAGAAGTGATGGTAAGATTTTGCTTTCTAATAGTGCCTTTGGGAGTCCCAGTAGCAACGCCCAGGCTGAGACTTGTGAGTGGCACAGACTGTATACCTGAAGTGAGTTTTTTCTTCAGGGAACATTCAAAATGCATATCGGTGATCAAAAACACGTCCTTATCCACATAACTTGGACAATACAGGCCAACCCAATGAAATGCCTAGAATAGTGCCTGGCTCTTGGTAGACACATAAAAATACTTATTGAATTGACTGTTCTTAGCATTACATATATGATGGAAACTTCTATAGTGTGAGTTTAGTCGGAATAATTTTCTAATTTATTCAGTAATTCAACAAGTATCTATCAAGGACCATTCTATGCTTTGCCCTGCTCTAGGAATTAGAGTGTGTAGCAACAAAGTCCCTGAGTTCACGGAATTTACAGTGAAGTATAGATAGACAGATACTTATTTATATATATATTTAAAAATTTTATTTTTAATTAAACAAATATAAATTGCATATATTTATGATGTACAACATGTTTTAAAATGTATATACTGTAGAACGGCTAAGTTAAGCTAATTAATGCATTCACTCACATATTTATCATTTTCTTATGATGAGAACACTTAAAATCTACTTTCTTAATGATTTTCCAGTGTGTAATACATTGTTATTAACTATAATCACTATGTTGTACAATAATCTCTTGAACTTATTTCTCCTATCTGACTGAACTTTTGTATCTTTTGGCCAACATCTCCCCAATCCCCTATCCCCAGGCCCAGCCTCTGGTAACCACCATTCTGCTCTCTGCTTCTATGAGTTTGACATTTTTAGATTACACATATAAGTGAGGTTTTACAGGGCTTGTCTTTCTGTGTTGGCTTATTTAACTTAATATAATGTTCACCAGGTTCATCCATATTGTTGCAAATGACAGGACATACTTCTTTTTAAAGGCTGAATAGCCTTTGTGTATTTGTACCACATTTTCTTTATTCATTCGTCTGTGTGTGGACACTTAGGTTGATTCCATATCTTTGCTACTGTGACAGATATTTAAAAAAAAATAAGAGAATTTCATGTATGATAAGTGATCCAAAGAAAAATGAAAAGAATAAGGTTCTAACGTGGTTGAGTCAGGGGAGCAACAGTAGATGGGGTTTGAGAGGCGTTTCAGGAAATTCTTCTCTAAGAACGTGACACGTAAACTGGGACCTGAATGATTTGAAGATGCCTGCTGTGCAAAGACCTGGGGAACCAGCTTTCTGGGAATGGGTCCTAAGAAGGTCCTAATAAGCTAAGAAGGTCCTAATAAGGTCCTAATAATGGATCCTAATAAGCCAGGTGGGTTTGAGGGACCAAAAACCCCAAAAGACTGGTGAAGCTGGAGACTATGCACAGAGTGAACAAGTGCGGGGGTCTGTCCCACAGACCCTGACCCAACGATGGATGAATAAATTACGCTGACACAGATATTCTGCTTTGCCAGTCTGGCAGAGCATCCGGGCCACTTACAGACTCCCAGAAGAGTGCTATAAACAGTTGCGACTGACCGTGGCCTGACCAGCCAGTGAGACTAGCATTTATTCAGTAAAGATTAATTGACAAAGGCTTGAGTCAACATCATTAGAGGATAATTGACATTGCAGACTTCATGAGTAGAAAGCAATTAAGCACCTGAGGTAGATCAAAGGTTAATCTTAGGACCATGTGAGTAAACAAGCTAGTCAGATTAATTCCCCACATAACTAAGGGGACAAGGCTGCCTTCAGCCAAGTATTATATGTAAAAACCCCAGGCTTTCCAAAAGGGTTTGTGTATATTCTCTATAACTAAAATTTTCCCCACCAACCTGACTGAACCACCACAGACAAGTAGAACGCAGTGAGGATGAAGAGACAGTCAGGGCCTTACAGACCATGATAGAAAATTTGAAATTTATTCTAATTATCCTCAGAAGTTGCTGGAGAGTTTGAAGCAGAGTAGTCACAAAATCTGAAATACATCTTAAAAGATGACTCAGTTCCTAAGGGGCCAGGTAAGAGGCTCCTGTCAGGGTCCCCATGAGAGATGTTGGTGGTGGGAAAGAGAGGCTGTCATAGAAGTGGCAAGAAGTGGTTGGGTATGACATGTACATATTGGTCATTCATACATGGATCATACAAGGCAGGACTTGGCTGATCTGATTGATTTGGTGGTGGGTTGGGGAGGGAAAGAGAAGAATTCAGGAAGATTCCCATGGTTTAGGCCTGAGCAACAGGTGGATGGTAGTGCCATTTTCTAAGGAATAGGAGTTCTGGGTATGTGGGTGGGTGTGGGAAATTAGCAATGAGATAGAATACTGGATGGAGCTAGGATTGAGAAGGCTGCAGGGGGGCGGTGGAGGGGAAAGGGGGGTGGGGTGGGGTACGGGCTTCCTTTGATCTCTCCCTGCTGCGGTATGTAGGTTCAGGAAAGTATAACTCTTTGTGTTTATTTCCTTTCTTAAGGAGTGGCAACAGTAAATACTTAAAGATTGTATATACACAATAACCTCCCACAGGAGTTTCAAGCTCCTCGGGTTTTGGTGTTATACAAGTGTAAATGGCTCCCCAAAAGGTCAGGCAGTATCTCCCCAAGAGTGATTGATGTTAGCAGTTTTGGTTGCTTATCTCTTCAGAACTCAGCTACCAGGAATAGAAAGAAAACCTTGAGACATCTTTTTCTTCATTAGGCAGTGGGGGAAGTGGTTTAAAGCCCCAAGTTATTAATTAACCACTTAACTCAGTTCTGTAATAAAATATAAGGAACTCTTTCTTCCTGTCTTATCAGAATATTTCGTATGAGGAGGCTAAGTATCTGAAATAAACAATATAGGTAGTGAATGTCACTGAAAATAACACTTGCCTCCTCCCCACAGTTTAGTCTCTATAAAAATAGAGACTATTTGTATCTCTATTTTTACAAAAATAATTCAAAGCTTTGAGCATCCATTAATATTTGACTACAATTTAGTCAGCCTTTTCCTTCACTGTGGTAAAATAAGCTGTCACCAGGAGATCATATCTGAGTGCTGGACGAATGACTTCCCTGACTTCACCCAGGACTCTAGATGGTCTTTAGACTGGCACTGGTAATAGGAGTCATGAGTGAAGTTAGCCAGAATGCCCAGCTCCCACACACTCTAAATTTAGTTGTTGTTTTTTTCCTCTTTACCTAATTAACATTCAAAGACCACCAAGTATTTTTAAAACCCTACACTTGAGAGACTTTAGACAGCTGGAAATTTGAGGCATTGAAGGGGTGGAGGGCTTATTTAAAGCTAGGCCAGAATTATGCTCCAAGGAATCCAGAGTCTTATGTGGGTGAAGAAGTTGAAATTTATTTCCAATGGCTGATGTCCCCACCTCGCTTAGTTACATTATTCTGCTCCCCATATACCTGGCTGTATACTCCTTTCTGGATTTCTCATTTCAGAAGAAGAGGTTATGATTGATGAATCCGTGGTTGAATCAAACTGGTGACAATTTAAGGTGTTCTTTGGGTGGCGGAATGGGAGAGGGATTTGCATATGTAAGTGTAGATACTCAGAGAATGCTTAGTTTAAGCAGGAAAAAAAGGTCTTCATGATGGAATTTTGATCATGTGGCCTGTGGATGGTGGACATGTGTTTGGGCAAGGAGTGTCACCCTGGTTTCCTCAAGTCAGGACAAGTCCATGATTGTTTGCTTTATCATTGCGAAGACTGGTCCTGCTGCAGCTTCCATTGATTCTCTGATGCCCAAGAGGCAATAGGACTGAAACATTCATCTCACCACTTGTAGGTCTATTTTATTTAAAATGAAAAGAGTATTTTTACTTGTGTACCCTCTATTAAATATTTGCATACATTTATTTGAGAAAAATAGCAAAAAAATTTTCTTGCTTAAATTCTCCTGTCTGCCATATTTCCTTCTTACTAATAGGTAAGTTGAAGGTAGCTGGTGAAATTAAAGCCAGTAACTGTTGGCATGTTTATGAATGAGCTCTTACTTTAGTGCAGTGATTCTCAAACTTGAGTGTGCAGTGGGCAGAAGAACTACTGAAGCACTTGGTAAAAGACAGATGGACGGGCCCTGCCCTGAGAGATTCTGATTTAGTAGGTCTGGAGTGGGGATTGAGAATTTGCATTGCCAACCATTCCCAGGTGATGCTGAGGCTATTGGTCTGAGGAGCACATTTTGAGATTTACTGACTTAGTTAAGTTTCACTCTCTTCTGACTCCTCTGCTCTCACTGGGTCCCCCTCACTTGAGTCTCTGTTGGGGTAATGAAGAGTAGACACAGCAGTAGCCCAGTTCTTTTCCCTGAACCAAAGGAACTTAAATTTTAAAATTTAACCACCAAGTTATTCTCTATTTTAATTTTGTCAAGAACATCTGGCCGGGCATGGTGGCTCATGCCTGTAATCCCAGCACTTTGGGATGCCAAGATGGGCAGATCACTTGAGGTCAGGAGTTCAAGACCAGCCTGACCAACATGGTAAAACCCCATCTCTACTATAAATACACAAATTAGCCGGGCGTGGTGCTGGGTGCCTGTAATCCCAGCTACTCTGGAGGCTGAGGCAGGAGAATCGCTTGAACTTTGCGGAGGTTGCAGTGAGCAGAGATTTTGCCACTGCACTCCAGCCTGGGCAACATTGCGAGACTGTCACAAAAACAAAAACAAAACCCAAAAAACACATCTATGTTACACAGGACTTACTACTTAAGAGTTAAGAATATTATATACCTAGACAGCTACCCCAACTTAATAACAATTTGAGAGACCCTACCCATTTCAATCACATGCATATTCTATCTCCTCATGAACTAACTTTCTCTGATATGCTGGAAACTTGTGTTATCTCATTCAGTTTAAAAATCAGATAACAAATAGAGATTAAGCTGCTTCTTAATATTCTTTAGTGGATTGATAACTGCCTGATGTTCTGATTCCCTTCAGCTGCCAGGTGATGTGATTGGTATCTTCGGGAACTATTTCAAATGACAGCTGTTTGTGAAACATTTCCTATTTCTCTTTAGCCTCCCTGTGCATGGCACACACCATGCTTATTTCCCATGCCATTGTTTATCAGGGAATTATATGTTTTAGCACTCTCCGTAGATTGTGAGATTTTTAGGAAGGACCAACTGCAATTTTTTGTAACCTCAGTGCTATTTATAATCCCAAGTATGTAATAGATGCTTGATAAATATTGCTAGGTGGATGAGGTTTTAAAAAGTTATTGTGAAACAAACAAACATTGATAAACAGATGCCAGAAGAGAAGCTCCTTCCATCAACAATGATGTACCAATTATCTTTTGGAATAAGTGAGAAACCTAATTACATAGTAAATGATAACAGACACAATTTATTAATCTCATGGCTATCTTGAAGTGTAAGAAACATTTGATGAATGAAATGTTTTTGACTATCAAAAAGTTGAAATTATAAAACAAATATATTTATTTCTTATAAGAAATCTGAAAAATAAAGAAGAAAATTTAAAAATCACCCCTAGTTCTACCCCAAATCAAATAATAAGTGTAAATACTTAAAGTGAAAATTACTTTTTAAAAACTACTACATCCATTCCCTTTCCCAAGAGCTAGTCATGTTAATCTTTGGCTTACTAATTTCACATATGTAAGATTATACTTGCTATATTGTTCTCTTTCTTGGCTTTTCATCGAATGTTCTATATTTTTATTACTCTGGGTGATACTATCACAAATCTACATTTATTCATCTACTTACTGTCGGGAAGAGAGTATTTCATGTTTCTGCTTGGTTGGCTTCCTGAGCAAAGGAAACTGACATGTTTGAGCATGTCCCCATCTCCTCAGATCTCTTTGCTCCTCGTGTGCAAGCGTATTAGTCCCGGAGCCATCTGCTTCCATTCAAAGAGTAATAAACCTATCTTCCTCAAACTACGGAGACATTCTAAAGGTTGTAAACTGAGAGATGCTTCTCTTAATTTCCCCCCGGACATACTTACCTATATTCCAAATGATAAGAACCTAGGATTCTTTCCCTTCTGCTCCTAGGAGAATTTGTTTAGATTGAGCAGCAAAGGTTTCCTTTCTTTTCTCAGGACAAAAGTTGGGGACTAGCTGCCCTCTTCTGTATAAACTCCCAGATTCATATTTATGAAGTTCCTCACACCTACAGTACAGACCCTATTCTATATATGATGATATCTATCTGACTCTCATTATACCATCTCAGAAAGGGAAAGAATTGGAGCCAAGGGGGAACCGATGTGATTACTGTAAGTAACAATTGATCTGTCCCTGTACTGAAATCTTGTGTCTATTTCCAGGAATGAATAGACATAGATATCAAAAGCTGATTACTTATTATTTTCATAGAATGGCGGTACCTAAGTTATTTAACACTATTTCGTTTTGATGAAAGCATTTAGGTTGTCTCCATTTTTCACTATCACAAATGATGCCTTACTAAGTAGATTTCTGGATATCTGATTCCTAGAAGTGAAATTGTTCAGTTAAATGGCATGTACATTTAAAATTTTGTCATATATCAGAAATTTTGACAAATGGCTGTCCAGAAGATAATACTAATGAATACTTCCATCAACACTGTATGTCAGCAACTAAATATTTTTTGTCTAATCTGATTGATCAAAATCATATTGCCTTGTGTTAATATGCATTTCACTCTTAACTGGTTAGGTTCAGAATCCTTTCATGTGTTTATCATTTGTGTATATTTCTTTTTCTATTCATTGGTTGTTCTGATACTCTGTTCATCCTTCTATTGTGTTTTTTTCTTAGTGATGCAGTCATCTTTATACATTATGAGCATTGATGTTTATCTGCTCTATATATTGTAAACGTTTTCCCCCAGGATATTGCTTGTGTATTGTTATTGTTTTGCTTTATTTTACTTTTTTATGACTTATTTTACTATATCAAAGTTTAAATTTTATGTAGTTCATTCATCAGCCTTCCCTTTTATAGCTTCTGAGTTTTCTTTCTTATTGTACAAGGAATTGCAAACTGACTCCCTTGGTAAATTTCCAGCCGGCTTGTAGTATGCTTTGCTTCATACTAGAGGCTAGAAAGTAGAAAGACTACAATGTATGAAAACTAAATTTCACAAAATCCATCAAAGCTTGAATTTTTCGTGTAAACTAATATCTAGCAGACAATTCCCTGCCTGCCAACATTTAGAAGGTGGAAGTGAAGAGTACGTCTATGCCTTTGCTATTCTAGCTATTTCCACAGGCAAGCAGAGTGAGAGGTGCATTAGATTTTCAGAGGCAGCAGTAGTAGAAGTCCCAGTTCCTATCTTTACTTTCATGGCTATCAAGGAATCCGGTAGATGGGAATTCATCTGGCTAATATGGAAGGGCTAAGGTAGAGTGGTCTTAGTGTTAGTGGATTCCCCAGCTTCCTGCTGTTGGAGTTTTCTGATCACAGAAGAGTTATGTTTATTTTGGTAGCCAGATCTGAAGTGATGTTTGGAAATCTTTTCTGAAAGTTCTACTTAAATCATGCTCCTTCAATCCCTTCTGTTAATTTTCTCAGTATTAGGCTCTCTGTGTTAAATTGTTTTCTGCTTAAGCCAGGTAGAATAATTTCTGTTATCTTCAAGTGAACTCTGACTAAGATATTTTGCTATGCCTCCCTCTTAAAGTTATATACTTATTTCCCTGTATTTTCTTCTAATACTTTTATAGTTGTGGTTTTTCATTTAAGTAGAGACTACATCTGGAGTTTATCTTTGTATTTGGTGTTGGATAAAGATATAATGGATAGTTATTAGTTCCAACAAAATTCTTTAGTCAATTCTTTTTCCAGGGATTTGAAATGTTACATTTATCTTACACCAAGTCCCACATATACAGATAAAGGAATCTGCTTAGACTTTTTATTTTATTGTATTCTTTATTCATTAATGATGTTTATTGTTTTAATAAATACTACACTGTTTGAGTTACCAAAGTTTTTCACAGTATGCTTTCAAATAGATGCAGGGCAAGTTCCCTGTCATACTCATACATTTTCAATAGGTAATTTTTAACATTTATATTTGCAGATGAACTAAAGAGTTAATTTTTCATGATCCATTAAAATATTTTTGGCATTTTATTTAAAACTGCATTGAAATTATAAATTGAGAAGACTTGTTTTTACTACTAATAACAGCAAACAATGACATTATACTTTACGTAAGTTAACTATGTACTTTTATTTTTGATATGTTTTTATTAGTGATAATAGCAGACAATGACATTATACTTTACATAAGTTAATTCATTTAATCCATATAACAACCCAATGAAATATATACTGTTTTCCTTTTCATTTCACAGACAAGGGAAAGAAGACATAGGTTAAATAATTTGCCCCACTTATACAACTGGAAAAAAATAGTGTATCCAGAAACATACTGTGCATAATGTGATGTTCTACTTAATCAAGTCTTTAAACATTTTTAATAAAGTTTTGATTTTTTTTCATAGGTCTGACACATTTCTTATGATGTTTATTCCAAGGCTTGGGAAACCCCACTTCTCTCATGGATATTTACACCCCTAGGATCAGGAGATTCCCTTGTGAGCCCACATCACCAGGGCCTCAGGTCCAACACAGAGCTGTGTGGAGTCTTGGCAAGCAGCTGCTCAGGCATGCACAGAGACCCAGGAGCTTTACATACTCCAGCCCCAGGAACCCCAGCAAATGCGTCTGCAATGAAGTCAAGGTGGGAGGTCCACACATACCCCAGGAAGAGGGCAGAATCCAGGGAACTGAGTGGTGTCATCCTGTAGGCTCCACTTTCACAACACTTCACAAGATAAGACCCACTGGCTTGGAATTTCAGCCAGCCACCAGCAACAGGATGGAGCCTGCCTGAAAAGGGACAGAGTCCCCAGGGGGAGAGGTGGGCACCATCTCTGCTGTTCAGTCAGCTCAGCCATTCTGGCCTGCTGACTTTGGAGAGTCCAGATGGTCTGGACAAGGAAGGGTCCCCCAGGCAGCACAGCACAGCAGCTTTGTTAGATTGTGGCCAGACTGCTTCTTTAAGCGGGACCCCTATCCATTCCTCCTCACTGGGCAGGACCTCCCAGTTGGGCCCTCCAGTCACACACACCCACATGTATTATGGACAGAGCTCTGATCTCTCCCTGGGATGGAGTGCCCAGCAGAGGGGAGGGCCGCCACCTGGGTTGGTTGTACGATTCAGTCATTCCAGTCTGTGGACTTTGGAGAGTCCAAGCCAAGGGGGCAGAAGCGGTTCCTCACTATGACACAGTTATTTTGTTGAGGCGTGGCCAGACTACTTCTTTTAAGCAGGACCCTGATCCACTCCTCCTTGCAGGGTAGGTCCTCCCAGCCATGGCCTCTGGTTCACCCCCACCTGTGTTCTACGGGGCTGACAGAGCTATAATTGCTCCCTAGGATGGACTGCCTGAGGGGTGGGGCAGGCCCCACCTTGGCTTTTTGGGCTTCTCAACTGGTCCAGCCTGTGGGCCTTGGAAAGCCCAAACTGACTGGGGGTGAAGGGATCCCCAGCATAGCATAGCTGCTCTAACAAAAAGCAGCCAGACTGCTTCTTTAAGCAGGTCCCTGATCCTGTTCCTGCTCACTGGGTGAGACCTTTCAACTGGGGTCTCCAGCTACCTGCTATAGACATGTTTGGGCCAGCAATAGGTCAGAACCACCCGGGACAAAGCTTCTAGAAGAAGGGGCAGGCTGCCATCTTTGCTGTTTCACAGTCTTCCCTGCTGATACCTCCAGGTATGGGAAAAGCCTAGGTAACTAGGGTCTGGAGCCAACCCCAGAAATCCACAGCAGTACTATGGAAGAGTGGCCAGACTACTAAAAGAAAAACAAACAAACAGAAAACATCATCAGCAACATAAACCCCATAAAAAACCCAATCCAAAGGTCAGCAACCTCAAAGATCAAAGATAGATAAGGCCACAAAGATGAGAAAGAATCAATGCAAAAATGCTGAAAACTCAAAAAGCCAGAGTGCCCTTTTTCCTCCAAATGACCACAACACCTCTCCAACAAGGGCTCAGAACTGTGCTGAGGCTGAGATTGCTGAAATGACAGAAGTAAGCTTCAGAATGTGGAAATAACAAACATCACTGAGCTAACGAAGCATGTTGTAACCCAACACAAAGAAGCTAAGAATTGCAGTAATACAGGAGCTGACAGGCAAAATAGCCAGCTTAGAAAGGAATTTGACCCATTGGAGCTGAAAAACACACAAGAACATCACAGTGCAATCACAAGTATTAACAGCAGAATAGACCAAGCAGAGCAAAACCTCTCAGAGCTTGAAGACTAATTTTCTGAATTAAGACAGGCAGACAAAAATAGAGAAAAGAGAACAAAAAGGAATGAACAAAACCTCCGAGAAATAGGGGATTATGTAAAGAGACCAAATTTAAAACTGATTAGGGTACCTGAAAGAGACAGGGAGAATGGAACCAAGTTGGAAAACATACTGCAGGATATCATCCAGCAGAACTTCCCCAACCTAGTAAGACAGACCAACATTCAAATTCAGGAAATGCATAGAACCCCAATAAGATGCTCCATGAGAAGACCATCCCCAAGACACATAATCATCACATTCGCCAAAGTCAAAATGAAAGAAAAAATCTTAAGGGCAGCCAGACAGAAAGGCCAGGTCACTTACAAAAGGAAGTGCATCAGACTAACAGTGTACCTCTCAGTGGAAACCCTACAAGCCAGAAGAGATTGAGGACCAATATTCAACATTCTTAAAGAAAAGAATTTCTAACCCAGAATTTCATATCCAGCCAAACTAAGCTTCAAAAGTGAAGGAGAAATAAAATCCTTTTCAGTCAAGCAAATGCTAAGAGAATTCATCACCTCCAGGCCTACCTTGCAAGAGCTCCTGAAGGAAGCACTAAATATGGAAAGGAAAAACTGCTACCAGTCACTACAAAAACACTCTGAAGTGCACAGTCCAGTGACACTGTGAAGCAACCACATAAACAAGTCTGCAAAATAACCAGCTAGTATTATGATGACAAGATCAAATTCACACAAAACAATATTAACCTTAAATGTAAATGGGCTAAATGTCCCAATTAAAAGACACAGAATGTCAAGCTGGTTAGAGCCAAGAGCCATAGGTGTGTGGTGTTCAAGGGACCCATCTCACATGCAAAGACACAAATAGGCTCAAAATAAAGGGATGGAGGAAAATTTACCAAGCAAAAGGAAAACAGAAAAAAGCAGGGGTTACAATTCTAGTTTCTGACAAAACAGACCTGAAACCACAAAAAAAGACAAATAAGGGCATTCCATAATGGTAAAGAGTTTAATTAAACAAGAATAACTAAGTATCCTAAATATATATGCACCCAGTACGGGAGCATCTGGATTCGTAAAGTGAGTTCTTAGAGACCTTCAAGAGACTTAGACTCCCACACAGTAACAGTGGGAGACTTTAACACCCCATTGATAATACACAGATCATAGAGACAGAAAATTAACAAAGATATTCAGGACCTGAACTCAGCTCAGGATCAAGTGGACCTGATAGATATCTACAGAATGCTCCATCCCTAAACAACAGAATGTACATTTTTCTCATTGCCACATGGCACTTACTCTAAAATTGATCACGTAATTGGAAGTAAAACACTCCTCAGCAAATGCAAAATAACTGAAATCAAAATAAGCAGTCTCTCAGACCACAGCATAATCAAATTAGAACTCAAGATTAAGAAATTGACTCCAGGCCGGGTGCAGTGGCTCACACCTGTAATTTCAGCACTTTGGCAGGCCAAGGGGGCAGAGCACAAGGTCAAGAGATGGAGACTGGCTGGGCATGGTGGCTCATGCCTGTAATCCCAGCACTTTGGGAGGCTGAGGCGGGCAGATCATGAGGTCAGGAGATCAAGACCATCCTGGCTAACACGGTGAAACCCCGTCTCTACTAAAAATACAAAAAAAAATTAGCCAGGCGTGGTGGTGGGTGCCTGTAGTCCCAGCTACTCAGGAGGCTGAGGCAGGAGAATGGTGTGAACCCGGGAGATGGAGCTTGCAGTGAGCTGAGATCGTGCCACTGCACACCAGCCTAGGCGACAGAGCGAGACTCTGTCTCAAAAAAAAAAAAAAAAAAAAAAAAAAGAGAGATCGGGACCATCCTGGCCAACATGGTGAAACCCTGTCTCTACTAAAAATACAAAAATTAGCTGGGCGTGGTGATGCGTGCCTGTAGTCCCAGCTACTTGGGAGGCTGAGGCCAGAGAATCACTTGAGGTGGAGATCGCAGTGAGCCGAGATCATGCCACTGCACTCCAGCCTGGTGACAGAGCAAGACTCTGTCTCAAAAAACAAAAAACAAACAACAAACAAAAAAATGTACTCCAAACCACACAACTGCATGGAAATTGAACAATCTTCTTCTGAATGACTTTTGGGTAAATAATGAAGTTAAGTCAGAAATCAAGTTCTTTGAAACTAATGGGAACAAATATACAATATACCAGAATCTCTGGGATGCAGCTAAAGCAGTGTTAAGAGCAAAATTTATAGTACTAAATGCCTACATCAAAAAGCTAGAGAGACCTCAAGTTAACAACCTAAAATCTCAACTAAAAGAACTAGAGAACCAAGAGCAAACAAACCTCGAAGCTAGCAGAAGACAAGAAATAACCAAGATCAGAACTGAACTGAAGCAGATGGAGCCACAAAAAAATCCTTTCAAAAAATCAGTGAATCTACGAGCTGGTTTTTTGAAAAAATTAACAAAATAGATAAACTGCTAGACTAATAAACAAGAAAAGAGAGAAGACTCAAATAAACACAATTAGAAATGATAAGAAGGATATCACCACTGACCCCACAGAAATACAAACACCAGAGAATACTATAAACACCTCCAGGCAAATAAAGTAGAAAATCTAGAAGAAATGGATAAATTCCTGGACACATACACCCTCCCAACACTGAACCAGGAAGAAATTGAATCCCTGAATAGACTAATAATGAGTTCTGAAATTGAGGCAGTAATAAATAGTCTACCAACCAAAAAATGCCCAGGTCCAGATGGATGCACAGCTGAATTCTACCAGAGGTTCAAAGAAGAGCTGGTACCATTCCTACTGAAACTATTCCAAACAATTGAAGAGGGACTCCTCTCTAACTCATTCTATGGGGCCAGCATCATCCTGATACCAAAACGTGGCAGAGATACAATAAGAAAGAAAACTTCAGGCCAATATCCTTGATGAATATCAATGCAAAAACCCTCAACAAAATACTGGCAAGCTGAATCTAGCAGCACATCAAAACCTTATCCACCACAATCAAGTAGGCTTCATCCCAGGATGTAAGGTTGGTTCAACATATGCAAATCAATAAATGTGATTCATCTCATAAACAGAACTAAAGACAAAAACCGCATGATTATCTCAACAGAGGCAGAAAAGGCTTTTGATAAAATTCAACATCCCTTCATGTTAAAATCTCTCAATAAACTAGGTATTGAAGGAACATACCTTAAAATAATAAGAACCATATATGACAAACCTACAGCCAATATCACTAGACTGAATGGGCAAAAGCTAGAAGCACTTCCCTTCTAGAAGCACAAGACAAGGATGCCCTTTCTCACCACTCTTATTCAATATAGTATTGAAAGTTCTGACCAGGGCAATCGGCAAGAAAGAAATAAAGTGCATTGAAATAGGAAGAGAGGAAGTCAAACTATCTTTGTTTGCAGATGACAGGATTCTATATCTAGAAAATCCCATTATGTCAATGGTTGAACTTCTTAAGCCCAGCCTAAAAGCTTCTTAAGCTGATAAGCAACTTCAGCAAAATCACAGGATATAAAATCAATGTGCAAAAATTCTCATGCTATTTTCATTCTATTCCTACTCTCATGCTATTCCTAGATTATTGAGTGTGATGGTTAATATTTAGGGTCAACTTGTTTAGACTGAAGGATGCAAAGTATTGTTTCTGGGTGTGTCTGTGAGGATGTTGCCAAAGGAGATTAACATTTGAGTCAGTGGGCTGGGAGAGGCAGAGTCACCCTCAATCTGGGTGGGTACCATCTAATCAACTGCCAGTGTGGCTAGGATAAAAGCAGACAGAGGATCGTGGAAGGACTAGACTGGATGAGTCTTCTGGCATTCATCTTTCTCCTGTGCTGGATGCTTCCTGCCCTCAAACGTCAGACTCCAAGTTCTTCGACTTTTGGACTCTTGGACTTTCACCAGTGGTTTGCTGGGGGCTCTCGGGCCTTCAGCCACAGATTGAAGACTGCACTGTTGGCTTCCCAGCTTTTGAGGTTTGGGGGACTTGGCGTGGCTTCCTGGCTCCTCACCTTGCAGTAGCCTATTGTGGGACTTCACTCTGTGATCATGTAAGTCAATACCCCTTAATAAGCTCCCTTTCATATATACATCTGTCCTATTAGTCCTATCCCTCCAGAGAACCCGGACTAATATACTGAGTTTATTTCAGGAGTAGTTTGGGATTTTATCAACTCCCTTTTCAGCACCTATTATTGCATGAATCAAATAGATTTTCTGGTTTCGTTTATTTATATAAGAAATTAAATGAATACATTGAAAAAAAGAATACATTTCTTATTTAATCATTTAACCAGCCTTTCATTCTTATAAAAAGTTCTACTTGGTTATGATATATTATTATTGTAATACGTTGCTACTTTGGATTTGTAATCTTTTAAGAAGACTTTTCCATTTATAATCATATGTGAGATTTAGAAAAAGGTTATTTTGGATAGTCTTTGTTCAATTTGGTGTTTTGCTAACTGTATTGAAAAAATAAGGAAATTTTTTATCAATTCAATTCCCTGAAACGAATTCAGTAAAACTTGAAAAAAAATCTTTCCTTTAAAGGTTGTAGAACTCACTCACACAATGGTCTGGGACTGATGCCTTTTTTTGTAGAGTAGATTTTTTTAAATTAAGTTTTCAATTCTTTTCTATGGCTATTTGGCTATTCAGTTATACGTTTTCTCTAATATTCCTTTAATAATCTATGCATCCCTAACACTTCTTTCCTCTAAAATTTTAGATTTCTTGATATAAGTATTAGATATATTCTTTCGTGGTTTCACAAGTATTATTTGCATCCTTGGCTATGTTTGCATTCTTATTTCTGGTCTTCTCTCTCTCTTTCTTTCTCTCTCCAGAGAGAATTGCCAGAGGCTTCTGAGTTTTACTGGGCTTTTTAAAAAATGTTAGACCTAATACCATAAAAACCCTAGAAGAAAACCTAGGTAGTACCATTCAGGACATAGGCATGGGCAAGGACTTCATGTCTAAAACACCAAAAGCAATGGCAACAAAAGCCAAAATTGACAAATGGGATCTAATTAAACTAAAGAGCTTCTGCACAGCAAAAGAAACTACCATCAGAGTGAACAGGCAACCTACAGAATGGGAGAAAATTTTTGCAATCTACTCATCTGACAAAGGGCTAATATCCAGAACCTACAAAGAACTCAAACAAATTTACAAGAAAAAAACAAACAACCCCATCAAAAAGTGGGCAAAGGATATGAACAGACATTTCTCAAAAGAAGACATTCATACAGCCAACAGACACATGAAAAAATGCTCATCATCACTGGCCATCAGAGAAATGCAAATCAAAACCACAATAAGATACTATCTCACACCAGTTAGAATGGCAATCATTAAAAAGTCAGGAAACAACAGGTGCTGGAGAGGATGTGGAGAAATAGGAACACTTTTACACTGTTGGTGGGATTGTAAACTAGTTCAACCATTATGGAAAACAATATGGTGATTCCTCAAGGATCTAGAACTAGATGTACCATATGACCCAGCCATCCCATTACTGGGTATATACCCAAAGGATTATAAATCATGCTGCTATAAAGACACATGCACACGTATGTTTATTGTGGCACTATTCACAATAGCAAAGACTTGGAATCAACCCAAATGTCCATCAGTGACAGACTGGATTAAGAAAATGTGGCACATATACACCATGGAATACTATGCAGCCATAAAAAAGGATGAGTTTGTGTCCTTTGTAGGGACATGGATGCAGCTGGAAACCATCATTCTCAGCAAACTATCACAAGAACAGAAAACCAAACACCGCATGTTCTCATAGGTGGGAACTGAACAATAAGATCACTTGGACTCGGGAAGGGGGACATCACACACCGGGGCCTATCATGGGGTGGGGGGAGGGGGGAGGGATTGCATTGGGAGTTATACCTGATGTAAATGACGAGTTGATGGGTGCTGACGAGTTGATGGGTGCAGCACACCAACATGGCACAAGTATACATATGTAACAAACCTGCACGTTATGCACATGTACCCTAGAACTTAAAGTATAATAATAATAAAAAATAAATTAAAAAAAAAAAGAACTAACTTTATCTTAATCCAGTCTACATTTGAGGGGTTACTTTGTGTTTAATCTATTTGTGTTTTTATCTTTTAAAATTCATTTATAATTTTTGTTCTGTTTTTATTATCATCAGTTGAAAGCTTAACACATTATTTTCTGTCTGTTTTGTTTTCTAAAAAATACACTTAAGGCTATGCATTTCTACTGAGTATTGCCTTGGCCCCATGCCATAGACAGGAAATGCAGTCCTCTCACTGATGCTCATTTTTATGAGTAATTTTAGATGTAACTTCTCCTTTAATGCAAGGATTACTTAGAAAAATGATTTTAAATGTCTCAAATGCCTCTACTTTCTCTTCACATCTGTTTTTCAATAGACGAATTCGACTGTGTTCTTTAAATACCACAAATAGGTCCTAAGTACCATTCAGCATCTCATTGTTTCCTTAGCTGAGCAGCTCCCAGATGGTATTCATCTGCCTGCTGAACTGTTCCTTTATTATAGACAGACACTATTAAAAACCTCTCTGATATCCTTGGTTTTAACTATCAGGGCTTGTTGAATTGAAGCAGCTGAATTCAATACAGTTTAAAGTTGTTTCCTTCAAGAGTTAACTCATTTTTCTGGGCTTGAGATATTGAACAAGTAATGGCCTGGTCTTATCCAAAACTTGTGAATATATATATATATATATATGCACACACACATGTATGTGTGTGTGTGGTGTGTGTGTGTGTGTGCATGACCAATTTTGGATTTCAAGACACCTACTCTCCTAAATAATAACATAGTTGGGGAAGTGAGGATACACGGACTTCATCTTGTAATGGAAGATATCTCCCAGTTTTGATGATGTTTTGTGTATGACTACAGATAGTATGAACCATGTGTAGCGAGCTCCTGTCTACTTTCCCACTATTTGTCAACCCAGGTCTTACCATTTTTCTTTCCAAATGGATGGGGTTCTATGGTGATGTGACTGATGTCCCCCTGCAATATTCCTCTGTGGCCCTTTGTAATAAATGTGCATTCCTTCAGATCAGCCAAACACTATGCTCTTAGAGTTAAAAAAATAAAATTAATACAAGCCATAAACAAAACAAAACAAAACAAAACAAATGCCAGCTAAGGGTGTTATTCTTCCATCTTTTAGGACAGGGAAGATTTGGGTACCTGCATGACTCCTCTGAAGTTCCTCAGAGGACAGAAAGAATAGCAGTCCTTACCCAGGGACCACAGATCTCTCTCTACAAGCCAATTTTTCCCTAGAAGTCTCAGCTACTGGTCTGCTCTTCTTCCTAGGACTTTCTCCTTGGGTTCCTGGGTGCTCCTTGGGCTCATCTCTTCCCTCCAGGACTGGCCAGAGCTCATACCTTCCAAGCCCGGGAGCCATTTGGCTGGACAGTATTGTGGTTGTTGGACTGGAAGTGAGGGCCCAGCAAATATTGAGCACACAAAACTAATTCAAAGCACTATCCTCCTCCCTTAGACATTTACATCTTTGCTGGTCTGATGAGCATAAAATGGCGTTTCATTGTGTTAATCTGATTTTTTCTAATTACTGGAAAGATTCAGCATCTTTTTCATATGGCCATTCAAACTCTCTCTTTTCCAAGTTGCTAGTTCATATCGCTTCCCATTTTCATACTGGCGGTTTACCTTTTCCGTAATAATTTGTAGTTGTATATATTAACATCCCTATACTCTGGACACTAGCCCTTTGTTAAATGTATTACAACTACCAGTGGTGGCTTGTCTTCATTTTGCATTGTCTTTTTTTTTTTTTTTTTTACAAAAGATTTTAATGTTAACCTAAGTAGTTTATTTTTTTCTTTTTAAAGAAGAAAATAAATTTGAGGATGTCCTGTCTTCTCCACTGCCTCCAATTCCCAAGAAAATGTTGAAAAGGGGAAAATTAACGATTCACTTCTCTGACTATGATAAAATAATAGGTGATGTTAATAGGAAAAAACCCAGATGGTGTTAACATTTTTATACTAGAGCTTTAAAAAGCTGCTTAAATGTCAATTTGTGCTAAATGACAGGCTTTAAAAGAGGCCTGCAAAATTAACTGTCGAGGTTATAAATCCTAAGAAAAAAACCAACCCTTAGGTCACATGAATGTCTGCCAGAACTGGGTAATTTTCACTTTAACTACTTTTTAGTTGACAGGAGTAATCTGTAAATGTTGCAGCCTTATTATTTACAGGACAGGGTGACTGAGTCATCTTGATATTAAAAGGAAAGAGTTTAAGTGCATTGTGGATCATCTTTATGCTGTAATATTAGAGGGAAGACACATTTAAAAGCAACATAGTTGAAAACAATGGGTCTAAAACATTGCTACTCACATTTCATCTACGTAGAAAGGGAGGTCTCTGGCCACCATGGTAACTGTTTTTACACATAAACTCACTGGTCACATAAGGACACCAAGTAGACTAAAAATAAAAATGCCAAATTTTACATTTCAAGACGAAAAGTGAATCCTCTCACACAAAAAATGTTTTTGTAATTAAACATCTCATGGCTGTTCATTTTCACTCCAAACTATGTATTTAACTCTTGATGGAAACATGCATATGTTTCTGACTTACTAATTCTGAAAGCTTGCTTATGACATTTAAAATAATTTAAAGTAGTGGCTTTGAGTTATTATTAGCATTCATCATTTTTTATATCCCAATTTTTTCCCAGTGTATGACATTGGGAAAAAATTCAAAATAATAAACTTCTAGATTAATAATTTAAACAATTTATAACTCTGGTCTTTTAAAAGTGATCTTCTGCAAACTCCTTCCTTCTTCCCAATCCTTCCAGGCAAGCTAAACCCTGTATCATGAGAGTGACCCATCTCAGAGGGCGAGACTTTTATTGGCCCCATTGTTGAGGAAGCCAGCAAACTGCGTGCATCTAGGGTTGGTCAGCCAACTCCTGTGTTGTTTCTGGATGCTGATCAAACAGAACTCAATTTTGTTTGACTTTGATCCCAGTTCCATCTTCTAACTTCTAGAAGAAACCCATACCTTCTTGGGTTCTGTGACATCCTTGACTTGTGACTGAGACCCTTGGCAGTGCTATGGGGCCTCAGTTGTTCTCTAGGTCGCTCTCGTTTCCTCAACCCTGTGATAACGCCCAAGCTGGTTCTTAAAACCTATATTTTAAAAAGTTTTTATTGAGTATACAGTTCGCCCTTTGTGTTCTCGAGTTTCACATCTGCAGATTCAACCAACCACTGATAAAGAAAATTGAAAAATAATAATAAATAGCAATACAACAATAAAAATAATTTAAAACCAACACAGCATAGCAACTATTTACATAGTATTCACATGGTATTATGTATAATAAATAATCTAGGGATGATTTAAAGTACACAGGAGGATGTGCTTAGGTTATATTCAAATAATACACCATTTATATCAGGGTCTTGAGCATCTTCAGATTTTGGTATCCATGGAGGTCCTGGAACTAATCCCCCTTGGAAACCTATCCAAGAGACAATCTGGGGATACATATAGATAGTATAATGGTTACTATAGTGAGGCAGATTAGCATATCTGTCATCTCACGCAGTTGCTTTTTGTGACAAGAATAGCCAAAATCTACTTATTTAACAAAAACTCCTAAGGCAATACAATTTTATTAACTTTAGTCCTCGTGTTCTTTATTAGCTCTTTAGGCTTTTTCATTCTACATATCTGCTACTTTGTATCTTTTGTCCTACATCTCCCCATTTCCTGCCACTCCCCCGACCCATGGTAATCCATTTTTCATTGTCTGGCTCTATGCATTTGAACTCTTTTTAAAAACATATTCCACAGGCGAGTGAGATCATACAATATTTTTCTTTCTGTATCTGGCTTACTTCATTCAGCATTTTGTCCTTTAGGTCCATGCATGTTGTGGCAAATGGCAGAATCACCTTCTTTTCAAGGTTGAATAATATTCCACTGTGTGTGTGTGTGTGTGTGTGTGTGTGTGTGTGTGTGTGTGTACACATGCAACATTTTCTTTAACCATTTGTTCATCAGTGGACATTTATATTGTTTCTATATCTTGGCTATTGTGAATGATACTGCAATGAACATGGGAGTGCAGATATCTTTACAAGGTGGTGATGTCACCTCCTTTGGGTATATATCCAGAAGAGGGGTTGCTGGGTCATATGATAGTTCTATTTGTAATTTCTTTAGGAACCTCCGTGTTGTTTTCCATAATGGCTGTACCAATCCACATTCCCACCAACAATGTATTAAGTGTCACTTTTCTCGAGACCCTTGCCAACATTTATTATCTCTTGTCTTTTAGATAATAGCCATCCTTATGAGTGTGAGATAATATTTCACAGTGGTTTTAATGTGTGTTTTCTGTATAATTAGTGATACTAAGCACCTTTTCATAAACCTGTTGGCCATTTTTATGTCATCTTTGGAGAATTGTTTAGATCTTTTACCCATATTTTCACTGGGTTATTTGTTTTTCTGCTATTGAGTTATAAGAGTTCTTTGTAAATTTTAGGTATTAAACCATTATCAAATATGTGGTTTACAATTTTTTTTCCCAATCCATATGTTGCCTTTTCATTTTGTTGATTGTTTTCTTTACTGTGCAGAAGTTTTTTAGCTTGATGTAGTCCCATTTACTTATTTTTGATTTTGTAGCTTAAGCTTTTATGTGATGATCAAAAAATTATTGCCAGGTCAGTGTCAAGGAGCTTCCCCCCTAAGTTTTCTTCTAGGAGTTTTATGGTTTCAGGTCTTACATTTAGGTCTTTTATCCATTTCAAGTAGATTTTTAAGTATGGTATAAGATAAGAGTCCAGTTTAATTTGGTTTTCCCACCACAATTTATTGAAGAGAGCGTTCTTTCCCCATAGTGTGTTCTTGATGCCCTTGTTAAAAATTAGTTGTCCATATATCTTAGTTCATTTAGTATTCCTGTAACAGAATACCTGAGACTTGTTAATTTACAAAGAAAAGAGGTTTATTTAGCTCACAATTCTGGTGGCTGGAAAGTCCAAGAATATGGTGCCAGCATCTGCTTGACTTCTGTTGAGGGCCTTGTGCCACATCATAACATGGTAGAGAAACAGAAGGGGAAGCAGGCATGCCAAAAGAGGCCAAATACTACAGACAACCTTGCTTTATAACAACCTACTCTCTGGGAGGCTGAGGCAGGAGAATCACTTGAACCCAGGAGGTGGAGTTTGCAGTGAACCGAGATTGTGCCATTGCACTCCAGCCTGGGAGACAGAGAGAGATCTTTTCTCAAAAAAAAACAAAAACCAAACAAACAAGCAAAATCTACTCTCTCAGGCACAAATCCATTTCTGTAAGAATGATAAATCACTCACTCCTGAAATATGGCATTAGTCTATCCATGAGGGATCTGCTCTCATTATCCAAACAAATACCTCCCAGTAGGCCTCACATCACAATACAGCTACATTGAAGATGAGGCTTGTTACATAGAAACTTTTGGGAAACACACTCAAACCATAGCACACTATATGTTTAAGTTTATTTCTGTACTCTATATTATGTTCCATTGGTCTATGTTTTTGTTTTTATGCCAGTACTATGCTGTTTTAATTACTATGGCTTTGTAATATAATTTAAAATCAAGAAATGTGATGCCTTAAACTTTGCTTTTCTTTCTCAGTATTGCTTTGGCTATTTGGAATTTTTTATGATTTTATACAAATTTTAGGATTTAGAAAATTTCTATGAAGAATGCCATTGGAATTTTGATGGGGATTGTGTTAAATATCTATGTTGCTTTGGGTAGTATGGACATTTTAAGAATATTAATTCTTCCCATCCATGAAAGTGATATATCTTAGCATTTATTGATGTTTTGTTTAATTTCCTTCATTAATGTTTAATATTATTTTAGTGTACAACTCTTTCACCTCCTCAACTAAATTTATTCCTAGGTATTTTATTTTTTTGATGCTATCATAAATGGGATGGTTTTCTTGATTTCTTTTTCATCTAGATCATTATTTTTGTATAGAAATGCTACTGATTTTTTTATATTGCCTTTGTATCCTGTATGTAGCTTTACTGAATTCATTTATTAGTTGAAACCATTTGTGGGTGTGCCTGTAATCTTTGGGGTTTCTGCATATAAGATTATGTCATCTGCAAATAGAGATAATTTTACTTCTTACTTTCTTCTTTTGATACCTTTTATTTATTTTTTTTGTCTGATTGCTCTTGCTAGTACTACCAGTACTCTGTTTAATAAAAGTGATGAGATTGGGAATCTTTGTACCATATCTTAATGTAAAAGCTTTTGGTTTTGTTTTTTTTTTTGATTATGTTAGCTGTGGGTTTTCCATAGATGGCTTTTATTATGTTGAGCAACTTTTGTTCTGTACTAAACTGTTAAAAATTTTTATCAAGAGCGGCTGGCAAGATGACTGAGTAGGAAGGGCTCCGGTCTGCAACTCCCAGTGAGATCAATGCAGAAGGTGGGTGATTTCTGCATTTCCATCTGAGGTACCCTCATCTCACTGGGACTGGTTAGACAGTGGGTGAAGCCCATGGAAGGTGAGCTGAAGCAGGGTGGGGCGTCACCTCACTCAGGAAGCGCAAGGAATTGGGGAACTCCCTCCCTAGCCAAGGGAAGCTGTGAGGGACTGTGCCATTAGGAAGGATGTATTACTGCCCAGATATCACACTTTTCCCACGGTCTTCCCAACTTGCAGACCAGGAGATGCCTTGGGTACCTATACCACCAGGGTCATGGGTTTCAAGCACAAAAAAGGGCAGCCATTTGGGCACACACCAAGCTAGCTGCAGGGATTTTTTTTTTTCAGTTTTTAATTTTTTAATTTTAATTTTTTTTTATTATACTTTAAGTTCTAGGGTACATGTACACAACGTACAGGGTTGTTACATATGTATACTTGTGCCATGTTGGTGTGCTGCACCAATCAACTCGTCATTTACATCAGGTATAACTCCCAATGGCATCCCTCCCCGCTCCCCCCTCCCCATAATAGGCCCCGGTGTGTGATGTTCCCCTTCCAGAATCCAAGTGATCTCATTGTTCAATTCCCACCTATGAGTGAGAACTTGCAGTGTTTGGTTTTCTGTTCTTGCGATAGTTTGCTGAGAATGATGGTTTCCAGCTGCATCCATCCATGTCCCTACAAAGGACATGAACTCATCCTTTTTTATGGCTGCATAGTATTCCATGGTGTATATGTGCCACATTTTCTTAATCCAGTCTGTCACTGATGGACATTTGGGTTGATTCCAAGTCTTTGCTATTGTGAATAGTGCCGCAATAAACATATGTGTGCATGTCTCTTTATAGCAGCATGATTTATAATCCTCTGGGTATATACCCAGTAATGGGATGGCTGTGTCATATGGTATTTCTAGTTCTAGATCCTTGAGGAATCACCATACTGTTTTCCACAGTGGTTGAACTAGTTTACAATCCCCCCAACAGTGTAAAAGTGTTCCTATTTCTCCACATTCTCTCCAGCACCTGTTGTTTCCTAACTTTTTAATGAATGCCATTCTAACTGGTGTGAGATGGTATCTCATTGTGGTTTTGATTTGCATTTCTCTGATGGCCAGTGATGACGAGCATTTTTTCATATGTCTGTTGGCTGTATGAATGTCTTCTTTTGAGAAATGTCTGTTCATATCCTTTGCCCACTTTTTGATGGGGTTGTTTGTTTTTTTCTTGTAAATTTGTTTGAGTTCTTTGTAGGTTCTGGATATTAGCCCTTTGTCAGATGAGTAGATTGCAAAAATTTTCTCCCATTCTGTAGGTTGCCTGTTCACTCTGATGGTAGTTTCTTTTGCTGTGCAGAAGCTCTTTAGTTTAATTAGACCCCATTTGTCAAGTTTTGCTTTTGTTGCCATTGCTTTTGGTATTTTAGACATGAAGTCCTTGCCCATGCCTATGTCCTGAATGGTATTCCCTAGGTTTTCTTCTAGGATTTTTATGGTATTAGGTCTAACATTTAAGTCTCTAATCCATCTTGAATTAATTTTCGTATAAGGAGTAAGGAAAGGATCCAGTTTCAGCTTTTGACTTATGGCTAGCCAATTTTCCCAGCACCATTTATTAAAAAGGGAATCCTTTCCCCATTTCTTGTTTTTCTCGGGTTTGTCAAAGATCAGATGGCTGTAGATATGTGGTATTATTTCTGAGGACTCTGTTCTGTTCCATTGGTCTATATTTCTGTTTTGGTACCAGTACCATGCTGTTTTGGTTACTGTAGCCTTGTAGTATAGTTTGAAGTCAGGTAGCATGATCCCTCCAGCTTTGTTCTTTTGACTTAGGATTGTCTTGGCAATGCAGGCTCTTTATTGGTTCCATATAAACTTTAAAGCAGTTTTTTCTAATTCCGTGAAGAAAGTCATTGGTAGTTTGATGGGGATGGCATTGAATCTACAAATTACCTTGGGCATTATGGCCATTTTCACGATATTGATTCTTCCTATCCATGAGCATGGTATGTTCTTCCATTTGTTTGTGTCCTCTTTTATTTCACTGAGCAGTAGTTTTGTAGTTCTACTTGAAGAGGTCCTTGTAAGTTGGATTCCTAGATATTTTATTCTCTTTGAAGCAATTGTGAATGGAAGTTCATTCCTGATTTGGCTTTCTGTTTGTTTGTTACTGGTGTATAGGATTGCTTGTGATTTTTGCACATTCATTTTGTATCCTGAGACTTTGCTGAAGTTGCTTATCAGGTTAAGGAGATTTTGGGCTGAGACAATGGGGTTTCCTAAATATACAATCATGTCATCTGCAAACAGGGACAATTTGACTTCTTCTTTTCCTAACTGAATACCCTTGATTTCTTTCTCTTGCCTGATTGCCCTAGCCAGAACTTCCACCACTGTGTTGAATAGGAATGGTGAGAGAGGGCATCCCTGTCTCGTGCCAGTTTTCAAAGGGAATGCTTCCAGTTTTTGCCCATTCAGTATGATATTGGCTGTGGGTTTGTCATAAATAGCTCTTATGATTTTGAGATACATTCCATCAGTACCGAATTTATTGAGAGTTTTTAGCATGAAGGGCTGTTGAATTTTGTCAAAGGCCTTTTCTGCATCTATTGAGATAATCATGTGGTTTTTGTTTTTGGTTCTGTTTATATGCTGGATTACGTTTATTGATTTGCGTATGTTGAACCAGCCTTGCATCCCAGGGATGAAGCCCACTTGATCATGATGAATAAGCTTTTTGATGTGCTGCTGGATCCGGTTTGCCAGTATTTTACTGAGGATTTTTACATCCATGTTCATCAGGGATATTGGTCTAAAATTCTCTTTTTATGTTGCGTCTCTGCCATGCTTTCATATCAGGATGATGTTGGCCTTGTGAAATGAGTTAGGGAAGACTCCCTCTTTTTCTATTGATTGGAATAGTTTCAGAAGGAATGGTACCAGCTGCTCCTTGTACCTCTGGTAGAATTCAGCTGTGAATCCGTCTGGTCCTGGACTTTTTTTGGTTGGTAGGCTATTAATTATTGCCTCAATTTCAGAGCCTGCTATTGGTCTATTCAGGAATTCCACTTCTTCCTGGTTTAGTCTTGGGAGAGTGTAAGTGTCCAGGAAATTATCCATTTCTTCTAGATTTTCTAGTTTATTTGCATAGAGGTGTTTATAGCATTCTCTGATGGTAGTTTGTATTTCTGTGGGGTTGGTGGTGATATCCCCTTTATCATTTTTTATTGCGTCTATTAGATTCTTCTCTCTTTTATTCTTTATTAGTCTTGCTAGCGGTCTATCCATTTTGTTGATCTTTTCAAAAAAATAACAGCTCCTGGATTCACTGATTTTTCGAAAGGATTTTTGTGTCTCTATCTCCTTCAGTTCTGCTCTGATCTTAGTTATTTCTTGCCTTCTGCTAGCTTTTGAATGTGTTTGCTCTTGCTTCTCTAGTTCTTTTAATTGTGATGCTAGGGTGTCAATTTTAGATCTTTCCTGCTCTCTCTTGTGGGCATTTAGTGCATAAATTTCCCTCTACACACTGCTTTAAATGTGTCCCAGAGAGTCTAGTATATTGTGTCTTAGTTCTCATTGGTTTCAAAGAACATCTTTATCTCTGCCTTCATTTTGTTATGCACCCAGTAGTCATTCAGGAGCAGGTCGTTCAGTTTCCATGTAGTTGAGCGGTTTTAAGTGAGTTTCTTAATCCTGAGTCCTAGTTTGATTGCACTGTGGTCTGAGAGACAGTTTGTTATAATTTCTGTTCTTGTACATTTGCTGAGGAGTGCTTTACTTCCAACTATGTGTTCAATTTTGGAATAAGTGCTATGTGGTGCTGAGAAGAATGTATATTCTGTTGATTTGGGGTGGAGAGTTCTGTAGATGTCTATTACGGCTGCTTGATGCAGAGCTGAGTTCAATTCCTGGATATTATTGTTAACTTTCTGTCTCATTGATCTGTCTAATATTGACAGTGGGGTCTTAAAATCCCCCATTATTATGGTGTGGGAGTCTAAGTCTCTTTGTCGGTCTCTAAGGATTGCTTTATGAATCTGGGTGCTCCTGTATTGGGTGTATATATATTTAGAATAGTTAGCTCTTCTTGTTGAATTGATCCCTTTACCATTATGTAATGGCCTTCTTTGTCTCTTTTGATCTTTGATGGTTTAAAGTCTGTTTTATCAGAGACTAGGATTGCAACCCCCCTGCTTTTTTTGTTCTCCATTTGCTTGGTAGATCTTCCTCCATCCCTTTATTTTGAGCCTATGTGTGTCTCTGCACATGAGATGGGTCTCTTGAATACAGCACACTGATGGGTCTTGACTCTTTATCCAATTTGCCAGTCTGTGTCTTTTAATTGGAGCATTTAGCCCATTTACATTTAAGGTTAGTATTGTTATGTGTGAATTTGATCCTGTCATTATGATATTAGCTGGTTATTTTGCTTGTTAGTTTATGTAGTGTCTTCCTAGCATCAATGATGTTTACAATTTGGCATGTTCTTGCAGTGGCTGGTACTGGTTGTTCCTTTTAGTGCTTCCTTCAGGAGCTCTTGTAAGGCAGGTCTGGTGGTGACAAAATCTCTCAGCATATTTTTGTTGGTAAAGGATTTTATTTCTCCTTCACTTATGAAACTTAGTTTGGCTGGATATGAAATTCTTGGTTGAAAATTATTTTCCTTAAGAGAGTTGAATATTGGCCCTCACTCTCTTCTGTCTTGGAGAGTTTTTGCTGAGAGATCTGCTGTTGGTCTAATGGGCTTCCCTTTGTGGGTAACCGGACCTTTCTCTCTGGCTGCCCTTAACATTTTTTCCTTCATTTCAACTTTGGTGAACCTGACAATTATGTGTCTTGGAGTTGCTGTTTTCGAGGAGTATCTTTGTGGCACTCTCTGTATTTCTTGAATATTGGCCTGCCTCACTAGGTTGGGGAAGTTCTCCTGGATAATATCCTGCGGAGTGTTTTCCAACTTGGTTCCATTCTCCCTGTCACTTTCAGTTACACCAATCCAATGTAGATTTGGTCTTTTCACATACTCCCATATTTCTTGGAGGTTTTGTTGCTTTTCTTTTTACTCTTTTTTCTCTAAACTTCTCTTCTTGCTTCATTTTGTTCATTTTTATCTTCAATCACTGATACCCTTTCTTCCACTTGATAAATCAGCTACTGGAGCTTGTGCATGCATCACATAGTTCTCATGCCATGGTTTTCAGCTCCATCAGGTCATTTAAGGTCTTCTCTACACTGTTTATTCTAGTTAGCCATTCATCTACTCTTTTTTCAAGATTTTTAGCTTCTTTGTGATGGGTTCAAATGTCCTCCTTTAGTTCAGAGAAGTTTGTTATTACAGATCATCTGAAGCCTTCTCCTCTCAACTTGTCATAGTCATTGTCTGTCCAGCTTTGTTCCATTGCTGGTGAGGAGCTGTGTTCCTTTGGAGGAGAAGACGTGCTCTGATTTTTAGAATTTTCAGCTTTTCTGCTCTGGTTTCTCCCCATCTTTGTGGTTTTATCTACCTTTGGCCTTTGATGATGGTGATGTACAGATGGAGTTTTGGTGTGGATGTCTTTTCAATTTGTTAGTTTTCCTTCTAACAGTCAGGACCCTCAGCTGAAGGTCTGTTGGAGATTGCTGGAGGTCCATTCCAAACCATGCTTGCCTGGGTATCACCAGTGGAGGCTGCAGAACAGCAAATATTACAGAATGGCAGATGTTGCTGCCTGATCCTTCCTCTGGAAGCTTCGTCTCAGAGGGGCACCCAACTGTATGAGGTGTCAGTCAGCCCCTACTGGGAGATGTCTCCCAGTTAGGCTGCTCAGGGGTCAGGGACCCACTTGAGGAGACAGTCTGTCCGTTCTCAGATCTCAAACTCCATGCTGGGAGAACCACTACTCTCTTCAAACTGTCAGACAGGGACATTTAAGTCTGCAGAAGTTTCTGCCTTTTGTTCAGCTATGCCCTGTCCCCAGAGGTGGAGTCTACAGTGGCAGGCAGGCCTCCTTGAGCCGTGGTGGGCTCCACCCAGTTCGAGCTTCCTGGCCGCTTTGTTTGCCTACTCAAGCCTCAGCAATGGAGGATGCCCGCCCCCTCCCCAGCCTTGCTGCCACCTTGCTGTTTAATCTCAGACTGCTGTGCTAGCAGTGAGTGAGGCTCCCTGGTCATGGGACCCTCTGAGCCAGGCACGGGATATAATCTCCTGGTGTGCCGTTTGTTAAGGCCATTGGAAAAGCACAGTATTAGGGTGGGAGTGTCTCGATTTTCCAGGTACTGTCTGTCATGGATTCTCTTGGCTAGGAAAGGGAATTCCTGGACACCTTGCACTTCCTGGGTGAGGCCATGTCCCACCCTGCTCCATGGGCTGCATCCACTGTCTGACAAGCCCTAGTGAAATGAACCTGGTACCTCAGTTGGAAATGCAGAAATCACCTGTCTTCTGTGTTGCTCACACTGGGAGCTGCAGAGTGGAGCTATTCCTATTCGGCCATATTGGAATCTCTCGACTTCTGTTTCGTTCTTTTAAATCTTTATACATTACTTTTTCTTCTTTCCCTGAAATTATTTTGTTATTGTTTCTCTAGCTTCTTGATTAGAATATTTTATTCACTTTAATGTATTTACTTAAAATTATAAATTACATCACACAAACAGAAACATAGAGAGGGATATATCTGTATTCCCCACACACAACTTGGATTAGTACTAATAATTTGGCCAATTTGCTTCATTTATTTAAGAAATAAGATATTTTTGGTATTAAGTCTCTGGTGTATCCTTCACTAGAGATAACTACTATTCAAAATTAGGTATTCAGGGGGGTGGAGCAAGATGGCCAAATAGGAACAGCTCCAGTCTCCAACTCCCAGGGCGAGCGACACAGAAGACAGGTGATTTCTGCATTTTCTTTTTTTTTTTTTTTTTTTTTTTGAGACGGAGTCTCGCTCTGTCGCCGAGGCTGGAGTGCAGTGGCCGCATCTCAGCTCACTGCAAGCTCCGCCTCCTGGGTTCACGCCATTCTCCTGCCTCAGCCTCCCGAGTAGCTGGGACTACAGGCACCCGCCACCTCAGCCGGCTAGTTTTTTGTATTTTTTTAGTAGGGACGGGGTTTCACCGTATTAGCCAGGCTGGTCTCGATCTCCTGACCTTGTGATCCGCCCGTCTTGGCCTCCCAAAGTGCTGGGATTACAGGCTTGAGCCACCGCGCCCGGCCCCGATTTCTGCATTTTCAACTGAGGTACTGGGTTCATCTCACTAGGGAGTGCAGGACAGTTGGTGCTGGTCAGCTGCTGCAGCCCGACCAGCGAGAGCTGAAGCAGGGCAAGGCATCGCCTCACCTGGGAAGCACAAGGGGGAAGGGAATCCCTTTTCCTAGCCAGGGGAACTGAGACACACAACACCTGGAAAATCAGGTAACTCCCACCCCAATACTGCGCTCTACCAAGGATCTTAGCAAACGGGCACACCAGGAGATTATATCCCACACCTGGCCGGGAGGGTCCCACACCCACAGAGACTCCCTCATTGCTAGCACAGCAGTCTGTGATCTAACCGCAAGGCAGCAGCGAGGCTGGGGGAGGGGCGCCCGCCATTGCTGAGGCTTAAGTAGATAAACAAAGCGGCTGGGAAGCTCGAACTGGGTGGAGCTCACAGCAGCTCAAGGAGTCCAGCCTGTCTCTGTAGACTCCATCTCTGGGGACAGGGCACAGCTAAACAACAACAACAACAACAACAGCAGCTGAAACCTCTGCAGACGCAAACGACTCTGTCTGACAGCTTTGAAGAGAGCAGTGGATCTCCCAACACGGAGGTTGAGATCTGAGAACGGACAGACTGCCTGCTCAAGTGGGTCCCTGACCCCTGAGTAGCCTAATGGGGAGACATCCCCCACTAGGGGCAGACTGACACCCCACACCTCACACGGTGGAGTACACCCCTGAGAGGAAGCTTCCAAAGCAAGAATCAGACAGGTACACTCGCTGTTCAGCAATATTCTATCTTCTGCAGCCTCTGCTGCTGATACCCAGGCAAACAGGGTCTGGAGTGGACCTCAAGCAATCTCCAACAGACCTACAGCTGAGGGTCCTGACTGTTAGAAGGAAAACTAACAAACAGGAAGGACACCCACACCAAAACCCCATCAGTACGTCACCATCATCAAAGACCAGAGGCAGATAAAACCACAAAGATGGGGAAAAAGCAGGGCAGAAAAGCTGGAAATTCAAAAAATAAGAGCACATCGCCCCCTGCAAAGGAACGCAGCTCATCGTCAGCAATGGATCAAAGCTGGACAGAGAATGACTTTGACGAGATGAGAGAAGAAGGCTCCAGTCCATCAAACTTCTCAGAGCTAAAGAAGGAATTACGTACCCAGTGCAAAGAAACTAAAAATCTTGAAAAAGGAGTGGAAGAATTGATAACTAGAATAATTAATGCAGAGAAGGCCATAAACGAATTGACAGAGATGAAAACCATGACACGAGAAATACGTGACAAATGCACAAGCTTCAGTAACTGACTCGATCAACTGGAAGAAAGAGTATCAGCAATTGAGGATCAAATGAATGAAATGAAGCGAGAAGAGAAACCTAAAGAAAAAAGAATAAAAAGAAATGAACAAAGCCTGCAAGAAGTATGGGATTATGTAAAAAGACCAAATCTACGTCTGATTGGGGTGCCTGAAAGTGAGGGGGAAAATGGAACCAAGTTGGAAAACACTCTTCAGGATATCATCCAGGAGAACTTCCCCAACCTAGTAGGGCAGGCCAACATTCAAATTCAGGAAATACAGAGAACGCCACGAAGATACTCCTTGAGAAGAGCAAGTCCAAGACACATAATTGCCAGATTCACCAAAGTTGAAATGAAGGAAAAAATGTTAAGGGCAGCCAGAGAGAAAGGTTGGGTTACCCACAAAGGGAAGCCCATCAGACTAACAGCAGATCTCTCAGCAGAAACTCTACAAGCCAGAAGAGAGTGGGGGCCAATATTCAACATTCTTAAAGAAAAGAATTTTAAACCCAGAATTTCATATCCAGCCAAACTAAGTTTCATAAGTGAAGGAGAAATAAAATCCTTTACAGATAAGCAAATGCTTAGAGATTTTGTCACCACCAGGCCTGCCTTACAAGAGCTCCTGAAGGAAGCTCTAAATGTGGAAAGGAAAAACCAGTACCAGCCACTGCAAAAACATACCAAATTGTAAAGACCATCAATGCTAGGAAGAAACTGCATTAACTGATGGGCAAAACAACCAGCTAGTATCATAATGGCAGGATCAAGTTCACACATAATAATATTAACTTTAAATGTAAATGGACTAAATGCTCCAATTAAAAGACACAGACTGGCAAACTGGATAAAGAGTCAAGACCCATCAGTTTGCTGTATTCTGGAGACCCATCTCACATGCAGAGACATACATAGACTCAAAATAAAGGGATGGAGGAAGATCTACCAAGCAAATGGAGAACAAAAAAAAGCAGGGGTTGCAATCCTAGTCTCTGATAAAACAGACTTTAAACCATCAAAGATCAAAAGAGACAAAGAAGGCCATTACATAATGGTAAAGGGATCAATTCAACAGGAAGAGCTAACTATCCTAAATATATATACACCCAATGCAGGAGCACCCAGATTCATAAAGCAAGTCCTTAGAGACCGACAAAGAGACTTAGACTCCCACACCATAATAATGGGAGATTTAAAGACCCCACTGTCAATATTAGACAGATCAATGAGACAGAAAGTTAACAATAATATCCAGGAATTGAACTCAGCTCTGCATCAAGCAGCCGTAATAGACATCTACAGAACTCTCCACCCCAAATCAACAGAATATACATTCTTCTCAGCACCACATAGCACTTATTCCAAAATTGAACACATAGTTGGAAGTAAAGCACTCCTCAGCAAATGTACAAGAACAGAAATTATAACAAACTGTCTCTCAGACCACAGTGCAATCAAACTAGGACTCAGGATTAAGAAACTCACTTAAAACCGCTCAACTACATGGAAACTGAACGACCTGCTCCTGAATGACTACTGGGTGCATAACAAAATGAAGGCAGAGATAAAGATGTTCTTTGAAACCAATGAGAACTAAGACACAATATACTAGACTCTCTGGGACACATTTAAAGCAGTGTGTAGAGGGAAATTTATGCACTAAATGCCCACAAGAGAGAGCAGGAAAGATCTAAAATTGACACCCTAGCATCACAATTAAAAGAACTAGAGAAGCAAGAGCAAACACATTCAAAAGCTAGCAGAAGGCAAGAAATAACTAAGATCAGAGCAGAACTGAAGGAGATAGAGACACAAAAATCCTTTCGAAAAATCAGTGAATCCAGGAGCTGTTATTTTTTTGAAAAGATCAACAAAATGGATAGACTGCTAGCAAGACTAATAAAGAATAAAAGAGAGAAGAATCTAATAGATGCAATAAAAAATGATAAAGGGGATATCACCACCAACCCCACAGAAATACAAACTACCATCAGAGAATGCTATAAACACCTCTATGCAAATAAACTAGAAAATCTAGAAGAAATGGATAATTTCCTGGACACTTACACTCTCCCAAGACTAAACCAGGAAGAAGTGGAATTCCTGAATAGACCAATAGCAGGCTCTGAAATTGAGGCAATAATTAATAGCCTACCAACCAAAAAAAGTCCAGGACCAGACGGATTCACAGCTGAATTCTACCAGAGGTACAAGGAGCAGCTGGTACCATTCCTTCTGAAACTATTCCAATCAATAGAAAAGGGGAATCCTCCCTAACTCATTTTATGAAGCCAATATCATCCTGATACCAAAGCCTGGCAGAGACGCAACATAAAAAGAGAATTTTAGACCAATATCCCTGATGAACATGGATGCAAAAATCCTCAATAAAATACTGGCAAACCGGATCCAGCAGCACATCAAAAAGCTTATTCATCATGATCAAGTGGGCTTCATCCCTGGGATGCAAGGCTGGTTCAACATACGCAAATCAATAAACGTAATCCAGCATATAAACAGAACCAAAAACAAAAACCACATGATTATCTCAATAGATGCAGAAAAGGCCTTTGACAAAATTCAACAGCCCTTCATGCTAAAAACTCTCAATAAATTCGGTACTGATGGAATGTATCTCAAAATCATAAGAGCTATTTATGACAAACCCACAGCCAATATCATACTGAATGGGCAAAAACTGGAAGCATTCCCTTTGAAAACTGGCACGAGACAGGGATGCCCTCTCTCACCATTCCTATTCAACACAGTGGTGGAAGTTCTGGCTAGGGCAATCAGGCAAGAGAAAGAAATCAAGGGTATTCAGTTAGGAAAAGAAGAAGTCAAATTGTCCCTGTTTGCAGATGACATGATTGTATATTTAGGAAACCCCATTGTCTCAGCCCAAAATCTCCTTAAGCTGATAAGAAACTACAGCAAAGTCTCAGGATACAAAATGAATGTGCAAAAATCACAAGCATTCCTATACACCAGTAACAGACAAACAGAAAGCCAAATCAGGAATGAACTTCCATTCACAATTGCTTCAAAGAGAATAAAATATCTAGGAATCCAACTTCCAAGGGATGTAAAGGACCTCTTTAAGGAGAACTACAAACCACTGCTCAGTGAAATAAAAGAGGACACAAACAAATGGAAGAACATACCATGCTCATGGATAGGAAGAATCAATATCGTGAAAATGGCCATACCGCCCAAGGTAATTTATAGATTCAATGCCATCCCCATCAAGCTACCAATGAATTTCTTCACGGAATTAGAAAAAACTGCTTTAAAGTTCATATGGAAACAATAAAGAGCCCGCATTGCCAAGACAATCCTAAGTCAAAAGAACAAAGCTGCAGGGATCATGCTACCTGACTTCAAACTATACTACAAGGCTACAGTAACCAAACCAGCATGGTACCAAACAGAGATATAGACCAATGGAACAGAACAGAGTCCTCAGATATAATACCACATATCTACAGCCATCTGATCTTTGACAAACCCAAGAAAAACAAGAAATGGGGAAAGGATTCCCTTTTTAATAAATGGTGCTGGGAAAATTGGCTAGCCATAAGTAGAAAGCTGAAACTGGATCCTTTCCTTACTCCTTATACGAAAATTAATTCAAGATGGATTAGAAACTTAAATGTTAGACCTAATACCATAAAAACCCTAGAAGAAAACCTAGGGAATACCATTCAGGACATAGGCATGGGCAAGGACTTCATGTCTAAAACACCAAAAACAATGGCAACAAAAGCCAAAATTGACAAATGGGATCTCATTAAACTAAAGAGCTTCTGCACAGCAAAAGAAACTACCATCAGAGTGAACAGGCAACCTACAGAATGGGAGAAAATTTTTGCAATCTACTCATCTGACAAAGGGCTAATATCCAGAACCTACAAAGAACTCAAACAAATTTACAAGAAAAAAACAACCCCATCAAAAAGTGGTCAAAGGATATGAACAGACATTTCTCAAAAGAAGACATTCATACAGCCAACAGACACATGAAAAAATGCTCATCATCACTGGCCATCAGAGAAATGCAAATCAAAACCACAATGAGATACCATCTCACACCAGTTAGAATGGCATTCATTAAAAAGTTAGGAAACAACAGGTGCTGGAGAGGATGTGGAGAAATAGGAACACTTTTACACTGTTGGTGGGATTGTAAACTAGTTCAACCATTATGGAAAACAGTATGGTGATTTCTCAAGGATCTAGAACTAGAAGTACCATATGACCCAGCCATCCCATTACTGGGTATATACCCAAAGGATTATAAATCATGCTGCTATAAAGACACATGCACATGTATGTTTATTGTGGCACTATTCACAATAGCAAAGACTTGGAATCAACTCAAATGTCCATCAGTGACAGACTGGATTAAGAAAATGTGGCACATATACACCATGGAATACTATGCAGCCATGAAAAAGGATGAGTTTGTGTCCTTTGTAGGGACATGGATGCAGTTGGAAACCATCATTCTCAGCAAACTATCGCAAGAACAGAAAACCAAACACCACATGTTCTCACTCATAGGTGGGAACTGAACAATGAGATCACTTGGACTTGGGAAGGGGAACATCATACACCGGGGCCTATCATGGGGAGGGGGAGGGATGCCATTGGGAGTTATACCTGATGTAAATGACGAGTTGATGGGTGCTGACGAGTTGACGGGTGCAGCATGCCAACTTGGCACAAGTATACATATGTAACAAACCTGCGCATTATGCACATGTACCCTAGAACTTAAAGTATAATAATAAAAAATAAAAATAAATAAAAAAAATTAGGTATTCATCATGTTTTTATATTTAGCATATACGTATGCCCACAAGCAATATAGACTTTATGTAAGGTCTTAAAACTTTGTGTAATTGGATCACACTCTTCACATCCTTTTGCTAATTGATGTTGTTTTTGCTTAATGCATTATATGTTTAAGATTTATCATCATATTGATGAGTCTAGGGGAAAAATTCATTATTTGGGATAATACTAAAAAAAGCAGAAAAGCGAGTGAAGGAAGGTGATATGAGAGTTCAGACACTGCTATAGAGTGTAGGCAGAACTTCAGTTGCCATCATGTTTGCAAATCAACTGTCATCTTTGCCATTTCTTTGTCCAGAGTTCTTCATTAAGTTTATTCAGAATTTTCTTATGGTACCCAAGTGGAAACCACTTAGATAATGTGATTAATATTATTAAAATTTGCTTTTCATTTAGGGGCCATACATTTTGTAAAGGCTGTTTCTTTTTTAGTTTAAAATTAGGACACTAAAAATCATTTCAAAAATAGTTGAATTTTCTGTGTGTAGGGATAACAAAGTAATACTGGTGAATCTGCTTAACTCTGTTCCTTGGAGTAGGATGAATACTGAATGTTCATCCACCTCTTTTCTTAGATTTCTTTTTTTTCCCTCTCTCTCATCTGTTGTACTCCATCTTAATTAAATACAGTACAGAACTAAAATATCTAATAGCTTGATGTTCCAAGTTCTGAATTTTAATGCAGCATACTTTTATTTCCTTTTTAGTATAAAAATTTTTTGATGAATTTTTACTTAGGAGAGAAATGTCAATTTTAAAATGGGGGATGTCTCTTCTTCTGATTTAAGGCATTTGAAACTACAATAAGGCCTTAAAATTGGCACTTTACATGGTGTTTCACAGAAGACCCCATTCTACAAGGTTGTCCTGAGCTAGATGGTTTGCCTGCATCATGACATTGAATCTTTCATAAAAGCATTCTGCGATGTCTCCATGTCAAAATTGTATATTATAAGTTAAAGTGTCATGTGCAACTCAGGAAGCTTCCCTAAAAAGGAGTGTGTCCTTCCTCACACATCTTGCTTCCTGATGACTGGAATGCAAGCAGATAGTTGGAGCTTGAGTAGTCATTGAGGACCATGAGGTGGTATTCATGTATTGTGTGCAGTGGAGCAACAAGACAAAGGAGCCTGGTAATCATGGAGCTGCCATGCTGCCCTTTATAGTTTGCTTCCAGGCTGCATGGAGTACTTTATGGAGTGCTTTTTCTGAAAAAGCAGACACAAATCTACTTGCTAACCCTATCCTAATGGCAGTACTTACCCGTGTATCTGCCCTCATTCCTTCCTCCCCACTAATGGTATAATCACCATTAATCCTTCCTTTTTTGTTGTTTTTCTTTAGGGTTTTTTTAAGACAGGGTCAGCTCTGTCACCCAGGCTGGAGTGCAGTGATACATTCTTGGCTCACTGCAACCTCTGCTTCCCGGGCTTAAGTGATCCTCCCTCCTTAGCCTCCTGAGTAGCTGAGACCGTAGGCATGTACCACAATCCCTGGTTAATTTTTAATTTTTATTTTGTAGAAACGGGGTTTCACTGTGTTCCCAGGCTGGTCTTGACCTCCTGGGTTGAAGAGATCCACCCACCTTTGCTTCCCACAGTGCTGGGATTACAGGTGTGAACCACTGTGCCTGGCAAATCACCATTTGTCCTTCTGATTGAACTTCCAATAGGCTTCTCACCACAGTCCACTACCTGTTTCCAAGGCTGCAGAATGTTTGTGCCCTGGAATTGGCTCCTTCCTTAGCAGGAAGTACAAGGGTAGGATAGGAAGGTTCTCTAATTAATAAGGACAGTAGTTATTGGTGTCCTGTGGTTACTCTGGAGTCCACTTGGAGAAAGTGAGGGTGGAGAGCTAAGAGGACTTTGTGACTCCTTTGCTTGTAGAGTTTTTTTTTGTCTTTTTTTTTTTTTTTTTTTGAGATGGAGTCTCACTCTTGTTGCTCAGGCTGGAGTGCAACGGCGCGATCTCGGCTTACTGCAACATCTGCCTCCCAGGTTCAAGCGATTCTCCTGCCTCAGCCTCCCAAGTAGCTCGGATTACAGGCATGCGCCACCACGGCTGGCTAATTTTTGTATTTTTAGTAGAGACAGGGTTTCTCCATGTTGTTCAGGCTAGTCTCAAACTCCTGATCCATCCACCTCGGTGATCCGATGGATCACCTCGGCCTGGTGATCCATCCACCTCGGCCTCCCAAAGTGCTGGGATTACAGATGTGAGCCACCGGGCCAGGCTGTAAAGTTTTATTTCTGTTGTGATAATAGGCTGTCTGAACTGATATCCTGCGGGCTAACTGATGGCCATGCCTTAGTCCTCAGTCTTACGGAGTGTTCTCATTTCTGATTCCTTGCTTTCTGGCTTCTTAGTTCAGGTTCGACTCCCCAGCTCTGGCCAGCCTTCTCACCCCTTAGATTTCTTACTTGCTCCTTATGAAAGGCTAAATGTTTTCCATATTTCAATCTCAGTTGACCCAAATACTCAGTGGGTTGCAAACATGGACCATATTATTTAACATCACATAGCCTTTTATTAAAATGGTTTTTTGACATTATGCCATCTGTTTACATTGATGAATGCAATAATAAGTAGCTATATAAAACATAAGCAAATATATTGTCTCATATCACTAACTGACTTTTCAAAGAGAACTCCTGGGAGAAATTTCTCTCAAATCTCCATGCCAAAAAAAAAAAAAAAAAGAGTTGTATTTGTTCTTAGTAATGGAAATGTTTTTAATGCTATGTCTCTGTGACTTCTGTAACTATTAAGTGTCCATTCCTATTTTTACTGCAACAAATGCAACCAAAATTTGTGGTTCATCTATAGCTTACCTGTGATTTTATCTTATTTTTTCCATCCCAATTTTATAATATCATTTTAACCTCGTGTGTGTCTATTAAATAAGCTGTCTTAAATTCTTTTTAGGAGGATCTACAATAAAACACAACCATAATTTAAAGGCTGCATTATTAATTTCCTGCATTAGAGATTCTAATGTTGTATTAAGTGTTGCCTTTGCCATCTATGTCCAGCATTAAACCTAACTTCTCCATTGTCTGCAGGAATGTTTGAAGCAATTGTGATCTAAGATATATCAGTTGTTGAGATTCCATTGAGTGTAAATTCAATCCTATGGATCTGGAAAAGATTATGGGATATAAACAGATGGAACCAAGGGACAGATGCCTGGGAAAAGTGATGAGGCCTGGAGATGTACAAGCAAGATTTTGGAGTTTACACCAAAGGTGATAGCGTTAGCAGTCAGCATAGGAGATGTCTAGGGAGAGGTAAAAACAGAAGAGCACAGCTCTGAAACCAAAACCTGGGGTAACCTCTCCAGGAAGAGGAGGAGTTTGAAAAGGAGACTAAGACAAAGGGTAGGAGAAAATCAGGGTAGAAACTGGAGTTCCAAAAGCGCAGGCTTACTAGTATCAAAAGTAACGACGACATCTTAATCAATGGGCATAACAACTACGAACTCCTTGGTTTGTTTATTCACTGCTGAATCCTGAGGGTAAGTTTGATAGAATGAGGGAGCAGAATCTACATGGCAGAAGGTTGGGAGAGAATAGGTAGTGGTCAATGAAATGCAACATAAACCATTCCCTCTGATTTCTTGTCAGTGTAACATGGGCATGAAATTGGACTGAATCCAGAGGGGAGGCAGGGTCAAGGGTTGTTTTCCATTTTGTTTATTGACTTTTCTTTTTCTCTTTCTCCAACCACAGTGAGAATTAATGATTATGAACTTGGAGAGAAAAATAAGATTCTGAAGTTTGGGATGGAGGGAAATGGCAGAAAAGGATCAGAGAGAGAGAGCCTGGGAAGATGACGGTTTTTTGAAGGCAGAAGTGTCATCTCTTCTGAAAGAAAAGATAGGAATGAATGAAGGTAAAGACAGATGTTTTGATGTAAATAGAAGGTGAAATGAAGGAATATAAAAGTGATGGCTCAATATTTTCAGGAAAGTAAGAAGGAGAAGGTTTTCAGTAATAGTGCGAATAAAGGAGAGAGGTGGGTTAGTCTTGATATAAACAGCCACTGTAGGGTGAAAGGAATCAAAAAGAGTCACAACAAAAAAACCCCAGAAGTGTGGAGAAAGGCAGTTCAACAGTTCCAGAAACTCTGATGAAAATGTACCATGTTAAGACATTGTGCTAGGCACAGGATCAGAGAAGATACAATCCCTTTCATCATGGAAATCACACTTAGTAGGAGAGCAGCTACATGGGACAGAACCAGTTGACAGTAGATAAAAGTGAAACATTAGCATAGTCACAGGATGATTTTCAACAATGTTTGCCAGACTTAGAACAGGAGGAGAGGATGTTGAGTTGAGGGCTGTGAAGATTCGAGTCAGCTCCTGACCTTATGTCAGTATTAACAAGGGCAGCCTTGATCTTGGTGAACATGATGAGCAGTCCAAGAAAGGAGTACGAAGAATAAGGGCCAGCATTGGTCTTGTGTGGAGGGAGTGAAAATGGGGTCAGGTGAAGAGGTATCACTTCCAACAGGACCATCAAGTTAGACATCTTTTAAAGGATAAGAGGCCCAGAGGTTAAGCCCTGATAGCGGGTCACTGAGACACTGTGGAGGGAAATGGATAAGCCAGGAGTGTTGTGAAGGTGTAATAAGGGCTGCACATGTCATAATGGGATCTAAACAAATAGGAGGCATACAAGGCTTATGGGAAGTTGGCTCCCCAGAAATCTGAGAGAAACTAAGACATGTAAAGTCCTGCTCACCCATGAAAGTTTCTAAATACAGGAGCTCTGATTCTAAAGTCATCTCCATTTATATTGGTTTACCTTTTTAAGACACTTTGTTGTTTCAGAGCTACCTTGCCATGGAGATTCATTACCTTTTCTCTGCTCTTTTCTTCCTTGGCCTGCTGTCTACCTCAGGTAAGGCTTTAGTAATAGTAAAGGAAACATTTGAGTGAATGAGAAGCCAGCATGAAATGGCATAAACAACCATCTATTGCCAGTGTTAATTAGTAACTGCTCAATGAACATTTGTTGGATGAATTGTTTTAATGGATGAATTAGTTTCTCCTTCTAGTCTAAAAAATATAATCGAATTTGAAGAATTCCATGATTCCCTTTCTATTTCATGCCAAATTTCTCGTCTCAACGCTGGGATAGACTTAGGTTTTTTCCAAGAAAGGGAATTTAGAGATTATATCCTCTGCCCTCTCATTTGTTAAATAATGATTTTGAGAGCTTGAGTACAGGTCCTCTAACTCCCAGTACACCATGAAAATGGAATATCCACTCTCATCTTTCTCTGCCTGATCGAAGCAAGGTGCAGGTAGTGAGTTTGCTGTGAACCTTAAATGTGGTAATTCGTGTCAAGGGATTTTAGGAAATACTTGGCAAATAGAAAGTGCTTAAGAAATGTTAACTAATATTATTATCATTATTACTATTTTCACTTTTTTTTTTTTTTTTTTTTTTTAGTTTATCTTCTTCAGTAATTTCTTCTTTCAGTTCAGAATATCCTCAAGCAGGATGAGCCTGGAGAAAAACTGTGAAATTATTGGCATTCACCTTTAAAACCATAAAATGATAAGGGCCTGATGGATAAGAATCAAAAGAAAGGAATGGTGGGCTGGGCACAGTGGCTCATGCCTGTAATCCCAACACTTTGGGAGGCTGAGGTGGGTGGATCATGAGGTCAGGAGTTCCAGACCAGCCTGACCAACATGGTGAAACCCTGTCTCTACTAAAAATACAAAAATTAGCCAGTCGTGGTGGCACATGCCTGTAATTCCAGCTACTCAGGAGGCTGAGGCAGGAGAATCGCTTGAACCCAGGAGGTGGAGGTTGCAGTGACTTGAGATCGTGCTACTATACTCTAGCCTGGGCGACAGAGCAAGAGTTCGTCTCACCAAAAAAAAAAAGAAAGGAATGGTGGAGAGATAATGTAAGGAAGATGAAAAACATTGATGGTATAAAGGAGAGAAGAGGGAGGAGGAGCCAATGATGGCACAGAAGGAATTTGTGAGGGATTTAGAAAGTTGTGGTGCCGTTAATAGAAATGTGAACGCAGGGAAAGGGAGCTGATTGAGATGCAGCCGGTGAAAATGATTTTAGAAATTGTTACCTTGAAGTGACAGGGAGACATCTAACAGGAAATAATGCAGTAGAGATATGAGAGTAGGAAGAAGCTCGTGGCTGATGATAAACATTGTGGGATCCTTCCAAAAAAGGATGACAATGAAATTATATGAATAAATTACTACCTCAAGGGCAATTCTCCCTGTCTCCTTTCTCTTTCTCTTGTGCCTGTTCTGGACATGGTGGTGATAAGTGTCTGTATTAGTGGAGGACAAGGGCAACACAGAAAATATTCACTCTCTTTTCTTCCTTTTTTCTCTTCCCTCTTCTCACCCTCCTTACTCTTCTCCCCTCTACCTTTCGATTTTTTTCTTGTTCCTGAACATATAAGGAAGCTTACAAATTACATACAATACACAGGTTTTTTAAAAGTGAAATAATTAGTAAGATGATTCAGGTAGAGGAAAATCATCTTAGAAAAAAGTAATTTGCAAGAGTGATGATGTTGTTTTCCAAAATGGCCCTGGGTGAGGTCACCGAAAGTGGAAGGTAGTAGAAGTCCTTGACGTGGATTTCAGATAGGAATGGAGTGGTATGGGTTGCCTCCTGAGAAATTGTGCCTAAGATTTATGCCCCAGTGGCCCTCACCTGCCTGCAATGGCAGAACATCCAGCATGCATGATGTTCAGTACTGATCTTCTAGAAAGCCCAGCATGGGGCTCTCTCTTGGGATTGTCCAATAATGCTGGGCTTATGTAGTCCAAAGGGAGTTCAACTGTTTTCTGCACCAAGTGAGGTGTACCTGCAGAGCCTGTCAGTCCCTTCTGAAATATATTTTTTAAACTGATTAATAACTATTTTGCTACCATGGGCCATTCTCATCAATATTTTCCCGCAAAGCTTTATATTTGAAGTCTCTTGCAAGTAAGTATATCCTTGTTTTTGTTCATCTATCTGTTTATTTTTAGGAAGTGAAGGTGCTTATGAAGTCATTAGTATCATGGACTGTAAAAATCAAACATTGTGTAATTCTCAGAATACAACTAGACACTGCTCTCATGGGAAGGAGATTGAACTATGTGTCTTGCGTCTTGGAAAAATTGCAAAGCGACTGACTAACCATGAAGAAATAGCAAATTAGGAAGACAGGATGATCAATTTCCTTGTCTTATTAAAAAATAAAGTCTGCTTTCTTTTCTCTCTCCTTTTATTCTCTAGTGACACATTTATTTATTGACAGTTTGGACAAAAGTTTATCAAGGAACTTTTCACGCTTAGAATGAATTACAACAAGAACCAACATTTTCTTAGTTCCAGCAGATGAGAGAATACATGCTTGAGAAACGAAAAGAATAGCTGTCCTGTTTGGGTTGTAGGGGAAAGTTTTGGGAAGTGTGAAGTAGGGGAGGGAAGGATCTGGGGTGACAATTATAGTGTGACATACACTGACAAGGGCAGATGTGAAAAGAGATTATCAGGTTTTACTATTACAAATGGAGTTTTCCCTTAGTGTTTTGCAGGAGATTTTGGTAAAGACTTAATTAGCTTTAAAATTTTTATTTTTTGTTAAAATATTTGATTGTAACATTTTAGTGCTTGCATTACTAAAGTGAATACTTTATCCAGCTTTACAAGCCAAATACACTCCACCCAGACCAGACCTGAAAAGGTAGGAAAGTGATTCTTGGAGCCTGGGACTCCTTTCCATTGTTCCTGGCTTCTATGATGCCTATGATACCTGCAGCCCAGTACCTTTCCTCCACAGTTCCCTGATTCCACTATGCTAGCTTCCCTCTGAAACCACTGTGTTAAATTTTTAGGAAAATATGGGATGATGGAACAATTCTAATTTGGGTAGAAAAGACCGCCTACCCATGCAGTAGTATCTGTATTATTTTTTCTTTCTTTCTTTCTTTTTTTTTTTTGAGATGGAGTTTCACTCTTGTCGCCCATATTGGCCACACCATCTTGGGTCTCACCATCTTGGCCAGGCTGGTCTGGAACTCCTGGCCTCAGGTGATTCACCGGCCTTGGCCTCCCAAAGTGCTGGGATTACAGGCGTCAGCCACCGCGCCCGGCCTGCATTTTAAATAGGCAGCTTATTGCTGGTAGGTGAATTTCAGACTACATAACTAAAGAATTTAAGGCAAATATAGGAGGATCAGTCAGGATTCTGGCTGGAAACTGATGAGACATTGGAAGAAGTTCACAATATAAGGGTGGGGCTCCGGCACTGAAGGAGGGGTCTGGAAGCACCGGGGGCAGGAGCAATGAAGGGAAGAAAGGCTTCAACTGACTCCTCGACCTGAAGGCCCACAGCCGGGAACACCAGCAAGGAGAACACAAGAGAATGCACGGGAAAAACACAAGTCAAAAACAATGGTTTGTCTTTTGTTATTATTAACAGGATGGAGGAGCAGCAGGAAGGTTTATCAACGGAAATATTCGTACTGATGAGCCTAGAGGAAGAGGTTTTGTTTGCCTGTTTAAGAATTAAGGGTGGCAGCAGTAGGCTCTGCCTTTGGGGTCGAGGTGGCCAGTTAGAAGGGCGTGCTACTTTCCCTGGGTCCCGCCCCTCCCCAGGTGAGCTGGGTCCCTTTGTGATGCTGATGAAAACGCCTAGGAGGGAGATATGACAATGACTCGCTCCTACCCCCTACCCCAGTCCTTTCCACCCCAGAGTAGGCGACTTCCCGCTCCTCGTCTTGGGACCTAACCCCAGGAAGTCAGATGTCCTTGTCCAGCAGGTCGCCTGGCTCGAGGCAGCGGACGAAGCGGTCCAGGCACAGCCAGCTGCAGGGAGCGGCCTTGGCGGTGCTGCTCGTGGCCCTGGTCAGTGAGCGCACGCACTCCCGGACTAAGGTAACCCGCGCGGAGGGGACCCAGCTCCCAGGTGGCCATCCCAGTTCCCACAAAGCCCTCCCTGACCTTTAGATCTGGAAATTATAGCCCCAGCCCCCGGTCCCAACGCCATGTGCTTTTTAAAAGGTGCGAAGGTGCATGGAAAACGTAGACTGTACTATTGATGCTTCTCATGCTATAAATGCATTTCCTGTTTCTGTACTCAGTAATCCCTCCCCTCACAAATACCTAGGGCTGGTTGGTCTAGTTTTCCAATTGGTCTCCCAGTCTCAGGCTTGCTCTCAGATTCATTCTCCTTGCTTCCACCAGGGAGATGGAGAGAGGGAAGAGGGGAGGAAGAGGGGAAGAGAGATGATTCTATGGCTTATCTATTTGTGTGTGTGTGGAAGCGGGGGGACTGAATTTTAATTCATGTGTTTATGGATATGTGAACCCAAGCAAATAAATGAAAACCAGTAACAACAGCAATAATAGAAACAACCAGGCAAAACGATTATCATAACACTTGCAGTGCTCGCTTAATTGCCTATGTGAGATAGGAACTATTAGTATCACCTGCGTACTGATGCAGAAACTGTGGCACCTGAGAGGTTGAATAACCTTCTTGGGATCTTGCAGGTTGTAAAGGGTGATGCTGGGATTCAAATCCAAGCACATAAGAAAGCAACCAGATACAAACTTGAGGCAACCTATCAAGACAAATGCTGGGGCAGGCTTACAGCAGGCAATACCAACAAGCTTGATTGAGCGAAAATTGGGTGTTATTTAATTTCTATAGAAGTAGATGTGTTGCCTTTTAAGTGAAATGGTAGTGTTACCGGAAAGGGGTCCCGATCCTGACCCCTTTCCACTTACTTCTTGGATCTCACTCAAGAAAGAATTTGGGACGAATTCATAAAGTGAAAGCAAGTTTATTAAGAGATTAAGTAAATAAAATAATGGTTACTTCATAGTCATAGCAGCACTGAGGGCTGCTGGTTGGCTATTTTTATGGTTATTTCTTTATTATATCTAAATAAGGGGTGTATTATTCACGAATTTTCAGGTAAAGGGATGGGCTGTTTCCAGAGCTGAGGGTCTCTCCCCTTTTTAGATAGGATAACTTTTGAACGTTGCCATGGCATTTGTAAACTGTCATGGCGCTGGTGGGAGTGTCTTTTAGCTAATGCCATGTAATTGGCGTATAATAAGCAGTGAGGACGACCAGAGGTCACCATCTTGATTTTGGTGGGTTTTGACTGGCTTCTTTACTGCATCCTGTTTTACCAGCAGGGTCTTTGTGACTTGCATCTTGTGATTCTAGTCCTGTTGACCTCCTGTCTCATCCTGTAACTAAGAATACCTAACCTCCTGGGAATGCAGCCCAGTAGGTCTCAGCTTTATTTTACTCAGCCCCTATTAGAGATGGAGTTGCTCTGGTTCAAATGCCTCTGACAGTAGGGAGCAGGAAATAACAGGAATTGAAGATAATTTACAAAACAGGAGCCAATTTTAAAACACAGTTCCTATTTACAAATATGCTTTCAGTTTATAATATCTCCAATGGACTTGGTTAGAAATATAGATGTTTTGTGAGAGACTGCAGTTCTTTTAAGAAAAGTATGTGCATTACTATTAGAAAGACATCAGTTGGAATGAATCTGGATCTAGCCACATTAAGATAAGACAGCGATGCCAAAAGGCTTTGAACTTAATCATGATACATTCAGTAGCGTGATGCTTTATTCTTGGGGTTAACAAACCAGAAAATAGAGTGCATATCAATATATTTACCTGTGAATTTATACTAATTGGTTGACCAAAATATATGTTAGACAATGCTTGCTTATTTTACAAGCAATGTTAAGAACATTAATAAAATGGATTTGAAATTCTCAGCTTAAAAAACAAACAAAAAATGAAAAAAAAAATCACCATTTTCGAGTTTCCATCTCCCTGAGCTGCATTCTGGAAGTCCCTGCCAGCTGAAAGATTTCTGAGAGACTCTACCAGAACTAATTAGCTAAGCAGTCTTGGGACCTCCCCACACAGCCAAGGAAACAGTTATTGGAATCTTTGCTCTTTGAAAATCTTTGTTCTCTGAAAACAAGTAGCCATACTTTGATATCAACTTAATTCAGAGAGTTTACTGGATATTTACTGTATTTTCTGCATGGTCTCAGTTTAAACACAAATCTGTATTTGAGAGTCTCTTGGTCTCACTTATGTAGCAATACCATTTATGCTTCCATAGTATAAATTATTTCATATAGTTGCCTGAGATAATGGGATAATGTTTTACCGATCAAATTGACAAAGATCATATTTAGTGCTGGTTTCTAAAATCACATCAGTATGAATCAGGAAACTTTAAATGCTCTTAATTTTTTTTCACCATCTAAATAGATTTAATTAGTAAAAAATCACCTTTTTTAGTCACATGGTCTCATATGTAGCATCATGGTTGCAATGGTAGTGCAAGTCTGGGGACAAAGAACTTTGAAAGGCTCCAGTGGTAGCCATGGGATCAGTTCTTTAAATGATATAATTTTATTAGTAAAGATGTCACCTTTACTATAAAAAACTCAATTCTTTTCAATAACTAGGCAGAAGAGATGCAGTGATATAGATAAGCCGTATGAGCTATATCTATCTACATATATTACATATGTTACAAACCGTATAATTCCACTGCTAGTATTATACAAGAAGTCATTAGAAATATGGAAGAGATTAAGGTATATTTGTTATATTTTTTCCCTTTTAGTTGAAATTCTCTCGTATATGACCATATATGTTGTAGTTCCTCACTCTTCTCATTCTCTTTTTTTTCCTGAAGCCCCTTCATCTTGCCCATAACGTCAGTTATTTTCTGTCTATAAAGACTGCACATTTACCTCTCCTCTCACAGCACAGCCAAGTAACTAAATTGATACTTCTACTTGGGTGTCTCAAAGACATTTCAAATTCAGTAGCCCAAAATTGAACTTAGGTTTTTCTGTCTGGTCTGCTTCCAAGTTCCTATGAGGAAACAATGTCATTCCTATACTAAAGTTACTTAGTGACCTCCCATAGCTCTTAAAATAAGGCTCTGCCATGGTAATTATAAGGGTGACTATCAAATTCTAGAAATTAATACGACCAAGCCAGGTAATTTGTTAAATGTCTTCCTTTAGGTTGTTAAATACCATACTAAACTGCTAGACATTCTAAACCAAGTAGAAATACACCAGATATCTGACCCCACCATTCTTTTAGCTCAATTGGTAATTTTTAACTTTCTTTCCAAAGAAACTTATTATGGGTAGTAAAAAGGTGATCCTTAAAATGCAGTTGAGTTTCTGGAATGAAAAGCACAAAATGTATAATGATTTTCATATTGAGTTTTATCAACATTTATTATCCTAAGAAATATTTTCTCGTGGATATAAGGTAGAGTTCTTTTGTCTGTAACTCAGGAAAACCACTGGTACAGGATCAGAAATAGATGGGTTATTTAATTAGCATTCCTTAAATCATTTGTGCAGCATTATTCTCTTGGACTCACCTTTGCAAAGAATTGAACAAAAAAGAAGCCAAAGAAGTAGACAGAAAATAAACCAGTCCACTGTGCTCAAAGAGCACACAGTCTTATGAAGATGATGAACATGAAGTCAACTCTGTAGTGTTGAGAGCACTGGTTCTCCAGAGCAGCACTTCTCATCAGGGGCTGCACATTAGACTCACCTCAACACAAGTTCAGATGCCCAGGCTGTACTTCAGAATCTCTGGAGGTATGACACACAATGTGCATATTGTGGTCACCCAGACTGGAGTGCAGTGGCGTGATCTTGGCTCACTGCAACCTCCACCTCCTGGGCTCAAGTGATTCTCCAGCCTCAGCCTCCTGAGTAGCTGGGATTACAGACACATGCCACCACACCCAGTTAATTTTTGTATTTTTTAGTAGAGATGGGGTTTCGCCATATTGGCCAGACTGGTCTCAAACTCCTGACCTCAGGTGATCTGCCCACCTTGGCCTCCCAGAGTGCTGGGATAACAGGCGTGAGTCACTGTGCCTGGCCCACAATGTGCATTTTTAAAAGCTCCCCAGTTGATTACAGTGAGCAGTAAAGTTGGAGAATTAAGTACGAATGCATCACTTTGTTAATGAATTTCTTTCTTTTAAACCTTGATAGCCTTAGAGCTGAGCCTGAGTTTTAAACAAATGCAGATTTTATTCTAATTTTAAAAATATTTTAACTTTTATTTTACATTCAGGGGTACATATACAGGTTTGTTATATAGGTGAACTCGTGACCTGGGGGTCTAGTATACAGGTTATTTTCTCACCCAGATACTAAGCATAGTACCCAACAGTTATTTTTCCTGAACCTGTATTAGTCCATTTTTATGCTGCTCTGAAGACATACCCAAGACTGGGTAACTTATAAAGAAAAGAAGTTTAATTGACTCACAGTTCTGCATGGCTAGGGAGGCCTCAGGAAACTTATAATCATGGTGGAAGGCGAAACAGGTATATCTTACATGGTGGCAGATGAGAGAAATGAGAACCAAAGGAAAGGGGAAGCCCCTTATAAAACCATCAGATCTCATGAGAACTCACTCACTATCACAAGAACGGTATGGGGGAAACTGCCCTCATGATTCAATTATCTATCTGGTCCTGCCCTTGACATGTGGGGATTATTACAATTTAAGGTGAGATTTGGGTGGAGACACAGAGCCAAACCATATCAGAACCTCTCCCTCCTCCCACCCTCCACTCTCAAGTAGGTCCCAGTGTCTGTTGTTCCTTTCTTTCTGTGCATGTTTAGCTCTGACTTATGAGTGAAAATATGTGGTATTTGGTTTTCTGTTTCTGTGTTAGTTTGCTAAGGATAATGGCCTCCAGCTCCATCCATGCTCCTGCAAATGACCTAATCTCATTTCTTTTTTTATGGCTGCATAGTATTCTATGGTGTATATGTACCACATTTTCTTCAGTCTACTGCTGTTGGACATTTAGGTTGATTCCATGTCTTTGCTATTGTGAATTGTGCTGCAATGAACGTACACATCCATATGTCTTTATGGTAGAATGATTTATATTCCTTTGGGCATATACCCAATAAAGGGATTGCTGGGTCAAATGGTAGTTCTGTTTTTAGTCCTTTGAGGTATCACCACACTGCTTTCCACAATGGTTGAACAAATGCAGATTTTAATGTGGGGATCACAGAAGCAAATTTGCAGTTCTTTTAATACTGTTTCACTGACTGAGAAGGGCAAGAATGAGGAACCAAGATGATGTGACTTTTAGACAATACAGCAATATGCAAAAATTTCTTAATTGACTGTGATACTTCATAGCCTAATTTCTTAGACTGGGGGCAGGAAACATCTGAGAAAACAAATTTCTTTCGTGGCAGTCTCCAGAAACATGCTTGTCAGCATGCCTGGAAACCTGAGCCTGAAAAGCAGTCCTGCCGTAGCCTGTTGGCTTTCTTGTGGAGGCACTAGAGCATTGACTGTAGAAGCACTCACTTTTTTTTTTTTTTGGTTCAAGTAATTTTTATGTATTCACATATGAGGATGCTATGGTTCCTTGATTAACTTATTTTTTCCTCTTAAATATATGACAGATATAGAAGCAAAGCTACAAGTGCTTAAATGTACACTTTGAGAGCTGGTCCTAAGTACCTTCTGTGATGATACCCTTTGTTTTACCAACCAGCACTTCCCTTAGCATCTCAGTGATTCACAAAAGCCACCCCACCCATTCTGAGCTCCACAGCAGAGTGGGGTTTTCATAGTTCTGATATATGACTGATATTCAAAAGCTCACCGAACCAACTAGGCCTTAAGGCAGAAATTAGCCCTGAGGCATTCTCAAGTTAAGACTCTTCTGCTCCTACTACTATCAAATTGGGTTTAAGTAATTTTAACAAATCATCTTCTAAACCATTAATTACTAATAGTTATTAATTGGAGGTTTTGAATTTCTTTACCCTTATAAAATATCATCACTTTGATTGATTTCACTTTTTTAGGAAAGAATAACAAACCCACCTACATTTATGAAGCAGCACATATTTAGAAGATTTTTTTTAACTGTGCTGAAGCTATAGTTTTAATTAGTGAAATGTAATTTACTTTGCAAATAATTTGTTCTTATAAGTACTGTTCCAATTATGTTGGTGGCACCGATACTTGATGGAGATATAAGGCAGAAAAAATGGCAAGTGTTATGCTTTCATGGAAGAGATTGTTAGCCAAAGTTATTTTAAATAATATTATGAAACCCATTTTGGGCCTGACCACCATTTGAATAAATATTCACACTTGAAGAAACCCTCCTTGTTAAATTGTGGGTCAGATTTAGTCTTGCAACCTGATTTTCTGTTCCTGACAGTGATAAATATTTTTCAGAGGTCATGGTGCATTTCATGATACCCCCCAGACTAAGCTGTCACTCAGACATTCCTACCTTTCTCAGGCCTTGGCTATACATTTATCACAAATTTCTCTAAGCATTTTAAAAATCAGTTTATACATGTAGCATGGACTATAAGTTATAGCGTAGGAAATTAAAATGTAGAAATAATAGGTTTTTTATGCTTCAGCATTTTTCCTAGGATTTACGTGACCTCTAAACGCACATTCCATGATGTAATGAATTACTTTTTAAACTTTTCTTTTTATTTGAGTAATACATAAACATAGTGTTTCAAAGAAAGAAGAGTAGCCCTCAGATATACCCCATCCCAACCCTGATTCCTGCTTCTAGTCAGTTTTCTCTTAGTACTTACCCCTATATTTCTCAATAATTTATGTTTATTGCTACTTCCTGGCCTTTTTGTTATAGGTATTCCGTATTGGCTTTCTATCCTGGAAGATGATGATTTAGCATTCTTATATCATCTCTCTCAGACACAGACTATCACACACATACACACACACACACACACACACACACACACACACACACACACACACTCCCAACTGCATAGATGCTTCCCCTCCTCCATTCTTTTTATCCTGCTATTTCACAACTTTCGGTTAAGTCCATATTCAGTGTTTATATTATCATGACACAATTATTATGAACCACACATAGTGTATCATTATTATATTTCCTTATTGCTTTTCCTGAAGTTAACCATCCTTGGTGTTTTTTTTTGTTTTTTGTTTTGTTTTGTTTTGCTTACTTGGTTAGCTATTATTTACTCAACACTTAGCTTATGACAAACACTGTGCTAAACACTTTACAGTATATTAACAATTTGCACTTATAAGGTAGGTATCATTATCACCCTCAAGTTTGCAAATGTAACTGAGACACAGAGAGGTTGAATAAGTTGCCCAGATCACAAAGCTAGTAGATGACTAACTTATATTTGAACCTAAGCAATTTTATTTCTCCCTAACCACAGCAAAATCCAAAGAAATGTCCAAAGATTTTGAGGCTAGTTTCTTGAGAGAAGATCGGTGTTATTAATGAAATGAAAGAACTGGAGACAGGACTTAGCCTGGATTTTTCTTGGCAAGCAGAGAAGGAAAGGAAATGATGAATTTGTTTTGGACATGTTAGAATGATGTGATGTCAGGATATGTAAATATTTATCTAATAGTTAATAGTTGGATACATGTTAGGAAAGAAACTTGCACTGCGGATGTGAGTTGGAGAATCTTTGACATAGAAAAGGTTGGCTATTAGATGAGAAAGTGTGATTTCTCCAAGCAAGTGAATACACAGAAAGAAAAGCAGAAAATATGGGGCTGAACTTTATGGTAAATATGAAGTTAAGATGGGGGAAAAAGAAGAGACGCTCAGGTCAGAGAGACAATCATAAAGGTAGGAGGAGAATGAGAGAAGGGCTGAAATCCCAGCTACAAAAGACTTTCACAAAAGATGAACATAAAACAAAAAGGGTTGTGTCCTTCAGAGAAATGGAGGAGGGTGATGAGCAAGAAGAAATCAATCTGGAGAAAAGGTGGTTATTGACAACCTCCACCACAAACTATTACAAATATTAAGTATAAATAACAGGAGATAGTACTACACTCTATTTTGCCTTGTTTATAATTTTTTTCATGTCTGGTGTTTCATTATTTATTTATTTTTGGTAGATAGAAGGAATAAATTATTATTATTGCTTATCCAAATATTTCTGGGCCAAATCCCAGAAATCTGGCCAGAACTTAGGTACTGGCAAAGTCAGAGAATCACAGAACGTTAAAAATGAGAAGCACCTCAAGAGTTCATCCTGGTTTATTTCATTTTATTTATGGGGAAACTGAGTTTCAGAGTGGTTGAGTGACTTCTAATACTGAAGGCTCTTGAGATGAGCTTGGAGGTGTGATCTGAAACCAGGTCCCTGCTCTCCTGTATCTCACTGTGGCTTTGAAACAGCAGGTAACATTCAACTAAAAGACTTACGCTCCCTTCTGACTCTCATATATCTCGACTTGTGGGTCCAATACTGCATCATGGAGGGATATCCTGGACCAGTAAAGAAGTTTTTAAAAATCCTTAACTGTTGAATCAGAAAACTGAGCTGTGTCCAATTTGTTTGGTCCCACACTTTAGGTGCCTTGATGCGTCTTTTAAATGTAATGGGGCATAGTTAGGATCAGTGGTGTCAGAACAAAATACATACTCTTTTCTTTTTTTTTTTTTTTTTTTTTTGAGGCGGAGTCTCGCTCTGTCGCCCAGGCTGGAGTGCAGTGGCGCGATCTCGGCTCACTGCAAGCTCCGCCTCCCGGGTTCCCGCCATTCTCCTGCCTCAGCCTCCCGAGTAGCTGGGACTACAGGCGCCGCCACCACGCCCGGCTAATTTTTTTGTATTTTTAGTGGAGACGGGGTTTCATTGTGTTAGCCAGGATGGTCTCGATCTCCTGACCTCGTGATCCGCCCGTCTCGGCCTCCCAAAGTGCTGGGATTACAGGCTTGAGCCACCGCGCCCGGCCTACTCTTTTCTTTAAAGACTTTAAAATTGTGACATATAACTTGGAACATTGGAAAATACTGAAAATAATGGTGGTTGGGATTTTAATTGTTTTTTGTAATTTTGTAATTTCTGTGCAGTTTAACATATTACCATAGCATGGCTGCTGGAGTTACATCTGTGATTTTCTACCTATGCTGCCTGTCTTTTTGGCTGCTGACACATCTTTTTATTCATCGGGCAGAAGATTTGCTCTAATATATTTTGGAAAGTAAGCTGACCAACCGAAAATTTTGCTGTATCCAGGAACCCATAGAAGTGTCATCATTTCTAGAGGGAACTGTGAGCTGTATTCTTTTGTAATGAAAAAACATGTGCCTGCCATTTCAAACTACTAAACACCTAGACTAGTGGGAGTTTGGACTGTCCTATACAAGGACCCATATATAGAGTGTGATCATAGAATCATGTGCTCATAGATCACAGAGTCTGTCTTTGGACCGGTCTATTCTTAATGGCCGTGGGGAAATAAGGCAACTTACTCAACTTCATCAGTGGCCTTACTAAAGTGGTAGAAAAAATTTCTATTTTAGAGTTTAAACTTTAGCCAAAAGCTTGTTACTTAAAAGCCAAAAAACAAACCAAAAAAAGCTTAAATACTTTGACACTGTTTTTATTTTTCAGCTCTATGCGACTCATTTTCATCTAGCAGTACGTCTCCAAAACCTGAATCTTCACAAGAAAGCCGTACAGCAATTAACCAGTGTTGCAAGGATTGCCTCTGTAATAAAGGTAAACCTGGGAGCTATTGCTTAGAATTTTCAAAAATGTACAAGTGGTAGGATGATTCCAGGGCAGTGCATGACTACATATATCATGTAAACACACCGGCCTAGAAAACACAATGCATTGCTTGGTTTATATCAGGCATTACCACAACCCATTTTTTTTCTGAATATTTTTTGCTACTTTCTGCTTTTCTTTTTTAACCCTTTTCTGACTGTAGAGATGATATGTACTCATTGCTGAAAATAGGGAAAGTAAAGGAAGTACAAATCTCACTACCCACAGTGCCTTCTGCATTTCCTAAAGCTATGACAGCACTCTCAAATATGTAAATGAAAGAGACTCTTGATAAAAACTGAATTTTACTTTTTCTTTGCCATTAAATTTGTGTCTAACAGAATCAGCTTAGGGAGCAATTAGCCCTTCCAACTGTTCTTCAATGTCATTTTACTTACATAGTTGTTATTATTACTAATAATAAGCTTTCTCTCTGATCACTTAGCATGTGTTAGGCAGAATGCTAAGAACTGCACATAAATGCTCTCACTTAGTGAAAAATCTAGGAACCTGGCACTATCCCCAGTAACTAATTACCGATCATTTAGTGGACTCAGAGTACTTATGTAATGTGCCCAAGGTCATGTGGGAGACAGGATTCAACCCCAGCCCTCTGAAATCATCACACTACCTTAGTTGTGAAAGGAATGGAGGGAAGGAGCTAATTTATTGAGATTCTCCATTAGGTAAGTAATTGTGTTGGACACTTCACATGCCGATCGTGTTCAATTCTCACAGCCTCACAAGGTAAATAATATTATTGCCACTTACAAATGTGGAAGGAAACTGAGGCTTAGTGGGACTAAATATTTTATTAAAAGTCACACAGCTGATAAGTGGGGGAGCTAGAAAATGACTTTGCTTTCTCTCTTTCCAAAGCTGTCATTTCTACTTGACCACATGAGAACATTTTTCTCTTACATCTCTTTCCCCCACTTGACTTCATAAGATCAAAATGTGTTGCCCATTTTGGTAAATTTTTACAAGACGATGGACAAATGGGATTTGAAGGCTTTTTCAATGAATGAATGAATCTGTAGATTCATGCTAATCTGGACTAATGTCCAGCTTAGGGTATTTCACCAGAGACTCAGCATGATGCCTCAAGATTGTACTGAATGCATAATCTGATATCTCAACATTTTAACGTTTAATCTCAATTTAAAATAAACAAGAGTAGATTTGACAGTCTAGCTTAAAAGAGATAGCATTTTTTTAAACGTGTGGAGGAATTCAAGCATATTGCTAAAGTTTTCCTGATCAAAGTTTCTCTCATTTACCAATTAAATAACAAATGAAAAAATAAACAGGTCTGTCATCACTTAGAATATGTTTGCCCATAAAAATAACTTTTAAGAAATTATAAATAGCTTAGAAAAATGATATTAGAAACCTAGGTTAGCAACAGTTACTATAGTTTATTTACTTATTCAACAAATATGAGGGAAAGGAAGTGTGGTGTATAGGGGGAGATGATTGTTTAAATAATGAGGTCAGAGGAGCTCTCCTTGTAAAATGGAAGTGTAATTCCTGCCTTATAGTGACAATGCAAGAATGTGGAATGAAATATGCAGAGCTCCCTGTGCTGAGCATAGATGAAGCTATTATTATACTTTATAGATGAGAAGACAGATGTGGTTTAACGGGGTTAAGTTCACTCAGTTGCGGCCAGTTGGCAATGCTTGGATTTGAACTCAGGTTTTCTGATTCTAGGATCTGTGATTTTCTCATTTTGCCTGGCAGTTGTGTTGTTTCCTCTGGGTATTGATCACACTTGTACAAATGGACAGACATTGAAAATACATCCGCTGGTGGGTAAACCTGAAATAAATGCTAATTTTTCATTTTTATAAACATTTCTATTTGATGTATTTGTGTTTTGAGAGTATATTTGCTGTTCAATATAATTTTGTGTCTATTGAATGTGTTTTAAAAATTATAATCTCTAAGGATATGAATTAATGTACATTAATGTGTAACTAATGTTACAGCTCCTTTTTTTTTTTTTTTTTTTTTTTTTTTTTTTTTGAGACGGAGTCTCGCTCTGTAGCCCAGGCTGGAGTGCAGTGGCCGGATCTCAGCTCACTGCAAGCTCCGCCTCCCGGGTTCACGCCATTCTCCGGCCTCAGCCTCCCGAGTAGCTGGGACTACAGGCGCCCGCCACCTCGCCCGGCTAGTTTTTTGTATTTCTTAGTAGAGACGGGGTTTCACCGTGTTATCCAGGATGGTCTCGATCTCCTGACCTCGTGATCCACCCATCTCGGCCTCCCAAAGTGCTGGGATTACAGGCTTGAGCCACCGCGCCCGGCCTACAGCTCCTTTTACAGCCACTTGGGTTTTCATATTGTTTTTAAGAACTGAGTGCAATTATAGGAAACACATTTGGAATGATGGCATAAGTCAGCCCTAAAGGAATAGCAAAAGTCCTGGGAGTAATCTTGTGGAGTCCTGTCAAGACAAATAAGGGTGGTGACTGAGAATAAAGAAGCAATTATGCAAATACCATGATGGTATAAAAATATTGTTAGATTTGTTGGGAATAATTTTTATATATAACAGTTCAAGTTAATTATTAAACAACTTTAAAAATTATACCATTAAGAAAATAGCAGACAAAGAAAAAGATTTTAGTATATATAATCAGAGCTAAAGATTACAGACAAAAAGCACATTTAGTTAGAAGGAAAAAAGTAGTATCCCAGTATAATTGGCAAACACATAAATACAATTTCATCAAAGAATAAAAAATAGAACTATTAAGGAAACAGTAAAAATGTTTGTGGTTGCTAGTAATCATAGAATGTAAATTAAGACAAAATAACTTATTTTTCCATTCAAATTAATATGAGTTAGAAAATGTCATGAAAATGGTACTTTTATATCTTGCAGGTGAGAAGACAAATTGATGCAACCCTCTTGAAAAGCAATCTGGCAATATGAACCAAGAGCCGTGAAAAGGCTTATGCTATTGTAATTAGTAAGTCAATTTATAGAAATTTGTTTTTTAAAAGCAAGGTAAAATAAGGGAAAACCCTTGTTGGGAAAGATGTTCATTGCAATATTGTCTACAACAGGAGAAATACTGGAAGAAAAAAAACAACAGGAGAAATACTGGAAGAAAAAAAATCTAACAAATGGATAAAATCATATTAGGTAAATTAGGGTGGATCTCTGTGGTAGAAAATCATGCAACTGATGGAAATGATAATAATAAAAATCACAGCGACATAGAAATGCCTTAATTAGAATCTTAAGTGGAAAATGAGCATAGGAAATAGAATGCAGGCTATAGTCATTATATACAATTATGTAGAGAAGACTGAAAGGAAACATTTCAAAGGTTTGTAAGTTATTTTAAAGATGGTGGGATTACAGATTTTTTTTTTTTTACTTTCCATATATATTCTTCAGTGTTGTTATAATGATTTAACAATGAAAATGTAATTGATAGTGTATTATTGCTATTTCCTTAATTCTAGAATGGTGTAATGTTGGCTATAAATATGAAATTTTCTTTCATACACCAATATTTTCAAGAATGGCATATTCACATGCAGTGTGTGGTAAGTTGCATCGTTTCTCTTTGAACTGGGCTGATAATTTTCAAGCTAACAAACCTGTTCCTCCATGAAAGTAAGTTGCCACTAAAGATCTTACTATACATAAGCAGTAGTTAACAAAGAGTTATTATTTTGAAATGGCAAATGCTTCCTATACTCAGATGTTTTTATACATTCACAACTCACAAACAATCAGCCTGACTAAAGCACTGGGATTTAAAAAATGCACTGAGACAGCATCTTCATATGCCTGGGAGACAATTCAACCCAGAGGTTCAAATACAGAATGCACGTTTGTAAGAAAGGTCACTGATTTTTCACCACTTAGGAAAGCCATGTTATGTGTGCCAAGAGAGATGTACTTAAATCTAAGGCTGTCATGCCTTGAAAGATAGATGGAAATCACTTTCTATCGTTCACCTCCTAGATTTGCTAAAACCTAACTTGGGGAGACATCCATTTCTGTAGGTTAAGCAGAGAATAATGCAAATAGCTTGAGCTCAGACTATATCCAATCTTATACAAGATTCCACATTTCTGAACTTTTCTTCTTAAGCCTGCATCTCTTTTTCAACATGAAACATCTTGATTCATGTTTCTGTATTCCAGGCATTTTCCTAAGAGAAACACCTCAAAGTTATTCCAGACTCCTCTCTCTTCTTTATTCAGAGACTGTCAGCTTTAATCATCTGAAACTCTAAAATGCTTCTTGAGTTGAATCTCTATTTCTACACCTGAGATATTGTATTAGCTTTTTGATAGCTTCTTCCAGAGTTATCTTCTTCAAACAATATTTAAAAATATTTAGCTTTTGGTTGGGTGCGGTGGCTCACACCTGTAATCCCAGCACTTTGGGAGGCTGAGGTGGGCAGATCACTTGAGGTCAGGAGTTCAAAACCAATCTTGCCAACATGGTGAAACTCCATCTCCACTAAAAGCACAAAAATTAGCCAGATGTGGTGGTGTCAGCCTGTAATCCCAGCTACTCGGGAGGCCAAGGAAGGAGAATCACTTGAACCTGGGAGGTGGAGGTTGCAGTGAGTTGAGATCACATCACTGCACTCCAGCGGGTAACAGAGGGAGACTCTGTCGCCAAAAAATAATATATACAGTTTTAAGCTTTTATATTAAAAAATCTTTTGTGGCTCTTTACTGTCTGCAGGATAAGGTCCAATTTTCTTTTTTTTTTTTTCTTTTTGTTACAACATTATCAATGTATTTAATACCACTGAACTCTATACTTAAAAATGGTTAAGAAACTAAATTTTTTCTGTATATTTTACTACAATAAAAACATTGGAGAAAAAAATAAGTAAACTTTTAAAAAATGGTTCAGTAACTTGTCTAAAATCACATAGCTATTAAGTACAGACATTATGATTCAAAAAATCCTTGTCATACTCCAAAACGTACTCCTTTTCTATCATAGCCATGGTTTTCATACCGCTTCAGGAACGATACAGTATTTTATTTGAATAAAGTTTCTTTATTGCCCTTTTGTACACTTTTAACATAAAAATGATTGTTTACTTTTTGCATTACTCTTTCAGATTTAAACTGTGGTCTTAGTTTTGCAAAATTTAGCATATCTTCATGTGTTTGGAAATTGAAGGGTGCCTGAATATTTCTTCTTAGTCATTGCTTCTGTAATCCATATATTTTTCTCCAAGTAAAAGGTGATGTCTTAAACCGTGACTTAGCAAGCTACGTATGTATTTGCCTTGTGTGTAAATGGAGATGATAGGAAATACAATCAATTTTTCTTCAGAACTATAATTTAAAAAATTTATCTCTAATTACTACTTATAAACACCCTTTGTAAAGCTTTTAAAATCACCTATACACTTTAAGTGAATGATGCCAAACTTCAACAGTTAGCTGTTGTAATCTGATCTAATCTTAGAATTCATCTAGTGCTTAACGGTAAATTTCTTCTCATGTTTGAGACTAACTCTTCCAAGCCTTGTCAAGAAATCTGGGTCGCTTAACTATAGCACTCTTTATCGCACTCTGAGGATCTTGTGACTGCTGTCTCCCCAAAAGTTGATCTTTTAAAAAAATATATTGGTAAGTGGTCACCCACTTTTTAACTCTTGTATTTCTATTTTTCACCTCTTCCTCATGCACTTCATACCTAGACACAGCCCATTGTTTTCTTTCCTTAATTCCAGGAGGCCTTTGCTTGATTCCATGCCTTTGTATGAAAATATTTTCTGTAGTACATGAAAAACACAGAACCATTATCTGCTCATATATGTCTCCCTTACTGCATTATGAGTCATTCAGAACAGAGACCGTGTCTTGTTTATCACTGTATATCAAACATCTGCAGAGGGTAAAGACTCGAGATACATTAATTGAGTGAGTAAATAATTTAATCCAGTAGTGTAGGGTGCAGATTAAGTTAATGTGACCCTCCAAAAAAACGACTCTTTGGTTTTCATAGGTGGGTAGTTTTGGCTGGGGAAATGCTGGCAAGGGGTGAGTCTGTAGACCTGGCCCAGGCTTGACCTGGAAGCAGGGCTCTGAATGTTCACAAGCAGTTCTAACTAAAGCTAGAAAGAAGAGAGCTAAACTGGGAACATGGTAGGGACTGCATTCAAGATCAGGAATTAAAGATTAAGTCAAAATTATAATTAAATATGATTGGAGGAACACAGACCCTGTTTCATATTTCCTGGAACCTCCCATAGATAGCTTTTCTTGCTGCAGATAGGCCAAATTTACATGCTCTGCTAAGAACCTGAAATAGAATCTGTATTATTGATAGAAGTAGAACCCAGTATTTTGACAGGCAGCTGGGTTGAGGGCAGGGCTGGCTTTTGTTCTTGAATATTAAGAAACTTAACAAACACATACATGCATTGACAACTAGAAGTGGACCAAATGACATTTCAGTTAGAAGAAACAGAATGTACAAAGGCTCAGAGATGTGAAAGTGGGTACCATGTTTGGGGGATTTCCATTACTTTCATTTGGTGTGAAGATAGGATGTGAGTGACCAATAGAAGTGATTAGTGACTTTTGGGAAAGAGTGAAAGATCCAAGGTGACCCCCATGGTTCTTGCCTCCTGGTGTTCACATGTAATTCTCTCTCTGTAAGTGTGGGCAAAAACAGTGACTGCATTCTAACAAACAGAATATGGAAGGGTGATGCTACATTACTCCTATGATTATACTACATTCTACAATACTCAATGTTGGTAGCAGACTCACTCCCTCTCTCCTCTTGCTGGTTTTGAGGAAGTAAGTTGCGATGCATGCTGTAGCCACAAGAAGCTGAATGCTGCCAACAACCACTGACAAGCAGGGAGGCAGATTCCACCCTAACTGAGCCTCCCTGCGGTAATCACCTCCATTTGAGTGCAGGCAGAACCTGACTTGATTCTAACCAATACAATATTACAAAAGTGATGGAATATGATTCCTATGATTTCATTATGCCATGTTAGTCTGTCTTACTAGCATACTGTCTCTCTCTCTGCCTTTTTATTTTTAAACAAGTAAGCCTTCATGGACCTTGTAGCTACAAGAAAGAGAAAATGAATGCTTCCAATAACATCAGCAGGGAAATGTATCCTTCCCTAGTTGAGCTTCCGGATGAGAATCCAGCCCGGGCCAGGGTGTTTGTGCTGTAGTAATTTGTTACGCAGCAACAGAAAGCTGATACAATAGCAGGAAGCAAAAACCCCTGATAATCTCCACTTTCATCTCCAAACAATCTATGCAAACAGTTAAAATATTGTTCAAGTGGGAGAGAATTATATTTTATCTTATCAAGCTTTGTCAAAGGCTTATCAAGTATCTTATTAATTTTCTATTACTTTGAAGAAGTCAAAAAATTATTAAAGCCAGTTTTACAAATTAATCTTCTATTTTCTTTTGCCCTTTTATATCTGCTGATCTTTATCTCCAATATAAGCTATGTCCAAAGCCAACTCTCCTTGTCTAGTTTGAGGTGAAATGTCTCTTACTACTATCAACTGCTTTTAGATCACCCCAATAGCTCATTTTTATTTTTAAAAACCTTTTCTCACTTTATATATGGTACCTTTTAAGTGAATTCCAACTATCTCTGAACATGCCACATAGGTGAATATTAATCAGAATATTATATGCATTTGTTACCTAGTTTACCCTTGGAAATAAAATGTAAAGGAAAACTATGGAAAAATATGCTTACCCTAGACATTCTTTACATTGATTTATGACAGATGAAAGAAGCAATAAGAGATGCTAACAAAGCTGTTTCTTTGGACAATCTGAACCTGGTAGGTTTGATACATTTTAATTGCAAAATAAGTGACAAATAATGGTGTGCTACTATAATTTTTTTCCTTTATCATTATGTTTGCTGTTTTTTACATATTGTAATTATGTATCCCTATTTTTATGTATGTCTGTGCCATGGTATATCTCTCTGACTAGTTTTTAAGTCAGTAGGAATTGTATATCATGGGATATAAAATGAAATTTAGAAAGACTTAAGCAAGTTAAAGAATGTTTGTAACCAACAACCTTATTCTATGGCTGACTCACTTCTGCACATCATCTCCATAAAATTTGCCTTATAAAAAAGAACTTCACTTTCAGAAAAATAGGCTGATAAAATTTGGCATTAATATTATTAATGACTTTCCATCAAATGATATGTGCAGTTTACTGAAAAGAAAAGCAGAGCTAATGGTAATAGTTGTAAATGTGCGGAGAAGATAATTGTAGTTCTATAGCTGGAGAAGCCTGGAAGATATCTATTCCAACTTTCTCATTTTGCAGATGAGGACACTAAAATCCAGGGAACTGATTGCTTAAAGTTATGTCTAAGTTTAAATCATGTGGATGGCTCCTCTGGGTTTCCAGTGCACAACCTGCATGGCTGTACAATTAGTACAACCCTGTTTGATTTCATTCTATTTCTTTGAAGCTTGAAGATTAGCTACGTTTTTTTGGATGACCTTTGTGTTTTCCAGGATGTGTGTTGTTAGAACTCTTGTGTGGAATTCATGCAAAGTAACCAAAAGAGCCATTTATGATTTGAACTATGGTCTCAGACTAAATCCTTCTCACATTTGTACTTATAATATCAAGAGGGGCCATCATCAAGTCTATTACAGATGTAAATGAGCAGTTTAATGAGAATAAAGATCATGAAAAGGTAAATGCAATTTTTGTGGGATTTTTAAAAACTTATTTTTTTCTTAAAAAAAAAAGGGATACATGTGCAGAACGTACAGGTTTGTTACATAAGTATACATGTGTCATGGTGGTTTGCTGCACCTACTGACCTGTCCTCTAAGTTCCTTCCCTTCACCCCCCAATCCCCAAAAGCCCTGATGTGTGTTGTTCCCCTCTCTGCGTCCATGTGTTCTCAATGTTCAACTCCCACTTATCAGTAAGAACATGTGATGTTCGGTTTTCTATTCCTGTGGTAGTCTGCTGAGTATAATGGCTTCCAGCTTCATCCATGTCCCTGTAAAGGACATGATCTCATTCCTTTTTATGGCGGCATAGTATTCCATGGTGTATATGTACCACGTTTCCATTATCCAGTCTATCATCGATGGCCATTTGGGTTGCTTCCATGTTTTGGTATTGTAAATAATGCTGCAATAAACATATGTGTTCATGTGTCTTTATAGTAGAATGATTTATATTCCTTTGGGTATATACCCAGTAATGGGATTGCTGGGTCAAATGGTATTTCTGGTTCTAGATCCTTGAAGATTCGCATTACTGTCTTCCACAATGGTTGAACTAATTTACATTCCTACCAACAGTGTAAAAGCATTCCTGTTTCTCCACAGCCTCCCCAGCATCTATTGTTTCCTGACTTTTTAATAATCACCATTCTGACTGGCATGAGATGGTATCTCATTGTGATTTTGATTTTGATTTCTCTGATGATCAGCAATGTTGGGCATTTTTTTATGTTTCTTGGCTCTGTAAATGTCTTCTTTTGAGAAGTGTCTGTTCATATGCTTTGCCCACTTTTTGATGGTTTTTTTTTGTTTTTTTCTTGTAAATATGTTCAAGTTCCTTATAGATTCTGGGTATTAGATCTTTGTCAGATGGGTAGATTGCAAAAATTTTCTTCCATTCTGTAGGTTGCCTGTTCACCCTGATGATAGTTTCTTTTGTTGTGCAGAAACTCTTTAGTTTGATTAGATCTCATTTCTCAATTTTGGCTTTCGTCGCAATTGCTTCTCCTATTTTTGTCATGAAGTCTTTGCCCATGCCTATGTCCTGAATGGTATTGCCTAGATTTTCTTCGAGGGTTTTTATGGTTTTGGGTTTTACATTTAAGTGTTTAATCCATCTTGAGTTAATTTTTATATAAGATGTAAAGAAGGGGTCCATTTTCTGTTTTCTGCATATAGCTAGCCAGTTTTCTCAGCACCATTTACTGAATAGGAGAGCCTTTCCCCATGACTTGTTTTTGGCAGGTTTGTCGAAGATCAGATGGTTGTAGATGTGTGGTGTTATTTCTGAGGTCTTTGTTCTGCTCCATTGGTCTGTATGTCTGTTTTGGTACAAGTATCATGCTGTTTTGGTTACTGTAGCCTTGTAGTATAGTTTGAAGTCAGGTAATGTGATGCCTCCAACTTTGTTCTTTTTGTTTAGGATTGTCTAGGCTATGCAGGCTCCTTTTTGGTTCCATATGAAATTTAAAATAGTTTTTTCTAATTCTGTGGAGAATGTCAATGGTAGTTTGATGGGAATAGCACTGAATCTATAAATCACTTTTGGCAGTATGGCCATTTTCATAACATGGGTTCTTCCTATTCATGAGCATGGAATGTTTTTCCATTTGTTTGTGTCCTCTCTGATATCCTTGAATTTGTAGTTCTCCTTGAAGAGGTCCTTCATATGCCTTGTTAGCTGCACTCCTAGGTCTTTTATTTTCTTTATAGTGATTGTGAATGGGAGTTTACTCATGATTTGGCTTTCTGCTTGCCTATGTTTGGTGTAAAGGAATGCTTGTGATTTTTGCACATTGATTTTGTATCCTGAAACTTTGCTGAAGTTTCTTATCAGTTCAATAAGTTTTTGGACTGAGATGATGGGATTTTCTAAATAGATAATCATGTCATCTACAAAGAGAGACAACTTAACTTCCTCTCTTCCTATTTCAATGCCCCTTATTTCTTTCTCTTGTCTGCTTGCCCTGGCCAGAACTTTCAATACTATGTTGAATTGGAGTGGTGAGAGAGGGCATTCTTGTCTTGTACCAGTTTTCAAAGGGAATGCCCATTCAATATGATTTTGCCCATTCAATATGCTTTTGGCTGTGGGTTTGTCATAGATAGCTCTTATTATTTTGAGATATGTTCCATCAATCCCTAGTTAATGAGAATTTTTAATATGAAGGTACTTTTTGAAGGGTTTTTGTATCTCTATCTCCTTCAATTCTTCTCTGATCTTAGTTATTTCTTGTCTCCTGCTAGCTTTTGGATTAGTTTGCTCTTGCCTCTCTAGCTCTTTTAATTGTGATGTTAGGAGGTCAATATGAGATCCTTCTAGCTTTCTGATATGGGTATTTATTGCTATAAATTTCCCTCTTAACACTGCTTTAGCTGTGTCCCAGGAATTCTGGTATGTTGTCTCTTTGTTCTCACTGGTTTCAAAGAACTTGATGTCTGCCTTAATTTCATTTTATATCCAGGAGTCATTCAGGAGCAAGTTGTTCAATTTCCTTGTAATTGTGTGGTTTTGAGTGAGTTTCTTAATCCTGAGTTCTAATTTGATTGCACTGTAGTCTGAGAGACTGTTATGATTTCAGTTCTTTTGCATTTTCTGAGGAGTGGAGTGTTTTACTTCCAATTATGTGGTCAATTTTAGAGTAAGTGCCATGTGGCATTGAGAAGAATGTATATTCTGTTGATTTGGGGTAGAGAGTTCTGTAGACGTTTAATAGGCCCACTTGATCCAGAGGTGAGTTCAAGTTCTGAATATCCTTGTTAATTTTCTGTCTCATTGATGTGTCTAATATTGATAGTGGGTTGCTAAAGTCTTCCACTATTATTTTATGTGAGTCTAAGTCTCTTTATAGGTGTCTAGAACTTGTTTTATGAATCTGGGTGCTCCTGTATTGGGTGCATATATATTTAGAATAGTTAGCTCTTTGTGTCAAATTTTACACTTTACCACTGTGTAATGCCCTTCTTTGTCTTTTTTGATCGTTGTTGGTTTAAAGTCTGTTTTGTCAGAGACTAGGGTTGCAACCTATGCTTTTTTTTTTTTTGGCTTTCCATTTGCTTGGTAAATTTTCCTCCATTCCTTTATTTTGAGCCTGTGTGTGTCTTTGCACATAAGATGGGTCTCTTGAATAAAGCACAGTGATGGGTCTTGACTCCTTATTCAATTTGCCAGTCTGTGTCTTTTAATTGGGGCATTTAGCCCATATACATTTGAGGTTAGTATTGTTATGTTTGAATTTGATCCTGTCATCATGATGCTAGCTGGTTATTTTGCACACTAGTTGATGCAGTTTTTTCATAGTGTCATTGGTCTTTATATTTTGGTGTATTTTTTGCAGGGCTAGTACTGGTTTTTCCTTTCCATATTTAGTACTTCTTTCGGGAGCTCTTGCAGGGCAGGCCTGCTGGTAATAAAATTCCTCAGTATTTGCTTATCTGTAAAGGATTTTAGTTCTCTTTCTCTTATGAAGTTTAGTTTGGCTGGATATGGAATTTTGTGTTGAAAATTCTTTAAGAATGTTGAATATTGACCTCCAGTCTCTTCTGGCTTGCAGGGTTTCGGCTGAGAGGGCCACTGTTATTCTGATGGACTTCCATTTGTAGGTGACCTGGCCTTTCTTTCTGGCTGCCTTTCACAGCTTTTCCTTCATTTCAACCTTGGAGAATCTGATGATTATTTGCCTTGGGGTTGATCTTCTTATGTAATATCTTAATGATGTTCTCTGTATTTCCTGAATTTGCATGTTGGCCTGTCTTGCTAGGTTGGGGAAGTTCTCCTGCATAATATCCTGAAGTATGTTTTGCAGCTTGTTTCCATTCTCCCTGTCTCTTTCTGGTACTCCAATCAATTGTAGGCTCAGTCTTTTTATGAAGTCTCATATTTCTTGGAGGCTTTGTTTATCCCTTTTCATTCTTTTTTTCTCTATTCTTGTCTGCATGTCTTATTTCAACAAGGTGGTCTTCAAACTCGGATATCCTTTCTTTCACATGGTTGATTTGGCTGTTGATACTTGTGTATGCTTCACGAAGTTCTCGTGCTGTATTTTTCAACTCCATCAGGTCACTTTTGTTCCTCTCTAAACTGGTTTTTCTAGTTAGCAATTCCTTTAACCTTTTATCAGTTTCTTAGCTTTTTTGCCCTGGGTTAGAACATGCTCCTTTAGCTCATCATAGTTTGTTTATTACCCATCTTCAGAAGCCTACTTCTATCAATTCATCCATCTGATCTCCTGTCCAATTCTGTGCCCTGATGGAGAGACATTGCTATCATTTGGAGGAGAAGCAGCAGTCTGGCCTTTTGGGTTTTCAGCATTTTTTCCATTGATTCTTTCTCATCTTTGGGGGTTTGTCTAGTTTCAGTCTTTAAGGCTGCTGACCCTTGGATGGGGATTTTGTGGGGGCCTTTTTTTTGTTGTTGTTGGTGGTGCTGTTGTTGTTGGTTTCTGCTTGTTTGTTTTTCTTTCACCAGTCTGGTCCTTCTTTGTAGGGCTGCTGCAATTTGCTGGGGGTTCACTTCAGGCCTTGTCATCTGATTTGCTCCTGTGCCTGAAGATGTCACACAAGGAGGCTGGAGAGCAGCAAAGATGGGTGCCTCCTCCTTCTTCTGGGACCTCTGACCTTGAGGGGCACCAACATGATGCTAGTAGGATCACTCCTGTATAGGGTGTCTGACAACCCCTGTTGGAGGGTCTCAGCCAGTTGGGTGGCACGGGGAGCAGGACCCATTTAATGAAGCACTTTTTCCGTTGGTGGAGAAGGTGTGTTTTCTCAGGGGAAACCCACTCATCTGGGCTGCCTGGATTCCTCAGAACTAACAGTAGAGGCTAAGTCTGCTGGTCCACAGAGACTGTGGCTTAGGCCCAGGGAGATTTGAATTCTGTCCCTAGTCTCTGGCTGGAGTGATTAGAGATCCTGCAGGGAAGCCCCACTCACTGAGGAAGGATGGGTCAGGGTTAGGCTTTAAGAGGCCCTCTGGCCACAGACTGCCACAGCTGGTGTGTTGGGCTGTGGGGACAAGTCTCGGGACCAAGCCGTCCAGCTTCCCTTGCTCCAGCAGGGGAAAAGTGCAGCCTGGAGCTATAGAAATGGGTGCCGCCCTTTCCCCTCCCGTGGAGCTTAGCGTGTTAGGCAGTCTTGAGTCCCAGTGCTGGCTGCTGCCCCTCCCCCGAGGTGCTCAAAAGGCTTAGACAGCAGACAACCACAGCCGATACTGGTCACCCATCGCCCAGGAGTTTGGTAGGCTTAAGCAGATTCCAGCTGAGAGGCTGTAGGAATCTGCATGTCTGGGCTTGGGACGCTAGGTCCTGGTAGCGTGGGTCCACAAGTGGGATCTTCCAATCCATGGGTTGGATAGTTCCGTGGAAAAAGCACAGTTTCCCCGGTTAGGTAGCGTGATCACTCATCGCCTCCCTTGGCCTTGGGGTGTGGGTTCCCCTGCCCCATGTGGCTCTCAGGTGGGCCGCAGCACCACACTGCTCTTCCTTCTCTCTGTGGGTCATGCTAGCCTTCTAGTAATTTTTTTTTTTTTTTTTTTTTTAGAGGGAGTCTCGCTCTGTTGCTAGGCTGGAGTGCAGTGGCGCAATCTTAGCTCACTGCAACCTCTGCCTGCCGGGTTCAAGTGATTCCCCTGCCTTCGCCTCCTGAGCTGGGAGTCAGGCACGGAGGCGTCCCCTAGCTGGGACTACAGGCGCATGCCACCATCCCCAGCTAATTTTTGAGTTTTTAGTAGAGAAGGGGTTTAACCATGTTGGCCAGGATAGTCTCAATCTCTTGACCTTGTGATCTCCCCCCTCGGCCTCCCAAAGTAGTCAATTTTGATGAAAGAACTTGGATACCTTGGTTGCTGGTGAAGGATTCACAGGCTTGCTATGATTTTATTCAATGGGAGCCTCCAAATGCCGTGGCTTCTAGTTGGCCATCTTGGCCCCACCCCCTAAATGTAATTTTCAGTTTTCTTCCTCTGGTAGAAATATTTAAAGGGCGTGATCTCTATGATTCTTTCAGCTTAGGCTGAGTCTTTGTCCACTTATCGTAGGGAAGATGGGCTCCTCTTAGGGTGTTCTTTGTTTTTCTCACAGATTGCCGCACACCCCAGATTGTTCCTACCAAGATGAGGGTGATCGTTTTTTCAGAATTTTGTCTGGGTTAACAAGATGACAAAATAGAAGGTCACTGAATTTAGTTTCTTTCACAGAAATACTGATTAGCAACCATCCACAGACAAGAATGCCTTTGTGAAAAATCCCAGAACCCAAGAGATAGTGGGGAGAAGGGACAGGGGAGGTGAAGCTGAAGCACTCCCTTGGAGTACAAAAACTGAGAAAAGTCACATTACAAGAGTAAGATAAGTGGCTTCATTTTGACCATGTTGTCCCTCTCACAGCCTGGCACAGTGTCACTCCAAGAGGGACCCTTGGGGCTTATGGTTTCTCCAGTGAGAAAAAGGGAGCCTGAGGTAGTCAGCTTCCCTAGCATTTCAGAGTGCTTCCCAGGAAGACCACTTATATCTCACTTCATGAGGAACACTGGGGGAACTGGCATGGCTAAAACACAAGGGGTCGGCTAGGTACAAAAGCAGGGAGGCAGAGCTTATAGCTACCAGCTGACAAATCTTAGTGCTGGCACTAGATCCCTGCCAGCAGCCTTGACTAACCAGAGAGACCAGCCACTGGCTCTGCCAACCCACAGAACTAAGCCAGCTGCCCCAACTGGCCAACAAGGATGGTCAGAGTTCTGCCCAGTTGAGATTGCCAGTTAGTAGTCTGGCCTAACCACAGAGCCCAGACTATAACCACACCAACTAGCAGAGCACAGCCTATAGCCCTGCCTGACAAAGAAGCCTGGCCAGTGACCCTTCCTATCCATGGAACACAGTTAGCAGCCCTACCTAGGCAAGGGACACAACCAGTTATGTTGCCCAACTTTGAGGCACAGACTATAGCCATGCCCAATTGCAGAGTCCAGCCAGTGGCCCTGCTTGACCATAGAGCATAACTAATAGACTCACCTGTCCAAGGACCCCAGCCAATAACCCCCACTTGACCTCATAACGCAGGCACTGGCCCTGCCCAACCGGAAACTCTCTCAGCAAGCCTCATCTATCCATGGATACTACCAGATGGTCTATCCCACTCCAGGCTGGGATGACTCATGAAGGTCTTTTCCTGATGAAATAAACCTGTAAAGGCGAAGAGGGAACAGCTTAGTCAAATGCATAGATACCAATGCAAGGATATAAGCATCATGAAGAATCAGAGGAACATGACATTACCAAAGAAACAAATAAAGCTTCAATAACTGACTTTAAAGAAATAAGTATCTATAAACTGACTGGCAAAGAATTCAGAATAACTCTATTAAAGAAGTTTGTAACTACAAGAAGACACAGATAGGCAACTAAACAAAATTAGGAAAACAATACATGAACAAAATGAAATGTTCAACAGAGATAGCTAAAGAGTGGAATTATTCAACTAAAAAGTTCAATAAAGAGCTGATAGACTCAGGCGAGCCGAAGAAAGAATCAGTGAACTTGAAGACATCATTTGAAATTATCCAGAGGAGTAAAAAAATCAAAAAAATGAAAAACAGTAAAGAAACCCTATAGGGTTTATGGGACACTATAAGCAAACCAATATACATATAATGGGAGTCCTAGAATGGGAGACAGAATGGGGAGAAAGTCTATTTAAAGAAATAATGACTGTAAACTCCCCAAATTTGGGGAGAGAAATGGACATTGAGATTCATTAGACCCAAAAATTCTCAAATAGGTTGATCTCAAAGAGGTATATAGCAAATAAATTGGCAGAATTCAAAGACAAAGGGAGAATTTTGAAAGTAGCAAGAGAAAAGTGACATCACATATGAGGGAGTCTCCATCAGACTATCACTGGATTACTCATCAGAAACCTTGCAGTCCAGGAGAGAGTAGGGTCATATATTAAAAATACTGAAAGCAGTAAAACTGCCAAGAATACTACACCCAGCAAAGTTGTCCTTGAGAAATGAAGGAAAGATAAAGTCTTTCCCAAACAAAAGCCAAGGGAGTTTGTTACTATCAGACCTGCCTTACGAGAAATGCTAAAGGGAGTTAAGGGATTTTTTTCAATCTGAAATGAAGTGATTATAATTAACAATGTAAAAACATATGAATGTATAAAACTCACTGGGAAAGGTAAATTCAGTCAGCCCTCTGTATCTTTGGGTTCCACATCTGTGAAGTCAACTAACCACAGATTTAAAATATTAGAAAAAAAAATCACATCAGTACTGAAGATGTACAGACATTTTTCTTGTCATTCTTCCCTAAACAATACAATGTAAAAACTATTAATATAGTATTTACATTTTATTAGGTATTATAGGTAAATTAGAGATGATTTAACATGGGAAAATGTGCATAGGTTATATGCAAATATTATGCCATTTTACATCAGGGATTTGAGCATCTGCAAATTTTGGTATCCACAGAAAGTTCTGGAATCAATCCCCCACAATCAGTGAGGGGCAAGTGTATATAGTTAAATTCTAGAATTTTCTAATATTGAAATAGTGTTATGTAAATCACTTTCAACTCTAGTGTAAAAGTTTAAAGACAAATATTAAAAGTAACTTTAACTGCAGTAATTTGTTAATGAATACACAATGTTAAACAGATGTAAATTGTAACATTAATAACCTTAAATGTGAGTTGGTGGGGAGAATTAAAAGTATAGAATTTTTTTGATGTGATTGAACTTATTATGAGCTTAAAAATAAAATGTTATAACTATAGAATATTTTAAATAAGCTTCATGATAGCCACAAAGGAAATATCTGTAGTTGATACACAAAAAATTAAGATAAAGGAATCCAAGCATACCACTACAAAAAGTCATAAAATCACAAAGAAAAACAGCAAAAGAAGAAGAAAGGAAGAGAGGAACTCCAAAACAGAAAACAACAAAATGGCAATAGTAAGTCCTTACCTGTTGATAATTAAACATAAGTGGATTAAGTTATCTGATCAAGAAACATAGAGAGGCCAAATGGATTTTAAAAAGCAAGATCCAACCATGCTGCATATAGGAGACTCACTTTCAGCTTAAAGACACCCTTAGGTCTCAAGTGAGAAATAATTTGGCAAATAAAAATTAAAAAATAAAAAAAGACACATATAAACTGGAAGTGAAGGAATGGAAAATAATATCCCATGCATATGGTAATCTAAAGAAAGTTGGGGTGGCTACTTTTGTCAGACAAAATAGACTTTAAGTCAAGAACTGTGACAAGAGACAAAGAGTACCATTATACAATGACAAGGGGGTCATATCATCAAGAGGATATAACAATTGTAAATATACATGTACCCAAAGTTGGAATACCTAAATATGTAAAGGAAATATTAACAGAACTGGAGGGAGGAGAAATAGATAGCAATACAATAGTGGTAGGGGACTTCAATACCCACCTTCCACAATGACAGAAAATCAATAAGGGAACAGAGGAATTAAACAATGTTGTAGACCAAGTGGCTCTAACAGACAAATATAGAACATTCTATCCAACAGCAGCAGATTACATATTCTCCAGAATAAAGATCAAATGTTAGGACTTAAAACAAGTCTTAAAAGTTTTTAAGAAGATTGCAATCATATCAAGTATCTTTTCTGACCACAATGGTATAAAACTAGAAATCAATGACAGGAGAAAAATGGTAAACTCACAAATATGTGGAAGTTATGCAATACATTTCTGAACAACCAATCGGAAAAAGAAGAAACCAAAAGGAAATTTTAAAAATATCTTGAGATAAATAAAATGGAAACACAACATACTAAAACTTATGGGATGTAGCAAAACCAGTTCTTAATGTAGTAATAAATGCCTATATCAAGAAAAATGAAAGATCTCAAATAACCTAACTTTAAACCTCAAGGAAGAAGAAGAAATTGGAAACTTAGCAGAATAAAGAAAGTAATAAAGATGAGAGCGAAAATACGTAAAATACAGATTAGAAAGACAATATAAAAGATTAACAAAATGAAGACTTTGCGTTTTGAAAAGACAAAATCGGCAAATTTAGCTAGATAACCAAGAAATAAAGAGAGGATTCAAATCAAATTATGAATGAAAGAGAAGGCATTACAACTGATATCATCCAACCACAAAGGGTCATAAGAGATTACTATGAACAATTATATATCAACAAATTGGATAACCTAGAGAAAATAGGTAATTTTCTAGAAATATGCAACCTACCAAGACTGACTCATAAAGAAATACAAAAATCTGAACACACCAGTAAAAAGTAAGGAGATTCAATTGTTAATTAAAAACTACCCAATAAAGAAGAGAACAGGACCAATGGTATCACTGGTGGATTCCACCAAATATTTAATGAGCAATTAATGCCAATTCTTTTCAAACTTCCAAAAAATTGAAGAGGAGGAAACACTTCCAAACCTGTTCAATGAGGGCAGAATTACCCCAACACTAAAGCCAGATATGGATACTACAAGGAAAGGAAATCACAGGCCAATATCCCTGATGAAAATAGATATAAAAATTCTCAATTACTAGCAAACAAAATACTAGCAAAATTCAACAATACATTAAAAGGAGCATATACCATGATCAAATGGAATTTATTCCAGGCATGTAAGGGTGGTATGATATACTAAATCAATAAGTATGATACACCACTTTAACAAAATGGAGGATAAAAATCATGTGATCATTTCAGTAGGTGCAAAAAAAAAGCATTTGATAAAATTCAACATCCTTTCATTGTAAAAACTTTAAAAATTGGGTATAGAAGCAATATACCTAAACATGGCAAAGACCATATATAACAGGCCCACAGCCAACATCATACTCAATGTTGAAAAACTGAAAATTTTTCTCTAAGATTAGGGGCAAGTCAGGATACCCACTCTTGCTACTTCTATTCAACATAGTACTGAAAGTCCTAGCCATTGCAAGAGGCAAGAAAAAGAAATAAAAGGCAACCAAATCAAATAGGGAAAAGTTAAACTGCCTCTGATTGCAGATGATATGATCTTATCTATATAAAACCCTAATGACCCCACCAAAGAAAACTATAGAAATAAGAAATTTAGTAAAGCTACAGGGTACAAAGTCAATAAAAATCAGTTGCATGTCTACACAGTATCTGAAAAAAAAAACAGAAAAAATTATGTCATTTACAGTAACATCAAAAACAACAAAATCCTTATGAATAAATTTAACCAAGGGGTGAAAGATCTGTATATTGAAAACTATGTGATATTGATGATAGAAATTGAAGAAGACACTAATAAATGGAAAAATATCCCATGATTTGGAAGAACCCCTATCAAAATTCCAATGCCACTTTTCACAGAAATAGAAAAAACAATCCTAAAACTCGTATGAAACTACAAAAGACCCTAAACAGCCAAAGCAATCTTGAGAAAGAAGAGCAAATTGAAGGCATCAGACATTCTGATTTTAAGTTATTTTACAAAGCTATAGTAATAAAAATGGTATGGTACTGGCATAAAATGAGAAACGCTGACCAATGGAACAGAATAGAGAGACCAGAAATGAACCCATGCCTATATGTAGTCAACTAATATTTTACAAGGGTGTCAAGAACATACAATGCAGAAAGAATAATCTCTTCAATAAATGATGTTGGGAAAACTGGATATCTATATGCAAAAAGAAATGAACTTGACCTCTGTCTTATATCACACAAAAAAATTAACTTGAAATGAATTAAAGACTTAAATATCAAACCCAAACCAAAAACTTCTAGAAGAAAACGTAGGGAAAACATTCTCTGTCCTTGGTCTTAGCAATGAGTTGTTTGGATATGACACCAAAAGCACAGACCACAAGAGAAAAAATAAACAAGTAGATCTACATCAAACCAAACAGCTTCTGTTTGATAAAGGAAACAATCAACTAAATGAAAAGGTACCCTAGGGAATGGGAGAAAATATTTGCAAACCATATATCTGATACAGGGCTAACATCTAAAATACAAAAGGAACTCATACAATATAATAGCAAACACAAACAATCTGATTTTAAAATGGGAAAAAGACCTGAAGATATACAAATGAGGTCAATAGGTATATGAAAAGGTGCTCAGCATTACTAACGATCAGGGAAATGCAAATCAAACCACAATGAGATATTGTCTCAGACCTGTTAGAGTGGCCATTATAAAAAGTACAAGGGATAACATGTTTATGAGGATGTGGTGAAATGGGAACCCTTGTACACTGTTGGTGGGAATGTCAATTAGTGCAGCCATTATAAAAAACAGTATGAAGTTTCCTCAAAAAATTAAAAATAAACCTATCATTCATTTGATTGAGCAATCCCATCTCTGAATATATATCTGAAGGAAATATAATTAGTATCTGGAAGAGATATCTGCATCTCTGTTCATTGTAGCATTATCCACAGTAGCCAAGACATGGAATCAACCAAAGTATCCACTGATGAATGAATAGACAAAGAAAATTTGTATACACACGCATGCACACACACACACACACACACACTTACAAAGGAAAAACTCTTCAACCTTTGTTCCTTTCAAAAAAAGGGAAATTCTGTCATTTACAACAATATGGATGGACCTGGAAGATACGCTAAGCGAAATAAGCCAGACATATTACAGACTTTTGGCCCATAGTCACTTTGCATTTGCCTAGTGTATAACCGAGAACAGGCAGAACATATTTTCTATTAATCTGGTGATAGCATATTTGAGAGAGTTAATTTCAGCAGAGAGAACAATCTCTTTATAGAAAGTGGATTCTCAGGGTGTTGTCAAGTCTTAGCATAGTTTTCCCAGAGACCTCATCTCCATTAAAAAGAAAAAATAATAGGCATGGTAGCACATGCCGGTAGTCCTAGCTACTCAGAAGGCTGAGATGGGAGGATAATGTCAGCCCAAGAGTTCGAGGTTGTACAGAGCTTTGATTACACCACTGCACTCCAACCTGGGCCACAGAGAAGAAAAGAGGTTACTTGGCTCATGGTTCTGAAGGCTGTACAAAAAGCACGGTGCCAGCATCTGTTTCTGGTGAGGGCTTCAGGCTACTTCTACTTACGACAGAAGGGAAAAAGGAGCCAGCATGTTTGGAGATCACATGGCAAGAGGAAGCAAGAAGCGTGGGGTGGTGCCAGGTTCTTTTTTAACAACCATCTCTTGCAGGAACTAATAGAATGAAAACTCACTCCTTATGATGAGGAAGGCACTGAGTCATTCCTGAGGGATTCGCCCCCAGTGACCCAAACATCTTCCAAAAGGGATTCACTTCCAACATTGGAGATCAAATTTCAACATAAGGTTTGTGAGACAAACATGAAAACTATAGCCAATATATTCTGCAGAATTTGGTGATTATTGATAATGGAGATGGAAGTTCAGAGAACTCTTCAAATTTATTCCCCTGCAGATTGGAGGAACAGATTGCTGATTGTCTTTTAAAAGCAAAATGTTTTTGAAATTTTGCCTGAAATGCAAATGAAAATTTTGCATAAAATTTTGGCCTTCAGAAAGAGAAAAAAAAACATAAATATTTGGCAACCTAAGTGTCTAATATTGTGTGGTTAGAAATCTTTTAATGTCTCCTTAGTATGCACTTAAAATGAAAGATTCACACCAACTATTCTAATGCAATACTCTCATTGAATTTAACAACTGTCTTTTCTGTTTTTTAGCTATTTTATTTTCACCTTGCTCTTTAAAAATGAATGTTGTTTGTGCAAATTACGATGCATATATACTAAGATGTAAGCATAAATGGTATAATCTAGAGTTGTTAAAATGTGTTTTACCTAGTTGTTCCAAGGAAGAAGTTAACACTAATATTTATTAAACCAGGAAAAATTGCTATGCTTACTTTAAGCTAATATATTTTCAAGATTGTTTTCCTAATGTCAAGATTTTTGCAATAGAAAATTAAAATTCTGCATTGTTGTTTTTAAAACAAGCACTTTTCCATTCCACTTCCATTATATTCCATTTTCCATTCAAATAGGCTGCTAATTCCACTACTGTTAAGAGTGCTACATTGAACATATGCATCCATGTGTCTTTATGACAGAATGGTTTATATTCCTTTGGATACATACCCAGTAATGGGATTGCTGGGTTGAATGGTAATTACACTTTTAGATCTTTGAGGAATCACCACAGTGTCTTCCACAATGGTTGAACTAATTTACACTCCCACCAACAGTGTGTAAGCATTCCCTTTTCTCCACAACCTCGCCAGCATCTGTTATCTTTTGACTTTTTAATAGTAGCCATTCTCACTGGTCTAAGATGGTAACTCATTGTGGTTTTAGTTTGCATTTCTCTAATGCTCAGTGATGCTGAGATTTTTTCTTTCTTTCTTTTTTTTTTATTATACTTTAAGTTTTGAGGTACATGTACAGAACATGCAGGTTTGTTACATAGGTATACACATGTCATGGGGTTTTGCTGCACCCATCAACCCGTCATCTACATTAGGTATTTCTCCTAATGCCTAATGCCTCCACTAGCCTCTCACCCCCTGACAGGCCCTGATGTGTGATGTTCCCCTCCCTGTGTCCATGTGTTCTCATTGTTCAACTCCTACTTATGAGTGAGAACATGTGGTGTTTGGTTTTCTGTTCTTGTGGTAGTTCACTAAGAATGATCGTTTCCAGCTTCATCCATGTCCCTGCAAAGGACATGAACTCATCCTTTTTCATGGCTGCATAGTATTACATGGTATATATATGCCACATTTTCTTTATCCAGTTTCCATATTTCTATCATTGATGGGCATTTGGGTTGGTTCCAAGTCTTTGCTATTGTGAACAGTGCTGCAATAAACATACGTGTGCATGTGTATTTATAGAATGACTTATAATCCTTTGGGTATATACTCAGTAATGGGATTGCTGCATCAAATGGTATTTCTAGTTCTCAATCCTTGAGGAATCGCCACACTGTCTTCTACCATGGTTGAACTAATTTGCTGTCCCACCAGCAGTGTTAAAGTGTGCCAATTTCTCCACATCCTCTCCAGCATCTATTGTTTCTTGACTTTTTAATGATCACCATTCTAACTGGTGTGAAGTGGTATCTCGATGTGGTTTTGATTTGCATTTCTCTAATGACCAGCGTTGATGAGCTGTTTTTCATATGTTTGTTGGCTGCATAAATGTCTTCTTTTGAGAAGTGTCTGTTCATATCCTTTGCCCACTTTTTGATGGGGTTGTTTTTTTCTTGTAAATTTGTTTAAGTTCTTTGTAGATTATGGATATTAGCCCTTTGCCACCAGATAGATTGCAAACATTTTCTCCCAGTCTGTAGGTTGCCTGTTCACTCTGATGATAGTTTCTTTTGCTGTGGAGAAGCTCTTTAGTATAATTAGATCCCATTTGTCAATTTTGGCTTTTGTTGCCATTGCTTTGGGTGTTTTAGTCATGAAGTCTTTGCCCATGCCTATATCCTGAATGGTATTTCCTAGGTTTTCTTCCAGTGTTTTTATGGTCTTAGGTCTTACGTTTAAGTCTTTAGTTCATCTTGAGTTAATTTTTGTATAAGGTGTAAGGAAGGGATCCAGCTTCAGCTTTCTGCATATGGCTAGCCAGTTTTCCCAACCATTTATTAAATTTAATTATTTATTAAATAGGGAATAATTTCCCTATTGCTTGTTTTTGTCAGGTTTATCAAAGATCAGATAGTTGTTGATGTGTGGCATTATTTCTGAACCTGCTGTTCCGGTCCATTGGTCTATATATCTGTTTTGGTACCAGTACCATGCTATTTTGGTTACTGTAGCCTTGTAGCATAGTTTGAAGTCAGGTAGCATGATGCCTCCAGCTTTGTTCTTTTTGCTTAGGATTGTCTTGGCTATGCAAGCTTTTTTATGGTTCCATATGAACTCTAAAGTAATATTTTCCAATTCTGTGAAGAAAGTCAATGGTAGCTTGATGGGGATAGCATTGAATCTATAAATTACATTGTGCAATATGGCCATTTTCAAGATATTGATTCTTCCTATCCATGAACCTGGAATGTTTTTCCATTTGTTTGTGTCCTCTCTTGTTTTCTTGAACTGTGGTTTGTAGCTGTCCTTGAAGAGGTCCTTCACATCCCTTGTAAATGGTATTCCTGGGTATTTTATTCTCTTTGTAACAATTGTGAATGGGAGTTCACTCATTATTTGGCTCTCTGTTATTGGTGTATAGGAATGTCTGTGATTTTTGCACATTGATTTTGTATCCTGAGACTTTGCTGAAGTTGCTTATCAACTTAGGGAGATTTTGGGCTGAGACAATGGGGTTTTCTAAATAGAAAATCATGTTATCTGCAAACAGAGACAATTTGACTTCCTCTTTTCTTAATTGAATACCCTTTATTTCTTTCTCTTGCCTGATTGCCTTGGCCAGAATTTCCAATACTATGTTGAATAGGAGTGGTGAGAGAGGGCATCCTCGTCTTGTGCCAGTTTTCCAAGGGAATGCACCCAGTTTTTGCCCATTCAGTATGATATTGGCTGTGGGTTTGTCATAAATAGCTCTTGTTATTTTGATATGTTCCATCAATATGTAGTTTATTGAGAGTTTTTAGCATGAAAGGCTGTTGAGTTTTGTCGAAGGCCTTCTCTGCATCTATTGAGATAATCGTGGCTTTGGTCATTTGTTCAGTTTATGTGATGGATTACGTTTATTGATTTGCATGTGTTGAAACAGCCTTGCATTTCCAGGATGAAGTGACTTGATGGTGGTGGGTAAGCTTTTTGATCTACTGCTGGATTCAGTTTGCCAGTATTTTATTGAGGATTTTTACATCAATATTCATCAGGGATATTGGACTGAAATTTTCTTTTTTTGTAGTGTCTCTGCTAGGTTTCGATATTAGGATGATGCGGGCCTCATAAAATGAGTTATGGAGGATTCTCTCTTTTTCTATTGTTTGGAATAGTTTCAGAAGGAAAATTACCAGCTCCTCTTTGTACCTCTGGCATAATTTGGCTGTGAATCCATCTGGTCCTGGACTTTTTTTGGTTGGTAGGTTATTAATTGCTGCCTCAATTTTAGAACTTATTTTTGGTCTATTTGGGGATTCGACTTCTTCCTGGTTTAGTCTTGGGAGGGTGTATGTGTCCAGGAACTTATCCATTTCTTCTAGATTTTCTAGCATATTTGCATAGAGGTGTTTATAGTATTCTCTGATGGTAGTTTGTATTTCTGTGGGATGGGTGGTAATATCCCCTTTATCATTTTTATTGCATCTATTTGATTCTTCTCTCTTTTCTGCTTTATTGGTCTTGCTAGTGGTCTATTTATTTTGTTGATCTTTTCAAAAAACCAGTTCCTGGATCCACTGACTTTTTGAAGGTTTTTTTGTGACTTTATCTCCTTCAGTTCTGCTCGGATCTTATTTCTTGCCTTCTTTTAAATTTGTTTGCTCCTGCTTCTCTAATTCCTTTAAATGTGATGTTAGGGTGTCGATTTTAGATTTTTCCTTTCTCTTGTCGGCATTTAGTGCTATAAATTGCCCTCTACACACTGCTTTAAATGTGTCCCAGAAATTCTGGTATGTTGTGTATTTGTTCTCATTGGTTTCAAAGAACATCTATATTTCTGCTTTCATTTCTTTATGCACCCAGTAGTCATTCAGGAGCAGGTTGTTCAGTTTCCATGTAGTTGCACAGTTTTGAGTAAGTTTCTTAATCCTGCATTCTAATTTATTGCACTGTGGTCTGAGAGACTGTTTGTTATAATTTCTGTTCTTTTACATTTGCTGAGGAGTGTTTTACTTCCAATTATGTGGTCAATTTTAGAGTAAGTGCAATGTGATGCTGAGAAGAATGTATATTTTGTTGATTTGGGGTGGAGAGTTTTCTAGATGTCTATTAGATTAGCTGAGTTTAATTCCTGGATATCCTTGTTAATTTTCTGTCTCTATGATCTGTCTAATATTGACAGTGGGGTGTTAAAGTCTCCTACTATTATTGTGTGGGAGTCTAAGTGTCTTTGTAGGTCTCTAGTAACTTGCTTTGTGAATCTGGGTGTTCCTGCATTGGAAGCATATATATTTAGGATAGTTAGTTCTTCTCGTTGCATTGATCCCTTTACCATTATGTAATGGCCTTCTTTGTCTCTTTTGATCTTTGTTGGTTTAAAGTCTGTTTTATCAAGAGACTAGGATTACAACCCCTGCTTTATTTTGCTTACCATTTGCTTGATAAATCGTCCTTCATCCCTTTATTTTGAGCCTATGTGTGTCTTTGCACACGAGATGGGTATCTTGAATACAACACACTGATGTTTCTTGACTTTTTATCCAGATTTCCCTCTGTGTCCTTTAATTGAGGCATTTAGCTTGTTTACTTTTATGCTTAGTATTGTTATGTGTGAGTTTGATCCTGTCATTATGATGCTAGCTGGTTATCTTTCCCATTAGTTGAGGCAGTTTCTTCATAGCATCAATGGTCTTTACAATTTGTTATGTTTTTGCAGCGGCTGGTACTGGTTGTTCCTTTCCCATGTTTAGTGCTTCCTTTAGGAGCTCTTGTAAGGTAGGTCTGGTGGTGACAAAAATCTCTCAGCATTTTCTTGTCTGTAAAGGATTTTATTTCTCCTTCACTTATGAAGCTTAGTTTGGCTGGATATGAAATTCTGGGTTGAAAATTATTTTCTTTAAGAATGTTGAATATTGGCCCCCACTGTCTTCTGGCTTATAGGGTTTCTGCTGAGAGATCTGTTAGTCTGTTGGGCTTCCCTTTGTGGGTAACCTGACCTTTCTCTCTGGCTGCCCTTAACATTGTTTCCTTCATTTCAACCTTGGTGAATCTGACGATTATGTGTCTTGGGGTTGCTCTTCTCAAGGAGCATCTTTGTGGTGTTCTCTGTATTTCCTGAATTTGAATGTTGGCCTGCCTTGCTAGGTTGGGGAAGTTCTCCTGGAGAATATCCTGAAGAGTGTTTTCCAGCTTGTTTCATTCTCCCCATCACTTTCAAGTAAGGGAGGAGACCACCCCTCATATTGTCTTATTTCCAATTTCTGCCTCCAAAGAAAGAAGAAGTAAAAACTGAAAGGCAGAAATGAAATCCACAAGCAGACATCCCGGCGCCACACCCTGGGCCTGGTAGTTAAAGATCGACTCCTGACCTAATCGGTTATGTTATCTGTAGATTACAGACATTATATAGAAAAGCACTGTGAAAATCCCTGTCCTGTTTTGTTCCGATCTAATTACCTGTGCATGCAGCCCCCAGTCATGTACCCCTTGCTTGCTCAATCAATCACGACACTCTCACGCGCACCCCCTTAGAGTTGTGAGCCCTTAAAAGGGACAGGAATTGCTCACTCAGTGAGCTCAGCTCTTGAGACAGGAGTCTTGTCCATGCTCCCGGCCAAATAAACTGCTTCCTGCTTTAACTCGGTGTCTGAGGGGTTTTGTCTGTGGCTTGTCCTGCTACACAGGTATACCAATCAAATGTAGTTTGGTCTTTTCATATAGTCCCATATTTCTTGGAGGCTTTGTTCCTTTCTTTGCACTCTTTTTTCTTTAATCTTGTCTCCACTTTATTTCATTGAATTGATCTTCAACCTCTGATAGTCTTTCTTCCACTTGATAGATTCAGCTATTGATACTTGTGTATGCTTCACGAAGTTCAGCTCAATGAGGTCATTTATGTTCTTCTCTAAACTGGTTATTCTAGTTAGCAATTCATCTAACCTTTTTTCAAGGTTCTTAGCTTCCTTGGATTGGGTTAGAACATTCTCCTTTAGCTCGGAGGAGTTTGTTATTACCCACCTTCTGAAGCCTACTTCTGTCAATTTGTCAAACTCATTCTCCATCCTGTTTTGTTCCCTTGCTGGTGTGGAGTTGTGATCCTTTGGAGGATAAGAGGCATTCCGGTTTTTTGAATTTTCAGACTTTTTGTGCTGGTTTCTCCCCATCTTTGTGGATTTATCTACTTTTGGTCTTTGACATCGGTGACCTTCAGCTGGCATCTCTGAGTGGACGTCCTTTTTGTTGATGTTGATGCTATTCCTTTCTGTTTGTTAGTTTTCCTTCTAATAGGCGCCTCTGCTGCAGGTCTGCTGGAGTTTGCTGGAGGTCCACTCCAGACCCTGTTTGCTTGGGTATCACCAGTAGAGGCTGCAGAACAGCAAAGATTGCTGGCTGTTCTTTCCTCTGGAAGCTTTGTCCCAGAGGGGCACCCGCCAGATGCCAGCCAGAGCTCTCCTGTATGAGGTGTCTGTCAGCCCCTACCAGGAGGTGTCTCCTAGTCAGGATACATAGGAATCAGGGACCCACTTGAGGAGGCAGTCTCTCCCTTACAGAGCGCGAATGCTGTGCTGGGAGATCTGCTACTCTCTTCAGAGCTGCCAAGCAGGAACATTTAGTCCTGCTGAATCTGTGCTCCAACCACCCCTTACCCGACGTGCTCTGTCCCAGGGAGGTGGGGGTTTTATCTATAAGCCCCTGACTGGGGTGGTGCCTTTTATTCAGAGATGCCCTGCTCAAAGATGAGGGACTCTGAAGAGGCTGTCTGGCTGCAGTGGCCTTACTGAGCTGTGGTGGACTCAGCCTAGTCTGAACTTCCTGGCGGCTTTGTTTACACTGTGAGAGTAAAACTGCCTACTCCAGTCTCAGCAATGGTGGACGCCCCTTCCTCCACCAAGGTTGAGCGTCCCAGGTTGAGCTCAGACTGCTGTGCTAGCAGTGAGAGTTTCAAGCCAGTGGATCTTAGCCTGCTGGGCTCTGTGGGGGTGGGACCCAAAGAGCCAGACCACTTGGCTCCCTGGCGAAGCCCCCTTTCCAGGGGAGTGAATGGTTCTGTTTCGCTGGTATTCTGGGCACCACTGGGGTAGGAAAAAAAAACTTCTGTGGCTAGCTCAGTGTCTGCCCAAATGGCCACACTGTTTTGTGCTGGAAACCCAGGGCCCTGGTGGTGTAGGCACAGGAAAGAATCTCCTGGTCTGTGGGTTGTGAAGACCATGGGGGAAGCACTGTATCTGGGCTGGAGTACATGGTGCAGTTCCTAATGGCTTCCCTTGGCTGGCAGAGGGAGTTCCCTGACTGCTTGTGCTTCCTGGGTAAGGCGATACCCCGCCCTGCTTCAGCTCACCCTCCTTGGGCTGCACCCACTGTCCAACCAGTACCAATGAGATGAACTGGGTACCTCATGCAGAAATCACGCACCTTCTGCGTCGATCTCACTGGGAGCTGCAGACCAGAGCTGTTCCTATTCATCTTGCCAGCAATCCTTGCTGAAACTTTTTTTCATATGGCTGTTGGCCACATGTATGTCTTCTTTTGAAAAGTGTCTGTTCATGTCCTTTGCCCACTTTTTAATGGGGTTGTTCGTTTCTTGTAAATTTGGTTAAGTTTCTTATAGATGCTGGATATTAGACCTTTGTGAAATTTTTGCATAGTTTGCATTCTGTAGGTTGTCTGTTCACTCTGTTGATGGTTTTCTTGCTGTGCAGAAGCTCTTTCATTTAATTAGATTCCATTTGTCAATTTTTGCTTTTGTTGCGATTACTTTTGGTATCTTCATCATGAAGTCTTTGCCAATTCCTATGTCCTGAATTGTGTTGCCTAGGTTGTCTTCCAGGGTTTTTATAATTTTGTTAACCTAGTAATCTTAATCCTACAGCAATGAAAAAGTTTATTTGTTAAGTTTACATTTTTGGTAAATTTCAAAATACATCCAACCTTGAGTTTCACTTTGAGAATACCTTCAGAAATTATGACTCTGTGAATTTTAAACCTTAATTAGTATTTTAAAATATTTATTTGATGGCTTTATGACCATGGGACTTAACACTCTTCAACAAATTTGTGAGTTAGAGTTGCAGTAATCCCTCCCAACTGATTAAGGCAGAGAACCTTAATGTAGAGAGTGGTGTAGAACCTCTCTCTGAAGCTCAGGCTCACAAATATTTCTTTGCCTTCAGCTGAGAGTGCTTTAGACTTGGAATCTGAATCGAACTTAGTGCCAAGTCTTATGAAGTGAAAGGTCACCTATTTAATGGAAAGGTTTTAATTAAATGAGAATAGCTTTTTGTTATATAAGAGAAAGTAAGCAAGTTCCAAAATGGAAGACTGAATAGTTATTCTAATAAGAAAATCAGACTTAGAAACATAGCAAAGTTATTCATTACTTTCTTGAATAAAAGTTTATTTTGTGCTATTTACCTGTTTTAATTTTTACAATGGAGTATATTTCTTATACTTATATTAATTTTTAAATTACAGTAGGTATTGCTGGGTCATCTCCCTTAGAATGTGAAAAATAGAGTATGAATACTGAAGCTCTATTGCTGTTAGAACTGGAGATAAACTGTATGTGCATTGATAATTAAAACTCACCTTTCAATATTTATTATTTTAAAAACAAATTTTCAAGCAGACATACCATTAATTCAAAGTCAAAACCAACAAAGTCATCCAAGATTAGCCATTTGTATCACAAAACTGAAAATGTTTCTCAATTCTGTAGATAGAGTATGGATGTTCATTATTGAGTTTATGGATTACTATGGTTAATTTAAACAATAGGAGCCATCTGTGTGGAGATTTGCACTAAAGCTAAATTAAACATTGAGGAGCAAGCAAGTTTAATGTACACATAAACAAATATGCTTATTATAATTTATATTTGGGTGAGCTGATACTGATTGCTTCAATTTTTTCAATGTTTGGATACCAACTGCCTCCATTTTTTTCACTTCCATTTTATATAAAAACTTTAAATCAGCCCTTTAGTGAAATTAGTCTATTGAAAATCTTCTGAGAAATCTGATGATTTTCTAATTGCCAGTGCCAATAATTTTTTTAATATATTTAAATCAAAGTTTAATATACATGTAGAAGAAAATGCACAAATTGTAACTGCACAGCTCAATGTATTCTCTTTCTTAAAGGCAACCACTATCTTAACTTAATGGTTTAGTTTTGCCTAATTTTTTAGCATCCTATAAATATAATCACATAGTACTTGTGTGTGTGTGTGTGTGTGTGTGTGTGTGTGTGTGTGTGTGTCGGCTTTTCCTCCACTCAATATTTCTGAAATTCTTCTATGTTGTTAGGTGTAGCTATTTGTTTTAGTCTTTGTAGAGTATTCCACTATAGAACATATCATAATTTATCTCTTTTACTGCTGATGGATACTTGCATTTATAGCTAGGTTTGAGCTATTATGAATAATGCTTCTATGAACACTTTTGTGCACATATTTCTATTAAATTGTATATTCACAAGTGGATTGTTTTGTCATAGGATGAATATTCTTGACTTTTGTAGATAATGCCAAGAAGTTTCTCCAAATGGTAGTAACGATTTATGCTTCCATCAGTGATGTATTCTAGTGATCAAGTTCTTCAAATATGGTATTTCAAGTTTTGAATTTTACCTATTTAAATAGGCGATTACCGATATTGCATCTTTATTTGCATTTCCTTGATTACTAATGAAATTCATTACCTTTCACAAAGCTGATGTTTATTTGGATTTTCTATTTTGTGCAGTGCTGGTTCAAGGCTTTTGCTCATTATTTTAAAAACAGATTATTTTTTCTTATTAATTTGTTGACATATATGTAAAAATCTCCTCCCAGTCTGTGGCTGTTTTTTTTTTGTGTGTGTGTGTATGTGTGTGTGTGTTTTTAACTGTCTTAACTGTATCATATGATGAACGTAAGTTTTAGATTTTAAAAAAGTCAAACTCAGCAGTTTTTTTAAATTGTTAGTACTTTTTCTGTGTCCTGTTGCAGAAATTCATTTCTCATCCTGAAGGCATGAGACTATTTCTTTTATTGTCTTCTAGATGTTTATTAATTTTCCTTTTATAAATCACATTTGGACATTGTGAGAGTTAGAGAAAAAGCCAAACAAGGCTTGTAGGAGCATTAACCCATAAAAGTGGAGGATCTTTAAGTTCCATATGAAGTCAAAGACTCAAACAGTTTTTACTTTAACCAAAAATTACAACATATCTTCCAAGATTCAGGAAAAATAAAGTAGAAATAGCATTTTTAGAAACAACAGGAGGTAGAGTTCTGCCTGTCATCAGTGTGCTTTGTGACTTTCCACTTAATGGGATTGCAGAACTCCTGAGTGTGCTCAAGAGTGAATTGCTTTGGAATGGGAGGAATGCAAGCCCAGCTTCCCTGAAGACCACCACTGGGGAGCAGCAGATATCAAAAAGGGGAAAGCCTTTGAACTTCTTGCAGGAAAGACAGTATATCTCAGTTAAGAGATATATGTTTGGAGAAAATCATAGTCCTTGTTTTTTCCCATGCAGATGGATTTTTATCTGAATTCTGAGGTGTTTGTCACCAAACAGAAAATAAAACAAGAGCCACTTAACTAAAAGATGAAAGTTTCAAAGGAAATAAGCTTCACAATTACTCAAGATGGAATCGATTCTATGATTTTTTTCCTACAAACTTTTATTTTACATTTCCTGATTAGCAATACTTTCATGAAAAGTTAACAAATGAAATGAAAGTATATCGTATTAGTCTCTTTTCACACTGCTGATAAAGACATACCTGAAACTCGGCAATTTACAAAAGAAAGAGGTTTAATTGCACTCATAGTTCCACATGGCTGGTGAGGCCTCACAATCATGGTGGAAGGCAAGGAGGAACAAGTTACATCTTACGTGGATGGCAGCAGGCAGAAAGGGCTTGTGCAGGGAAATTCCCATTTTTAAAACCATCAGATCTTGAGAGACTCCTTCACTGTCATGAGAACAGCACAGGAAAGACCCACTCCCATGATTTAGTCATCTCCCACTGGGTCCCTCCCACAACACATGGGAATTATGGGAGCTACAAGATGAAATTTGGGTGGGGACTCAGAGCCAAACCATATCATGTGTGTAGATGTGAAGATAAATATTCTGGTTCCACTTACCCTTGTAAATTAGTTTTCAAAGTAGTTCTGATACTTTTAAAGAAATTAATGATAATTAGGGCAGTCAGGATTTCCTGAACTGAGTCTTAAATGCATTCACTTTTTGTCATTTGAAAGGACTTGAGTAAAGAAATCACAGAAATGTGAATGACATTGATTGGTCTAGGTTCTTGTTGGGTGGAAGATGGTGGAAAAGTTTTCAAATTTATATAAGGCCTGATTTGGAATGTGTTGAAAACTAGGCAGAGAGGTTTGGGTTTGATGTATCAGAAAATATTGAAAACTTTTGGATAAATTTAAGAGTGCTGAAAAGCAATGTTTGAGAAAGGTGGCTGGGTGTGGTGGCCCGCACCTGTAATCCCAGCACTTTGGGAGGCCAAGGTGGACGGATCACCTGAGGTCCAGAGCTCGAGACCAGCCTGACCAACATGGTGAAACCCCATTTCTACTAAAAATACAAAATTAGCTGGGCATGGTGGTGCTTGCATGTAATCCCAGCTACTTGGGAGGCTGAAGCAGGAGAATCACTTGAACCTGGGAGGCAGAGGTTGCAGTGAGCCGAGATCATGCTGTTGCACTCTAGCATGGGTGACAAGAGTGAGACTGTCTCAAAAAAAAAGAAAAGAAAAGAAAAGAAAGGCTAATTGTGCAGTGATAAACAGAAGGAAATGAAATGGCAAGATCCTGTGATAACAGGCCAGCTGAGGAAGCTTCCAAGGAGAAGATGTGGTCAAATGGAGTAGAGAGCACCTTTCCAATCAGAAAAGCCTGGTAGTACTGTTACCTTTATCACCTAGCCTCTCTGAGCCTACTTCTTGTATAAATCAGGAATCTTTTGCTGGCAAGTAATTGAATTCCAACTCAATCTAGATTTAACAAAAGAAGAAATTTCTTGCATAATTACTGGACTGGCCTCACAAAGCTGAACAACCAAGCTTTGGGAAAACATGAACCCAGACAGCTGTGGGAACTCAAGAAATTGAACTAGAGATTTGAAACCTGTCAGAATTATCTTTTCTTCTCTAAGGAAGTTGGGGAAAGTTTCACAGTGGGGTAAGGGATGTGACTATTCATAACGTTGTGCTCACCTCTTCTTCATTGCCAAAGAGAAAAGGACTCTTTCCACAATTGAAGTCTTTAAGTTTTTTTTTTAAATTTAATTTTAATTTAATTTTAATTTTTTGAGATGGAGTCTCACTCTGTTGTCAGGCTGGAGTGCAGTGGTGCAATCTTGGCTCACTGCAACTTCTGACTCCCTGGTTCAAGTGATTCTCCTGCCTCAGCCTCCCGAGTAGCTGGGATTACAGGCATCCGCCACCATGCCCGGCTAATTTTTGTATTTTAGTAGAGACGGGGGTTTCACCATGTTGGCCAGGATGGTCTTGAACTCCTGATCTCATGATCCACCCGCCTCGGCCTACCAAAGTGCTGAGATTACAGGCATGAGCCACCGCACCCAACCGAAGTCCTTAAGTTTTGAGAAAAGGCTAACTTACAACCTTAGGCAGGTTTCTTGAATCTCTGTGCCTCTGTCTCCTCTTCTGATAAATGGGAAAAACAATAGGACTTACATCATAGGGTTGTTGTAAGGAGTAAATGACTTAAAATATTTAAAGTGTTTGGAATAGTTGCCAGCACAAAGCTGTTGTTATTGTGTGACTGATTGTTGTTGCTGTCTCACCCCGGGACATCTCTGTGGCCAGAGGGTGACCTAAATATATCTGGGAGCAGGAATGAAAGCATTGTCATTGGCATCACAGGAATGGGGCAGAGCAGGAGCCCCAAAAGAAGATGTGGGAAAGGAAGGTGTGTCAGCCAAACCAAAACAGCTTTCACTGTATTCCTCATCCATAAAATAGCTTTATTATTAAGTTCAATGTGACTGAGAATAATGATGTATGTGAAGTGCCTGTCATGTGGCAGGCCTTCAAGATATGCTAGTTACTTAATCTACACATGACAAAACCATAGCCTGGGCTGGTTACAGTAATGGGCATTAATGAAATTATTATTTTGAAGGAAAATCAGAAGGATCTAGATTGGCTTGTGGATTGTATTGATGGTGGCCAGGGGCTGTGACTTTGGACGTTTTCCTATTAGGTTGTGCCTTATAACAGAGCAGTCATACTTATATATGTTCACATTAAAAACATGTCTTGTTATTTCCTCCTATGGCCCTGGGAGGGAGTGGGAGTGTTCCTCAGGAAGAGGTGCATCCTGCAGTCTCTCTAGCTGGGTGGTATTTGGTCCATGCTACAGTCTAAACAGCCTGAAGGGTGCCAGGATCCTGGGTTATACTTCTTTCAGTCAGAGGCTGTGGCCTCTTTAGTCACTATCTCAGCAGAGAGATAAGTGTCCACAGCTGGCCAAAAAGAATACTGCTATCTCAAACCCATAATGGGAGAGGGTGTCCTTTTTTTGTGAGGCTAACAGGAGTATTGTGGTTCTTACTAGTTGCTACCAGATGACTCAGTTATTCTACTCTTTGTCTCATCTCAATATCCATGTTATTCAAAATCCAAACCAACACTTATGTCATCATATTACATTGTGATAGTTAATTCTACATGTCAACTTGATTGGGTCATGAGTGTCATGGGCTGCTAGCTGACCATTATTTCTCATCCTCTTGTGCCTCTGAGGATGTTTCCTGAAAACATTAGCATTTGAATGGGCAGACTGAGTAAAGCACATGACCCTCCCCAGTATGAGTGGGCATCATCCAGTCCATTGAGGGCCTGAATAGAACAAAAAGGCCAAGGAAAGTTTAATTGACTCTGCTGAACTGCTTGATCTGGGACATCAGTCTTGCTCTGTTGGTGCTCCTGGCTCTCAAGTCTTTAGACTCAGACTGGAATCTATACTGTTGGATCGCAGGCTCTCAGACCTTGGAACTATATCACCAGCTTTCCTGGGTCTCTAGCTTATAGATTGCAGACTGTGAACCTTCTCAGACTCCATAATGCCTGAACAACAACTTAATAAATTCCATCCTATATATATGCACTATCTCCCATTGGTTCAATTTCTCTGGAGGACCCTGACCAATACATACAGTTCATAAATTTTGGTGTCTAGTCTTCTACTAATTAGTAATATAATGATCATCTTTTAAAAAAATCCATTATATGATACTTTGAGAATGGAAATCCAGGCCCAAGAGAGATAATCCCAGACCTTCTTCAGCATCAGAAATAAAAGATAGGCTTTTAAGGCTTCAGCTGAGAGACATGAAAATATTTTTTCATTTTAAATCCTTTAGAATGTGTAAGGGAGAATACACAAACACCCAATGATCCTTGTGTCTGTCATGTGCTCGGGATGAGCAAGAAAAACTGCATTGCAAATCCTAGCAAGCTTTTAACTGTGGCATTGCTCTGAAAACAAATTATGTGAAAGGAGTTTTATAAGCATTTGATTGACATCAATTCTCACAGGAAAGAAAAAGCCTGGGAAGAGAATGAGGAAGAAAAAATTGAACTTTTGATTTGTAGTTCAAGAGCACAGCAGACTAAAGAGAATTAAATAAAGGGGGTTAGGGAACAAAACAGAAAAGAAGGTAGAATATAAGTGGTAAAAAGGAAGCTACGGAGGATTCCATAGAACAGAAGATTATGGGGTATCTTTGTTTCAAGATAGTACTCTCTAATGTGTGGGAAATTGGGAGCGGGTTTATTATTTCTGAGGGTTATTTGATTTCATGTTAAGTGTTGATGACACTCATTGACTAGAGTGTTATTTGATACACAAAATCCCTAGTTTGCACCTAAAATTTTATTATTTCTTTATAATCTTAATAATCCTGAGGTTGCCAAATGTGTATGCACATATACCTGTTTGTGTGTGTGTGTGTGTATATGTGTGTTCTTTGTAGGAACACATCCAAGATGGGTGCAGCCAGCACTACTATTTCTTTCTCTAACAAAATCATAATACAATATATGTTATATTACAATTATGTAATTGTATTATAATTATTATATATTATTACAATTATTATAATATAATAATATTACAATCCCGTTATAGAAGAAAAAAGTAGTGCAGGTTGCACCCATCTTGGATGTGTTTCTATTACAAATATACCTCATCTGCTCATATATCAGCTTTATGCTAACTTTGTTATTAACGCATTGGTTGACTTTGGAGTTAGAGCCTTCTAAATTACCTGGTTGTATTGAGCAAATGAATTAATAATCACCATTCCCCATCCGAACTAATTAATCGCAGCGGAGCAGTAGCAGTAACAATTTCTACCTCTCTAGTATTTTACAGTTTACAAAGTGCTCTCACAGATTTATCTCATTTGATAAACAGCTATACAAGTGAGTGCTGTATGCATGCAACTAGCTCTTTTGGCAAACAAAATGCTATAGTTAAGTGAGGGTATGTATCTCTTTTCTTACAACCATGGGTATTGATTTCTATACCAAGCCCTATTTCAATAAAAAATTTAAGTAGACAAATATCAGTTGCAACATGGACAATAGGTTTAGTTAATACAAAAGACACAGAAAGCATGTTAATAGCCAAAATTGCCGTACTCTACCCACTGAGCATCAGACAGTACCACAGAAAAGTAAAACAAGCTCCACTGCTGATTAAGATTAATTGAAAAGATTCACAGAAAGTAGAAAAGTGCAGCTCAATTTTGCTTTAAAAACATTAAATATATTTAGCACATGTGTTTCTTTTTATAATTAATTTATGGCTGATTATCATTTAAAACAGTTTGATTTAATGTTTTTCTTACAGCTGTATTGAGGGTTAATTGATATATAATAAATGGCATATATTTACAGTGTACAATTTGATGAGCTTTGGCATACATGTACACTCATGAAACCATTACCATAATCAAGATAATAACATACCCATTACTTCCTGATATGGTTAGGCTTTGTGTCCCCACCCAAATCTCATCTTGAGTTGTAATCTCCATAATCCCCGTAATCCCCACGTGTCAAGGGAGAGACCAGGTGGAGGTAATTGAATCATAGGGACAGTTTCCCCCATTCTGTCCCTGCAATAGTGAGTGAGTTCTCATGACATCTGATGGTTTTATAAGGAGCTCTTGCCCCTTCATTCGGCACTACTCCTCCCTGCCGCCTTGTGAAGAAGGTGCCTTGCTTCCCCTTTGCCTTCTGCCATGATTGTTAAGTTTCCTGAGGCCTTCCCAGCCATGGTGAACTGTGAGTCAATTAAATCTCTTTCCTTTATAAATTACCCAGTAAACTGTACATTTGTATCCAACTCTCAGTAAACTGGATAATTTATAAAGGAAAGAGATTTAATTGACTCACAGTTCACCATGGCTGGGGAGGAAAGATCTTATAAAACCATCATATCTCATGAGAACTCTCAGGTGCTTCTTGATATCAGTTGAAAATGGACTAATACACCCCTAAAATATTTCTAAGGCTCCTCTGTAATTCTCTTCCTACTCCTCTATTCTCCAGGTAACTACTCATCTGCTTTCTATAGATTAGTTCACATTTTTTAGAATTTTATATAAATAGACTAATACAGTGTGTGCTCTTTTTTTTGTCTGAATTCTTTCAGCACAATTAATTTGAGATTCATCCATGTTCTCAATATGTGTAAATAGTTCTCTCCTTTTTTATTGCGAGTGGCATTCCATTGGATGAATAGTCTACAATTTGTTTATCTATTAACCTATTGATGGAAATGTGCTTTTTCTTTCATTTTGGGCTTGTTACAAATGCTGGGAATATTTATGTACAAGTCTTTATATGGACATATGTTTTCATTTATCTTGGGTAAATACTTAGGAGTGGGATGGCTGGATCATATGGTAAGTATATGTTTAACTTTTTAAGAAACTGTCAAACTGTTTTCAAAAATAGGAGTAAAGGAAATTGTTTATAAAACAAACATTTCTTCAACATAAAATTTGACTTACATTGTTTAAAACAGTTGATTCCTGGGGCAGAGTGAGAGGAAGCAGGGAGATTGTTCACAATAATTAATGAATATTTTAGTACTTTTGATTGACATGCTAAAGTTTGCACCAATAGATTTTTTTCAAACTATTTCATGCTATTGTTCCAAATATCATCTCATTATTCATCCAAGGCATCCATTTCATTGAAAGGCTATGGCACAAATATGTCAGTCATTTGTTCTGCATCTTCCCTTGTTTATATTGAGGTTAATGGAAAGATCATTACTAAAATATCCATGTTTGGAATTTCATTATATGGAGAATTTAGTTATGTATACAGATTACTTAGTTACAAATACAGATTAATTGAAAACAGGGGCCTAAAAAAAAGATTTATTTCTGGAAGTACATACACATTTCCTTAGAATCAGTAAGTAACCAAGTTTGATAACCCAGCTGTAGGACATAGAGAGTTCGATACAAACTTACAGATACTGGTACCAAGCTCCCCTTTCTGTATGGGGTTTTCTACCTTTAACAAGAAAGGAGAGGGCAAATCATTCTTCCTTTAACATGAAAATAGCTGTAGCTCCCATTCCACATAGAGAGCCAGCATCTCCCATTCTCCAGCCTCCTCCCTGCCCCTTCCCATATCATTAGAGATTTTGGAGACCATGTTTCTCCTAGTCATCTCTTGCTTTAAATTCCCGCTTCCACTGTACTCCTGATCTCCTTTGTGTCTTGCCTCCTGTAGCTGATCTCTTGTGTGTGCCTCCCACATCAACACAAACATGGAATAGCCCATTTATCTTTAATCCCACAAAGTCGTATAAATATAGGCTCTTGTATGCAGCAGAGTAGTAATCTAGGTTTGCAGAAATGGAAAGTGCAGTAGGGATTGCATCACAGCACAGCACACAATTTATTTGAACATTAAGTGTTATTTTTCCAGAGGTCTTTAGCTACCTGCCTTAGAAAATTTCTGCCTACTGGTGAAACCCCGTTTCTACCAAAAAGTATAAAACATTAGCCAAGTGTGGAGCATGCACCTGTAATCCCAGCTACTCGGGAGACTGAGGCAGGAGAATCGCTTGAACCTGGGAGGTGAAGGTTGCAGTGAGCTGAGATTGTGCCACTCCACTCCAGCCTGGGCGACACAGTGAGACTCCATCTCAAAAAAAAAAAAAAAGAAAAAAGAAAAGAAAAGAAAAGAAAATGTCTGCCCACTACTATATTCCTCTTCCCTTCACTCTTTCTCCAGTCCTTTGTCATTCTCCACTTCTTTGAGCTTCCTGAAATCCCGCTAACTCTTTCTCTCTATACATACAGGGTTTCAGAAATGACTGTGTTTTAATACAGATAGAGCAGTACTTCTCAAACTTAATATGCATATGGATCACCTGGAGATTGTATTATAATATAGATTCTGATTCAGTGGGTCTTAGTCTGTTTTCTGTTGCTCTAACTGAATTATTAAGATGGATGATTTATGAAGAAAAAGAATTTATTTCTTACAGTTCCGAGGGCTGGGAAATCCAAGGTTGTGGTAACACATCTGGTGAGGGCTGTCTAGCTGCTGGGGACTCTCTGCAGACTCCGAGGTGGCTCAGGGCATCACATCGTAAGGGGGCTGAGTTGCTAGCTCAGGATTAGCTCTCTTTTATAAAACCCACTCATGCCCCACTCTTATGACCTTATCTAATCCTGATTACCTCCCAATTGTTCTGCTTCTTAAATACCATGGTTGCATTTCCCATCCTCTTAATACTATTACAATGGGGATTACGTTTCAACATGACTTTTGGGGGCAGGGACAAACATGCAAACTGTAGCAGTGGGTGTGGTGTGGGGCCTGAGATTCTGCTTTTCCAACAGCCCCCAGATACTGGCAATCCTGCTGGTCCAAGGACTAGACTTTTGGAAACACCAGGTGGGGCCAATCCAACTCTGATCCTGATCTATTTCTGAATTACCTTTGTCCAACCCAGGCATCCTCAAATGGGGTAATTTTTGTCCCCCAAGGGACTTTTGATAATGTCTGGAGATATTTTTGACTGTCACATCGGGGAGAGGCCAGGAATATTCCTGAACACCCTACAATGCACAAGTCAGTCCCCTACCCCAAAAAAGGAATTATCCAGCCCAGAATGTCAATAATGCTGTGGCTGACATACCCCATTTATTGCAATAAACTGTTTTTCTGAACAAAAGACCATCTACCTGGTGTCTCCACCCTAAAAGAACACTTGTGTGGATATTTTGAATGTTAACACTGCTGAGGCTTTGCTTCCTTGGCTCAGTTGCTGATTTCTATTTAAAGAGTGCATCTTCCTCTTCTAGAAATTAAACTCCCTATTCTTCTGCTTGTATTTGAAGGCAGAAGCAGCTGAAGTCAGTCGTATTGTTTTTGTTTGTTCACTTTAAGTATCAATAAAAAATTTTCGGCCAAGAACAAGTGCAATATAATGTATATTTATTGTTATGAGTACATGTTATTAATAAGCCTCTTCTTTATCTTCTACAGTTTTATTCTCTGCTATCTTGGCATTAAGAGATAAAAAGAGATCTCAAACATCCTCCTAGCATAAAAAAATCATTTTATAAATATACAAGGAAAGCAACTACTTTACTTGATGGAGTTCTGCTTTAGGTTAAAGAATGCCCTCTCATTTTCTCAACGTCTACCAGTGATGTGCTGGTCACAGTCCTTGTTATTTGAAGGTTGTTTTTAAATGAAGTATAAGACCGATGATGAGTGGTCCCCAAATAATACTAAAATACCTTGCCAGAATTGGGAACTTACCTACGGTGAACTTTGAGGGACTGGTATTCCTAACATTCCTAATGAGGAATGGAGGGGTTAGTATTATCGTACTAATCCAAGACTATTCCTGCCATGGGGGTTTGAATTATGTGAAAGGGAATAGTCAAGGATTAGTATGATAATACTAATTAGTACCCAATGGAGGGCATTGTCTTGGATTAGGCATGATAACACTTATTCATACCCAATGGAGGGAATACTCTTGGATTAGTATAATTAAAAGTAAGGGCCAGGTGTGATGTCCCATGCCTGTAATTCCAAAAATTTGGAAGCTGAAGCAGGAGGATTTCTTCAGGCAAGAAGTTTGAGATCAACCTGAACAACATAGTGGGACCCTGTCTCTACAAAAAGTTTAAAAATTAGCCTAGTTTTAGCGAAGTAGTTCCTTCTACCAGAACTGGATGTAGAGGTGTGTGCCTGTATTCCCAGCTACTTGGGAAGCTTGAGGCATGAGGCTTGCTTGAGCCTAGGAGTTTGAGGCTACAATGAGCTATGATCCTATGATCCTGCTGTATGTGGAATTTGTGGGTTCTTGGTCTCACTGACTTCAAGTAAGAAGCCACAAATCCTCACGATGTGTCACAGTTCTTTAAAGATGGTGTGTCTGGAATTTGTTCCTTCTGATACTCGGACATGTTCAGAGTTTCTTCTTTCTGGTGGGTTTGTGGTCTTGCTGGCTTCAAGAGTGAAGCTGCAGACCTCCACAGTGAGTGCTAGGACTCATAAAGATAGTGCAGACCCAGAGTCAGCAGCAACAACATTTACTGCAAGGAGCGAAAGAACAAATCTTCCACCACGTGGAAGGGGACAGGAGTGGGTTACCACTGCTGTAGCCTCTTTTATTCCCTTATCTAGCCCCACCCACATCCTGCTGATTGGTCCATTTTACAGAGAGCTGATTGGTCCGTTTTACAGAGAGCTGATTGGTTCATTTTACAGAGAGCTGATTGGTCCATTTTGACAGGGTGCTAATTGGTGTGTTTCCAATCCCGGAGCTAGACACAGAGTGCTGATTGGTGCATTTACAATCCTTTAGCTAGACACAAAAGGTCTCCAAGTCCCCACTAGATTAGCTAGACACAGAGCACTGATTGGTGCATTTACAAACCTTGAGCTAGACACAGAGTGCTGATTGGTGCATTTACAATCCTCCAGCTAGACATAAAAGTTCTCCAAGTCCCCATCAGATTAGCTAAATACAGAGTGCTTGATTGGTGCATCCACAAACCCCTGAGCTAGACACAGAGTGCTGATTGGTGCGTATACAATCCTCCAGCTAGACATAAAATTTCTCCAAGTCCCCACCAGACTCAGGAGCCCAGCTGGCTTTGCCTAGTGGATCCCTTTTCTCCGAGCTGGGGGAGCTCCCGTGCTGCGTACCTGCACTCCTCAGCCCTTGGGTGGTCGATGGGATCTTGGTCCACAGAGCAGGGACGGTGCCTGTCAGGGAGGCTTGGGCCATGCGGGAGCCCACGGTGGTGGGGGTCCTTGGGCATGGCGGGCTGCAGGTCCGGAGCCCTGTTCTGTGGGGAAGCGGCTGAGGCCCCGCCAGAATTTGAGCATGGTGCCCGCGGGTGTGCAGTGCTGGGGGACCCGGCACACCCTCCACAGCTGCTGGCCCGGGTGCTGAGCCCCTCACTGCCCAGGGCCTGAGGCAGGGGCCAGCCGCTCGGAGTGCGGGCCCGCGGAGCCTGCGCCCGCCCAGAACTCCCGCTGGCCAGCTTCCCGCCATGCTCAGCCCTGCTTCCCGCCCACGCCTCTCCGTCCACATCTCCCTGCAAATAGAGGGAGCCGGCTCTGGCCTCAGCCAGCCCAGAGACGGGCTCCCACAGTGCAGCGGTGGGCTGAAGAGCTCCTCAAGCGCAGCCAGAGAGGACGCGAGGCTGAGGAGGTACCTAGAGCGAGCAAGGGCTGCTGGCACATTGTCACCTCTCACTGCCACTGCACTTGACTGGGTGATGGAGCAAGACCTTGTCTCTAAAAATAATGAAAAAAAAAAGTTAAAAAATAGGTCTGCAGCTAGCTGTACCAATTGCTGTGTGACCTTGACAGTGCAAGGCAAGGCAAGCTCTGTAACCTTGGCAGGCAGCTGTAGGGTACATATAATGTAGGGTTTAGAATGGCACACCCTGGACTTGTGCAGTGCACAATCTACACAGGCATACATGTAGCCTTCATCCTTGGGCACTTTTAAAAATCATTCTTTGCTTCTTTCTTCTTTTGTAAATGAAGATAATAACTACATACCTCATAGGGTTGGTGAGAATTTTAAATGACATCATATTTATGAGGTATTTAGGGCAGAAGCTAGCATATGATAAGCATTCAATAAATGCCACATTGTCTTAATTTTCTTTATGATGTAGGACAGAGAGATAGTAGGGATCTCCATGAAATACAAGAATTTTCTGTTGCTTTGGGAAGAACTATAGAGTAGAGGACATAGAAGGAGATTGGATATTAACAATAATATCAAATATTCTCTATTGTTAATATGAAACTCTACTCAAAATTAATAGGACAAAATTCTAGACAATTAATTATTATGAATCCAAACACCAGGCTCAATTCTCACCCTACCTGATCCATATCAGCCTCATTTATTTCAGAAAAGTGTTTACAAAACTGACTTAATACCATTGTCCCGGGTTTTCTGAGGTGTTGATCAATGGATCAGACATATAAAGAGCATCTTCTACATCTTTACGCAACCCCTACTAAAACCATATCTATTACATTACCCAGCATAGTAAAGATTGTTGTCATTTGTTCCAGGAGTTACAGTTAGGCAAGTGATAGTCTCTGGAGAAAACAGTATAGATAAGTTACACAGCTGTGAAGCTATCTGCGTCACCTACAAGGAATGTCAGAGCTAAATTTAATACTTAGAGAATTACATCACCCTCAGTTTCCTTTTTCTGTATTAACTTAGATCTCTGTCTTAACTTTATTTCCCTGTGTATATGACTATGTGCCTTTCCTATAAGATCAAATTTTTTTATGGCAACAGGAAAGACATTACACATTTATTTAAAAGGTAGTAATATGTTTGATAACATCTCTACCATTTTTCAAGACATTCAGGCTTAAACCTTATAATCCTCTCTTTTTCCTTCCCATCATTCCTGAAAGCTATGTCACATAGATTTTTTTCTCTAGAAAATTTGTATAGCCATTTTCCCCTTCATCCCTATTGTTCTCACTGTAGTCCAGGATCTTTCCATATTACATTTAGATTATTATGATATCCTCCCATCTGACTTCTTGGCCTTATGTGTGTCCCCTTGAATCCAGCCTCAATATTCATATTCAGTAAGTGCCACTTTCATCAGGACATTCCTATGCTCAAAAATGTACTTTGGTTCTTGATTTCGTCTCTAAGTTTTACCTTCATTGCCTGGCCCTTTGGCTGTATCGTACTTGCTTCTCTGACCTTTCTTTCTTTTAACTCTTTTAACCTCTAGTATTGAAACTCCACTCTTTTTTAGCTTGTTACTTCACTGCCCCATGCCTCTGTCTCCAAACCTTTGCTTATGTTTCTCTCACCAAGGGTGCTTATCTTCTCCCCTCCCCTGCTCAGTTGAAATGCATTTTGTTGTTTTTTAAGCATTATCATAACAGGTGGCATAGAAGTTTCTCTTAGGGAAAGAATCATGTTTGTTTAGGGAACAAATCTTGATAAAGTGCGCTTGGAGTGAAAGGTGGAACCTTGAAGGCATGGGTTGCGGCATCCAAGGAAGAAAAATAGCCAAGTCCTCTGCGTTAGAAATGGAGATGGAGAGAACTGGGAATGAGAGAGGAGAAGGGAGAAAGGGAAGGGTCAAGCAACAAGGCGGAATGGTTTAAGAACAGGGATCTTCAGTACTCAATTTGAAATTATTTTCTTTACTGGTCTCCATTGTCTCCAATTTTCACTTCGATTTGCTCTTGTTAGTTGAGTTTCACATTTGATTCAATGCAGAAAATCACGTTGTTTTCTCTTGAGCTAGATTTTAAGCTACTTGAGTATAGAGGTTACAACTTATATTCATTCAGAACTCACCACAGGGCCAAGCACAGAGCTGGGCAAGCGCATATGCAACTGACCATTGATGGAATCTACCTTTGAGTAGACATGATGACTAATACTCATGATGTGTGCAGCTGGCAGAGTAATAGAATACCCAAAGGTTACAAGAAAGTAAATTGTTGTAAAACGTGTTTTTGGGAAGTGAGCTAAAATGTCCTAGTTTACAGCAGAAGTTGGCAGGTTGTTTCTGTAAAGGGACTGATAAATATTTTTGCTTTGTAAAGCATAACCTCTTTGTCACAACTATTCAAGTTTGACCTGTGGCTTATGCAAAAGCAGCCATAGATAATAGGTAAACAGATGACTATAGCTATGTTTTGATAAAACTTTATGTATGGACACTGAAATCTGAATTTTATATACCTTTCATGTGAAGAAGAAGTATTCTTTTTCTAATAGTTTTCAACAAGTTGAAAACGTAACAGCCATTCTTAACTCATGGGCTGTCTAAAACCAGGTGGTGGGCCTGATTTGGCATTTTAGTCTCAATAGTTTACCTCTGATTTAGATAATCCATCTACTTGCTTGTGTGTTTTATGAAATAAGCTCTTATTTTAAAAAATTTACTTTCTATCCTGGGAATTCTGTATATGATTTTGTTTAAAATTAGGATTTCCGGCTTTTTAAAAAAGTTTGAGAACTCTTGATCATGATTTTAGACCATCATCAAATGGTTATTTTTCTCTTGAGTTACTATTAGAGCTTTGAACTGTATACCAGAGCTGTCAATCATAAATGTCTTGAATACATGGGTTGAGAGAAAACATATATAGAACATGATTATTCAAGCACTTCCATATTAGATGGCCATATCTCAAAAACTGGGTTTTTTTCCTTAATCACTAGAACAGTTAGAGATTCTGTTCCAATTAACATCTTCTCTCTCTCTCTCTCTTTTTTTTTTTTTTTTTTTGATACGGAGTCTCGCACTGGGCTGGAGTGTAGTAGCACGATCTTGGCTCACTGCAACCTCCGCCTCCTGGGTTCAGCGATTTTCCTGCCTCAGCCTCCCAAGTAACTGGGATTCAGGCGCCTGCCACCATGCCCAGCTAATTTTTTGTATTTTTAGTAGAGATGGGGTTGCACTATGTTGGCCAGGCTGGTCTCAAACTCTTGACCTCGTGATCTACCTGCCTCGGCCTCCCAAACTGCTGGGATTACAGACATGAGCCACTGTGCCTGGCCTTCAATTAACTTCTTAAACGTATGTCCATTTGTTTGCCTTTGCTTTGTTGATGTTTAAAAAAAAAAGAAGGAAAAAAGGATATAAAGAAATGTATGTGCATTTGCATCTTCGCCAGTGTTGGAGGACTTAAAATATATTTACATTAAATGTGTACAACATCCCTAAGCTTGGTATCTGATGACTTTACAAATATTATATAAGCTTGAAAGCCAACATTCAGAAGAATATTTTGGCTTCAGACTGAAAATAATGCAAAGCTGTGGTTTTCTTGCAGAAATTCCTAAAGTTAGAGCTTTATTTGCCTAGGGAAGAAATTCATAATTCAGTATTCCCTGTTAGTTTTTCTGAATCCCAAAAATGCTGGAGTCTAATTCATATGCTACCCCTCAAACTTTCGTTTTGTGTTTCTTCCCACCAAGGGTCATTTAGCTTTAAAATTTTATTAACCATTTTCATAAAGATGTCACAATGTACTGAAGGGATTATCAAAAATATTTTTAAAAAATCATCCTGATAACTCATTTTATGTTGATTATATGCCTGACTCACCATGGTTACAACACATTCTAAATTTGTCCAAAAAGCCTAGAGAAAGAAATGAGGAAAGATTGAAAAGGATGATGATACCAGGAAAATAAAAATACACTTCAGTAAACCTCTGGAAAAGAGGCATAGGAATTTTCACTCAAATGAATGCAAATACATATGTCCCACAGTAGAATCAAATAGGGCGTGATTCATAACCCAATTGCCACCCAGTGTGATTTATCAATATAATTTGCTTTCTTGTTGCTATATTAAATTGTGCTTGGACAAGGTGCGAATTTCTTCTAGTTTTAATATGTTTTTCCTATTGTGATTGGTATTTAAGTTTGTATCTTAACCAAAAAAAAAAAAAAAGTTGAAGAAAGGAAGAAAACAGTTACATTTGGTTTATTAAAAATGTCTTTCTTCTAGATTATTGTGGTCTCTGGATGTCCCTCACACAATCACAGTGGTAAAGCTAACAGAAAGGCATATTTCAGAATTATATCTTTCAATCCAGGCATGTATACTTAAAGTTGGGGATAGATGTTAATTAGAAAATCCATATTGGTTTTCAAACCATTAATACTTATGACGACTAAATAGAAACAGGGAATATACTTTTCCAACTAGAAGCAAAACCACTGGAAGTATAGGCAGATACACACACATACACACACACACACACACACACACACACACACAATTTGGGCCCCAACAGAGTATAAGAGCAATGCTGACTAGTTCATTTTTGAAAATTCAGTAAAACTATTCTGTAAATGTGGAAGATGATAATTTGGTAGGTTGACTTTTTCACTTTTCTTCAACTGGTTATTTTTATGTTACTTAGCTACAACCTGTGTGTTGGAAATTAACGCAGTGATCAAAAGTATAAGATTATGAATGACCAATCAGAGAGAGAGAGACAATAGAGAAAAGAAGGAAAGGAAGAAAGTTTTTATGTTGGTCCCCGGGAATGGCTGGATGATCTTTTTCCCCTAGCATCTATTTTTCAAGATTATAGTGACTATAAAATTCACTCAGCCGAGGAGGATGAAAATCAATTTTTAATTTACAAGCTTGCCAAGCAGATTACTAAGCAGCTTAGGGGATTGTTTGTTTGTATTTATGTTCTCAGTCAATGATAAAATTAACTTTAATTTTATATAATGAGATTTGAGAGATTTTAAGTGTAAAAGCCACAAATGCAAAGCTTTTGGTAATTTTCTGAGCTTTTACCACCTCACCAATCCCACTGGGAGCCCTATATTCAAGAAAAAGAGATAAAAGTTTTCATTTTTTTTTTTTTTTTTAATAGAGCCGGGGGTCTCACCATGTTGACCAGGCTGGTCTAGAACTCCTGGCCTCAAGTGATCTGCCCACCTCGGCTTTCCAAATTGCTGAGATTACTGATGGGAGCCACCACAACCGGTCAGAAATAAGTTTTTAAAGGATAATAATTATTTTAGGAGTTTTCCTTAGTTATCTCTCTCTTCAGTTATAGTCAAAGACAGGAGTTGACAAATTAAGGCCTGGGATCAGATTCAGTCAGCCATTTGTTTTTATAAGGTCACTTTATAAGAATGCTTTTATATTTTGAAATGATTAAAAACAAAAAAGTTACCCTGAATAATTTTTGTGTGAAAGTTATATGAAATTCAGTTTTCGGAGTTCACACTGAAGTTATTGGAACACAGCCACACTCATTCACTAATGGATTGTTTATGGCGGCTTTTGTGCTATGACACCAGAGCTGAGTGGTTGAGGCAGTGATGGTATCGCTGCGAAGCATAAAATATTTACTATTTGGCTGTTTACAGAAAAAGTTTGCCAACTCCTGCTCCAAGATAGTCTTGTCCACAGATTATGCATCCAACTTAAGGAAAGGACAAAAAAAAAAAAAAAAAAAAAAGGAAAAGAAAAAAAAAGTCCAGCTATTAATTCATATAACATAAATAAATTAGATGGTTGGCAAGTCTGTCTTATTGGGCTGTAAATGCCTGGCCAAAAACATTGGAATTTAGTGAAGAAAATTAGAACGCAGGTTAGTAGGTGTCTTATTGCTTAGACTGTATCTGAAGAGTTTGTTTTAGTTTTTGTTTTGTTTTGAGACAGAGCCTCATTCTGTTACCCAGGCTGGAGTGCAGTGGCATGATCTCTACTCACTGCAGTCTCTGCCTCCCGGGTTCAAGTGATTCTCCTGCCTCAGCCTCCCGAGTAGCTGGGATTATAGGTGTGTGCCACCATGCCCAGCTAATTGTTGTATTTTTAGTAGAGATGGGGTTTTGCCACATTGGCCAGACTGGTCTTGAACTCCTGACCTCAAGTGATCTGCCCACCTCAGCCTCTCAAAGTGCTAAGATTACAGGCGTGAGCCCAGCCTATTTTTTCTATATAATAAAATTGGAAATAGTTTCATCCTTCTTTACCAGAACTTGTGTGGCATCATGAACAACGATAGTTACAGATGAGACTACTTTATAACTTGTAAGAGTGATACAGATGTCAAGAATTAAGGTATGTCTGGAATATACCCATCCATCAAGAACATCTAATAAGTAGTCTCAAACTTTTTCTGATCGTGTGCCACCAGCAACAAAATTCATGAAACATAATTCCCACTATTTTTTTTTAAATACCTCTATTGAGATACAGTTCACATCCTATATAATTCACCCAAAGTGTGCACTTCAATCGTTTTTATTTATATTCATGGGAACATGAACAACCGTCATCACAGTCTATTTTAGAGCATTTTCATCATCTCGAAATGAAACTCCATACTCTTCAATTATCATTTTCTTATCACCCCATTTCCATAGCCCCTAGCAACCACTTACGTACATTGTCTGTATACATTTGCCTATTCTGATCATTTCATATAAATGGCATCGTATTATATGTGGGCTTATGTTACTAGCTTCTTGCACTTAGCATAATGTCTTCAAGATACATCCATGTTGTAGTATGTATCAGTACTTAATTCTGACAGATAGAAGCAGCTAGCTCTCTGAGTCTCTTCTTACAAGGGCACCGATCCCATCATAAGGGCCTAGCCCTCATGATGTCATCTGAACCCAATTACCTCCCAAAGACCATCACATTGGAAGTTAGGACTTCAACGTATGAATTTTAGAAGGACACAATTCAGTCCATAGTACTGTTTGTCAGATCTAATGTCATCGTCATTCTTTTTACCTTGTAAAGTAGCTGCCAAGAGCTTTTACCAGGAGTCAAAGTAACAGATTTGCCATTTTCTCACTGTTTGCCTGTATTTGCATTATCATCATTTCTACTTTTATTTCCTGTTTTCTTTTTTCTTTTTTTTAAAGATGGAGTCTTGCTCTGTTGCCCAGGCTGGAGTGCAGTAGCACTATCTTGGTTCACTGCAACCCCTCTGCACCAGGTTCAAGCAATTCTCCAGTCTCAGCCTCTGGAGTAGCTGGGACTACAGGCGCACACCACCATGCTTGGCTAATTTTTGTATTTTTAGTAGAGACGGGGTTTCACCATATTGGTCAGGCTGGTCTCGAACTCGTCACCTCAGGTGATCCACCTGCCTCAGGCTCCCAAAGTGCTGGAATTATAGGCGTGAACCACCCTGCCAGGCCTATTTGTTGTTTTCTTTTTCTTTCTGTTTTGTTGTTGTTGTTGTTTGTTTGTTTTTTGTAATTATACTTTAAGTTCTGAAATACATGTGCAGAAGGTGCCGGTTTGTTACATAGGTATACACGTGACATGGTGGTTTGCTGCACCCATCAACCTGTCATATGCATTAGGTATTTCTCCTAACGCTGTCCCTCCCCTAGCCCCATAGCCCCCGACAGGCCCTGGTGTGTTATGTTCCCCTCCCTGTGTCCATGTGTTCTCATTGTTCAAGTCCCACTTATGAGTGAGAGCATGTAGTGTTTGACTTTCTGTTCCTGTGTTAGTTTGCTGAGAATGATAGTTTCCAGCTTCATCCACGTCCCTGCAAACGACATGAACTCATCCTTTTTTATGGCTTCATAGTATTCCATGATGTATGTGTACCACATTTTCTTTATCCAGTATATCATTGATGGGCATTTGGGTTGGTTCCAAGTCTTTGCTATTGTGAACAGTGCTGCAATAAACATATGTGTGCATGTGTCTCTATAGTAAAATGATTTATAATCCTTTGGGTATATACTCAGTAATAGGATTGATGGGTCAAATTGTATTTCTGGTTCTAGATCCTTGAGGAATCGCCACACTGTCTTCCACAATGGTTGAACTAATTTAATTTACATTCCCACCAAAGTGTAAAAGCGTTCTTATTTCTCCACATGCTCTTCAGCATCTGTTGTTTCCTGACTTTTTAATGAATGCCATTCTAACTGATGTGAGATGGTATCTCATTGTGGTTTTGATTTGCATTTCTCTAGTGACCAGTGATGATGAGCTTTTTTTCATGTTTGTTGGCCACATAAATGTTTTCTTTTGAGAAGTGTCTGTTCATATCCTTCACCAACTCTTTGATGGTTTTTTTTTTCTTGTACATTTAAGTTCTTTGTGATTCTGGATATTAGCCCTTTGTCAGATGGATAGATTGCAAAAATTTTCTCCCATTCTGTAGGTTGCCTGTTCACTCTGATGATAGTTTCTTCTGCTGTGTAGAAGCTCTTTAGTTTAATTAGATTGCATTTGTCAATTTTGGTTTTTGTTGCCATTGCTTTTAGTGTTTTAGTTGTGAAGTCTTTGCCCATGCCTGTGTCCTAAATGGTATTGCCTAGGTTTTCTTCTATAGTTTTTATGGTTTTAGGACTTAAGTTGAAGTCTTTAATTCATCTTGAGTTAACTTTTGTATAAGGTGTAAGGAAGAGGTCCAGTTTCAGTTTTCTGCATATGGCTAACCAGTTTTCCTGACACCATTTATTAAATAGGGAATCCTTTCCCCATTTCTTGTTTTTGTCAGGTTTGTCAAAATTCAGATGGTTGTAGATGTGTGGGGTTATTTCTTAGGCCTCTGTTCTGTTGCATTGGTCTATGTGTCTGTTTTGGTACCAATACCATGCTGTTTTGGTTACTGTAGGATTGTAGTATAGTTTGAAGTCAGGTAGCATGATGCCTCCAGCTTTGTTCTTTTCACTTAGGATTGTCTTGGCTATACAGGCTCTTTTCTGGTTCCATATGAAATATAAAGTAGTTTTTTTCTAATTCCGTGAAGAAAGTCATTGGTAGCTTGATGGGAATAGCATTGAATCTATAAATTACTTTGGGCAGTATGTCACAACATTGATTCTTCCTATCCATGAACATGGAATGTTTTTCCATTTGTTTGTGTCCTCTCTTATTTCCTTTAGTAGTGGTTTGTAGTTCACCTTGAAGAGGTCCTTCACATCACTTGTAACTTGTATTCCTAGCTATTTTATTCTCTTTGTAACAATTGTGAATGGGAGTTCACTCATGATTTGGCTCTCTGTCTATTATTGATGTATAGGAATGCTTGTGATTTTTGCACATTGATTTTGTATCCTGAGACTTTGGTGATGTTGCTTATCAGCTTAAGGAGATTTTGGCCTGAGATGATGGGGTTTTCTAAATATACAATCATGTCATCTGCACGTAGACAATTTGACTTCCTTGCTTCCTATTTGAATACCCTTTATTTCTTTCTCTTGCCTGATTGCCCTGACCGGAACCTCCAATACTATGTTGAATAGGAGTGGTGAGAGAGGGCAACCTTGTCTTGTGTGGGTTTTCAAAGAGAATGTTTCCTGCTGTTGCCCATTCAGTATGTTATTAGCTGTGTGTTTGTCATAAATAGCTCTTATTATTTTGACCTACATTTCATTGATACCTAGTTTATTGAGAGTTTTTAGCATGAAGGGGTGTTGAATTTTATCAAAGGACTTTTCTGCCTCTAGTGAGATAATCATATGGTTTTTGTCATTGGTTCTGTTTATGTGATGGATTACGTTTATTGATTTGTGCATGTTGAGCCAGCCTTGCATCCCAGGGATGAAGCTGACTTGATGGTGGTAGCTAAGCTTTTTGATGTGCTGCTGTATTCAGTTTGCCAGTATTTTACTGAAGATTTTCTCATGGATGTTTATCAGGGATACTGGCCTGAAATTTCTTTTTTTGTTGCTGTGTCTCTGGCAGGTTTTGGTATCAGGATGATGCTGGCCTCATAAAATGAGTTAGGGAGGAGACCCTCTTTTTATATTGTTTGGAATAGTTTCAGAAGGAATATTACCAGCTCCTCTTTGTACCTCTGGTAGAATTCAGCTGTGAATCCATTTGGTCCTGGGCTTTTTTTTGGTTGGTAGGCTATTAATTACTGCCTCAATGTCAGAACTTGTTATTGGTCTGTTCAGGGATTCAACTTTTTCCTGGTTTAGTGTTCGGAGGATGTATGTGTCCAGGAATTTATCCATTTCTTCTAGATTTTCTAGTTTATTTGCATAGAAGTATTTATAGTATTCTCTGATGGTAGTTTGTATATCTGTGGCATCAGTGGTGCTCTCCCCTTTGTCATTTTTTACTGTGTCCGTTTGATTCTTCTCTTTTTTCTTCTTCATTGGTCTGGCTAGTGGTCTATTCACTTTCTTAATCTTTTCAAAAAACCAGCTTCTGAATTCACTGATTTTTTGAAGGGGTTTTCGTGTCTCTATCTCTTTCAGTTCTGCTCTGATCTTAGTTATTTCTTGTCTTCTGCTAGCTTTTGAATTTGTTTGCTCTTGCTTCTCTCGTTCTTTCAATTGTGGTATTAGGGTGTCGATTTTAGATCTTTCCTGCTTATTCTTGTGGGCATTTATTTCTGCCTTAATTTTGTTATTTACCCAGTAGTCATTCAGGAGCAGGTTGTTCAGTATCCATGTAGTTGTGTGGTTCTGAGTGAGTTTCTTAATCCTGAGTTCTAATTTGATTGCACTGTGGTCTGAGAGACTGTTATGATTTCTATTCTTTTGCATTTGCCAATTATGTGGACAATTTTGGAATAAGTGCGATGTGGTGCTAAGACTGTGTAGTCTGTTGATTTGGGGTGGAGAGTTCTGTAGATGTCTATTACGTCTGCTTGGTCTAGAGCTTTGTTCAAGTACCGAATATCCTTGTTAATTTTCTGTCTTGTTGATCTAATATTGACAGTGGGATGTTAAAGTCTCCCACTATTCTTGTGTGAGAGTCTAAGTTTCTTTGTAGGTCTCTAAGAACTTGCTTTATGAATCTGGGTGCTGCTGTATTGGGTGCATATATATTCCTGATAGTTAGCTCTTCTTGTTGCATTGATCCCTTTACCATTATGTAATGCCCTTCTTTGCCTTTTTTGATCTTTGTTGGTTTAAAGTCTGTTGATTTTGTATCTTGAGACTTTGCTAAAGTTGCTTATCCGCTTAAGGAGATTTGGGGCTGAGATGATGGGGTTTTCTAAATATACAGTCATGTCATCTGCAAACAGACAACTTGACTTCCTAGTCTTCCTAGAGACTAGGATTGCACCCCCTCCTTTTTTTTTTTTTTTTTTTTTTTTTGCTTTCTATTTGCTTGGTAAATATTCCTCTATCCCTTTATTTTGAGCCTATGTGTATCTTTGCACATGAGATGGGCCTCCTGAATACAGCACACTGATGGGTCTTGACTCTTTACCCAATTTGCCAGTCTGTGTCTTTTAATTGGACCACTTAGTCCCTTTACATTTAAGGTTAATATTGTTATGTGTGCATTTGATCCTGTCATTATGATGCTAGCTGGTTATTTTGCCCATTAGTTGATGCAGTTTTTTCGCAGTGTTGATGGGCTTTCCAACTTGGTATGTTTTTGCAGCAACTGGTACTGGCTTTTCCTTTTCACATCTAGTGCTTCCTTCAGGAGCTCTTGTAAGGCAGGCCTGGTGGTGGCAAAATCTCTCAGCATTTGCTTATCTGTAAAGGATTTTGTTTCTCCTTCACTTATGAAGCTTAGTTTGGCTGGATATGAAATTCTGGGTTGAAGAGTCTTTTCCTTAAGAATTTTGAATATTGGCCCCCACTGTGTTCTGGCTTGTAGGGTTTCTGCTGAGAGATCCGCTGTTAGTCTGATGGACCTTTGTGAGTAACCCGACCTTTCTCTCTGGCTGCCCTTAACATTTTTTCATTTATTTCAACTTTGGTAAATCTGATGATTATGTGTTTTGGGGTTCCTCTTCTCGAGAAGTATCTTTGTGGTGGTCTCTGTGTTTCCTGAATTTGAATGTTGGCTTGTCTCACCAGGTGGGGGAAATTCTCCTGGATAATATCCTGAAGAGTGTTTTACAAGTTGGTTCCATTCTTCCTATCACTTTCAGGTACACCAATCAAATGTAGGTTTTGTCTTTTCACATACTCCCATCTCTCTTGGAGGCTTTGTTTGTTTCTTTTCCTTCTTTTTTCTCTAATCTTGTCCTTTCACTTTATTTCACTGAGTTGATCTTCAATCTCTGATATCCTTTCTTCTGCTTGATCGAGTCGGCTATTGATACTTGTGTATGCTTCATGAATTTTCCTGCTTTGTTTTCAGCTCCCTCAGGTCATTTATATTCTCTAAACTGGTTATTTTAGTTAGCAATTTCTCTAACCTTTTTTCAAGGTTCTTAGCTTCCTTGCATTGGGTTAGAACATGCTCCTTTAGCTCAGAAGAGTTTTTTATTACCCATCTTCTGAAGCCTGCTTCTGCCAATTCATCAAACTCATTCTCCGCCCAGTTTTGTTCCCTTGCTGGTGAGGAATTGTGATCCTTTGGAGGAGAAGAAGTCTCCTGGTTTTTGGAATTTTCATCCTTTTTGCACTGGTTTTTCCTCATCTTCGTGGATTTATCCATGGTCTTTGATGTTGGTGACCTGCAGATGGGGTTTCTGTGTGGACGTCCTTTTGTTGATGCTGATGCTATTCCTTTCTGTTTGTTAGTCTTCCTTCTAATAGTCAGGCCCCTTTGCTGCAGTTCGGCTGGAGTTTACCGGAGGTCCACTCCAGACCCTGTTTGCCTGGCTATCGCCAGCAGAGGCTGCAGAACAGCAAAGATTGCTGCCCATTCCTTCCTCTGGAAGCTTCATCCCAGAAGGGCACCTGCCAGATGCCAGCCAGAGCTCTGCTGTATGAAGTGTGTGTCGACCCCTGCTGGGAGGTGTCTCCCTATCAGGAGGCACAGGAGTCAGTGACCCACTTAAGGAGGCAGTCTGTTCCTTAGCAGAGCTCAATTGCTGTGCTGGGAGATCTGCTGCTCTCTTCAGAGCCTGCAGGCAGGAATGTGTAAGTCTGCTGAAGCTGTGCCCACAACTGCCCCTTCCTCCAGGTGCTCTGTCCCAGGGAGATGGGAGTTTTATCTATAAGCTCCTGACTGGGGCTTCTGCCTTTCTTTCAGAGATGCCTTTCCCAGAGAGGAGGAATCTAGAGAGGCAGTCTGGCTGCAGCAGCTTTGCGGAGCTGCAGTGGGATCCGCCCAGTTCAAACTTCCCTGAGGCTTTGTTTACACTGTGAGGGGAAAATTGCCTGCTCGAGTCTCAGTAATGGCTTGCCCCTTCCTCCACCAAGCTCCAGTGTCCCAAGTCAACTTCAGACTGCTCTCCTGGCAGCAAGAATTTCAAGCCAGTGAATCTTAGCTTGCATGGCTCCATGGGGGTTGGATTTGCTGAGCTAAACCACTTGGCTCCTGGCTTCAGCCCCCTTTCCAGGGGAGTGAATGGTTCTGTCTCATTGGCATTTCAGGTGCCACTGGGGTATGAAAAAAACTCTTGCAGCTAGCTCGGTGTCTGCTGAAATCACCACCCAGTTTTGTGCTTGAAACCCAGGTCCCTGGTGGTATAGGCACCGAAGGGAATCTCCTGGTCTGTGGGTCATGAAGACCATGGGAAAAGTGTAGTATCTGGGCCAGAACACACCATTCCTCACGGCAGGGTCTCTCATAGCTTCCCTTGGGTAGGGGAGGGAGTTTCCTGACGCCTTGCGCTTCCCAGGTGAGGCAGTGCTTTACTGTGCTTCAGCTCGCCCTTCGTGGGCTGCACCCACTGTCTAACCAGTTCCAATGAGATGAGCCGGGTACCTCAGTAGGTAATGCAGGAATCACCCACCTTCTGCGTTGATCTTGCTGGGAGCTACAGACCAGAGATGTTCCTATTCGGCCATCTTGAACTGTCATTTTTCCTATTTCCTGTTTTCTTTGCAGAAATCTTTTAAAGCTGTTTATTACTTTTGTAAAGGTAAGTTTCATTAAAATTATAAAATATAATCTGTAAACTCCCTTGTCTGGCACACATAACTGTAATATATTAAATACACTGAAAGCTAAATAAATGAGGATAAACACCACTATTACACCCTGCTCCCCAACCATGTTATAGAACACTTATTCTTCCTTTAAGACATTGTCCTTCCATTTTGACAGACGCACATGTAGAAAGAATGGGGGCTCCAGTGTCTCTCTGAATAATTAACACAAAAAGCCTAATGTATTATTTTTAAGAACAAAAATGTGAAGAGACGTCTTTTCTTCTGCACACCCTCCCCCCAAATCATCTTAATGCACATCCTGGGAATGCACCCATCTTTGAAGACCTAGGAAAAACCTCACAACCTGAGGGTTATGTTTAAAAGACAATATTCTAAAAACCAATGTGGTGTGGCAATTTTTGTCTGTTAAGGAAAGGATTTACTAATTTGTTAAAGAAGTTATAGTTCATCAACTTTATATAGCGTTTACTATGTGCCAGGCACTATTTTAAACACTTTATAAATATTAGCTCATTCAGTCCTCATGCTAACCCTTAGGATAAGTACAATTATTTTTTCATTTTACTTTGGAGGGAACTGAGGCATGGAACTAAGAGGCTGTCTGGCTCTTAACCAGTGCCTCAGTTGTCTCTGCCTAGTTAACAATTATCAGAAAAATGTAACCCAAGTTTGGAATGAAATGGCAAATTAAGTCCCAAACCTCTTTCCTCATTCTCTCCCCGACCACTCCAAAGCCAGAGTCATTTCATGCTTCATTCTAGGTATTTAGTCCTGCCACAGATCATTCTATTTTTTCAAAATAAGTCTGTTCTAAGGAGTGGCCTGGAAATACAAGTGGAATTACACTGTTATTTTATTCTGATTACAATATATTTATTCTGGTTAGAATAAACTATTCTCTTAGGAATGACAGGGTTAGGAGACAGGAAGTTACCACAGATGAAGGAGAATGAGGTCCTGTGCACCTAGGGAATGATTAGAAAAAATTTTAAAAGGAGGAAGGAAACCAAGTATGCTTCAGAAGGAAAACTAACTGGGCTTAACACAGTTCCTATGTGTTTGGGGTTGTAGGGAGAAGGCAAAGAATAGTGAAATAACACAGATGAAAAAGAAGAATCGGCCAAAATTAGAATGAGAAGACATATAGATTTTTTAATTCAATTGTACTTTTTGACCTTTTTTTAAAAAATTTTCAGCCTTTTTATTATGGAAAACTTTAAACAAATGCCAGAGTAGAAATAAGTGTGTGCATGAACCTGTAGGTAGGCACTACCAGCTTCATGTCTAGTCTTACTGCATTTATAACCCCCACTTTCCTGCCATATTACTGTAAATAAAACTCTCAGACATCACATCTTTCATCCATAAATATTTTAGCATGTACCTCAAGAAAAATGGACTTTTAAAAACCATAACTTAATACCGTTATCACACCTAAACAAATTTAACTATAATTCTATGTAGCATTCAAATTTTCCTGATTGTATTATAATTTTTTCCAGCTTGTTTGAATCATGTTCAACATGTAATCTACAAGGCTGATATGTCTCTTAAATCTATTTGAATCTGTAGGTTTCCCTTTTATTTCCCTCTTGCTTTTTAAAACTTCCAATTTGTTTGTTGAAAATATGTGGGTATTAGGGAGAAATGATTAATTTGGTGTTGCTCATGGTGTGTGGATGGTGCCAGTCATGCACCCAAGTGGAGCTACTTAGGAAGCAGTTGATAACCTGGGTCAGCAGCTTAGGTCAAAGCAAATTATATTGATTTGGTAAATATTTGAACAGAGGTTTTTATTGAAGCCATTGGAGCAGTTAAGGTCACCAATTGAGAGGCTACAGGACGAAGAGTAGGTCAAGAGCTGAGCTGTGAGAGGAGAGCCAAGAACAAGCAGGGCCAGAGCAAAGAGAGGGAACTGCTTCAGGAAAATGTCAGCAGTGCCAGTCTTTGTTTTTTGTTGTTATTTTTTATTCATGGAGAATGGGGTATCTATACCCTCAAACATCTATCTTTTGAGTTAAAAACAATCCAATAACACTCTTAAAGTTACTTAACAATGTACAATTAAGTTATTGTTGACTATTGTCATCCTCTTGTGCTATCAAATAGTAGATCTTACTCATTCTGCTTTTTGTACCCATTAACCATCCCCACCTTCCCTCCATACTCCCCACTACCTTTCCCAGCCTCTGGTAACCATTCTTCTATTCTCTATGTCCATGAGTTCAATTGTTTTGATTTTTAGATCCCACAGATAATTGAGAACATGCGATTTTTGTATTTCTGTGCCTGGCTTAATTCACTTAATGATCCCGTTTCATCCATGTTGTTGCAAATGACCGGATCTCATTCTTTTTTATGGCTGAATAGTACTCCATTTTGTATATGTACCATGTTTTCTTTATCCTTTCATCTGTTGATGGACACTTAGGTTGCTTCCAAATCTTAGCTATTGTAGACAGTGCTGACACAAATGGGAGTACAGATATCTCTTTGATATACTGATTTCCTTTCTCTTGGATATACACCAAGCAGTGGGATTGCTGGATCATATGATAGCTCAATTTTTAGTTTTTGAGGAACCTCCAAACTGTTCTCCATAGTCATTGTACTAATTTACAACCCCACTGACATTTTGCAAGGGTTCCTTTTTCTTCACATCCTATCCAGCGTTTGTTATTGCCTGTCTTTCGGATAAAATCCATTTTAACTGGGGTGAGATGAAATCTTATTGTAGTTTTGATTTGCATGTCTCTGTGATCAATGATGTTGAGCACCTTTCCATATGCCTGCTTGCCATTTATGTCTTCTTTTGAGAAATATCTATCCAAATTTTTTGCCCATGTTTTGATCAGATTATTAAATACTTTTTCCTATAGAGTTGTTTGAGCTCCTTATATATTCTGGTTATTAAATCCTTGTCAGATGGGTAGTTTGCAAATATTTCTTGCATTCTGCGAGTTGTCTCCTCATTTTGTTGACTGTTTCCTTTGCTGTGCAGAAGCTTTTTAGCTTGATGTAATCCCATTTGTCCATTTTTGCTTTGGTTGCCTGTGCTTGTGGGTATTGCTCAATAATTATTTGCCCAGACCAGTGTCCTAGAGATTTTCCACAATGTTTTCTTGTAGTAGTTTCATAGTTTGAGGTCTTAGATTTAAGTTTTTAATTCATTTTGATTGATATTTGTATATGGCAAGAGATAGGAGTCTAGTTTCATTCTTCTGCATATGGATATCCAGTTTTCCCAGCACCATTTACTGAAGAAACTGTCTTTTCCCCAGTGTATGTTCTTGGCACCTTTTCAAACATGAGTTCACTGTAGGTTTGTGGATTTGTTTCTGGGTTCTCTATTCTGTTCCATTGGTCTATGTGTCTGTTTTTATGCCAGTACAATGCTATTTTGGTTACCATAGCTCTGTAGTATAATTTGAAATCAGGTAACATGATTCCTCCAGTCTTTTTTTTGCTGAGGATAGCTTTGGCTACTGTGGGTCTTTTGTATATACATTTTAGGATTGTTTTTTCCATTTCTGTGAAGAATGTCATTGGTATTTTGATAGTAATTGCATTGAATCTGTAGATTACTTTGGGAAGTATGGACATTTTAGAAATATTCTTTCTTCCAATCCATTAACATGAAATAGTTTTCTGTTTTCTGGTATCCTCTTCAATTTTTTTCATCAGTGTTTCATAGTGATCTTTCACTTCTTTGATTAATTCCCAGGTATTTAATTTTATGTGTGGCTACTGCAAATGGGGTTACTTTTTTTTTTCTTTTTCACATTGTTCACTGTTGGCATATACAAATGCTACTGATTTTTGTATGTTGATTTTGTATTCTGCAATTTTACTGAATATATCAGTTCTAATAGTTTTCTTGTGGAGTCTTTAGATTTTTTCAAAAATAAGATCATATTATCTGCAAACAAGGATAATTTGACTTCTTCCTTTCCAACTTGGATGCCTCTCTTGTCTGAGTGCTCTAGTTAGGACTTCCAGTACTATATTAAATAATAGTGACAGTGGGCATCCATGTCATGTTCCAGATCTAAGAGGAAACACTTTCAGCTTTTCCCTATTCAGTATGATATTATCTGTGGGTCTGTTATATATAGTTTATTACATTGAGGTATTTTCCTTCTATCTCATTTTTTTCGGGGGGGGTGGGGTTTATTATGAAGGAGTGTTGAATTTTATCAAATGTTTTTTCAGCATCAGTTGAAATGATCATATGGTTTTTATTCTTCATTCTGTTAATATAATGTAACAGGTTCAACATTGATTAATTTGCCTAGGTTGAACCATGCTTGCTTCTCAGGGATAAATCCCTCTTGCTCATGATGAATGATCTTTCTAATGTATTGTTGAATTCAGTTTTCTAGTATTTTGCTGAGGATTTTTGCATCAATATTCTTCAGAGATATTGGCCTATTTTTTGATGTGTTTTTGTCTGGTTTTAGTATCAGGGTAATATTGGCCTTCGAGAGTGAGTTTGGAAGTATTTCTCCTCCTCTATTTTTCTGAAAAGTCATTTTTCAGAATCGTTTGAGTAGAATTGTATTAATTCTCCATTAAATGTTTGGTAGAATTTAGCAGAGGAGCCATCAGGTCCTGGGCTTTGCGTTACTGGGAGACTTTTTATTATGGTTTCAGTTATGTTACTTGTTATCAGTCTGTTCAGGTTTTGGATTTCTTCTCGGTTCACTTTTCGTAGGTTGTATGTATCTAGGAATTTGCCCATTTCTTCTAGATTTTCCAATTTATTAGCATAGAGTTGTATATAGTGCCCACTAATGATTCTTTGAATTTTTGTGGTATCAGCTATAATGTCTCATTTTTCATTTCTGATTTCATTTATTTGTATCATCTCTCTTTTTTTCTTAATTAGTCTGGCTAAAAGTTTGTCAATTTTGTTAAACTTTTCAAAACAACTTTTTGTTTCATTGATCTATTGTATTTTTTTATTTCAATTTCATTTATTTCTTCCCTGATCTTTATTATTTCTTTTTTGTACTAATTTTGGGTTTGGTTTGCTCTTGCTTTTCTTGTTCTTTAAGATGTATCATTAGGTGTTCATTTGAAGTTGGTTTTTTTTCTGTTTTTTTTTTTTTAATGTAGGCCCTTATAGCTATAAAATTCCGTCTTAGTACAGCTTTTACTGTATCCCGTAGATTTTGGTATGTTATGTTGCCATTATCATTTAAATGATAAATGAAAAGGAATTTTTTCAATTTCCTTTCTAATTCCTTCATTAGCCCACTGGTTATTCTGGAGCATATTATTTAATTTCCATGTATTTGTATAGTTCCCAAAAGCCTTCTGGTTATTGAGTTCTAGTTTTATTCCATTGTGGTCAGAGAAGATGCTTGATATTATTTCAGGTTTTTTTTTTTTAATGTTTTGAGACTTGTTTTCTGATCTAACTTATAGTTTATCCCTGAGAATGATCCGTGTGCTGAGGAAAAGAATATGTGTTCTGCAGTTCTTGGATGAAATGCTCTGTATGTATCTAGTAGATCCATTTGGTCTATAATGCAGATTTTGTCTGATGTTTCTTTGTTGAATTTCTGTCTGGTTGATCTTTTCAATGTTGAAAGTGGGGTGTTGAAGTCTCCAGCTATTATTGTATTGGGGCATCTCTTTTTAGCTCTAATAATATTTGCTTTATATATCTGGGTGCTCCAGTGTTGGGTGCATATATATTTAAAACTGTTATATCCTCTTGCTTAATTGACCCCTTTATCATTATATAGTGACCTTCTTTGTCTCTTACAGTTTTTTCTTAAAATCTATTTTGTTTGATGTAAGTATATAGCTACTCCTGCTCTTTGGGTGTGAGACTCATTTCCTAGAGGGGTGATAGGCAGTAATACTATCAGTGAAACATTAAACTTACTGGGGCACGGCCTTGTCTCACTGATACTGGAGGGATAGTTGTATTTCAGTCTATAGGAAGATATCACTCATCAACTTCAAAAAAACAAACAGGGTCAGGTGCAGTGCCTCATGCCTGTAATCCCAGCACTTTGGGAGGCGAAAGCGGGAGAACTGCTTGAGCCCAGGAGTTCGAGGCTGTAGTGAGCTTTGATTGTACGACTGTACTCCAGCCTGGGTAACAGAACAAGACCCTGTTTCTAAAACAAAACAGAAAAATCCACACAGACTTCCCCAGCTAGGACACACACACTATTCAGCAAGAGGAGGCAGAGGAGGGGGCAGTGTTCCACCTGCAGAGACCCATTTGACCACTCTAAAATTAGCCCCATGATTTCCTTTCATTCTTTGTATCCTATGATCCTGAACTTGAAGTTTCTCTGAAACTATCACTCTAGCTGCAGCAATCTACTGTTTGGGGCTTATTTTGGGCTGTCGTTTCCTATATTTTCCCAGAAATCTGATCCTGCCTGCTTTTTACTTTTTAGGTATTTCTCAAATGTTCTTATCCTTTTTTTTTTATTTTCTAGTGTTGGTAATAATGTATTACTTTTATAATTCTTTTTCTTTCTTAGAGATTGGAAGAGATAAGGAAATTTTCCATCTTGGTTCAACTAAAGATAAAAATTTATTTTGAAAAGAGAATCATAGTTTTCAGGAAGAAAGTCTAACTATACCCACTGGATGATAAACTCTCATCTTACCCATCAGTGCTAAGTATTTAAATGACTACATAGATCTTTTTAAAAAATTATTTTCTAGGAAACCATATACCAAGGTCAAAAAGATCACAGTTAATACAACCTTTAGATTTATTTTAAAGTTGCATTATTCTAAGGAGGCTACCTAATTTATACAGAACTAAAATTCTTTCATGTTAAAGAAGAGGCGAAATTTACTTATAAAACAAAGGGGCTGGGTGCAGTGGCTCACGCCCCCAGCACTTTAGGAGGCTGAGACGGGAAGATCACTTGAGGTCAGAAGTTAGAGACCAGCCTGGCCAATGTGGTGAAAACTCGTCTCTACTAAAAATACAAAAATTAGCCGGGTGTGATGGTGGACACCTGTAATCCCAGCTATTTGGGAGGCTGAGGCAGGAGAATCTCTTGAACCCGGGAGGTGAAGTTTGCAGTGAGTGGAGATTGTGCCCCTGCACTCTAGCCTGGGCAACAGAATGAGACTCTGTCTCAAACAAACAAACAAACAAACAAACAAAAAAACCAAAGGGACTAGGATATCAAGTTTCTTAAACAGATGCTTAAACAAATACTCATACATTTTCCTACCTATTTTCTAGGCAGAAGATATTCCACATTACTTTGTAATCTGTCCCCCTATACTTGCCTTATGTTAATGACTTTAGTTGGTGACCACCCTCCAATGCCAGAAGTAGCAAGTTATTTATTGTCAAACATATACATGCATGTATTGATTGGACTCTATTCTGACTACTTGAAAATTTAGAAATAAGACACTTTAAATACTGAGGGTACAAACAATAACACTGCAGGGGCACAGGAGTTTTCTTCCTCTTGGTTGGTAAAGCACCTTGGAGAGTAGAGCAGACTCCCGGGTAAGGACCATGAAGTAGAGAACTCTGGGAAGAGCCTGGTATCAGAAAAGAGTGAGTAATGAAGGGGGAAGGTCACCTTATAAAAGCATCAGATCTCATGAGAACTCATTCACTGTCATGAGAACAGCATGGGGGAAACTGCCCATATCAGGGGTCTAATGGAAAAAGTATAAAAAAGTACACAATATGTAAGAATAGATAAGTAGTACAAGCAGAGAGATGGAAGCACTAAGAAATAATCAAAAGAAAATGCTATAAATAGAAAACAGTATGAAAGAAATAAAGATGCCATTGATGGGTTCATCAATAGACTGGATATCAATCACCAAAGAAAGCTTGAAGATGTGTTCATAGAAACTTTTCAAACTGAAAATCAAGGAGAAAAAAAAGAATGAAAATAAAAAATAGTGTATTTGAGAACAATAATCTAGTAATTACAAAAATTGTAATATATATATAATGAGAATGCCAAAAGTAATAGAAAGAGAAAAGAGTAGAAGAAATAGTTGGGGTAATTATGGCTGAGAATTTTCTAAAATTAATAACAGCCACCAAATCATAGCTCTAGGAAGCTCAGAGAATACCAAGTAGGATAAATGCCAACTCCCCTGACCCCACAAAACCAGAAACCAAACCAAACCAAAACTATACTTAGGTATATGATATTCAAACTGTAGAATATTAAACACAAAGAGAAAATCTTGAAAGAAGCTAGAGGGGAAAACACCTTACCTATAGAGGAAAAAAAATAGAATTACACAGACTTATCATCAGAAACCATGCAAGCAAGAATAGAGTGAGGTGAAATTTTAAAGTGTTGGCATGGTGGGTGTGGAAGGAGGAGCCCCTACCAACCTACAATTCTGTGTCTATTAAAATTATCCCTCAAAAGTGAAGGAGAAATGAAGACTTTCTCAGACTAACAAAAATTGAGGGAATTTGTTGCCAGTAGCCTTCCTTGCAAGAAACCCTAAAAGAAGTTTTTTAGAAAGAAGGAAAATGATATAATTCAGAAACATGGATCTACAAGAAAGGACAAGTGTTAAAGAAGGGATAAATGAAAGTAATATAAAATCTTTTATTTTTCAAATTTTTAATTGCTATAACTAATAACAGTTTGTTCAAAGAGTAATAGCAACAATGTATTTGGTAATTATAGCTTATGGGTAAGTGAAATAGATGATAGCAGTGTTAGGACAAGAGGGGGAAATTGGGAATACTATGTAATAAGGTATCTGCACTACCCATGGAGCAGTATAGTGTTATTTTAAAATGAACTTGGATTAACTGTATATGTTATATTGCATACTCTAGGGCAACCACTTAAACATTTTTTGAAAGAATTACTACTGATATTCTATAAGAGGAGAGAAAAGGGAATCATATAAATTGCTCAATTAAAACCAAAGATGGCAGGAAAAAGAGCATGAAATAGGAAAACAAAGAACAGGGTAACAAATAGAAAACACTAACAAATATGGTTGATATTAATCCAACTATATCAATAATCACTTTAAATTTCAATGGTCTAATTATACTGATTAAAAGACAAAGACTGTCAGAACAAACAAGACCCTACAATATATTGTCTATAGAAAACTCAGTCTAAGTTAAAAGGCTCATTTTAAAAGTAAAGGGATGGAGAAAAATATACCATATTACACCAACCAAAGGAAGCTCTATCAGAAATGGACAGATCCAGCAGACAGAAAAGCAGTTAAGGATGTAATTGAACTGAACAGAGCCATCAATGAACTGGATCTAATTGACATTTATAGATTGTTTCAGTCAACAGTAGCAGGATATACATTACTCCCAAGTTCACATGGAACAGTCACCAAGGCAGACTGAATTCTGGGCCATAAAAACAGGTAAACAAATGTAAAGTAATAGAAGTCATTCCTATATCCTCTTACACCACCATGAAATAAAGTGGAAATCGATAACAGAAAGAGCACTAGAAAATTCCAAAATATTTGGAGATTGAACAATAGATTTCTAAATAAAACATGGATTTAAGTCTTAAGAGAAATTTGTTAATGTTTTGAACTGAATAAAAATGAAAATACAACTTGTCGAGATTTGTAGAATGCAGCAAAAGCAGTGCTTAGAGGGAATGTTTTAGCATCGAATGCATGTAGCAGACAAGAAGAAAAATCTATAATCAATGATATAAGCTTCCACCTCAAGAAACTAGAAGCAAAGCAATATAAACATAAAGCAAGCAGAAGAAAATAATTGGAGCAGAAATTAATTACCTGAAACCAGGAAATCAATAGAGAAAATCAATAAAACCAAAAGCTGGTTATTTGAAAAGATTAATAAAATTGATAAACCTCTAGCCAGAAATCAAGGAAAAAAGAGAAAATGCAAATTACTAATATCAGATATGAAAGGGGGTAATCATTACTGATCACATGGACGTGAAAAGAATCTTTTTATCTGGTAGAACCCTATTGACCTAGTTACATGTAAATTCATATATATGTAAAACATAAGGCATGAATGAATAATCATCAAAATCAATGTAATAGTTGCCCTTGGGGAAGAATCTAGAATAGAGTTTCAACTTAGAAGTTGATTTTAGCCTTATATACCTTTTTTGAAACCAAGAGGAGGTATTCATATATTTCTTATGCAATTAAAAATATTTTTCAAAGAAAAGAGCAGTCAAAAACCTACATAACCATCTAATCAGCATAAGTGTTGTTAATACAGGAATGTACACAACAAATAAAGGTGTGAGAGAAAAGCTTTGTATCATTTCTGATGGCACAAAACACTTTTGCCAAGGGCTTACAGTACTTACCAGCAAGACAGCAGGATTAAAAAAAACACGAAAAACAAAAATGGTGTCCACCCTCTTGTGAAGGAGATGTCACCATCAGTCCCATCCCTTGAACACCTACTCTCATTCCTAGGAGCCAACATTTTATTGAGTAATCACAAAGTACCAAGACACTGTTCTTCATGTTTTAAAACATTTATTTGCCAGTTAATCCTTATAGCAGGCACATGTGCATAGGCACTATTTTTTATTATCCCTGTCCTGAAGAAAAGAAACCAAGCATAGACAGCTTAGTAACTTGCTTTTGGTCACTCAACTAGAAGGTAAGAGTCAAACTCACTCTGCCTTTCTATTAATACTGCCTTGTTATCTTGTTTTGTCCTTACCAATATCTGGCCAAGTACTACCCATTCTTATTTAACATATGAGGAAACTGAAACCTGAAGAGGTCATGGAAGTGCTGTGTGGCCACACCAATCACACCAATGTTAGACCCAGATTTCAAACCAGCTTTTTCTCCAGCATTATTCTTTATGAGAAGAATAATTAAACTTATTGTGTAATAAAGTGTGTTTTTAAGGCATAATGTCTAATGAATTTTTCCAGCTTTATTCAAGTATAATAAATGTACAAATAGAGATGTACATAATTCACATACACAATTTAGTGAGTTTGGGCATATGTATGTACTTACGTTACCATCACCACAATTCAGTTAATAAACACATCCATCACCTCTAAAAGTTTCCTTGTGTCCCTTCATTATGTTGTTTTGTGGTAAGAACACTTAACGTGAGATCTACTCTCAACAAATGTTTAAGTGCACAATACTCCATTGTTAACTGTAGGCACCGTGTTGTATAGCAGATATCTGGAGCTTACTCACTTGTATAACTTTATATCCACTGAACTAGTCAAAGGCATGGAAGTAGTCAATGGAATACTGGTTACCAGGGGATGGGTGGAGGGGGATGTGAGGAGTTGTTGTTTAATAAAGTGTTATGGAGGCACTGATAGCAAATACCTCCTGGGTGATAATTTTGAGCCTCTTTGCCACTCTCTAATTCTATACCTTAGTCAGTTTCCTCCCAAGTTCCTTCCTTTTTCTTTTCTTGCTATGTCTCTGCATAGATTTCCTCTTTATCCTCTTAATAGCTGCTTTCTCTATCAGCCTTTCTCTCTTTCCCTTCTCTCTGCCTGGCTCTCTTAACTCCACTGTCTGTGAATATTTATACCAAACTCCCAACTTAAACAAACAAAATTCTTCATAGTTCTCGGTTTGAGAGAAGGGCAGGAGATGAAGCACTTGTGCTCTTGGTTAAATTCAGGTCTTTGACTGTTGATCACTTATTTTCAGAAAAGTTAATGTTTTCTTCTTGTTCATGTTCACAATTATTGTGGCTGCAGTGATTTTATATATGCATACGTGTATTCTTCTATATGACATTTACAAGTGTTGACAGAATATTGCCTTTTTCAGTAAAGATCTTGCCAGCTGGTGCCTGAGTGCTTAGACTGCCTATGGCTCTTGAATTGCATGCTGAAAACTTCATAATGAAACCAGAAAATCACAGAAGCATAAACACAGCTGCTTATGCCTATAAAGTAAGTGGTTTACAAGGGAAAGCATAATCAGTAGAATCGAGTGTTTAGTCAATTACATTAACAGTAGACAAATAGAAATCATATGTATTTGACAGGAGGCCATTTTAAGAAACTTTATATTTGTATGCTGCAAACATAATGATACACTTAAAAAGAAATGTCATCTATTATTCATGACTTTGAAGAAAATACAAAGAGCTCTTGAAAAAAATCAGAAAATTAAAGTTCTTTTAAAAATGTGAAGGTTTTTATTTTAGTAGCTCATTTTATTTTTTAAGTTGGTTTGGAGGTATTTTTTTCTATGATAAGTGATTTTTATGTGGTGACAAACAAAAAGATTTAATGTATTTTAAATATGCCAGAGAGATTGTTTCAGAAAACCCTTTATGCTTGGGAATATTCAAGGCTGTAAGAAACAAAATCTCTATTAGAGCTTGAACTGGGCTGGGGGCAGGCCATGGAGAATAGTTAGACCCAGCTGACTGTAGCAGGTAATTAAGGAAGTTCTCTCAATGGATGATATGAGATAATCAGTGCACAGGTGAACCATTCAGGGACTCTTGTAGCACACAAAGGTCAGAGGTCAATTCAGGAAGCTCAGAAGGCCCACTGCTGGCTCATTGGTGGAATTTCAGCCATTGGGATTCCACAACACAAAAAGATCAGTGATGAAATTGAAAAGGAACCAGGAAAGACCCTTGTGCTGGGACTAGAGTACAAAGATTCTGCTGCTGGAACTGGGGCCATTTCCAGGACATCCAGACATGAGGTACAGTTGTGAAATCACTTGTTTCTTAAATTTTACTGATTAAGGACTGTTTTGAGAGCCTGAAGTGGGGCCAAGGTACACTGTCTTGTGATAAGGTCTGTGGGGGAGTAGGTGAAGCCAAATTGCTAATGAAATTTTACTAATCCAATATAATCACAGTGGTGATAAATCAGTAAATGATAAATTTCCAGTGTGAACAACTAGCAGTTCCAAGTTTCACAAAGTGCTTCTAAAAGCATTTCTAAATTCTAGTTACTGTGGGACTAGAAGTCCTTAGGGGGCGTTTTAATAAATAGATAAGATGCATGGTTGTGTAATTAGCACATCAGCAGAGATCCCCTAACAACGGTGCATGGATCAGTAGCATTAGAATCACCTGGTGGACTGCAAATGGTCTAAGGAATCTGACCTGAGAGAAAAGCCAGAGAATCTGCATTTTCTGCAAGGTCTGCAGAGAGCCACTGACATTGATGACTGAACTCCCTTTTAGAGCCCTGTCCAATTTATTCCACAGAGAGCTTTTTTTTTTTTTTTTTTGAGAGGGAGTCTTGCTCTGTCGCCCAGGCTGGAGTGCAGTGGCGCAGTCTCAGCTCACTGCAAGCTCCATCTCCTGGGTTCAAGCTATTTCCTGCCTCAGACTCCCGAGTAGCTGGGATTACAGGCGCATGCCACTATGCCAGGTTAATTTTTATATTTTTAGTAGAGATGCGGTTTCACCATGTTGGCCAGGCTGGTCTCAAACTCCTGACCTCAGATGATCCACCTGTCTCACCTCCCAAAGCGCTTGGATTGCAGGAATGAGCCACTATGCCTGGCCACAGATAGCACTTTAAGTGTTTCAAAGAATTTAAGGATTTGAAGTCTTTGTTCTTTCAAATAGTTAAACATCCTTTCTTCCAATAGTATCATGTAAATGTGAGTAAATACAGCTTCTTGTATGCCATAATGTGTACCTGTAACTCAGTGTTTCTCAGAATTATCATGAATTCCAGTTTAATAAATCTGAATTAACTCTTAATTCCAGCAAATCATCTCCCTAAATGTCTCTGTTTCATTACAATTCCATCATACTCCTTTGAACACACCTGCTCACAGAGAACAGTGTCTTTGGAACAATCTCTGCTGAATTCCACTTGTGTGTGCCTATGCCCCGCCATCATTCCTTTCATGCTTGCGTGACTTTTGTCTGGTGTATTCGAGATGCGAGAAAAAGCCTTGATCCAGATCATCAGAATGTAAGGACTCTACAACCAGTCAGATTATTATCCCCGGTACCCAGATAAAGACACAGGGGGTGCATCAGACTTTGACACTCGAGTAGGGTTTCTGCCACCAAGTCTCCGGGCAACTCACTCTTTCTGGGTGGCAGTTGCAAATGGTTTTGAAGTTTGTTCATAAATCCTAGGCTATCTCAGAATCCTGGATGGGGAGTCAGGTGACCCGAAATCAGTACGAACCAGCTGTGTGGCCTTAAGCAAATAGCGGCTCTGCTCTGGGCTCTATTTTCCTGTGTAGTGGTAGGAACAAGGGTTTGAATCCTCACTCCACTTCCTAGTGTTTGTGTAATTTTTAGCAAGTTATTAACATCTAGCATCTCAGTCTCCTTACCTGTAAGCAGAGGTAATAAAAGGACTGTTATTTTATACTCTTATGTATTCATATTTACAAATTTATTGTTATAAATTATTGGAGCAGTTTACTCAGATATTGTAAGTTTTAGCTATTGTTATATGTGGGAAGAAGGGAGATAATAGATATGAAAAACACTTTGAAATGATTGAAAGTCCCTATGTACATAAGAAGATAAGTGAAAAAGATATAGTATTAGCTATCTAATTCTGTGTAACAATTATCCCTAAGCTTTGCAGCTTGCTTACTGTCTCACATAGTTTCTAAAAATAAATGGTTTGGGCTCAGTGTGTCTTCTAAGAGTCAGGAGCTCAACTAAGCTGGAGGACCTGAGGTGTCAGTAGCTGATGAAAACAACAAGCCCAAACAGAAGTGATAGCGAGGTCTTTCATCACTTACTGTGATAGTGTTCATAAGAGGCTAAGATGGGAGAAAGCTTCAATCACCTTCAGTTCCATTTTTCCCCCTTGGAATAGTATGTTGGTTGAGGGTCAGATGAATTGTCTCAGTGCTGAAGGAACCCTGAACAAAGGACTCCTGAAGTTTTATGGACCTGGCATGGGAAGGAGGACTAGGAGTAGGAAAGTACAGTGATGCATTGCATAACGATGTTTGGGTTAACAATGGACTTCATATACCCAAGTGGTCCCACAAGATTATAATGAACCTGAAAAATTCCTATTGCCTAGTGACACTGGAGTCATCATAAAGTGGCAGCACAGTGCATTCCTTGCATGTTTGTGAGGATACTGGTGTAAACAAACCAATGGCACTAATCAGTTGTATAAAACCATAGCACATACAAATTATGTACAGTACATAATACCTGATCATGATAATGAATATGTTACTGGCTTACTATTTAGTATAGTGTAGTTTTAATCATTATTTCAGAGTGTACTCCTACTACTTATTTTTTTTTTTTTGAAGTTAGCTGTAAAACAGCCCCAGGCAGGTCCTTCAGGAAGTATCCAGAAGAAGGCATTGTTATCACAGGAGATGACAGCTCCATGTGTTATTATCCCCGAAGACCTTCCAGTGGGACAAGATGTGGAAGTGGAAGACAGGCACACTGATGACCCTAGTCCTGGGTAGGCCTAGGATAATGTGTGTGTTTTTGTCTTAGTTTTTAACAAAAAGGCTTTTAAAATTTTGAAAAAAATTTTAAGTAGAAAAAAAGCTTAACAGAATAAGGATATAAAGGAAATGTTTTTGTATAGCTGTATAATGTGTTTGTGTTTTAAGCTAAGTATTATTACAAAAGAGTCAAAAAGTTTTAAAAAAACTAAGTTTATAAACTAAAAAGTTCTAGCAAGCTAAGGTTAATTTATTTTTGAAAAAGAAAATATTTTTTTATAAATTCAGTGCAGCCTGGCCAGGTGCGGTGGCTCATGCCTGTAATCCCAGCACTTTGGGAGGCCGAGGCGGGCGGATCACGAGGTGAGGAGATCGAGACCATCCTGGCTAACACGGTGAAATCCCGTCTCTACTAAAAATACAAAAAAAAATTAGCCGAGCATGGTGGCAGGCGCCTATAGTGCCAGCTACTCTGGAGGCTGAGGCAGGAGGATGGAGTGAACCCAGGAGGCAGAGCTTGCAATGAGCCGAGATTGCACCATTGCACTCCAGCTTGGGCGACAGAGGGAGACTCTGTCTCAAAATAAATAAAATAAATAAATAAATAAATAAATAAATAAATAAATAAATAAATTCAGTGCAACCTAAGCGTACAGTGTTTATAAAGTCTACAGCAGTGTACAGTTAGATCCCAGTCTTTCACACTCACTCAGCACTCACTTACTAGAGCAATTTCCAGTCCTGCAAGATCCATTCATGGTAAATGCCCTATACAGGTGTACCATCTTTTATCTTTTATACTATATTTTGACTGTATCTTTTTTTTTTTTTTTTTTGAGACAGAGTTTCGCTCTTGTTGCCCAGGCTGGAGTGCAATGGGGTGATCTTGGCTCACCGCAGCCTCCGCCTCCAGATTCAAGCGATTCTCCTGCCTCAGCCTCCTGAGTAGCTGGGATTACAGACATGTGCCACCAGGCCCGACTGTATCTTTTCTATGTTTAGATACACAAATACTTAGCATTGTGTTCCAGTTGCCTACAGTATTCAGTACAGTAACATGCTGTACAGCTTTGTAGCCTAGGAGCAATCAGCCATACCATACAGCCTAGGTGTGTGGTAGACCATACCATCTAGGTTTGTGTAAGTGCATTCTGTTTCTCAAGGTAACGTGCTGGGAGCACCCGTGTGATCACCTGAGGAACCTGCTACCCTCCAGGCCTGTGCTTGCTTTCTCACTCACTAGTTTGAAAATGGAACCAGGACATTTAACATTTTAAGTTCACCTTTGATTTTCCCGCATACAACAATTTGAGAACCACTAGATGATGAGGCTGAAAAGGAGGGGGAGAGTACATCAGAAACACCCAGAAAGGGTTGGCAATGGCACAGTCAGGTGATCGTCACTTACCATGCATTATACACGCTCTACTTGTTTTTACTCTTCCCTTTTCCAGGTAGGATGTTCCATCTCCGGCTAGATTCACCTGGAAACACAGAAGGAAAGCTAATTGGGAATAGCTTTAAAAAAAATCAGGATTTAGTAACTAAGAACAGATGTGGCTCTTGTAGTAGTACCCAGTGAGCACCATCCCAAACACCGGGGCTGGTCTTGGTTGTCTTTCTGGCTTGGAATTTTTTTCTTTCTTTCTTTCTTTTTTTTTTTTTTTTTTAACTGCTGTTAGAAAATGCAAACCTTGATTGACATTTGAACCAGTTAAGTTGCTTCTCACACATCTGCATGCCCTGTGACAGGTTGATTAGAACTATTTAGCTTGACTTGATTTATCTGATTCAGCCTCATGGGGATATTTTAGAGTGCATTGAAGTGGTCCTGGTGCTAAAGCAGAGGCCATGGTTTGCTGTGGGAAAGCTGGTTGGACTTCGGTGGTCCTATGGGACAGAGCTCGTCATTTCAGTGGTGTAGTGATTGTGGCCACTGGTCATGATGCAGTGAATGAGTAGTTAATAAAGCATGCAAATCCTAATGACAGTGGCTATCTGAGCAAGAGGTCTTCATTTGGAGCCTACTGGGAAGAATCATAGAAGTGAGAAATTCACATCTCTTTGTTCCTGGTAACATGATAGAGCATTATCAACATTTGATATTTTTGTCTGCCATCCACACTGGCCCCAATCAACAGCAGTCTGGAAAATCCCGGAAAGAGTATGTATAAATTTCTTTAGAGCCTTAAAAAGCCCAAGGGCATGGGCTAAGAAATGTGAATAAGTTTTCCACTCATCTACTGATTGCTTTCTGACCAGATTATGTGTTACACAGAAGTCCAATTTAATGAAGAGAAAGGTCTCATGCTTAGGACAGTGAGGATCTACTTCTCACTGTGGTATTATGGATCCAATACTCTGAAAAGCCATCCTGCTGAAACACGCATAGATCCTGAACAACAAATATATTTTTAAAAACGGCTGCGTTTGCAAGAAAGTAAATTCCTAAGAGCCAAAATTTAAAACTGGGCTGAAGTCAGGGCTGCAAGTGAACGTAGAAGCCTGGCCTACCCTAGGGCAGATGCTGTTATCTAGAATCGAGAGCTTTGGGTTTTATACTCACTAAGAAAATTAAAGGGCAGGCCTTGTGCCTATACAAGACAAGGAAATAGAGCCTGGGATGCAAATATAATGTCAGGGCCTGTTGATGGAACTATGACTTCAATGAAATAATGAGTTAGAAAAAAATCTGACAAAGCAGCAAAAGGCAGCTAAGAGGAGATTGTCTGGGTTGCTGCACTGGGTGGAAAACAACAACAACAACAATAAAAATAACAATATGTGTCTCCAGAGAATTTTAAATCTTATCCAATCACTTGTGATGGTGGAGTTTAAACTGATACTGGCCACTGAGCCAGGAAAATCCCAAACTGGAGAAAGTAAAGTAGTTCAGGTGGGTAGTATTTCCTGGTGCCTGGCATAAGCAAACATAGGTCATGGAGAAGCAGCACCTACCTGAACTCCTAGGATTCTCACACGTTAGATTAAAACAAATACAAATTCCTAATTGAAAAGTTACCAAACACAAGAAAACAAACCACGATGACTGAAAGTCAGCAACCACAACAAACATTAGATTTCGAACACATAGAATTCAGATAATGGAACTTTCCAACATTGAATATAGGCAACTATTTAAAGAAAGGAAAGTTAAAAGTAAAAAAATATCTAGAATGCAAAAAGAGCAAAATAATTAGCAAGCAGAATCCAATACCAAGTCAAGAAAATAATAAATCCTGACAAAGTAAGATTTATTCTAGGGAATGGAGAGTTGGTTTAATGTCAGAAAATTTAATCATATATACTATATTAAGGAGTTTTTTTGTTTGTTTGTTTGTTTTTGAGACAGAGTCTGGCTCTGTCACCCTGGCTGGGGTGCTGTGGCACAATCTCGGCTCACTGCAAGCTCTACCTCCCGGGTTCGTGCCATTCTTCTGCCTCAGCCTCCAGAGCAGCTGGGACTACAGGCATCCGCCACCACGCCTGGCTAATTTTTTGTATTTTTAGTAGAGACGGAATTTCACCAGGTTGGCCAGGATAGTCTTGATCTCCTGACCTCGTGATCTGCCTGCCTCGGCCTCCCCAAGTGCTGCGATTACAGGAGTGAGCCACCGTGCCCAGCCTGGGAGCATACCTTTAAATAGCTCTATTGCAATATAACCTAAATAAATAGCACATATTTAAAATGAACTATTGAATGAGTTTTGACACATGCACACCTGTGAAACCAGCACCAAAGGCAAGAAAATAAACATACACATCACCACAAAAAGTTTCTTCATGCTATTTTGTAATCCTTCCCTCCTTTTTCTTTTTGTGAGCCCCTCCCCATAGTCATGCAACCACTGATATGCTTTCTGTTACTATAGATTAGTTCACATTTTCTAGAATTTTATATAAGTAGAGTCATACAGTATGTACTCTAATTTCATCTGGCTTCTTCCACTCTGCATAATTATTTGGGGATTTGTTTGTGTTGTTATGTGTATCAGTCAATCATTCTTTTTTGCTGTGTGGTGTTCCAATGTTTGTTAGACTTTAGAACATTTGTGGTAGGTTCTCTCCAGTTGAGTGGGCTCCAGCAATTGTGCAGGGTAGAGGGCAATGGAAGAATGGAAAAGGCCTCCACTTGCTCCTTAAGGTCAACAGCTATAGGTCTATTTGGATTCAGAAGCATAGGTAATCCTTAATTTGGCTTATGCCCTTGGAGTGAACAGAGCTCTCATGGGACTATGGCTCTAACTTGTCCTGGTTTGTGTCTGTACTGAGGCATAGAACCTGGCTAATGAGCTTTCAATCTATATATTTCTATGTTCTTAAGTGGTTGCACTAGCATGCATATGGGGGACTTTGCCACACAAGCTAGATTTTCTTCTTGATTTTTTTCTGAAAAACCCAGGTGCAAAAGCTTGTTTAGTTCACTCTGGCCACACGTGGGTCCCTCCCAGCCTTATCACAGGAGCCCAGAAGGAAACTAACCCAACTTTTTTGCTGAAGGTTGTATAATGGGTGGTGGGGGAAGGTGGCAGAGGAGTAGGGGAGAACACAGCTTTGAAACAATGACTTACAACTATCTTCTCACGAACATATTTATCATTCCTTGGATTTCTTATAAAATGTTCAGGTAGGAGGAAGAAGGTACAGAACAAAAGGTAAGAAAGGAGTTCAGAAGGATTCATAACTCTTCCCAGACACATGGAGACCTGTGAGTCCATAGCAGTTTCCTTAACTGTCTGTCATGCTAGGGTAACAGCCAGCTTCAGGCCTGCAGAGAGACAGGAAGCCAGGCCCAAACAAGTTGTCATAGGGTTTAAGTGAAGAGTGTGGAATCGAGAGGAGACCAGAATGGTCCTGAGATACATCCCAGTGGTGAGCCACATCTGATGTTATGGGAACTGCTGAGAAGAATCAGGACAAACATTGGCTAAGGGTCAGGAGGACAGATCTGAGTAGGCATGGAGGATCATAAGCGTGAGAAAGGAGCTGGAGAAGCAGCATGTGACCATGTCAGGAAAGGTAAGAGTGGCTGATAATAAGAAAAGTAAATACATGATTTTCAGACTGTGAAGGTTTATCAGCTAAGGTCTCTTGCCATCTCAGCTCTTGTAGCATACTTCCTTCCAGTCCAGGCTGGAACCAATTCTCAAGCAGGTTGTCACAGAGGCAAACTGGAACACCTGCTAGCAGAGTGGGATAGCAGAAGGGAAATGTGCTTTCTTATGGGAATCTTTGGCTTTCCTGAAAAATTGATTATGTGCTTTAAAAAGTCTTTTGAATAGTGGCTCTTCTAGTGCTTTAGAAATTTCTTGATTTGGCCGGGCGCGGTGGCTCAAGCCTGTAATCCCAGCACTTTGGGAGGCCGAGACGGGCGGATCACGAGGTCAGGAGATCGAGACCATCCTGGCTAACACAATGAAACCCCGTCTCTACTAAAAATACAAAAAAATTAGCCGGGCGAGGTGGCGGGCGCCTGTAGTCCCAGCTACTCGGGAGGCTGAGGCAGGAGAATGGCGTAAACCCGGGAGGCGGAGCTTGCAGTGAGCCGAGATAGCGCCACTGCACTCCAGCCTGGGCGACAGAGCGAGACTCCGTCTCAAAAAAAAAAAAAAAAAAAAAAAAAAGAAATTTCTTGATTTATACAGAATTCCTGCCGAGTAGCCCATGTATGATATTTTTAAAACAATAATGATTGTAATTCCAATATAACCGTGATCCCCACTCTGATCATCGCTAATGCAGATAAGCAGGAATTATGTTTGTCAGCAGCAAAAGCAGCAACAACAGCAGCAGCAGCCAAAATGAATTTGGCTTGCTTTGTGCCAGAGACTATTCTGACAGCATTCCAAACATTAATTCATTTATTTCTCACCACAGTCTTATGAGGCAGGCATCATTATTCCCATTTTATAGAGTGATCTTGGTACATTTCACTGGGTTAACAATGTTTTCATTGGGTTAACAGTTCTTTATAAAAGTCACGTAACAAGTATGTTAATCGTATGTAGATAAAATTTAAAATCAACTAATGATATAAAATGAGTTATAATCATAGTCATATTTATTCAATGAACTTCATTAATTAGAGTTTTGGGGGTCACGTACAGAGAAAAAGATCTTAAGCAGAATGTATCTGTGATTTCCATCTTTTGAAAAGGCTTTTGCTTAATTATGAGAGAAATAATCTTTATTGTAGACACACAAAACAGAGGGACCTATGGGTTTTGTTTTGTTTTAAACTTAACTCTCAGTGACTCCTGATTACTCAGTTTTGGTGACAATTTGTATTGGCCACTTAGGACAGTTTACATTATAATAAGCAAATTTTTTTAGAAAGAGAAATTGAGACATGGATAGGATAAGGATGTTACATTTTGGAATCAATTCTTATAAAGATAGACGATTTGGTTTCATCAGTGTATTTGTACTTTTAGTAACTGTCATACTATGAAAGGATCTCATTTTATTAAGGAGAAATTAAGTGTGAAATATATAGATTCAAAACTCATTAGATATAGTAATATATCAAAGATTCTGGTGACACCCACGTTTATGTAAAAAGGATAACACAATATGTAAAGGCAATGTGTTCTTTTTTCACAATAAATTTAGTTCACTGATAAGTGTATACAGGAGATTGACAAATCTCTTTCTGCTCTGGGTGCATTCAGAAAAGTGAGAAATAAGAGAACTTCTTCCAGAAGGACTGAAAGAAGGAATAAGAGGTAGAGAAAGTAGTAGAGTCATAAAAAACTGCCTTCCTGACTAAAAATGTATCCTATTTGTCCAACTTGGATCTTTATATGATAGCTGGAAAGGGTAAAGCATTAAATCTGTACCTTCCATTGACATTTCAGCATCATGTTGCATTTTAGGCTGTAACCAATTTTCCTAATTTCTTTCCACCCATTTCTCTTGAATAAAAGAGTTGGGAGAGAGAAATGATACCGTATGGATGAGAGGCTTAGTATTCCAATAGCACAGATCCAAAACGAATGCTGCAATGGAAATGCTGGGACCTGAACACCTTCAAGACCCTTTCAGAGCATGCACTACACTGGGTTTCCCACAGAATGGTGAGAATGATGATTAAGTGATTTGGCCATCACATTTGGTGTTACAGAGAGTTGTTAACAACTGAGGTGGGCACTAGCCCTGGATCTTGTCTTTTCCCACTCCCCAGCCTCAAGAGGAGCTAGTCATTGTCCCAACTTCTGATAGCATCTGTATACAGCTGACTTCTACATTTTTAATTCAAGCCCAAACCTCTCCTCTGAACTATGAATCCATGTAATTTCACTGCTTATTCAACATCTCTACTTGATTATCTCCTAAGACCCTAGGATGCAGCAGTGAACAAAACAGGCAAAAAGTGTCCTTGGAGAACTTACATTCTAGGTATCTACTCAGTATGTCCCAAACTGAATTCATATTCCTTAAATATGCCCTATTTACTCAGTTGCTCTGCCTGGAAACCACGTCTTCTTAGCTTTACCTCTAAGGTGTTTTTCTTATTATTTGGTCCCAACACAATAATACAAAAAATCCACCATTTCTCTCCTGAACTTCTATAAAAAGCTTCTAACTGGACTCCCTCCATGTTCTCCTCCAATCTAAGCCAAAATGATTACTTATTTCATTCTTCAAGAGTGATCCTTTAAAAATGCAAATCTGATTATGACTAGGTTAAACCCTGCTTAAAAATTCTTCAAATGCAACTTGAATAACATTCAGAGCCTATTAGACCTGGCACAATCTCACTCCTGCCTACCTCCCCAGCTCTCCTCTTTTGCTTAACTCTGAGTTCCAGCCACAGTGACATTCAGTGTGCTCTTAACTATGCCAAAATTATTCTCATCTAGTACACTTCTTCCATTGAACCAATTCCAAATCATTTTCAGATCTCAGCTTGAACATCTTTTTCTTGCCTGCAATTTTTTGCCAGGTTATACTGAGTCCCTTTATGCATCCATTTCCCCATACCTGCATACATACATACACACGCACACACACACACCCCACACACACTGTCTCTTTCTCTCTCTCTCTCACACACACTTTTTTCTTATGCTTTCTAACATGTTAATTAAGTAATTACCATGTTACTTAATGACTGTGTGATGATCTGCTTAATATCTGTTTTCACCATTGAGGAGGGAACTATATCTCCATCGCCACAGAATATCCAGTGAAATAGTAGAATATCACAATGAAAACAGTAGACACTCAATGAATACGTGTTATAGTTGAATATAAATATGTGTTATAGTTGTTGAATATCGGGAAAGGTTATAACTCCTTCAAGTAAGCCAGTATTATGCTAACAAGAGACAAAAAGTCATTATTAATGGCTACATGAATGTTAATAAGAGTGACAGGAACAAAGACGTAGCAGCTCCAACCTGGCAACAGTGATGGTAGAAATGTCATCTAAGATGAAAAGTGACTTTCGTTTGTATAAAATGAACCAGCAGACACTCATGATTGTAAGTAGGATTTCCAGTGATTTGTCCTGCACTGAAAGCCTTTGAATCTATGATTTCCCTATAGACAGGTATTCAGATGTGGCTGAGTAGAGTTGTATAGAGGGTAGCACGAAATGCTAAACTGGAATGGGCAGAAACCCAGGTGACTAGTAAATATAGAAAGAAAATCCTACATAGTGCGTATGCAGGTAGATTCTTGTGATGACTTTTAAATCTGGTTTAGGATGCATATGCATACATAGGTAAGGAACTGAAAAGCTTTAAGGTTGGGGATGGTGCCCTGCACAGGCAGAACGTGAATGTCTTTTGCACAGAACTTCTGTTGACTTCAGATTTCAAGAGAATAGAGTAGCCCCCTCCAAAAAATGTGTAGTAATGATTTCATAATGGACATATTATGTCTCAAGGTTTGGAACCTTCTAAATTATGCAAAAATCCTCTGAAATATTTATTTTTCAACCTTGAAGGACTGGGTTTATTTTGTTTGGGGAAGAAAAAATGTCTCTGTATTTCTGAGGCTTGTTCTTGAATAAAAATAAACCAAGATAAGTAGGTGTGTGCATATATATATACACACACACATATTATGTGTATATATATATATGGATATATGGCATATGTTTCCTGTATTTTCATCCCAAAATGTTGAGTAAAACATTCAGACTCTGCTTAATGCCAAATATTGCATCAATGCACCACGGAAGTACTACTGTTGTTAAGCTGCTAGGTCAACATTGAAATTATCTGCGAAATTTTAAGTTGCTTTTAGTAATAAATTGCTTTTTTCAAAGATGCTTTGACCATAATGTACTATCACCTTTTCTCACAATTAAACTATGATAAGGGAGTCTGAATAGACTTCCAGTTTCTTATTCCTATAAAAGACCTTGAATAAAGATGTGTTCCTTTTTATTTTTTGTCTGGTCATGGTTAACAATATACAGAACTACTTTTTAAAAGATAATTCCCAGCCACTCTGGAAAACAGTTTGGCAATTTCTTCAAGTAAACATGTAGCTACCATACAATCCAGCAGTTGCACTCTTGGGCGTTTATCCCAGAGAAATGACAACTTAGGTTCACATAAGATATGCAAATGTTCATAGAAGCTTTATTTGTAACTGCCAAAGACTGGAAACAACCTAAATGTTCTTCACTGGGTTCATGGTTAACAAATCGGTATGTGTGGTATGTACCATGTGTATTAGGGTTCTCTAGAGGGGCAGAACTAATGGATGTATGTATATGAAAGGAAGTTTATTATTAAGGAGAATTGACTCACACAATCACAAGGTAAAGTCCCACAACAGGCCGTCTGCAAGTTGGGGAGCAAGGAAGCCCAAAACCTCAAAAATAGGGAAGCCAACAGTGCAGCCTTCAGTCTGTGGCCAAAGGCCTAAGAGACCTTGGCAAACCACTGGTTTAAGTCCAAAAGTCCGAAAGCTGAAGAACTTGGAGTTAGGGGCATGTTCGAGGGCAGGAAGCATCCAGTAGTGAATGAAGGCCAGAAGACTCGGCAAGTCTGCTTTATTCTAGCAGTTGATCAGATGGTGCCCACGCACATTGAGGGTGGGTGGGCCTCTCCCAGTCCACTGACTCAAATGTTAATCTCCTTTGGCAACACCCTCACAGACATACCCAGGAACAATACTTTGCATCCTTCAATCCAATCAAATTGACACTTAATATTAACCATCACACCATGGATTGCTACTCAGTAATAAAACAAAGTGGATAATTATGCAGGCAACAATTTGGATGAGCCTCCAGGGAATTATGCTGAGTGGGGAAAAAAAAGTCAATCCTGAAAGACTGAAAACTATATGACTCCATCATACAAGATTTCTGAAATGACAAAATTATTAAAAACAGAGCTGATTAGTGGTTGCCATGGGTTGAGAGTGGGAGGTGGTAGGTGAAGTGGGGTAGAGTTGAGTGTGGTTATAAAAGGACAACACAGGGATCCTTGTTGTGATGAAAATATTCTGTATCTTTCTTATCCATTCACTAGCTGATAGATATTTGAATTGTTTCCAATTTTGGCTACTATGAATACTCATGTACAGGTCTTTATATGGACATGTTTTGCTAGTTAATAGTAAGTTAACTATGATAATATAATATTAACTTCTTAATAAGTTAATGTTTAACTTTTGAAGTAATTGCCAAAATGTTTCCCAGAGTGACTGTACCATTTTACACTCTCATGACCAATGCATGAGGGTTCCAGAAACTTCACATGCTTCAGAGTTACTAACATTTAGTATTGTCTTTTTCTTTATGCCCATTTTGATGGGTGTGGAATGATATCTCACTGTGGTTTTAATTTGCATTTCTCTAATGACTAATGATATTGAGCATCTTTTCATATGCTTATTAGCCATTCATGTATGTTTACAGTGAAATGTCTGATCAAGCCCATTGCCCATTTTTTAAATTGGGTTACTTGTGTTCTTATGATTGAGTTTTAAGAGTTATTTACATATTCTGGATATAAAAAAATCTCTTTATCAAATAGAGGATTTGCAAATTTTTTTTCTTAGTCTATGGCTTATTCTGTTTCCTTGATGATGCTTTTTAAGGAGCAAATGTTTTTAATTTTGAAAGTCTAATTTACCAACTTTTTATTTAAATTGAACACACTTGTGGTGTCATATTTAAGAAATCTTTTCTAACCCAATGCTAGAAAAGAAAAATGCAGAGATTTTTTCATGTTTTCTAGAAGTCTTATAGTTTTAGCTCTGACATTTAGGTCTATAATCCATTTTTGATTTTTTTTTTCTTTATAGTGTGAAATAACAGTCTAAGTTCAATTTTTTTTTTTTTTTTTGCATGTGGATAGCCAATTGTCTTAGGATCATTTGCATAAAAGATTTTTCTTTTCCCCATTGAATTGCTTGACAAAATCATTGTCAAAACTCAGTTCACCATAAATGTAAAGACTTATTTCTAGAGTCTCTCTTCTGTTATATTGATCTGTATGTCTATTCTTATGCCAATACTATACTGTTTTGATTACTGTAGCTTTATGGTAAGTTTAAAAATAAAAAAGTGGAAGGTCTCCACTTTTGTTCTTCAAAATTGTTTTGGCTATTCTAGGTTATTTGTATTTTCATATGGAGTTTAGGATTGATATATTCATTTCTATAAAAACCTTGCTGAGATTTTAATCAGGATGACATTGACTCTAGATAAGTTTGGGAAGAATTACCATCTTAATGATATTGAGTCTTCCAGTCTATGAACAAATTATGTCTTTCCATTTATTGAGGTCTTCTTTAGTTCCTTTTAGCAATGCTATTATGAGGGAAATTATCTTAATTTTGTTTTCAGATTGTTAATTGCTAGTATATAAAAATACAATTGATTTTTATGTATTCATATTATGTCTTTAAAGCTTGATAACCCTATTTATTAGTTTTAGTAGCTTTTTTTAGATTCTTTAGGATTTTCTACATGTCATCTGCAAATAAAACAGTTTTATGTCTTCCTTTCTAATCTACATAACTAATTTCTCTTCTTGCCTTATTGTGATGGCTAAACTTCTGGTACAATGTTGATAGAAGTGGCAAGAGTGGACATCTTTGCCTCTTTCCCAGTTTCAGGAACAAAGCTTCTATTCTTTCACCAGTATTATGTTAGCTGTATGAGTTTCTTGTCTACCGTTTGTTGTGTAGTATAAAGCCTAAAATTAAGGCTCAGAATTACATGCTGCCTTGACGTTTGGTAAACTCGGAAGGTCCTCAAATGGCCTAACAGCAAGTTCCCCACTCTGCTCTGTTCCCATGGCTAAGATCACATAGTTAATTCCCTTTGTCAAACAGATCAGGTGCAGTTCCTGCTTATCTCTGAGTAGTGGGTTTCAGTTCCCTGCCAGCCCATGGAATTATTCAAACAAGCCAATCACATCCTCCCATAGACACCACAGAACTCCCACCGATGGGGGTCAGCTGACACTCTTGATATTACAAAGCCTGCCTCACATAGTCCCCTGATGTTCAATTTCCCAGTGCAACCCCCAAGTGGCCCCACATGGCATGTGGTGTCCTGCTTCCCTAAGCTGTGAGTATATGTGACTGCTGTTGATCTCATCTGTCCAGTGTCAGTTATTGTGTGTCTGATTATCCCTAGAATCCTAAGACAAGAATGCCTCTCTCCCCAGTGGGGTAAATAGGAGACGACAAAAACATTTTGTAGACTCCCTTTATGAGGCTGAGAAGTATACATCTAGTTGTAGTTTGTTTTTAATCATGAATTGATGTTAGACTTTGTTAAACAGTTTTTCTAAAAAAATCTGAGATAATCATGTCATTTTTGGATCTAATCTATGAATATGCATTAATTGATTCTCATTTGTTAACCAAGTGTGCATTCCTGGGATAAATCCCAATTGTTCATGGTATATAATTCTTTTCATATGTTGCTGGATTCAATTTCTAATATTTTTTCTGGATTTTTGTGTCCATGTTTATTTTGGTCTCTTTTCTCTTTACTAGTGAAGTCTTTATCTGGCTTTAATATCAAAATATAAATAACCTCTTAGAACGAGTTGGGGACTTTTCCTTAGTCATTTTTATTTCTTCTGTTTGTTTCAGTTGAATTTGCTGTTTTTCTTAAGGTGAAGCTTAGGTTATTGATTCAAGATTCTCTTTTTTCAAATATTTTTTTCTAAAGCTATATATTTTGAGCACTGCATTAGCTGCAACTTATATCTTTTGTAATGTGTTTTTGTTTTCATTCAGGCCAAAAAAATTTCTAATTTACCTTGTGATTTCTTCTTAGTCCTTATGGGTTATTCATAACTTCTTAGTCCTTATGTGTTATTTAATTTTTAAATATTTAGAGATTTCTCAAATTTATCTCTATTAATTGTTCATTAAATTCCATTGTGGTCAAATAACATACTTTGAATGATTGTTTTATGGCTTGCCATATGGTCTATCCTGGAGAATGTTCCATGTGTACTTGAGATAAACATTCATTTCTCTATTGGGTGGAATGTAGGTAGTTATATGCATCTTACCATATTATATACCAGTTAGGTTCAATGGACTTAGTGTTGTTCAATTCTTCTATATCGTTTTTGATTTTATGTCTGTTAGTTCTACCTAGTATTAAAAGTGAAGTATTGAAGTTTCTAATTATAGTTTTAAATAGTCTCTTTTACCTTTAAATTTTGTTTTAACTTCTTCTGATATGAGGCTCTTTGGTGATTATAAGTTAAAATTTGTTTTATTTTAATAAAATTGACTCATTATTAAATGTTCCTTTTTATTTCTAATAGTGACATTTTATCTTATATTAATATAGCCACTCCAACTACATTAGTATCCTTTTATTTGCATCCAGTTGTGTCTTGGATTCTGTATTGTCTCTTTTGATAGCATATAGTTGAATACTGCTATTTAAATCTGGTCTGAAAATCTCTGCCTTTCAATTAGACTGTTAACACACTTACTGTAATTATTTATTTCATTGGATATGTGACTGCCATTTTGTTGTTTGTTTTTTAGATATGTCATGTATTTTTCTATCTATTCCTCTTTTATGGCCTTCTTTGGTGTGAAAAAATACTTTAGTGTATAATTTTATTTCCTCTTGCAAATTCTTAAGTATGCTTGAGTTATTTTCTTGGCAATTCTGCTAAGGATTACTATGTACCTCATAATTTATAAATGTCTATATCAGGTTAATACAGACTTAATTACAGTAAAATATAACTTTGCTCTAATATAGCTTTGTGCTGTTATTGTCATATTATAACAATTTATAATATAAACCCAACAATATAGGATTGTAATTACTGCTTTATATAATCTTATGTCTCTTAAAGCAATTAAAAGAAGAAATTCAAATATGTATACATTTTTTATACTTATCCACATATTTACCATTTCATTTCATTCTGTGGATTCAAGTGACCATCCTATGTTATTTCCTCTCGGTATGAAGACTTTCTTTAGTGTTTCTTTAGTATTTCTTGTTAGGCAGATCTATGATCTATGATCTCTCAAACTTTGCTGGGTATAAAATTATTGATTGACAGTTGTTGTTTTTTTTTAACCTTCAACCTACTCACATCAGACAGTTTTTTTTTTTTTAATTCCAGCACTTTGCATGTTTTTCTGCTCTCCACTGTGAAGATAATCCTAAAGATATAACTTCTACCTTCTTTTTGAACTCAAAATTCAAGTCTTTCCTGCTTCATAATCTTGGGTCTTTTATTGTCCTATAGTTGGTTCTCTTGGCCCTATGTTTCCTATTAGTCCTGAAACCCTTGAGCCTCAGTAATTGTGCCTTCCCATTACTAATGGATTAATCTCTGGAAGAAAAGATGAACTTTAATTTAATTTAATTTTTTTAATTCACACAATAGTTGTACATATTTATGGGGGTACATAGTAATGTTTCGATATATATAATGTGTAGTGATCAGAGCAATTAGCATATCCATCTCAAACATTTATCATTTCTTGGTGGTGAGAATATTCAATATCCTCCTTCTAGCTGTTTGAAACTATACAATACATTATGGTTAACAGTAGTCATCCTACAGTGGTATAGAACACTAGAATTTGTTCCTCTTATCTAGTTATAATTTTGTATCCTTTAACAAATCTCTCTCTATCCCTTATTTCCCTCTACCTTTCCTATCCTCTATTATACTCTGTTCTACTTTTTACTTCTGTGAGATCAAGGTGGTTTTCTTTTTCATTTTCCACAAATGAATGGAGGACATGTAGTGTTTAACTTTCTGTGCCTGGCTTATTTCACTTAACACAATGTCCTCCAGTTTTATCCATGTTGCTGCAAATGACAGGATCTCATTATTTTTTGTGGCTGAATAGTATTTCATTGTGTACATATACCACATTTTCTTTATGCATTCATTCATTGATGGGCACTTAGGATGATTCCAATCTTACATTGTCCAGGATGGTCTGAGAAAAGATTTTATGAATAAGACCTCAAAGGCACAGCCAACCGAAAGCAAAAATAAATGGGATTATATAATACTAAAAAGCTTTTTTGCACAGCAAAAGAATCAATCAACAGAGTTAAAAGACAGCCTATAGGATGGAGATTTCTCGAAAACTAAAAATAGAACTGCTGTACAATCCTGCAATCCCACTACTGAATATTTACCCAAGGGGCAGGAAATAAGTATATCAAAGAGAAACTTGTACCCCAATGTTGGTAGATTTGGTTTCCTAGTATTTTGTTGAGGATTTTTCTGTCTATGTTATTGGCCCATGGTTTTTTCATTTGTGTCTTTATCTGGTTTTGTTATCAGAGTTATGCTGGCTTCATAGAATGATTTAGAAAGAATTCTATCTCTTTCAATTTTTTTGGAATAGTTTCAGGAGAACTGGTATAGTTTTTTAAAGGTTCAGTAGAATTCAGCTGTGAAGCCATTTTGTCCTGGGATTTTCTTTGTTGGGAGACTTGTCATTGGTCTGTTTAGATTTTCTATTTCTATTTAGGTTCAATTTTGGTAAATTGTATGTGTCCAGGAATTTATCTGTTTTCTTTAGGTTTTCAAAATGACTGGCATAGAGTTGTTCATGGGAGCCTCATAGTCCTTTGTATTTCTGTGGTATCTGTTAAATCTTTCTCATTTCTTATTTATTTTTTTCTCTTTTTTTTCTTAGTCTAGCTAATGGTTTGTCAATTTTTATTTTTAAAAAATTCCATAATAACAATTAAAAATGGAAAAAAATAAGCTTTTTGTTTCATTGATATTTTTTGTGGTTTTTGTTTTGTAGTCTCAACTTCATTTATTTCTGCTCTGCTCTTTCTTTATACTAATTTTAGGTGTGGTTTGTTTTTGCTTTTCTACTTCCTTGAGATGCATTACTAGATTGTTTATTTAAAATCTTTCTAGTTTTTTTAGATTTGGGTTCATTTTATTTGTTAAATTATTTGAAGAGATGGTGTTCTCAGTATGTTGCCCAGGCTTGTCTTGTACCCCTAGTTTCAAGCAATCCTCTTGTCTTAGTCTACTGATTGACTGATAGATTGACAGGGTCTTACATTGTCCAGGATGGTCTTGAACTCTTGGCCTAAAGTGATCCTCCTGTCTCAGCCTCCCAAAATGCTGGAATTGAAGATATGGGCAACTGTGCCTGGCCTTTTCTAGCTTTTTGATGTAGGCATGTATTGCTATAAACGTTACTTAATACTGTTTTTGCTTTGTCTTATAGGTTTTGGTTTGCTGTGTTTCTATCTTCTTCTTCATTTTTTTTTTTTAGTTTATTCTTAACATTTTCCTCATCTATTCGTCATTCAGGAGCATGTTTAATTTTCTTGTACTTGTATAGTTTCAAATATTCCTCTTGTTAATGATGTCTAGTTTTATTCCATTTTGGTCAGATAAAATACTTGATATAATTTTTATTTTTAAAAATATTTTGGGGGCTTATTTCATGTTTTTATATATGGTCAATCCTGAGCAATGTTCCATATGCTGATGAAAAGAATATATATTCTGCAGCTGTTGGGTGAAATGTTCTCTAAATATATGCTAGGTCCATTTGTTTTATGGCATAATTTAAATTTGATGTTTCTTTGTTGATTTTTCTGTTTTGGTAATCTATCCAATGCTGAGAGTGGGGTGTTGAATTAACTCCCTGACTATTATTGTATTGCAGTCTATCTCTTTAGATAGAATATTTGATTTATATATCTGGGTACTCTGGTGTTGGGTATATATATATTTACAATTGTTACATTTTCTCTCCAAAGTGATCCCTTTATTATATAATGTCTTTGTCTGTCTCTTTACAGCTTTTGACTTAAAGTCTGTTTGTATTGCTACTCCTGTTCACTTTTGGCTTCTGTTTGCATAAAATATCTTTTCCGTCATTTCACTTTCAGTCTGTGTTTACAGTGAAGTGAATTTCTTGAAGGCAGCATATTATTGGGTCTTGTTTTTATTAATTCAGTCAGTCAGTCAGTCTATATATTTTAAATGAGGAATTTAATCCATTTACTTTTGAGGTTATTACTGATAGATGAGGACTTACTCCTGTTATTTATTGATGTTTTTCTGGTTGTTTTGTATATTTACACCTGGTTTGTTTTGTATCTTTGTTCTTTACTTCCTGATTGATCGTTGTTGCAGCTGGGTGGTTTTCTGTAGTGATAAGGCTTATTCTTTTCTTTTTCTCCTTTGTGTATTGGCTTTACCAGTGAGTTTTATAGTTTCTCATGTTTTCATCATGGTGGTTACCATTTTTTCACTTCCAGATGTAAGACTCCCTTGGGCATTTCTTGTAAGGCTGGTCTAGTGGTAAATTTCCTTAATTTTTGTTTATCTGTGAAAGATTTTATTTCTCCTTCACTTCTAAAGTATAACTTTGCTGGGTTTAATATTCTTGGCTGACAGATTTTTTTTTTTCCCCAGAACTTTGATTCTATCATCCTGTTCTTTGCTGGCCTGTAATGTTTTGCTGGAAGTTCACTGTTAATCTAATGAAGATTCCTTTATGTATGACTTAATGCTTTTCTACTGCTGTTTTTAAAATTAATTGTCTTTGACTTTTGACAATTTGACTACAACATGCTTCAGAGAGGACCTGCTTGGGTTAAATCTAATTGGTATTCTTTGAGCTTTCTGGATCTGGATGACCATCTGTCTCCCAAGACTTGAGAAGTTTTCTGCTGTGATTTTATTAAACATGTTTTCCTCTCCTTTGCCCTTCTCTTCTCCTTGTAGAGCACCCATAATATGAATATTTATTCACTTAATGGTGTCTCATACATCTGTAGGCTTTCTTCATTTCTATGTAATTAGAACAAATGATTTATCTCAAGTTCTATGAGTTTAAAGTTTTTCAGAAGTTATTACAGAAGTCAACACTGAAATCAGAAACAAACTTTCACACCTGTAGCATTTATAACAAAGTCAATATCTACATGACCTTAATTTAAGAGATTTAGGGTGTTTCCATGATTCAGAATCCATGACTAAAGTTTCAAAGTCCTGATCCAAGTAAGAAACAAGGGCACTTACAAAGTAATCAATAGAAGGGCACTTCTGAAGCATACCTTCAACCATGAGCATGGGCTCCTTGCCTCCACTGTGGGCCAGCATCTCCCTGCAATAGCACTCCCTGGTGGCCCTGTTAAAAGAATTTTGTAGAAAACATTCCTTCCAAACCATGGAAGTAACTGCCCTAGACATGAGGTAAGAGCAGTATTTGGCACCATAGCCCACGAGGTAGCTGATCCGCAGCTTCCAGGCAGTATTTGGAACATATGGTAAGCCATAGAATGTCTCTTGTGTTTCCTTGAGAATGTCTGTGGTTAGACTCTTCAAGGGATGCTTTCCCTGGTAGATTTGATCCAGAGTGGCATAAAAGACCTGAAGTTTCATATTGGCTGCAGCACAAACCTTTTTAGATTCACAAAGCTGAGACACCATATTTTTTTGGCAGTAGCCCATTCTAATTATGTCTGGCAAACTGGTTGCTCAATAATCATTTGTAAAGTACTCCATTAGAATAGAAGGAACCTCTGCAAAATCAGTGGGACAGCCTGGTTCTGGTGACATGTTGGTAACAAGTACATCCTAGCATTCAATGCATAGCATGTCCCATTTCATGGACAAGATTTTCCCTCATTCCAGAAGTTAGCCAAGTTGGTGAACTCCTTGAGGAATGGGGAAAATTCAGCATAAGAACTATGACTGGGAGTTAATAGTCTCTGTCTTCCTTTAATCTGCATCCATGGATTGTAAAATGGCAATCCTGATGTGGTTTGTCTGCTTGCTGAAGAAAATCAAAGTTAAATGCACCCCAACAATCCTTCAGATTCATGAATGACAGCCAGTTTTTGGACATCTTCACACATACCTCTCCTTTTGCAGGCTATTCTGCATATAAGGAAATCTCCAACAGTTTGTTAAGCCAAATATTCAGGCCTTCCATGCATGCTCCAAGGGAGAAAAACAGGCAATGTAAGCCAGGCTCAATATTATACCTGTGTTCATGAATCACATCACTGTGATAGCAGGGGTCCCAAGGCATTACTTTGTAATTTTGAGAATTCTGTTTCATTTTCATCCCTCATATCATCTCAAAATCTTTTAGAGTTCTTTCAGAAAGTTGGTCAGAGAATTTCTCAAGGAACTGGACTACAGTCTCTGAATTTTTAACTATTGTTCCTTGGAGAGCCCTGTGGGAATACACAGAATACCTACCAACTTTTCCAGAAGATCTCTGTTGCTGAGCAATTCTTCTAAACATTTTAATTGACCAGTATTGGGATAAAGAAAAATTTTGTAAGCAGCTTCTCACACCAAGTCACCTCATGCTTCTGCATGGAGACCACCAATTATGATACGATCCCCATCAGATAAAAGTTATGGCGAATGTGTTCTGGTAAGAGATGCTTCTCGGTCTTGTTGGGAAAGTTGTTTGCCATAAGATGTGGACTACTCAAATCCAAGATTTTAACATTGAGGTCTACTGCTCTTTTACACTTTTCTTTGTCTAGATGGATTCCACTAATTTCAAAATCAAACATAAACAGTTCAGCCACTTGCCTGGTTTCTGGATCAAGGGAATCCATGATTTTTTTTTTTTTTTAATCAGACAGTAATTTTTGCAAACTTTGACATAATTCCATATTTGTGTTCAACCAAGTCAGCCACTCTGTACAAGGAATCTGAGAGCTCATCAAACATGCACACAATCTGGGGTCCAGGTGGGGTGGAACATGCATGTTCCACAAGCAATTCTATCTTCCTCAAGGCTTTTTATTGTGCAATATGAAATCTTTCCGCAGCGCTGAGCTCAGGACATCCAAAAAGACCCTAGTGCTCACTAAACAGGTCCAAGCATAGTCCTGCAGCTTGACATTGAAGGTGGAGTCCACCAGGGACCAGCTGGTGCTGACCCTTCCACATGGGTCTCGGCTCTGAGGCTGCCCCTGCCTACCCACCCTGGCCACAGGGCTGCTACTCCAGCTCTGAAGCGGCCTAGCCTTTGGGCACATAGTGTTTGTGGAGTAGCCCCATGCCCAGCTGCAAGACCCTTGCCCCAGTGCTGCAGCTCCAGCCAGGAGTGCACGCTTTGCACTTCTGGGCTTTCTTCATTTTTAAAAAGCTCTTTTCTTCTTTCTTTTCTTTCTTTCTTTACTTCTTTCTTTTGTTCACCTGTGATATTTCAAAATACCTGTCTTCAAGTTCAGAAATTATTTCTTCCGCTTGGTCTAGTTTGTTGTTGAAGCTCTCGATTGTATTTTGTCATTTCATTCATTGAATTCTTCAGCTCTAGGATTTCCGTTTGGCTCTTTTTTAAATGATATCTCTCTCTGTTGGATTTCTCATTCAAATAATTACTTTCCTGATTTCATTGAATTGTCTATCTGTATTCTCTTATATCTCACTGAGTTTCCTTAATATTATTATTTAGAATTCTTTTTCTGGCATTTGACAGATTTCCTTATGATTGGGGACTATTACTGGAGACATTTTTTCCCTTTAGAGGTGTCATGTTTCCTTTCTTTTTCATGTTCAACATGTTCCGTTCCTACATTGATTTCTATGTATCTGGTAGAAAAGTTGCCACTTCCAATTTTATTAAGTAGGTTTCATAGGGAAAGGCTTATTTGTATGAATGGGCCTTGGAGTGTTGTTGGCCTTGGTTCCCCGTGGACACTCTAGTGTAGTCTCCATGTAGTTGTGTTTTTGTTTTTTTTTTCCAGCTGTAATCCACACTAGTAACATTTATGAGTGTCTCAGTGGCCTAGGCTAAGATTTTGATGGTAGTGGTGTGGCTATGATGGGAGTGGGTTCTCCAGGCTGTTTCTTAGGTCATGGGAGTGTGTGTGCACATGGTGGTTCAGTCACCTTGGGGTCTGGCTCACTGGCATTGGGGTCATGGGGTTGTTACTGTGGCTGAGAGCATGGGCACACATTTGCTTGGCTGGCCTTGTGGCATGCCTCCCAGGAGTAGATTTGTGGGATTGTTTCTCAGGCCCAGAATGTAGGCACATAGCTGGTCAGCTGGCTTGGGAGTATATCTGTCTACCAGGGACAACCCACAGTATTGTTTTCAGGCCTGAGACATGGGTGCAAGGCTGCTCAGATGGCCTAAGGGTGTGTCTGCTCTGGGGAAGGGGGACCTACCGGAGTGTTTCTCAATTTTGGGACACAGGTGTTAGGTAGCTCAGCTAGCTCAGGGTAGCCTTTTGGGACTGTTTCTCAGGTCTGGGTCATGGGCTCAAAGCTGCTTGGTTGGCCTAGGGGTGTGCCCACCAGAAGCCAGACTGTTGGACTGTGTCTCAGATCTTGATTGCAGGTGCAGGGCCATTGGGCAGGCTAGGGGCATGTCTGCTGGGGAGTGGGAGGACACTACAGGGACAGGGCTATTTTTCAGGTCCTGAGCAGAAGTGCGTAGTTGCTCCACCAGCCTGATGTGTGTATTAGCTGTTCAGAGGCTTGGATGCCTCTCCTACTTTGAAGGGGGCATGCAGTGGTTGGACTGGCTCAAGGTTGAGTTCACCCTGTGTAGGACTGCCAGACTGTTCATTCAGCTGGAAGTGTGGCGGCAGGGATGGGTGGGTTACCTTGCTGTGCAAGACCTGAGTCACAGCCTACCCTGGGCCTGAGTTTTGTGCAGATGGAGTTGTGACATTTAGCCACCTGTGTAGGCTTGGTGAACTTAAGATGAAGCCCCAGTATTGGAGAGGAACTGTGGCTACTGGCCATCAGAACAAGGTGTACTACAGAGGCGGCTCTGTTCTCATGATGCTGTGCAGCACCGGCTTGTCTTGCAGAGGGCGAGTGGTGCGTGGGAAGTACACACGTCATGCCCCTAAACTGGGGCAATGCAGCTGCATGAATTCCTGGCAGTTCTCCAAACTGGGCTCAGGGCTTGCAAGAAGCATGTGATTCTCCTGTAGTAAGAACTGTGGGTGTTTGTGGTGGCAATGGCAACTGGTGGGGATCTTTTGCCTACCTTTTCCCCTGAAATGGGAAGTTCCTCCTAACTCTAGGCAGACTGAATCTGAGCAGGGGAGGTGGTTGCAGACACTGGGTACCTCCATGCCGTCCTCCTGGATTTCTGATGAATCACCACAGGTGCATCTCCACTCCCTCGCTGAACACCAGCACTCTCCCTTCAACATCCCAGTAAAATCTTAGCTGTTTATTCGTTGCCTTGGTCCTTTCTTGTGGGAGGCATGAGTATCAAGCATCTCTAGTCAGCCATTTTGATGAAGTCACTTCTTTACTTGTACATAAAAGCAATGATTATTTCCTTGGCTTGCCAGAGAGCTGAAGGTTAAAATTTCATTTGAGAATATAATGCCAGGCTCCCAGTGATCTCCCTCTTTATAGAACTAGCAATCTTTCTACCATTCTTTTAAATTTATTTTTAATTTTCCAATAGCAAATCATTAAATAATCCAGACTTCCCATTGCGTGTAGTTTTTAAGCTGCCAGCACCACCATCTTCATTTTATTTACCAAGCTAACAAACAGAAAAATTAGACCTAGAGTCTGGCTTTTCTGACCCACATATAATACATGCAGTCATAGGTCTAACAAAGTTTATTTATACCATAAAAAGGAGCAAATTATAATTTTTACAATAAACATATTTTGCCAAAAATAAAAAAGGGAATAAAATGTCTTACATGCCTCCTTGTTAAAAGAAACTTTAAAAAATATTTTTTTCTTGCTTCCAGTGTGGTTAGGGAAACTTCAACAAAAATTGACTATCATGGGAAGATCTTTGTATTAATAGCTCTGGAAGAGAGTGTGCCTATCTTAGGAGGCATGCTGCTTCCCGTAAGTGAAGATAATAAGAGAAATGGCCTCTATCCATTGTAGCCATTAAGATCCTGTTAGGATATAGCAGTCACACTACTTATTTAACAGAAAATATAACATAAGGAATTGTTAATTAGGTATAAAGTTGTTAATTAGGTGGCTAAAAAGACAAAAAGGAAACGTAAAGCAACTGCAGGAGCAGATACCACCCCTAAGGCTGGGAGAACAAAGGGAAGAGGTTGCATATACAGGTTTGAGTATTTCTTATCCAAAATGCTTAGGACCAGAAGTGTTTGATTTCAGCTTTCTTCAGATTTTGGAATATCTGCATATACATAATGAGATACCTTGGGGATGGCACCCAAGTCTAAACATGGAATTCACTTATGTTCCATATACATATATATAGCCTGAAGATAATTTTATATAAGATTTTAAATAATTTTGTGGATAAAACAAAGTTTTGACTGTATTTTGGATGTGACCCATCACATGAGGTCAACTGTGAAAATTTCCACCTGTGGCATCATGTCAGCCCTTAAAGTTTCAGATTTTGGAGCATTTAAAATTTCAGGTTGTTGAATTAGGGATGTTCAATCTGTATTAAAACTTGGAAGCTTGGAGACAAGAAGCTCTGAAACTCAGATCTCTGAAAAGGGGTCTTTAGATAGGTAGTTGTTGTGTCTTTGATGAGGTTCAAAAAGGCTGGTTCTATAAGAGTTGTGATGGGAAGGACTTACCCTCTCAGGGTGAGGCAGCACTGGGGAGTGGAATTGCCTTTTTAGGGCAAAAAAGCATTGTAGGACTGATGCTTCCAGGAAGAGGAAGCAAGCAAGAGCAAGTAGTTCTTTCTTCCTGTCTCCACCTTGTGCTCTCCTTCTAAACAACCTCCTGTCATCACCATAATTGGCAGAACTTAAGAGGGAGCCAGCTGGAATGTAGTTTGTAAAGTCTCAGTTCCAGCATCATGTAGCACAGAATAGATAAGTTTGGTGCTGAGATACAAAAACTTAGTAACGAGCACATTCATTTAATTCTAAATAAAATGTTTTCCCCACCTATCCAATATCTTTGTTTCCTATGTTCTTGAGATGATCAGAATATTTTGACATGAAATAATTGAATATTATTGTAACTTATGCTTTCCTATCACTTTAACCAAGGCTGAATCAAAGTTAACTTTTACTTCTTTCTATTATTGTTGGGGGGGAGGGGGGTGTACACAGGGATTAGTTGGGAAGAGGGGAAAGATTACTTTTAATTTCTATAACGGACATAATACTTTTATTGTTGACCACCTCAAATATGTTGGAGATACATTGAGTATAAATTATAAATAAATAAAACTCAGCTGTGCCAACTAATAAGAGACTCCCAACAATTCCCCAATTATCTAAGCTTGGGGTGGGGATGGGAATGTACAATTTTACTGGTGAAGAATTAGTAGCAGGAGATGATGGAAGAAAGATAGTCTGAGCAGGCACACACAACACTTCTTCAGTCTGAACTCTGTTTTTCATTCACCCGAAGGCTACCAGCCTAAAGGTGTAGTGCCTTCCAATTTCTGGATGAAAAAGCCACTAGGGGCAGGGGTGGTTGCAAGATGACTGAATAGAAACAGCTCCAGCCTCCAGCTCCCAGCGTGAGTGACACAGAAGATGGGTGATTTCTGCATTTCCAACTGAGATACCAGGTTCATCTCACTGGGGCGTGTCAGACAGTGCAGCCCACTGAGTAACAGCCAAAGCAGGGAGAGGCATCGCCTCACCTGGGAAGCACAAGGGGGAAGGGAATTCCCTTTCCTAGCCAAGGGAAACCGTGACACACAACACCTGGAAAATCTGGTCACTCCCACCTTAATACTGCGCTTTACCAAGGGTCTTAGCAAACGGCACACCAGGAGATTATATCCCGCACATGGCTCGGAGGGTCCTATGCCCACAGAGCCTCCCTCATTGCTAGCACAGCAGTCTGAGATCTAACTGCAAGGCGACAGCAAGGCTGGGGGAGGGGTGCCCGCCATTGCTGAGGCTTAAGTAGGTAAACAAAGCGGCCTGGAAGCTCGAACTGGGTGGAGCCCACTGCAGCTCATGGAGGCCTGCCTGCCTCTGTAGACTCCACCTCTGGGGACAGGGCATAGCCAAACAAAAGGCAGCAGAAACCTCTGCAGATTTAAATGTCCCTATCTGACAGCTTTGAAGAGAGTAGTGATTCTCCCAGCACAGAGGTTGAGATCTGAGAATGGACAGACTCTCTGCTCAAGTGGGTCCCTGACCCCTGAGTAGCCTAACTTGGATATATCCCCCACTAGGGGCAGACAGACACCTCACACCTTACACGGCCAGGTACCCCTTGGAGACGAAGCTTCCAGAGGAATGATCAGGCAGCAACATTTGGTGTTCAGCAGTATTCACTTTTCTGCAGCCTCTGCTGCTGATACCCAGGCAAACAGGGTGTGGAATGGACCTCCAGCAAACTCCAATAGACCTGCAGCTGAGGGTCCTGACTATTAGAAGGAAAACTAACAAACAGAAAGGACATCCACACCAAAACTCCATCTGTACATCACCTTCATCAAAGACCAAAAGTAGATAAAACCACAAAGATGGGGAAAAAGCAGTGCAGAAAAGGTGAAAATTCTAAAAATCAGAGTTCCTCTCCCCCTCCTAAGGAACGCAGCTCCTCGCCAGCAACAGAACCAAGCTGGATAGAGAATGACTTTGAGGAGTTGAGAGAAGAAGGCTTCAGATGATCAAACTTTTCTGAGCTAAAGGAGGAAGTTTGAACCCATTGCAAAGAAGCTAAAAACCTTGAAAAAAGGTTAGATGAATGGCTAACTAGAATAACCAATGTAGAGAAGTCCTTAAATGAACTGATAGAGCTGAAAAACATGACACAAGAACTACATGACAAATGCACAAGCTTCAGTAACCAACTCGATCAACTGGAAGAAAGAGTATCAGTGATTAAAGATGAAATGAATGAAATGAAGTGCGAAGTTTAGAGAAAAAAGAGTAAAAAGAAATGAACAAAGCCTCCAAGAAACATGGAACTATGTGAAAAGACCAAATCTATGTCTGATTGGTGTACCTGAAAATGACAGGGAGAATGGAACCAAGTTGGAAAACACTCTACAGGATATTACCCAGGAGAACTTCCCCAACCTAGCAAGGCAGGCCAACATTCAAATTCAGGAAATACAGAGAATGCCACAAAGACACTCCTCAAGAAGAGCAACTCCAAGGCACATAATTGTCAGATTCACCAAAGTTGAAATGAAGGAAAAAATGTTAAGGGCAGCCAGAGAGAAAGGTCGTGTTACCCACAAAGGGAAGCCCATCAGACTAACAGCAGGTCACCTGGCAGAAATTCTACAAGCCAGTAGAGAGTGAGGGCCAATATTCAACATTCTTAAAAGAATTTTCAACCCAGAATTTCATATCCAACCAAACTAAGTTTCATAAGTGAAGGAGAAATAAAATCCTTTACAGACAAGCAAATGCTGAGAGATTTTGTCACCACCAGACCTGCCCAACAAGAGCTCCAGAAGGAAGCACTAAACATGGAAAGGAACAACTGGTACCAGCCACTACAAAAACATGCCAAAATGTAAAGACCATTGATGCTAGGAAGAAACTGCATCAACAAATGAGCAAAATAACCAGCTAACATCATAATGACAGGATCACATTCACACATAACTATATTAACCTTAAATGTAAATGGACTAAATGCTCCAATTAAAAGACACAGATTGGCAAATTGGATAAAGAGTGAAGACCCATCAGTTTGCTGTATTTAGGAGACCCATCTCACGTTCAGAGACACACATAGGCTCAAAATAAAGGGATGGAGGAAGATCTGCCAAGCAAATGGAAAACAAAAAAAGGCAGGGGTTGCAATCCTAGTCTCTTATAAAACAGACTTTAAACCAACAAAGATCAAAAGAGACAAAGAAGGCCACTACATAATGGTAAAGGGATCAATTCAACAGGAAGAGCTAACTATCCTAAATATATATGCACCCAATACAGGGAGCACCCAGATTCATAAAGCAAGTACTTAGGGACTTACAAAGAGACTGAGACTCACACACAATAATAATGGGAGACTTCAACACCCCACTGTCAACATTAGACAGATCAACGAGACAGAAAGTTAACAAGGATATCCAGGAATTGAACTCATCTCTGCACCAAGCAGACCTAATAGACATCTACAGAACTCTCCATCCCAAATCAACATAATATACATTCTTCTCAGCACCACATCACACTTACTCCAAAATTGAACACATAGTTGGAAGTAAAGCACTCCTCAGCAAATGTACAAGAACAGAAATTATAACAAACTGTCTCTCAGACCACAGTGCAATCAAACTAGAACTCAGGATTAAGAAACTCAGTCAAAACTGCTCAACTAAATGCAAACTGAACAACCTGCTCCTGAATGACTACTGGGTACATAACAAAATGAGGCAGAAATAAAGATGTCCTTTGAAACCAATGAGAACAAAGACACAACATACCAGAATCTCTGGGACACATGTAAAGCAGTGTGTAGAGGGAAATTTATAGCACTAAATGCCTACAAGAGAAAGCAGGAAAGATTTAAAATTGACACCCTAACATCACAATTAAAAGAACCAGAGAAACAAGATCAAACACATTCAAAAGCTAGCGGAAGGCAAGAAATAACTAAGATCAGAGCAGAACTGAAGGAGATAGAGACACAAAAATCCTTCAAAAAATCAATGAATCCAGGAGCTGGTTTTTTGAAAAGATCAACAAAATTGGTAGACTGCTAGCAAGACTAATAAGGGAGAAAAAAGAGAAGAATCAAATAGACACAATAAAAAATGATAAAGGGGATATTACCACCAACCCCACAGAAATACAAACTACCATCAAAGAATACTATAAACACCTCTACGCAAATAAACTAGAAAACCCAGAAGAAATGGATAAATTCCTGGACACATACACCCTCCCAAGACTAAACCAGGAAGAAGTTGAGTCCCTGAATAGACCATTAACAGGCTCTGAAATTGAGGCAATAATTAATAGCCTACCAACAAAAAGAAATCCGGGACCAGATGGATTCACAGCCAAATTCTACCAGAGGTACAAGGAGGAGCTGGTACCATTCCTTTTGAAACTATTCCAATCAACAGACAAAGAGGGACTCCTCCCTAACTCATTTTATGAGGCCAACATCATCCTGATACCAAAGTCTGACAGAGACACAACAAAAAAAGAGAATGTTAGACCAGTATCCCTGATGAACATCAGTGCAAAAATCTTCAATAAAATACTGGCAAACCAAATCCAGCAGCACATCAAAAAGCTTATCCACCATGATCAAGTGAGCTTCATCCCTGGGATGCAAGGTTGGTTCAATATACGCAAATCAATAAATGTAATCCAGCATATAAACAGAACCAAAGACAAAAACCGCGTGATTATCTCAATAGATGCAGAAAAGGCCTTTGACAAAATTCAACAGCCCTTCATGCTAAAAACTCTCAATAAATTCGGTATTGATGGAACATATCTCAAAATAATAACAGCTACTTATGATAAACCCACAGCCAATATAATACTGAATGGGCAAAAAATGGAAGCATTCCCCTTGAAAATTCGCACAAGACGGGGATGCCCTCTCTCACCACTCCTATTCAACATAGTGTTGGAAGTTCTGGCCAGGGCAGTCAGACAAGAGAAAGAAATAAAGGGTATTCAATTAGGAAAAGAGGAAGTCAAATTGTTCCTGTTTGCAGATGACATGACTGTATATTTAGAAAACCCCATAGTCTCAGCCCAAAATCTCCTTAAGCTGATAAGCAACTTCAGCAAAGTCTCAGGATACAAAATCAATGTGCAAAAATCACAAGCATTCTTATACACCAATAACAGACAGAGAGCCAAATCATGAGTGAACTCTCATTCACAATTGCTTCAAAGAGAATAAAATACCTAGGAATCCAACTTACTAGGGATGTGGAGGACCTCTTTCAAGGAGAGCTACAAACCACTGCTCAATGAAATAAAAGAGGACACAAACAAATGGAAGAACATTCCATGCTCATGGAGAGGAAAAATCAATATCGTGAAAATGGCCATACTGCCCAAGGTAATTTATAGATTCAATGCCATCCTCATTAAGCTACCAATGACTTTCTTCACAGAATTGGAAAAAGCTACTTTAAAGTTCATATGGAACCAAAAAAGAGCCCACATTGCCAAGACAATACTAAGCCAAAAGAACAAAGCTGGAGGCATCATGCTACCTGACTTCAAACTATACTACAAGGCTACAGTAACCAAAACAGCATGGTACTGGTACCAACACAGAGATATAGACCAATGGAACAGAACAGAGCCCTCAGAAATAATACCACACATCTACAACCATCTGATCTTTGACAAACCTGACAAAAACAAGAAATGGGGAAAGGATTCCCTATTTAATAAATAAGCTGAAACTGGATCCCTTCCTTACACCTTATACAAAAATTAATTCCAGATAGATTAGAGACTTAAATGTTATACCTAAAACCATAGAAACCCTAGCAGAAAACCTAGGCAATACCATTCAGGACATAGGCATGTGCAAGGACTTCATGTCTAAAGCACCAAAAGCAATGGCAACAAAAGCCAAAGTTGACAAATGGGATTTAATTAAACTAAAGAGCTTCTGCACAGCAAAAGAAACTACCATCAGAGTGAACAGGCAACCTATGGAATGGGAGAAAATTTTTGCAATCTACTCATCTGACAAAAGGCTAATATCCAGAACCTACAAAGAACTCAAACAAATTTACAAGGAAAAAACAACCCCATCAAAAAGTGGGCAAAGGACATGAACAGACATTTCTCAAAAGAAGACATTTATGCAGCCAACAGACACATGGAAAAATGCTCATCATCACTAGCCATCAGATAAATGCAAATCAAAACCACAATGAGATTCCATCTCACACCAGTTAAAATGGCGATCATTAAAAAGTCAGGAAACAACAGGTGCTGGTGAGGGTGTAGAGAAATGGGAACACTTTTACACTGTTGGTGGGACTGTAAACTAGTTCAACCACTGTGGAAGACAGTGTGGTGACTCTTCAAGGATCTAAAACTAGAAATACCCTATGACCCAGCCATCCCATTACTGGGTATATACCCAAAGGATTATAAATCATGCTGCTATAAAAGACACATGCACACGTACATTTATTGCGGCACTATTCACAATAGCAAAGACTTGGAACCAACCTAAATGTCCATCAATGACAGACTGGATTAAGAAAATGTGGCACATAAACACCATGGAATACTATGCAGCCATAAAAAAGGATGAGTTCATGTCCATTGTAGGGACATGGATGCAGCTGGAAACCATCATTCTCAGCAAACTATCACAAGAACAGAAAACCAAACACCACATGTACTCACTCATAGGTGGGAATTGAACAATGAGAACACTTGGACACAGGAAAGGGAACATCACACACTGGGGCCTGTTGTGGGGTGGGGGGAGTGGGGAGGGATAGCATTAGGAGATATACCTAATGTAAATGACAAGTTACTGGGTGCAGCACAACAACATGGCACATGTATACATATGTAACAAACCTGAACATTGTGCACATGTACCTTAGAATATAAAGTACAATAAAAAAAAATCCACTTGGGAGATAGAGAAGAGAGAACAACAGAGGAAGTACACAGTTAAAGTGCTAGTTAAGATTCCCTTAAATTAAAATCAGGATGGAAATCATTTTATTCTGAGAACCTTCAGAGAATACTATTGAATAATCTATGGTTCCTTAACATACGAAGGGGTCTTCAATTATCTTTTTTCCTTTAACTGAGATTTTAAATTTAATAGTATCTTTTTCAATTTAGTAATGAAAGAAACTTTAAAATTGCTGCGAATACACACACGGTTATATCTTGTTATGTGATGGTGCTTAACATAAAACAGGATGTTTTACTCATGGCCAGGAAAGCTTGTTATATAAGTGCATTTAAACATAAAGCCTTCCTCCCTGCCTTAGAAAAATAAAAAGGTCTATAAATTCCTAAGGATTTTGAAACTTTTGTTTAAGAATTTTGAGGAATTAGGGAAATGTAGGTTATGCTTGGTTTTTAAAAACTGGTTGTTTTCAACAAAACATAATCTTGCAGAAGGGGAGTAGGAGGTTAGAGATTATTTAAAAGCTTTTCGTAAGTGACTTTGATATCCGCTCCCCACCTCAAACCAGGTGAAGACCAATGGAAAAAATAAACATGGAGGTGGATGGAGAATTGCAATGCCAGGAGAGATATTATCCTTTAATAAAAATCTTTTCCATGTTTATGATTATTTTATTTTTTATGTTATAATATAAATAATAAAATAACATCTTAATGATAACCAGAGCACTAACAACCACCACCAAAAAAAAAAAAAAAAAAAAAAAAAAAACCACAGGTACCTGGGTATTAAAAGGGCCTGTCAAGGCAGGTAGCTCAGTGTGATCAGAATTCACTACAGGGAATATTAGATTGAACAGAGAACTAGAATAGAAGCATTGACAAAATTTAATTAGGAGACGGCTGGTAGGCACTCAAGCATGGCCAGAGAACACAGAGATTAGAGCCTGTGGAGCCTCCCTCTAAGTGGGCATAGAAGGTAGTGAAATCTGTTTGGAACTGAGCTGCTACAGCCTGGAGCACTTCTCTGGGGAGACAGCTCTTCTTTCTAATTTTCCTAGAATACAGCTAAAAAGGTGAATATTACCAGCCCAGCTGAGGTCTTTTTTTTTTTTCCTGCTGCTGAGGTTTGTAATTCTACAATTTTAAATGTCCTTAACTATAAAAAACAGTCTATGAACCAACCCAACTTCCACATTACCCAAGTATCATTACCCTACTATATATCTCTTATGTTAACTTATTATGTTAGTTTGTTCTTCTATAGTAGTGCTTCCCATTGCAATTCTTATAGAACCAGATATGTTGATATTTGTGGTTTCAGATTTTTTAGGCAAAATTTTTTCATAAACCTATAAAAAGGATATAGTAATATATAAATCCCTTGGCATTTTCAGAATTTATATTTATGGTGTCCACCCTCATTTTGTAAAAGTCCATGTCATGTGTTAATTTAAATGGAGAAAATAAAATCCACTCTATAGGGTTGTTATGAGGATTAAATGAGATAACAGAGTATTTAGTAAGTATTTAAATGTCAGGGGTTGAATGCTTGCAGATTACAGGGTTAATCTTTTTGTTAGAGCGGGAAGAATCCAGTGAAAGTTTGATATTCCCACTAATGATTGGTTTAATTTTGAAGATTGTTTAAGGCCTCCCACATATACTAGAATTCTTCTGAATATACTTCTGTGCCTTTAATGAACGGACATTACCACTTGATTCAAACACTCAATTGAAGACAGCTTACCATAAGTGGTTAGAATCAGGCTTCAGAGCCAGATCACCCAGAGTGGACCCCTCCCTCTCCTACGTGATGATCTCGGGTGAATTATTTTTACCTCATTTTACCTCTCTGCCTCATTTTCTCATTCCTAAAATAAGAATAATAGTACCTCCTTGAAAGGATTGTGAAAAAGATTAAATGAGTTAACATATGTCATGGGCTTACAACAGAGGTTGGCTATGTTAGCCAGTGTTAGCTATCCTCTAGTGGTAAGTTCAAAAACATCTCTTAAATCAACCTAGCTTCTGGTAATTTATTTTTAACTTAGTTCCAGTAACAACAAAGCTATATTTAACAGTTTTGCCCCATCACTGGTTAAAAGCAGGCTTATAAAACCCTGTTTTAAAACTTCATTTTCTACACAGATGGAGTTTCCTCTTGTTCCCCAGGCTGGAGTGCAGTGGCATGATCTCAGCTCACTGCAACCTTTGCCTTCCGATTTCAAGCGATTCTCCTGCCTGAGCCTCCCAAGTAGCTTGGATTACAGGCACCCACCATCATGCCTAGCTAAGTTTTGTATTTTTAGTAGAGATGGGGTTTCACCATGTTGGCCAAGCTGGTCTCGAACTCCTGACCTCGTGATCTGCCCACCTCAGCCTCCCAAAGTTCTGGGATTACAGGTGTGAGCCACCGCGCCCGGTCTGCATTTGCTTTTAAAATTCCTATTTAAAAGAATTATTCCAGACAACTCTATGAATCTCAATGGATTGTTTACTGTGTTTGTGGAATTGTTATTTCTAGAACCCACCTTGATAACTAGTGTGCTTGGCTCACTTTAATCTACTTTGCTTTGACTTGCAGCAATTTCCAAATTCATATCTTTCTATCAATAATAAATATATTGTGATGCAGATGGCCTCACTGTTATATTGCTAGGAACCTTGACTGAAAGATACCATTGAAATATAATCAAAGAAAGCAATGTAATCTTGATTTTTCCAAAAGTATACTTCACAATATGTTGGCAATTTTTAAGGTCATTTCAAATAGAGTGGCATTTATAGCTGCCACATTTGACATTTAGTAATTTGCATCACCAAACCACAGGCTCATAAGCTTTCTGTTTCTCCTCTGTGAATTATTCTTTGAGATGCTTTATATAGATGATACAGTGAGAGTCACAGTATAACTAGTTCATTTTATAAAGCTTAATTTAAAATGTATGTAAAGAATACTAAGAGCTCATAAATGATGAACACAGGAGTTAAAAATCAATCGCTGATAGAAGTTGGGCATAAAGTTAATGAAGCAGTTCATGTTTTCTAGTAACGTTTCATCTCTTGCATGGGATTTTCCGTTAGAAACAGGGTTTAGGGGCCAATATGTCATCCATTTATCTTTTCTAGCAATGAATTTTCTTTCTCCAACTTATTCTCTTGTAATGATCTTGGAACAAGCTACAGTCACTTCATGTGTATATTAGAATACAGTTAACAAGTCAGTATAGAAGGCATCAGGATTCAAATAGTAAAAATGTGAAGGAAATAAAAGTGAATGTACCTGGAAATAAATGACTGGAAAGAAAACAACCAAAACCTCCCTTTTTTATAGTTTGGGCAAAGTTCTCATTTTGAGGTAAATAGGTAATGCAATCTTCATTTCTGAAGCAGCATAAAAACAGACTGGTGCTTTTCAAAAGCAATATGGTTGAAAGATAACTGCTGTGTGAAGAATTATAGCCAACATCAGTTTCTTCCTGGGAAGTCATTAAAAGAGTATTGATCAGCAGGTTTGATATTCTTTCGCATAAATTAGATTTTATTTTCCACAAATCTTAGCTGGAAATGAATTTGCAAATTAAAATGTCTTCTAATGTAATTACATTGTCTTCTATTATAAATCATTTCAGAAATGAAAACTCTACTTTTAACAAGAAATGAATGCATGTTCTTAGCAGAATTAAATGGAGATCCAAGCAGGACCTGAGATGCATATGCAGTGTGGGCCACAATATGGGGAAAATATAAGATGTGTAACACCTCCATAAATTCCTGAATATGAGTAGCTGTGTACAGAACTACAGGCTAAGTTTAGTACATTTGTTTTGAAGGCCTATTTTGTAACTTAATAGATCTCGGGATTTTTTTTAAGAAGGTTGGTTTGTTGCAAAATGTCCATCTGTTTCTTCTGAATAATTAAGAACTCAGGATATATTTGAACATCATGACTAAACTTTATGCTGTTAAATGCCTAAGTCTCATAGTGGGATGTGTGTTGGAGTTGGGATGAGTTAGACCTGGTTTTGAATCCTGTTTTTGTCACTTACTATCTGAGCAACTTTAGACAATCCTTACCTCTAAATTAGGGATACACAATTCTAGGTTCTCAAAGTTCATCGTGAGGACTAAGAGATCTGACGGATGCAGAAGGCCTTGTTGGTGCTCTTTTGGTACCTAAAGTATCCAAGAAGTAACCATTTTAAAACTTCTGTGCATGGGAACTTATTAAAAAGTTCTTAGGGCAGGGCAAATTGAATTAACTAAATCAGGTACATTCTTTTCTATCATATTCCCTGATGTGGTTTGGATATGTGTCCCCACCAAATCTCATGTTGAATTGTAATCCCCAGTGTTGGAGGCTGGGCCTGTTGGGAGGTGACTGGATCATGGGGGCAGTTTCTCATGAATGATTTAGCACCATCTGCTTGGTACTGTCCTCATGATAGTGAGTGAGTCCTCCTGAGATCTGGTTGTTTAAAAGTGTGTGGCACCTCCCTCCTCTCGCTGTTCCTCCTGCTCTGGCCATGTGACATGCCTGCTCCCACTTTACCTTCCACCATAATTGTAAGTTTCCTGAGGCCTCCCCAGAAGCCAAGCAGATGTCAGCATCATGCTTCCTGTACAATTTGCCGAACCGTGAGCCAATTAAACCTCTTTTCTTTATAAATTACCCAGTCTCAGGTATTTCTGTATAGCAATGAGAGAAAGGACTAATAAACTCCTATATGTCATCCTCAAAAGTCTTGAAGTGGTAAATGCAGGTTTAAATCCACCTTCTTACTGTGCTATTTGTCCTGCTTATTCTATGTTTTGTTTTCTCTCTCTTCTTGCCTTCTTATGAAGTGATTGATTTTTCAATTTTATTTTTTCCTGTTAGTCTGAAAACTATGCAATTTTTTTTACCCTAGAAATGACAAATTAATTAGTACCTTAACCCTCTAGTAGAAAATACAACTAATATACTATTGTTGGACATATGATCTTTATTTTGAATCTCTCTATATTTTAAACTCCACAAAACTTTACTGTTATTATTTTACATCGTCAATGTTCACTTATCTATCTACTGATTTATGGCTTTTTTTCATATTCTTCCTTGCCGGCATAGCTGGTCTTTTTCTTATGCCCAACGTCCCTATTTCCTTCCTGGAAGACTGCTGGTAGCAAATTCTCTCAATTTTTGACTGACAATGTCTTTATTCATTTTCATTCCTGAAGGATATTTTTGCTGGGCATAGAATTCTATGTTAGTTATTATTTTCTTTTAGTATATTGGTTATATAATTGTTGTCCCTTGATTTTTCTTGTTGCTGCTAAGCCAGAGCTGACAGGGTACATTTTGCCTCTTTGAAGACAATCTGTTACTTTAAAAATCTATTTGCCAGCCTGGGCAACATGGAGAAACCCCATCTCTACAAAAAATACAAAAATTAGTTGGGCGTAGTGGCTCATGCTTGTAGTCCCAGCTACTTGGGAGGCTGAGGTGAGAGTATCACTTCAGCCTGGGAGGTGGAAGCTGCAGTGAGCTGAGATCATGCCACTGCACTCCAGCCTGGGCAACAGAAAGAGACTGTGTCTCAAAAAACAAACAAACAAACAAATAAATAATAAAAAATCTATTTGTTTTAGATTTTTTTCTTTTTTTTCCCTGCAGTTTCACTGTGAAATGTCTAGGTACAGACTTAACAATTTTTTATCCTGATTAGGATCCATCACTAAAATTATTCCTTTTCATATGCCAGCTAAAGTTATAAGCTCATTCCTAGTTGGCAATGCCTTATATGCAAAATACTAGTTATAACCATAATTTTCTGCAATCCCAACACTGATTATGCTCAAAACAACAATTTCTGGACTTATCAAATAACATTGAATTCTTTATGAAATAACATTGAATTTCTTTATTCTCTGTTCTGAATAACTGAATGTTAACATGACATTTATAACCTTCTTTAGCCTTCCATTCTTATAAGTGTGAGGTTAAAAATGAAGGGGTAAGTGACTGCCCAAGGATGCAAGGAAATCATTTAAATGGTTTTGATGAACTCTTTCTTTGGCCATCCAAAGCTAGTTGGGCTTGAGAATGGGTTTTAGAATCTATTGTAGCAAGTATGATCCCAGGGTTAAGTGAATATGTGTACTACATAGGAGTTCTGTTTGGGATTCTAGGCAGCAATTTGCATAAGCCAGATAAAAATAATTGAGTGAGAACTACAGGTGTTCAGGAAATACTCACAGGCAGTCACGGATTTTGATGAAGTTCTATAATGGGAAGACTTTTATCCTATCCAGGGCAAAGTTGTCAAAACCAGCCTGTGGTAGGAATGTCTAATTTTGAAGTGTCAGAATAAGCTGAGCTGTATCTCCACAGTAAATGATCACAGTCAGGCAAGAAACTTCAGTTATTGTATTCAAGGATGAAAATCACTTTCTAGAGTCAGATTAGACACTCAATTGAAACATCATCCTCTGACAAAAAGTAGAGAGAATGGTTTCATGTGAGGAAAGTTCTGAGTTCATTCTCTTTTGGAGGTTTTATCCTCTGCGACTCTATAATGCTCCATAAGGGGAATGCCAGGGTCCCTGGATTTGAAAAATGGCTTCAGGTTTTTAATGCAGTCGTGTGCAGCATAACAACATTTTGGTCAAGGATGACGCACATCAATGATGGTGGCTACAACATATAGCTTAGGTGTTTAGCAGGCTATACCATCTAGATTTATGTAAGCACACTCTGATATTCACACAACAAGGAAACCACCTAATGATGCATTTCTCAGAATGTATCCCCATTATTAAGCAATACATGACTATATATTGATACTTAGCAAAATCTTATGATTTGATTGTTATCTTAAATATGCCTTTAGACATAAACAGACACTTCTCAAAAGAAGACATACACACAGCTGAAAAGCATATGAAAAAAAATGCTCAACATTATTCATCATTAGAGAAATGCCAATCAAACCACAAGGAAATACCATCTCACACCAGTCACAATGGCTATTACCAAAGAGTCAAAAAGTAACAGATGTTGGCAAGGTTGTGGATAGAAGAGAACACTTACACACTGTTGGTAGGAATATAAATTAGTTCGGCCACTGCAGAAAGTAGTTTGGAGATTTCTCTAAGAACTTAAAACAGAACTACCATTCGACCCAGCAATCCCATTACTGGGTATATAACCAAAGGAATATAAATTGTTCTACCATAAAGACACATGCATGTGTATGTTCATTGCAGCACTTCTCATTCACAATAGCAAAGACATGGAGCTTAACTCGATGCCCATCAACGGTGGACTGGATAAAGAAAATGTGGTACATGTACACTACACAATATTACATGGCCATAAAAATAATAAAATCATGTCCTTTACAGCAACATGGATGCAGCTGGAGACTATTACCCTAAGTGAATTAATGCAGGAACAGAAAACCAAATATTGCATATTCCTACTTATAAGTGTGAGCTAAACACTGAGTACACATGGACATAAAGAAAGGAACAACAGATACTGGGATCTACTTGAGGGTAGAGGGCGGGAGGAAGGTGAGGATTGAAACACTACCTATTGGGTACTATGCTCACTACCTGGATGATGAAATCATTAGATACCAAACCCTAGCTACACACAACTTACTCGAGTAACAAATCTGCACAGGTACCCTCTGAACATAAAATAAAAGTCGGGGGGAGAAAAAAAAACATTTTAATATTAAGTAGATATTCAAAAAGTCAAGAAAATTGTTTAAAGAATAAAACAAGATAAAATATCTTATGAAATTTATGATTTTTATCATCTGAAAGAAAACTGTCACACCTATTAAAAATACTGTATCTCAGTCTTGACAGTTGTTCAAAATCAAAAAATATTGAGTTGATTTGCAAATTTATCTTGCATCTTTAAAGCATTTGAAAGTTCTGAAAAACTTTTTTTTTCCAAAGGCGTCTGTCATCTGATGGAAAATTTTTCACACACAATTATTTTCATTCCACTAGCATTATTTTTGGTGAGACTATTTGAAAACATCAATCAAACCAGTGTCTTTTGATGTTAGATATTGTGAAAGATTTAAAAAAGTAAAAAGACAACAGTAAAATATGCCTTTACATATACATTAATTGACAAACTTTTTTTCAGTTATTATTGAACTTGTACCTATAGTAAAAAAATGAATTTCTATATTCTACATACTGGCATGAAAATAATCCTGCATCAGTGCTTGCTTTACTTACTTGCTTAAAGTACCAGCAAATCAGGGATACTTTAAAACCGAATTATTTCAAAGAACTTTGACATCATTTGAAAATATTTTTAAGTTTCCCTTGTGATTCTTTGGCCCAAAGAAAATCCTATGGGTCACAAAAACGTCTTCGATCTAAAAAAAGATTCTACTTTTATTGGAAGTATGTTACTATAAAATACTTGTGGATTTTTCTAGATATCTTTTCATTACTGATTTTTAATTTATTTCTGTTGTGGTCAGAAAATAATATTTTGTTTGGTTGTAGTCACTTGTAATTTAGTAAGACTTGTTTGTTGGCCCAGCATATGCTCTTTCTTGGTGAATATTCTGGGTGACTTTGAAATACATGTATAGTCTGCAATTGTTGAGTGTAATATTGTGAAGGTATCATTTAGGTCAGGTTGGTTGATAGCATTGTTCAAGTAGTCTGTTATCTTACTGATTTGCATCTAGTTGCTCTAGCAATACTGAAAGAGCAGTGTTTAAATTGTCAAATATGATAATGGAGTTGTCTATGTTTTTCCTTTATGTCTATATATTCTTGGTGTATTTTGAAGTTCTGTTATCAGGTACTCGCACATTTAGTTCCCTTTGACAGAGATAGTTCATGATGATGAAAGGATCTACCTATCTCTGGTAATGTTCTTTGTCTTCAAATCTACCTTGTCTGACATTAACATAGCCCCATCAGCTAAAAATTAATAAAAAAAATTTTTTTTGAGAAACAGGTTCTCCTGTAACCCAAGCTGGAGTGCAGTAGCATAGCCATAGCTCTCTGCAACCTCAAACTCCTTAGCACAAGTGATCCTCCCACCTCAGCCTCCCAAGTAGCTGAGCTACCATGCCTGGTAGTAATTTCATTTTTAATATTTGCATGGAATATCTTTTTTAATCCTTTTCTTTAAAACTATTCATATCTTTGTATTTAACAAGTATTTCTTTTAAACAACATATTATTGGATTTGGGTTTTTATCTAGTCAAGTGTTTCTCAATCAGGGGTGATTTCTTTCCCACCACCATGGGGCATGATATGGTTTGGCTGTGTCCCCATCCACATCTCATCTTGAATTCCCATGTGTTGTGGGAGGGACCCAGTGGGAAGTAATTGAATCACGGGGGCAGCTCTTTTCCATGCTGTTCTTGTGATATTGTGTAAGTCTCACAAGATCTGACGGTATCATAAAGGGGAGTTTCCCTGTTGGCAATACCTAGAAATAATTTTAGTTATCACAAGTGAAGGTGAGGAGAGTAGTACTACTGGTATCTAGTGGGTAGAGGTCAAGGATACTGTTAAACATTTTGCAATGCACAGAACAGCCTCTGCATCAAAGAATTATCTGTTCCAAAATGTCAACAGTGCTGAGACTGAGAAACTCTAGTTTGATAATCTGATTTTTAATTAAAGCCATTAGTGTAATTTCATTTAATATAGTTATCAATGTGCTTTAATGTAAACCTAGCATTTGCTATTTGTTTTCTGTTCATCCTATCCGTTCTTTGTTCATTTGTTCTTCTTGCCTCCTATTGGATCAAACCAGTTATTTCTTTAGTATTGTTTTCTTCTCTTCTTTTATGCCTCTTCTTGTTTTAATGTAAATATTCTGTTCTTTGAAGTTTTCATTTATACATTTATTTATCAGTATAGGTACATTATTTCTAATATTACTCAATGGGCTATAGTCCATTACTGGAATTATTTGTTTTGATACTCAATTTCCCCATCTCTGGCCAATGGGAGTTGTTTCAAACTACTGTTTTTTTTTTCAATTTGTTTCTTATCATTCTTTGAACACTTTCTCCTTTCTAGAACTAACATTTTCCAAGCTTACCTTGTATTTCTGCTGCCTCAGCGAAAGTATTCAGATGTAATCAGTTATTTCTCCAAGAAGCCCTTATTCCTTTTGGTGGGGAATAATATTCAGAAGCCAAGATCTGAGATATAGGTATGTTCATTGCTATTGGGGACTGGTAGTCTCAGGCCCTTTTAGTAGACAGATCTATCAAATATGTGTGAAAAAATACACACACACGGTTACATATATTTATATCTGCATTCATTTCTATATATACCTGATACTTTATCTTTCAATCCAGCACCCTAGGGATCATTCTAGTTTTCTCCATTTCCATATTTGCAATTTCTTTCTTCATCAGAAGAACCTGCTCCCCATGATCTTACTTGACAAGTCTGCCTTTATAAATGCAGACAATCTCTCATCATCATCATCCCACGTCTATTGCTGGTATAGATGCTCTCCTCAGCCCATGTCAGACCATTCCTTTTTGTGGACTCCTTCTACATGCTCTGATATCCTATGCCAGATACCCTTCCTCCCCTAACACACAATGAGTGATATCCAGTAATTTACTTTAAAATTTAAGATATATTTATCAGTCCTAAAACTTCCATTTGGTTCTGAAATGTCCTATCTAGCCTCATGGAGCACAACTTGGGAGAGGCCTCAGAGATTGCTGGTAAATTGAGGAAGGAGTTAAGAAGTGGGGCTGATATTTGTGCAATTAATAATTGAAGATCTTTCTATCGACCAAATGCCCTTCTCCCCTATGTTCATGTGCTTATAGCCAAGTGTTTTACTCTCCAGGCAAAAAACTCAAACAGTTCTCTAAAGGGCATGTAGGTATTTATACTTGAGAGTAAAGCCTGCCTTTTTCTGGCATGTGGAAAATCCCCATAATATAAAAGCTGGCTTCCCACCCTTTCACTTAATATGAAGCTCTCTGGTTGACAGCTTCCACTATGGACAAAGAGATTTAAATCAGCCTTTTTAGTATTCACTTAGGCAGCACATACACCAGCCTTTTTATTGCTCCCTCCTTAAACATGAATAGGTAGCCAAAGATCTTCAGCTATTTGAGAAAAGCCTGGAATTTAAAAGAGAAACTGAGGTAAACTAACATGAATGTCAACAAATGCCAAAGGAAGCAAAGGAAATTCAGAAATCCAAAGAGAACTTTAAAAAATCTCTCCTAATGCTATCCGTCCCCTAGCTCCCCACCCACCGACAGGCCCCAGTGTGTGATGTTCCCCTCCCTGTGTCCATGTGTTCTCATTGTTCAACTCCCACTTATGAGTGAAAACATACCTAATGTAGATGATGGGTTGATGGGTGCAGCAAACCACCAAGGCACGCGTATACCTATGTAACAAACCTGCATGTTCGGCATGTGTATCCCAGAACTTAAAAGTATAATTAAAAAAAAAAAAAAGGTAGTTCAAGGTCTTCTTCACTGTCTTCTAAATCTCTAACTTCTTACCATTAATTTGAATTTAGGTGTCATTTCCATGTATATTTTTATAAAATATTACATTACCCTTACTCTCTTAAAATATTACTTTCATTATATATGTATCCAAAATCAACATATAGCATTGCTTTCCAAGTTTTAAAATTTTATATAAATGGTATCATGCTTAATGTATCTACAACTTTTAAAAAAGTATGTTTTTGAGATTTATCTATATTAGTATAGTTCTAATTTTTTCATTTAAATGGATGTATAAATATGTGTTTATCCATTTTCCTGTAAACATTTATTTTGCTTCTTTAAAAAAACTTTGCTATTAAAAATGCTACAATAGTCTTTTAAAAAAATCTCTAATTAGCATTTTTAGATGCTAAATCCATACCATGAAAAGGGAATTATAAAGAATGAGAAAGAGTTTTTGGAAATTAAATGTATGATTGCTGGAGGAAAAAAAACCTCAGAAGTATTGGAAAGAAAACCCAAGAAAATCTTACAAAATACAGAACAGCAGCAAAAACAAAACAAAACAAAACAAAAAACAAAGAAACAAATTAAGTCCTACATCCCAGTAGTAGGATATTAATAAAGTGAGCACACAGAAAATAGAGAAAAGAGAAAATAATGGAAGATAATTCTCAGAGCTCTAGGAAGATACACATCTTCAAATGAAAAGGGCTTACTATGGAATGCTAAGAATGATTACAATATATGCCCATGCCCCAAACAGTTATAATTTCAGAACCAAGGTAAAGAGAAGTTATTTTAAGAGGATATCATAAAAGCTTCTGTAGAGAAAAGAAAGACTAGAATATTGACCACCGGTAAAATGGAGCAATAAGGGGCAAAGCCTGTAAGTTTCTATAGACTAGAGTTCTCTATCCAGTCATACCAGCAAGGACAAAGAACAGAATAATAACTCTGTGGGACAAACATGGTCTAAGAACATTTACATTCCATGCATCATTTCTTTAGAATTTGATTCATAAAGTGTTCCAATCAAAATGAGCAAATGAAAGAGAAAGATGTGGGGTCCAGGAAATATTAGATCCAACACAGGAAAATAATCAAGGGAAGTCCTAGGATGGCAGCCTTGCAGAAGCTCTAGAGAATAAATGGTACTGACTAGAAGAGGCAGAGTGGGATCCAAGAGAAAGAATTTGGGGAAAGCAAGATTCCATGCATTATATAATTTAATGGGGGATTCAGGAAGAAAACAAGAAAAATTAGGACTTCAGGTGGGATGAGGTAGACAATCAGAAACTTCAGGTGAAAAAGGTTACACAAAAGAGGAAATGTAGTCATAGCACATTTGGCTATGCTATGAACAATATAATGAAGTCATACTAATGGAATTGTTAGTTCTTAGAATCAACCATTAAATAAAGCAGGAGATGTGACTGTGGTTATTCTACCAAAGAGACTAAAGTCACAAGTTGGTGGTAGTAGGGGAAGTAAAAGGTGAGGAAAGACCAGAAGTGCTAATTCCCTCATCACAAAAGGAGGGGAGTCAAGAGAGAGTGTCCACAACTGAGGAAATAAGAAATAGAGTTTTGAGTATATTAAAATATAATAATTTCATAGAACTATTTGGAAGGATGAGTAAACTGTGTAAGTGAAATAAGCCCTCATCTATCATAGTGGGCCATTAATAATATCTAAAGTTGATAAATTTAGGAAAAGACAGCATTATAAATTATAAAATAACACATTATTTACAGACATGGAGTTGATTACCATAAGAAATAATATTGGTTTCCTCTTGGGAGTGGGACTTGGGTCAGGAATGTTGGAATAGGGGACTGTTACATTTCATTATGATTCCTTCAGTATGACTTGATTCCCTTGATGTATTTAACTTTATTCTTAAGGGTATAAGATTAAACAAATTTATAGTCAAAATTTCAGAAAACAGGGGAACAAACTCAAAAAACTTGGACTATAGGTAACTACTGTTGACATTTTACTTATGATTGTATTAAACTTATTTTACTACCCTGTTAAGAACTGAGATATTTACAGTATTTATTCATTCCCTTAAAAAAATGCTGTCTCTGTATTTAGTAATCTTCTCTATATTTTAGTGCAGTTATGCTTTTCTTATAGGACCCAAATATTTCTGATTAATCTTACATTCTCTATTTCTGTTGGTAGAAGAAATCTTTTTCCCATTATATTTCAAATAGTTATGGGTGGTGAAAAGGATGTTTAAGCAGAGTGAGAGACTCTCAGCAAAAAAGGGTAACTGACAGACTGGTAAGTCAGACAAAGAAGAAAAATGCCAAAGAAGAGGGTCAAGAACCACTCATATGACTGAAATCCCTCACCCACATAGGAGTTATAAAAAGTTCAGGAGCTGGAGATGAAAGGCAGGTTCATAAAGAGGATTCCTTAGAGAGAGTTGTTATAATGCTGTGAGTACCCCCACTGGGAGGGGGTAATGGGGTGACTACCCCTTGCCTCAAATCCTAGTGGAAAGGGATTTAATTGGGCCCTCAGAGAGACTGGTACATGGCCCTGCAGTGGTAGGTCCAGTGCACCAGTGTTGATTCTTGCCCATGAAACCAGAAGAGTGTTGGCCAGGTGCTGAGAAATGAATTCAAGAGGCAGCTGTAGATCTGCATGGGTGCCCAGACTTGCAAGGGCAAAGGTTGTGAAAGGGTTTCCCACAGACCACAGAGGGCCATGAATAGAGTGCCAGTATATGGCCATGGGAGGTCCTGCCCATGAGGGCCACCTGGAACAGCAAACCGACCTCAGTAGAGAGAAGCTAGGGTAGCAGATGAATTCCTAAAAGCCATGGAAAGAGTAAGGCAAAGAAGCAACTGCATACAGGTGGGAGATCCCCAGTATCAGGAGTATCAGTGCAGGATGCCACTGTAAATATCAGAAGATGCAGTCTGCCAGAGCCAGGTTACCACGGTCCTAGTCAAGTTCAAACTCTTCTGCCTTCCTTATGTCTCTTTCCTCCCTTCCACCTCTCTTCCAACCCTTGACGGGTCGAAGACTGCAAGCTGAAGAAGGAAGAGAAGGAAAGAAGCAGCTATCCCTATTTCCTTCTCCAGCTAGAGGAGTTAAGAGTAGCTGTAATTTTGACAAGGCTGGAATCTTTGCCCTTTACATGGAAATGGTCCATTCTCATTACTATAGTGAGACTGTATCTTCAAAACATATCCTGGGGGAAAAAAAAGAAGAAACAGTTTGAATTTTCAGTCAACCTGCCAGAACAACCATACCTACCAAATTTTTTGTAAGTCCTGATTATTTATCAGACCAGTTGCACTACTCTACTTCAGGAAACAAAAAAAGTGTGCAGCTTTTCTCCCTTGCTCTTGTGACTTCTCTGTACCCTTTGTCATCTCAAAATCCCTATTGCTTTCATCTGGTTTTTGTCCCGTCGTCCCAAGGCTGAATTATTTCATTCTACCTAAATCCTGAGTGATATTCAATTTAACACTTTGCTTGGTTTTAATCTGTCTCTCTCCAAGGGGCTGTCTTGGCTCTTTGCTCCTTTGGGCACACACTTGACCAGCTAAGCTCCTGGGACACCATATCCCAATGTCAGACCCCTGTCACTGTCCAGGAGTAAGGGAAGAGAGTAATTACCTAACCCTAACAAGAGGATTGTTCTTCCAAAGAACAACGCCAGGTTAACAACATTCGATTGTAAATGATACACTGGAATTGTGCCTTTTCTACCACACTGGATGAAATGAACTTGTCAAAAAAAAAAAAAAAAAAAAGAGGGTTATTACTTTTTTTTTTTTTTGGACAGTGACGGTAGTTTAGTTCCTTGGAGTTTTTAGCTTTTCTCCAATTCTGACACTACGACCAAACCAGACATCTTGATGTCTTTCAGGGTTTTACTGCTGAGCTTTACCATCTATTTGTGGTCAATAGGTCAGCCAAGACCCTCACTCCACATCCCATCCTTGGCTGCACCTACAGCTTTAGTAGTCACTTCTAAATATAAGTATGGGCCCTTGAGTGCAACAGACTGCCAGAACCTCATCCTCTGACTTAAAAGTGACTTCAAGGTAGCTGTTTCAGCCCGTATCTTTCAGAGCTGAGATCTGAGCTCTGGTCTGGTGTAAATAGAACGTTTTACTCTTCTGAAGCTACTGAGCCTGCCTCTCCAAATAAAACAGGAAGCATGGTACCCTGCAAAGCACTCTCATTCAGAAATTCTAGATATCTTAGGCACCAAATTCAAGGAGGCAACAGAACACACAGCATTTCCAGTCTGAACTCTGGCAGAAGATACAAAGAGGTGTCTCAAAAAAAATTTTTTTTTTCCCTGAGCCTCTAGGGCTGAGCTTTGGGTATGGTGGCTCTGCTGGGAAAGAGCTTGCTGACGACCCCATGAAGGGGATGGTAGGAGTAGGTCATGGTTCTCTCCACTGTGGAGTTTGGGTCATTTCTCAGGACTTTGTGTGGAATGACCAAGGCCTGAGGATGGAATTCTTCAAAGGTTCAGGGGGTGGGAGTGGTGCCCCCTGACTGTGAAACTGTCATTCATAATGAAGCAGAGTATCTATTCTACCAGTTACTGGATAACATGGAATGAGACGAGTCCTGCATATTAACTAGCATAGCTTCAGAATCCCTACTCTTTCTGAATTGATAAGCCTCACTGAGGACAGAAGGCCATGTGGGGACTGCTCTTAGTGTTTCACAGATGTTGGCCATGCAGCTCCATTGCCAGCTGTGCTGAAACAGCACTACCTACAATGGGTCAAAAAAAGAAAAATCACAAAACAAAATGGTGCATGGTTTGCAAGGGGGCTGCTTACTTCACCCCTGGACTTCACAGCTCTGATCCTATTTTGCACTGCCTGGGTAATAAGCATTTTCCTATGTTTTGGCAAAACTAGAGTGGCAAGCAAGCTCCTGCCTTTGGATTGAAGAGAGATCACATAGTTATGTGGACCACGCCTTGCAATCTAGACCTACCTCCTTACCAGCTGTAAGGCTCTCCCCTCTACCTGCCATGATCCTCCCATCTCCAACATGTTGTGGTGGGGACCAATGACATAAAAAGTCAGTTAAGCTGTTATATTCATTAGTCACTGTCCATGATTCTCTACTCTCGAGTATCTCTCCTGGATGCAAACCTGACTCATAAATAACAAGGGAAAACATCTTTCATGCCAGATTTATGCCACCAGCACGATCTATTCTCCCTACTGAGCCTTGCTTCACTTGTGACTAACATGTTTTGAGACCAGCATGTATTTTGAACCCACGTGGAACAGGTTTAAAAAAAAAAACACATAACATTTTCAGAGATTTACAAACAGTTCTAAATGACAGGAAGGTGACTGAGATGACGAACAGTTAAGAGATTTTGGAAACAGGCTAATCACAAGGCAGGCCTGATATGCTAACACAAGGAATGTATCCTTTATGGTGAAAGTTATAGGGAGTATAGACAGGTTGTTTTGGCAAAACTATGGAAGTTATATTGGAGCAAAATGAGACTTGAGACAGGAGAATAAAAACAGTTAACAAGCTATAACAATAACTAGTGGGAAAAATGGTGAAGGCCTTTATAGGGTAAAGGCAGTAGAAATGGAGATGAGGGATGGTTATATAAGATACTAGGTAGGAGGTGGAATTAGTAGGACTTGGAGACTAATGGGATGTGGGTAATGAGGAAGAGGGAGAGTCAAGGATAAAGCCCAAATTTTTGTTTGAGTAATAAAGCATGAATGGTACCATCCACATGTACATGAATAGAGGGAACTAAGCAATTTGGATGAGGCTCTACCTGATTTGAATTTGAGTTTGAGGAACCTGTGAAATGAGATGTTTAGTACATGACTGAATACATGTACCTGGAGTGCCAGAGATGTCTATGTTGGAGACAGATGTTTGAGAGTAATCAGTGGAACGTGTTATAGCTGAAATCCCAGGTGTGAATGAGATTACTGAAAGCAGGTGATGGAATGAGCAGAGAAGGAATATGAGAAAACCCAAAATATAGGGTAGAGAAAGAAGAGCTGGCAAAACACACTAAGGAATGTCCAGAAAAACAGCAGAAAAAATCAAGAATAGTATTTACAGAAGCCAAAACAAACAAACAAACAAAAAAGAAAATAAAGGAAGTAGTTAATAAATGCTCTAGAGATCAGATGTCTCTTTATTTGGCAATATGGAGGTCACTGGTGATTTAGTAAGAACACTGTCAGGGGAGTGCCGAGTGGAACCAGACTGCTATGGATACAAGATAAAATGGAAGCTGAGAAATTGGAGACTGAGTACAGAATACTCACTTTCAAATAACCTCACTGTAAGCAAAAAATAAAGATCTGATATAAAATTGTGGGAGGATTTCTTTACTACTAAAAGGCCTTGAGAATGTTCATACTGTATTCTGATGGAAAAGTGCCAGTAGAGACCCTGAAGATACCAAATTGATAGGATTACAAAGCAGTTTTTTTTTTTGTTTGTTTTGTTTTTTTTTAAGGAGTTCAGGGTTAAAGCTGAGTTTGATACCCAATTTCTTAGACATAGCTTTGTCATTCTGGTAAAGTTATGCCTCAGTTTCCTCATTCATAAAAGTATATCTACCACAAAAGGTGGGTGGGAGGATTCAACGAAATCAATATACAGAAGTGCTTACCACAGTGCTAGAACCTAGCGAACAATAAGTAATAGTTATTGTCATTTCAAGTTGTTTCATGAGGAAGGGAAGAGAGAAATCCAAAGGTTAGGTGTTGTAAAAAATACCTCTTCTAATTAGGTAGGAAAGAAATAGGAGAGAACGTGTATCAATACACATGGATGTGGATTACAAATTAAAATCCATATCCTGTATTTTCCTTACCAATACCCAAGTGTGTAGAACAAATTGTGTATAAGGACTTTGAAGAATCTAGAAATATAAAATCCCATTAAAATGGCATCTATCTGAAATTCTATGTATAAACAAAAGTATTTGTTTAGTGAAAATTAATTGTGCTATTTGTATTCCAAGTCAAAAGAAAAAGGTTTTTTTTTTTAAAAAAAAAAAAAAAACTTTTTAGAGTGTCATTAACATGCAGTATTAGGTCCAAAGTGTTTGGGGATGAGGAGGATGAATCAAATGACCCATTGCAAGATTAAAATTGCTTTGAAGTCTATAGTTTATATTAAAAATTAATGCAAATTTTGTTTATCAATACATTGGTATGTTTTAATATAAAAATATTTTTAAACTTAGAAAAGTTTACTTGGCATTGAGTGAACACTGCTTGTCTATGCCGTACTCATTTATCCCTTGCACGCTGCTAAAAATCTTTGAGATAAATCAATGTCTTTTAGGCTAGACCAAATAAACACAAAAGCTGACTAAAATTGTCTACTTCTAACTAACTATTTTAAGTTCAAACTTATAAAATATGAGGTCATTATACAAGATGACTAGTCAACTTCAATTTTAAAAATCAGAATGGCTTTTAGGTATTGAATATTTCAAAACAAAAAACCTTACGGTAGGCCCACAGTTTTCAATTTTAAATCAACTTCGGTCTAAGTAATAAAAACAATATTTCCTAATAAACATAAATGTAAATTATCAACAGAATGGTTTCTCAAAACAATTACTGCTTAAACTTCATTGTTTTATATTGTTTCTATGTGTTGTAATTAGTGAATAGGTTAAGACAATATAAAAAAGGAGATACTTGTAGTTTCCCTAGCTTGTCCTTACCTTGCTTACGTTTATAGGCCTGTTTTACTGACCTTACAATTTAGTTGTCACTGATATGCATAGCCAAATTCCTTCTTTGTTCATCAGTCAGACTTTTTCTTTTAATAATTTCCATTTGTGATAAATTTCAATCTGTCTAGATATAATAGTGAGGAAATGAATGATTCAATCTTAATGATATTAGAGTCATGATGGAAATGGACTCAACCCACAAAAAGCCATTTTTTTTGCAACATCAGCTATGTTTTCATTCAAACCAGTTCTGAAACAGTTTTTCCTTCCCTAATCTTAACACTTATTAACTACAAATTTGAGATTTGCTTTCCTTTTACAGATTCTGTAAGTTTTTACTAAATTACTTGCTTAATGAAGATCTTGAAATAATATCCATTTATGTAAAACTAAAGAAAATGTAGTAATTTACAATCAAGTTATTCCAATTTCTCCTTAGGATTCTAAATTTATTCACTCAGCCCAAAATATTTATTAAATGCTTCTCATTATGGACAAGGCACTCTTCTCGGTAACTGTGTACCAGAAATACCAACACGTGTAAGCCTTTGCCTAAAAAGAGGTGACAGTCTAATAGTTTCCAATACAGGAGACATTCAAAAGTACTGACAGATCTAACTCCTTTGAGCATTTACTGTCAAATATATCTAATCACATTCTTAAAATTAAATCATTTTCTTCTGGCATACATTATATTAACTATCATCACTTGTGGGAAAGTAATGTAGAGTATTACTTTAAAAGAGACTAAGCTATAAATTTGAATACATATAAAAAAGCAGTACCCAAGAGTAAATATGTTTAAGTCCAAAATTACAAAATATCCAGTTACAAATAGATTCTAATGAACATTTTACTCACAACGAAAATCTACCCACTAATGCATTAAATATAAGTGCATTTTAATTAAGAATGTAATTTTTTAAAGCATAACTGGTCATAAGAATAATCTTCTGAAATGCATCTTTTCCAAAGAATTTTGAATTTATTAAGAGCAAGATGGAATTCTATGGAAATATAACCCCAAGTAGTCTAGGGAAGAGTTTAGGTAACAGCAAACTAAACATTTTTTAATAAAATGACAGTATAACTGAAAAGTCATGGGGAGAGAAAGAACTTGGCTCCTTATTTATTTTGCAACAGTGTGTACACAATTTTAAAAGATGTTTTTAGAGGCTAGTGGTTTTGTGGTTTTAGCAAGGTATCACACGAGGAAACAAATATTAAAATTATGTTGAAAAATATCTCCAAGTTACCTCTTTCTTTTTAATAGAATGGTAAAGTTTCACCCTAAAAGAATTCCTTTCACTCCAAGCAACTCTTTCTTAAACTTGACAGCCATGGACAAATTAGTCTCATTAATTGTCAGATCTATTTTTTAATCTTTAGGTGAAAGTAACCAATCACTTTATCCTTCTTGTAATATTTGTTTTCTACACCCTTCGTTATTGTTTTTAAAATGTCAGCTTTGTGCTACCATCCCAAAAAGTCATTTATAGTTTTTTTGTTTGTTTGGGTAGGAGAATTCATCAAAGTGGATATTCTATAAATTTTTGGTTAACGAATTGGCTCAAGTCACATTCTTGGCCCAAAGATCATTTTTGGTTTTACTTTCACAGAAAATACATATCAAAAAGTTAGGTTTGTGGCTGTCAAACTGTCAGCTGTTTTTAGAATGTAATTTTTAGTACCACCTTAATACTACCTTATAAAGAATGCAGAATATACTTTTGTATTTGACTTTGTTACAGTGAAGAGATAATGCTTTAGTTAAAGCTAACTCGCTCACAAAGAGCCGAGAAATCTAAAAGGAGATTTTACTTACCATTAACTTTTTTTAAGCTAAAAGCTCACAATTTTAACATTTGGCTTTTCTACTACACTACTGCTGAACAGAACAATAAAAAAAACTATACTGTTTGGACAGTGCTAATATAAATCCTTAACCTATATTGGAAACTTTCAAACGTGAACTCTAAAACATGGGCATTTTTAATGACCACCACTTTTAATATACTATTCAATATTTGCACATTAAATGAAAAATTAATTTTTAACAAAATTTTATTTAGAGCATTAGGAAAATCATACTCAAAACACAGAAATAATCAGACTATAACAATGCTGCATAGATAGTGGTATACAAGTTCCCCGACTCTTCTTCCTAACTGAAAAGTTCAATTTTCAAGTCACCAGGTAGAAAATGGTGGAGGCATTATTTCCTCTTTCTGAGGCTAGAAAAAATGGCTTCAATGGTGAGAAGTCAAACCATTTAAACAATGAAGATTAGATTATTCTCCAATTTAATTCTGTTCCCTTCTTGTTATTTCTCATAGATGAAAATTTAGAATGTAATAATTATTGGAAAGGAATTAGAAGTGAATTACCTCTTAGGAGATACCCTGATCAGTGCCTGCTTTAATCAGACAAACACTAAGTTTTAAAAATTACAACCACACTATTATGCCTAACTAAAATTGCCAATATGAATACTTTTTTACATAATACATTACATGTATACAAGAGGAGAAATGACTTGTTTCCTATCCTTTGACCTTCAGTAGAAAAAAAATGTTATCACTAACAAGGATCAGAAAAATAATTTTCATGGCAGAGCATTAACTCAATAGGGATCAAAATCTTTTCTGAATACTCAAAACAGATTGAGTCAGTAAATGAGAAATTGCTAAATTTATTCTATGAGAGTACTTTTCAAAAAGGAAGACAGTTTATTGGAAGAATTTGTAGCTGGAAACATTGTTCATTAAGAAAACATTAAGTTACCCTGAGAAAGACTCTTAATACTACCAGTGTTTTCAGGGCCCCCTGACCAAAGCATGAAAGGGCAATTTGTAGGCGCTAGCCTTTTAACAATACCTACATAAACAATGTTTTGATCTAAAATGTAACTTGGGTTCTCTGCTACACTGGTAATAGGTCACAACCAAGACGTCTGAATGTGATGGAGTAGAAGCAAATTTTGTGTTTATTTTAGGCAGCCCTCTTTGTTTTCTAAGAGAAAGAGTTTGCAGTTCTTCAAATGGTCTTGGATGAAACCTACTGTTTGGAAAAAAGAATCTTCTGTAAGTAAACTGGTAGTTTTCTTAAAACAGTAAACAAATTTATCTGGTCTACATTCTCTAAACTATTATATGCCTAGAAAATAAGGCATTAGTAATTCATCATTGGCCACTGCAGAGCATAGACAACTGTTTTCTTACTAATCAGGACCATAAGCAAACATTCCTGAAAGTGCAGTGTTATTTTTAACATCTCTTATGCATTTACAGTCAGCATTTGACTCCCTACATACTTTCATTATAAAATGTTTTTTCCCAACACCTTACATATACCATAATTACTTAAGAAAAGACAAAGTGAGAGCAGCTACAGAAGTAGCAAGGTATTTTCCACAAATAAAAATACAGCATACAAAAAATGGCAAGTTAGTGATAATTGGTAGTATGAGTGCTTATTAATATTCCGCTTTGGGGTCCAAATTAAGATTTGACAAGTTTGAAGCCTTGTCCTGTGTCCAGCACAGTAGGAAGAAACCAACTCATTTTTAATCTTTTCAAGCACCTAAAACAAGTTTTGCAGATCCAAAAAAGGTTCAGACCGCATAACCAATTTGCCAAATGCACTAGGGGATATGTAATACGAGGAAAGTGTAACATCCAGTGCTTGGCCACATCGCTTCCCGTTGGCAAATGCAGAGTGTAGTCACTCCACCGTTTTGACACACCGTATACTGCTTTCACTGTGCGTCCCTTTTCAGTCCAGCAGATGTTATTACTGGAGTTGCAGTTATATTCTACCCAGTCTTTTGTAAAGTCACCTAGCTGTGGCGGGTCAGCTTCTTCAATATCTACTGTTTTTACCAACTCTGCTCCTTGCACTGCAATATACTGGTCATTAATTTTCCTCACTTCTTTCACCCAAGGGGTTGAATTTTCGCTGTCTAATACGATAATAAGCCGGGAACAGAAGGAACCGTTCTTTTCTCTCCACCATTCTAAAAGTGTGTCAAGGCGTAGTGTATCTCCACCTGTGAACAAGAGAAAATTCAATGCAGCAATAATTTCTGCAGCCTCTCATTAAGAAAACTCTCTTAATAATTTTCTCCTAGTGGGAACATACTCATCTTACATGTATTTTCCTTAAGTTCTTAGAATTAAATAAGCAAAAAATAAAGTATTTAAATTACACTTTCAAAGTATCTTTTGAAAAGATATTTTTTACAACAGATTTTCAACTTCAGGTAAAAAAAAAAAAAAATCCTTATTAATCACATAAAAAGGAATCTGCTAGTATAAATTAAGAAAATACTTTGTATTTAGTGAAAACAACTATACAGAAAAGCTAACATTCTATACCGGGGCAGCAACTACAACCCATGGGCCAGATCCAGCCTGCCACCTCTTTCTGTATGGCCTGAAAGCTAAGAGCTGATTTTCTATTTTTACATGGTTGAAAGAAAATCAGAATATTTTGTGACAGTAAAAATTGTATGCAATTTAAGTTTCATATAATTATTTTCATAAATAACAGTTTATTGGAACACAACTACATTCATTCATTTACACTGTCTATGGCTGCTATTGCTCTAAAGTAGCAGAGCTGAATAGCTGCAACAGGGATCTAAACCCACATAGCCAAAAATATCTGGCCCTTTACAGAAAAAGTTTGGCCCCCATTCTGTATCATTGTTTCCTTCTCTTCCTCATATGTAAGTACCTACTGAATGAAAATAAACCCTATTCCTACCTGTACAAGAATGAATTTAAGAACAGATTTACATTTAAATCAGTTTTATAGCTGAAGAACAAGGGATTAAAAAAATATATACCCAGAAAGTTCTAAAGTAAATAAACTTCTGACTACAGGTTTTACATCTAGTTCATCGTGGATCTTTTTTGCATTAATTTTGATTTTTAAGTGTACTACATTAAAATGTTCATTTTGATTATTGAGTTTTTTGGCATTCCCTTATGTTTTGTGCCTGAGGCAACTGCCACCCTCACCTCATTTGGCCCTGCCTCAATGGTACACTGATAATGATCATTCCAATTCTACGAATCTATCCTAAGAAAAGAACAGACATAGGGACAAAAAATTACAAAAAAGACTTCTTTCCCATTTGGGAAATGGAAATAAACTATGTCCTAAAACCTTAGGAGGAAATCTTATAACAAAATATTTATAAAGAAAATTTATTGATGAGCAAATGTATTAGAAAAAGCATGACAAGGCATCTACAAAAATTACAACAGCAGCTATTGCTAGGTGTTTCACTTCCGGGTGGTTTTTAAAATACTTTTCTGAAATTTTTACATTGAGCATAAGTTACTTTTATAATCTGTCAGCACAAGATCCAACAACCTAACTCCAGAATACATATTTCCCCCAAATCAGCTGTCCTCTTGGTTTCACCGTTAAAAATGGACACCACCAGAGAGAGAATCCTTTAGAATTGGGATTCTGTCATATTCTTTATGTGTAATTGATTAATGTTTTATTAATCAGCCCACAATAGCTTAAGAACATGAAAATAAACTTGTTTTATTAATCGCTCTAACACTCACACATATTATCTCAGAGACAGTATTTCAGTACATGGTCTCCACATATTACTAATGTGTTATTCCACTGATACCTCCAAAAGATACTTTTTCAAAAATGGCCAAACGTTAACTCTCCATTATTGCCAGCTCTATTAAATTTCTCTAGAGATCAGAGGATGACACAGATTACAAGAACTATTATATAAATTCCATCTGCCACAAAACATCATTGCCCAACATGCCATCCACAACTATTTCAATAAATACTCTTTAGCATATTCTACCCTAATTCTCTTATATAAATGCTCTTTAGATATCAACAAGAGACTTAAAGCAGCATTAAAGCTTTCTAAATGATTTCTCTTCTTTTGCTCTGCTTTCTCCTATGAATAGGTTCTATGCTACATTTGGCTTTTGGCCCAGATTCAAAGTACTTACATCTATCTAAGATAACAGCCATCTGATGCATTTCAAGTAATTGAGACTGCTTTTTAAAGGCTTTATTTGTAATAAACTACTTTATAAATTATGTACATTTTTCCCATTTATTTCTGTCTCTCTTGTAATTACCATGATTGTTTTCTATCCTCAAGCAGAGGCAAAAATATTAGGTTCCATATCATGAAACTCCATAAATATAAGAAGACTACATATTCTAAGTACATATGGGATAAACGGCAAATATAGATTCTCTTTCCCACAGTGATATTAATACTGGGTCTGCTACTAACTTGCTAACCCAACTAAAATCCAGTTGTGATGTTTCCTATTTCAAAGTCGGCTGAAAAAACAACAACAACGACAACAAAAACCCAACTATTAATAAATTAGCAGAGCTTAAAGCTCTTTGTCATGTAATTTGGAATAGATTAAAGCATTTTCCTCAGAGCAGAGATATTCAATATTATTTGTGAGGCAGAATCAGCCCTTGAGGGTTATGTCTAAAGCAGGTCAGGGCATGAACTAACTGAAAAGCAGGCTTTTCTGTATGCCAGATGCCTCAGGCCATGCTTGACAGTACGCAGTTGCTGAATTATAAGATAAAATCTACCTTTCTCAGGGAAGGGAGATCAGTATGCTTTCTCTATTTTTTTAAACTTCTTATAATAAGCTCTCAAAGTTACACAAGAACAAATCTTAGCTAACAGATGAATTCTGTAATGGTCAATTTACTGGTAACATACTTCAAAAAAAATTATAAAGACATCATTCTAGAATGTAACTGCTAAACATTTACCTAAAATACGACTCTATTTTAGAGTTCTTAAAGTTTTCAAAAATTATTCCTAACTTAATGATGAATGAAAATTTTGAAAACCTGATACATATATATGTGTGTATCTTAGTGTTTTTTTTATTTTCTTAGAAAAATAAAACGCTGATATAAGAATTAGTAAATGAACATCTAGAATTGATTTCCATAGCTATCTTTAAGAAATACTTAATGAATTTTAAATTACTTAAGAAAACTGCAAACTTGAAAAGTGTTTCCATTAAGTAATAAATCTTTCATATCAACACACACAAAAAACTTACTTCTAAAATTACTCTAACACTTTAAAATAACTAGGGATATATGCATGGCCACCAAAAATTAGCCCTGTTTTTTCCATTTGATCTGGGTAGAGTTTATTATCTTAAGGATTATAGTAAGTTTTCAGTAATCCCTACTTGTAGATCTAAAATTCTATTTCTGTAAAGACTATTTTAATTGACTAAAGCTTTCTCTTGTGCTCTGAGTTGGAATACACAGAATGTTATACTTTACCTGAAACTAAAGTAGCCATAAAGGTTAAAAAGATGTTTTCTACCTTGTAATTAAAAAGTTATAGGTCAAGTAAATGATTTTATAAACTATATTGAAGTAGTTTTAATGTTCAGTACATCTTTTAGTCTTGTACATTCTAATTTTTTGAAATGGGTAACCCATGCTAACAAAAATATCCATTTAACCAAAACATGCCATTTCTTTATCATCATGGCTTTCACCCTTGGAGGCAACATGGTACAGTGGGGGGAAAAATACACTTTAGGAACCGGGCAGATCTGGTCTTAAATCATAAGTTGCATAACAACTTACAATTTCCATTTCATCCTTTCAAAAATGAAGATAACAGAAGTGGTGGTATCCATCTCAAAGGATTTCACATAAAGATTAACAATGTGTGTAAGGTACTAAGTACAGTAAGCTGATGCTTAAAATGTGCCCAATAAATATTAGCTCGTCTTTCTACTAGAAGGCCACTGAGTTATTCAATATTTATTTGCAAAAAAGAAAAATTTCAAAAAAATACTTCTCTTTATGATAAAAACTCCAGTTACAAATCTGGCATGAAATTAGTGAGATCACACTGGTTTAAAATCATCTCTACCTTAACCCTTTGTTTGTTTCTTTCTGGAGTTCTTATATTGGCAACTCTGCCTCTGTCCTTCCATACTACTTCTATTTATCTTTTTCTTCATCCTGAATGTTTCCAATTTATTCATGACTATTTTATTATTTATATATTCTTGGTTTAAAACATCTACACTCTTTTATGGAAAAAAATCATGTAATTAAAATAACTATTTCTAATCTAAAATAAGAAAATTACCTTTCTTTTTTAATGATTTATTCAATGATTTCATCTATTAGCTACTTAAGGATCCTCTACTATGTACTGGGCTCTGTTATAGGTCCTAAGCAAGTAACAATTCATAAAACAAAGCCCTTGACTTACTCTCTATTAATAGTTGGAAAGCCTGACAAATTTATATATTATATAAAGAGATCTCATTTCTCTCTTGGCAATAACTAAGAAGTTTTCTATTTCCCATAATGCATGTAAACCAAAGTTATTTTATGATTTTTCAAATGCAAAACAATCCCTACAGAATTTTGTACCTTAGAATAAAATTCAATGATCATTTAAAATTACCGCCTTATTTTACAGGCGAGAAAACTGAAGCCAACAGAAGTTAACTAACTTGCCTAAAATAACACAGTTGTGGCAAATTAGGACCAGGACCAAGGTCTCCTGACCTAAATGCTACTCTCACTATACTACATGATCTGCTGTTTAAAATTTTGGTGAGCTTTATAAACATAAATAAAACTACAGATGTGAAGGACTACTGAAATCTGCATCCATAACATTTCAAAACTTAAAAATACTAGTCAACGAAGTTTATCAGCTTCTGAAAAATATATTTAGCAATTCTGAAAATATTTTCAGGGAAACTATAAGTCTCAAAGCATTTTTTCCTTCTAATCACTACAAGACATATTTCTGAATCTTATCATTAGAGATGGCTAAACAGGGATGCTAGAGCAAAGAAAAACAAATTAAAGTCATATGTACAGTTCAGTAAACTAAGAATCCTGGAAATTTAATGACTGTGTGTGAAGTACAGATTTCTACATATACATGTGTATCTTTACAATAGTGAAACTGCCAAAGGTGAGTTTACCTGCTAGAGCCCACTCTCCTGTACCATGGGTGTGCCCACTGTAATACAAAATATACGTATCATGTCTGGGTCCATCCACAGTCCGAAGTTCGAGGAAAGCTTTCAGTTTGGAATGCAGCGTATCAAAAGACAGTCCACTTGTGGAATAGTCACATCCATAGGTCTCAATCATATGATATGCAAAAAATCTTTGGATAGCATTGAGCATGCCAGTAGACCTCAAATTTAACTCCTGTACATGTTCTGGGGGAAGCAGTGTTGGCTGACCATCAGGACTGAAGCAGAGAAAAAACAATTATTTTGGTGTTTAAGAAGTATTCATTCTGTATCACATTCTCATCTGTCATTTTTAACTGATTATCTAAGAATCAGTTATAATATAGTTGCTGGTAAGAGGCAGGCTTTTTAAAAAAAATCATCCTTTCTAAAATTCCTATAGTACTAAGAATTAAGCTTAGAAAATCAAAACCTGGTTTCTAAATACTCACTATCATTAAAACAATAATCAAATTAAAAGCTGGGATAATACCTCCAAATGTAGATAGTACTATTCTTTGTTCCTTATTCATATTTTCTTACATGACAGATATTGGACAAGGCTTTTTAAAAGCAGGATTACACTGTTTCAAGAACATCTGGGTGGGGCCTATTAAAAAAACTATTGTTTAAAAATATTATAACACACAAAATATAAAAGCAATATTTTAATTATATATTTCTGTATTGAAAAATAGTCTATAAAAATTGTGTTCAAATTTCATTAACTTAAGGTACATAAACAGAAGAAATTATTAATAGGCATTTAAAAAGTTATTAAAATTTAGGTCCACTGCTTTATACTGAACACTAGTTGAAGACTTAGATTTGCTCCTGGAACAAATATAAAACGGTACTCTAGTAGATAAAGCAAGTCTTATAACTAGCAAAATACCATTAATATTGAGAAAGAAAAACCATCATTCCTATCCAGAAAAGGGATTTCTGTCAGGATTTTTGAAAACCTTAGATTTTGCTTCATGTATCATCAATAGTATTCTACTAACTTTTAAAATTACAGTCACAAAAGAGTAAGCACTACATTTAAAAAAATTACAATGTAATAAATATCTAACTGTGCATATTACTATTTCCACACATTCTTTCTTTCTACAAGGTTGTCATTTCTCACTTTATGGGACATTTCCAAATCTGTTTCCCTCAGTTCTTGAACCTTCAACTTTTGATTAAGTCTTTAACATGAAGGAAAATATTTCCTACAAATAGTCTATTTGGAGATTTTTATGTTAAATACTTGAAATTAGAAAAAAAACTTTACTTCAACTCTCCCCTCCCCCAGGGAAAGTGTGATGAAAACTGTCATCAGAATTCATTTATGGCAAATAACTATTTTAAAGGTATTTAGCTATAAAATAAAAATCAAAATGTAGCACATTTACAGATTTATACAGCTGTCACCACCTTTGTGGGTAAAATTTATTTTGGAACAAAACTGCAATAAACATTTATTAAACTTCACTGCCAATCCTCTGAATTCCTAGTATTTGCATGGCACTTTTCAATGTGCAGAGTGTTTTTACATTCACTTTTTTTTTTTTTTTTGTTCTTCATACCATTCCTATCAGATGAACAGGAATGATGTCTTTAGGTAAAGACAGATAATAAGGTTCAGAGTTATAATGTACCGAAGGTAACACAGAACTAAACCTCCAGCCTCTCAGGCCCAGTGCACATTTTATATTTCACTATGTTGTTTCGGACTTTTTTTTTTTTGAGACGAAGTCTTGCTCTTGTCCCCGAGGCTGGAATGCAATGGTGCGATCTTAGCTCACTGCAACCTCCGCCTCCCAGGTTCAAGTGATTCTCCTGCCTCAGCCTCCCGAATAGCTGGGATTACAGGTGCCTGCCACCACGCCCGGCTAATTTTTGTATTTTTAGTAGAGATGGGGTTTCACCATGTTGGCCAGGCTGGTCTCAAACTCCTGACCTCAAGTGATCCGCCCACCTCAGCCTCCTAAAGTGCTGGGATTACAGATGTCAGCTACCACGCCTGGCCAGAGGACACTTTCTTAAACAAAATATTCCCTTTAGGGTAAGATCTTTCCTCAGAAAAGTTATACATGAATATTTTCTGGTTTCTAGCTAAAATATAAGCTTATCATATTTATCAAAATATTTCAATTGAACTCTGAAGATATTATCACTTGGAATGAAGTTTGTTAAAAATCTGGAAGAAACGCAAAAGTTATATTTTGAAAATACGGTTTTGAAAAGGAGCTATATTTTATTCATATAAATATTAAGAAAATGTTATGGACTGAATAGTTACCACTAACTATACTAGATTACTGTACCTGCAGAAGTTGGTGGGAATCACAATAGCATATCCAACAGATGTTCCTCCTAAACAGTTACCCAATTCATGGAAGAGCCCATGAGCCATGGATTCCAATGGCAAAACAATTAGAAACATGCTCAAGAAAATTCCATTTGTTGGCTAAAAGAAATCCAAAACATGTTTACACAGTACACGTACATATGTGTATATATTTACATACATGCACATTGATTCACAATTTGTAGCTTCTACTTTCAAAAAGGATAAAAGGAACAATTAATGATCTAAAAACAATGTTCAGTTAAAGCAGGCAAGTATACATGGATGAGCTAACTAGTGCAATAAATCCTAAATTTATCTCTCAGTTTTTTTTGGAAGTTGTGGCAAAACACAGCACATCATTTTTAAAAAATATTTGTCAAATAACATCCTATCCAAACTAGAAAAAAAAACAAACCAAAACCACTCTTCGATATGACAGAGAAAATGCCAGATAACAAATATCTTGTTAAAATCCACGTGCCTGTCATTTTTCAAATAACAGATTTATTTACTTTATCAAAAAGGGTACTTTAGAAAGGGCTCATTTTTTCCCCGTGAAATTATGAAAATAAATTCTTAAGGAAATTTAAGACCCTAAAGCTTAAAAACTAATTCCGTTTATATGGTATAGTTTACCTTACAAAGCACTGAACTATCTAGATGTACAAATTCAAAATTTTAACAGAAGAAAATATTAAGGACACGTAAGCATTGTAAAAGCAGAATGGGAAGTAGAGAGGCAGAAGAAATAAGGAGGAGGCAATCAGGTATCAATTGCAATGAAAAAGCAGAAAAAATTAATACTCATTTTTAGTGAAAAGAAAATGGATGACAGTCACTTGAACATATCTTTAGAATATTAAACTATTACATTATTTCTACATTCTTTCTGTATAAATTCTTAAGGAAATTTAAGACCCTAAAGCTATAAAAACGAATTCCGTTTATATGATATAGTTTACCTTATAAAGCACTGAACTCTCTAGATGTGCAATCAAAATTTTAACAGAAGAAAATTTAAGGACATATAAGCACTGTAAAAGCAGAATGGAAAGTAGAGAGGCAGAAGAAATAAGGAGAAGGCAATCAGGTATTAACCGCAATGAAAAAGAAAAAATTAAGACTCATTAAGTGAAAAGAAAATGGATAGTCACTTGAACATACCTTTAGAATATTAAACTATCACATTCTTTCTGTATTGCTACTGCACATACTATATGCCTAGGTGCATGAACACATGCTTTTAACACTAAGGGGTGGTTCATTTGATCAAAATTTAATTAAAAAATTTATTTCTGCAATAGAAAAATGAATATACTGCCCTATTTTGGTACATCCTATTTTGTCAATGACATAAATAACACAGTACATGCTCCATTTAGAAACACTATAAAATACAAATAAGTAAAAAAGATATGTGATTAAAATCATTCCAAATACCATCATCTATACGCACAACTACTCTGAAATATTCCCAGACTTCATGCAATGTATTTTTCACAAATACATATTCATGTGTATTTTTTTTTACCGAAATGGGATACCTAATCTGTGAACATTTTAATCTAAGCTTACATAACTCTAAGTCACTTGTAAAGACCAAATGGCATTCCTATAATACATATAAAACTTTAATTGGTGGATCCTATTATTGGTATTTAAATTGCTTACAATTTGCCATTATACCAAAACTAGAATAACAAGGTCTGATTATTAATGAGGTTAAGTACCTTTCACCACGTGGGTATCATCTGTGATGAAGTGTTAAATATTTTGCCCACCTTTCTATGGGGCTGACCTTTTCTTCATTGATTTAGCTTTGTTTGGTTCTAAACATAGTATAAATGAAAGTCTTTTGCTTGTGACTCTGTAACTACCTTAATGCTGTTTTTTGCTTAACAAGAGTTCTTAATTATAATATAGTCACTTTATGCCTTGTTTAAAAAAATCCCTCTATCCAACCATTAAGAAGATATTTTAACATTATCCTCTAAAGGCTTTATTGTTTTGCCTTTCACATTTAAATCTATAATCCAAATATAATTGATTTTATGATAATGGCCCAATTTTTTCTTCTACAGAAACACTCAATTGTCCAAGCAGCAATTACTGAAAATATCAACCACTCCACATTACAGTGCCACTTTTGTCATAAGTATTCACGGATCTGTTTTTGGTCTCTCTTCTTCTGTTCTGTTGGTCTATTTTTTATCCTTTCACATATGTACTTTGGCTTTCATTTCTTCCATTTTTGGGACTCTAATCAAACAAATATGAGATCTTCTTAACATATCCTCTGAGTCTTATCCTTTCCTTCTGTTCACTATTTTCCACACTTCTCCTCTTTCATGCTGCTTCTTGTATAGCTTCTTCTGAACTGTGTCTTCCAGTTCACTAATGCTCACTTCAGCTTTGTCTAATGTTATGTTTGTAACACTGAAATAATTTATTTCCTGATCCTAAAATTTCTATTTAGTTATTTTTAAAATCTGCCTTGTCATAAAGTTTCCAGTATACTACCATTATGTCCTGATCTCTCCTTTTGTTTTTGCAACTTAGCATGATGGTTTTCTGTTTGATAATTCCAATACCTAAAGATTTTTTTCTGTTGTCTGTTGATTTTGCTGCTTCTTGCTCTTGGTGCTGTGTGTGTGTGTGTGCACCTGGTTAAATTTATAAGCTGAATGCTGGATATAAAAATTATATTATTATTAATTTTAGGCCTAGATAATGACACTTTGTCCTAGGGACAACTGTTTCTTCCAGAGAGCTGCGGACATCACGAGTCTACATATCTTAATCCGGGTTTGACCACTTAATCCCAGGTTGAACCACCAACAGGACACAAGGGCAGAAAGCAAGTTCATGAGAGGGCTATAACACACATGGCTTCACCCTCTTCTTTCACTGTGTAAGCGTAAAATGGGAGGTAATTTACCAGAGATCTCACTTCTGGAGGCCCTGGGCTTGGCTTTTATTTTTGCCACTCTTGAGGGGGCCAAAAGTGCAGCTCAGCTTTGAAAACAGTTTCCTCTATGTATACAAATGTCTGCAAGGCCCAGCATCGAGTCTTTTCATCCCAGGAAGTATGGTGTGTTTTTCCATTCATTCAAGTCTTCCTTTATAACCTACATTGAGGTTTACAGTAATTTTAAAATAAAAGTTTGATAAGTTTAAAACTTATTTTATGTTTCTGTTCTTACAAATGGAATCAGTTCCAATTTTCTGATGATTGATTTCCAGGCTATTACATTTTATATATTTACATATTTTTTCTAAACGAGTGCTTCTCATCTTCAGTATGTTTTTACTATTAGAAAAAGTATTGAACGGTTTCATTTAGCAGCAAACTAAACAAATGATAAAGTTCAATTGCCAATCAATTTGTAGATGACTTAAAAGCCTAATAATTCAAAATTCGAATTAAAATGTTAATTGATATTGATGTTATTCAATACCCTAATGTTGGTTATGTAACACTGATGATGATATTTGATACAGTAGGACTAAATAAGTAGATATTCGGGGGTTTACTGATTACAATTCATAAATAACAGATGATCTGTTACTACTTGCTTTTTATATTAAAAAATCTTAGAAATTGAGAATTTTATGCTGATTGACAGGTCTCACTCTGTCATCCAGGCTGGAGTGCAGTGACATGATCACAATTCACTGCAGCCTCGACCTCTCAGGCTCATGTGATCCTGCCACCTTAGCCGCCGAAGTAGCCTGGGACCACAGGCAAATGCACCACCATGCCTGGCTAATTTTTTCATTTTTGTAGAGACGAGGTCTCCCTATATTGCCCAAGCTGGTCTCAAACTCCTGTGTTCAAGCAATCCTCCCGCCTTGGCCTCCCAAACTGTTGGAATTACAAACATGAGTCATCATGCCTGGCCCTGTCATACATTTTTAAAAAGCAAATTTATCAGGAAAAAATCATTAAGTACTTCTATTAGGTTATTTTGAAAAAGCAAGCTTAGAAAAACAGTATTAAATATTCTATTAAGATCACACACAAATTAATGTTTTGGCAATACAAAAATTCATAATTTTAACTGAACAGATGGCAAGTATGTCCAGGGGAAGCCAAAATTAATTTAGGATGTTTTATCCACTTGCCACTTTCAGAGAGCTTCAATTTTATTGGCCTGCAAACCTTTACTCTATAGCTTCAATCTAGAAGTCATTTGTGATTTTGGAGTACTCCTTACACCTTAATTCCAAGTAACAAATAAGATCAATTGATTAAAGCCTATAAGTACTTTTTCTCCTTTGCTTCTCAAATTATCCTCAGCTCACTATCAAATTTTAAGACATGGCTCATATTTCAGAGCAGATACAAACTCAGCACAAAAGAAGACCAATAAACAACCTGTAAGTGACGCCCTTTGAATAAAAGTTGTTACTAGTTATTAGAGCTCTATTCAGCTGGGCTTTCAAGTCATGGTCAAAGTATTCAACGTTTCATATCCTAAAATTTTTCAGGTAACAGGAACAAAATTTCTTTCTGCAATGTCGTTTTTAAAATGTAACATTTACATAAACATATACGGCTTGTTTGTTTAGAAGTATTTTTTTATGAGTCATCTTATGCAAACCAGATTTGGAAAACATACATAGAAGCCTAAAGAAAGTAAAGCCCAACTAAGAAACAGAATACATAAATGCAGCAATATATAAATGGAGAGACTGTGAGAAATCTAGCTTTAAGGCAACTTTCAAAACTTTGCTTGGTTCAGGAAATGTAAGAACATTATGAAGACTACTGTATAATTTTAAAGTCAAATGACTTCTTTATGCAGAAGAAGTAGGGCATAGTGGAAAGGACCCAAGCTTCGGAGTTAGACTTTGGTTCAATCCCAGCTCAGCCACTTGCTATGTGTGCACGAATAAGTTAATTAACCTTTTCAGTCTTGATTTCTGGAATATATACATACATAATTTATGTCATAAGCTTATTCTGTAGATTAGAAATACATATGTATGGCAGTATAAAGTTAAAACAAATTCTTTCCACATGACCCAGCAATTCCACATCACACTAAAATAAAAGCTTATGTTAATACAAAACCTTGTCTACAAAGGTTTATAGCAGCTTTATTCATAATTACCAAAAAACTGCAAATAATTTCAGTGTCTCTCAACTGGGTAAAGGATAAACTGGAACATCCATACAATGGGATATTGCTCACAATAAAAGTAACTAACTTACTGATGGCACACAGTAACACAGATGAATCTCAAATGATGTAAATAAGACGTCAAACTTAGGGCCAGGTGCAGTGGCTCACACCTATAATCCCAGCACTTTGGAAGGCCAAGGCAGGGAGGACTGCTTGAGCCCAGGAGGTCGAGGCTGCAGTGAGCCATGATTGTGCCACTGTACTCTAGCCCACACTGCAGAGCAAAACTCTGTCTCAAAAACAAAAGTCAGGCTCAAAAGACTACGGTGTTAAATGATTTTACGAATATGACATTCTGGAAAAGGAAAATTTCTAGGAACGGAAAACAAATCACGTTGCCAAGTACCTGGGGGTTGGGAGAAGGACTGACTACAAGGAAGCAAGAGGGAATTTTGGTGGTGATTTAACTGCACTACACATTGACTGTGGTAGTGGTGGTCACACAAATATATGTGTTTGTCAAAATAACAGAATTACACACTAAAAAAGGTGAATGTTTCTATATGTAAATTTTTCCTTAATAAAAAATTTTTTATGTTAAGCTAAGTAAAACAAAACCCAAAAGTTTTCATATGCAAAACCTTAAAAAAAAATGGTTAAACCCATTTTTTGGAATTATGATCTAAATTACAACTGTGCTCCATAAGGCATGTTAATCTTGCATGTTTTTACTTCTCTAATAGTAAAACAAAAGTACATTTGAGTCCCTAAAAATATATTTTAAAAGATAAAGAAAACTATAAGGTATTTAATAAATTCCAAATGTCCACTAGGTCATTACCTCAGTGAGATCCATCATCATGTCTTCCCTCATCCTACATTCTTATCTGCTCTCTTCAGTTTCTCAACATCTTTTTAACATTTTGACTATCTACCACGTCCGAACTTTCAACTTTACATTTTATCAACTAATATAAAATTTGCTTTAAATTTACTTCTCAACAAAATCTACTAGTTTTTCCTCTGGTAATACTCTCAATTTTATCCTTATCATAGCCCTTTTCCCTATCACCTTAGTCCAAGTCCTTATCTCTTGCTCCTGGCTAGCCTTCTGGATTTCAGTCTATGTCTACTTTCATAGATTCTGTCATAGCTGGCAAACTGATCTGCTCAAAGCCTTCTTTAATTCCTCATTTTTTTCTTGGCACATTGGGTCTGCCCTCACCCAATCAGTGGCACAGTTTTTCTAGTAAAAATAGATTGAAGGATATTTTAATGGGACAGTGAGAAAAATTGGTTTAGTACCTTAGTATTACTCTCACAGAAATATGACAAATGGTTTTAGATTATATTAAAAACTTAATATCATTTAGGAAATAAGTAAAAATAGTTCAATTTTAAAAATCAATTAAAATCCAATTTAAATAATCTGAGATAACCCTCAGAATTTATTTGCATTAAACGATGGTGTTATTATCCCCAGAATAGTCATGTCCTAACAAAGCTCTTAATTATTTGCCTTTCTACATAATTTTCTGGTTCTTTCATAATTCAAGAGATCTGGAACATGTACAAATTCAGCAGATACTTCCCAAATTATGTTTCACATAGAGGTTAAAAGGTATGGGTGTGGGGAGGTGTGTAATGTAAGTAATGAGAGTAGAGCAAGGACTTCACGGTCAAGTTAGTTTGGAAATGTTTTTCTTTCTGTACTTTGAACATTTTTTTCTCAGAGCACACTCACTAACATCTCACAAAACACTGGGCAGAGCAGAGTTTGAAATCTTTCTACAGAGGATTGGTTAAATTAAGTTGAAAAAATTTAGTTACCTTTAAGGCATAATGCCTATGCCACGGGCAGCAGTTTCCAAATAGCGACCAATTGTGGAATGCAGACACAACTCATGTAGATTCACACTGGTCTTGAATAGCTAAATGAATATATTGCCACTAAATGAGTACGCTGGTGACCGGAAGTGTTTGCATCACATTGAAGATTTTTAGAGACACACAGTCTCATGCTCTTCCCCAAAATTACTGAATTCCAATCTTCAGAATTTTAACAAGATCCCTACATGATTCACATGCATACTGAGGAGTGAGAAACACTGGTCTGGAACAAAGATTGGCAAACTTTTTCTTAAAAGGGCCAGATAGGGGGCCAGGTGCAGTTGCTCATACCTGTAATCCCAGCACTTTGGGAGGCCGAGGCAGGTGGATTACCAGAGGTCAGGAGTTAGAGACCAGCCTGGCCAACATGGCGAAACCCCGTCTCTAACAAAAATACAAAAATTAGCCAGGCCTAGTGGCGGGTGCCTGTAATCCCAGCTACGTGAGAGGCTGAGACAGGAGAATTACTTGAATCCAGGAGGCGGAGGTTGCAGTGAGCAGAAATGGTGCCTTTGTACTGCAGCCTTGGTGACAAGAGTGAAACTCTGTGTCAAAAAAAAAGGGGGGGGGGCAGATAGTTAATATTTTGTTTTGCACGTCATTGCAATCTCTGTTTTAACTACTCAACTATGCTGTTTACCATAATTACAAGAGTTAATACGGTAAGAAGATATAACAAAGATGCATTTACATCTAGGAACAGTGCTTCAAAATACATGAAGCAAAAAAAAAAAAAAAATGACAGAATTGAAAAAGGAAGTAGACAATTCAGGAACTATAATAGAGATTTTAATCTATTACAGAACTAGACAGAAAATTAACAAGGCTATAGATATATGAATAACACTACCAACCAACTTAATCTAGCTGATATTTATAGTACACTGTACCCAACAACAGAAGACTCATTATTTTCAAGTGAACATGGAATAAAACATGCCATGCCACAAAGCAAGTGGCCTAAAAGACTAAAATCATACAGTGTTCTCCAGCCACATGGAATTAGAAATCAACGGAAAGAAATGTGAGAAACTTCCAAATATCAGGATATCACACAACAAACTTATAAATAACCCATGAGTCAAAGAAGAAATTTCAAAGGAAATTAGAAAACATCTCACCAGATGGCATAGTACTAACATAACGGGAGACATACAGGTCAGTATAATAAAAGAACTCAAAAATACAACCTTACATTTATGTTTAATTGATTTTAAACAAAGGCACCAAGGCAATTCAATAGGGGAAATGTTAATCTTTTCAACAAATGGTGCTGGGAACAATGAGACAGTTATATATTTAAAAAAAAAAAAAAATTAGATCCTTCTCTCATACTATAACTCAAAATGGATCATACACCTAAATGTAACAGTTAAAACAATAATGCTTTTGAAAGAACTGTGACCTAGTGTTGAGCAAAGACTTCTTAGATAAGCTACTAAAAGCAGAGTCCATAAAAGAAAAAGTGGATAATTTGGATTCTGTAAAATTAAAAACCTTTACTCCTGAAAACTCTTCAAAAAGTGTCATTCAGAAAATAGAAACGGAAGCCAGACTGGGAGTAAACATTTCCAAATCATTTATCTTACAAAAGGCTTGTATCCAGAATATATAAGGAACTCTTAAAACTCAATCAAGACAAATAACCCAGCTTTAAAATGAGCAAAAGATGTGAATATTTAAACAACAAAGTAAATGGCTAATACACACATAAAAAGATGCTCAACATCATTAATCATTAGAGACATAAATTAAAACCACAATGCTATCACCCTACATCTAAATCGAGGGATTCTCAAACAGATCAACTTTAGGAAAGAGCAGAATTGAAGGTGAAAATCAGGAAACTGATGCTCTTAAAATTATCTCTGCTGACAGACTCCTTGGAAAGTTTTTGTGTACCTCCAGTGGTACACACCATATCTGAAGACCACTAGATAAGAAAAACTTTGGAGACCAAGAAAATATTAATATTTGGTTAACAGAATTTGACAGCCTGGAATGGCATCCAGCATGAATGAGGTTGACTTGGAAAAGAAAAAGTATTTAGGGCTGGGAAAGGAGCTAGCAGGAAGAGAGGCAAGGAAGAGGGAGGAAAACTCATGCTTGAGTTTTGGACATCATCATCATAATTCTGATAGTATCCAACACTAGCAAGTACAGCAAACAAAGTAAGGACAATATCCTCAGGCCACACCCAAGATGTTTTCTTCATTTGGTTGACTCCCACCAGGATCCCTGCCCTAGCCCAGCTGACTAGAAAGCACCATGTCCAGGCAAGTCTCCACATCTCCCTCTTCAAAACACACTTCTAGAAATCACACAGCAGCAACAAACTTACAAAGCAGAGAGCTGCACCAAGCAGAGCTGACTTTCCTCTAGAAATCACTGAGCAGCAACAAACTGTTTCAGAGAGCTGCACCAAGCAGAGTTGACTTTCCTTTATGCCCCACATCCCAGCCTGATGTACACAGATTATAGTATTTATCACACTGTAATCATAATTGTTTGTTTACATGCCAGCCTCTTCCTCCTCCCATTGGAGACTGTGCCACCTTTGACAGACATCCTGAGATCTTCCGCACCTACTACGGTGCCTGGCATATACAGTGCCTGACATAGTCAATACATGCTCAATTAATGGAAGACTGGGTTTGTTAATACTGCAGATGCAAACTCCAACTGTACAAATGTCTTTGTCTACAAGAACCTTTTAGAAAACATTTCTGGGCAGCAAAGTTCCTGTGAAACCCATGTTTTCTTTCTTAGGATAACCTCTAATCTATAATTAAGCAACTGATATGTAGTTATATATCTAACACCTTTTATATAAAATATTCAGAGAAATGGCTACATACAAGAAACATGTTACAATGAGGAGTCCAGGGAATAGACAGAAATTAAGTGACCTTGTTCCTGCCAGTATTAGTGACTCTGGATGTGTCTTCTTTGGCTTTCAGTTTCCTCATGGGTATAATGAAAGGATCAGAATACTATCTTTAAATACTTTCCGAATGTTAGTTTTCTAAGACTCTTTAATCGACGAGTGTTTCACTAATGAACAGTCAGGAAGTGGGAGGCATCTCAATGCTGAGTGTTCATAACATTTTGGTACTTCTTTGCTAGAGATCAAACAAATTATCCTCTTGAAACACATTCAGTACTTCAATTCCATGAACAAAATTAAATAAGAGCAAATATGAATATCCTTTTGAAATCAGGATCTTGACCTTACAACTTTAATTTCAATTATTGAAGTTAGCATTTTATTACATCATTGGGGTTGATGGACAAACAATAAGCTTACCTGCCAGGAAACTGCTCCCAAAATCGCTGTTGCAAGAAGACTAAAAAACACCAACTGCTCTGAAATCAAGCAAAAATGGCGCATCCCTTTGGATGCCATGATTCTATCAAGGCTATTGTAATCTGTCCTGTGGGTAAAATATACTTTATGGCAGTCATTTAATTTGGTATGGAATCCCCAAAGAGTTAAAAGAAAAATAATATGACAAATCATCCAGAAAATTCCAAAAATGGAAAAGCCAGGTATTACAAAATACCAGAGATGAGTGTCTCTAAGTTTAAATGCTGAAAGAATAAAAAATGTAAGCTCAATCATTCCAGCAAAAACGACTGAAAGTCTTCTGCAAATTCTTCCACGGTACAAAAAGGGTTTCCATCTTTCAGTTACTGAAAGTCCACTAAAATAAATGTCAAGGAAAGGATCAGTTATCAGGCAAATAAAAAAACATGCAAAAGCAATCGGATTTTTGGGAGTTTCCAATGAGGAAAAAAATAACAAAACTGCAAAAATAACTAAGTTTGGAATAGCTAAGAAAGATTTCATTCTCAGATCAATAATCAGCATAGCCAGCGCCACAACAAGCAAAATGACACTCAGAGACTTCTCCACCAACATAGTTGTGCTGGCAATGGCAAATCCAACAAGCTCTAGAAATTCAATTGTGGTTAGTAAAGTGGGTCGATGACGGATGTAACCAGAAATTCTCTCCACCAGAGAGCACAATATCCTTAATACTATGGATGTCAGAAGCAAATATTTGGTTGATTCTTCTTTTACATCATTTTTAAAGGATGAATTGTCAAGAAAACATAGGAGGCCAAGCAAGAATCCAAACCAAAGATTGGAGAGACTTAAACTTGCTGCTTCCATTGAAAAATAATAATAGAGTATGCTGGCGATTCCAAGAACAAAAAGACCAAGAATAAAAATTACCAAAATTAAGGAATTTGCTGTTTTTTCCCATCTTACGTATAGACCTAAGCATATAGCAACCAATAAATTGATTCTGGCTAAATAGCCAAGATACCGCACTGAAGAATGCATGTTCACTTCTCTATTTACTTCTTCCAGTCTTGTCATTGCTAAATAGAGACAATGACTAAAGCAGTAACGCAGTGATTTACACATGTAACCAGCAATGTGGGCTTTTCCCTCACGTTACAAAAATTAACCGCTTGTATTTCATCCAGTATATCCAATGTATCCGCAACTCCTATTTCAACATTTTCTCTCGTGGAAATTTTGTTTATAGTGATCTAAAAAGAAGAAGAAAATATTTCAGAGTTAATTTTATATAATTTACTCATTATTTTATATAAAGAAGCATATAAAAAGTGAAAAAATCCAGTTTAAAAACTGAAATCCAGTTTATAACCTGATTTGCAATATCTTAATGATTACTGTTTCTGGCTTAAAACTTGGCAGTTTATCCAAACAGACATGGCTGTGCCTTCTACTCATCATATGCTATGACTGCATGAATAGAATTGTTCTTCCAGAGATGGTGAAGAATTCACCTAATCCATTCTGGTTTAAATATCTGGTTTTTCAACAACAAGGAAATGTGATATGTTAGCTTTAGCTTACATTGTAGCAGGTTTTGGTACAACATAAAGCTACTTAGTTCTTAAAGCAAATGAAGGACTTCACTGTTACCTCTAATGTGAAAAGCACTTGTATATACTAGTAGTAACAGCAACCATTACTACCTGCCAAATATCCCCTACATCTTTTTACAAGGCAGCTCTAGAATGTTACACAAGGTCTTTACATTGTTTAACTAATAAACTCACTAGTATTAAAGTTACTCAGTCCCTAAAGTTGAGCCATAATTCTCCCTGTACTTTTACCTCTATTAAATTACTCTGATTACTAAACTTGCTTTCCAAATCTAAACACTATCTCTATAGAAACCAATTCCTGATCAATTCCGAGTCAAAAATGAAAAACTGAAATGCTCACCCTAATAGTCATTATAAAGTAAATGAAGAACTTTTCAATTCTACTTAAACAAATGTTACTACAATTATTTGTTAGAGGACCCAGGAAATTAAAGCTTCCACAAGTCACACCTAAAAAATGATAGTAGTCAAAAAATGATTTAACCATCTATATAATTCTTCAAAATTTCCTAGTATACTGTTTCAAAAGAACTGATCAATGATTCATGGTAACTCTATCTAAAGAGAACCCAATCAGACACTTAAAAAGAAACTAGGGCCAGGCATAGTGGCTCTCTCCTGTAATCCCAGAACTTTGGGAGGCTGAGGCAGGCGGATCACTTGAGGTCAGGAGTTAGAGACCGGCCTGGCCAACATGAAAAAACCCTGTCTCTATTAAAAATACAAAAATTAGCTGGGTGTGGTGGCAGGCATCTGTAATCCCAGCTAACTCGAGAGGCTGAGGCAGGAGAATCGCTTGAACCCAGGAGGCGGAGGTTGCAGTGAGCCAAGATTGCACCACTGGATTCCACCCTGGGGGATAAAGCGAGACTCTGCCTCCAACAAACAAACAAACAAACAAACAAACAAAAAATACTAGTTTGTGATTAGTTTATCTGTACTTTCTTAATAGCTCTACACTAAAAGGCTCAAGAGAAATATGAGAACCTAGAATCAACTCTTCGTACTCATTTGGCTGGAGAGGAATGTTACTAAAGCAACCTTAGGGTCTCTGGGAAGTTCCAAGTATTATTACTTATTTTGCTTTTATATGTTCAACAAGCATTTTTTAAAAAAATTTTTACAACTAAGTCTATTTAAGTATTCCAACTGACTTGCCTTAATTAAATTTGTATTCACTTATGTCTTAAGGTACCACATAATGTTAAAGAAAATGTCTTCCTTTGGTATATTTTGGTTTATCTTTTTAACTTGAGTGTGAGAAACTGACAAAATCTGGAATGCACTGAGGTTTTTTTTAAAAACATCACTATTGTGTGTTATAAAATAATTCAACAAATACATTAGAATATTTATCCTCAAAGAGCTGATGGTACAATCTGGGCTCAGACTACTGAACACTGCTGGACAGGAGGGGGAAAAAACCACACACTAGGCTAAATAGTACCACTCTAAATCCATGGAACATCCTTCCCTGGTCAACATTCTTCTCCATTCTTGTGACTACTCAAAACCCTACTTCCTCTCTTCAAATCTCTGATACCCTACGTCTTCCTATTGCATGCTCACCAGATGATTCTGCCTCCTAGAGAGTCATCAAAAGGGAGTTCACTTGAGTTCCCAAGTCCACAAACCCATCTCTACTTATATGTCCAAATATAAGGAAAGAAGGCTGTTGCTTCTCTAAGGTTAAATCTTTCAGCCATATTGTGCATCTTTCCTTCTGCCTCTTCCAGAACATCAGACTCTCTCCTCTCTGCAAACTCTCACTTTTATCTATTAGTATTTAAACATTTATAAACCTGTTTCTTTTAAAAACAATACCAAAAAAGTTAAGAAACAAAACAAAAACAATCCTTGCTAATCCCCATATCCTATATGAAACTCAATTTTGTGTCCTTTTGACAGCTGGGAGGTAGTTGCTTTACTTCTTACCTACTCACTTTTCAAACCACTAAATGGTGTTTCCCACTACACAACTGCTCTGCTAAGTGCTGAAATGACCTGTAAATTCCTAAATCCAATGGGTACTTTTCACTCAGTATCTTGCGTACTCTTTTTCTGGGGGGTTGGGGGGGGTGGGGGAATGGAGTCTCGATGTGTTGTCCAGGCCCGAGTGCAGTGGCAGGATCTCGGCTTGCTGCAACCTCTGACTATCGGGTTCAGGCGATTCTCCTGCAACCTCTGACTATCGGGTTCAAGCGATTCTCCTGCCTCAGCCTCCAGAGTAGCTGGGATTACAGGAGCCCATCACCATGCCCAGTTAATTTTTGTATTTTTAGTAGAGATGGGGTTTCACCATATTGGCCAGGATGGTCTCAAACTCCTGACGTCAGGTGATCCACCGGCCTCGCCATCCAAACTTCTGGGATTACAGGCACAAGCTACTGCACCTGGCCTTTTTTTTTTTTTGAGACGGAGTTTCACTCTTGTTGCCCAGGCTGGAATTCAATGGAGCGATCTCGTCTCACCGCAACCTCGGCCTCCCAGGTTAAAGAGATTCTCCTGCCTCAGCCTCCCAAGTAGCTGGGATTACAGGCATGCGCCACCACACCCCGCTAATTTTGCATTTTTAGTAGAGACAGGGTTTCTCCATGTTGGTCAGGCTGCTCTCGAACTCCCGACCTCAGGTGATCCGCCGGCCTTGGCCTCCCGAAGTGCTGGGATTACAGGCGTGAGCCACTGCACCCGGCCGTATCCTGCATATTCTTTAAACAAACTTACATTGTTGACTTCTCTCTCTTTCCAAACCATTCCTTTTCGTGGGCATCCAAAGACTAAGTCTCCAGATTTTTTTTCTTAATTCATTGGTTTCCCCTCCTTGGTCTCCTTGAAGGCTCTTCATTCTCAATCCATCCTTTGTAATGTTCAACCCCAAACCTAGGCTTTTCTCTTACTACATACTTTCTCTAAGCAATGTCATTTATTTCTATGTCTTCAATTATTATCTCTCTACTTAAGTACACACATATATTAATCTACTATAGAAATTGAAGCACCAGCTCTGTTCTGCACTGTTAACAGAGGTAAATACCTGGAAACAAAGTAAATGTAAACATGTAAAAAAAAAAAAAAATAGTCAAGTACAGTGCATCCATATAATGCAATATATGCAGTTACCTTCTGATGGACCAAAATCAACATGGCAGATTGTTTTTAAATGGCTAATTTACAAAAGTCTTTCCCCATTCTGATCTTCTTCAAAATACAGCCTGAGTTAGAGAATAATAGAAAAACATTACAATCCTTTTCAATTGGTTTGCCATCATTAATGATTCAATGAACAATTATTCCAGAGGTAGATTAAAATGGAGCATAGAAGATTCAATATGCATATGGGAAAAGTTAACTAATCACTGCCAGAGTCTGATTATTTAATAAAACCTTACATACTACTCTAACCCTCCTCTCCACCATCATCTACATTTAACCCTCACCAAGTCCTGTCTACTGTTCTTCCTAAACATTTTTTAAGTGTTTCTACTTCTCGTCCCCAGGGTCACCATCCCGATTTTGGCCACCATCATGTTGAACATTTCCCTGTATCCACTCTTGCCCTCTCTAAGAAGTGTACTTTTTAAAACCAAAATGTAGCGCTCCAATGGCGTCCCATCACCCTTAACAATAAAGTCAAAACTCCTTCAATGCCTTATAAGGCTCTCCGTGTTGGGCCTGAATAACTCTCCTGCCTTATCTGTTACCACTCTTCCTCTCACACTTTGTTTTCCAAACTTACTGACCTTTCAATTACAAACTGCACAAATACTATTCCCAAGCCAGGTACACTCCTTTTCCTCCTCCTGGCCCCACCCCAGTGCTCACACTTGGCTTACTCCAACTCTTCAGGTCTCAGATAAAACATTATCTTAAGAGATTATCCTCGCCCCCTCCCCATTACATGACCCCCGTACTTTCTCTGTTACATACCATCACTTATTTCATGTCTGCTTTTCCCACTAGATCAAAAGGTCTCTGAGGGTTTGTCTTCAATACTGTACACCCAGTGACTAGCAAAAATTCGGCATCAAGAAGGTATTCAATACATGCTTGTTGAAAAATAAAGACTAATACAGAAATAACTACATTTAACAACAATTGTCGCCACTGGACACTTATTAATGCATAAAGAGAATACAGAACTTAGCTAATATCTCACAACTAATAACTGGTAGTACTAAGGGAGATTCCATAAATGTTTGGTTTCTCTTTCAGCTTTCCACCAGTCTTTACTTAATTCACCCAAATTCTTCCAACTCAATCCTCTCTCCATGTCCTACCTCTAGGGAATGACTTGAGGCATACCGTATCACTTGCATTATCCTTCACTCAGAAACTTTCTGTCCCATCTAGAAGTGTCAAGGCTGAAACAACTACACTGAAAAAACAGGGCCAGGGAATTTCAGTGCTTCGGTTCTGAGTTACTGATAACTATTTGAGCCATCTCATACGAGGAAAATGGTATCTCGAATATTAAACTCCTGGGCACTAGAGCAGCAATAGCAATTTCTCTCCCTTTCGGCCTCCTTTTAGCGAGATGTGGGAGGTCCTACAAGGAGCTTCGCTGTTCTCCACCATTCTCCACCTCGGGAGAGCGCGACCACAACGTGGCGCCCAGTTGAGGGGGAACCCTTGCAAGACACGGAGAGGCGCTCCCACACCCTCCAATCTCCAACCACCACTGTCAACTCCTCCAGGGGCAGGTATCCTACCCCGGCCCTGGGAGGCTGGCTGGGCGGAGCTTGGGGTCCACCACGCGGAGCCCTGGCGGTGTCTGTACCTAGATCTCGCCGCCCTGCCGTCCATCCATTTCTCCCTACCTGACTCGGCCACCAACGCGCTCTCCCAAACCTCGGAATCAGTTCCAAAACCAAACCAAAAAGGAGGAGGGCAGACAAGGCTTCAGCCTGCAACGGAAAACAGGGAGGCGGCACGCCTTGGGGAACGAGGGCCCGAGGTCATACGCGCTAATACAGGCCGGTGTTTGTGGAAACTTTCTCCGTTACCGGCCCGGCCGCGACCGCCATGTTTCCGCCGCCAAAATCCGCGACGGTACGGAACGTCGCCGGGGTCAAACTGCGCGGCGCGCGTCCTTCCCGAGGCCCGGCCCCCTCCCCGCCCAAACCCGCGCGCCGCCGCGCACCGAGGTGAGCAAGAAGCTGCGCGAGTGTCAACTGCCCCACCTAAGGCGCCTGACTTCCTCGAGCCAAAGTCTACTCCTGGGACCTGGAATCAGTGACTGAGAACAGACAGCGGGAAGACCACCAAAGATCAGGCTGACAGTGCCCATCAAGCATCTAGGCCACCGCCTCGCGCTGGACCGAACGGGGACAGGGCGGACGGGACTGCTACGCGTGGGCTGTAAATACTGCGGGAGGCGTTGCTGCTCTTTAATATATATGGCATAATATATGGCTTTGTAACCAGCTAAGCCCCAAGCTCCTTAGGCCCGCCCTCAGAACCCTTCAGTTCCTCAAATGCTGGGACATGTCGGGTTTTGCTAAACATTAAATCACCTTAGCATAGTGTGTGACACAAAGTTAGCACTTAAATACTTGTAAAATAATAACGTACAATAGGCTCTCCACGATCCCTACTTCTCTCCTCCCACTTATTTTGCATGTATTATCTATATTTTTCCTATTTTCCATAATAGAGTGTGAATTTCCTAATTTTCATAATAGATGTTGGGGGTTGGTGTGGCCAGCACATCTACAAGAATGAACAACCCTCAGATTGAGATTCTGCATATGTATATGAAAATTTTGAGTTAGAGTCTCTCGAGACTCCTAAAAGCAATCGCAACTCAACTTCCCAAATCTGTAACTAGCTCTCTGGGGAACACCAGTGTCACATTTCCAACTACTGCTAGATGTTTCTACTCAAATATATTGTCATCACGTCCAAATCAACTTGCCTTTAAAGGACATTTATATATATTTATTATGCTTCCCATTTGAATCCCCTTCCGTATTTGGAGAATTCCCCACCTTAGTTAAGAGTCTAATGGCTGCAGCTGAAATGCTGAACCCTTGTTTAACCAATCATGTGTACCCGCTGGAAGCCATGAGTCAACAAAGGTACAGAAAGCTACACTCCCAGGTCACCTGTAGGAGTATAGTAAGTGTAGAAACAGAGAACCCATCCCCAACAGCAAGATAAGCTTCTGGGGCAGTAGTGAGAGTGTTGGCATCCACCATTAACATGTCAGAGATGGAAGATGCCTATGCTTGGTGAGGGTCACAACCCCAGAGCCCTTTCCCAATCTGTTCTGTAGCCTGTTAACAGTCTCTGTGTACATTTCTGGGTAGCCTGTGACAGACTCTGTACTATATAGCCATGAGGCAGGAGAATAGGGTCTAAAGGCAAGGAACTTAAGGCCGATTCATGCTGACTTCCTAGAACTAAATCAAAAGAAAAGCCCCAACTTTCCACACCTGAGGAACAAAAGGACCCGTCCCCCTCCCCCACCATCTCCCTTTTCTGCGTGGCAGACGGAAAATTGAAAGTACCTCTGATTGGTTGCTTTCCACAACGAATCAGATGTTTGCATAGTGTGTAACCTTTGTAACTTCGCTTCAGGCTCTGATTGGTTGCTTTCTGCTATCAGACTGATTGTGGGCCACTATATTTGCGTGGGGTGTACACCAAGTGGCCAATGGGAAACCTCTAGGGGTATTTATACCCCAGAAAATTCTATAACCCGGCCGCCCGGCTCTTGAGTCTCATGTTCCAGCTGCTCACGCCCTGTGGAGTGTACTTTCATTTTCAATCTCTGCTTTTGTTGCTTCATTCCTTCCTTGCTTTGTTTGTGCGTTTTGTCCAATTCCTTGTTCAAGATGCCAAGAACCTGGACACCCTCCACCGGTAACAGCCAGAGGTAGTTTCTGGCCATGTAGGTGCAAGCCTCAATCTCCAGCTATCCTTTGAGCTACTTAGCGTCCTCCAGTAAACTTACTTTCTGCTTAAATTAACTACAGCTGCATTCTGTTGCTTAGCAGTAAGACCAGCTCACTAAATCAGTGGTTTTTCATCATCTTCCTCTGACCTGGTCTTCTGCCTTATGACTTTAAAACCATTTTTGATGCTTGTTATCTTGTCCTTATACTTTAGAATACTTCAGTGAGATGTGTATATGTTTGAAAGTTAATCTGCACAGCCCAGGGCGGGTAATTGGCATTTGAAAGACTAATAAAAACTGTTCCCTGCAGAGTTGAATGCACAGATGCTTCCAGTATCACCATGTAAATCTGCACTAGGTGTACGTCAGCATAAAGGATTAGAAAGAATTCTTCATTGTGGAAACAAGATATTCAAGATACGTGACTGGCTAGAATATTGTACAAGCACCTCTTTGCATAACTGTGGAGTAGAAATCCGAGTGTAGCAGGCCGACACCCTTCAGAATGGCTGTTAGTCTAGACTTAATATTTTGCCACAAAGTACTATTTGTACTGTTTTTTGTGTCTGCTTGCTGATAAGATTTGTGTAGTAGCATTCAGTCTGAGACTTGTTTTAACTGTAGGACACTACTTAGCACCAAGGGAAAAGAAAGATAGCCTTGTCAATCATTAGTTATTGAAGTCTACCAGTATTCACCAAAAAAAATTTGAAAGTTATGAATGACCAAGTGCTGTTCATTTTCATCCACCCTATCTCTTGCATTTATTATTTCCCATCAACTTCTATTGCTTCTACTCTGTTATGGTATTCAGTAACCTCTATGCTGGTCATCTTGATTTCAGCCTCAGCTCAGTCTAATCCATTACACAGGCCCCTGGCTGATACTTTCAGAGTACCACGCTTTGTCACTTCTGGGATTAAAACCAGTGACTTGGCCAGGCGCAGTGGCTCATCCCTGTAATCCCAGCACTTTGGGAGGCCGAGGTGGGCGGATCACAAGGTCAGGAGATCGAGACCTCCTGGATACCACGGTGAAACCCCGTCTCTACTAAAAATACAAAAAATTAGCCAGGCGTGGTGGCAGGCGCCTGTAGTCTCAGCTACTCGGGAGGCTGAGGCAGGAGAATGGCGTGAACCGGGGAGGCAGAGCTTGCAGTGAGCCTAGATCACGCCACTGCACTCCAGCCTGGGCGACAGAGTGGTACTCTGTCTCAAAAAAAAAAAAAAAAAAAAAAAAGTGACTTACACAGGCTACAGAATAAAGTCCAAATTCAGTCTGGCACCCGAGGCCCTCAAGGACCCAATCTAAATCCCCCTTTATCCTGAAAGTAGAAGTGTCAGGGTCAGATTCTGACATCTGGTACATCCACAGCCAAACACCTAAATATAAAACAGCCACCTGGGAAACATTGCAGAGACTGGTGATTTCAAGTTCTGGTTAATGATGGCGGTATAATGATCCTAATCACTGGAATATCCATTCTTTAACACCTGCTTCTATACAGACAAGGTCTGTGTGCTTCAGGCCAGGAATATCACCTGAGGAGTTATTTCAGACTAGGAACACCTGATGAAAATATAATCATGATAATAAGAAAAGGAAGAGGGAGCAGCACCCATCACAGGAGGTACTCCAATCCTACCACACATTCTAGTCCTCCGGCAGGGAGTCACAGATGAATCCTATGTTATTTCTTATGTTCTCTATTGTTTTTCTCCTACTTTTTCCATTTATTCAGTTCAGTCCTAGGGCTAAACTAACTCAGATTCTCCATAGAGAATCAGCTGGGCCTCCCTTATTACCTCTGGGTAATACTTTGAGTTTACAAAGTACTTTCACCTATATCATATAATCTACACAAAAACCCAATCATGTAAATATTTTCATCACAGTTTGCAAATAATGTAACCAAGGTCTAGAGATACTACATTGTTCTAGGTCCTCATAACTGTCTAAGATCAGGGTATTAAATCCAGTCTTTTGGCTTCAAGTTCTGGGCCATCAAGAGCAGCTTTCTAAATATCAACTCCCCTCTGTGGGGAATCACAGGTATTTCCTTCATATTACTATTGTTTCAGTAAGTAGGGAAAGAGTTACAGCATTCAGTCTACACCTTAGAATCATCTGGCTAGACCAGTTAGAGTTTCCGAAATTAGCCTTGGGGGGGGGTGGGTGTGTGTGTGTGTGTGTGTGTGTGTGTGTGTGCGCGCGTTTTTAAAGCCTCCCTCTCTTCCAGTGATTCTAATGTAAAGCACAGCTTGAAAATCACTAAGTTATTACCTCCATTAGTGCAGTGGTTCTTCAGGTATGGTCCCCAGACTAGCTGCATTAACATCACCTGTTAGAAATGGAACTATAAGGCCCTATCCCCAGACCTACTGAATCAGAAACTCTAACGGTAGAGCCGAGATTTTAAGATTCGGCTCAGATGTGTGTATCAGAAGACTCAACAGTGTCTTAATTGCAGTTTATTTCTTTCTCATGTAAAAATGGTCGAGAAGTAGGTGTTCCAGAGCAAACATGGTCCTTCCTTGGTGTTAGAGATCCTGATTTATTCTTTTTTGCTACCCTGCAGGATGTGGCTTCCTCTTCATAGGCCAAGATGGCTGCCTGATTTCCAGCTATGACTTCTGAATTCCAGTCAGCAAGTAGGAAATGCACTTCCCCCCACCCTTACTTTGACACTTCTTGGAAGTTGTCTGACACATCAGCTCATATCACATTGACTAGTATTTAGTATTTATAGAGTCTGCAAAAGGTGGTAATTTTGGAGGTGGCCATGTGCCCACCTAAAATCAGGGTTCTCTTTCAGAGAAAGGAGAATAAATACTGGATGATAGCAAGCAGTATTTGCCAGAGTTAACTAACTGCTTTTTTTCTACCTCCAAAATTCTTAAGTGAGATGACAAGCATCATTATTGTTTGAACAGTTTTGGTTTGTTGTTCTAAGTGATGCTCCTTATTTAATTAGTCTTTTCATTGTATTAATGATGGCAAGTATTTATTCATATGGCTGAACCATGATTAATTCTTCCCCGAATTTTGAATATTTGGAATGTTACAGTTTTTGCTGTTGAAAATGCTACACTAGGGCTTATTGCATTTGCGATGCATTGCATTTCTGATTATCACTTCGGAATGTAGATTCCTAGATAGGTTAAAGAATTTGAACATCGTTAGGGCTCTTAATTCATATGGCTGATTTTCTTGCCACAAGGGAAACATTTTGTGCTCCCCTTATAAGTGAACTACATTTTTGGCAGCAAAAAGTTTTGTCTGTTTAAACTTTTTGTTCTTTCAACATGTTGAAAACAATGCATTAGTATCTTCTTGCAACCTAATGATGCTGCCGAGAAATCTGATACCAATTTGATTTACATTCCTTTGGAGGTAATCTGACCTTTCTCTCTTAGCTTTTAGAAAATTGTCTTTATCCTAAATGTTCTGAAATTCTATATTTAAGTGTAAGAAGACCCTATATTTTTATTTAGCAGTTCTTTTTTATTGAAGGATTGTAGTCATTCTTAAATTCTGAAAAAAATATTAACCATAGATTTTTCCAGTATTTTCTTTCTTCCATCTTCTCTATTCTCTTACTTAGAACTCCTATTTGTTGAAACTGTATTTAAACTTCCTTTTTCTTTTATATTTTGCATCTCTTGGCCAGGTGCGGTGGCTCACACCTGTAATCTCAGCACTTTGGGAGGCCGAGGCGGACAGATCACCTGAGGTCAGGAGTTCGAGACCAGCCTGGCCAATATGGTGAAACCCCATCTCTACTAAAAATACCAAAATTAGCTGGGCGTGGTGGCAGGTGCTGGTAATCTCAGCTCCTCAGAAGGCTGAGGCAGGAGAATCGCTTAAACCTAGTAGGTGGAGGCTGCAGTGAGCTGAGATTGCGCCTTTGCACTCCAGCCTGGGTGACAATAGTGAGACTCTGTCTCAAAAAAAAAAAAAATTAATATATATAATCTCTTTATTTCTTTGGAAGAATTCCTCAATGTTGCAGCCACCAATTTACTTCTCAAGCTGTTGTCAACCAACAGGAGGCTAAAGACCAGACTACGATGCAATAAATCAGGGCATTTTTTGGAGTCCTAGGAATTGCAATTTAAGAGTCACAGATTCAACTAGAAGCGAAACTGTGTTCTGAAGAGAGGTGGAGCATAGGGGCTTTTAAGAAAAAAATCAAAAAGAAGCTAAGGGTGATTACATAAGTTGTTTTGAAGGAATTATCATTGGTGGAGGGGGTGGCTTAGTACATGAGTCCATAGTTCTTTGGTGGTTATTGTCAACATAAGAATCTTGAGGTCTTAACTTTGGAGAGGAGACTTTCTTGTAAAGGGTTATAGCCTGCCAGGCTGGCCATTCTGCAGGCTGGGAAGTGTAGCCTCTAGCAGAGACCATTAGCAGGCACTTCTAGGAAGGGAAGGATGAGACAGAAATTTATTCTGAACAGGTTGGCTAAATATACATTTTCAGTAGCTTATAAGAGGACCTATGAATATTCACAAAGTGGGGATGCACACGTGTGTGATAAGCAAGCATGCATTTTAAATGCATTCCATGTTCACTTTGGGACAGAGATTTAACATTGAAACGTATTACAATTAGGCCCTATATGTCAAAAGGTGAAGTAGAGACACAAAGACACTCAAGTTCACAACCTCTGTAAATCAGCCATCACCAATCCATAATCTGTGGTCTCTTATAAGGAGAAAGTTACTGAAATAGGTCTCTTGTCCAATCAAAGCTGTAGTTATGGGCCGGGCGCGGTGGCTCAAGCCTGTAATCCCAGCACTTTGGGAGGCCGAGACAGGCGGATCACGAGGTCAGGAGATCGAGACCATCCTGGCTAACACGGTGAAACCCCATCTCTACTAAAAAATACAAAAAACTAGCCGGGCGAGGTGGCGGGCGCCTGTAGTCCCAGCTACTGGGAAGGCTGAGGCAGGAGAATGGCGTGAACCCGGGAGGTGGAGCTTGCAGTGAGCTGAGATCCGGCCACTGCACTCCAGCCTGGGCAACAGAGCGAGACTCCGTCTCAAAAAAAAACAAAAATAAATAAATAAATAAAAAGCTGTAGTTATGGCTTGTGGAAGAGGGGATGAGTTAGCATTGATGGCAGATGAGCTGTAATTGTTTTAACATTGCTTATCTCAAGACCAACACTTGTTTTGCTGATAGAGGAAAAGAAGAACCTTGTGGCAATTAGAACATAGCTTATTCTTTAAGTGTAGGCATAGGTAACTTAACCCTTGCCTGGCATGACCTTAGGTCTGCTTATAATTTGGTATCTTCTTCCTACAAAGAGTCCATTCTGTCAGTCCTATGAGTTCTATTTTAACAGACAACTGACCAGCATTAAGCTGCAGAAAGGAGGGAGTACAATGAGGCATGTCTGACCTCCCATCCCTTCATGGCCTGGAACTCAGTTTTTAAGGTTTCTCTGAAGTCCCTTTGGCCAAGAGGGGTCTGTTTTGTTGGTTGGGGGGGCTTAGGATTTTATTTTTAGTTTTCACTGCTCAGGAATTAAATTCAGCTGTTTTCCAGGATGTTGTGGACATGGAGGTTTGGCCCAGCTCAAAGGTTCAAAACAAGTTTCTGGGTTTGTTTGGTATTTTTCTTCCTTCAAGTCTATGGGATGTGCAGGCAGTCCTTCTTAGAATGGCTTCCCGACTCCGTTTGAGAGCTTGAACCAGTGACACCATTTTGCATATCACCTTTCGCACTATCATTTTAAAATTTTCCCAGGTCGCTCGTTTCATTTCTTGAAATGTCCACTAACCTTTTATTATCTCCTGTTTTCTTGTTTGATGGTATTTACCATCTTTATCTTTTCAGGATATTAAATATACATGTTTTAAGCCCTGTTCTGAATACTCATTTTACTGTTTCATCAGCTTGTAAATTCTTCTATTTGTTGGATCTGTTGTCTCTCTTTCGTGGTGCTGACTATCTCCAGATGTGAGGAGTATCTTGCTTTTCCATAGTAGCTTTTCTGCTGTCATCCCTGATGCTTCTTGCTTTAATGTCTTGCAGAGACTGAGTTTTTCCTTACTTTCCTTATTTAAAATAGTGCTCACATTATTCTGCTGAGAATTACTCTGATTTCAATGCAGCTATATTTATATTAAATTATTTTAAATATATTCTCTATTATTTTTCTCAACTCAGTGTAGGAAGGGTTATTTCTGCATATGCTGATTCTGTCTTGACATTCTGCATTATATTTTATAATTGAATATTTTAAGGAAGATATTTTAAAATTTGGTCATGTCACTAAGTTTTTTTCATGTTATACTTATGTCATGCTGAACCCCTATTAACCTAAACAGGGATGGCAACATGTTCAAGAGACTGAAGAAGAGACCCAGAGCCAGCAAACAGGACATAGAGCTTTATTCGCAGGAAACCTACAAAGAGGGAGGTCCAGTGGTGGCAGGCTGGACAGGAGAACCACACAGCCCAGTGAGAGGGTGCTGGGCTGGAGAACCACACAGCCCAGAGGCAGTAGGCTGGGCAGGAGAACTGCAACTCCTTGCAAAAAGCATGTAGTTTATATAGCACCCTCCCCCTAACCATCTTCACCTGGCAACCTTCACTTAACCCAAAGCAAAGGGCCATGATCCCTCGTATGGCCTGTGTTTCACTAGACAGGCCAGGGGCTCAGATGTTCCTCATAGATAAGGAATGAATGCCTGGGTTGGCCACTCCTGGATTCCTTAGCTGGGAACTCTGAGCACACATTCAAGTGCTTCTGCCATACAGGGCCATTCTCAGGTTATGGCTAAGTTAAGGAACTGCTGTCAGGTACTTCTACCATACAGTCCACCCCAGCTACCCTGGAACAGCCCTCACATTCTTATCACGCTATTCTTCCATGATTTCCCAGGGGCCACATAATGTGGAGAAGCATTGCCGCCAGACTGCTGCAGCAGCAATACAAACTAAAACAAAAAATAATCCAACTTGGGAGTTGATTTTGGATTCACCACAGCAGGCCCATGGTGGAGGGGAGGGGCAGCTCTTCACAGGCCCAACAGTCTATTTTGTTTTGGAGAGAGGCCACCATCTGTACCTAGTTGGTGAAGAGGGTCTGCTGTACACCATCTGTGGGTGGAAGATGAGATGTTTAGTGGGTACAAGGAAGGGCAATTACAGCCATTCAACAAGACACAGGAAGTTGTATTGTTCTGAGAAAGCACCACCCTTGGCAGTGGCCTGGGGCCTAGCTTACATCACCAAATGGATTGGCTGCCTCTGGGATACATTGCGGGAGGCCAGAATAAGACAATGGGAATGTCATGATGTTCCATAATGAGAGGATGATCATCCCTTTTCACAAGGGAGGACCAGGATTCATTATTTTAGAAATACGATGGGGAGCAGGGTGCAAAATAGGTGTGACCTGTGTATCTTCATCTAGGCCCTTCTCCCACAGAGTGGAAAAACCAAAGCATCGGGGACTGGCTTGCCATTTCCAAGGCCACGTAATGATATGCTCCCCAGTGGATAGGTCCTGTGGCAAGGGCAATCACAGGTTATCTTGAGTCTCAGGTTGGGACAAAGGAGTACTGTCCCTTACCTTGTCCACCTGGATCGTGACAGTGGTGTCACATTCTTGCATCAGAAGGACATATGCACTGGTGATGAGGACGTCATGTTCATTCAGAGTGGCAACAACTGCTGGTAAGTGGTGTGTCCACAGAGCCAGAGTGTGTCTCCTGCTGGAGTTGTTGCTTCAACAGCTCATTCATCCTTTAAATCAGCCCCACGGCTGCAGGGTTGTACAGCAGGTGGAAATGCCAGTGGATATCCAGGGCCTCCGCCCGTTCCTGCACTTCATGTCTGGTAAAGTGCAAGCCCCGGTCACTGTTGATATTGGTGGGGACACCATAGGCCACATACAGCAACTCTAGTCCTTTTATGGTAGTTTTCTGGGTAGCATGCTTGCTGGGTATGACTGTGGTAGCCCTGTGCAGGTGTCCACACGAGTCAAGGCATAGTAGCAGCCATTAGATAGAAACAAATGCCCTACATAGTCTACCTGCCACCATTGTACTGGACTCTGGCCCCAGGGGATCTGTCCAGTATTAGGTGGCAAGGGCCTGGGGCATTCCTGTGCATGGGTAGGACATTGCTGACAGAGGTGTACTGTGTCTTTATGTCATAGTGGCAGGCCCCAATTCTTCACCATGGCCCAAAGGGAACGCTGTCCCCAGTGTCCTGTCTTTTTGGGTAGCCATTGGGCCGCGTATGTGGAGACTAACTTGAAGAGACAAATGCAGGCTAGCTTGTTCTCATGTTGATTTCCAGATGGTGTAGATGCTGTGTGGGCATCCACATGGAAGACTGTTACATGCATTCCCTGGATGTAACAGAGAATGTCCTTCCACATGCCAGCACCCCAAAGCAGGCAGCCTGCTACCATCCAATCCTGAGCTTCTCCTTGTGGTAGCCACATAGCAAGTCCCTTAAAGACAGCCCAGCTGTTGGTACACAAGACTATTGGGTCCGGCTCATAGAGGAGGATCATCTAGGTGGATCTCAGCTCAGCCCATTAGTTAATATGTCCCAGGCCTGTATCAAGCCAGATCCTATCAGTGGACAGCTGGATGGCTGCAACTGTCCACATGCAAGGATTGCCTCATAGCAAGCTTTCTGTGTACCAGATCTGGTCAAGAATTGGGCCCTGTCCCTCCTGTACAAAGGAGGGAATCTGTGGAGGTTCAGCGGCCTCTTTCAATTCAGTTGTCACATAGGTGACAGTACTGAGCACCAAATGGAGCTCTGTGCTCAAGGGGCTATTAATGAATATGCCCCTTTGTTGAGGTATGCATGCCTTTTGGCTACAATCTGTGTTTGGGCATTCCCAGGCTTTAACTTCTGGAAGGTACCCTTTAGTCAACCTGGTGTGGGTACTGGGTGCGTAATAGCACCAGGACCCACTTTGTAATGTCCTCCACTTACTGTAAAGTATACATAGCCCAGAGTTGTGGCACTCTAGCTAGCTGAAGCCCCCTTCCACAGTTGCGACCAGAATCCAAAAGGCACACATGTCCTTGCCTTCACCACAGGCCCCACCCAAACCCCTCAGGGTAACTGGCTATGTTCAGTTCACAAGGCTGCCCTTGCACTACAAGTCCTAGGCTTGTATTTGTTTCACTGCAACTTTAGCTTGTTCAAAGGCCTCATCCTCCTTTGTGGACCGGTCCCGGTGGGCACCCATCTTGACTAGCAGTATAGGGGCCTAAGGAGTTGGGCCAAATGAGGAATAAAAGGATACCAACACTCTAGGAGGCCTAAGGAAATTTGCAAGTGCTTTGGTGTGGTAGGACATGGGTAGGCCTACACCTTGTCCATAAGAGCAGACTGAAAGACTTTCATCTTACCCAACCAGATGACAACCAGACTGGCAAACCTGGCCTTTGGTCTTTGTGTGCATTGACCGCCAATCCTTTGTTCGCCAAGTGAGAGGGTAAGGTGGGGGCTGTGCAGATTATCTGCCAGAAAAAGACCTAAAAGTTCATAGGAAACATGTATCCTCTCCAGGTTGGTATCCCTGGGCAAGACAGTCCATTATTTTTCTTCCCATGTGAATGCAAATTGGTCATGACTCTCTGGGGGCAATGGGGGATGCTGAAGGCATTGGCTGGCAATAACCAAATGGCATATGCCCATGGCTTCTCCTACCCTTGTCCCAAGAGAGGTAATATTGAGAACAGCCACATACACTGGGGTGGGGGGGACCACCTTACTTAATTCCTAGTAATCTACTGCTATTCTTTGTGTTCCATCAGGCTTCTGCATGGGCCATTCAGGGCTGTTGTATGGGCTGTGCACTGACCTTATAATGCCTGCCCAGGTCAACTCCCTAATAGTCTCTGTGATTTCATCATGCCCCCACCCTTGTAGGTGGTATTGCTCAGCACCTCTACTCACCGCAGGGCTAGAAAGTGGACTGGTGTCCATTTCCCATTCCCTGATCACAGGGTTCACCACACAACTCTCCATCAGAATTCCCTGGCAGTTGTTTGCTGGGTCAGGCCTGATCAGCTATCTATTCCCAAGATGTATTCTGGGATGGGAACAAAGTGTAATTGGTCTATAAAATGTTGACCATTTAAATAAAAAATTTTCTAATTTATTAGTTGTAAAAGTGCCTCCTATTCATATTTTTAATTAATACACTTAGTTTTAATATCTCTTATCTGTTCTCCATGTACTCTCAAAAGTATCTTTTTCAATGCGTTCCACTGGTTTATTTTCTCTTTGCCTCACTCCTTATCTGTTCATTATTTATTTATTTATTTATTTTGAGGTGGAGTCTCGCTCTGTTGCTTAGGCTTAAGTGGCACAATCTCAGCTCACTGCAACCTCTGCCTCCCGGGTTTAAGCAATTCTGCCACAGCCTCCCGAGTAGCTGGGACTACAGGCGTGTACCACCATGTCTAATTTTGTATTTTTAGTAGAGATGGAGTTTCTCCATGTTGGCCAAGATGGTCTCGAACTCCTGACCTCATGATCCACCTGCCTTGGCCTCTCAAAGTGCTGGGATTACAGGTGTGAGGTTCTGCGCCTGGTCTGTTCATTGTTTATTATCTGAAGTGTATAAGGTAGTGATTAAGACCGGCAAAAGTTCTGGAGCTATTGACTGCCTGAGTTTGAATCCATCTGCGCCACTTACTAGCTCTGTTTCGCATGTGTAAAATAGAAATAGTAATAATATTTAATTCAGAGCATTGTTGTGAGAATTAAATGAGTTAATATATGTTAGGTATTTAGAACAGTAAATACCTTACAGTAAGGTTCTCAATTATCTTAGCCTGACAGTAAGTTCCCAGTTGTTAGCTATTTTAATTTTTATATAGGCTAATTGAGTCAGGCTTCTTTCAGTTTTCCTCTTCTTTCATTTTTCAGACTGGCACCTTAGTACCCAGCGTTCAGCAGGGAGGCCAGGAACCTTGTTAGGAAGCAGGGAGAGGGGAGAAGTCTACAAATACTCATAATGTAATATCCATTCTTTTATCTTTGTCACATCTAATTACAAAAACAAAGACAAAAGAATAACTTCTGACTTTTACATGTAAACAGATTTAGCCCTATATTGCTTCCCCCTTTCCTCCTACTTATCCAACTCTCACACATATCCTAAGATTTTAAGTTTTCCTTCAATTGTGTAATAATTTTTAAGTGTATTTGATTTTAGTGTTTACCACCTTTCCTTTATTACTATAAAGCAAATTATATCTGAAGTAGTGGTCCATAAGCTGTAAGGGAAATGTTTAAATAGACAGATTTTGAGATTTCAAACAAAATCTCCAGACCTGAATTCTTTGATGTCCTCATTCCCAGAAGGTTGTGATAAATGCCAGTTTTGAGAACCACTGTTCTAACCAATTGAGAAATGAAACAAAGTGAAAACTCAAGACTGGTGAGGGTAGTTGGGGAGAGTGGTGGTGTGATTGACCATCCTTTCTCTATTAGTTTGGAAGATCTATATTCTAGTTCTCATTCTACATCTCTGATTACTTTTTCTTCATTTTATTTGTTCCAGTTTTTAAAAAATGGATCCCACTTTCTCTTAAATAGGTCCCCCACCCCCCAGTCCTGGAGTCTATTTTGGTCCTGTCTTCCTTTGTTTGCTCTCTTAGTTAGATCTTGATATTAACTCTCACTTTTCTGCAGCTGATTCCCAAGCCTGTTATACCTCAAGCTCTCGGGAAACTGAGGTCACATTTTAAACTTGTCTAAATTCTGTATCTCTGAAAACAAACCCTTCCCCTCTCATCTTTCTCTTTCATTCATTATGTATTCTCTACTCATCACCCGGGCTCCACCTTCTTCTCTTTCTACTGCCTCTATAAAAATTCCTGCTCATTTCTTTTGGAATGCACTATAGTGTCCCCTCCACCTTCTGCCTCTTTAATGCATCCTGGTATCAGATTAACCTTCCTAAAATTTTGTTCTATTGTAGTGTAATGATTACACAATTAAAAAAACTTTTATTTTAGGTTCGGGGGTACATGTGAAGATTTGTTACATAGGTAAATTCATGCATGGGGGTTTGTTGTACAGATTATTTCATCACCCAGGAATTAAGCCCAATACCCAATAGTTGTCTTGCTCCTCTCCCTCCTCCCACCTTCCACCTTCAAGTAGACCCATGACTGTCGTTTCCATCTTTGCGCTGGTAAGTTCTCATCATTTAGCTTCCAATTGTGAGAACATGTCATATTCTGTAACACAGGTTTTCTGTTCCTGTGTTGTTTGCTAAGGATAATAGCCTGCAGCTCCATCCATATTCCCACAAAAGACATTATCTCATTCTTTTTTATGGCAACATCTGTCACACAATTCTTAAGCTCAAAATCTTTCAGTGATTGTTCACTGTTTTATACAGAGTTCAGATTCTTCAGCTTGATAGCAAAGAACTTCCAAAAATATCTCATGTACTACTATTATATTTCTTATTCCTAATATTTCTCTTTACTGCCCTAAACTCTATCAAATGGAAATGCTCACTAATTAAGGGCCCTCATTTCCCCTCTCTGTGTTCTCATCCATTTCTCTGCGTAGAATATGTTTTCTGCTTTACTTGTCCTATAACCTTAGCTTTTCCTTCAAAGCTCATTTCAAATGCCACTTGCTCTAGGAAGTTTTCCCTGAGTGCCACAGGTGCAAATGGTGTCTTCCTTTGAATTCTCATAGATTTTATCTGTCAAGTGACTAAAGACACTTCACATTTTTTTCACTTATTTTCCTGTTGTTATTTTAATTTAAAAATGTACAGATTACATTAATTCATGCAATTCAAACAAGTAAAACTATGCAGAGGAAAGAGTGGGAGTTCAGCGCTTTGCCAAAGCCATTCCCATACCTACAGGAACACAGTGTTACCATTTAGTATACTATATCCTTCTAAATCAGTAGTTCTCAGAATGTTCCTGGTAAAGCCCTTGCTTCAAACCACCTGGGGAGCTAGTTAAAAATGGAGGTGCCTGTGCATCAACCCAGACCTTCCGAATTGGAATCTCTTGGAAGTAGGAACTAGGAAGCTGCACTTTGGTCATTCTTAATCATACTAAATTTTGAGAATCATCACTTTTATCTATGCATTAAATAAGAGTTTTACAGAGTTTTACAAATGTATAATTTCGTTTTTTGTTTGGTTGTAGTTATGTTCCTTCAGTAATGTTATTGACTTTCTTTTCATTTTTAGCAACATATCTCAGAGATATTCACAAAACAAATGCAGAGACCCACTGTGTGTGTGTGCTTTTAAAAAAATTTTTAAACTGTGTAGAATAAATTTACCAAGATTTATATGACTATTTTTCTGTTGATGGACATTTAGGCTTGCCAGTTTTTAATTATTAAGAACAGTGCTTCAGTGAATGTGTAAAATTTACACACATGGTGATATGTTTATGGAGTAGAAGTTGCTGGGTTAAGTGCTTATTCAAAATGGTTATGCTGCTAAATTGTTCTCCAAAAAGGCTTTTTGGGTTCATACCAAATTTCTACCAATTGTGAAGGATAATATTCACATCCCCACAACTGTAGTCAGTAGTACATCTTATTTTTCAGTTTGTCAGGCTGGTGGATGAAAATAATATTTCCTTGTTGTTTTAATTTGCTCATTTTTTCATGACTGGTGAGGTTGAGCTCCTGATTTTCTTTTTTGCCGTTTGTATTTCCTTTTATATGAACTGTCAGTTCCCATTTTTGTTCATGGTTATTATTTATTGAATTGTCTACCATCAATACTATTGAACTGTCCATTATTTTTCTACTGATTTGAAATGTCATGTTTGTCATACTAACTTCCTATATGTACATTGAACAGTTTCTGATCTTTTTATTCTCTTCTTTTAATGTATTTGCATTTATCTTCTATCATTTATATTATGGTAGCTTTGTAGTCTGCTTTTTTTCTTTTTTAACTTTAGAGACAGAGTCTCACTCTGTTGCCCACACTGGAGTGCAGCAGCGTGATTATGGCTCACTGCATCTCTGACCTCACAGGCTCCAGTAATCCTCCTGCCTCAGTCACCCAAATAGCTGGAACCACAGGTGCATGCCATCATGCCCAGCTAATTATTTATTTTTGGTAGATATGGCATCTTTCTATGTCGTCCAGGATGGTCTCAAACTCCGAGTCTCGAGGGGCCCTCCCACCTTGGCCTCCCAATGTGCTGGGATTACAGGTATGAACCACTGCACCTGGCCTTTAGTCTGCTTTTATATCATCATTTTTATTCTTTTTCAAAAAATTTATTTGTTGTCCCTGTCCATTTTTTCTTTCATATGAAATTTTAATTAGCTTATAAAATCCATACAAAATTGTATTTGAATTTTGATTGAGACTGCAATGAGTTCTAGGTTAATTTGGGGGAAGATCTGACATTTTCCAAATTTGATATCTCCCCAAAGCACAGACATATTTTTGATGTTTAGTCTTCTCATCAGGAAGCTGGCAGTCTCTGCAGTCTTCTGTTCTTTAGTAAAGTTGTAGTATTTTCTTTAAATAGGTCTCAAAACTTTTTTAATATTTTGCTTATTGATAAGTATTTTTATAGTTGTTTTGTTTTTGCAACCTCGAATAGGATTTTTCCATTGTATTTGCTAATTGGGTTTTGCTGATTTTTAGGAAATCTACTGTATTGAAGTTTCTTGCAGTTCTAGTAGTTTTTCAGCCATTTCATTTACACTTTTTAGTCAATGGTACCATCTATAGATAATGAGTCTTGTCTCTTCCTTTCCAGTGATTGTACTTCATTTATTTATCTTATCTTACTGAATTAGGTAAGTCTATTGGCTCAATATTGAACAGTCATGGTGAGATTGGGCACCATGATTCTTCTTTCTGTCTTTAAAGAAAGGCTACTAGTGTTTGTTAATCAAATATGAGGTTTTCTATAGGTTTGTGGTAGATGCCTTTTGAGATGTTAAGGAAGATTTCTTCTATTAATCTGAGTTAAAGTTTATTATATGAAAGTGTTAAATAAATGCTTTTTCCAGAATCCAGATGATCATTTGAGTTTTGTCTTTAACTTATATGTTAATTTGGTGGATATAATGACTTACATTATTTATTACTCGCCTGAATTCACTCTTGGAAGGAAAAGAATCCTCTTGGGTAGTAGTGAATTGTGTCATATTACTTTTATGTGATTTCTTCTTAGTATTTTATTTAGTTGTTTGGCATTAACAGTTATAAGTGGAATTAGCCTGTGAATAGGCAGACTAATGGCCTCACAAAGATGTCCTAATTCGTGACACCTGTGAATAAGCTACTTTACATAGCAAAAGGGGCGTTGCACATATGAGTTAAGTTAACAAATTTGTGCTAAAAAGATTATTCTAGATTATCTACATTGGCCCAATCGAATTGCACAAGTCCTTAAAAAGGGAAAACCTTTTCCAGCTGCAACTAGAGAAAGAGACGCAGCAACAGAGGAGAGTTCACAGAGATGTGATGTGAGGACTTGTGCTGACTTGACTGGATTTGAAGACAGAGGAAGTGTACTATGAGCCTTAAAATGGAGGCAGCCTCTACTAGAAAAGACAAGGAAATAGATTCTCCCCTAGAGCATCTAGAAAAGAATGCAGCTTTGTTGATGCCTTGATTTTAGCTCATTGAGACCCATTTTGGACTTCTGACCTACAGAACTGTAAGATAATAGATTTGTGTTGTGTTAAGCCGGGAAAGGTTGTTAGAGTGGCAAAAGAAAATTAACATAGCCTATGGTTTCATCTGTGTGCTTTCCAAGTTTAGAAACAAAACTGTAGCTGAAAAGTTTTCTTTTTCAATGCTTTAAAACAGACTTCAAAAAAATCATTCAAGTTTGAAAAAATTAAGCTGTCAAACCTGGCTCTTGTGCCTTTTTAAAAGAGAAAATATTTGATTCTTCAATTTCTTTTGTGACATCTTTTTCTAACCATGTGTTATAATTCTCAAGTATATATTTTGTCTTCCCTACTAGACTGGAAGCTTGTTGAAGGCATAATGTGTCTGATTAATCTCGGTATCTGACTCAGTACCTAAAATAATCCCTTACAGTAATGCAAACATTTATATAGATACCTTATTCAACTTTGCATCCTCACAGCACTATATACAGTGTCTAATGTTTATGAAACTAATTTCAAAAATATATAGTAATTTAGACAGCTTAATTGATTAGGTAACTCAGATAATATGCTGAGTGAACATGAGCTTTGAAGTGAGGCCTGAGTTAAATCCTGGATGAACTACTTTCCTAACTCTGTAAATTTAGACAGTTGACTAACATCTCAAAGATTCGCTTTCCTCACTAGTAAAATTGTAATAATAGTACTTACTTTATAGTGAGGCAATGTTTGTAGAGTGCTTAGCACAATACTGGATACATAATAGTTGCTTTATGTTAGTTATCAAGATAATTAAAGAACGTTATTTAGAACCAAATGGTATTTTATAAAAATGTTGCTTTTTCTGTTGCTCCTGTTGTAATTTTTTAGGCTGTTGTCATGTCAAAAGGGGATACTAGGCCTCCAATCTGTTCTTGCATATACAGTAATGCTATCAATAACTTGAGTTGGTGCCTCCAACAAGTATTCTCCTTGGATGAGGTTACACCTGAGTAATTTAGAATATAATAGAAGCAACATTAGGTGCGCTTTTATACAGCTCATGAAGTCAGTGCTTTAGAAACTGAATTAAAATGTTTCAAGGGTTTTCTCCCTCTTTAATGCTGTGATGTTGCTAATCCCATCCTACTCTTAAAGCTGGTGATCCTCCTAGTTCATATTAACTGCCATTGGTATAGTTTGGATAATTGTCCTCACCAAAATCTCGTGTTGAAATGTAATCCGCAGTGTTAGAGGTGGGGCCTGGTGGGAGGTGTTTGGGTTATGGGAGTGGATTCCTCATGGCTTGGTGCTGTCTTCTGGGTAGCGAGTTCATTCTCACGAGATCTGGTTGTTTAAAGTGCGTGGCACCTCCCCTACTCTCCCTTCCTCCTGCCTTCAGCATGTGAAGTGCCTGCTCCTGCTTTGCCTTCTGCCACAAGTAAAAGCTTCCTGAGGCCTCTCAAGAAGCAGACGCCAGCACTATGCTTCCTGTACAGCCTGCAGAAGCATGAGCCAATTAAAGCTCTTTCTTATAAATTACCCAGTCTTGAGTATAGCAATGCAAGAGTGGCGTAACACAGCCAAGCTTGATATTTATGGAACCCTCTCTCAGGCTTAATAGTTGATTCAAACACAATGAATAAGTGGTCCCCTGTCTTTGTGAATTCATAGATAAAAAGACAAGACAATCTTGTATTGTGACTTGTTTTGTAGTTTCCATTGAAATCTTGTAGGGTAGGTTGTAGTGAAGTGCGTATCTTACATCATTTTCTGGGAATTCATAGGGAAGAAAAATTGAAGATAAGAAAACACTGATTATCTTGCTCTGTATGATTCTAAGGAGTTGATATCAGACTTCGAATTGGGTGTTCATGGTGGAGATGAAATAGTGAATGTGTGCGGAGCAGGCAAGACTGAATGAAGAGAAGGAATGGGGCTATTAAAGGCACTTTGCCAAAAGAAATAATAGTCACTATATGTCGTATCCCTACTATGTGACAAGATGATGTTATCTGCTTTACAGATATCATTTTTAAACCTATCAATAACCTTGCAAAGTGAATTTTGTGGATTAACAAGCAGGTTCTGAGAAGAACTTTGCCCCAATAAGTTTTCATAGGGTTAGTGATGGAAATCTTTCTGGATACAAAAGCCAGTGGAAAGTAGTACAAATCATGTATCCCTTATACGAATAAAGAAACTTCTGGAGTACCACTACTCTTGTGGGGTTGAAGAGATCATTTAGGTAAATATTCCTTTTAAAGATGTAAAAGTTAATGATGGTTTACAAACTTAAATTCTTTTACTAGCAAGGAGAGGGAGCTGGCCATTGAAGAGAGAGTACTGACGGACATGGCAAGAAAGTAGCATTTTAGGTTTAGATATAATTCATTTTAATGAATGTGTGGGAATACACAGAAGAGAAATTATATGGCTCCAGGTTACTTAGGATTGATCTAAGCCTCAGTTTATACAAACCAATTTAGACTTTCCTGAAGTATAAATTGAGCTATATCTTAATTATGAGAACACATTAATTAATATAAACAGGACCAGACCACCCCAAAAGATTCATAAACTAAGCATCAGCAGTGGCCCTGTATCATCACAGTTGCATTTTGGAAGGTGAAATTAACCACTTGGAAATTTGTATTCAATCACCTTCTTTATGCAAGGTACTTATTTAGGCTGAAGATACAGGATAGAAAGGGGCTTTGCCCATATATACAGATGAACATGGACAAAGATAAACTTCAGATAATTAGAGCTATGCAGAGACTTTATGGTATTGTGAAGAGACTATTTTCAATTATGTGAACTAGGACGGTGTCCCAGAGGATGTGGCATTTAAGCAGAGATTTCAATAACAAAAACAAACTAGCCATGGAAATAAAATATAGGAGGAAGAAATTCTAGGCAGAGGGACTAGCTAGTGCAAAGGTGGGCACATGATGTGTGTGTGTGTGTGTGTTTCCCCCACAGAAGGTCAAGGAGAGAATGGTGGGAAGTTGGAAAGGTAGGGAGGGGCCGCATCATTTACATTTGGCCCCTTTATGATAAGGGGTATCCATATTAAAGTAAATTGCCTCTAGATGGGTTATGAACAGTTGTCATAGAAGTGAACAGGTTTCATTTATATGTACCACCAGATGCTGCAGTGCAAGAATGTTTTCCGTAATGTTTGTTTTTATTTTTTGCCTCGTATTAATGCTAGTGTATTTAAGTTCCCATTGTCAGCCCTTACAGTACCTAATCCAGCGCCATGGCACAGAAATTCTCAATTAGTGAATCAATATTGATTGAATGGTGTAGACTAGTTAACTATGTTATTGCCACAAATGACCCCTAACTTGAGCTAGTTATTCCCACAAATAGTCCTCGTAGTTATAAAAAGGGAACCACAAGGCCTACTAGATCAGTGAAAATTCATTATTACTCAAGACAACTCCAAGTACATAATGTCTTAGGTAATACTCTATATAAAGTGATTTGTCACAGACCTGTGCTTGCTTTCTTTTGAATTTCATGCTTCACATTCTGTGGGACTGTGTATTACATAAGTATCTCACAGAAGTATTACTATTAACCTACATTTACTTACAATACTGTCTTCTACAGCGTGATGTTAAAATGTTGCTTCTTTACATTTGATCAATTTTAGGGAGGAAAATGTTGGTCGTTTTTTTTTTTTTTCTCAGACAAGCTCTTAAGTCTGTTGCCCAGGCTGGAGTGCATTGGCCTAATCTTGGCTCACTGCAACCTCTGCCTCCCAGGCTCAGGTGATCTTTGTGCCTCAGTCTTCCGAGTAGTGAGGACAACAAGTGTGCGCCACTGCGCGTGGCTGATTTTTTAAATTTTTGTGTGCAGATGAGGTCTCACTATATTGCCAGGCCGGTCTTGAACTCTTGGGCTCAAGCGATCTACCTACCTTGGCCTCTCAAAGTGCTGGGATTACAGGTGTGAGCTACTACACCCAGCCTGTTCATTATAAATAATTTGTTGGAACTTTCTCAGTTATAGAATTGATATTAGCAGTTCAGTTTAGTGTAACCCTAAGACTAAAGGGATGATTTGTGACATCCTGACTCCCATTCTGTATCTCTTCATTCCAATTGGCACCATTCCCTAGGCCCACAGGGTCTTCCCCTCTGCCCTCCCCTTCCCCCACCTGCCCTCACCTTTTCTGGTTACAAGCTTCAGACCATTCCCCTTTCCTATCAAAATATGTCTTCTTACTTTCAAATTCCCAGGTCCCTGTTCTACTTCCATCACACTGTACTCCAGTACTTTAATCTGTGGTAATGATTCAGAGGGGCCAGAGAATATAAAGCTCGTTATACAGTTAGTTAAGCTGTTAGGCCCTCTTTCTGTCTTAAGCATCTTTCTTCTTGCAGACAGTCTCAAAGATTTTTCCTTTTTCCAGTAATCACCCATTTATTTCCAAGGAATGTTTCATCCATGCCTAGCTTTAGGAAACATGTTATTTCTTGGATTTCTATTAGAAGTATCTGTGGCAATTTGGACACCATTTTTTTCCTGACTTCATTATTCTTTCATGTTTTAGCCTGTCAATGCAAAAACTCTTTTATCCAGAGACGCATTATAGAACAGGAGTTTAAGGGAGAAGGAAATTAATACTGGCCATGGTCATTGTTCGTATTCTTTCTCCTTGTAGAAGACAACGGGCATAGCTAGAGTGGATTAGCTAACTGCAAAAAGGATTTGTAGGTCTAGGGATGAATGTAAATGTAAACAACTTAAATATGGATTCTATTATAGCTTCATATAGAGTATCTGTGACCACAAAACATATTCTTCTCAGTAGCTGATTTCCCACACCAGTTCAAAGAGCTACAGAAGAAATACTGTCATCAGGACACTACTGAATAATTTACTTGGATATATGCAGTAAAAGGATGCAAGTATATTTTCTTGCATTTTCTCCCTAAAGAGTTGCAAACAGGGCTGGATCTAGAAAATACTTTTTCATTTTTTGGGGGGTAATGCTCCTTACCATTTTTATGGTTTACATAGGCATTCCAATCCAACAATAGATTTGTTTTACAGCTTTCAAATTATTAATGACAAATTCAAGAAACAATTCTGCAGTCAAAGACTATGCTCTAATTTTTTGTAGTTTTCCTTTAACTTAAAAAACATAGAAGTACCATCTTTGATACTACTGATGGGCCCAAACTTAAAAGATTTATCATGCAAAATAGTTTTAGCTATCATTTTTGATTACTAAAAACAAGCACTGACGGTAAATATTTTATACTATCACAAAAAGCAGACTAGCTTTCTCATAACTCAGCAAAGGTGTTATGGTTGAAAATAAAATTCAAAATAAATTGAACTGCTTAACTTATATTTACTAGAAGTTTATACTCAATAGTGCCATATGTAACAAGATCCTCATAAAAAAAAAGATGCATACTAATTTAAAAACTACTGAGATGGTTATTTTCTTTTGAGATCGAGCCTCACTGTCACCCAGGCTGGAGTGCAGTGGCGTGATCTCAGCTCACTGCAACCTCTGCCTTCGAGGTTCAAGTGATTCTTGTGCCTCAGCCTCCTGAGTAGCTGGGATTACAGTCACGCCATGCCTGGCTAAGTTTTATATTTTTAGTAGACATGGAGTTTCATCATGTTGGCTAGGCTGGTCTTGAACTCTTGACGTCAAGCAATCCACCCACCTCGGCCTCCCAAACTGCTGGGATTACAGGCGTGAGCCACCGCACCTGGCCAGAAAACTACTGAGATTCTGAAACAAATTTAGAAAAAAGCATACAAACCAAAGTTTAAGGTAAATTTAAAAGGTTTTCCCATTGTTGAAATTTGCATTTCTCTCATCAGAGAAAAACGTTTAGAAAAACCAGCATCTCTCTCCTTTTATGCACTTAGAGATCTTTAAAATTGTTAGCTATTGTAGCCTGCTTGTTCGTTGGGTTTTGTAGTGTGTGTGTGTGTGTGTGTGTGTGTGTATATATATAGGCCACCACTAATATACTTGGGGAGCTTTGCATTCACAGTAGCTCATGGATATGACTTTAACATGAACTATCATACTATCATGGTTATTGCAATTCAGTTTTTTTTTGAAGAATAGTTATAATACAAACATTCCTTGTAGTAAATGTTTGTATTACAGGTTTTGTTTTGTTTTTTTTGTAACAAAGAATGTTTTCTACCTTTGTTACCATCTAACAAGCAATTCACAAAACCAAGAAGGAACCAAATCTTTGATTTACATTTCTGCTGACCTAGTGTGTGGACTCTGGCAGAGGAATAGCATTGCTGCATGGTGCTCAGAAAGTGTGGGAAAATGGAACAAAAAGCTTGAATCCATTTTTTTTTTCTGCTTTTACATCAGAATTTATATTTAGGTTATACTTTTCTAGAGGTATGAACAATACATCTCTTATCCACAATATGTAATTTGCTAGTTTTGTGTTTAAAGCTTTTCTTATTTCCTGTTCTACGTCTGTGAATTAAGGATTTTAAGCAGGGGCAAAACTATAGGATCAGCAGGTAATCATTCTTGTATACAGATACTAAGTACACGTAGCATGCTTGTCTTCACTCTTAGGTCATAAGTTCCACGAGAGCAGGGGACAATGATCACTCCAATCCTTGCTGCTTTCCCAGCAATACAGCACATGGCAGAATTCAAACATTTGTTTAATAAACAACAACAACAAAAAACCTTTCATATTACGAGAAAGACATCTGCTGCCCTGAAAGAACTGATAAATTATTATGTAGTTTACTTTCAAAAAAAAGAATATGATATGGTTGACACATAATGAAGTAGAATTTATGCTGTTGCCCTGCTTCTGTCATAAACATGACAAAACATGACAATGGGAAGTCACTTGAGTTCTCTGGATCTCAGTAAATAAATTTATGACATTAAGGGATTTAACAAAAATGAAACCCAGTTGGAAAATTGTACAAGTCACTCAAGTTCTAAATTGCTTCCCAATGCCAAAATCACTTAGTGAGATACATCAAAGACCACAGAACTTTCGGTTTACAAGTAACAGACAAAGAATACTAGAAAATTTAAAATTTTTAATAAATGTGCTTTGTTCACAAAATGTGAAAAAATACAACAAACACACACGTACATTTTCAGGTATGCTACCTCCCACCACTTGGCAACTATGGTAAAACCATATGATCTAGTCATGATCCTGAAGAATCCAACCAAATGATTACCATTTGTTTTTGAAACAACCAAATTATTTTGGAGAACCTGCTGTGAATGTGACAGGAGGCCTTATAACTTCTTTACATCCAAAATGAAATAATTCTTAGGAGTACCCATACAGTATTAGAAGGCCCTATTAACTTCCACTTGTTATTACATACATGATCTGGCATCAAGCTGCAATGACTGCTTATACTTCAATACTTATACACTGAATTGGCTTTGGTGGAATGTATATCAGTTTAAATCTGTGCCAACCTAATTTGAATAAGCTGAATTTACAGTAACAAATGATATAAATTCAAACAAATTTATACTAAGTGGTAGTAGGTTTTATAAAGAGACTTCCTCAGAGTACTACGTAAAATACATCATGCACACTTTGGAGCATAAGCAGAATCAACATCTGTAAACAATCAGAATTTATAGCACCAACATTTTAGCTATAACACAAAGGCTGACTCCAGGGTCATACTACACCAGCCTTTCAAAAGTGCTGTTTTCATTTACTTTCAAAGCATTTTCATTTGGTGTATTGTTTTCTTTTCTCTTAAGATATTTACCCAAGTCAAAAAGCAAACAGTATGGTAAAAGTTACTACCAAAATTGTTCAAAATAGTTCTGTATTATCAACACAGTGCTTTTTTCCCCCCTTCTCTTGGGGAAGCTACAAGGCATAATCCTGTAGTGCTTAACTGGAAACAACAGTCAATCCTAAATATTAAGCAATCTTATGCTATTGAAAGTAAATGAAAAATTTTGAGTTACTTGTGGCATATTTGAGCAACCAATATTTATTGCATTTAATCAACTGACTTTAAAAAATCACAATCTTGTTACTTTCATTAATTTAGCAATGTGAAATTTAATTTGAAATACTGGGTACATACACTCAACCATTTATATCATAAAGGATAAGTTTTATATTTCTAAATAAAGTTTGACATTCAAAGGTACTACGGCAATTCACAATAAGCACAAAAACATCAGCTTTACCAGAGTAAAGAAGTGCAGTTTATGAAATTTAGGATCAACTATTGAAAATGCAAGTTTCCTTTAAAAACATACAAACATACGCACAACATTAACCATGAAATCTGAAACTGTGATATTTCAGTGCAAAAACCTCAGTATGAGGTAATTTTAATGTAATAACCACTTGAAAAAAAAAATCCACACAGTGGCACTCTTAAAAATGATAGTTTCCGTGACAATTGCTGGCTGACAAGACAATGTGGACTAAATGTTCTTAACTGTTTAAACTAATCTTGTCTTGTTTGGACATATATTTTTCCCTAATCATTTGCTTCTGATTCAGAAACACAGAAAGGCATTTATTAATGTGGAAAGGGAAAATTCCCACAGCCAACTAATTGATATAGTCAAAGAAAATTTTCTGATAGAGTTTAGATAGAAATTAAGATACCAAAAGGTCAAAACCATTTTATGAGATCACCAACAGAGGATTAATTTTAAGTTTTTCCATATAATTTGAAACTTGTAGTGCGGCACCTCCTTCACAGAAAGGTGAGGACCCTATCAAAGTTGGTTTCAACAGAACATAAACTCTTCCAAGTGCAAACCCTTTCAAAAAGGTGTTTTAGGTCATTATTGAGTATTACATTGTTCCTTGCTTAAATAAAACATTTTGTAAATGAAACCTAAGTTTAAGAAAAGTAAAAGTGAACTCTCAGGTAAATATACTTCACACCAAGGCCCAAATCAACAGTTACGAAAATACTACTTTGGCAATGGTGTTTAATGGATAGGGCTAATGAAATTAGAATACATACTTTGGGGGAAATCTCTCCCCCAATGTCTGATGCTGTCAAATGAGCTTTTAATAGAAGGAAAAAAGAAAAAGAATTATCACCAATTACAAAAAGTTCAGGAAATATAAAGGAAGATAAAATGACTTTCTGTAACATCACAATTTTAGTTAGAAAAAAGAAAAAGATAAGTGCATCACAAAACAACTAACCGATCTATTTTTCTGTATCACATTTAACTTGTGAGTCATCAAAGTGCAATCTACAGCTTTCTACATCTTAAAGTTTCCCATTCAATGGTTTATAGTCAACACTGAAAAGTTGAAAAGGAAAACATATAGCAAATTATGCTTGTTTTCACAATAGCACTAAAGAGAAAAAGGTACCTTTCTATGATAGTGCTAAATGCTAAAGTAACAGAAGTTTCTGCTATGACATGAGTCACTCTGCATGAAACTTTAAGCTTTCTATATAAGAATAAATTTTAAAATTGAGAAGTAGAAAAAAATAGCAAACTCTGTAAACCTCTGCATTTCTTTTATGCAAACCAGGTTTTCAGTACTGAGTTCATGTTAGTATTTCCAATTGGTGTAAGCAATTAGTTTAGGAGCCTGGACTGAAAGGGCCTTTTGCTTCTATATTAACTTAAAAGTAATATGGGGTCCTCTAGCTCATAGAAAGGAATAGAGCTGGCTTGACTTTCTCCAGAATCTGAGTCATATGGAGCATCAGGGAGTTCTGTGAAACCATATGCTAGTTGTTCATCTTCTATATCTGATCGAACATAGCAGGAAGGATTAGAATATTCCTCATCTTCTATACTGTTGAAATCTTGAGGAATATATAACATTCCTGGGTAGTTCCTACTAACCAAGTCACTTGTGGTTTTTAGAGAGATTTTCCTAAATGCCATCAGATGCATATGTGAAAATTTTGAGTACTTGAAGCGTTTAAAGCCCAGAGACTCTATAGCAATCTTCCAGCTTTTCATCATCATAGCATGACGGTTCTGATGGGAGGAATCAGGTGTGATGATAAGTAATAAACCATTTAACACTAACAGTTCATGGGCTTTCTTGCAGCAAATCCATCGCTGGTAAGGAGATGGAAAATAAGAAAGGAGGAGAGAGAAAACAACCACATGGAAAAGTTCTCCAGGAAGAGAATCAATAGGGTTTTTCAGCTGCTTCAAAAAAGCATCTATAGCATCCTGTGCAAGCTGGAGTGGTTGCTGAAGCTGTAAGTTCAGGAAATCACATTTATAGACACTCTGCAGAAACAGAAAACAAGGCATATTAAGAACTTCAAGATTATTTCCACTTTAATACATAGACTTTTCAGCAAACCATTTCACATATCATAGTAATAATTCCAGCATTGATTATACATTTTTCCTTTTAAATTTTAAATTTGAACAGATTTATTCAACCACAACTTTTACAAAAATCTCAAAGTAGTTAAGTCCAAAGACTTGCTAATCATCATTTAAATATATATTTTTGCCTAACAATTTAAAATGGGAAATAATTTAAGTGTGTATTTTGGGTTAGGACTTACATGAATTTTAATTTGGGTAGGAGTTTACAGGAATGACATTTCTATTTACATTCAGTTTAACATTTACAGTTACCAAAAACAAGCTAATATAAAAACTCTAAACAAGAAATACCATGAAATAAAGATGAATCAAATAAATTAAAGAGGATAATGAAAGAGGCATTATAAAATTTGTACAAGCAGAATGATTCCAAAACTTAAGTTATTTGAAATCATTAACTTTAAGCATTTAAAAAGTAACCCTCAACATTACTTTTATTTTATTAAAAAGCTAATCCCTGGTTTGGAACAAATTAAATTTAGTTAGACAAATGGCCATGGGAAACAATACAACTAAAGGAATAAACAACATTATATAATTTGCTAAATCTTAAAACTATGGAAATGGACCAGAAGAAAGCAATTTTAAAATCAGACAAAAATTACTCTGTCATATACCAATAGTTATTAACGAAGATATGACCTAATACCTTAATCCCTCACTCATGTTAGTGTATATACAAGCTGGCCACATAGTCATCTGGACTGTTTATTAGGAAAAGTGATACGTAATGTTCTAGTACCAGAAAAAAAGATGCTTTTCTTCTTCCCTTTTTCTTAAAGGCAGCTTTACTCATGTATAAGTGACACAAAAGCATAAGTCTGGCAAGTTGTGATGTATTTTTACACTCATGAGACCACGGGCATGGTCAAGTTAATGAATAGATCCAACATCCCATAATTTTCCTTATGCCCCTTTATAGTCCCTTCCTTCTCTTCCCCTGCCAGCAGGCAATCATTGATGTGATTTCTATCACTATATTCAAGTTTGTATTTCCTAGAATTTCATATAAATAATAATTTTGAGATTTTTCTTGCAGGTATTAATAGTTTATTCCTTTTTAAATTGCAGAACGGTATCCCATTGTATCAAGGATGTACCACAGTTGGTTTATCCATATACATCTGTTTATGGATATCTGGGTTGTTTCTAGTTTTTGGTTATTACAATTCAAGCTGCTGTGAGTATTCCCATTCATGTGTTTGAACCAACATTCTTTAATTTGTCTTGGGGAAATATCTTGGGTGGCTAGATCATACAGTAGGTGGTGTAGTAAGTTTAATTTTTAAATAACTCCCAACTGATTTCAAAAGTGGTTATGTAGTTTCATGTTCCCACCAGGAGTATGTGAGTTCCAGTTCCTCCAAATCCTTATCAACTCTTGGTATAGCTAGTCTATTTCATTTTAGTAATTGTTATAGGTGTGTAGTGGTATTGCAGTTTTAATCTACATTTTCCTAATGAGTTAGTGATGTTTATCATCTTTTCCCAGATTTATCTGCCATCCAGATATCTTCTGTGTTAAAGTGTTCAAATATTTCGCCCATTTAAAAATAATTGGGTTTCCTTAAATTTTAAATATTTTCTTACTGGGTTTTGAGAGTTCTTTATATATTCTTGATGCAAGTCCTTTATGATATATGACTTGAAAATATTTTCTTAGTATCATGTGGCTTATCTTTTCATTCTTTTAACAGTGTCCTTTGAAGAGCTGAAGTTTTAATTTTGATGAAGACTAATTTATCAATTTGTTATTTCTCAGATGTTGCTTTTGAAGTCAGGTCTAAGAAGTCTTGTCCTATCCCAAGGTCATAAAGACTTTTTTTTCCAAAATGTTTTCCTTTACTAGTTTTATAGTTTGTTTTTTTCATTTAGGTCTATAATACATTTTGAGTTTTTTTTCCAGATGGAGTCTCACTCTGTTGCCCAGGCTGGAGTGCAGCAGTATGATCTTGGCTCACTGCAACCTCTGCCTCCTGGGTTCAAGTGATTCTCCTGCCTCAGACTCTTGAGTAGCTGGGACTACAGGCACACACTACCATGCCTGCCTAATTTTTGTATTTTTAGTGGAGACGGGGTTTCACCATATTGGCCAGGCTGGTCTCGAACTCCTGACCTTGTGATCCGCCCACCTTGGCCTCCCAAAGTGCTGGGATTACAGGCATGATCCACCGTGCCTGGCCAAGTTCATTTTTTTTTATATGGAGTGTGGTATGGTCTGAAGTTTCTTCTTTTGTATATGGATACCCCTTTGCTTCAACACCACTGTGCAAAAGACTATGCTCTCCATCTCGGGCAAAAATCAGGTATCTAAGTTTGGGCCTATTTGTGAACCATCTATTATATTTCACTGATATTCTTGAACATCAATACCACACTGTCTTGAATACTGTAGCTTTATAATTTTGAAATCAGGTAGTGTTACTCTCCAACACTGTCCTTTTTCAAAGTTGTTTTGAGGTATTAATTCTAGGTCCTTTCAATTTCCACACAAATTTCAGAGTAAGTTTTTTAATTTCTACAAAAAAGCCCACAAGAGTTTGGTGAGGACTGCACTGATTCTATACAGATAGAGTCTCACTCTGTCACCTAGGCTGGAGTGCAGTGGTGTGATCGTAGCTCACTGCAACCTCCACCCTCTGGGCTCAAGCAATCTTCCTACCTCAGGCTCCTAAGTAGCTGAGACTACAGGCAAGTGCCACCACATCTGGCTAATTTTTCTTTTTTTTTTTTGTAGAGACAGGTTTTCGCCACATTGCCCAGGATGGTCTCGACCTTTTGGATACCAGCAATCCACTTACCTAGGCCTCCCAAAATGCTGGGGTTACAGGTGTGAGCCACTGCACCCAGCCTAGGTCATCTTTACTTTCTCCTAATTTGTGGTTTGCAGCATTTGGATTTTTCTACTTTTGTCAGATTTATGAGCTACATATTTTATATATGTTTACATATAAAATATTTCATATTTTTGATGCTAGAGTATATGGTACTGTTTTTAATTTAAATTTCTGATTGGTTGCTGCTAGTATATATACACACAAATATCTATTTTTATTTATCTTTAAAGAGTTTAAACAAGAAGAGAAAATCTTTTTAGCTGTATAGTTACCACTTCTAGTGTTCTTCATTCCTTTGTGTAGAGCCATATTTCTACCTGGCTAAAGCACTTCCAACTTAACATTTCTTGTAATATAAGCCTGCTAATATTGAATAATTTCAGTTTTTAGATATCTGAAGAAAATCAATTTCATCTTCATTTTTGAAAGATATTTTGGCTGGGTATAAAATTCTAGGTGACTTTTTATTTCAGTACTTTAAGGTGTCTTTACAATTTCTGGGAGCTTTTAAGACTTTATCACTAGTTTTAGAAGTTTGATTTGATGTTCCTTGGTGTAATTTTTCTTCATGTTTCTTTTGTTTGGAGTTTGTTGGGCTTCTCTGAATTTGTGAGTTTAAAGCTTTCATCAAATTGGAAAGTTTTTGGCCATTATTTTTTTAACCCCACCTTTTGGGGGATTCCAATTATGTTTATATTTAGCTGCTTAGATTTGTATCACTGATGCTCTTCTATTTTAAAAATTGTGTTTCATTTTGGATAGGTGTTATTATCTTCAATTTACCTTTCCTTCTGCAACATCTAATATGCATTAATCCTATCCGGTATGCATTTTCACATCACACATTGTAGTACTGTCTCTAGAACAGTTTCTTCTTAGCTTTTTATACAGTTTTGATATTTTTAAAATAATAACACTGTATTGAAGCATAACATGCATAACGGAAGAATATAAACTGTGTAAATGTTTAGCTTAAGGAATTTTCCCAAACGGGTATTATCTCTATTTTAATGTCCTTGTTTCTGTGTCAGTTTAGGGTTGGTCGTTGTTGGCTGATTTATCTCCTCACTGTGAGTCCTATTTTCTTGCTGCTCTGCATGGCTATAATTTTTTTTGGATGCTAGACATGGTGAATTTTACCTTGGTGGGTTCTACATAACTATGGATTGCTATAAATATTTCTGAACTGTGTTCTGGGATGTAGTTAAGATACCTGGAGACAACCTGAACTTTTTGGGTCTTGCTTTTAAGATTTGTTACGTGGGACTAGAGCACTAGTGTTTAGTCTAAGGCAAATTATTCTCCATTATTGAGGTAAGACCCTTCTCTGTGTACTCTATTAAATGTCTGTGAATCTTGAATGTTCCAGTATGGCTGATGGGAACAGGTACCATATTAGTACTTCCCTGTGTGAGTGCTGGCCACTGTAACCTCTAATCCTTTCGGACAGTACAGTCTCATGTAGTCTTCTCATATACATGTGTGCTGATCTGTACTCAGCTGAGTATTCAAAGGGGGACCTTTTGCAGGCCTCTGGAGTTTTCCTTCTATGGCTTTCTTATTTTCAGTAGACCATTCTAGAAACACGAGCTGCCTCGGTCTCTGAGGACTCACAATTCCATCTTCACAAGTCACGGAATCACCTGAACTCTGCTAGGGTTTCTCTCTGTGCTACATCCTGGAAACTCTCTCAAGGCAATATCCTAGAGTAACTGTAGCGCTTGTCTCATTTGTTTTCCATCTCTCAGAGATCACTGTCCTTCATTACCTGATGTGCAGTGTCAAATTATTTCAAATATTATGTCCACATTTTTGTTGCTTCAAGTGGAAGAGGATAAAGCTGGTCTGTTATCCCATCTTGGCTGGAAGAGTAAGTCCCTTTACTCTGTTTTAAAATTATAGGATTCTGAACTGTGAAACTCTGATTCTACACTTATTTATAGCAGTTCTTTCGTCTTCCCTGGTGACTATACAATTCAGTGTTTATAACCCTATCCATAGATAGATTTAATATTAAGCTTAAGGATCAGATCAAATGGTCATGATGTCTCAGCAGTCCCTGAATCATGTATGTCTTGAGGAAGGAAGGGAAGAGAATTCATGCATGAAGCCACTTGGGCTTTAAAACTAGTTCCTGATGGCACAGAAATTCTCTGCAGTGGTAAGCTAAGAACAGTGATTTTAGCATAGAGAAGACAAAAGTAGAACTAACAGGAATGGTTTTAGGACTTGCTTGTTCCTCAGTGTTATACCGATTTAATCATGCTCATCAAACTGATACATAATTAAAGTTAAATCTTCATGCAGGAACTTACCAGTAGTAACAACAAACATTTATTTAGGAGGCACTACATAAGAGGTACTATGCTTGGTGCTTTAAATACTTTTTTTTTCCCCAAGAAAACATTACAACATCCTATGAAATGTGGTCCACTACTAACCCCATTATACAGGTGAGAAAACTGAGGATCAGAGACTAGAAAAAGGTGATGGAGAGGTTCAAACCTAGGTTGGAAATATTCTATTCTTTTATTTAAAAAAGTATTAAATATACTAGGCACTCTTCTAGGTACTGGGAATACAGCAGTAGAGGGAAAAAATCCCTAATAACTGATATATTAATATTCTAATCCATACTTTAAAAATAACATTAAAATGCATTTTATAAATATTTAAATGCATTTAAAAAATTTTTTTGTGTCTGCAGTTCTATCAAGAGTAAAATGGTAAACATAATGAATTAATGTTATTCTGGAAAAAAATCTTTTTCTGATATAATGTGCCTACTTTAGAGTCATCTATCTTTAAAAAATGCCTTTAACACAAACTCTTGGCATCACATGATTAAGGTAAAAGAAAGTTCAAGCTGGCTGGGTGTAGTAGTTCATGCCTGCAATCCCAGCACTTTGGGAGGTTGAGGCAGGTGGATCACCTGAGCTCAGGAGTTCGAGACCAGCCTGACCAACATGGTGAAACCCAGTCTCTACTAAAAATACAAAGTTAGCTGGGCATGGTGGTGCATGCCTGTAATTCAGCTATTTCAGAGGCTGAGGCAGGAGAATTTCTGGAACCCAGGAGGCATAGGTTGCAGTGAGTGATCACGCCACTGCACTCAAGCCTGGGCAACAAGAGCGAAACTCCGTCTTAAAGTTCAAGCTGATAAGGAGGCGATCCTGCTTCACTGAATTGAAATGATAGTGTCATAATAACTGACCCATAGGAAATGTTCTCAAAAGAAAGGATAGAATCTATCATTTACTGAGTTCCTACAATTTACCAGGCCAAGTGTTAAGTAGTTTCATTGACTCAAGTACAAACAAGCTGGATTTAATAAAGTTCTGGCTGATGCAAAAGCCCTTGCCTCTTTCTACCATTCCATAATGGCTCTACAACACTATATATTTCAGAAAGAGATGCATTAAAAGAAAATAATAAACCAAATACAACAAAATGCAAAACCCAAACACTACAGCTATGTGGAATTCTGTAATCTACTGAAGTTTCTTTTTATTGTTAGATGGAGTCTCACTGTGTCGCCCAGGTTGGAGTGCAGTGACGCGATCTAGGCTCACTGCCACCTCTGCCTCCCAGGTTCAAGCGATTCTCCTGCCTCCGCCTCCTGAGTAGCTGTGATTACAGGTGCCCGCCACCATGCCCAGTTAATTTTTTTATTTTTTAGGTTTTGCCACGTTGGCCAGGCTGGTCTCAAACTCCTGACCTCAGGTAATCCGCCCATCTTGACCTCCTAAAGTGTTGGGATTACAGGCATGATCCACCATGCCCAGGTGAAGTTTCTTAATTGCTAAGCTTTTACTCTAACATAGTTCTAGATTATGGCTATTTAGATGATAAAGAAGATAAAGACAAAATTTGCTTAAATGCTCAATTTTTCACAAAATGTATTTAGTTAGAATAGAAATTTCTTCTTAATGGGTACACATGAAATATGTTTGCTATTTTAGGGATACAAAGACAGTGCTTTTCTTTTGTAAATATACACGTAAAATATTGAACTCTGAAACAAAACTATGCATACCTCTACAGCAGGTACAATGTCTATGCCAACAGTTAGGAATTCTTCAAACTTCAGAAATGGGTTAAAGCAGCTGCCAACATCAAGTAATCTGATTTTTCCTGAGGCTTGTAGCAACCTAAAAACACATATTTTATAAGAACAAAATCAAACATAAGAATTTAATAAATCACATAGATTATCAGTTTTTTAACTTGTTGGTCTCAGGACCCTTTTACACATTTAAAAATTACTGAGGCCCCCAATGAACTTTCATTTCTGTGAGTTATATCTATTAATAATGATCATATTTGAAGTTAAGATGAACAAGTCTTAAAATATATTCATTTATTAGACTTAAAAAGGACAGTAAAAAAGTACAGCCTTGTTTTATATATATTTACTTATTTAATTTTTTAAAAATTGAGACAAGGTCTTGCTATGCTGCCCAGGCTGGTCTTGAACTCCTGAGCTCAAGTGATCCTCCAGCCTCAGTCTCCCAAAGTACTGGGATTAGAGGCATGAGCCACTGTGCCTGCCCCCCCACCCAACCCCCATTTTAAAAAAATATATTTTTTCAAGTCTCTAATGTCTGGCTTAATTGAAAATGAATGAATTCTAATATCTACTTTTGCATTCAGGCTGTTGCAATATCACATGCTATGTAGTCTCTTGGAAAACTCTACCCTCATGAGAGAGTGAGAGTAAAAACCAAATGAGAATCTGTAATAATATGTAATACTATACACACTACTAGATACTCATTCTAATCCTTATTGGGCTATGGTTAAGGAGTTCTCAAATCAGAAAGGCTAAGATCATAACCTGACTCTGACCCTTAACATGTAATACGGGGATAATAGTGGTATTCACCCTTAGACATTTTTCCAGAATTAATAAGATAATACATTTCATACTTGACCCTATGCCTAGTACATGGCAAGTGCTTAAAAAGTGATAGGTATCATTGCGCTCTATTACCATGTTATATAAAAAATTTGTATTTCTTCCACTAATGGTTTTCCCAAGTATAGTAAAAGTAGAATTTGCTATATGCTAAATTCTGTAGTATAAATTCTAGTAAACTGAGTAGCAAAACATTTCTGAGAGTCTTAAAAAATATATACTTCTTATAAATTGAATTTTCTATCTCAATGAAGTAACTTAAACCATTCAAGTTACTTCAACATTATGGAACAATCACCAATAACTTAATCATATCATGGATGAGCTTAATAACTGATCAATTCTCAGTAATATACTTAGTCTATTTCAAATTATTTGGCTTAGCTCCTTATTTTTTTATTTGCATAAAGTATACACAGTTTAAAGAATAGTCACTCAGTGAGTGACCACGTAATTACCACTCAGGTCAAGACATAATGCCTACACCCTGGAAACATGATCCTCCCTGATGACATCCCCCACACCCTTCCAAAATGGTAGTCACTATCCTTATTTTAGGTAGTCACTATCCTTATTTTAGTCACTTATCCTTATTTATTCCCTTGATTTCCTTTTATAGTCTTAAGTACCTATGACTGAGTACTAGAGACTTAAGTATCTATGTCTACAGTTTAGTTTAAACTACGTTTTGTGATTTGCTGCTTTCATTTGATGTTATGTTTTTGAGTTGTTTGTGCTTCTATAATTCACTTTTACTGCTGTATAGTATATACTTAAGACTTTTATTAGTATGGCATTAAGTCTAAAGATCATTTAAGGAGAATTAACATCTTTATAATATTCAATCTTCAAATCCATGAACATGAATAGTTATCCATTTACTTAAAAAAACTGTCAATAGTTTTGATCATTTTCTCTAAAAAGTTTCCTCACATCTTTTGTTGGAGTTATATTCCTTGGTATTTCCTAGTTTTTGATGCTTTTATTATCTCTTTTCCCATGGAACACTTTACTGTTTTTTTTTTTTTTTAAAATTTCATTTTTTATTGTTGGTTACAGAGATGCAATTGACTTGGATACAATAGTCCCCCCTTATCTGCTGTTTCACCTTTTGTGGTTTCAGTTACCCATAGTTAACCATGGTATGAAAATGTTCAACAGAAAATTCCAGAAATAAGCCAATTCATAAGATTTAAATAGCGTGACATTCTGAGTAGCATGGTAAAATCTCACACCGTCAGACCCAGGACATGAATCACATCCATTTGTCCAAAGTATCCACACTTTTTACATTAGCCATTAACAGGATATCTTATGATCCTGATATCTAACAATGGACATAGGCATGGCTTCATGATTTAGGATTACTGAAAGCAGATGATCCTCCTCCTCCTGATATATGGTCAGAAGGTCAACAGTAGCCTAATGCTATGTCACAATGCCTATGTCATTCACCTAATTTCATCTCATTGTATAGGCATTTTATCATCTCACATCATAAGGGTAAGTGAAATACAGTAAGATACTTTGAGATACCATACTCACATAATTTTTATAGTATTTTGTTATAATTGTTCTATTTTATTGTTATTCTTATTGTGCCTAACTTATAAATTAAACTTTATCATGGGTATGTATATATAAAAACATAGTATGTATATAGGATTCAGTAATAGCTGTGGTTTTAGGCCTCCATGGGGGGTGCTGGCATGTATTCTCTGTGAAGGAGGGGTGGCTACTATGCATATCTTTTTTAGATCCAGCAGCTTTACTAAATTTATCTCGATTGCTTATCTGTATATTATTTTGTGTACTCTAGGTACGTAAGTTCCTAAACTGTGAAAAATGACATTTGTGTTTCACCCACCTACCCATCCATTTTTTTCCCCCTTACCACTCTGCCCAGGACTTCCAATATGTTGGTAGATAGAAGTGGGCAAGTGGATGGACGCTATTAATCCTAGATCAGAAGGAACATTCCAATGTTTCACCATTAAATATAATAACTGGTATAGGTTTTATATACTACCCTTGATAAAGTTGAAGTTCCTTTTTTATAAACTTTTATTTTAGGTCCAGGGGTACATGTACAGGTTACATAGGTAAACTACGTGTCTTAGGAGTTTGGTGTACAAGGAGTTTGGTGTACTGATTATTTTGTCACCCAGGTAATAAAGAGAGTTCCCAATAGGTAGGTTTTTTATCCTCTTCCCTTCTCTGTCTCCACCCTTAAGTAATCCCCAGTGTATGTTGTTTCCCTCTTTGGGTCCACGTGTTCTCATCACTTAGCTCCCAGTAATAAGTGAGAATGTGAGGTATGTGGTTTTCTGTTCCTGAATTAGTTTGCTTAGGATAATGACCTCCAGCTCCATCCATGTTGCTACAAAGGACATGATTCCATTCTTTTTTTATGGCTGCATGGTATTCTATGGTGTACATGTACCACGTTTTCTTTATCCAGTCTACTGTTGTGGGGCACTTAGGTTGATTCTATGTCTTTGCTATTGTGAACTGTGCTGTGATGAACATGTGTGTGCATGTGTCTTTATTGTAGAATGATTTATAGTCCCTTGGGTATATACCCAATAATGGGATTGTTGAGTCTAGTGGTAATTTTAAGTTCTTTGAGGAATTGCTACACTGCTTTCCACAATGGCTGAACTCATTTATATTCCCACCAGCAGTGTATTAGCATTGCCCTTTCTCAGCAACCTTGCCAGCAGCTGTTATTTTCTGACTTTTTTGTAATAGCCCTTCTGATGCCTGTGATGGTGTCTCATTGTGCTTTTGATTTGCATTTCTCTAACGTTTAGTGATGTTGAGCATTTTTTCATATGCTTGTTAGACACGTTTATCTTTTTTTGAGAAGTGTCTGTTCATGTCCTTTGCCCACTTTTTAATGGGGTTGTTTTTTGCCTGTAAATTTGTTTAAATTCTTTATAGACGCTGGATATTGGACCTTTGTCAGATGCATAGTTATATTTTCTCCCGTTCTGTAGATTGTCTGTTTATTCTGTTGATAGTTTCTGTTGCTGTGCAGAAGCTCTTTAGTTTAAGTAGGTCCCACTTGTCAATGTTTTTGTTGCAATTACTTTTAGCATCTTTGTCATAATCTTTCCCAGGTTTTATGTCCAGAATGGTATTTCCTAGGTTATTTTCCAAAGTTTTTCTAGTTGTATATTTAAGTATTTTTAACTGATCTTGAGTTTATTTTTGTGTATGGTATAAGAAAGAGGTCCAGTTTCAATCTTCTGTATATGGTTAGTTACCCCAGCACCATTTACTGAATAGCGAGTCCTGTCCCCATTGTTTTTGTCAACTTTATCGAAGATCAGATGGTTGTAGGTTTTATTTCTGGGTTCTCTATTCTGTCCATTGGTCTGTGTGTGTTTTGGTACCAGTACCATGCTGTTTTGCTTACTGTAGCCTTGTAGTATCATTTGAAGTTGGGTAACATGTGATGCCTCCAGCTTTGTTATTTTTGCTTAGAATTGCCTTGGTGATCTGGGCTCTTTTCTGGTTCCACATGAATTTTAAAATAGTTTTTTTTTAATTATGTGAAGAATGTTCATTGGTATTTTGATGAAAATAGCATTGGATCTGTAAATTGCTTTGACAGTATGGCCATTTCAACAACAATGATTCTTCCTATCCATGAGCATGAAATGTTTTCCATTTGTTTGTGTAATCTCTGATTTGAGTATTGTTTTGCAATTCTTGTTGCAGAGATTTTTCACCTTCCTGATTAGCTGTATTCCTAGGTATTTTATTCTTTTTGTGGCAATTGTGGATGGGATTGCATTCTTGATTTGGCTCTCAACTTGAATGTTGTTGATGTATGTGAATGCTACTGATTTTTGTACATTTATTTTGTATACTGAAACTTTGCTGAAGTTGATCATCAGATCTAGGAGCTTTTAGCAGAGACTAGGGGGTTTTCTAGATATAGAATCATGTCATCTGCAAACAGAGATAGTTGGACTCTGCTCGTATCTGTTCCTTTTATTTCTCTTGCCTGATTGCTCCGGCCAGGACTTCTTGAAGTCATTTTTATGCTTAGCTAGGGTGGTTTTTCTTTTTTTGACACAAATCCATGTGGAATTTTATCAAATGCATTCTATATATTTGTGCAGCTATGACTATGTGGTAGAAAAAAATTCATTAATTGTACAGTGTCAAATCAATCTTGCATTCTTTGGAAGGCCTTAATTTGGTTTCTATATATAATTCTTTTCATAATCTGAAGGATTTGTTTTATATGTCTGTGTGTATATATAGTCAATTCTGACTACTTGTAGTCATTTGGTTCTATAAAGTGACCATGAATGTTGAATTACTAAATGCTGAACAATGGCTCTTACGGAAACTACAGGATTAGGTCTCTGGTCACAACATTTTCATCAACACATACCTTGAATTTATGTGTTTCTGTTTAAAAGCACTATATTTAATACATATTGTTGATGCATTAACATTGAACTCGGGCCAACAGCACTATAACTCATGCCTGAAGGAAGCTTACATAACACATGTATTTTCTTTGTAAGGCACTATACAGCATTCTTGTGCTTAGGAACACTAGACTTCAACACCGTATGTGGGGGTTGTTTTAAAAGCAAAGTCATCAACAAAAAGCACAAACAAAAAATGTAACACCAAATAGGCTGTGAAAAGGGTATTTGTGTAAGACAGCAGAAAAAAGGCATAGCTCACCTTGTTGGACCTCAGCTGGGAAGTTTGTGTGTAGAATGAGTCAAATTTTTTATCACAAATATTGATTGTGGTGTTACAAGTAAGTTTTAGTAAGTTAGGTAATTCACAGGGAATTTACAAATGAGAACTGACTGTGTATATGTATTTTCAGGATTTTACATTTATGTTTATAAGTGGACAAGTTTGCTAACCATGTTGTTCAAATATTTGATAGTCTTAAAATGTTTCCTCAATCTTCCACCATTAAGAAAAAAAAAAAACCAGAATAATCTCTGCAAATTGATTTAAAGGTATTTTGTTATTTTCATATATATGTTTATTTTTGCAAAAAGAAACCTAGAAAGGATAAACCAGAAACTAATAAAACCTCAGAATATTTGGAACAAAGAAGATGCTTTAAGTATGAGATGGGATGTCTGAGTATACCTTTCATTGTAGTTTTGACTTTTGAAGGTTGTTAATGTTTTACATATTCAAAAAATAAAATCAGTAGACTAGAGAAAAATACAATGCAATAAGAAGATAAACTAATGAGTCTAGTTAAATGTCAAATAACCCAGAAGGAAAACCAGTAATTCAATACCACTTGAACATACTATTCTGAAGATAATAATCTTGATGGGTAATATTCTAAGGACAAAAAAAAAAAAAAGGGCTGCAAAAATACCCTGAAGTTTTATCATGAAAAATTTTTATGTTTGTTGTTGTGGTGGTGCTGATATAGTCATTTTGAAATTATTTTGTGTGTCTTGAAGAGCTGAGCAAATGGCAAATAAACTAAAGTTGCTGGGAGATACAAATTCAGAATGAGGGAACGGATGGAAAAAACCCTGCAGTGATGGATTAGAATTAGAGGTTTCATAAGAAAGGATGTCCAAGCAGTGACACCACAGTAATGAAGAGAATATCTAATACTCAGAATTTGGTTTCTAAATTTGGTTTCTAAATACCATTCTCTCACTAAAAGGAACCTGTACTACTTAGAGGAATAGCTTATGCCAGGGTTGAAGCAGAGAAAGTATATGGTAAGCCTGAATGATCTTATTGTACAAAAAAGTAAAGCACTGCTCAAACACTAGGAAAAGGTAAAAGAAACTACTTTAAAGGCATTTCCATTGGCCTAATTTGGGATGATTTCACCATCATAAGAATGAACTTTAACACAATGATTTAAAATCTGAGTCTACAGGTACTTAAACAAATAAGAAAGGGGGAGAAGGGAAAGATGTTTTTACAAAAGAATGCCAACCAATATATTTAAGCACGATAGAAATTAATCACCATTTCGCAACCACTGTAATAAAAACAACTTGATTTACGCAAGACCATTAACGGATGCTAAAGCCACTGGTGAAAACAGAAACTTCACTTGGTGTTCATGTATAATTCACTCCACAAATTACAGATTAAAGGTACTTTTACAACGGAGGAATCTAGTAGACATCACCTTAGTCAAAAGATCAAACATCACTGAAAATGGGACAAATTGACATTTGCCCCTGAGATGCCCTGAGAGCCCAATATCACCTATGTAGCATGCTTACCAGAAACATTAATCATAGGGAGTTTTCTGTATTAATGCAGTCCAAGAGATATTTAACTAGCTGCTATATGTAATCTTTGATGAATCCTGGATCAAACCACCATCAAAAATCTCCCCAAAACAACTGTAGATTTGTCTGTCAATTTTCATTATATATATAAAGTGTTAATAAATTTCATTATTTATTCAATATTTGTTTCATATATGCATGCAATACTATTAGGTACAAATTTTAAAAACGTTATATTTTCCTACTAAATCACACCTTTTATCATGAAAAATGTCTCCTTTATCTCTAGCACTGATACTCTAAAGCCTGATGTTTTGGGTATCTCTCATAAGAGCATAAATTGGATTTTTATATGCAGAGTCTGACAATCTATGTTTTAATTGGAATATTTTGATCTATATTATTTTACTTTTGTACTTTCTATCTGCTTTACCTATTCTATGTTTCTTTTCTCACATTCTATACTTTCTTTGGAATCACACTGGAAGTTTTAACACCCAGAGATTCTGATTTAATTGGGATACAATGGAGTCTGGGCATTATGATTTTCAAAAGCTCCCTAAGTGAATGTATTGTATAGCTAAAGTTGAGAACTGGTTTTAGATTTTTCCTTTTTAAATCTCAGTAATTCCATATTTTTGATTTTGCTAACTTGAAAATTTTACATTGCCTTTGTCTTCACACCCAGACCATACAAAACCTTGAGAACACTTAAAATTCTGTTAACCACACAAATTAGACATTTTGTGTATTTTAAATCTATTATTATTAATGGTGTATATCTGTTTAGATTTAGCAACATATTTATTTTTTTGTTCTTCATCCTGTTTTTCACCTTAGACTTTCCCTTTGGGATCACTTTTTTTTCTGCCTGAAAGATAGCTTTAGAATTTCTTTTAAGTGAGGTTTGGCTTTCCTATTCCCTCCTCTCCTTCTGCAACTCCAATAAAGATGTAAGTTATACTTCATTTTTATCTTCTGTCTTTAACCATTTTATTTTTGTATTTTACATTTTCTTGTCTGTGTGAGGCAAGACAAGATAATAATGTTATCTGGATGATAATGTTTCCTAGTTTGATAATTCCCCTTCAATTCATTCCATATACTGAGTTTATGTTAAATAATTTTGGCTTTCCAAATGGCTAGTCTTAAAAGTTTCTATTCCCCATAGAAATTTTCAAGCAATTCTTTTCTCTAAAATAGCTTCATCCCTGGGATGCAAGGCTGGCTCAAAATACACAAATCAATAAATGTAATCCATCACATTAACAGAACCAATGACAAAAACCACATGATTATTTCAATAGATGCAGAAAAGGCCTTCGATAAAATTCAACACCCCTTCATGCTAAAAACTCTCAATAAACTAGGTATTGATGGAACATATCTCAAAATCATAAGAGCGATTTCTGACAAACCCACAGCCAGTATCATACTGAATGGGCAAAAACTGGAAGCATTCCCTTTGAAAACTGGCACAAGACAAGGATGCCCCCTCTCACGACTCCTATTCAACACAGTATTGGAAGTTCTGGCCAGGGCAATCAGGCAAGAGAAAGAAAGAAAGGGTATTCAATTAGGAAAAGAGGAAGTCAAATTGTCCCTGTTTGCAGATGACATGGCTGTATATTTAGAAAAAAACCCATCATCTCAGCCCAAAATCTCCTTAAGCTGATAACCAACTTCAGCAAAGTCTCAGGATACAAAATCAATGTGCAAACATCACAAGCATTCTTACATACCAATAAGAGACAGAGAGCCAAATCATAAGTGAACTCCTATTCACAATTGCTACAAAGAAAATAAAATACCTAGGAATACAATTTACAAGGGATGTGAAGGACCTCTTTAAGGAGAACTACAAACCACTGCTCAAGGAAATAAGAGAGGACACAAACAAATGGAAAAACATTCTATCCTCATGGATAGGAAGAATCAGTATCATGAAAATGGCCATACTGTCCAAATTTATAGATTCAATGCTATCCCCATCAAGCTACCATTGACTTCCTTCACAGAATTAGAAAAAACTACTTTAAATTTCATACGGAACCAAAAAAGAGCCCGTATAGCCAAGACAATCCTAAGAAAAAAGAACAAAGCTGGAGGCATCACGTTACCTGACTTCAAACTACACTACAAGGCTACAGTAACCAAAGCAGCATGGTACTGGTACCAAAATAGATATACAGACCAATGGAACAGAACAGAGGCCTCAGAAATAACACATCTACAACCATCTGATCTTTGACAAACCTGACAAAAACAAGCAATGGGGAAAGGATTTCCTATTTAATACATGGTGTTGGGAAAACTGGCTAGCCATATGCAAAAAACTGAAACTGGACACCTTCCTTATACCTTATACAAAAATTAAGATGGATTAAAGACTTAAACCTAAGACCCAGAACCATAAAATAGCTTGTTTTATAAATTGTAATTCATAATTCTAATATACAAAGCCTTTACGTCTGTTCTTGCTGCCTCTGCTGACTTTAGGTCATACCGTGTTTTCATACATGCTTAGTAATGATTTTTACTATAAGCAATTTACATTTCTTGAAAAATTATTTATGAAAATTCTTTGAGTAGAAATGTCTTTGCTGTATCAAGCTACCTGGAGCACCACCAGTTTAGGGCCACTTTCAACTAAATAAATACAAGGTTTTTTGAACTATGAATTTGTGCTTGGGATGTACGATGGTTTCAACCTGTTCGGGGTCTGTCTGCTTTGGATGAAGGAACCGATTTACTTCTGGTTCACCAAACTGAGAAAGCAGCTGTTTGGAGATTCAACTCTATCAGAGGAGTGTAAAAACCAAAGCTCAGGTTTGCCAGTTTGGACCAATGCTCTCAGCTCAACAGAAGCTTTATGCTTTGCTCACTTTTCTGGCTTCTTGCCATTATTTGGATTTTGGCCTTATCAGTTCTTACCTAAGAAGATTTATCCATCATTTAAAAAAAGTTTTCAGTTTGGGAGATTGGATAGAATATCTAGATAATCATATTCCAGTTTAACTTTTAAAGTAGAATATGTAAACAGATAAAATTATCTTAGTCTAAGTAGTCAGCATAAAATCAGTTTGTGACAACATAGCCAATAGTTATGAAAGTGTATGTAAATAAACAGTGGTAGTGTTTTGTTACTGTTCATTGATGTGAAAGTAATATATTACGTGAATACATTAAGTATGCTAAAGACAACAGACTTTGAATAATCTATTAAAAGACTGTACTTTCTTCATCAAAAAAAAGGCTAGAGGGCCAATCTTAAGTGATCTTAACTGATACACTTTACTTCCATATTAATATATGCAATGCACATAGCAGGAGAACCTAACTTGAGAATCAGTCCCTCATTAAATTATTAAAAAACTAAAACTACAGAGAAGTGCTTGTTATAACATGAGTAACTACCTGAAAATGCATGTTCAGTTGCTTAAATGTTTTCAAACAAATAAAACTCCTTTGCCAAACAATTATAACTTAAATTCAGCAAATATTTAAATCATCTAATTAATGAATAAATTTGACTCTTCAAAGATTGTATCATGCAACCATGTGCACCTTCTTCGTCTAAGTCAAGGGTTTTAAAATAATTTTTGGACCCTCAACCCCTTTAAGCAGTCTGAAGACAGATCCCTTTTCAAAATGCTTTCAGAAATGCATGAATAAATCAAATCACAAAATAAATTATTCAGAAATAGTTATACTATTACAAGAAAAACAAAGCTATGATATAGTAACAAGTATTACATATGTGTTAAAGTAACACATTAAATAATGAGGATTCAGCAATGCAATGACTGACTACCATAATTTCAAAGTAGTGATGAGAATAAGTATTCTGATATATAACTACAATATGATACAAACATCTGTAATTTCTCTAATAAAGTCATAGATACTAGTTTTGCTGCCTACATTCATAAAAGAAAGAATTGCTAAATTTTAATTGGAGTGAAACTAGAAAACCTATGAGACAGATAAATTCCTGAACACATATCCCCTCCCAAGACTGAACCAGGAAGAAACTGATTCCCTGAACAGACCAATAATGAGCTCTACAGTAGTAAGTAGCCTACCAACCAAAAAATGCCCAGGAGCAGATGGATTCACAGACTTCTACAGCTGTAGAATACTACAAAGAGCTGGTACCATTCCTACTGAAACTATTTCAAAAAACTGAGGAGGAGGGACTCTTCCCCGACTCATTCCATGAAGCCAGCATCATTCTGATACCAAACCTGGCAAAGAAAACAAAAAAATAAATATCCTTGATGAACACTGATGCAAAAATCCTCAACAAGATACTTGCAAACCAAATCCAGCAGCACACTGAAAAGCCAATCCACCACAGTCAGGCAGGCTTTATCCCGGGGAAGTCAGGTTGGTTCAACATATGCAAATCAATAAATGTGACTCAGCACATAAACAGAACTAAAGACAAAAACCGCATGATCATCTCAATACACGCAGAAAAGGCTTCTGATAAAGTCCAACATCCCTTCATGTTAAAAACTCCTGGTCTCACCACTCCTATCCAACATAGTGTTGGAAGTTCTGGCCAGGGCAATCAGGCAAGAGAAAGAAAGAAAGGGTATTCAATTAGGAAAAGAGGAAGTCAAATTGTCCCTGTTTGCAGATGACATGATTGTATTTTTAGAAAACCCCGTTGTCTCAGCCCAAAATCTCCTTAAGCTGATAAGCAACTTCAACAAAGTCTCAGGATACAAAATCAATGTGCAAAAATCACAAGGAGACAAACAGAGCCAAATCATGAGTGAACTCCCATTCACAATTGCTTCAAAGAGAATAAAATACCAAGGAATACAACTTACAAGGGATGTGAAGGACCTCTTCAAGGAGAACTACAAACCATTGCTCAATGAAATAAAAGAGGACACAAACAAATGGAAGAACATTCCATGCTCATGGATAGGAAGAATCAATATCGTGAAAATGGCCATACTACCCAAGGTAATTTATAGATTCAATGCCATCCTCATTAAGCTACAATGACTTACTTCACAGAATTGGAAAAAACTACTTTAAAGTTCATATGGAACCAAAAAAGAGCCCTCATTGCCAAGACAGTCCTAAGCCAAAAGAACAAAGCTAGAGGCATCACGCTACCTGACTTCAAACTATACTACAAGGCTACAGTAACCAAAACAGCATGGTACTGGTACCAAAACAGAGATATAGACCAATGGAACAGAACAAAGCCCTCAGAAATAATACCACACATCTACAACCATCTGATCTTTGACAAACCTGAGAGAAACAAGAAATGGGGAAAGGATTCCCTATTTAATAAATGGTGCTGGGAAAACTGACTAGCCATAAGTAGAAAGCTGAAACTGGATCCCTTCCTTACACCTTATACAAAAATAAATTCAAGATGGATTACAGACTTAAATATTAGACCTAAAACCATAAAAACCCTAGAAGAAAACCTAGACAATACCATTCAGGACACAGGCATGGGCAAGGACTTCATGTCTAAAACACCAAAAGCAATGGCAACAAAAGCCAAAATTGACAAATGGGATCTCATTAAACTAAAGAGCTTCTGCACAGCAAAAGAAACTACCATCAGAGTGAACAGGCAACCTACAGAATGCGAGAAAATTTTTGCAATCTACTCATCTGACAAAGGGCTAATATCCAGAACCTACAAAGAACTCAAACAAATTTACAAGAAAAAAACCCCATCAAAAAGTGGGCAAAGGATATGAACAGACATTTCTCAAAAGAAGACATTCATACAGCCAACAGACACATGAAAAAATGTTCATCATCACTGGCCATCAGAGAAATGCAAATCAAAACCACAATGAGATACCATCTCACACCAGTTAGAATGGCAATCATTAAAAAGTCAGGAAACAACAGGTGCTGGAGAGGATGTGGAGAAATAGGAACACTTTTACACTGTTGGTGGGATTGTAAACTAGTTCAACCACTGTGGAAAACAGTATGGCGATTCCTCAAGGATCTAGAACTAGAAATACCATATGACACAGCCATCCCATTACTGGGTATATACCCAAAGGATTATAAATCATGCTGCTATAAAGACACATGCACACGTATGTTTATTGCGGCACTATTCACAATAGCAAAGACTTGGAACCAACCCAAATGTCCATCAGTGACAGACTGGATTAAGAAAATGTGGCACATATACACCATGGAATACTATGCAGCCATAAAAAAGGATGAGTTTGTGTCCTTTGTAGGGACATGGATGCAGCTGGAAACCATCATTCTCAGCAAACTATCACAACAACAGAAAACCAAACACCATATGTTCTCACTTATAGGTGGGAACTGAACAATGAGAACACTTGGACACAGGAAGGGGAACATCACACACTGGGGCCTGTTGTGGGGTGGGGGGAGGGGGGAGGGATAGCATTAGGAGATATACCTAATGTAAATGATGAGTTAATGGGTGCAGCACACCAACATGGCACATGTATACATATGTAACAAACCTGCACATTGTGTATATGTACCCTAGAACATAAAGTATTAAAAAAAAACTCTCAATAAACTAGGCATTGAAGGAATATACCTCAAAATAATGAGTCATCTATGACATACTCATAACCAACATCATACTGAATAGGCAAAAGCTGGAAGCATTCCCCTTGACAACCAGCACATGACAAGGATGCCCTCTCACCACTCCTATTGAACATAGTACTGGGATTCCTGGCCAGAGCAGTCGGACAAGAGAAAGAAATAAAGGGCATCCAAATATAACAGAGAGGAAGTCAAACCATCCCTGTTTGCTGATGACGTGATGATCCTGCATTTAGAAAACATCATGGTCCTGGCCCAAAAGTACCTTCTGCTGATAAACAACTCCAGCAAAGTTTCAGGACACAGAACTCGTGTTCATCAAACACAAGTTTCAATGTACAGGAATCACTAGCATTTCTATACACCAGGAAGGCAATGCCATTCACAACTGGCACACACAAAAAATGAAATACCTAGGAATATGGCTTACCAGGAGAGTGAATGATCCCTTACAATGAGAATTACTGCTCAAAGAAATCAGAGACAACACAAAACAAATGGAAAAACATTCCATGCTCATGGATGCGAAGAATCAATATTGTTAAAATGGCCATATTGCCCAAAGCAATTTACAGAGTGAATGCTATTCCTGTCAAACTACCAATGACATTCTTCACAGAACTAGAAAAAACTATTTTAAAATTCATATGGAACCCCAGAAAAGTGCCCAAATTGCCAAGGCAATCCTAAGCAAAAACAACAAAGTCATCACATTATCCAACTTCAAATGATACTACAAGGCTGCTACAGTAAACAAAACAGCATATGGGAGGCGGAGCAAGATGGCCGAATAGGAACAGCTCCAGTCTCCAGCTCCCAGCGCGAGCGACACAGAAGACAGGTGATTTCTGCATTATCAACTGAGGTACTGGGTTCATCTCACTGGGGAGTGCTGGACAATCGGTGCTGGTCAGCTGTTGCAGCCCGACCAGCGAGAGCTGAAGCAGGGCGAGGCATCACCTCACCTGGGAAGTGCAAGGGGGAAGGGAATCCCTTTTCCTAGCCAGGGGAACACAGAAACACAACACCTGGAAAATCAGGTAACTCCCACCCCAATACTGCGCTTTAAGCAAACGGGCACACCAGGAGATTATATCCCACACCTGGCCGGGAGGGTGCCACGCCCACAGAGCCTTCCTCATTGCTAGCACAGCAGTCTGCGATCTAACTGCAAGGCAGCAGCAAGGCTGGGGGAGGGGCGCCCGCCATTGCTGAGGCTTAAGTAGGTAAACAAAGCCCTGGGAAGATCGAACTGGGTGGAGCTCACAGCAGCTCAAGGAGGCCTGCCTGTCTCTGTAGACTCCACCTCTGGGGACAGGGCACAGCTAAACAACAACAACAACAACAACAACAAAGCAGCAGAAACCTCTGCAGATGCAAGCAACTTTGTTTGACAGCTTTGAAGAGAGCGGTGGATCTCCCAACACAAAGGTTGAGATCTGAGAACGGACAAACTGCCTGCTCAAGTGGGTCCCTGACCCCTGAGTAGCCTAAATGGGAGACATCCTCCACTAGGGGCAGACCGACACCCCACACCTCACACGGTGGAGTACAACCCTGAGAGGAAGCTTCCAAAGCAAGAATCACACAGGTACACTTGCTGTTCAGCACTATTCTATCTTCTGCAGCCTCTGCTGACACCCAGGCAAACAGGGTCTGGAGTGGACCTCAAGCAATCTCCAACAGACCTACAGCTGAGAGTCCTGACTGTTAGAAGGAAAACTAAAAAACAGGAAGGACACCTACACCAAAACCCCATCAGTACATCACCATCATCAAAGACCAGAGGCAGATAAAACCACAAAGATGGGGAAAAAGCAGGGCAGAAAAGCTGGAAATTCAAAAAATAAGAGCACATCTCCCCCTCCAAAGGAACGTAGCTCATCGCCAGCAACGATCAAAGCTGGACAGAGAATGACTTTGATGAGATGAGAGAAGAAGGCTTCAGTCCATCAAACTTCTCAGAGCTAAAGGAGGAATTACATACCCAGCGCAAAGAAACTAAAAATCTTGAAAAAAGAGTGGAAGAATTGATAACCAGAATAATTAATGCAGAGAAGGCCATAAACGAACGGACAGAGATGAAAACCATGACACGAGAAATAAGTGACAAATGCACAAGCTTCAGTAACCGACTCGATCAACTGGAAGAAAGAGTATCAACGATTGAGGATCAAATGAATGAAATGAAGTGAGAAGAGAAACCTAAAGAAAAAAGAAGAAAAAGAAATGAACAAAGCCTGCAAGAAGTATGGGATTATGTAAAAAGACCAAATCTACGTCTGATTGGGGTGCCTGAAAGTGAGGGGGAAAATGGAACCAAGTTGGAAAACACTCTTCAGGATATCATCCAGGAGAACTTCCCCAACCTAGTAGGGCAGGCCAACATTCAAATTCAGGAAATACAGAGAATGCCACAAAGATACTCCTCGAGAAAAGCAACTCAAGACACATAATTGCCAGATTCACCAAAGTTGAAATGAAGGAAAAAATCTTAAGGGCAGCCAGAGAGAAAGGTCGGGTTATCCACAAAGGGAAGCCCATCAGACTAACAGCAGATCTCTCGGCAGAAACTCTCCAAGCCAGAAGAGAGTAGGGGCCAATATTCAACATCCTTAAAGAAAAGAATTTTAAACCCAGAATTTCATATCCAGCCAAAGTTTCATAAGTGAAGGAGAAATAAAATCCTTTACAGATAAGCAAATGCTTAGAGATTTTGTCAGCACCAGGCCTGCCTTACAAGAGACCCTGAAGGAAGCACTAAACATGGAAAGGAACAACCGGTACGAGCCATTGCAAAAACATGCCAAAATGTAAAGACCATCGAGGCTAGGAAGACACTGCATCAACTAACGAGCAAAATAACCAGTTAATATCATAATGGCAGGATCAAGTTCACACATAACAATATTAACCTAAATGTAAATGGACTAAATGCTCCAATTAAAAGACACAGATTGGCCAACTGGATAAAGAGTCAAGACCCATCAGTCTGCTGTATTCAGGAGACCCATCTCACATGCAGAGACATACACAGGCTCAAAATAAAGGGATGGAGGAAGATCTACCAAACAAATGGAGAACAAAAAAAAGCAGGAGTTGCAATACTAGTCTCTGATAAAACAGACTTTAAACCATCAAAGATCAAAAGAGACAAAGAAGGCCATTACATAATGGTAAAGGGATCAATTCAACAGGAAGAGCTAACTATCCTAAATATATATGCACCCAATACAGGAGCACCCAGATTCATAAAGCAAGTCCTTAGAGACTTACAAAGAGACTTAGACTCCCATACAATAATAATGGGAGACTTCAACACCCCACTGTCAACATTAGACAGATCAACGAGACAGAAAGTTAACAAGAATATCCAGGAATTGAACTCATCTCTGCAGCAAGCAGACCTAATAGACATCTACAGAACTCTCCACCCCAAATCAACAGAATATACATTCTTCTCAGCACCACATCACACTTATTCCAAAATTGAACACAGAATTGGAAGTAAAGCACTCCTCAGCAAATGTACAAGAACAGAAGTTATAACAAACAGTCTCTCAGACCGCAGTGCAATCAAACTAGAACTCAGGATTAAGAAACTCAATCAAAACTGTTCAACTACATGGAAACTGAATAACCTGCCCCTGAATGACTACTGGGTACACAATGAAATGAAGGCAGAAATAAAGATGTCCTTTGAAACCAATGAGAACAAAGATACAACATACCAGAATCTCTGGGACACATTTAAAGCAGTGTGTAGAGGGAAATTTATAGCACTAAATGCCCACAAGAGAAAGATGGAAAGATCTAATATTGACACTCTAACATCACAATTAAAAGAACTAGAGAAGCAAGAGCAAACACATTCAAAAGCTAGCAGAAGGCAAGAAATAACTAAGATCAGAGCAGAACTGAAGGAGATAGAGACACAAAAAACCCTCCAAAAAAATCAGTGAATCCAGGACTTGGTTTTTTGAAAAGATCAACAAACTTGATAGACTGCTAGCAAGACTGATAAAGAAGAAAAGAGAGAAGAATCAAATAGATGCAATAAAAAATGAAAAAGGGGATATCACCACCGACCCCACAGAAATACAAACTCCCATGAGAGAATACTATAAACACCTCTACGCAAATAAACTAGAAAATCTAGAAGAAATGGATAATTTCCTGGACACTTACACTCTCTGAAGACTAAACCAGGAAGAAGCTGAATCCCTGAATAGACCAATAACAGGCTCTGAAATTGAGGCAATAATTAATAGCCTACCAACCAAAAAAAGTCCAGGACCAGATGGATTCACAGCTGAATTCTACCAGAGGTACAAGGAGGAGCTGGTACCATTCCTTCTGAAACTATTCCAATCAACAGAAAAAGAGGGAATCCTCCCTAACTCATTTTATGAGGCCAACATCATCCTGATACCAAAGCCTGGCAGAGACACAACAAAAAAAGAGAATTTTAGACCAATATCCCTGATGAACATCGATGCAAAAATCCTCAACAAAATACTGGCAAACCGGATCCAGCAGCACATCAAAAAGCTTATCCACCATGATAAAGTGGGCTTCATCGCTGGGATGCAAGGCTGGTTCAACATATGCAAATCAATAAACATAATCCAGCATATAAACAGAACCAAAAACAAAAAACACATGAGTATCTCAATAGATGCAGAAAAGGCCTTTGACAAAATTCAACAGCCCTTCATGCTAAAAACTCTCAATAAATTCGGTATTGATGGAACGTATCTCAAAATAATAAGAGCTATTTATGACAAACCCACAGCCAATATCATACTGAATGGGCAAAAACTGGAAAAATTCCCTTTGAAAACTGGCACAAGACGGGGATGCCATCTCTCACCACTCCTATTCAACATAGTGTTGGAAGTTCTGGCTAGGGCAATCAGGCAAGAGAAAGAAATCAAGGGTATTCAGTTAGGAAAAGAAGAAGTCAAATTGTCCCTGTTTGCAGATGACATGATTGTATATTTAGAAAACCCCACTGTCTCAGCCCAAAATCTCCTTAAGCTGATAAGAAACTTCAGCAAAGTCTCAAGATACAAAATTAATGTGCAAAAATCACAAGCATTCCTATACACCAGTAACAGACGGAGCCAAATCATGAATGAACTTCCATTTACAATTGCTTCAAAGAGAATGAAATACCTAGGAATCCAACTTACAAGGGATGTAAAGGACCTCTTCAAGGAGAACTACAAACCACTGCTCAGTGAAATGAAAGAGGACATAAACAAATGGAAGAACATACCATGCTCGTGGATAGGAAGAATCCATATCGTGAAAATGGCCATACTGCCCAAGGTAATTTATAGATTCAATGCCATCCCCATCCAGCTACCAATGACTTTCTTCACAGAATTCGAAAAAACTGCTTTAAAGTTCATATGGAACCAAAAAAGAGCCCGCATTACCAAGACAATCCTAAGTCAAAAGAACAAAGCTGGAGGCATCACGCTACCTGACTTCAAACTATACTACAAGGCTACAGTAACCAAAAGAGCATGGTACTGGTACCCAAATAGAGATACAGACCAATGGAACAGAACAGAGTCCTCAGAAATAATACCACACATCTACAGCCATCTGATCTTTGATAAACCTGAGAAAAACAAGAAATGGGGAAAGGATTCCCTATTTAATAAATGGTGCTGGGATAATTGGCTAGCCATAAGTAGAAAGCTGAAAGTGGATCCTTTCCTTACTCCTTATACGAAAATTAATTCAAGATGGATTAGAGACTTAAATGTTAGACCTAATACCACAAAAACCCTAGAAGAAAACCTAGGTAATACCATTCAGGACATAGGCATGGGCAAGGACTTCATGTGTAAAACACCAAAAGCAACGGCAACAAAAGCCAAAATTGACAAATGGGATCTCATTAAACTAAAGAGCTTCTGCACAGCAAAAGAAACTACCATCAGAGTGAACAGGCAACCTACAGAATGCAAGAAAATTTTTGCAATCTACTCATCAGACAAAGGGCTAATATCCAGAACCTACAAAGAACTCAAATTTACAAGAAAAAAACAACCCCATCAAAAAGTGGGCAAAGGATATGAATAGACATTTCTCAAAAGAGGACATTCATACAGCCAACAGACACATGAAAAAATGCTCATCATCACTGGCCATCAGAGAAATGCAAATCAAAACCACAATGAGATACCATCTCACACCAGTTAGAATGGCAATCATTAAAAAGTCAGGAAACAGGTGCTGGAGAGGATGTGGAGAAATAGGAACACTTTTACACTGTTGGTGGGATTGTAAACTAGTTCAACCACTGTGGAAAACAGTATGGCGATTCCTCAAGGATCTAGAACTAGAAATACCATATGACACAGCCATCCCATTACTGGGTATATACCCAAAGGATTATAAATCATGCTGCTATAAAGACACATGCACACGTATGTTTATTGCGGCACTACTCACAATAGCAAAGACTTGGAATCAACCCAAATGTCCATCAGTGACAGACTGGATTAAGAAAATGTGGCACAGATACACCATGGAATACTATGCAGCCATAAAAAAGGATGAGTTTGTGTCCTTTGTAGGGACATGGATGCAGCTGGAAACCATCATTCTCAGCAAACTATCACAAGAACAGAAAACCAAACACCGCATGTTCTCACTCATAGGTGGGAACTGAACAATGAGATCACTTGGACTCGGGAAGGGGAACATCACACACCGGGGCCTATCATGGGGTGGGGGGAGGGGGGAGGGATTGCATTGGGAGTTATACCTGACGTAAATGACGAGTTGATGGGTGCTGACGAGTTGATGGGTGCAGCACACCAACATGGCACAAGTATATATATGTAACAAACCTGCACATTATGCACATGTACCCTAGAACTTAAAGTATAATTAAAAAAAAAAAAAACAAAAAAATACCCAGCATAGTACTGGTAGATAGACACATAGACCAATGGGAGAGAATAGAGAACCCAGAATAGAGCTGTACACCTACGACCATCTGATTTTTGACAAAGCTGACAAAAACAAGCAATGAGGAAAGGACACTGAATAAATGGTGCTGGGATCAGTGACTAGCCCTACATAGAAGATTGAAACTAGACCCCTTCTTTACACCATATACAAAAATCAACTCAAGATGGACTGAAGACATAAATGTAAACCTTAAAACGATAAAAACTTTGGAAGACAACCTGGGCAACACCATTCTGGACATAGGAATATGCAAAGATTTCATGACCAAGATGCCAAAAGCAATTGCAACAAAAGCAAACTTTGACAAATGGGATCTAATTAAACTTAAAAGCTTCCACACAGCAAAAGAAACTGCCAACAGAGTAAACAGACAAGCTATAGAATGGGAGAAAATATTTACAAACTAATGCATCGACAAAGGTCCAATATCCAGCATCTATAAGGAACCTAAACAAATTTACAAGAAAAAACAACCCCATTATAAAAAGTGGGCAAAGTACATAAACAGACACTTCTCAACAGAATACATACACATGGCCAATAACATTTTTGTTATTAAAAAAAAGCTCAGATCACGGATCATTAGAGGAATGCAAATAAAAACCACAATGAGATACCATCTCACACCAGTCATAATGGTTATTATTAAAAAGTCAGTAACAGATGCTGGTGAGGTTGTGTAGAAAAGAAAATGCTTATACACTGCTGGTAGGAGTGTAAGTTAGTTCAACCATTGTGGAAAGCAGTGTGGTGATCTCTCAAATACCTAAAGCAGAAATACCATTTGACCTAGCAATCCTATTACTGGCTGTATACCCAAAGGAATACAAATCGTTTTACGATAAAGACACATGCATGTGTATGTTCGCTGCAGCACTATTGACAGCAGCAAAGACATGGAATCAACCTAAATGCCCATCAATGGTAGACTGGATAATGAAAATGAAATAGTATTGCAGCCATAAAAAAGAACAATATATAATGTCCACTGCAGGAACATGGATGGAGCTGGAGGCCATCATACTTAGTAAACTACTGCAGGAACAGAAAACCAAATAGTGCATGTTTTCACTTATAAGTGATGAGAACACATGGACATAAAGAGGAAAACAACAGACACTGGGGCCTACTTTGAGGGCAGAGGTCAGGAGGAGGGAGAAGATCAGAAAAAACTGTTGGGTACTAGGTTTAGTACCTGGGAGACAAAATAATCTGTACAATTGTTTTTTTTTTTTTTTGGCAAGAGAGAATTCTTTTACATTAATGCTACGTATAGCTATCCTGGTTTCTCTTAGATTTACAAGTTCTTACAGTATTTGTAATCACAGTTAGCAAACTAATGCAGAAACACAAAACCAAATAGTGCATGTTCTCATTTATAAGTGATGAGAACATATGGATATAAAGAGGGAAACAACAGACACTGGGGCCTACTTGAGGGTAGAGGTTGGGAGGAGGAAGATCAGAAAAAATAACTATTAGATATTAGGCTTAGTACCTGGGTGGCAAAGTCATCTGTGACATGAGTTTACCTATATAACAAACCTACAGTGTTCTCCTGAGCCTAAAACATAAGTTAAAAAAAGGTGAATGAAAAGAGTTTTCTCTTGTTGTTCATGGACCCCATAAAGGGTTAAGTGTCAAATGAAGTAAACCTGGACAGGTTCCTTTCACACAGAAAAGGCTGTCAAATGAAAACTATTTTAAAGGAATAGAACAACTTTCTAGGGAACCTACGGTGATTATGAGCTAAATATGTGGCCAACTTCTAACAAGCACACCAGCATTTCCACAGGTTTTGTTTATATTTATCTCACTTCTGGTTCCATATTCATACATTTTATTTTCCTCATTTAAAAAATTGTATCTGTTTTTATAAGCCACTTATATCCTTTTCGGAATATGAGCATTCTAGAAATTTTCTGCAAATTAGTTAATACCTAATATAAATATGAATAAAATTAAACTGAATTACTCATTTTTCCCATTTTAATTACTGCTTATAATTGTTTCTCAAGAGAATTTTTTACATTAATGCTATGTATAGCTACCCTGGTTTCTCTTAGACTTACTATGGTAAGTTCTTACAGGATTTGTAATCATGTAGTCCAAAATAAGTCATTCTATAAGAACTACTTTCACATCAAGATAATTTTTATGTATGGAATCAACAACATTGATAAAGACTAAATTCGGCCAGGCGCGGTGGCTCACGCCTGTAATCCCAGCACTTTGGGAGGCCGAGACGGGTGGATCACGAGGTCAGGAGATCGAGACCATCCTGGCTAGCACGGTGAAACCCCGTCTCTACTAAAAAATACAAAAAACTAGCCGGGCGAGGTGGCGGGCACCTGTAGTCCCAGCTACTCGGGAGGCTGAGGCAGGAGAATGGCATAAACCTGGGAGGCGGAGCTTGCAGTGAGCTGAGATCCGGCCACTGCACTCCAGCCTGGGCGACAGAGCGAGACTCCGTCTCAAAAAAAAAAAAAAAAAAAAAAAAGACTAAATTCTAGCACTAATCCTTATGCAAATTCTCAGAGTGTAACTTTACCTAAGGGAAAAATCTTATTTGCAAGTTAAATGGTAAAGTTTGTGGTTAGATATCTGGATTTCAAAAAACTGCCTTAGCAAATTAAGAATAAATGATTTAACAGCAGAAATACTCAAATAGTACAACAGGATCTTTATTTTTCTTGATAATACTAATTGAACTATTCTTTCTTACTACAATTAAAGGACCTGAACATTCCAGTTTTTTGTTATCCAAACAATATTTCAGATTACCTTTTATTTACAGAGCACTACCCACCAAAAATACACAAGATAAACCTGTGTTCAGATCATAATTTGTAATTTTTTATGTGGAAAATATTACAACTATAGGCAGGATGCAGTGGCTCATGCCTGTAATCCCAGCACTTTGGGAGGCTGAGGCAGGCGGATCACCTGAGGCCAGGAGTTTGAGACCAGCCTGACCAACGTGGAGAAACCCTGTCTCTACTAAAAATACAAAATTAGTGGTGGTGCATGCCTGTAATCCTAGCTACTCAGGAGGCTGAGGCAGGAGAATTGCTTGAACCCAGGAGGTGGAGGTTGTGGTGAGCCAAGATTGTGCCACTGCACTCCAACCTGGGCAATGAGCGAAACTCCGTCTCAAAAAAAAAAAAAAAAAAAGAAAAAGAAAAAATATTACAACTATAAGGACTGTCAACCTAAAAAACCCAAGTTCTAAAAACAGAAATATGAGTATAGGCCAGGCGCTGTGGCTCATGCCTGTAATCCCAGTGCTTTTGGGAGGCTAGGGCAGGAGGACAGCTTGAGGCCAGAAGTTTAAGACCAGCCCACACCACATAGCTAGTCACTGTCTCTTCAAAAAAATTAAAAAAGAAAAAAATGAGCATTATAGGTCATGGTAGTGCATTCCTGTAGCCCTAGCTACTCAAGAGGCTGAGGTGGGAGGATCGCTTGAGCTCAGGAATTAGAGGCTATAGTGAGCTATGACCATGCTACTGAGCTCCAGCCTGGGCAACGAAGTGAGACTCTGTATCTTAAAACAATTTTCTTCTGAAAGACAATAAATAATAGAGGCTTATATCAAGTAGCTATAATTATAATATATAGCTATTAAAACTGTTTCTCAGTTTAGAAATCATTATTTTCATTTGGAATTCAGTGAAAAAGTATTTCAAATCTATAAAAATTCAAGTACCTTTACTATCATTAAAAAATAGTTTTACATGTATACATACCTATAATTTGACATATTATTGAATACCTGTTGTATCTGTTAAGCCTGTTTCAGAGCTTGAGATATAAAGTTGAGTAAGAGAGTCCAGATACTCAAGAAATTAGTCCAGTGAAGAAGACACACATGTAAACAGTGCAATGTTTGCATTAGGTAGAGGAGTACACAAAATCTTATGGGAGTAGAACACTCACGGAAGGGAAGGGAAGGGAAACTCGGGGCTCTGGAGCCTGCATAAGAAGCAAGCTTTTCCCAGGATCAAATGGAGGGGGGATGGTGGAGAGTAAAGGAGAAGACTATTGAGGTGGGTGACTATCATTCCAGTCAGAAAGCATAGTTAACTGAAAAGGTGTATGTTTCTAAGTAGGTATGAACTTTCCACAGACTCTGAATCTCACTGTAAAAGTGCCTTTTGAAATGTTGTGCAGTCACTTATTTCACTATATTTCTTTAAAAATTCTCCAATGCGGGAGGCCGAGGCGGGCGATCACGAGGTCAGGAGTTCGAGACCAGCCTGACCAATATGCTGAAACCCCGTCTCTACTAAAAATACCAAAATTAGCCAGGTGTGGTGGTGCACATCTGTAATCCCTGCTACTCGGGATGCTGAGGCAAGAGAATTGCTCGAACCTGGGAGGCAGAGGGTGCAGTGAGCCGAGATTGTGCTACTGCACTCCAGCCTGGGTGACAGAGCGAGACTCTAAAAAAACCCAAAACTTATCCAGTGCTACTTTTTTCCCCTACCCTTAACAGTGCTTTAAAACTCACTTTGATTTTAAAAATAGTTTAAAAAAAGAAAATATCTTAAATGGTTCTTTCATTGGTTTCTGCAAGATTATTAAATCCAATTCTACTTCCACTAATAAACACACATGTCTATGGAAGTATTTTTCAAACCAACTTATGCTTTAATATAAAAAAATCACAATGTAATTTCCCTCCACAGAAATAGAAAATAGTTTGGTACAGTAAAAAAAGGCTCTGGAGACAGATAATCAACAGAGCTCTATCTTTACCCACACCTTACTAGTATGTGACCTTACGAATTTTACGTATCCTCCTTAGGTCTCAGTTTCTTCAAACATGAAATGAGGGGGTAGAAGTAGATGACCTCCAAAGACCATTCTAACTAACAATTTTAGAGGACTCTTTAGGGTTTTCTAGGTATAAGACATCATCAGTGAACAGAGAAAATTTGAACAGAGAAAATTCCAATTTGGATGCCCTTTATTTCTTTCTGTTGCCCGACTGCTCTGGCTAGGACTTCCAGTACTATGTTGAATAGCAGTGGTGAAAGTGAGCATCTTTGTCTTGTTCCAGTTCTTAAGGGGAGTGTTTTCAACTTTTCCCCATTTAGTATGATATTGGCGGTGGGTTTGTTATAGATGGCTTTTGTTATTTTGAGGTATGTTCCTGAAATGCCTAGTTTGTTGAGGGGTTTTATGAAAGAATGCTAGATTTTATAAAATGCCTTTTCTGTGTCTATTGAAGTGATCATACGGTTTTTAATTCTTTTTATATGAATGACATTTATTGACTGCATATGTTAAACCATCTTTGCAGCTGGGCGTGGTGGCTCATGCCTGTAATCCCAGCACTTTGGGAGGCCAAGATGGGCGGATCACCTGAGGTCGGGAGTTTGAGACCAGCCTGACCAACATGGAGAAACCCCATCTCTACTAAAAATACAAAACTAGCCGGGTGTGGTGGTGCATGCCTGTAATTCCAGCTACTTGGGAGGCTGAGGGAATTGCTTGGACCCGGGAGGCGGAGGTTGCAGTGAGCCAAGATCGTGCCATGGCACTCCAGTCTGGGTAACAAGAGTGAAACTCTGTCTCAAAACAACAACAAAAAAAAATAAACCATCTTTGCACCCCTGGACTAAAACTCACTTATTCGTGGTATATTATATTTTTGATACAAAACAATATTTTGTTAAGGATTTCTGCATCTATATTCACCATGGATACTGGCCTGTAGTCTTTGTGTGTGTGTGTGTGCTTGCCTGACTCTGGAATCCGGGTGATCTTGGCTTCACAGAAATTATTTAGAAAGAATTCACTACACCTCAATTTTTGGGAACAGTTTCAGTTTAAGACTGGTACTAGTTCTTCTTTGTACATCTGGTAGAACTGGCTGTGAACTTGGTCCTTGGCTTTTTGTTGTTGTTGTTGGGAGAGGTTTTATTACTGATTCAATTTCACTATTAATTATTGGTCTGTTGAGGGTTTCTGATTTTTCCTGGTTCAATGTTGCAGGGCACTAGATGTTTCCAAGAATGTATCCATTTCCTCTAGGGTTTCTAGTTTGTGCATGTAGTTTGTGCAAGACTCAAGGCGTCTCTGATGATCTTTTGTATTTTTGCAGTATCAGTTGTAATGTCACTTTTGTCATTTCTAACTGTTGCTTATGTGAATCACCTTTTTCCCCTCAGTTAGTGTAGCTAGCAGTCTATCAATTTTGTTTATCTTTTCAAAGAACCTTTTGTTTAATAAGTGACTTCAGTAAAGTGAAAATCAACATATAAAAGTCAGTAGCAATTCTATCCACCAATAATGATCAGATGGAGAACCAAATCAAGAACTCAGTCCCATTTCCAATAGTTACGAAATATAAAATACCTAGGAGTACACTTAACCAAGGAGGTGAAAGGTCTCTACAAGGAGAACTACAAAACACTGATGAAAGAAAATGTAGATGATGACACAAATAAATGGAAAAACATCCCATACTTATGGATTGGAAGAATCAATATTGTTAAAATGACTATACAGCCCAAAGCAATCTCAATCACTATTAAATTATCAACATCTTTCACAGAATTAGAAAAAACAAGTCTAAAATTCATATGGAACCCAAAAGGAGCTCAACTAGCCAAAGCAACCTTAAGCAAAAAGAACAAAGCTGGAATCATCATATTACTCGACTTCAAATTACACCATAAGGCTATAATAACAAAAACAGTGTAGTATTAGTATGAAATAAACACATAGATCAGTGGAACAAAACAGAACCCAGAAATAAAGCCACATACCTACAACCAATTAATGTTTGACAAAGTCAATGAAAATATACAATGAGGAAAAAAACCTACTCATTCAATGATGCTGGGAAAATTGGATAGCCATATGCAGAAGAATGACACTGAACCTTTATCTCTTACCATACACAAAAATTAACTGAAGATTGATTAAAGACTTAAATATAAGACCTGAAACTATAAAAACCCTAGAAGAAAAATCCAGGGAAAACTCTTCTGGACACTGGTCTAGGCACGACTTCAAAAGCACAAGCAACAAAAACAGACGAATGGGACTTAAAAGCTTCTGCATAGCAAAAGAAGTAATCAACAGAGTAAACACACAACCTATAGAATGGGAGAAAATATTTGCAAACTGTGCATCCTACGAAGGGCTAATATCCAGAATTTAAAGGGAATTCAAACAACCTAAGAAGAAAAATAACAACCCCATTTAAAAAGTGGGCAAAGGGCATGAACACAGACATTCTTCCAAAGACATACAAGTTTCCAATAAATACATGAAAAAATGTTCAGTAGCTCTAATCATGTGAAATCACAATGAGATATCATCTAATGCCAGTCAGAAAGGCCATTATTAAAAAGTCAAGTAACAACAGATGTTGGCAAGGATTCCCACCACACAATTGGTAGGAATGTAAATTAGTGCCACCTCTATGGAAAATGGTGAACTAAAAATGTAACTACCATTCAATCTAGCAATCCCACTACTAGGTATCTACCCAAAGGAAAAGAAATTATATATAAAGACACCTGCCCTCGTACATTGATCACAGCACTATATACAATAACAAAGTCATGGAATCAACTTGTGTCCATCAATGGATGGCTAAATACAGAAAGCGTGGTGTGTATATATATATACACACACATACACACATCATGGAATTCTACACAGCCATAAAAAATGAAATTATGTCTTTTGCAGCAGTATGGATGGAACTGGAGGCCATTACCTTGTGTAATGACTCAGAAAGCCAAATACATGTTCTAACCTGTAAGTGGGAACTAAGCAATGTGACAAACATATTGACCTTGTCAATGTGGCAAACAGAGTGAAATAATAGACACTGGAGACACCAAAAGGTAGGAGGGGAGTGGGGGATGAGAAACTACCTACTGGGTACCATTTACACTAAAAGCCCAGACTTCACGACGCCATGTATCCACGCAACACAAAAGCATTTGTACTCCTCAAATCTATTCAAATAATAAGAAAAAAGTAAAAAATAATTACAAAATTTTTGGTCAATCCTTGACAGAATAAAATACTACTCTCTTGCCCAATTCTAGTTTTTCTATATCAACTTGCAGCTGTAAATTATTTAAAAATTACTACCTAGTAAATTAGGAGCCACATTTCATGAAAATCTAATAAGTCAGGTTAATATACATCTAAAAGCAGCAAAGCTCTAACAAGAACTTTCTCAGTGTGTCATATATAGAATAAAAACTGGTGTAATCCTGGCACTGTAACATCCAATGATAATGAACCAGAGTTTCTTTCACTGCCTCAACATGGAATCAAGAGTGTAAAGAGACTCTGTCACCTAGAATCAAAAGACTCTCTAAAGGACAACGAACTAAAATGCTGTTAGGCTGGTTTCTCTTTTCAGCATATCTGCCCTACATTTCTTCATTTACATTTTGTAAAGTGATAAAACACACTGATTGGAAAACAAAGCTTGGCTAAAAAGTTTATTTCTGTTATGCTGCCTCTACATTTTAATGTTACTTTGAAATGTTCATTTATATTCCTTAAATTTTCACTTCTGATTCTTTAGACAAATTTATGCAGAGAATCTTAAAACTGCATTATTTAAAAATATTTTTATAACTTAAGAATTTACAGCCCTTATAACTTTCACTTGACAATTTTTCCTTTATTCAGTGGAAAAGAATTGAGGAAAAACCCTTGGTATATATAATGATGTATATAAGCTGTTCAAATTATAATTTTCTACTTACATTTAAATTTCATGTGTGGTTTTTAAGTCAATATTGTCTTTTCTTTTCCAAAACAGAGTTCAAGATCATATTTCTTTACTCTCTCCCCCTTGATTCCCACCCTGCTGGTTATGTATTTTAATAAGGAAATATAGGATTTTTATTTCCTACATAATTTTCTGTTTGGTGTGTGGCCAGTGTTGACAACAGCATTTTGAACTACTCAAGACATGTTAAGAAAGAGCTGTAACTCTAAGTAAGCTTTTTTGCTTATTACATAAGAAAACTTGGCAATATTTATCCAAATATGTAGTTTACAGTAGCTTTTTTGTTGTTGTTTTTTCAAAGTGCTCTCTACAGAGCCGGAGGTATTCTCTAGAGTCAGTGAAGGGCCGGCAAAGGCAGATATGGGAGATATACCTGGAGGCTATACCTTTTATACCCTTCAACCAGAACAGCAATTTTGCTTCATATGGTGGGCTTCCATAAAAGGTTTCTTCTGAATAAAGGGTTCTATGGTTCAAATACTTTGAAATCAATGATCCAGGCCTTATTGATCATCTCTGCTGCTTTGAAGTAGGGGAACGAGAAAAATAGGTTTCTATCTCGTATCTTTTAGAACGGGGAAAATTAAAAAAGAAAATGCGTTGAAAGTCAGTATGTAAACAGCATTGTCACTTCTTGAATTCATGACAGTCATATACATGAGAAATTTTTCTAATGTCTACTTTTGGGGCTGTTAGATGAGAAGTGGGTAAAATTTATTACTAGATACCTGAGATGACATAAAATCATTAGTTCCTCTTGTCTCAGTCATTTAAGGAACAGCAGAAAAAAAATAGTTACAAAATTCCTGACTGTGCATGAGACTAGGCTTATTCTCATTTATTTGGCAACTTACCCTTAGCATTTTTTATATAATCCATTTCATTTCTGTATGCATAAAAAATCCCTGAAATACTGACTGGTTAAAGATTATTGGTTTTGATTGCAATGTGTAACAGTCAGACAACAGCTTCTCCTCTGTATTTTGGTGATTAGGAAATAAAAAACTCATTGTAAGAGGTAAGTGTGGTGATCAAAGGTTACTTATGGGCTAAACAACCTGCACAAAGTAGATTAAAAAAATTCTGCCTATCATACTATACTTAACAAGTTTTAACAAGAAAAGAAAGGAACAGGTATTGGCTCATAGAATTAATGATTTATATCTGAAAAAAGTTTTTCTCAAAGAGCATTTAATGAAATAGTCTTGCAAGAAGCTCTTTAGTCAATAGGTCAATGAATGTGGGAAATATATTCTCTTTTTGAAAAGCTACACAAAGAACGTAACCATCTAATAGCTGTATGGTTAAGGAACTCTATTTCTTTAGTCCAATGTTTCCCCAAATTTATTTTGCTGACAAACTCCCTTTTCAAGAACATATTACTATCTTACAGATCTTTTCTAGAAAACTGAAACCAGAGATCTGGGAATAGAGGCTTAACAAAGGCAAGTATATCTAGTTTCTAAGTAAAATATTTGGAAAAAATAAAAGGATAACCCAGAAACTCCATATACAGAGCTCAGAGAAAGGTATAAAGAATTAAGTAAAAAGATCTTAGCCATGGCTTTTCTCCTGTAAATGTACAGATTCCTGCTCTTATTGACAATATTCTTTGTGTTGTTCTCATCATGAATATCACTACCATATAACAATGACAGCGGCCACTGCAGCAGCAATGCAAAGTTCTTATCAGTATGTACTACTACTCTCATTTTATAGATGGAGACTAAGTCTTAGTACACCAAAGATCATATAGCTAATAAGTGATTTCAGATGGGATTAAAATATTTAGCAGCCTGAGCTTTTAATACTTATACTTTCTAATATAGAAGGAAATGGCAGTTTGGATACATCTTAACTGTTTTCCATGCATAAGATTAATATGCAATGGAAATATATACTATGAATGTTATATATCACTTTGAAAACCACCATAGGTATTAGGTTTTTATTGCTGGGTAACAAACTACCACAAACTTAACTTTAAAACGATATCCAATTCCATAGGTCAAAAGTGCAGGCAGGCAGGGCTGGTACTCTTTTTAGATTCTAATAAAGCTGAAACCAAGGTCTGGGTTCTTATCTCGGGACTATGTGGGGTAGAATCTACTTTAAGCCTCATTCCGGATTTTGGCAGAATCTGGTTTTGCATGGATGTAGGACTGAGGTCCCTGTTTCCTTGCTGGCTGTCTGCTGGGAGTCATTCTCAGCTTCTGGAGGCCACCTATATTTCTTAGGTCACGGCCCCCTCCATTTTCAAAGTCAATAGCACATTGAACCCTTCTTATGCTTCAAATCTCCCTGACATCCTCTTTTCCTCTCCTCTTCTGCTAAATCTCAAGAAAGTTCTTGGCTTTTAAGGACTTAGGTGATTAGATTAAGTTTACCCAAATAATCTATTTTAAGTCAACTGATTCTGCAAAACCATTTTGGGAGTACCTAGATTAGCATTTGACTCAATTAACAAGGGATAAAAATTTTGGAAGTGGGGACATCTTCAGAATCCTGCCTACCTCACCATCCTTGGGGGGGATTAAAAAAAAAAAAACTTTTACTTTCTATTAGCCACTAATAGTTTTAGGAGTTTATTCAGAATTTTTACTTCTGTGGTTAGAGAGTGACACGAGAAAGACTGAGACTTTAGTGTTTCATGTGTGTGTATATGTGGGCACATTTGCTAATAAAAAACGCTGAATTTTATGTTGTTTCTTTGAAGCTATGAATATAAACGAGTATACAACTAAGTCGGAAATTCGGTTAAATGAATGTCATTTTGATTGGACTGTTACAAAATGAAGAAAAATCACAATGGCAGTAGAAATTAATACCTGAATTATAGACTTTTTAAAAAAGAAAAGCTTATTTTTCATTTACTTTTTTATATTTTTGTTTTATTTTATTTTTATTTTTATTTTTTTTTGAGACCGAGTGTCACTTTGTTGCCCAGGCTGGGGTGCAGTGGTGTGATTTTGGCTTGTGGCAACCTCTGCTTCCTGGGTTCAAGCAGTTGTCGTGCCTCAGTCACCTTAGGACTACAGGCATTGAGCCACCACACCCAGCTTATTTTTGTAGTTTTAGTAGGGATGGGGTTTCACCATATTGGCCAGGCTGGTCTCGAACTCCTGACCTCAGATGATCCACCTGCCTCAGCCTCCCAAAGTGCTGGGATTACAGGCATGAGAAGCCTAGCCTATTTATCTTATTTACTTCTTTGAGGATGTAAAGAAGCAAATACCAGCTTAGCAGCAGTGACCTCTGCATATCTTTTTTGCTATAGTTTTGAAGTACTTGAAAAAGTTGCATTCAAAATTAACAGCTTTTGCAAATAACAGATAGAAAACACAAGGGAATATTAATATTTTGATTATCTCAAATAATGTTCCTGTACAAGAAAAGTGATGTAAAAATATTTATCATCCAAATGTATTTACATATTGAATTCAATTTAAATAAGTATCTCCTAAAACAATTCTTTTTGAACTAAAAAAAAAACGAGGAAAAATCAGAAATTAAACTATTCAAAACTATATAGTAAATAAAAACTGAACAAAGGAACAGAATACAGATAGCTTCAGCTCCATATATAAACTTATGAGTTTATAATAAGTTCCATATAATCTGAATGCAAAGTATTTAATATACAGAGTTTATGCTAAAGAAAAAAACTAATGAAGTCAGCAGTAAAATGTTCTTTTTATCTTTACAGCGCTAAAATAAAACCACAAAAGAATGGTTTGAGTAAAAATATAAACAAATACAATAAGAAAGTAAAAAGCAAACTGAAAGCCATTAATACTAATCTATATTAGAAATCACAAAACAAATACAAACATATATCTAAAGTTATAAATTGCAAAAACTATAAAATTTATATATATACAATCATCACACACCAGTGACAAAATGAAAAAATTTCAGAGCTGTGCTGATCTATATTGTGTCTTTGCATCACAGAAGAAGAATTTAAAAGAAAAGGTCGCCCCAGCTTCTTCAAATAAAAATGTTTAGTCTATTGCTGTACAAACTGAGCAACTGTATGCAACTGCCCAAGCTGCCTGTCCAGAGAAGCTTTCCAGAGCCCATGAAGAAGCAACCTGGCTGTACAAATGTGTAAGTCACACATATCCTGAACCTGTAAATGCACACACTGCCAGCAACCTATGACGTCCCAGTGAGATGAGCTTGTCTGGGTCAGAGTAGGAGGTGAGCAAACACTGGGCCTCCTAGAACAGCAAGTAGGTGAGTGAGGTGTCCCCTGCCATGCACAATATGGCTGGGAAAGAGGAAGCAATACTATGAGTATTTGCGTAATAAATCATGATGGTCTTTTTTGTTGCTCCAGGGCTGGGTCAGGAGGCAGGACCACCATTTGCTCTTATTTAAGTCAGTATAAATGTCTACCCATGTGAAAGGCTTACTCCTTGGATGTGGCTAACTTGTGTGGTGTGGAGTCTGAATACTATTAGTGGCAACTTTTTAAATTACTTTTAAAGCAAAATGAAAATATTTAGTAAGAACGATGAAATATTCATTGTCTTTGAACTGCAATATCACTATAAATTTTCTCTTAAGGATAACATGATAGAAACAAAGACATGAAGCATGAACTTGATTATACAGCCATTAGAAATAAACATGAAGACCACACTAGATACAGAATGTTTACCCTGACGGTAAAAATAGAATATAAAATAATATACAGATTTTGAAAGCAGCAATGCAAAAATATATAAGAAAACAGAAGATAATAGTAATTCTGATAGTAAAATCATTACATAATATTTTTTAAATGTCTATAATTTTTAAAATAAAAATCAAGTTGTTATTCTTAAATGCTTAAATACTTCTTACATTATTTACTAAAAATCCTTTTTCCAGTTATAGTAAAAATAAATTTTTGATTAGATGTTAATCATAAATTCAAACTAATATGATTTTAATATATGTCAGTGATTTACTTGTGAAAGTGTATATACTTAATGAAACATCCATCTTTGAGTTTTAACAAGTAAGGCTATGTGTACAGGGTATCCATTACTATGTTCCTAAAAGTAGAGAATATATAATATCACTTACAAGTATGGGAAGCCAGTATCAGAACTTCTATTTATTTGTGATTTTAATTTCTGAAAGAAATGAAGCTGTATTGATATTTAATACATGAAATGACACTTGAGACCCTGTGATGATTAATTTTATGTGTCAACCTGACTAGGTCATAGTACCCAGATATTTGATCAAATACCTGTTTAGACGTTGTTGTGAAGGCACTTAGATGAAATTAACACTTAAATTAGCAGACTTTGAGTAAAGGAGACTACTCTCTACAATGTGGGTGGGCCTCATCCAATCAGTTGAAGGCCTTAATAGAAAAAGACTGAGTTTGCTCCCAGAAGAGGAAATGCAGCCTCCAGATTCAAGCTGCAATATCAACTCTTCCATGGGTCTCCAGCCTACTAGCCTGCCCTGCAGATTTTGGATCTGTCAGCCCCCACAATTCATGTGAATCAGTCCCTTAAGTTTCTCTCTCTATATATACAATTATGAGCCACATAACAACGTTTTCAGTCAATAATGGATGGCATATATGATGGTGGTCTCATAAACATAATGGAGCTGAAAACTTCCTATTGCCTAGTGACATTGTAGTGCAATGCATTGCTCACATTTGTGGAGTTGCTGGTGTAAAACAATTCTGCATTGCCAGTCATAGAAAAGAAAAGCACAGAGAATTATGTACAGTACATAATACCTGATACTAATTATTGGTTATGTATTTACTACACTTTTGTTATATTAGAGTGTATTCCTTCAGGCAGGTCCCTCAGGAAATGTTCCAGAAGTATTGTTGCCATGGGAGATGAGAGCTCCTTGGCCAGTAATGACCTGCCAGTGGGACAAAATTTGGAAGTGGAAGACAGCGTTATTAATGGTCCCGACCCTGTGTAGGTCTAGACTAATGAATGTGTTTGTGTCTTAGTTTTTACCAAAAAAGTTTAAAAAGTAAAAAACCACAAAATTTAAAAGCTTATAGAATAAGAATATAAAGGAAGAGATTTTTTTTTACAATGTGTGTTTTCAGCTAAGTGTTACTGCAAAGGAGTCAAAAAGCTAAAAATATTAAAAAGTTTATAAAGCAAAACAGTTACAGTAAGCTACAACTGATTTTATTGAAAATAAAATTTAAAAAGTATAGCTTAAGTGCACAGCGTTTATAAAGTCTACAGTAGTATAGAGTAATGCTATAGGCCTTCGCATTCACTCACCACTCACTCACTCTCACCCAGAGCAACTTCTAGTCCTGTAAGTTCCACTCATGGTAAGTGCACTATACAGGTATACCATTTTTAATCTTTTATAATCATATGTCTACGGTGTCTTTTCTATGTTTAGACATACAAATACCATTGTTACAACTGCCTTCAGTATTCAGTACAAAACACGCTTTGCAGGTTTGTAGCCTAGGAGCGAATGACTATACCATATAGCCTATAGGTATGTATAGGCTATACCATCTAGGTTTGTGAAAGTACACTCTAAGATGTTCACACAACAATGACTGACGAATGACACATTTCTCAGAATGCATCCCTGTTATTAAGTGACACACGACTATATATGATACCCATTCTATTCTGTTCTGTTCCTCTGGAGAACCCTAATACACAACCCTACACAGACAACCCTGTTATCTGATGGTTGAGCTTTTTGTTTGTTAAGGGGGAATAACAATGGCATCACTGCTATTCGTTCCCTTATTGCATACTGTGACTGTATTGAGTTTCCTTGCTCTTAGTTAAGTGCATACAGTGAATTATTGACTTAATTAAACTAAGTCTCACAAAAGAGTAGCTCATCAAGATTCTTTGCAAAAAAACTAAAACTAATGCAAATGCAAGAAAAAAGTCAATAGATTTGATACTTGTTCCTAGTAAAAACACTCTTTGCAACAGTGAAGCAAAAAATGACTAAATCAGATCCTGACAAAAGTTGGAAAAAATTATAAAGAAGGCTAATGTAAATACAGATTTACATTTGCTCATGACATTGCCCTAAGTAATTATGTCTTGAGATATGGGTTTACAACACAGATGAGTTATAATATTTTAAAATATTATTTGCTTCAATTATCTCATCTCTTATTTATAGCACAAATAACTTGTTGGAAAACTATATTGCAGTAGTTTTTGACAACTCAATTTTGTGGTAGGACACGTTTCTTTAACCAAGGGGAAGTATCTAGTGCTTAAATATAAGTTTCATATTTAATAGAAACTTTTTATGATTTAATACAGACTTACCAGTCTTCTTAAAAATGACTTAGTGAGCTGAGTGTGGTGGCATGCACCTGTAGTCCCAGCTACTTGAGAGGCTGACGTGGGAAGATTGCTTGAGCCCAGCCTGGTCAACACTGTCAGACCCCATCTCAAGACAACAGAATTTCTTGATAATAGCATTCATCATGACCATTAGTGATTTTTATAGACATATAGGACTTGGCTTCTACAATAAATATGGCTGTTTCTGGAATTATTTATCACTTTTCTCTAAAAACAGTTGGTCCCTTGACTCACTGTCACATTTTGTTATTAATAAATTCGATCCTTCTTCTGTCTTCTTCAGGTTTCTAATCTGCTATGCTTGACAAATTCTCTCCTCTTCATTAAATACAAGTCAGTTGAAAGTGGACTTACTGTCTTATGCAAACTAGGGTAAGGAACTAAATAGTACAGCCATTAGATTACCAACATCTTCTGAAGATATAAAGTCCCCTTTTTAAAAAAACCTTTTCCTAAATAGTTTACTTCCTAACATTTTAATCCTTTGTTTTTCCTCCTTGGGATCATCCATTAATGTTTTAATCTGTTGTATTTATGACTCCATCCTATTCTAAATACTTTGGGTCACATCACTGTACTAAATGGTAAACAACTGAAAAGAGGCCAGGTATGGCGGCTGAGGCTTTTAATCCAAGAACTTTGGGAGGCTGAGGCAGGGTGGATTGTTTGAGCTCAGGAGTTCCAGACCAGCCTGGGCAACAGTGGTGAAACCCCGTCTCTACAAAAAATACAAAAATTAGGCAGGCATGGTGGCACATGCCTGTAGTCCCAGCTACTTGGGAGGCTGAGGCAGGAGAATTGTCTGAGCCCAGCGGGTGGAGGTTGTGGTGAGCTATGATCACGCCACTGCACTCCAGCCTGGGCGACAGGAGTGAGACTGTTTTTTATTTTGAGACAAACAAAACATGGAAGAGATCTTCTAGGGGTAAAAAGAAAACAGAGGATTATTAATTTTCTCTGTTTCTAACTTCAATGTTGTCATCTCCATATTATAACATTAGAGTTAACTTAATCATGGATTGGCACTATGGGAAATTTGGGGGAAATTTGGATTAAAATTAACTCTATGGTCCCTTCTCACAAAGAATTTATTCATTCACTCAATTATTGGATTGCATTATATGCAAGGCTACTGGTGCCAGGCCTTGAGACATAGCAGAAAATAATATAGTTCTAACATGTTTTCATGGAGCTTTACAATCTAATACAATGGTATGGAAAATTAAAATGCTTCTTGGGCCACTTATTAAGTGAAGAATTAATGGTTTTAGAATTCTCAAACCCGGGCTGGATATGGTGGTTCATGCCTGTAATCCCAGCGCTTTGGGAGGCCGAGGTGGGTGGATCACCTGAGGTTAGCAGTTTGAGACCAGCCTGGCCAACATGGTGAAACCCTGTCTCCACTAAAGACACAAAAATTAGCAGGGTGTGTTGGCAGACACCTGTAATCTCAGCTACTCTGGAGGCTGAGGCAGCAGAATCGCTTGAACCCAGGAGGTGGAGGTTGTAGTGAGCTGAGATCACATCACTGCACTCTAGCCTGGGTGAGAGCATGAGACTCATCAAAAAAAAAAAAAAAAAAAAAAAAAAAAGAAAAAAGAAAAAAAAAAGTTAGAATTCTCTAACCCTTTCTTAAGCTCTCAGCCACTATGACAGCTGATGAAAATCTGGCATCACACTATTTGACTTCAAACTATGCTACAGGGCTACAGTACCCAAAACAGCATGGCACTGGTTTAAAAACAACAACAACAACAACAACAACAACAAAAACAAGATATATAGGCCAATGGAACAGAATAGAGAACCCTGAAATAAGATCACACACCTACAAGTATCTGATCTTCAACAAAGCTCAAAGAAACAAGCAATGGGGAAAGGATTCCCTTTTCAATAAATGGTGTCAGGATAACTGGATAGCTATATTCAGAAGTTTGAAACTGGATCCCTTCCTTAAGCCATATACAAAAATAAACTCGAGATGGATTAAAGACTTACAGGTAAAACTCAAAACTACAAAAACCCTGAAAAACAACCTAGGCCATACCATTCAGGACAAAAGCACAGGCAAAGATTTCATGATGAAGATGCACAAAAGCAAAAATTGACAAATGAAATCTAATTAAACTAAAGAGCTTCTGCACAGCAAAAGTAACTATCAACAGAGTGAAGAGACAACCTACAGAATGGGAGAAAATTTTTGTAAGTTATGTATCTGACAAAGTCTAGTATCCAGCATCTACAAGCAACTTAAACAAATTTAGAAGAAAAAAAAACAACCCCGATAAAAAGTGAGCAAAGTTCTAAAGATGACATACATTCAGGCAAGAATCATATGAAGAAAGCTCAATATCACTTGCTATTAGAGAAATGCAAATGAAAACCACAATGAGATACCATCTCACATTGGTCAGAATAGCTATTATTAAAAAGTCAAAAAATAACAGATGCTAGCAAAGTTGTAGAGAAAAAGGAATGCTTACACACTGCTGGTGGGAGTGTAAACTAGTTGTGGAAGACAGTGTGGTGATTCCTCAATGACCAAAAGACAGAAATAACTTTCTATCCCATTACTGGGCATATACCCCAAGAAATATAAATCTTTCTATTATAAAGACACATGCACATGTATGTTCACTGCAGCACTATTCACAATAGCAAAGACTGGAATCAACCTAAATGCCTGTCAACAGTAGACTGAATAAAGAAAATGTGGTACATATACACCACGGAATACCATGCAGCTATAAAAAAATGAGATCATATCCTCTGCAGGGACAGTGACCACTGTGGCCATTATCCTTAGCAAACTAACGCAAGAACAGAAAACCAGACACCACATGTTCTCACTTATAGGTGGGAGCTAAATAATGAGGAAACATGGACACAGAGGGGGACAACCCACACTGAAGCCTATTGGAGGGTGGGAAAAGGGAGAGGATCAGGAAAAATGACTAATGGGTACTAGGCTTAATAACTGGGTGATGAAATAACCTGTAAAACAAACCCCCATGACACAAGTTTACCTATGTAACAAACCTGCACTTGTACCCCTGAATTTAAAAGTTAAAAAAAAAATCTGGCATTTGGACATGGGTTCTCCTGTGTTTTTATGATAAAGTTTAATGATAGGATACTGTGGATTCTATTTGTATTCAACCTGAAGTTAATCCATAACAGGACAAAGATCTTTGGGGGGATAGGCTTTTCCTTAAGAATGATTCTTAAACACTGCTTAAAGGCTTAGAGAGTGAGATAGACTTCACTCTGAAGTACTTGACTACTCTACACTCATATTTACAGCTGAAAGTTCTGTGTTTTAACCACTGTCAAATTAACACAGGTAACAATACTTCTTTGAAGTCCAGAACTACTGCTTAGGAGAACTGAGGTGGGAAAATAATTCAGATGGCTAAAGTTCTTCAAAAATTTATATATTTCTTTTTCTTTTTTGAGACAGGGTCTCTCTCTGTCACCCAGGCTCGAGTGCAGTGGCAAAATCACAGCTTACTGCAACCTTGATCTCTCGGGCTTAAGTGATCCTCCCGCCTTAGTCTCCCAAGTAGCTAGGATAGAGGCGTGTACCACCGTGCCCCATTAATTTTTTTTTTTGAGACGGAGTCTCGCTCTGTCACCCAGGCTGGAGTACAGTGGTGCAATCTTGGCTCACTGCAAGCTCCACCTCCTGGGTTCACACCATTCTCCTGCCTCAGCCTCCCAAGTAGCTGGGACTACAGGCACCTGCCACCACGCCCAGCTAATTTTTTCATATTTTTAGCAGAGAGGGGGTTTCACTGTGTTAGCCAGGATGGTCTTGATCTCCTGACCTGATCCGCCCCCCTTGGTCTCCCAAAGTGTTGGGATTACAGGCGTGAGCCACCGCGCCTGGCTGCCCCACTAATTTTTACATTTTTTGTAGAGATGGGGTTTTGCCATGTTGTCCAGGCTGGTCTCAAACTCCTGGGCTCAAGTGATCTGCTTGCCTTGACCTCTCAAACTGCTGGGATTACAGGTGTGAGCCACCAGCCCTGGCCTAAAAATTTCTGTATTTCAAAGATGGCTTCCATCTGAAGTTTACATTTCACCTTTGGTTAAATTTAAGATTAATGCTATACTCTTAATTTTAAAATTGGCAATCTCAGCTGGATGCAGTGGCTCATGCCTGTAATCCCAGCACTTTGGGTGGCTAAGATGGGAGGATCACTTGAGGACAGGAGTTCGAGATCAACTTATGCAACACAGTGAGACCCCCATCTCTTGCTCTCTCTTTTTTTTTTTTTTTGAGACTGAGTCTCTGTCACCAGGCTGGAGTGCAGTGGTGCAATCTCAGCTCACTGTAACCTCTGCCTCCTGGGTTCAAGCAATTCTCGTGCCTCAGCCTCCCAAGTAGCTGGGATTACAGGCACATGCCACCACCACACCCAGCTAATTTTTGTATTTTTAGTGAAGACAGGGCTTCACCATGTTGGCCAGGATGGTCTCATCTCCTGAACTTGTGATCCACCCGCCTAGGCCTCCCAAAGTGTTGGGACTGTAGGCGTGAGCCACTGCGCCTGGTATCCCATCTCATTCATTCATATATATATATATGAATAATATAATATATATATATTAGCTACTTGGGAGGTTGAGGGGAAGGACTGCATGAGCCCAGGAGTTCACTATGACAAGCTATGACTGCACCACATCACTCCAGCCTGGGCAACAGAGTGAGACCCTGTCTCTTAAAACAAAATACCTAAAAAACTCATGATATTCTTCAGAAATAAAGCAATTACCCTCTAACATTCTATATTAGATTATTTATATACTAAGTACTTACATGCCAGGCATTCCATAGGTTTCAACAATACAGTGATAAAGAAGACAAAGCTATTATCCTTAAATATACAGAGCAAAAATATAATTTAGGTAATTGCTATATAAATAAAATGCTTTATGAATTATTTTTATATGCTTTTCTATATAGAGAGCTGAACTGAGGAAGAACGTGAACCATACACAATATAATAAATGTACAATGCTACATGAGGACTGCAATTTAAAAAATGAAGAATAAGATTTGAGATTAAATGTCTATATATTCTTCCATATACAGTTGCTCAATACTAGGAAGTTGGCTATTATCCACATAGTAAGAATAAGCTTACTATGGAATATATTATAACATTTGGAATAGGGAACATCTCAGAACTCTGTGCAACAGTACGACTAAAGAAGCCACGTCTGCCTTTGGCCGACCCGCAGCTAGGTAATCTCCCCAGGCCAAGTGAAACAGGGAGAGTGAAAAGAGCCAGGGAAGAAAGGGCATGGGTTCTAGTGGCCACCTGCCTGCGGCTACACAGCTGTTGCCTGGTAAAACAAAAGAAGTCAGGAAGGGAGTGGGGTGCAACCCAAGAAGAGGGCTCTTTTTTTTAATAGAGTTTCAGTTTCTGTTGTGCCTCTTTAAATAGCAGCTGCCCCATAAGCTTCATGGTAGAAGGTTTAGAAAGCCAAAAGACTCAACCCCCATTCTCCACTGTAGGTCCCAAACACAGACTCTGCCCAGGCCTGAATACTAGAACTCGGAAGTGTTTAAAAATTTCCTTTGTTTTCCAATTAGCAGCAGACTTCACACTAATCCCTGCTTTTCTTACCTGTTTTTTTTCCTCCTCTCAAGATGCTTTCAAACAAAGTTACTGCTATACTTTCTCAAAAGAATGAGATTGTAAACAAAGCGGGGAAGACATTAAATACCAGATGAAGGAATTTAAAAACTGGGGTTTGTTTTCCCCTACATATGCCATTGTCAATTATACTTCTTTGTACTATCCATCATTTGATACAAATTACTGGAAAACTGAAACACAATATAGCCAAATGTTTCAACATCTCCAAAGGACTGCACTAGCTCCCTAGCAATGGATCCTAACCGGAATGAAATGAAAATTAAAATAGTGCCAGGGATAAGAAGCTTAGTTGTCAATCTCAATACAATTGAGACAAAGATAAAATGCATTAAGCTTGCTTAAAACAGTGAATTTTCAACCTCTCAATTTCGTAATCACTGGACATGTAATTGAAAAGCTAAAACTTCAATCGTGTACTCAATTTTATGAATATTAAAGAACATATATAACTACTGAAAATATATTGTTACTAATTCTGTTCAAAGCATGAGGCATAATTAGGAATTTTCTATTTCTCAAGGAAATAGAATTAAAAGGCTTCTTATAACTGTCCAACTTCTGTATTTCATATTACTCTTATAAAAATTTTTGAGAATTCTTTATGATACAAAACTACCCGTACATGAAGAAGTTATGGTGTCTATAGGTACAATGCCACTTAGTATGCTGACAGTCTAAGTAAAATTATTTTCTTACTATAGTAATAGGATAGGATTTTATGTGTCAAAACTTTTGGATAATGTTCCTGAATGGATAAATCATAAAGCATGGAATAACAATCTAAAAAGCACAAGACGTTTTCTAAACTCAGCAGAAAAGAACTATATTTAAATAAAATGCCTATCAGTTAGCTTGTTTACCAAATACAGTTAATATTTAAAAGCAAAACATGAAAAATTATGGCTTTGCTTTAGAACAGGGGTCCCCAACCTCTGGGCTGCAAACTGGTATTGATCTGTGGCCTGTTAGGAACCGGGCTGCACAGGAGGAGGTGAGTGGCCAGTGAGCATTACCATTTGAGCTCTGTCTTCTGTTAGATCAGCAGCAGCATTAGATTCTCATAGGAGCATGAACCCTACTGTGAAATGCATATGCAAGGGATCTAGGTTGTGTGCTCCTTATGAGAATCTACTGCCTGATGATCTGAGGTGGAACACTTTCACTCTGAAACCATCCTTCACTCCGTCCATGGAAAAATTGTCTTCCACGAAACTGGTCTCTGGTGCCAAAAGGGTTGGGGACTGCTGCTCAAGAACACCTTACACTTGCAAACTACTATGTCTACTATTAAGCAACCAAGAGTCTTGTCTTTTTTCCCCTAAAATGGTGGATTAGAGGCTTTTGGCATTCCCCAGCCACTTGGAAACAGCAAAAATAGTGCGTAAAGATCAATCTGTAATTCAAGAAGGAAAACGGGAATTAACCTGACTAGTGAAGGACACCCTAGACCTGGGGAGGAGAAGGTAGGCCAGCAATCCTCGTGAAGGTGTTTGGCAGGTTACATGAATGAAAGCCCCAGTACGTGAAAGGGGCCGTCTGTCTTCCTGTGTGTCTCACTTTTCTGCTAGTTATCTGTGTAACCCAGACAAAGGAAGAGTGTCCTGTTTCTCCCAAAACTGGGAGGCAGTGTGGGGAGAGGCTGAGACAGAGAGGGGAAGACACCAGGAAGCTACAGGCATTTTCCCAGACCTAGGACTGAGAGAAGGACACCATTTCAAATTCAGGCTCATACAAGGTCAGTCACTGGCCACCTGGCAACAGCAGCCACTACAGACATTTTAGTATCAGCCAGAGACTGGAGTGCTTGCTCTGGGGCACGGAAAGGGCCCCCACAGCCAGAATCAAGCAGTGAGTATGGGGAGTGCCCCAGCAGTAGTTGCTGGAATTAGGCTCTCTCCTGTTGCAAGACCGGAGTGGGAGGAGAGTTGCTGAAGCTGATATTTCTCCTACGTGGTTTGACTTGCAGGCAGGGACAGTTTTGTGACCTGGAACCAGTCTGCATGGTCATTGCTGGGTGTCCCGGGCTGCTTCCTTGGTTGGTTGTGGGAGAGTAGCCCACCAGTCCAAAGACAGAGAGGGAAGGAGTGTCCAGTCCCCTGGAGATTTAACCTTCAGTGTGGACTGCCCCAACAGAAGGAGGAATGTGGCCTGCCAAAGCCTTCCTTGGGTCAAAGGAAACACAAGTGAAGCACAAGCCACTGAAGGGGGCAACAGTGAAGCCAAGGAATGAACTCAGAGAGGGGGGTAATCTCTCGCCCCCAGCCCTGCTCATTAGTGCACTGGAATGGATGTGGCAGCAGCTCTACATGCTGGGGACCAGAAAGTGTGGGCTGAGAGAGGTGCTGTGCAGGTCTGTCCAGCAGCTCCATTCCCGCTGAAGACCAGTGGCACTGGTAGGGGAAAGGTGCTTATTTTGCCTCTGTCGCCTCCTGCTGGCTCTTACTCGTAAGCGCCATCTACGGGACTGCAGCCTGAATTACACCACCAAACATGAATACATCTCTACACCAAGCAACATCTGAGAAAGACATTGTAGAAACTATCTGCAACCAAGGAACCCGTAATACAGCCCTGGCCCTCTGAATGCACCCAGAAATGAAGTCAAATGATTACATTCAACGTATACCACAGTCATATCCTCGAAGAAATAAGGCATAAAAATTAAAAAAAAAATCATCCCAATGATAGCAAATTCAAAAAACGCAGCACCAGTTTCCTTGGATGAGAAGAAACAAGCACAAGAACTTCGGCAATTATAGAAATCCAGTGTTCCATCACCTCCAAAGGATCACATGAGCTCCCTAGCAATGGATTCTAATCAGAATAAAATGACTGAAATGATATAGCATTCAGAATATGGATGGCAAGAAAACTCAACGAGATTCAAGAGAAAGTTGAAATTCAACAGAAAACAGAAAAATGATCCAGGAGTTGAAAGATAACATAACCATATTAAGAAAGAATCAAACAGAACATCTGGAATTAAAAAATTCACTACAGGAATTTCAAAATAGTTGGAAGCCTTAACAGACCAGACAAAGCAGAAGAAAGAATTTCAGAGCTCAAAGACCGGTTCTTCAAATCAACCCTGTCCAATAAAAATAATAAGAAAAAAACACAAACAAGGCCTTGGGGGAAATAAGGGATTATGTAAAGCGATCAAATCTGCAACTTACTGGCATTCCTGAGGGAGAAGAAGAGAAAACAAGCAACTTGGAAAACATATTTGAGGACATAATTCATGAAAATTTCCCCATCTTGGTAGAGAGGTCGACATACAGACGCAGAAATCCAGAGAAGTCTTGTGAGATACTAGACAAGATGCCCATCCCCAAGGCACACAGTCACTAGACTATCCAAGGTCAAAGTGAAAGAAAAAATCTCAAAGGCAGCTAGATTACCTATAAAGGGAAACCCATCTGGCTAACAATAGATTTCTCAGGAGAAATCTTACAAGTCACAAGACATTGGGCTCCCGCTCTGTCTTTTTTAAAAAAAAATTCTTAAAAGAAAAGAAATGCCAGCAAAGAATTTCATATCCCACCAAACTAAGCTTAATATATGAAGGAGAAATAAAGTATTTTTCAGACAAGCAGTCGCTAAGAGAATTCACTGCCATCACAGATAGGCCCTACAAGAGATACTTAAGGGAGTTCTAAACAAGGAAAAAGAATAATATTCACTACTACAAAAGCATACATAAGCACATAGCCCACAGATCCTATAAAGCAACTACGTAATTGAGACTACAAAGCAACTAGTAACACTATGAAAGAAACACAACCTCTCATATCAATATTAACCTTGAATGTAACTGACCTAAATGCTCCATCAGAAAGACATAAGTTGGAAACTGGATTAAAAAAAAAAAACACCCATCTTCTGTCTTTAGGAACCCATCTCACATGTAGTAACACACAGTCTCAAAGTAAAGGGATAGAGAAAGATCTATTGCATAAATTGCATCTATTGCACAATTTTATCTATTGATAAAATTCTGTTTATCAGATAAAACAGAATTTAAACCAATAGTAACAAAGCATAGAGAAGGGCACTACATAATGATAAAGAGCTCAATTCCACAAGAAGATTGAACTACCCTAAATAATATAACACCCAATGTTGGAGCATGTAGATTCATAAAATAATTACTTCCATAGTCAGGAAAAGACTCAGACAGCCACAGGGTAATAGTGGGGGACTTCACCCATTCACAGCTTACATCATTGAGGCGAAAAACTAAAATTCTGGACATAAATTTGACACTTGACCAACTGGACCTAACAGACATTTACAGACAACTTCACTCAACAACCACATAAAATACATTCTTCTGTCATCTATACACAGAATATCGTCTAAGATCGACCACATGCTCAGTGATAAAGCAAGTCTCAATAAATTTTAAAAAGGTCAAAATCATATCAAGCATATTCTCGTATCACAGTGGAATAAAAATAGAAATCAATACCAAGAGGAACTCTCAATACCACACAATTACATGGAAACTAAACAACTTGCTCCTGAATGACTTTTGGGTAAACAATGAAATTAAGGCATAAATCAAAAAACGATTTGAAACAAATGAAAATATAAACACAACATACCAAAACCTCTACAATGCAGCAAAAGCAGCATTAAGAGAAAAGTTTGTAGTGCTAAATGCCACACCAAGAAGATAGGAAGATCTCAAATTAACAATCTACTATTATACCTAAATAAACTGGAAAAACACAAACTGATGCCAATGCTAGCAGAAAAAAAAAATAACTAAAATTAGAGAAGTAAATGAAATCAAGAACAAAAAAACATACAAATGATCAATGAAATGAAAAGTTGGTTCTTTAATAGCATAAACAAGATTGATAGACCACTATCTAGCTAAACAAAGAAAACAACCAGAATATTCAAATAAGCAAAATCAGAAATGACAAAGGTGACATTATACCAATCCCAAAGAAATACAAAAGATTCCTAGAGACTACTACGAACACCTCTATGCACACAAAATAGAAATTCTAGAGGAAATTCCTAAAACCACACAATGTCCAAAGATTAAATTGGGAAGAAATTGAAACCCCGAAGAGACCAATAATGTGTTCCGAAATTGAATCAGTAATAAATAAAACCCAGACAGAGGAATTCATAGCCAAATTCTACCAGATGCACAAAGAATAACTGGTATCAATCCTACTGGAACTATCCCTCCAAAAAAATCGAGGAGGAGGAACTCGTCCCTAACTCATTCTATGAAACCAGTATCACCCTGACACCAAATCTAGCAAAGACACAATGAATAAACAACAACAATAAACTACAGGTCAATATCCTTGATGAATGTGGATGAAAAAATACTCAATAAAATACTAGCAAACCAAATCCAGCAGCACATCCAAAAGTTAATTCCTGATTAAGTAGGCTTTATTCCTAGGTTGCAAGATTGATTCAACACATGCAAATCAATAAAGTCATTCACCACATAAACAATTAAAAACCATATGATCATCTCACTAGATACAGAAAAGGCAATAGAAAAATCCAGCATTCCTTCCTGATAAAAATTCTCAACAAACTAGGCATCTAAAGAATATACCTCAAAATAATAAGAGTCACCGATGACAAATCCACATCCAACACCATGCTGAACTGGCAAACGCTGGTAGTATTCTACCTAAGAATTGTAACAAGACAAGAATGTCCACTCTCATCACTCCTATTCAACACAGTTTAGCATAAAATTATAAGGAAGTCCTAGCCAGAGCAATCAAGAAAGAGAAATAAAAGGCATCCAAACAGGAAGAAAGTCAATTATCTCTCTTCACTGATGATATGATTCTATTCTTTAGAAAATTTTACAGACTCCACCAAAAGGCTCCTCAACAGTGAGTGAAGTTTCAGGATACAAATCAATGTATAAAAATTAGTAGTAAAAAAATAAAAAGAAATTTAAAAAATCAGTAGCATTTCTGTATTATTTATAATTGCCATTCTACACCAGTAACATTCAAGCTAAGAACCAAATCAAGAATGCAGTCCTATTTACAGTAGCTGTGCACACACACACACATACACACACACACATACACACACACCCATCCCTAGGAATATATCCAACCAAGGAGGTGAAAGATCTCTGACAAAGAGAACTACAAAACTCTGCTAAAAAAAAATTATAGGTGACACAAACAAATGGAAAAACATCCCATGCTCATCAACTGGATGAATCAGTATTGTTAAAATGTCCATACTGCCCAAGGCAATGTACAGATTCAATGCTCTTCCTATCAAATCACCAATGTTATTTTTCATAGAATTAAAAAAAAAAAAAAAAAACTATTCTAAAATTCACATGGAACCAAAAAAGAGCCCAAATGGCCAAAGCAATCCTAAGCCAAAGTTAAAAAGCTGGAGACATCACATTACCCAATTGCAAACTACAATACAAGCCTACAGTATTCAAAATAGCATGGCACTAGTACAAACACAGATAGGTAGACTAATGGAACAGAATAAAGAACCCAGAAATAAAGCCACACACAATGAACTGATTTTCAAAAAAGTCAACAAAAATAAGCAATGGGGAAAGAAGTCCCTATTTAATAAATGGTGTTGGGGAATCTGGCTACCCACATGCAGAAGAATGAAACTAGACCCTTACATCTCAGCATACAGAAAAATTAACGCAAGATGGGTTAAAGGCTTACATGAAACTATACAAATGCTAGAATAAAATCTAGGAAATACTGTAGCAGACACTGCCCTAGGCAAAGAATTTATGATTAAATCCTACAAAGCAATTGCTACAAAAACAAAAACTGACAAGTGGAACCTAATTAAAGAGCTTCTGCACCGCAAAAGAAACTCAATAAACAGACAACCTAGAGAATGGGAGAAAACATTTGCAAACTATGGATCTGACAAACGTGTAGTATCTACAATCTATAAGAAACTTAAATTAACAAGCAAAAAACAAATTACCCCATTAAGAACTGGGCTAAGGACATGAACAGATACTTAATAGAAGACATACCTGTGGCTAACAAACATTGAAAAAAATGTTCCACATCACTAATCATCAGAAATGCAAATCAAAAACCACAATGAGACACCGTCTCATATCAGTCAGAATGGCTATTCTTAAAAAGACAAAAAACAGATGTTGGCAGGAATACAGAGAAAAGGGAACACTTACACATTGCTGGTAGGAATGTAAATTAGTTTAGCCTACATGAAAAGTGGTTTGGAGTTTCTCAGAAAACTAAAACTAGAACTACCATTTGACCCAGCAATCCCATTACTAAGTATATACCCAAAGGAAAATAAACTGTTCTACCAAAAAGACAGCTGTACTCTTATGTTTATCACAGCACTATCTACAATAGCAAAGACACACAATCAACCTAGGTGTCCATCAATAGTGGATTAAAGAAAATGTGATACATATGTACCACAGAATACTATGCAGACATAAAAAAGAACAAAATCACATCCTCTGCAGCAACATGATGCAGCTGGAGGCCATTATCCTAAGTGAATTGACACAGAAACAGAAAACCAAAACTGCATGTTCTCACTTGTAAGTGGGAGCTGAACACTGGGCACATAGGGACATAAAGATGAGAAAAAGGCACTGGGGACTCCAAACACAGGGGAGGGAGGTAGGAGGGCAAGGGATAAAAAACTTCCCATTAGGTACTCTATTCACTTATCTGAGTGATGGTATCAACAGAAGCCCAAACCTCAGCATCATGCAACATATCCTTGTAACAAGTACCACCTGAATCTAAAATAAAAATAAAGCAACCAAGAGTAATAATACAGAAATATGAAGTTGAATTAAATATAAACTTAGCCACCTGTAACTTTACATATATTTATCTGTCTTAATCTTGACGTTTTAAAAAAACCTTACCCTTCTTTTATTACTACCTAGCACAGGCAGCTAGAAATACAGTAACACTCAGCAAATATTATTCTGAATGACTGAAACTATATCATTGTATGTATTGTCATAACCACATAAAAGCAATCTGGCTCAACTTTTATGCAAAAAAGCTGTGAGCTATTCTTCAGTGGCCATGGACCCTTAGGTCACATAACCTGATAAGCCCAGATCAACCAAGCATGCAATCACAGGAGGAATCTAAGTGCTTAGACTGAAGAAAGAAGTGGACGCTGCATGGCAGTATCCGTGATCCAATCAGATTGAGTTCTGGTATCACCCATGGCAGGATTCAGTCAGATGATGCCTCTGTCATCACCTGACTGCAAGATCCAATCATATCTCACCTCATCACCCTGTGCTTATAAAACCTGACCCAGCCCCCAGCTCAGAGAGGCACTGCTTTGGAAACTCTCCTTGGTGTTCTCCTTACTTGTAATAAGTAACAAAATTCCCTTCATCTTTAGTTGTGGTCACTGGGTTGATAATGAGCAAGTGATCAAACCCACCGGTTGTGTGAGTAACATTCTGGTTGCTTGAGGGTACTTAATACTGTCATGGATAAAGCAGAAGCAGAACATTCTTCTGCTTTTCAGTTACAGCTTTTCAGACTGAATAACTTTTTAATTCCAATAGTCTCTATCTTTTTTCTTCTTCTAAGCTTTCTCCATCCCCTAATTTTGTTAATACTGTATATTAGCATTAAAAATAAATTCATCTTAGATATTCAAAAGATTAATATTTTTCTCTATAGACTTACACGTACAAAATAAAAATATGTGCTATAGTCAGTTAGGTAGAACTGATCTGAATTTCCCTCAAGGCATTACCCCTTAACCTTTCCCTATCACACTTCTCTTATGAGTATCATCTCTATAAACCTCCCACTTGAACTTCAAATCATTGAAATTTAGATGTCACCCTTAACATTGCACAAATCTCTCTCAAAGTCAATGATGACTTAACCATTAAATCCAAGAACATCCTCTTAATCTGTATCCCACTGATGATTGTCTTTCTGAACTGTTACATTCACTGTGGCTTCATCACCATTATAGGTAAGCCTTCTCTAAAGTTCCACAATTGAAGTTTCTCTTTTTCTATTCTATCATCTTTCTCCAGACTGATTCTGGTTATGTTCCAGATGACATGTGGTTCCACCAATCAAAATAATGCCAAATGTAGTAGAGACTATTTTTTTTGAAACAGGGTCTTGCTCTGTCCCTCAGGCTGGAGTGCAGTGGTGCATTCTTAGCTCACCACAGCTCCTGAGCTCAAGTAATCCTCCCACCTCAGTGTCCCAAGTAATTGGGACTACAGGCACATGCCACCACGCTTGCCTATTTTTTGTTATCTTTTTTAGAGGTGAAGTTTTGCCATGATGCCCAGGCTGGTCTCAAACTCCTGGCCTCAAGCGATCTGCCTGTCTCAACCTTCCAAAAGTGCTAGAATTATAGGCATGCACCACTGCACCTGGACTGTAGTTGAGACTTCTATATCTATTTTCTGATTTTCGAACTTGTTTCTTAGGTCCAGACTCATATTTTCAACAACATGCAAGGTTCTGGCACAGGAGTCCTGGAAATATGTACAAATTCAATTTATCCAAAACCATACTAATCTTCCCATTCCTTAAAACTCTTCCTCATTTTTTACCCCATAATATGTCCTCTACTCCATAATATGTCTTCTACTCTGTGAGATAATGCTAAGTTCAGCACAACCTTTGTATTTCCCTACCTCAACCAGGTATTACAACTCCGTAAAATCTCTTGTACTCATCTTCTCTCTGGCTCTACCCAGAGTTCACAGTCTCGTCTATTACTATTGTAATTAGTTTCTCTGCTAAAGAGTATCTTTCAACCCATATAATAGCATGTGGACGCAGAGACCTCCTCTTAAAATATATTGTTTCTTAAGATGTTAAGATGGCTTCACCTCTACTGCAGAAACACAGGATGAATTGCTTGGCATAATCAAAGTTCTTTATTATCTAAAACTCAGTCAGCTGTACAAGTCACTGTTTTCTGAAAATACAACATATTTATGTACTTATAAGTCTTTGTTAATCTTTTCCTTCTCACTGTTAAGCCCTCATTCCTTTGTTAGTCATCCTTCAAGGCTCATGTCAAATATTAGCTCTGTGATTAATTCATCAAATCTTCCCATAAAAATTATCATTAATTCCTCTGCCTTCACAGCACATTCCCTCATTCCCTTTTACTCCATTTATAACACTCTCTTGCTAGTTGCATTCATGGTCCACTGGACTATAAGATCATTGTAAATGTAAGAGGGTGCAAAAGAGTAAGAAACATGCTCTATTTATCTTTGTAATCCTTTATGACTAACCTATGTTAACAGCACATGTTTGCTGAACTAATTTAACAAGTATTTACTGAGGGCTTAGTATGTGCTGCCAGTTTTCTAGGAGCTAAGTTATCCACAAGGCAGATGTGGACCTTACCCCCAGAGAGTTTATGGTGTGTTCTAACAGGAAAGACAGACCATAAATAATTATAGTAAAATGTAAGAAAAGTTAGAATAAGAAAAATACAATGTGTTAGAGCATGGGTTTTCAAACGTTTTGGTCTCAGAATCCTTTTGTACTCTTAAAAATTACCACATACCCCAAAAAGCATTTGTTTATGTGGGTTAAATGTATTGCTATTTACCATATTAGAACGTATAGGTGAAATATTTTTTAAAAATTTATTAATTCATCGAAAATAGCAATGATAAAACCATCCTATGCGAACAAAATTTCAGTAAAAGAACCACGGTTTTCAAAACAAAAAAATTATCAATAAGAACAGCAATCACATTTTTTTGTAAATTTCTGGTGTATGCTGGCATAGTTTGGATATTTGTCCCCATTCAAATCTCACGTTGAATTGTAATCCCCAATGCTGGAGGTGAGGCCTGGTAGGAGGTGTCTAAATCACAGGGACAGATCCCTCATGGATTAATACTATCATCGCAACAGTGAGTTCTTGTGAGACCTGGTTGTTTAAGTGTGTGGCAACTCCCCCAAGTCCCCCAACCTTGCTCTTGCTTTTACCATGTGACATGCAAGTTCCTGCTTCACCTTCTGCTGTGAATAAAAGCTCCCTGAGGCCTTCCCAGTAGCTGAGCAATGTTGATGTTATGCTTCTTATACAGCCTGCAGAACCATGAGCCAATTAAACCTCTTTTCTTATAAATTACCCGGTCGCAGGTATTTCTTTATAGATAGCAATGTGAGAACAGCCTGACACAATGGCTAAACAGAAAATGGCTGGATAATTGTCATGCCATCATGTTTTAGCATGTAGCAGAAGTACTTTTTGCGCACTTCCCATTTCATCACATAACACAAAGACAGTTACTCAAGAGTTTAGTTTAGTAAAATTAATTTTTACTGCTTCATCCATGACATTTTTAAGTAAAACTGGCTTTAAAAGAAATTGCTAATGTATGAAGAATGCAATGACTATTACTACAGTTTGGTGCCACTGCCCTGATTTGTGCCAAGGTGCCAGCAATTTTATCCACCATTGCTTTTGAACTATCAGTACAAATTGCAACACAATTAAAAAGGCAAATAATGTTTTAGTATGAATATAAAAATTCTTTGAATTCACAGACCATTCTCTTCCTCCCCCCACTCTATGAAAGGGCTTCTCAGACTCCTGGGGATCCACAGAGCACACTGAGATGTGCTGTGCTAGAGAAGTATGCAGCCTGTTGATGATAACAACTCTAGGAGTAAAGGAAGTTCTCTATCAGAAAGTTTAATATTTAACACTATGTCTAAGGACAAACAGGAAATTATCCTGGTAAAGGGAATAAGTAATGGGTTGTAAAAGGATGTTCTAGGCAGAAGGGAAGCACTAGGCATGAGCTGGAATTTTGCAGAAGCAAAATGAAGTTCAATATTACTGACTTATATAGTTTAAAATGTACTGAGAAATAAGGGAGGCAAAGGTCTATCATAACGGACTTTTTATGTTATATTAAGGAACTTGAATTTTATCTCAAAGGCAAAGTGACATCACTAAAAGGTTTTAGTAAAAGAGCTGGCATTTCGGGTTTGTGTTTCAAAAGAACTCTCAAGTTGAACTGTGAAGAACAGATGGGAGTACGACGGGAAAAAGAGACTAACTGCAATACCCTTAGTAAGAGATGAGATAGAGGTAGACAGACTAACGCAAAATTGAGAATTTAGAATTGATGGTAGGACTTGGTGATTAACCAGATGTGGGAAGTAAAACAGTGGAAGGGGTCAAAAGTAAATGTTAAAAGATTCTGGCTTGGGTGTGTATATGGATTTAATTAGAAATAGGGAACTCTGGAAGAAGAATCAATGCGAGTGATTCAGGAGGTAGGAAAGGAGAGAAAATTAGCTCACTTATGACACAAGGATATCTCACTGGCACAAACACAAACAGAGAGGTCTAGTGGGCAACTAAATATATGCAGGTCAAGTTGGCGGTCTGAACTGAAGACAGAGATCTGGAATAATCAGCATATATGTGGAAATAAAGCTATAGGAGTTAATTAAGCCACCATGTGCGGCTGCCATGTGCTGAGTGTGAAGAGCAGAGAATCCGGGACCAACAATTAAGAGAGACACAGAGAAAGGGAAAATACTGTTATTATGAAACAAGTAGATGGACTTATTTTTAAAAAACAGGCTTTTATAGCACAAGAATTAAGATGAAGATTTTTAAAAGAAGATAACATTGCAGTGATGGAAGATAGGAGAATACAGAAGTTGATTGTCGGTAACCACTAAATTGCCATTATCGCCACAAAATAAGCTAATACAGGCTGAGTACTTATCTGAAATGCTTAGGACCGAAGTGTTTTGGGTTTTGGAATATATTTGCATTTTATTTATTTGCATATATTTATCTGAAACTTGCATTATATATAACTTGCCTTATATTTATCTGAAATGCTCCAATGAACACTTCCTTCAAGTATCATATCGGAGCTTCAAGAGTTTGAGATTTGGGGCATTTTTGATTCTGAATTTTCGGATTTGGAATGCTTAACCTGTAGAACATGCATCTGCCATGCCCACAAAATGAGTAACATTCACAGATACTTGCTCTGGTAGGGGTTTTAGCTTAAAACTCATTTGAAAATAGTCATGTGTTAGTTAAAACTAAACAGTAAAAACTCAATTATCTTTCTACAATTTTACATAGAAGTCTAGTTAACCTTTTTAATTAAATTAGATTCAATTCTAGTTACTAAAATAATAAAACAACTTGTTTTAGATAGTAAATCTTTACTAGTTAGGGACATAATATACAGAACTACATGCTGTACCTCTAAGGAAACACATCTACTTTATGAATCTCTCCAGACAATTTCTTTCAGTAGAAAATATTCTGCAATCATCATTTTCATTTATACAGTCACATTACAGAAATCTGGATCATGACATTCTTCTAAAAAGAATTTGCCTACTGAGTTGTTACTCAAATGATGATTTGAACCTTATAATCACTATTTTCATTTTCAATGTCTAGAGCTTTGGGTCATGATCAGAAAACGTAGAGCTTTGGGGTTTTTTAACATAGTTCTTCCCACCAAAAAGCCAGCTAGATGATCATACATTTTTTTATAGAAGAAAAAAGAGACTCCGAATGTTAGATATTTCCCCAAAGTTATTCCCCGAGCCAGTGCTAAAAATCAGGTAAGAAACTGTAAAGAAGCAACAGATAAGCACAGATTATTTGCATTCCACTTATTAATAAACTTCAATATAATTTTTTAAGTCTAGAAAATCTATGGAGGGAAACTTAACAATTCTGATGTTGATAATAAGCATTCTTTCTGCATAAACAGCTTTAAAAACTATATTATGCATTTTTTACACAGGACTTAATATCTTAGTATTAAATACTAAGCCTCCAGAGACATCTGGTATTTGTAATTACAAACTTATCCAATTAGGATTTCAGCAAAATACATGTAGGATTTAACTTTCAGGTTTAAATACATTTGTGTATATATATTTGATTAATATATAATGGATTTCAAACTAGAAGCAAAACTATTAAAAACCATCATTGAAATACTTACAATTTTGTATGTGTATATTACTGACGGCAGCGGCAGCCCGTCTGGAGTGGCTGCTGCAAAGACACTGGCTGCAGCAGGGGAGGTGTGGCCAGAGCTACACACTCCATGAAGCTGGCAGGACCTGGGAACAGGTGGAAGATCCTTCCCCTTCCAAGTTGGAAGGGAAAGCTGTGCCCTCCTGGGCACAGCTGCTCAGCTGCGGCTGCAGACCCGGGCATCCCAGCGCTCTTGGGGGCCTGGGAAGCTCCACTGCCCTGCAGGCTCAGAAGGGCCTGCTCCTGCCACCCACTCCAATTTCAGAGCAAAGTTGTGGGCCGAGTTCGGATGTTGTTGCAACCTGGCTGGGTGTGCATGTACAGTGCTGACACTCCAGTCCCCTGCCACCCTGGCCCCCTCCAGACTTTGGGCACCGACGAGCATAGGAGGGAGGCCAAGGGTGGTGTAAGGGCAGCTTGGCACAGGCACCCCTTGGCATGAATAGCCTGGGTGCCACCTTCAAGCCAGGGATAGCTTGAAGACTCAACTCAGCCAGGGGGCTGAGTTGTCAGTTCCAGGTGGAGTCTGCCACCCATAATGAGAGCTTATGGTGCTTTTTCTGGGCCTGCCAATGGCCCAATCAGTACAGGCCATCCCTTGACGCAGCTAGACTCAAACAGACATTGGGACTACCAGCTGTAGGAAGGAGCTACCCAATTCAGGTCTCCTCGACTCATCGGGATGACATGCCTGCAAATAAGAGCTACTGACTCCGGGTCTCCCCTCCAGTGAGGGTTACACTCAGGACTGCCTGCCTACAGAAACAAGTTACCAACTCTGGGTCTCCTCTCTGCTGAGAGCTGGACACGTCAGGACAACCTGCCTGCAGAGAAGCTACCACTTTGGGTCTCCTGAGAGCTGTTCTATCACTCAGTAAAGCTCCTCTCTACCTTGCCCACCCTTCAGCTGTCTGTGAACCTCATTTTTCCTGGATATGGGAAAAGAACTAGGAACCCACCCAATGACAGGACTGAAAGAGCTGTAACAAAATAGGGGGCTGAAATGGCCTCCTACCCGGCTTGACACGTTGCAGGCAACAAGGGGGGAAGAGCTGCGGCCCCTCGGGGAGCCCAGACTGATGGGCTCCCTGAGCCAAGGCTATGAAACCCTCCTTGGGGCTTTGGGGTTTCTGGTGTCTTCATGCTTCCAGACACCCTGCATTCCCCTTGTTCAGACGTGGGTGCTCACAGTGGAAGCTGCCTGTGGTACACTGGATCCAGCAGCAGGCTTGTCTGGAGCTGCCTGCCCCGCCACAGCAGCTGGCATGCCTGGCTGTGTGCAGTGGCCCATTGCTCACTCAACGCACTCCTTGCCACTTTGCACCTGGCTCGCCCTTGGCAGGCATGGGATCTGGACCAGCAGCATAAGCTGATAACAGCCTGCCAGGCTGATTTGGCAAAATGAGCCCAGTGGGCTCAAGCAAAACTTGGGCAAAGGCGCCACCAGCCATAGGAGTTTCTGGCTGGAAAAGTGATACCCTAAGGATCCAAAGACATTATGTTAAAAAGACATTTAACTGCCAGGTGCAGTGGCTCACGCCTGTAATCCCAACATTTTGGGAGGCTGAGGCGGGCGGATCATGAGGTCAGGAGATTGAGACCATCCTGGCCAACATGGTGAAACCCCATCTCTACTAAATATAAAAAAATTAGCTGGGTGTGGTGGCACACGCCTGTAATCCCAGCTACTTGGCAGGCTGAGGTAGGAGAATTGCTTGAATCAGGGAGTCGGAGGTTGCAGTGAGCCCAGATCACGCCATTGCACTCCAGACTGGCAACAGAGCAAGACTCCGTCTCAAAAAACAAACAAACAACAACAATAAATTTAACTTCCTCCTTTACTACTGTAACATCTTAAAAAAAAAAAAAGGACATTTAACTTCCTCCTTTACTACTGGTACATCTTTTGCTCACTAGGATCACCTCCAATATTAAAAAGTCCAAGAAAATAAAAAGAATGTTAAAACTGAACAGAAATTAACAGCTAACTTAAAAAAAAAAAAAAACTTCTAAGCCACAGAACATTAAAAAGGATATTAAAAAATCACATTTAAACTGTTATAAACTGAACTAGCAAAAATCATTAATATCTAATCAGACCTTTTTATTAGATAATTTCCTATTGTCATGCATTACATTACCTCTTTGTCACAAATCTTTTAAGAATATGTCCAATATTTTATATCTTAAGGCAGAATGGAGATAAGGCCTATAGTAAGACTCTTGGATTGGCAGTGACCATCTAGCATGTTTTGTACTCTTTCCTTTGACTGACTGCCACTAGTCCTTCTCCTCTTCCTTTTTTCCAGTTAACAATCTCAAGTAGATTGTTATAAAAACATGACCCTGCTATTCTAAATATGTCCTTCCATTCTTTCCATCCTTCTTTCCTTTTGTCTGTCTTTCATTCTTTCACCTGAGAAGCCTGTGTTAAAGCCCCTCCTCCAATAACTACACGTATCAAGTATATCTTGAGTACTACAGAACTCAAACGGTAAACACTTAATATCCCCAAACAGATAATTCTAAAAAACAGCAAAAAAGGAAATGAAGAAATGATCCTATTCACAGCCATGACTTAGTTGCCAAGAAGCTTAAAGTCAAAACTGTATTCCTATTTATAGCAAGGGTAATGGACATAAATGGCAGATGAGGATGAATTTCTTTTCTCAAACTGACTACTGGTAATGCTCTAGAGTGCTGTGCGTAAAGCATTCTGAGGCCAAGTCCAGGCTCTGTAGGAATGATCCTATGATAAATTACCTATGTTTATCATAGATTTTGGAAAGTGTGATGATGACATGCATGCTATACTTCTGCCATGGCAAGTACTAGAATTTCACAGAATGCATTTTACTTTCCCAATTTCACACTATTTTCCTTCTATTTTACAAATGTGCTTTTCCTTGTTGTATTTTATGTATCTGTTAGAAATGTACACAATACAATGGTGTATTAGTCTGTTCTCATGCTGCTAATAAAGACATACCCGAGATGGGTCAATTTATAAAAGAAATAGGTTTAATTGACTCACAATTCAGCATGGCTGGGGAGGCCTCAGGAAACACAATCATGGCAGGAGAAGCAAACACATCCTTCTTCACATGGTGGCAGCAAGGAGAAGTGCAGAGCAAGGGGTTTTATAAGCCCATTAATAAAACCATCAGATATTGTGAGAACTCACTCACTATCATGAGAACAGCAGCATGGGGGTAATTGCCCCATTATTCAATTACCTCCCACTAGGTCCTTCCCACAACACGTGGGGATTACGGGAACTAGAATTCAAGATGAGATTTGGGTGGGGACAATGCCAGACCACATCATTTTACCCCAGCCCCTCCCAAATGTCATGTCCTCACATTTCAAGACACCATCATGCCTTCCCTACAGTTCCTCGAAGTCTTAACTCATTCCATTATTAACCCAAAGTCCAAGTTCAAAGTCTCATCTGAGACAAGGCAAGTTCCTTCTGCCTATGAGCCTGTAAAATTAAAAGCAAGTTGATTACTTCCTAGATACAATGGGGGTACAGGCACTGGGTAAACACACCCATTCCAAATGGGAGAAACTGGCCAAAACAAAGGGGCTACAGGTTCCATATAAGTCCAATAGGGCAGTCAGTAAACCTCCAAGTTCCAAAATGATCTCCTTGGACTCCATGTCTCACATCCAGGTCATGCTGATGCAAGAGATGGCCTCCCATGGCCTTGAGCAGCTCCACCCCTGTGGCTTTGTAGGGTACAGCCCCTCTCCCGGCTGCTTTCACAGGCTGGTGTTGAGTGTCTGTGGCTCTTCCAGGTCCACGAGGCAAGCTGCTGGTGGATCTACCCATTCTAGGATCTGGAGGATGGTGTCTCTCTTCCTACAACTCTGCTAGGCAGTGCCCCAGTAAGGACTCTGTGTGGGGGCTCCAAGACCACATTTCCCTTCCACACTGCCCTAGCAGAGGTTCTCCATGAGGGTTCCACCCCTGCAGCAAACTTCTGCCTGGGCATTCAGATGTTTCCATACACCCTCTGAAATCTAGGCAGAGGTTCCCAAACCTCAATTCTTCTATTCACACACTTTGTATGCACCCACAGGCTCAACACCACGTGGAAACCATCAAGTCTTGGGATTTACACCCTCTAAAGCAATGGCCTGAACTGTACATTGGCCCCTTTTAGCCATAGCTGGAGTTGAACCAGCTGGGACACAGGGCACCGTGTCTCGAGGCTGCACAGGGCAGGGCAGTCCTGGGATCAGCCCATGAAACCATTTTTCCTTCCTAGGTTTCTGGGCCTGTGATGAGAGGGGCTGCTGTGAAGGTCTCTGATGTGCCCTGGAGGCATTTTCCCCATTGTCTTGGTGATTCACACTGGGCTCCGTGTTACCTATGCAAATTTCTGTAGCCAGTTTGAATTTAGCCCTAGAACACGGCTTTTTATTTTCTATAGCATCATCAGGCTGCAAATTTTCCAAACTTTTATGCTCTGCTTCCTCTTGAGCACTTTGCCACTTAGACATTTCTACCACCAGATACTTTAAACCATCTCTCTCAAGTCCAAAGTTCCACAGACCTCTGGGGCAGGGGCAAAATGCTGCTAGTCTCTTTGCATAGGATGAGTGACCCTTCCTCCAGTTTCCAACAAGTTCCCCATCTCCAGCTGAGACCACCTCAGCCTCAGCCTGGACTTCATTGTCCATATCACTACCAGCATTTTGATCAAAGCCATTTGACAAGTCCCTAGGAAGTTCCAAACTTTCCCACATGTTCTTATCTTCTGAGCCCCCCAAGTCTCTAGGAAGTTCCAAGCATTCCCACATTTTCCTGTCTTCTTCTGAGCCCTCCAAACTGTTCCAAGGTCTGCCTGTTACCCAGTTCCAAAGTTGCTCCCACATTTTTGGGTATCTCTATAGCAACACTCCACTTTCTGTGGTACCAATTTACTGTATTAGCCTGTTATCACACTACTAATAAAGGCATACCCAAGACTGGGTAACTTATAAAGGAAAGAGGTTTAATTGACTCACAGTTCAGCATGGCTGGGAAAGCCTCAGGAAACTTACAATCATGGTGGAAGGGGAAGCAAACATGTCCTTCCTCACCAGGTGGCAGCAAGGAGAAGTGCTGAGCAAAAGGGGGAAAAGCCCCTTATAAAACTATGAGATCTTGTGAAAACTCACTTGGTATCATGAGAACAATGGCATGGGGGTAACCACCCCCATGATTTAATTACCTCCCACCAGGTCCCTCCTATGACATGTGGGGATTATGGGAACTACAATTCAAGATGACATTTGGGTGGGGACACAGCCAAATCATATCAGATGGGATACCATTTTATTCCATCATGTTAATAAAGAGTGAAAAAATGAAAATACTTAATGCTAGTGAGTTTTGGCTAAATGGGCATTTATACTGCTAGAGATAACGGAATTAATGTTATCTTTCTGGAAAGGAATTCAGTAATATGTACAAGAGGCCATTTATACTCTTCAACCTAAAAATCCACTTCTGGGAATCCATCCCAAATACATGCAAACTCAAGCCCAAAGATTTTATTGCTGAAATAAAACAGCTGTGAGAAAGGAAACAACCTAAACGTCCAATGAAAGAACAATTCATAAAAGCAAGATTCTACCATACTGTCCTTCAAAAAAGAGAGCATCAGCTTATGTTTGAGCCCTATAAAGTCTCTATGCTATTCAGCCCTCTCATTTTTTTTACTTTGAACAATGAAGACTGTTTTGGGGAAAACTAACACTGGCCTCAAAGGACTTCACACAGTGTACCTTGGTTGCTTACCTAGTAAGAAATCACTTCATAAACTTGGTTCCACCATATCTCCCTGCCCCCGCACAGAAGCAAAGACATTTAGTACCAATTTGGTAATTATACGTTGAAGTACAGCTTTCCAGTAGCAATTATTGGATGTTTTCTTTAAAAGATCACACTGGGCCGGGCGCGGTGGCTCACTCCTGTAATCCCAGCACTTTGGGAGGCTGAGGCAGGCAGATCAGCAGTTCAAGACTAGCCTGGGCCAACATGGTGAAACCCCATCTCTACTAAAAATACAAAAAATTAGCTGGGCATGGTGGTTGTGCACCTGTAATCCCAGCTACTTGGGAGGCTGAGGCAGAAGAACTGCTTGAACCAGGACCTGGGAGGCAGAGGTTGTAGTAAGCCTAGAATGTGCCACTTGTACTCTAGCCTGGGCTACAGAGTGAGACTCCGTCTCCAAAAAAATAAAAAATAAATAAAAAATATAAGATCATATTATTAGTTTTTAAAAAGATGATATTAAAAAGCCATGTCATCAGGCAACTAGATAAATTCTCCAATTTCCTACTGGCCTTAGGTTTGTTTCCATCACCAGCAACCAAAGTGTAACTTAACCCCCAAATACAGATTCAGTCATTATCTAATAATCATGTTTATACATCAGTCAGGAACAAGAAAATGTTAATTCAGATTTGGAATGGGAAAACTGGTTCAGTGTCTTAAACTTCATTCTGCTGGCCTCACAGAATGAGTTAGAAAGAGTTCCCTCTGATTCTGTTTTCAGGAACAGACTGTAGAGAACTGGTATTCTTCTTTCCTTAAATGCTTGGTAGATTTCACCAGTGAAACCATCTGGGCCTGGTGCTGCCTGTTTTAAAAGGCAGTTAATTATTTCTTCAATTTCTGTAACAGATATAGGCTTTCCATATTATCTATATCTCCTTGTCTGAGTTTCAGTAGACTGTATCTTTCAAGGAACCAGTCCATTTCATCCAAGTTATCAAATATGTAGTCGTAGAATTGTTCATAATATTCCTTTTTATTCTTTTACTATTGATGGAATCAGTAATGATGAGCTCTCTTTCATTTCTGGTATTAGTAATTTGTGTCTTATCTCCTTTTTTGTTGGTTAGCTTGGCTACCGGTCTATCAATTTTGTTGATCTTTTCAAATGAAACCTTTTGGTTTCACTGATTTTCTCTATTGTTTTCCTGTTTTCAATTTCATTAATTTCTGTTCTAATTTTTCTTTTCTTCTGCTTATTTAGATAATTTGCTCTTACTTTTCTAGTTTCCAAATATAGATGCTTATCATATTGATTTTACACCTTTTCTAACATGTGCATTCAATGCTACAGATTTCCCTCTAAGTACTGTCACACTACAAATTTGATGAGATGTATTTTCATTTTCAGTTAGTTCAAAAACATTTTCTAATTCTTTTGAGACTTCTTATCTGACTCTTGTGCTATTTAGAGGTGTGATGTTGGATCTACAAATATTTTGGGACTCTTCAGTTCTCTGTTACTGATTTCTAGTTTAATTCTGTTGTAGTGTGAGAGAAGGCATACTTTGTAAAATGATCTTTCAAATTGGTTAAGGTGTGTTTTATGGCCAAATATGTAGTATATTTGAATATTTTGAAAAATTAAAAATGCTTTTAAAAAGTCAGCAAAGTATTTTGTGATAATTACAAATATATGTGTACACAATGAAAGAGAAGTAGACACACAGCTTTCCTAGTGTTAGGGGAATGGGTAATTGGGGTTTGGGATAAAATTTCCAGTAATCATGTTATACACATATTCAAAAAGTGCTATATCTAAATTCTGAGATATAGATGACTTAAAGGTGACTCCAGTAGTAACAAAAATTTGATATGCATGAAATCTAAGTGTAAAAAAATATATCTTTACGATGTGAATCCTTGCTATCTGAACCCAGATATCAAATGACTTGAAAGATATTTGGAGATAAGCCTGAAAAGAAGGTAACTCTTGATATCTGAACTTGCTATCTAAACTAAAAAGTTGAATAGATTTTGATAGTAAAGGATACACATCTTCCTATATGACAATATCTGTGACTAAACCAGTAAACATCTGACCTTTATTTCATCTACATATTTAAAAGTGGTATGTGGGGTATGTATGCTTGAGAGAAAGATTTCTCTTTGGAAAAATGGAGTATTACTTGGTATTTCAGATCATTTTATATTTAGACACATACAGTGGAAGATTTTCATGATGAAATATTATGCAAAACAGCAGTCTAGTGGCATGGGAAGAGAAGTTTACAAAATACTTTATGCAACATAGCGTCTTTTGTGTAAATAACAATGCCTAGTAAAAAGAATATAAAGAAATGTACCTAAATGTAACCAGGATTAAGTGATCTTTTTTTCTATGTCTATAATATCTGTTCTATGGCAAATTTTTCATACCTCAATTTCATTTGTACTTAGAAAAATGTTCAACAGTGAATTTTAACACAATATAAATACCACAACAGAGTTATAAAGTTCAATACTGGTATCAAAGAGTATCAATTCTTTTGGGAAGTTCTACAAAGTTCTGGAAGAGAACATGCTTCGAATATAGTCTAATATAAAATACAACAATAATTTATCAGAATTAGAATGTATCCCATTTGCAATTGCCAGAAAGTGAGAACAAACATGTACCACACTAGAGGAATTTAAAATAGGTCCATGTAACCAGAATACAGGCTGCAAGAATAGTGGGAGGAGAAGGAAGAATGAGAACGCATACACACACACACACACACACACACCAACACACACACACACACACACAATGGGGACTGATGCTATATTAAGGAGTTCAGAGTTTTTATAATGAACAAAATCTAAACCAAGCCATCCAGGGCTAAATCATTTTACTGCTACATTTCAATACTAAGTTAATCCCCTCCACGATTCAAGAAACAACTATAAAACTGGATAAAATCATCAAAAACAACTACTTCAGGGCTCAAACAAAGGCAAATAAGATGAAAAGTGTTTATTCATAAAAACCAGCTGAACCTAGTTTAGGAACAGTAAGGATCTGCCCTATCTTTGCCTGGAGCTGCTCTCACCACCCCCAAACCCTGATTAGCTGGTATGAAACTTCCTCCAGGACAGACCTGGCTGTTAAAAAATAGCAGCTTTACTGCTAGAGGCGGCTAACTTGATTTGGAGCAAAGGGTATAAAACCTACACAGAGCAGTGTCAGTAAAAGCAGCAAACTTGGAAGAAACAAGTATAGAAAGTCAGTAGCTATGCTAGTCTCAGACTGCAGTTGTGGTTGGGTTGAGCTGCAGAATGGAGGATTAGTTAGAAATTTAACAAAGATCCTGGAAATGAGATAGGTACAGAGGAGTGAGATAAGCTCCCCACAAAGCCATGGCTGATGGGGAGGCTATGTGAATATGCAGAGAAAACCCAAGAGGGCCTAGAAGAAAGTAAAAGTTGAGGCAGATTTGAAAAGCACCTCAATGTTTAATGCACTCCCCCATCAAGACACACTCTACTGGAAGAGGGTGGAAGCCTTACTGACTGAGGTGTTTGAGCGCAACCTCTGATCTATCATTGTTTGGCTACTAAATTACACAGATACTGGTGCAACCCCTAGGAAATCAGCCTAAAAAATAAAAAATAACAACCCTCTCCACCTCTGGGAAAAAAAAAAAACAACTAAGCATAATAAGGGAGACAGATTCCACAGATTAAGTCTACGCAAATTACTGAGAAACAACCACTACCACTAACCCTTGTGGGGGAAAAAATCCATGACAGTGTCTATACTTTTTAACCAAAAATTATGAGACATGCCAAAAAAACCAGAAAACCATAGTCCATACTCAGGGGGAAAAAAGCAGTAAATGGAAATTGACTCTGAGTGAGCCCAAATGTTGGATTAAACAGACAAAAACTTTAAGGCAGTGATTACAAAATATATATATACACACACTCACACACACACACACAAATTTAAGAAAGTATACATACATACATATATAATAAATATATTATTTATATGATATATATCATTTATATATTATATATATTTTATATATACTTTTTTTTTTTAAGACAGGGTCTCACTCTGTCACCCAGGCTGGAGTACAGTGAGTGGTATGATCTCTACTCACTGCAACCTCCACCTCCCAGGCTCAAGTGATCCTTCTGCCTTAGCCTCCCGAGTAGCTGGGACCACAGGCACATGCCAGCACACCTGGCTTTTTTGTTATTTTTTTTAGAGACAGGTTTTGTCATGTTGTCCAGGTTGGTCTTGAACTCCTGGACTCAAGCAATCCACCTGTCTTGGCCTCCCAAAGTGCTGGGATTACAGGCATGAGTCAATCGATATGCCCAGTCTTAAAAATATTCAACAAATTTAAGGAAATCATGCTTAAAGAATCAAAGGAAAATACAGTAACAATGACTCAATAAATAAGGGAATCTCAACAATATAACAGAGCTGTAAAAAAGAAATATATAGAAATCTAAAGCTGATATTTTCCATACATATCTGTGTTTGATAGAAGTATAACTATATAATTTCTTTAACTGGCCAACACTTAAAATATTAATGTTTAAGAATGTCCATAACGTATGAGTTAAAGGATGTTTAGTAAGTCATTATGCATTATATGCTTGGTAGCAACCTCTGAATAAAGGTAAAGATGCCTTATGCTTCCCTACAGAAGTAATTAAAGATATTTTGATTTTTAAATGTAATTGCTTAAAACTAGATATTTTCAATATGATTTAAAATCAAAGTAACCAAAAGTAATGCTTGTTGTTATCTATAGTTTTGGAACTGCTTAAGAGTATCTTACTTTCATAATTATTTTCTGTGTCTATCAAGAATATTTATAAAACTATTCAAGTTTAGCATTTTCAAGTAATTAATAAAATACACTTGATACTACAAACCAGTAGGGTAAAAGGGTATGGGAACAATTTTAATATTGCAGTTAAGTACCTCAGCGATACTACAGCTTTGGTTCCAGACTACTGCAATAAAGCAAGTTACACATTTTTTTTGGTTTTTTAGTGCATATAAGTTATGTTCCACTACACTGTAGTCTATTAAGTGTGCAATAGCATTGTCTAAAAAACAGTGTTCATACCTTAATTTTAAAATACTTTATGGCTAAAAAATGCTAGTGATCATTTAAGCCTCCAGCAAGTTGTAATCTTTTTACTGGTGGAAGCTTTGCCTTGATACTCATGGCTGCTGACTGATCAGCACGATGGTTGCTGAAAGCTGGGGTGCTATCAGAATTTCTAAAAATAAGACAACACTAAAGTTTGCCACATACATTGGACTGTAGCTATCATGAATTACTTCTCTGCAGCCTCAGCATGTGATGCTGCTTGACAGCATTTTACTCAAAGAATTTCTTTTAAAATTGGTTAGTCCTCTTAAACCCAACCACTGCTTTATCAACTTTTATGTAATATTCAAAATCCTTTGTCATTCTAACAATGTTCACAGCATCTTCACCAGTAGATGCCATCTCAAAAAAACACTTCCTTTGCTCATCCGTAAGAAACAACTCCTCATCCATTCAAGTTTTATCATGAAATTGCAGCAATTCAGTCCCATCTTCAAGCTCCACTTCTAAGTCTAGTTCTATTACTTTTTTTCCCCACCACATCTGCAGTTATTTCATCCATGAGGCTTGGAATAAACTCCTTCCAAACTCATATTCACGTTAATATTCTGACCTGCTCCCATGAATCACAAATGTTCTTAATGGCATCTAGAATGATGAGTCCTTTCCAGAAGGTTTTAATGGACTTTGCCCAGATCCATCAGAGAAACTGCTATGACAGCTACAGCCTTATAAAATGTATTTCTTAAATAACATGACTTGAGCCAGGCTCAGTGACTCACGCCTGTAATCCCAGCACTTCGGGAGGCTAAGACGGGAGGATTGCTTCAGCCCAGAAATTTGAGACCTGCTTGGGCAACACTCTACAAAAAATAAAAAAAAGTTAGCTGGGCATGGTGGTGGGTGCATGCTTGTGGTGCCAGCTACTGGGGAGACTGAGGTGGGAGGGTCACTTGAGCCCAGGAGGTCAAGCCTCCTGTGAGCTGTGATCATGCCACTCCACTCCAGCCTGGGCAACGGAGTGAGACCCCTGTCTCCAAAAATAAAAAAATAAAATAATATGACCTGAAAGTCTGAATTACTCCTTGTTCCATGGGCTGCAGAATGGATGTTGTATTAGCAGGCATGAAAACAACATTCATCTCTTTGTACATATCTATCTGAGTTCTTGGATGACCTGGTACATTATCAAAGGGCAGTAATATTTTGAAAGGAATATTTTGCCAGGCGCGGTGGCTCATGCCTGTAATCCCAGCACTTTGGGAGGCCGAGGTGGGCGGATCACGAGGTCAGGAGATCAAGACCGTCCTGGCTAACACGGTGAAACCCCATCTCTATTAAAAATGTAAAAAATTAGCCGGGCGTGGTGGTGCGCGCCTGTGTCCCAGCTACTCGGAGGCTGAGGCAGGGGAATGGCGTGAACCTGGGAGGGGGAGCTTGCAGAGAGCCGAGATCACGCCACTGCACTCCAGCCTGGGTGACAGAGCGAGACTCCGTCTCAAAAAAAAAAAAAAAAAGGAATATTTTTTTCTGAGCAGCAGGTCTCAACAGTAGGCTTTAAATATTCAGTAAACTGTTCTTTAAACAGATGTGCTGTCATCTAGGCTTTGTTCCATTTACAGAGCACAGGCAGAGTAGCTTCAGCATAATTCTTAAGGGTCCTAGGATTTCCAAATGGTAAATGAACACTGGCTTCAATGTAAAGTCACCCGCTGCATTAGCCCCTAACAAGAAAGGCTGCCTGTCCTTTGAAGCTCTGAAGTCAGGTATTGACTTCTGATCTCTAGCCAAGAAAGTCCTAAAAGGTATCTTCTTCTTCCAATAGAAGGCTTTTAAATCTACATTAAAAATCAGTTGTTTACTATAGCCACCTCCATGAATGGTCTTTGGTAGATCTTCTGGATAACTTGCTGCAGCTTCTAAATCACCACTTGCTGCTTCACCTTGCACTTTATGTCATGGAGATGGCTTCTTAGACCTCATGAACCAACCTCTGCTAGCTTCAAACTTTCTTCTGAAGCTTCCTCACCTCTCTTAGCCTTCAAAGAATTGAAGAGAATTAGACTCTTGCTCTGGATTAGGCATTGGCTTAAGGAAATGCTGCGGTTGGTTTCATCTTGTATCCAGACCACTCAAACTTTCTCCACATCAGCAATAAAGTTGTTTTACTTTCTTCTCATTTCCATGTTCACTGAATAGCACTTCTAATTTTAAAAATAAGTTTTCCTTCACTTTGGGAGGCCGAGGCAGGCAGATCACGAGGTCAAGAGATACAGACCATCCTGGCCAACATGGTGAAACCCCGTCTCTACTAAAAATACAAAAATTGGCTGGGCGTGGTGGCGAGCATCTGTAGTCCCAGCTACTTGGGAGGCTGAGGCAGGAGAATGGCATGAACCCGGAAGGCAGAGCTTGCGGTTAGCCAAGATCGCGCTACTGCACTCCAGCCTGGGCGACAGAGCAAGACTCTGTCTCAAATAAAATAAAATAAAATAAAAAAATAACATAACATAACATAACATAAAATAAAATAAATAAAAGAAAAGAAAATGACTTTTCCTTTGAATTCACAACTCGGTTAACTCTTTGGCAGAAAAGGCCTAGCTTTCAGCCTATATCAACTTTTGACATGCCTACCTAAGTTTAATTACTTCTAGCTTTTGATTTAGAGTCAGAGACATGTGCCTCTTTTTACTTGAATACTTGAAAGTCATTGTAGGTTTATTAACTGGCCAAATTTCCCTAGTGTCTTATGGAATAGAGAGGCCTGGGGGTGAGGGGGAAGAGAGAGGGAAGGGCGGGAGGGGGAGAAGGAGGAGTAGGGAGAGAGGAGAGGGGAGAGAGACTGGGGAACAGTGGATCCATGGAGCAGTTAGAACACATATGACATTTATTGAATAAGTTCACTGTCTTATATGGATGATAAGTTCACTGTCCTACATGGTGCCCCTAAACAATCTCAACAGTAACATCAAAGATCACTGATCACAGATCACCAAAACAGACATCATGATAATGAAAAAGTTTGAAATATTGTGAGAATTACCAAAATGTGACAGTGTATTAGTGCATTTTCATGCTGCTGATAAAGACATCCCTGAGCCTGGGTAATTTATAAAGAAAAAGAGGTTTAATGGACTCATAGCTCCATGTTGCTGGGGAGGCCTCACAATCATGGTGGAAGGAGAAAGGCACATCTTACATGGTAGCAGGCAAGAGAGAACGAGAGCCAAGCAAAAGGGGAAACCCCTTATAAAACCATCAGATCTCATGAGCCTTATTCACTACCACGGGAACAGTATGGGGGAGACCATTCCCATGATTCAATTATTTCCCACGAGGTCCCTCCCACAACACATGAGATTATTGGACCTACAACTCAAGATGAGATTTGGGTAGGGACACAGTTAAATCATATCACAGAGCCACAGTGAGTATATGCTATTGGGAAAATGGTGCCAAAGGACTTGCTTGACTCAGGGTTGCCACAAACTTTCAATTTGTAAAAAATGTAGTATCTGCGAAGTACAATAAAGCAAAGCACAATAAATGAGGTATGCCTGTACTAATAATTAATTGTATTATAATAGTCATGTACTTACAAAATTTGTGCCTATATGCATATAATCTTACTAGCAGGCAGATTTGCTTATCAACAATAAAACAATGGCAACTGGTTTTATTAATAACCTTCCATTATTTTTCCTTATTCGTAAATTCTTAGTGGATAGCCACTTTAAATGGTTTAATTGGATTTTTCTGTTTTGATTCTTTGTTTTGATAATTACATAAGAATTACATATTGTTATATAATTATATATTACACTGTACATTATAACTATAATACTATTATAACAATTATGTTATATATACACATATAGCCATAACATATATGTAATATATATAATTATATAACATAATATATAATTATATAATCATATTTATGGAACTATTCTTTTTCATTTTCCATTTAGAACAACACATGCTACAGAACCACTAGTTTTCCAGATAGCTCTTACAATTTTATGCTAGTTTTTAATTTAATAATATTACCTAACTGCATTTCTCAGCCTATTATGTAACTACTGGAAAAGCAAGTAAACTGCTCATTGTTTAGTATGAACCACTGCATTATTTTACATTAATAGTTATCCAGGATAATCAAAGTAGAGAAAGTATACTTACTCAGTTATAAATTCAGGGTTTGTAAAGCTGAGGTTGGTTAAATGACCTTCAAGTTTAGAAGACTCATGCATATTTAAGGCTGGAGTGGTCTTAGTGGCAAGTACAGCTCTTTTTTCATCTTTCTCAAGTGCTTTTCTCTTCCCACCATTTTGGAAATATTCTCTGCATACACTACAAATAAAAATAAGGCTGTATTTTAACATACTGTGTATGACTATAAAATAAAACAGAAAAAACTGGCTTTTATTAATCAAGATGGGAAACTTTCAAATTTAAGATTTCTGCTTTGAAAATGTCAAACTGAGATAAGTTTGAGCACCTTGTAGCACTTTCAAAATTTTAAAAATTACTACACAATAAAGAATGATCACAAATTATGTTTAGTAAATAAAAAATACGTTTTTTTTCAGGATTACAGATGTGCCTGTACATGTTTCACTGAACTTCTCTCTTGACTAAAACTTCCTCCAGCAAAGCTTACATAAGTCTACTATGCAGTGACAACATCCAGAAGGAATAGTAGTCACAGTTAATTTCGAGCTGGCTTTGCTAGTAGTAGACAGATAACCCAACAGCTGTTCTTGAGGTCCCTCTTGGTTTATGATAACAAAGTCAGGATGAGTGTGTGTGTGTGCCTGTGTGTGTGTGTGTGTATGTTTGTGTATATATCTGTATATATATTTGTGTATATTTGTGTATATATATATAGAGAGAGGGCTCGCTTTTCTTCTTATTTGTACTTAATTTACTACATATAGCTCACACTTTACACAAAGCTACTTTATCATTCTCCACAGACATTGTTTGGTGAAGTTCCAAAAATATATGGCAAAAGAAGAATTGAAGAGCAAAGAATTCACGCAAAACTGGTTTCAGCAAGTGCAACTATAGTCCAAGGGAACTATGCCCATTTCTCCTTCACGCTTACAGGAACCCATTAGTTCAACTTCAGTTTTTCTTAGTTCCTATTACGTAAGACTTCTTTAACTTATACTATGTAGATTTAGTTTTAACTCTATATGCAGAAGTTGAAACTTATTAAGCATGAATTAAACATTTATTAAGTACGTATCATGTGTAGAGGTGCATGATGGCCAAATTGCAGAAGGCATAATTCTTAACCTCAAGAAGCTACTGTTACCTCAGTAAAGGACACAAATAATTATTATATATAATAATAAAAAACATGATTGAGATTAACAGATAAACAAAGATAGTTATTTCTATAAATGAAGTACCTAACCCAACCTAAAATCAGCAATATAAATTGATTTTAGAAAGGTAAGTAGGAATAAGCCAGGAAAGTGAAGTTGAGTGGAAACTTTCTAGGCAGAAAGGACAGCATAAGCAAAGACATGAAAGAGAAAAGCAGAATGAATCTTCAGAGATGTACCTTAGTTCAAGGTACATGAAGTTTAAAGTACTAGGCAGAAGATGAGTGGACCTATTCTCAAAAGAAAAACCCCTGAGCCTAGTGGACATATAGAGAGGATGGAGAGTCAAGGTGTGCAAGCTTCAAATCACACAAGATCCATAGGTCAGTTTTAAAATGTGGTCTTTACAAATCTAATCTAATGACAGAGAGCAGTTTAGAGGCTGCCTGGGGTAGGGTGTGGGGATGAGTGCAAAGGGGTACAAGCGAGCTTTCTGGAGAAAAATGTTCTATATCTTGATAGTGCTGGTGGTTACATAAGTGTAAACAACTGTAAATACCCACTAAACTGTACACTAGATGTATGCATTTTATTGTATATAAATTATACCTCAGTAAAGTTGATAAAAATGTAGACTTTATCAACTTGAAATTATACTAAAAAGCTTATGTTTCTATCAGGTAGAACCATATAAAACTGGTGATATTCAAAATTTCTTGAGCTACAAAAATTGCAATTTTATGTGGTCTAACCTAATAGCTACTAAGAAATTTGGCAGTAAAATACTTAAAGGGCTAAAATTCTAGGTTCTCATAGAATAATGACAACCATTTAAATTCCAATATCTCCATATACCCTCAAAAAAATATAGATCAATAAAGAGAGCAAATAAAAGCACTTACCGTTCATACCTATGGCAAAACAAGGAAATAAAAAATAACACTTCATTTTACCTGTTATTGAAAAAATAAAAATCTGAGACTGAATTGGCTTTGGAGGCCACTCAAAGTACAGAGTTACATGAGGACTGCATAAAACAGAGAAATGTATGAAAAGGTGGCCAAACAGAATCTTCCAGCAATCACCACCTAGACCTACAAGAATATCAAACTGAGTAACTATTCACACAAAAAAGCACCTTCATAAGAACTAAATCAGTTAAGAGATCACAGTACCTGGTTTTAGCCTAACAAGAAAAGATGCATTGAAGAAGGTAGGAAGGACAGTCTTGAACTGTCTATACCATCCCTCTCCCAAGCCCAGGCAGCACACCCCAGAGAGATAATCTTTGTGCTTTGGGGAGGGAGAGTGAAATTGTGGGACTTTGCACTGGAACTCCACATTGCCCTGTCACAGTGGAACACACCACTGGACAGAAATCTGTTGGTGCCCACAGGGGGCATTTAGACCATCCTTGAACAGACAGAGAGATATCTGCTGCCCTAGTGGGAGAAATCTGAGTCCTAGCCGGCTTCACTACTGGCTGAATAAAGTGGCCTTGGGCTCCCAATAAATGTCAGTGGCAGCCAGACCATAGCAACTGTACTCTTTGGGTAAGCCTCAGTGCTGTGCTGGTCTCAGCAGAGGCTGTGGGCCCAGGGTACTACAACCAAGTGTGACACCAGCTGTGGTGGCCATGGGAATGCCTGCATCACCCCTCCCCCAATTCTAGGCAGTGCAGAGTAGAGACTTCTTCCACTTGGGGGAAGGAGAGGAAAGGTATAGGAGACTTTGCCTTGCAATCCAGACACCAGCCCAGCCACAGTAAAACAAAGCACCAGTCAGAATCCTAAGGCCCCCGATTCCAGGCTCTTGTTCCCACATGGCACGTCTAGACCCACCCTGCGACAGAAGGGAATCCTCTGCCCTGGGGGGGATGGACCCAAGTCCCCACAGGATTAATCACCTGCTGACTAAAGTGGCCTTGGGCCTTCAGTAAACATCAATGGCAGTTCAAAAATGACCCAGCATGAGGCTAGCTATGGTGGCCACAAGATTGTCTGTGTCACCTCTTCCCCAACTCCGGCCAGCCCAGCATAAAGAGACACTCATTCCACTTGGGGGAAGAAGAGGGATTTTGCCTGGGAACCCAGCAACTTCTCCCTTTAAGTCCATTAGGACTGGGAATTCAGGAATGTGCAGAAGTTGCGGCATACCTGGGCTTAGAGTGCCCTCTAGGGCTGAAATGGTTACAGTGACCACAGGCTTAGATATTACTTTAACTCTGAAAGCTTAGAAGGCCCTGTGAAAAATGATGGATACTAACAAGTCCAGACTACAAAGACTGGAAGAAGTATCTAACCCTTCTATGCCCAGACACTGAAAAACATCCACAAGCATCAAGAACAGTCAGGAGAAGATGACCTCACCAAAGAGACTAAATGAGGCACCAGTGACCAATCCTGGAGTAGTACAGATATACGACTTCCCAGGGAATTCCAAACAGCTTTTTGAGGAATCTCAACAAACTTCAAAAAAACAGAAGGAATTCATAAATCTTTCAGGGAAATTTAACAAAGAGATTAAAATAATTTAAAGAATCCTACAGAAATATCGAAGCTGAAATATTCAATTAATGAACAAAAATATGTATTACTATGTAAACAGAATTGATCAAGCAGAAGAAAGAATTAGCTCAAAGATAGGCTATTTCAAAATACAGACTCGGGAGAAAAAGAAAAAAGGAGTGAAAAAGAATGAATGAAGTACGCTTAAAAGTCTGGAAAACAGCCTCAAAAGGGCAATTCTAAGAGTTATTGGCCTTAAAGGGGAAATACAGAAAGACATTGGGGTAGAAAGTTTATTCAAAGAAATAAAAACAGTTTTCCAAACCTAGAGAAAGATACAAATATGCAGTTATAACATCAAAGAACATCAAGCAGATTCAACCCAAATAAGACTACCTTCAAGGCATAAAATCAAACTCTTACAGGTTAAGGACAAAGAAAGGATCCTAAAAGCAATAAGAGAAAAGAAACAGGTAACAAATGAAGGAGCTCCAATACATCTGGCAGCACACTTCTCAGTAGAAACCTTACAGGCCAAGAGGAATGAGATGACATATTCAATGAATATGAAGGAAAAAAAAAAAGGAAACAATTTTCAACTAAGAATACTATACCCAGCAAAGCTATTCTTCAAACACAAAGGAGAAATATGTAGACAAACAAAAGATGAAAGACTTCATACCAGATCTACCTTACCAGAAATGCTAAGGAGAATTTTTCAACTTGAAAGAAAAGGATGCTAACACACAATAAGAAATCATCTGAAAGTATAATATAAAACTCACTGGTAAAGGTACATACATAGTTAAATTCAGAATACTCAATACTGTAATTGTAGTGCATAAACTATTCATATATTCAGAGGAAAAAACCCAATAGGATAAATTTATTATATCTGTACATATATATACATATAAATAGATATCTAAAAAGAGATTTGTAATAAGGAATTGGCTCCTGTGATTATGCAGACTGAAATGTCCCACAATCTGCTATGTCTAAGGTGTAAAACCAGGAAAGCTCATGGTATAGTTCCAATCCAAGTCCAAAGGCTTGAGAACTATTTTATAAGTTCTGGTCCAAGTCCAAAAAGGCTTGAGAACCATTTTATAAGTTGTAGTCTAAGTTCAAAGGCCTAAGAACCGAAGTGTCAATGGTATAGGTCCCAGCTAGAGGGAAGGCCTCAAAAAAGGCCTACTCACTCACAACAGAGAGGGCAATCTGCTTTACTCAGTCTACAGATTCAAATGTCAATCTCATTTGGAAACATACTCGCAGATACACCCAGAAATAATGTTCAGCCAAATATCTGTGTACCTTATGAATCAGTAAAGTTGTGAATAATATTCCATCGTACCTAAAATCAATATAGGCAACACAATACTGACAGAGAAAAACAAACTGAAGGACTAACACTACCAACTTGAAGACTTACTATAAAGCTACAGTAATCAAGACAGTGTGGCAATGGTGAAAGAAAAGACAAATACATCAATGGAACAGAATTAGAGAGTGCAAACATAGACCCACAAAACTATAGTCAACTGATCTTTGAAAAAGGAGCAAAGGCAATACAATGGAGAAAAAATTTTTTCAACAAGTCATGCTAGAACTAGACATCCACATGCAAAAAAGAAAAAAAGTAAATCTAGACATAGGCCTTATACATTTCACAAAAATTATCTTGAAATGCATCATAAATGCAAAATGCAAAACTATAAACTTTCTAAAAGGTAACAGAGGAGAAAACCTATATGGCATTGGGTATGGTGATGACTTTTTAGACATGACACCAAAGGCATGATCCATAAAAGAAAAAATTGATAAGCTGAATGTCACTAAATTAAAACTTTTTGCTTTGTGAAAGACATTGTCAAGAGAATGAAAAGAGAAGCCACGGACACTGAGAAAATATTTGCAAATCATATATATCAGGGGTCCCCAACCCCGAATACTTGTCCGTGGCCTGTCAGATTGGGCTGCACAGCATGAGGTGAATGGCAGGTAAGTTAGTTAAGCTTCATCTGTATTTACAGCTGTTCCCCATCACTCACATTACTGCCTAAGCTCTGTATCCTGTCAGATCAGTGACAGCATTAGATTCTCATAGAAGCACGAACCCTTATTGTGAAATGTGCATGTGAGGGATCTAGGTTGCACACTCCTTAGGAGAATCTAAGGCCTGATGATCTGTCACGGTATCCCATAAAACCCCCAGATGGGACCGTCTAATTGCAGGAAGACAAGCTCAGGGCTCTCACTGATTCTACATTATGATGAGTTGTACAATTATTTCATTATATATTACAATGTAATAATAGAAATAAAGTGCATGATAAATGTAATGCACTTGAATCACCCCAAAACCACCTGCCCCCACTCCAGTCGATGGAAAAATTGTCTTCCACAAAACCAGTCCCGAGTGCCAAAAAGGTTGAGGACTGCTGACATATACAATAAAGAACTGTCATCCAAAATATAGAAATAACTCTTAAAACTCTGTAAGAAAGCAATTAAATTTAAACACCAGGCAAAAGACCTGAACAGACATCTCATCAAAGACGACACACAGATTGGAAGCAACAAGAATGCTTACCAAGTGCTGATGAGAATGCAAAATGTTACACTTTTTACAGCAGCTTTATTCATAATTATCAAAGCTTGGAAGCAACCAAGATGTCCTTCCATAGGTGGATGGATAAACTGTGATACATCTAGACAACAGAGTATTATTCAGCACTATAAAGAAATGAGCTATCAAGCCATAAAAAGATACAGAAGAACCTTACATGCTAATTACTAAGTAAAAGAAGCCCATCAGAAAAAGTGACAAACTTTATGATTCCAACTATACGACATTCTGGAAAAGGCAATCTATGAGGTCAGTAAAAAAATTGGTGGTTGCAGGCCGGGAGTGGTGGCTCACGCCTGTAATCCCAGCACTTTGGGAGGCCGAGGTAGGTGGATCATCTGAGGTTAGGAGTTTGAGACCAGCCTGACCAACATGGAGAAACCCGTGTCTACTAAAAATACAAAATCAGTCAGGCATGGTGGCACATGCTTGTAATCCTAGCTACTTGGGAGGGTGAGGCAGGAAAACTGCTTGAACCAGGAGGTGGAGGTTGCGGTGAGCTGAGATCGTGCCATTGCACTCCAGCCTGGGCAACAAGAGCAAAACTCCATCTCAAAAAAAAAAAAAAAAATTTGGTGATTGCGCAGGGGTGAAAAGGCCAGCACAAACGATTTTTAGAGCAGTTAAACTATTCTGTATGATACTATAATGGAAGATACATGTCATTACACGTTTTTCAAAAACCACAGAATGTACAACATCAAGAATGAACCCTATGGTAAACTATGGACTTTGGGTGATAATGATTGATCAATGTAAGTTTAAAAACTGTAACAAATGTACCACTCTAGTGCTGGATGTTGACAGGGAGGCTATGCATGTTTGGGATGGAGTGGGTTGTATATGGTAACTTTCTGTACTTTCTGGTCAATTTTATTGTGGGTTTCTGGTCAATCATGTTGTAAACCCACCGCTCTAAAAAATAAAGTCTACTTAAAAGAGAAAAACAAAACAACCTTGGGATAAATATATCATGTATCTCCTGATGTATTACACTGAGAGGGACACAACATCACCTATGCAAAACACTTGCTAATGATACACTTAACTTATATCTAATCACAAATAAACTACACATATCCAAATTGACAGGCAACCTGTAAAATGCTGACTTTTAAAAAATGGCCGTATCAGCCAGGCACAGTGGCTCACATCTGTAATCCCAGCACTTTGGGAGGCCGAGGCAGGCAGATCACCTGAGGTCAGGAGTTCAAGACCCATCTGACCAACATAGTAAAACCCCACCTCTTCTAAAATATAAAAATTAGCCGGGTGTTGTGGCGGGTGCCTGTAATCCCAGCTACTCAGGAGGCTGAGTCAGGAGAATTGCTTGAACCCAGGAGGCAAAGGCTGCAGTGAGCCAAGATTGCATCATTGTACTCCAGCCTGAGCAACAACAGTGAACCTGTCTCAAAAAAAAAAAAAAAATTGTAACATAAAAAGACAAAAAAGAAAAGAAAAAAAATGAAGAATTTTTCTAGATTAAAGACCAAAAAGGTTTAACAACTAAGTGCAATGAGTTATCCCTGATGGGATCCTGGATTGAAAAAAAAAAAAAAATCCAGGTATAAAGGACACTTGTGAAAACTGGGGAAATCTGATTACAGATTACATTATTAGTTAGCATTATATTAATATTAAATTTCTGTAGTGTGATAGTTGTATTATGATTACAAAGAAGAATATTCTTACATGATACACATCGAAGTATTCAGGAAGAAAAGTCGGGTAATTTCCGTAACTGACTCTCAAAAGGTTCAGCAGAGAGCAAGAGAGAAAAAGGACCCAGAGGAGAAAGGGGAACAAGATAAAAAAGTAAGACCAAGTAGAGTAACATTTTTTTCAGAAGCTGAAGGAAAGAAAGTGTGAGTCAAGGATTTTATAACCATCCAAACTACATATCTTGTAACAAAATTATACAAAACCAGTTTGTAAGATGGGTGAACTCAGAGAACATCATAATTCCAAGTTGTTTTTAAAGAATCTACTGGAGGCCGGGCGCGGTGGCTCAAGCCTGTAATCCCAGCACTTTGGGAGGCCGAGACGGGCGGATCACGAGGTCAGGAGATCGAGACCATCCTGGTTAACACGGTGAAACCCCGTCTCTACTAAAAATACAAAAAACTAGCCGGGCGAGGTGGCGGGCGCCTGTAGTCCCAGCTACTCCGGAGGCTGAGGCAGGACAATGGCGTAAACCCGGGAGGCGGAGCTTGCAGTGAGCTGAGATCCGGCCACTGCACTCCAGCCTGGGCGACACAGCGAGACTCCGTCTCAAAAAAAAAAAAAAAAAAAAAAAAAGAATCTACTGGAAGATGAACTTCATCTATGAGATGATTAGGAAATGTTGGTGAAGAAGTAGGGAATAAAAAGCATTAAAATCACTAAAAAAAGGGGGGTATTTTAAAATGCTAAAGGCATTCAATTCACTTCAATTCCGAGTAAAGTTATAACTATTATAAATAGTTATGTACCACTTATCATAGCAGCCATCTTTACAAAGAAGAAATTCCATGAGATGTATAGAGAAACAGACAAACACCAACAATAGGGAACATTCCACTTTCAATCAAGAGAATGAAAAGGTTACAGAAGCCCTAAAAAACATAATAAAGTTTACCTTATTGCTAGAAGATAACTCTGCATTCAGAGAGAACAGCTTCTTTTTAACTACACATGGAATAGTCACAAAAATTACCATATACGTGTATTAAGTCACGAAGAAAACCACAGTAAAAACCATAATGAAAAAATACAGACAAAATTATACAATTGCAATGCAATAAAACTAGAATTAACCAAAAACAAGAAATCCATTCTATCTGCTATTTTTTTAAAAAGTAACTTGGGTCAGAGGGCGAATACTAATAAAATAAAAAAAATCTTAAAAAATTAATGAAAGCACTACAAGTCAGAAGCTAAGGAATGCAACTAAAATAGCAATCTGATGAAAACTGAGACGCTTTAATGTTTATATCAAAACAAAAAATAAAATTAAATGAAATAAACATTGAACTCAAAGGATTAGAAAAATAAAGCAAAAGAAAGGAACAAGAGAGTGCCAACAAATACACAAAAATTTGCGCAACTTGAGAAACTTGTTTTCTAGAAAAATACACCAAATATATAGAATAGGAAAATTTCTTAAACTTGAATGTGTAGAAATAAAAAGTTTAAACAAAACAAAAATCCAAAGATGAAATAGTTATCAGAGTTAATCTAACCAAAAAGCACCAGTATAAGCCTTCAAAAACCAGATAACCCCTGTATTAATCATGTTTTTTACTTTATCTTTCATGTTTTGATATTTTGGGAGGGGAGTTGGAGGGTGTGCTTATACATCCAGAGAGAGACTGCCCTCTCAGGACCAGCTAATTCCTTAAGGAGGTAAACTTACTTCAGAAAACATGTCTCATATGCAAGCCAACCACTATCTAACTTTTACACACAAGCCAATAATTCCCCACTATTAAATCAACTCAAGACCATACACCAGACAACAACGGACAGCCCCTAGTCCCCACAGCCTACTGAAATTACTCAATCTAGCCAATCCTAAACCGTTTACTCTGCCCTGCCTTGTCTTTTCCATGAAAGGTCAATAATGGCTCTGGTCTAGGCTTTCCTTTAGCTCCTGCTTCTGACTCCTGACAAAATCTGGTGCTTCCTTTGTAGCCCTGCATAGTGTGGTATGTCCCCTTCTCTCAGGAAATATAAGTAATAAATAATCATTTCAATGGCATTGATCACTCCATGTTTTCCTCAGTCACCTCTATAAATTAAAATTCCACTGATGCATGTGAGACAACCCCAAAAGTACTTAAACTGTTCCAAACCACAGAAACAAAAACATTTTTCCAAATTCATTTTCAGGGAGCAAAATTACAATGATACTTATCTGATCTGATAAAGATTACAAAAATAAAGACCAATATCACTTATAAATATCAATAAAAATATGAAATTAAATTTTAGCAAACATAATTAAACATGACTAAGTGATATGTATTTCAGGAATGCACAGATGGTTCAACATAAGAAAATCCACTAATATAATTCACTATATTCATAAATCTAAGAAGAAAACACATTTATTCTTCTCCATAGATCCTGAAAGGTCATTCAACAAAATCCAACACCCATTCCTAATATAAACACTCAATAAAATACAAGTTGGTGAACACTTCCTTAATATTAGAAATACATGTGTATGCATATATAGATATATAAGCCAAAAAGCCAGCAACTTAATGAGGATACACCACATACATTACTGCAAAATGAATAAAGTACAGCTATGTAATAGACAAGAGAAAAAGATTTAGTCAAATGAGTAAGAGAGGAAGAAATAAAACTTTGTGTATTTATAGATGACATAAAAGATATACCTTGACAACCGGAGAGAATCAATCATAAACTCATATAAACAGTAAGAAAATTCAATAAAATGGTAGGATGTAAAACACTAAAAAATGAAAATCATCCATATATATACACACACACACACACAATAGCCTGAGAGAATATAGTCATGTGTTGCTTAACAATGGGGATATGTTCCAAGAAATGCATCATTAAGGTGACTTCATTATTGTGAAATCACCAGGGTATACTTCATAGATGGTATAGCTTACTACATGTCTACAGCATGTTACCATACTGAATACTGTAGGCCACTGTAACACAATGGTTAAGTATTTGTGTATCTAAACATAGAAAAGGTATAGTAAAATTATGATATTATAATCTTATGGAACTACCATTGTATATAGTATATATATTTCCACTGCTGATAGAGATGTCATTATGCAGTGCATAGCTGTATAACAGAAGGGAAGGGGACATTTACAACAGCAATAAAAATGATAAAATACCTAGGAGTAAGCACAACAAGAAATGTGCATAACCACTATACAGAAAACCTTAAAACCCTGCTTTGCAAAAGTAGTCTGCTACTTTTGACTAAAGTAGACTAGAACAAATGGAAAGCCATTTTTTTTTTTTTTTTTTTTTTTGAGACGGAATCTCGCCCTGTCGCCCAGGCTGGAGTGCAGTGGCCGGATCTCAGCTCACTACAAGCTCCGCCTCCCGGGTTCACGCCATTCTCCTGCCTCAGTCTCCCGAGCAGCTGGGACTACAGGCGCCTGCCACCTCGCCCGGCTAGTTTTTTTGTATTTTTTAGCAGAGACGGAGTTTCAACGGGTTAGCCAGGATGGTCTCGATCTCCTGGACTCTTGCTCTGTTGCCAAGCTGGAGTGCAGTGGTGCGATCTCGGCTCACTGCAACCTCCTCCACCTCCTGGGTTCAAGTGATTCTCCTGCCTCAGCCTCCCAAGTAGCTAGGACTACAGGCGCACACCACCTGTAGTCCAGCTAATTTTTGTATTTTTAGTAGAGACGGGGATTCATCATGTTGGCCAGGATGGTCTCAATCCCTTGACCTCTAATCTGTCCACCTTGGCCTCCCAAAATGCTGGGATTATAGGCATGAGCCACTATGCCCGGCTGACATATCTTTTTAATGGATAGGATGATTCAACATTAATGAGATACCTGTTGTTCCCAATTTATGAAAAATTAATGTAATCTCAATAAAAGCAATTTTTTAAAATGTAGTTGGACCAGTTGATCCTAAAGTACATGTGGAAAAAAGCAAAAGCAAGAAAAACCAAGAAACCCCTGAAAAAGAATAGTGTGAAAGGGGGGTATGGGAAGAAGATGCTACAAAACAGCATTATCAGTCTTTATGATTAAAATGGTGGTATTAGGCAAGGATCAATGATATATACAAGGGAATATGACAGAAAAGCTAAAACAAAACCAACTATGTGGGGAAACTTAGTACATCATGTAAGTGTCATGTCAAATTACTGAAGAAAAGGTAAAGTTTTTAATAAATGTTGGGGAAATGGATAACTTTGGTAGAAAAAAATTAGATTAACACTTCACAAGAAATACCAAATTTGACTTTTAAACAGATCAGAGATCTAATGTAATAATAGAGAAATCCCCTAAGTATTAGAAGAAAACATGAGTGAATAACAAATTGTTATTTGAATTCCTACAGTCTGGTAATTAGGAAAGCTTTTCTAAGACAATCAAAATCTGGAAGCAATAAAACAAACGACTGATACATCTAACTACGTAAAAGCAAAAACTTTCTGTATGGCAAAAGATAGAGTCAAAGACAAAGGGCACACGTATCTATAAATGATATAAACAGCTCTAAAAAATCAAGAAAAATTAGAAACCAAAAGTCAACACAAAAAACTATCAAAAACATGATCACATAATTCACAGAAAAAAAGGCAAATGATTCTTAAATATACAAAAAGGTACTTGACCTCATTCATGAGAGAAATGTAACATAAACTCAAGCTAGAGATACCAATTCCAATCTATCAGACAAAAATTCAATAGCTGAGCCACAACCTATGTTGGTGAAGTTATAGAGAAATGGGTATTCTTATTTATTTATTTATTTGCTGGTGAAACTGCAAAATGATATAACCTCTACACAGGGCAATTTGGCAGCACATCTAATAAAATCACATATGCATTTAGTCTCCATTTCTGCAATTCCACACCTAGGAATCTACAAATATACAATGACAAAAATACAAAATGCACATACACAAGGTTATTCATTACAGCACTATTTGTAACAGCAAAAGCTTGTAAACAAGTTATGAAAATGAGGAATATATCTGTATACCTGTGATGGTTAATTTTAGGTATCAGTTGTCAAACATTATCTTGGGTGTTTCCTTGAGGGTGTTTTTGGACGATATTAATATTTACATTGTTAGAATGTAAATAAAGCACACTGCCTTTCCTTAAAGTGAGAGGGCCTCATTCAATCAGTTGATGCCTGAATAGAACAAAAAAGCTGACTCTCTCGTGAATAATTACAGAGAATTCCTCCTGCCTGACTGCCTTTGAACTGGGACACCGGCTTTTTCCCGCCTTCAGACTCAAAGTGAGACATCAGCTCTTTCTGGGTCTAGAGGCTGCTGGCCTTTAGACTGGATCTATACCTTCAGCTCTCATGGACTGCCACCTTGCCCACTCACCTTGCAGATCTTAGGACCTGTCAAACTTGATAATCATATGCATTAATTCTTTATAATAAATCTTACTATACATACTAACAGACACATCCTATTGTTTCTGTTTCTCTGAAGACTTCTGACCTCTACCAAATACAATGATTCTCATATTAAGTAAAAAAGAAAGGTACAGAGTATATAACAGTATACAACACACCACCACCTACAGGGATAAGAAAAGGTGGATATATGTACATATGCGTATGTACATGGATATGAATTTGTTTATTTTTGCAAAAACAAACACTGGTAGGATAAAAACGAAACAAATGAAAATGGTTACCCATAGGAGGTGTTACCCGGTGTAATGCCTATATGACATAGTTGAATTCTGACCCTGCCCCCCTGCCCCAACTCTGCTTATCTTTAAGAAACAGGATACCTGTAATAAAAACTTCCCTTTGAAATAATGAGACCAGCTGAGACTGGTTAGAACCAAGATAGCTGACCTAATGAAAAGACCTCACATTTCATTACCATCTCATTTCCATGCTAAATGAAATGGTACTCCCACCAGTTCCATGACTGTTGGCAAATGACCATAACAACTGGAAGAAGCCATAAAAGGACAAAAAGGACAGTGGCACTCCAGTTCTAGAACGTTCACTGCCCATTTCTAGAAAAGACATGAATATTAATCCTCTTGCTTTTAATGTCCAATGCCTTCATTCGAAAACCCTGTATTTTAACCACCCAGCCTCTCACTAGTGGAGAAGTTGAATTGTGAGCCATGCTCCTGCTTCTCAATTCCATGGCCATCAAATAAAGCCTGCACTACTTGATACTCACTTTTGGTTTTGTGTACTGGTTTCGTGACAATGAACAGGGAAAGACCCCATCTTCTGGGGAATCAGCTTTGTTGGTAACAGGCAGGTGTAAATGAAGAAAATAAAAAGGAGTCTTTTTTGAGTATACTTTTTAATAAAGTTTGACTTTTGAACCATGTAAATGTTTTATATTCTCCAAAATTAAAGAAAGAATAAAAACCCCCCAAAATTGAAAATAAAGTGAAATCAACTGTATAGCAAAATTGGTATTACAACCATACAGAAAAGAACTATTTCAAGCAATTTTTAAGCATATATTCTGATCCTTGGTAGGATATGTTCTAAAGACAAAAGAACTGCAAAGAAATCTTAAATTTCAATTATTTTATTTTTAGAAGATCAGTACTGCAATTTTTAAATCATTTTATATAAATTGTAGGAAAAGGCTAATGTATTACTGTAATTCAGAACCAAGTCCTTCTGGGTAACAGAAGAGAAATAAAAAACAGAGAAGTTAAGCAAAAATAAATATAAATGTAAACCAAAGTTGTTAAGCAAAAATCTTGTATATTAAATTGGAGTGGAAAATATCAATTATGAAGTTGATTGAATATTTATATATAACACTATATATTATAACATATATATTTTTCTAATTCTCTTTACCAAAAAGATGCAGAATAAAGCATACCCTGTGCACATCTAGTGCCCAGATGTTACTTTTCAAATGCCATTTCCCACTAAATGAAACTAGGACTCCTTGAAGAAAGAGTCTGATTCCAGGTCTCGACGAGGGGAAGCAAAGACTCATCTTTGTACTAGAGAGCAAGAAAGTGCTCACAGGTGATGCAAAACACAGAAGCAAACTTTAACTGGGCTCCTGCTGCCTAATATGAAATTATTTGAGCACCCTACCCCCCAAAAAAGACTAACAATGAAAAATGGAATAAAAATCTAAGATGTTACTGTGACATTCCAAAAAAAAAAAAAAACAAAACAAAACCCACAACCCATTTATTCTAACTGTAATTGACTATTATACCAATTGCTTTTGTGAAAACTGGTAATTAAACAGAATTACATATATTTTTTTATTCTGCTTTTCTGGATAACATGTAATCATCATTCACTGTTTATAAAGGAAAACTTTTATTTACAAAAGAATGCCAGCTAATAAATGTCAAGAAAAAATACAATTTTAAAAATAATTATTTTGTAACCCCAAATGAAATATTATTTAACAAATGGAAGTAAAACTGTTTGTTGAAAGACTGTTAGGAAAGAGGATTGCTCCACAAGCCAAAATACCACTCTACATATTACTCGTTAATTATAAAGGGATAAGTTTACAATGAAAAGATTGAGTAGATACCACCTTAAACAAATGACAACATTTAGTATCTCTAATGATGGTACACCTCACAATAAAAATCTACTAATATGACACAAAATGATGTATAAAGCTTCATCTAATAGATATTTTTGCAAAAATACCGGACCTGAATCAATCCTTCAGACCCAACTTTCAGTTTACAGAAAATAAATGAGACTGAGGAAATAAATAATTGGTACCATGAGAAAACAATCAGATAAACCTGAACGTAGGACACAAAACTAGTTTGGAATTAGGATACAGATTATCAGAGCAGCTCATATGATAGAATTTAAAAAACAACATATTAAAAAGAAATAATGAGAGATGAGAATGCAAAGGGGTCTAAAGGAACTAAATAACAGACAAGTACAAGTCCTTCCAAAATGAGAAGGGATCACAGGAACTGGGGCATGTGCTGAAATGGTACCTGGGCTGCAGAGAATCAAGCCTTCTAGGGTAGAAATACTCTGCTGGATTAAAGGGAAACGGCAGAGCTTTTAACAACTGCTTGGCTGTGTGACAGATTGAAATCTTTAAGAAACTCAAATGTAGAGATAATTCTCCCCATTCTCCTCCTGATTTCCTCCACAGGTCTATTTATGAGTATGTGAAGGCAGCAACAGCACTGGAGGCTGCAAGTGGGACTAAAAAGCAGAAAAAGATTAGGTTTATGTCCTGCAAGAGGACTGCACCTGTAATATACACAGAACAGGATTCATTCACTATCAAAGCACTTGAAACCAGAAGTGAATTGAAACCATCTAAAGCGGTCATCCAGTTCCAATACAGCTCAACTCCTGATGGTATCAAAGTGTTCAGTCTTTCATTCCAGCTTCCTGTCAGAGCAAAAAAAGCATGCCTCTCTGGAGAAAAATGGTATTTATGCCAATCTCTTCTAAACACAATGCCAGTATAAAAAAAGAATTACCACACATAAAGCAGGAAAAAATGATCCATAACCAAAAGAAAAAAATAGCCAAAAGAAACAGACCCACAGATAAGACATGTTAGAATAAGCAGACAAAAACTTTAAAATAAGTACTATAAATTTATTTTTTTAAAATAGAGAAAAAGACAACCCAAATGGATAAAAACAGAGAACTTCAACAGAAAAATTAAATCTCTAAAGAGCCAAGTAACTATTATAGAAAAACCGAGAAAAACGGTATCTTAAAAACATCTTTATTGGTAATTGATAGATTAAAAAGCCAAGAAAGAAAAATCAGTAAATATATATAGAATATTGAACACTATTAACCAACTTGAACCAATAACTGGAAAATGCAGAATGTGGGATATTCTACAAATTAACTGACATTTGTCTAAAAACTCAATGTTATGAAAAAAACAAAAAAAACCCAAGAACCTAAAGAATTGTAACCACCAATGTATGAGACTTGATTGGATTTAGAAAAAAATTATATATATATATATATAAATTTTAAAATATATTTTGAAGACAGTGAGAAAAATCTGATCTCATGAACTAAATATTTTAGAAAATCAGAAGATTACTGTTAACTGTCTTAATATGATGATGGCATTGTGGTTATGTAGAAAAATTTCCTAATTCTTAGGAGATGTATGCTAATAGATTTACCGATAAAATGTAATGTTATCTGCAATTTACTTTCAAATACTTCAGGAAATAGTGTGTTTATAGTATATGTTTCTCTGTATTTAAAAGAGCTAAAAAGGGCAAATTCCTTTATTGAAGGTATAGCTATACCTATATATTGCATTTTTTTCCTGGCTTTTAATGCTTCATATTACATATAAAATTTTATTATTCTGTCCTTAGCAGGATGCAAGGCTTACCTCATATAACATATTCCCATAAGTTTTAAGTACAACAAAAGCAAACTTTTGTCCAACCCTTTTTAAAGCCCACTTTAGCTTTCAAACTGACATTACTTTTAGAATTATCAAAAAGAGAAAAAAACTGCATATAGCTCATAATTATATAAAACTCAAGTTTCAAAATGTAATATTGTTTCAAAGTCTTTTCCCTCAACCTAGTTTTATGTTTAAAGACATTATATAACTTCTCTTAGTATTACTTCTGATAGTAAAAAAAATAATAAATTTAACCATATCTTGCCACTGTTCTTTTTTTAACAGTATGACCTAAATTCCTAATGATTTTTTTCAGCAGTTTACATAAAAAATGACCTCATGTGATAATATAACTATTGATAAAACACAAATCCAAGGAAAAAGGAAGAAGACTGAAGTTTGAGGCAGATTCACTGTTTAAGCCGAAGGTAAAAGCAAATGCTCCTATGAGAATACCACATATCAAAGTTCATTTAAGAGATAAAGTTTGAGGGCCTGCCTGCTGTACTGTAATAGTAATTTAAAAGTACTACTGCTAAAATCCAACAATGATGATCTTAAACAGCAACAGTGCTGATTTCCTGATTGGATTACACTGCCACTTTCTGTTACAGGGGAACTATTTGGTTCAGTAGTATGCCTCATTTTGTGTTTCTTGAGGGAGAAAATGTATATTCTGCAGAACAGTCAGATTTATAACCATTTTCTCTCTAGAAATGCAAATAAAAACATTTAACCCCAATCATCCCATTTCCTATTATTCTGGCACCTTTCTTTAGTTCCTCAACTCCATTATTCTTTGACTCCATAATCCACTGATGGTACCACTTTCTCACTATACTTTGTATTTTCAATTCCCTTACATATCATCATAATCACTAAAATGTGTGCCCCATTATCTCCCTGGCTCCTCTCTGAGTCATTATATTTATTTGAGCATTAATCCTGGTACACCGTCCTGTCAACTCACTATCTCGTTCACCAACTGTTTAACTATAATTTCACGCCATGATTATTAAAGTAGTTTTCTAACTGGGTTCCCTTACTGACACCCTTGCTCTTCTTATAGTCTATTCTTAACACAGAAATTAATTCTTAAGAATTATTGACACCTGCAGATGGTTAATAAAATCCTATCACTTCTTTTGTCAAAACAGCCAATGACTTCCCATGTCAGAGTAAAAGACAATGTCTTTAAAATGGTTCACAAGACCCTACAAAATCTAGTGCTCATTACCTTATTTTCTACCTCTCTTCCTCTGTCATTTTGCTCTGGCCACACTTTTCTCCTGGCTATTTCTGAAACATGCTAGCATGCCTCTACTTTAAGATCTTTAGACTTGGTAGGGCTGGCTTACTCTCTCATTTCCTTTATATCATTGGCACATATCACAACAGTGAAACCCTCTTCCCCAATCTTACTTAAAATTGTTTTGGTTTTCCTTGTTTTATTTTTCTCATGGCGCTCACCACTGTCTGAACTAGTATAAATTTAACCAACATATTGTTTCTGGCCACTCACCCCCACTAGCATGTAAGCTCTATGAGAGCAAGGATTTTGTGAGTTTTATTGTACTCCTAGTGCCTATAATATGACTGGTACAAAGCAGACAATTACTAAATATTATTTATTAAATAACTAAGTTAAATGCATATTTTTCTCTGAATTATTTGTTGAATGAATGCATTATTACAGTTTTAAAATGAGATGTAAAAATTTTTGAATAAAAATTGAAAGAAAATGTAAACCAGAAGTTATCATAAATTTACTGTCCATGAGAAAGACAATGTTTTTTTATTTAGTCTCTAGCTTTTTTTTTTTTTTTTTTTTTTGGTCCAGGGTTACATTTGCAGGTTTGTTATATAGGTAAATTGCATGTCACAGGGGTTTGGTATATAGATTATTTCACCAAACAGGCAATAAGCATAGTACCGAATAAGTAGTTTTTCAGGGAATTCATGTTTAAGTTTAGTCAATATACTTATCCTTTCTTATAATTTTACCACATTGAGAGAACTAGTATCAGCATTATTTCATTTTCTGGTATTGTTAACATTAGCATCTATATTATGAGAAAATAAACATTATCCAAAGTCAATATAAATGCTGGAATACCCTGAATCATACATCAGAAATTCAAGATATAAAAATTTTAAGACGTTTTAAGACTTTATAGAACTTTTACTTGAATCCAAATATAATTATCCAAAGAAATTTTTATACCATAACTTATTAAGGAGTCAAGTATTAAATCATTATATTTAAATGTATTGTATGTATTAAATGCATTTAAAGCCATATTTTTTAAAAGTTAGAACAAATGTGCCAAAAACATTTTTATTTAAAAAGGTGAATGAAATAGACATAGGGAAAGTGAAGCACAAGGGAGAAAAGTTGTTTTAAAAGACAGGATCTCTTTCATAGTATTTCTGGTATTCTATTTTGGTACTATGAATTATACATAGCATCACTTAGATTTAAGAGCTTCTGCCAGGTGCGGTGGCTCACATCTGTAATGCCAGCACTTTGGGAGGCCCAGGCGGGCAGGTCACGAGGTCAGGAGTTTGAGACCAGCCTGGCCAAGATAGTGAAACCCCATCTCTACTAAAAATACAAAAGTTAGCCGGGCGCGGTGGTGGGTGCCTATAATCCCAGCTACTCAGCAGGATGCAGCAGCAGAATTGCTTAAACCCAGTAGGTGGAGGTTGCAGTGAGCTGAGATCATGCCACGCATTCCAGCCTGGGTGACAGAGCAAGACTCCGTCTCAAAAAAATAAAAAAAAAAAGTTACAACAATACATTAGAAACCAAAAACGTTAATTCATAAAAGTACTTACCTGCAACACCATTCAATACGACCTTCACCCTCACAAGTTTTTGCCCAATGATTATCTGCCAAATTTTTCATTGCAACAGCATATTCACAAAGAGTTTCTTCATCCTCACAGTGTTCTCGCCAGATCTTATCAAAATCTCCCACTAAAAACAAACAGATAAAGTAATTAAGTTTACATGAAACATGTCAGACTCTTGAAATAAGTTTCAGCACAATCTGAAATTATTTAAAGATAAATACAAGCAAAATTATAAAGTAAAACGTCATAAAATTTTAAACATTTAAAATGTTTAAATGTTTACATGTTTAAATATTGTATAAATAGTACTTAAATAAAAATATATATTTACATAAAAATAAAAATGTTTAAATAAAAGTTCCTTTATGTAAAGGGATGCATCATTTTAATTATTATTATTTAATAAATAAATGAATGATTGATAACAGGTTTGTGAAGCTGGAAAAATTGACAAAATATAAGCAGATATTGTATATATGAGTTATCAGTTAATAATCCAAAGACATGCTGGTAAGAAACAATCACAGCTGAGTACTCAAGAATTAATTTTCCTGTCACTGTTGGGCAATATGACTTTGCAGGAGCTGAGTACAAACACGTAAACCTGCTTCTTGACTGTTATTTTCTTGTGTTTCTATTGACTGTTACCTTCTTGTATTTCCACATTTATTAAAAAGGGGTTGGTAGGTAAGATGACAATGTAAATTAAGCAATCAAGTAAATATTTCTATTTACACACTTGGACTTGCTCTAGGCATAATGTAGTTTAAAAATTTATAATTCTAGGTCAAAAATGTCAAAAATTGCCTTGAAGGAAATTACTTTGGAAGCCTCTCCAAAGTTTGTAAGCCTTAAAAAATGTCCTATATAAAAACTATAAGCTGACTATATTATCCATTCAGCTACTACATTTTTTAAAATAAAATTAAATCAGTCATCACAATATGAAATTGGAAACATCACTGTAATGACTGATAAAGGTAGGAAAATGTTATCGCTAAATAAAGGACGTTAATGCAACTGTAATGGTAAAAGAGTAAACAAAATTTATCAAGGTAGTTTCACTCACTGTCCTTGGACATAGAAGTTAGGTCCTCATGCCCCATAATGAAATGTAGGCCATTATTTGGGGACAGAATAAACTTAAAACTATAAATAGAACAGCAAAATGTGGGAGATAATTATACTAAAATTATTCTTCCACTTAAGATTATTGAATTCTTACACTTAAGGTTTTTTTTTTTTTAAACAGAAAAGGAATTAAAATAGTTCAAATGTAATAATAAATACTTAACTATTCAAATTTGAAAAACTTTCAATTAATCCCATTTACGGGGTATTTTAGGGTCTAGTCTAATAAGTACCAAGTTGAAAACCAAACTATTAGCCCTCTAATTTGATCAAGAAAGAAGGGTAAGGATACAAACAAACCCTCTCACACATTATTAAGATGGCTATACATCAGTCTGAGTCTTGGTCTGAATACTGATTTTAAACCTGAGAGAATTATTTTTGAGGGGGCTATGTACTCGTATACAAATATTTCCATTAATCACTAACATTTGGGTAGCGACTGGACTCTCAATTTGTTACATATCAGACTGGCAATAACTATTAGCTTAAAAAAAGCAGGCACAAGTTTTCTAAATTCTCAAATAAAAATTCCTCAGTTTTAGAAATGTTTAGGTATTCAAGTTCGATCATGTTAAATCGTAATAAATTATGATTTATTTTAATATAATGGCCAATGTTCTTTTTTTAGCAGTTTGACCTGAATTCCTATTAATGTTTTTTTCCAGCAGTTTCATTTTAAAATGACCTTATGTGATAAAATAACTACTGATAAAACACAAGTCCAAGGAAAAAGAAAGAAGGGTGAAGTTTGAGACAGATTCACTGTTCAAGTAGAAGGTATACACAAATGCTCCTGTGAGAATACCACATACCAAAGTTTATTGAAGAAACAGTTTGAGGGTCTGCCTGCTGTATTGGAATATTAATCTAAACACACTACTGCTTTCCTCAGTTTTAGCAACATCTTTCAGATGGAGTTATTTATCAAGTCTCTAAATAGAACTTCAGAAAGTGAGGTGTCTGAAACGATATTTTAATTAATGACACTTTCATAAACCCATGATGGTTCACAACACTATTTCCGACTTTATCCACCAAATTTGAAACTAAATCATTCATTAAGGTATTGTATAATTTTAATTATACAATAATTATATTGGATCATTAGGTTTAGAAGGCCTTTTTACGAACTTTTAAGTTTCACTGTCCTATAGAATATACACATTATAAATAAATACATAAATGTATTACATGTGCTGTTAATAGGAGTCATTCAAACAAAAGTTCTATGACAAAATATACCTGGGAAAAGCTATGCTTAACACAAACACATTTTCTTTTCCTTTCCGCAAGACTTCTTGGAGTCTACAGAATGTACAACTTGGCTGGGTGTGGTGGCTCACGCCTGTAGTCCCAGCACTTTGGGAGGCCAAGGTGGGAAGATTACCTGAGGTCAGGAGTTTGAGACCAGCCTGACAAACATGGTAAAACCCCACCTCTACTAAAAAATACAAAATTAGGCGGGTGTGGTGGTGCATGCCTGTAATCCCAACTATTCGGGAGGCTGAGGCAGGAGAATTGCTTGAACCTGGGAGGCGGAGGTTGCAGTAAGCCGAGATAACACCATTGCACTCCAACCTAGGCGACAAGAGCTAAACTCTGTATCAAAAAAAAAAGTACAACTTAAGACAAAGAACTGGGTCCATGTAGTTTATTTGGGTGAGAATCCTAGGAAATATGAGTGAGGAAGTGAACAGAAAGATGGCAAGGAGAAAAAACTAATACAAGGATGAATTACTGAGTTTGCTGCTGTTGGCAAACTGAGAAGCATACTGAATGTGTCCAGAATTGTGCATCTAAAGAACGGGAGGCCACGGCATTTATCTCTAAGTTCTTATCCCGTATTAACTGAGAATTATTAACAATCTGCACTGCTAGTCTGCACTTAGCCACTGAATAAGGGGACAATCTCAGTGGGCTCCAGCAGTGTGGGAGAAAGGCAGAACACAAAAAAGCAGCACTCATTTAAAGTGGGTCTATGTAAGGGCTGCTGACTCTGAGCTCAAAGTGTCTATCTACCATGGGTGAGGACAAAGGGTGTGCAATGTGAGGCAACAGAAGTGTTACAAATTCTTAAGAGTCCCTGCCATGTCACTATATACTTTGAAACTCAATTTACTCTATAATTATTCTACTAGCTATAAGATGCAAAGAACTGAAAATATACAGAAACCTACTACCCTACAACTTTTTAGAAGACCTCGAGTTTTTCATACTCAACACAATTCCCTGAAATACCACTTTATGAAATTTTATGGCTATCTACCTAACTGAAGTTCTAAGGAAGAATTCAAACTTGGTAGGCTAATGCAACTCAGATTAACCACAGACAACTTCAATTTAATGTTTTCATTAACACTGAAGAGTCTGCAGACTCTCACAAAGTGTGTTGACACTGAAAACTGATGTGATTCATAAAGTGAAGTATACTTAAATATATAACTGACAGTAGATGATGCAATTGTATATACTTTTCCTTCTTTGAACAGATTTTCTTTAAAAAATACTCTATATTAAATGCTACAGAAAATAATTAAAGTTAATGAGCAGGCATTGGTATCGAAAAAAGGGGAGAAGACATGTAAAGAAAATGTGGTAAATGCTATAAAAGAGATATGAACCTGATATGTTCCCTATATGCTACGTAAGGCATCTTGGACCCAAAACTTTTATTTCATATTATTTATAAAACAAAAATGTTTCAAACTCTGACTACTGTGTATACATTTTGTTAAAAGTCTGGTGGTTACAAAATTGAACAAAAAACATAGCTGGCCTTTAGTTATGAGAAAATTCCACTTCCCAAAATATCTCTGAAAGCTTAAGGTAATTTTAAAAATAAACGAAATTATTAAAACAGAATGAGATAAGCATTTTCATAATAGCCCTTTTTTTGTTTTTATAGTATTTAAAATAATGGTATTTCAATTTTGAGCAAAGTTTTTCAAAGTAATCTATGATTCAGGTTCTAAAATCCAAAAAAATTAGGGTCCCCCAGTCCCCAGTATACATATTTAAAACTCCTCTACCAACTCAAACTACATATATAAATATTAAAACTCAATTTTAAGGATTTGTTATCACTTAGTTATTAGGTCAACTAATAATTAAAAGATATACTATTTAAAAGGACAATATTTTTTCATTATTAAAAGGTAAATCCGGAGCTAGAAGTTCTTGAAGTTTGCATGAAAGGTCTAGTCAACATAGTATAAGAAACATTTAGGTCAAGTTCAATCAGAACTCTCAATGAATTAATAATTAGCCTTGTGATTTATTTTAATATAATGGCATCTGTGAATGACTCAAAATTGTTGTGATTAATAACCCATTTTCTTACCAATTTCTTATAAGCGTTCTAGAAAAAAATACATGTGTTTTAAAGTAAAAGTGAGAGAAAGAGAAAGAGACAGACAGGTACAAGGGGAAAGGGAGGCGTGGAGAACAAAATCTGCAATGGAGTACATACATTTTACTTTGACCAACTACAGGGAATTCACAAATTATTTCTAGAAAGCACAATTTAAAAATACATGCTCTACAGCTTAAATTGTCTTACAAAATTCTAGAAAACGGTCACATTAATATGACTTCTATTTATTGTTATCCCATAACATTTAAATTTTTTTAAACACCCATTTAAAAAACAAATTCATAATTTTAAACATGAGTGATGCCAACTTAAAGTTGCAAAACCAAGTTCAATATAATCAATGAACCAAATTATTCTGAATCTTACATCAAGATAATACCGTAACTACTGCATTGACTAAACTCACCTTCAAAAACATATGTCACAACTAAAAAATAAATTAAGAGCTACTAATAAAAAGACAGCGACAACTAGGAAAGAATAGCACATTCATTAATTTAAAAAGGGTTCCATTTTTAATAACTTTGTGATTAAGATATTATTATTATTATTATTTTTTTGAGACGGAGTCTTGCTCTGTAGCCCGGGCTGGAGTGCAGTGGCCGGATCTCAGCTCACTGCAAGCTCCGCCTCCCGGGTTTACGCCATTCTCCTGCCTCAGCCTCCGGAGTAGCTGGGACTACAGGCGCCTGCCACCTCGCCCGGCTAGTTTTTTTGTATTTTTAGTAGAGACGGGGTTTCACCGTGTTAGCCAGGATCGTCTCGATCTCCTGACCTCGTGATCCGCCCGTCTCGGCCTCCCAAAGTGCTGGGATTAAGATATTATTACACTGCAACTGCCTTTGTAAAAAAACAAGTAGAAGGAAATGAATTTAAAAGTATTTTTGCTCTACATAACATCCAGAAGTGCAGCTCTAAAAGAGTTTCAAACTCAAGTGAACCAATGGAATCCCTACACTATTTATTTAGAGTTGATACTATTCTTTCTTTATGAATTAACCTCTCTCTTGCCATCTGCTACAGCATTTTTTTCCTTCAAAATGTAACTGAATTCATATTTTCTTCAAGACGGTTTATCTGCCTCCCACTTTATCATCTTACACCTCCCCCATTTGCCATCCTTATCATACTTTGTCACTCATTTATACATGTCTATTAAAACCAGGTGTGATTTTCCCAATAGAAAGTATAAATGGAAAAGCAAAGACTACTTGTGATTTATAATTTGTATAAATTAGAGAAGTTAATTAGGATGCTCAGTCAATGGAGGACAAAATATTTAAATTTTCATCATGCTCAAAAAATAAATGCCAAAAGTATAAACAAATCAAATTAGTTTCTAAGATAAAATTCAAACTACAATTGATGGCTGTCAGCAAGTAGTAGTGACTCAAAAGCACAATTTAAATTTTTCAAAATAGTTACTGTTTTCAAAGTAAGAGTTCCAAGGTCAGAAAAGCAATAAATTCAACGTCATTTTTCTAGAGACCATTGTTTTAAGTTTATTAAAAAAGGCTTTTCCATTTTGTGTTATTGTCAAAAGAAAAAACTGCAGCTGACAGTCCAGTCATATTCATTAAGTTCTTTAATAACAGTACACAGATCTTTTTGAAAAATTTATTAGCTCAAGGAGAAATCAACAGTAACACTACCAAATACATAATTACTTATATGTGAAAAAAATGAATAGGTGGTGCTAAGGTTCATGCATTTTTACATGCCAGAACCACTTGATTTTTATACACCTGATGTATATAAAAATATTATTTTTTCTCAATAACTCTATCCTAATTCTCCTTTTTAAAACATACAAAGCACAGAAAATAAGAAAGTTAGCAAGTATACATGTGATGCCATTTTAAGATAAGAATATATTTACAAACCATATACCTGATAAGGGGTTAATAGCCAAAAGATAAAAAAACCTCATACAACTGAATAGCAAAAAAACAAATAATCTGACAAAAAAAATGGGCAATGACCTGAATAGATATTTTTCGAAAGACAACACAAAAAATGGCCAATGGGTATATAAAAGGGTGCTCAACATAACTAATCATCAGGAAAATGCAAATTAAAACCACAATGAGATACTACCTCCCATCTGTTAGGATGGCTATTGTCAAAAAGACCAGAGATAACAAGGGTTGGAGAGAATGTGAAGAAAAGTGAATCCTGTATACTTATGTTGGGTATGTAAATTAGTACAGCCAAAACAGTATGGAGGTTCCTAAAACTACTATATGATTCAACAGTCCCACTTCTGGGTATTTATCCAAAGGAAACGAAATCAGTATGTCAAAGAGATATCTGCAATCCTATACTCATTGCAGCATTACTCACAATAGCTAAGAAATGAAAATAAATGGAGGTGAATCTATAGTGAAAAGACATGTGGGACTGAGAGTATACAGAGAGACTGATTGCAAAGAAGTATGAGGAAATTTTGGCAGTGATGAAAATGTTCTATACCTTATTGTGGTAATGGTTTTACAGAGATGCATGCATTGTCAAAACTTATGGAATTATATACTTTAAATAGACATAATTCACTGTATATGAATCATACCTCAATAAAATTTTTTTAAAATGATGTGCCACAAGCATGGTATATGTTACAAAATTAAAATTATATTTCATTAAATTTGAGGGCCATCAAATTCTCTACAAAAGCAAAAAAAAAAAAAAAAAAGAGTATCAAAAGTCTTAAACTTTTAGAAATTCAGAACAATTTATTTGATTCTGACTTAGGCATATTGCCAAATACGGGACCTAAGATGCCTTATCTGTAGATGAACAGACTACCAAATTCAAGTTCAAAGTACCTTTAAGGGTCATTTTCTCTAACACAAGGTAAGCAAAGAAAATCATGACTAAGTGCAAACAAGTTCAGCTACCACTTCAAGGCATTAAAACAAAATGTTCGGAATTCAGATTGTCTCACATAGTTAAGCCATACACAGACCAGTCTTCTCAGCACCTGAGTACCTGATACAGTGACACATCTAAAAGTGGGATAAAAAACATCCAAGGTGTTCGGTAATTAAGAACCAAAAAGTAACCAGAAAACACAAAGTTTGAAAACCTGCATCTTATAGCCAACATGTTATGAATAGTCACTTCTCTAATGTGGGAAGAAAATACCACCAATAATCTGACATGCTAAAAATGTTGGACTTTTCATATAAAAACTTAGAAACACAAACAGCAAAAGGGACCAAAAAAAAAAAAAAGAAAAGAAAAAGATAAAGTCATTTTAATACTGAGAAAACTACAGAACAGTCTAGGTAAAAATTCCAGGAGTCATTCAATCTTTAATGTCATAGTCCTTAAATGCATTGAAGCAGTATAGCTACAGATAAAAGAGCTGTTATTTTTAAATTTCTGCATTTTACAAGCTTAGTGTGTTTCCTATATGCCAAATGTCGTTTTAAGTGCTTTTCAAATATTAACTCATTTAATTACAATACCAATCCATTGAGACATATATTTTACTTTATAGATGAGGAAACTGAAATAGAGAGATTAACTTTTCCAAGGTTACACAACAAACCTGGTAGTCAAAAGCTAAAGTCATGCTCCTAACCACAAACTCTGCTTCTCTTCATAAGTTTTTAATTCATGAAATTTTATGGATATGAGCAGAGCTTTGCAATAGAGGAAAGTACACAGACTCTACTAACCACAAACAAATGGTCTTTTGTCAGTCAAATGCAGTTATTTAGTCTGTGCAACTGCATTATTAGTTAGATTTCTGGCAATGGTTCTCAACTCTGGCTGCCAATTCTGGTTGCACATTGGAATCACCCAGAAGTTTCATTTAACTGGTCTGGAGTGGCAACTGGTCATTTATTTTAACATTCCCCAGATGAATCCAACGGGTAGCTATGGCTTAAAACCAACGGTGTATAGCAAGGTTGTGAGTTTAAAAGCCTGGCAAAATAATATAGAGAGCAAGGGGGTTGGGACAACCTTAAGAGTCCAATTTAATTAAAAAAAAAATGCATGAATTGAACTTAATATCTACAAACATTGGCTCATGGTATATCTTCTGTTCTTGGAATAGCCTTTTATTATAAACATATCAATGATAAAAATACTCCAAAATGCAAGTCTCTGAACACATCCTATAAGGGAGATGGAAAGAAATCAAGAAAAAACATAACCCATGTCACCAACATGTTATTCCCTTGTGAAAGTGAACTTCACACAGATGGGTCTATGACCACACAGAGTACTTGCTTAGTTCAACTTTCAAACAAAAGGATTTATGAACAGCCTTTTGGAACTTGATTTTCATATGTTCAATTAAAAAGTCTTATCCTAATTTCTATATAAATGGAAATGGATACTCACATGCTGCTCTAAATGTATGAAGATTAACCATTTATTCTAAAATAACCACAGCAATGGGTATTAGTGTATTTACACTTAAAGCACAATAAATCAGTATAGTTTAGTGGTTGTCAGATGTTAGATTTTATAAACAGTATAAATTTCACTTCAAATTTAAGAGACTGATATACTGGGGTTACAAAATTTTTATCTGTAAATATAAATAAATACACAAAATTATTACTTTTTTTTTTCTTTTTTCAGAATGGAGTCTCATTCTGTCACCCCTGGAGTGCAGTGGTATGATCTCGGCTCACTGCATCCTCCACCTTCCAGGTTCAAGAGATTCTCCTACCTCTGCCTCCCAAGTAGCTGGGACTACAGGCGCGTGCCACCACACCTACCTAATTTTTTGTATTTTTAGTTGAGACGGGGTTTCACCGTGTTAGCCAGGATGGTCTCATTCTCTCTTGACCTCGTGATCCACCCACCTCAGCCTCCCAAGGTCTGGGATGACAGGCATGAGCCACCATGCCCAGCTCACTATTACCATTTTTATTACCAACATACAGAGAGACATACATTATACCCACTACAACATCCTTATGAGAACAAATAACGATACCATAATGACTGTAAGGATATATTTACCATTATATTTATAGAAAAATAGAATGCTATTCAGAATAACTTGGACCATTTAAAAAAGTAAAATTAATCTAATATACTCGATTTAAGAAGACATGAGCATAAATTAGAAAAGATGGGTATCCACAAGTAAAATTTTAAACTTATGAATATAAAAAGATAAAACTCAACTATCTGGAAATATTTATATTAGCTTCTTTTGTGTGTGTGCCTTAAATCTACAAGGTCTGGTGCTGTGTACTAAGGCTACAGAGATAAAAGGCAGAGTTTTACTCAAGGAACTAAGTTTAGCAGATAAAACAGACAAATGAATTGGTAAGTTATTAACACTATAAAGGTAGGCACAATCATGCTATGGAAGCACAAGGTAAGAGGGGTACTTATGTAGGGACCTTATGTAGGATTCTGTGCTAGGTGCTGTACACAACTGTGTTTGTGGGGATGGGGTTGTGATGATTAATAAAAACCCAGATCTTTGTTTCAAGAGTTTACACTATAATAAACAGGCCTAAAAGACCAACCACGAAGAGGTCATTTCAAAAGAGGCCTGAAGATCTGACTCTAAGCCACAATCCTCTACATTTAAAGTTGAAAACATTATGCTGCTAAACTTCCAGAACATCATTACTTCTGATTTAAAGAGGAACATTTGAGAAAATTTTACTTGAATCGGTGGCGGAAGGGAGAGGGGCAGGGATAATGCCCAGGAGTCATCCAATCCTTAATGCTACCCTGAAGACATAAAGACAGAATAGCTACGGTTAACGCCTCTACTATTATTTTCATTACTTGAAGAGGGTAGGGATACTGTTGCTTTTGCTAATTAGCCAGGACTAGTAAAAACAGGAGCTCCAAAAGTACTGTATGATAAAACAAGAAAGTCTCAACTTAATTGTCAAATGTGGACAATGTATGAGATTGCTCTAGGAAATTTACAAGAATACTGCAAGAAGAGATGATTACAACAGGAACTATGTGACAAATGTGCCTGACTTATTTAGACAGTATAGAAATGGCTCCCGAAAGACGGAAAACTAATATAAAAATGTGTCAAAACTATCAATGCAGAAATTTAAAGCTAACTTCTTAATGTGTGCCTTCAAAACAAGTAGCTCTTTACACAGAGGTGTAGCGAGACTACCTATTACTGAAAAATCATTAACTCATTCAGTTATCTCAACTGATGTTTTACTCTGTATACTGTATTTTTATGACAGAAATAAGTATTTCATAAGCACACATGAGTAAGGAATGAATGTGAAAAACAATTTGAACTCCCAGGACAAGCACATCCTTTAGTAAAGTACTCTGCTTTTCTTTGCAACAGAAAAATCTTAGTTCAATGTTTTCTCAGAAAGTGTTCTAATGATCACCTGAATTAGAATCACATGAGGGACATTAAATATGCAGATTCCTGGGCCCCAAATCTCAGATCCACCAAATTGGTTTCTGGGGACCTAAGAATCAGCATTTTAAAAAGTTCACTGGAAGATCCTGGAGTCCACTAACATTTTAAGAACCATTGCCTAGGATGCTCTAAAGCTGCAAACATGATATATACTTATTAAAGAAAACAAATGCACCAAAACCAACTGAAAATACTGATTTGATTCTGAAAGACTGGGACTCTTTGAAAATCAAAGCAAACCAATATTTTCTTAAGCAATATTATAGTAAACATTATTTTACCTTTTCTTGAGGACTTTAGACTGTCACTATGATCACCTTCACTCTACTGTAAATGATGCATAAATGGCGGCAGATATAGTTCTACTACAGTGTTGGTACCCAGCACAGCAGACACCCGAACCCTGGGTGTACTCCCTGTGTTCTGTGATGGTTCCACTTTATTCTTGCAAACTCTTAACTACTGGTGTCTTCCAAGGATCTGTCCTCAGTTCTATATTATAACCCCACTGTGCAGTTTACTTGCCTCAAAGCTTCAACCTCCACAGAAGGCTTTCAAATTCTAAACTTCCAAAGGATACACTGCAAACTAAATCATTACCATTATCCCTATAACAAGCCAATCTGCCTGACTACCCTGTTCCTCTTGCCCCCAATCCCTACCATTTCCAAAGCGTATGCTAATAGCTATCTACATTTTCCCAGGAAAGAAATATTGGCATCATCTTTGACCCTTCTTTATTTTCACTAAAACTGCCTATTCTGATCTTCAAAGTCTGTCTTCTTCTATTTTCATCATCACTATTGTTATTTAAGCTATTATTAACTTTGGATCAGGTTAGTATAAAAGCCTCCTTTCTCCTAGATTCCTCCTACTACAACAGCTGTGTTTCTCAACCTCTTTGTCCACTGTGTACTCTGGGAGCTTTTAAATATACAGATGTCTGTGTTCCACAAAGTTCCAAAGATGATACTGATGTGGAACCAAGGCTAAGAACCGCTATGTTTGTGGGTTTATTTTCCATTAAACAAGGAATCTGCACCAATGCTTTTGGCTTCTAGTGTATCTTTTCAACTGCAAAAAGCCCCTAAAACGATAACCTGTCACAAAGAACACTAATAATAACAAAATCAAACAGCTAAATACTAATGTACATTGTATACCTACATGTACTTCATTGAACTGACTATATATATGGTCCCTTTATCTTTTAGTATTACTGATTACTGAACTCTTTTCATTATTTTTTCTTCTACTGGGAATGGCAGTTCAAACTCTCCTAGTGCAAACTTAACAGGATTTTCTGCGGACAATCTTCACCTTATTTATTTCACTGATCAGGCAAATATTCTATCACAAAAAGCTTTCTGATTCTGTATCAGAATAAGTATAAGAACAACATAAAAAGAAAACAGCAAAACCTCACTTGAGAAAAGAATCTGTTCAAAGTTTCTTAAGGTCTTGGAATTGGTCAAAATTTTAAAGCAGCTATGTTTAAAGTCCACTGAGAAAAAAAAATAAGAAAAGTTCAATTAAAAGGAGTCTCATTCTAATTTTTAAAACAAATTTAAAACTTTGTTTCTGGAAAAACACCAACATTACATTCATTCTTTTATTTTTAGACTTTTTGGTTTAAAATTATTCTAATACAAAGGTTTTTCCCCTTCCCCCACAATTCTCATTTTAAGTGTTTGCTGCAGAATAGTCAATCACAAATATATTTTTCAGCTTATCCTACACTGCTATTCTAATTCACCTGTTAAGATCACCCCCCACCGTTTAGAACATACTTTTATTTTTTTGTGATTGATTTATAAGCTGCAGGTGTTTATGTGATAAACTGTTTTAAATCTGTTTGGTATGCAGAACAAGTAAATTAAAGAATTGAATAATTTGATAAAATGTCCCAAAGATATTAATAAGATAGGTTAAAAAAAATAAAAACGAAATGGAATTAAAAGTGTACTTTTACTCCTGACAACTGCAGCCTTTTACATTTTCTTGGAATTTTTACATGAATGCCTTAAGTTCAGAAAGAGAAATGCCAGGCATAAAAGCAATCATTATAGGAAAGGGTTCATGTGAATACGATTATGGAAAAAAAATCCTACAAAGACAACCAAAAACACACGTGGCTCTACTTCAGTTCTTGATGTGATACATATTTGTCAGGCTCATCTGATTAAATAATGAAGTCCCTGTTTGAAAAGCAAAACTAGTTTTTTATTAAAAGACTGTCTATAATATAATTCTTTTACATTTAAAATATTTTTGGTTTACATGGAGGTCAAATTTTTAAAATTATGTATGGCAAAGACAGAAAACACCTATATGTGCAAGCATATTTCCATTTATATAACCTCACTTTAAAAGACTGACTCTTAACTATCAATGGCAGATACCAGAAATACTCCTTCGCATCACCACTGCTAGGCATCTCCCTATCATTTCATTTTAGTAACTGCTTCAGATATGAGTGCTGCCTGGAACACACCTTTATCTCTAGTTCTCACTTTACCTTTAGACAAACTGGCAGAGTCTCTTAAGTGGTGACACAGGGCAGGCCGTAAAGTGGGGAGTGAAAAATGGTAAACGAAAAGAGTGCATTAAGCCTACCTGCTACTCTTTACAACCCTGTCCACCCTTCCCCAACTCAAGCCTGTTCATCATCATCAACTAGCATCAGTTGGGCAAACGGATGGAGAACAGTGGAAAAAAATCTTTTTTTATCACAGCAAAAAAGAACAACAAAAGTTATTTTCATTCTTTTTCCTGTTTTATTTTCAATTCCACTAACAGAGATAAGGGAAAAGAAGGCTCTGTTCTCCAACCTCCCGGTCATTATCTAGTCCTCACTCCTGTCCTTAATATTCAATGACCGTTTTGTCTCCTTATTCCACTCTAACTTATTTCCTTTCCTGCCCTCTCTCCCCAGAAAACCCTCCCCTCATATAGCCCCAACTCAGCTAATCATACCTAGCCTATGGATCATCCATTCCCATCAATTTATATCTTTTCCCCTAATGCAAATTCTAGAACCACTTCCTGCTTCCCATTTTCCCTCCTATTCTAACATTTGGAGTCACTAACACTAGGTTTGGAGTTGGGGATGGGGAACCTGTATTATTCCCAGAAAATATGTATAGTATTAACAATGAACTACCAAAGCATCAAGAAAGTTATTTTAATCTTTTTAGGACTCAGCTCACTCATCTGTAAAATGAAGAAACTATTAGATCACCACTCTAAAATCTGGCTGACAATTTCTAATTCCTAATAATAGGGATCTTAAACTATAGATCTGAGGTAGAATACAGGAATTTTCTAAGAGGCACCCAGTTGAATCTGCTGATCATCCATGTTTGGGAATCATTGCTAAATGCTAAGAGGTTCCTTCTAGTCTAAAACTCCAAGATCCTAAGCTGGAATTTTCACTGCATTTGCTGGTAGAGAAACTGTGATAAAAGGAGTACAGTTTCCATAGTTATTGGTGCTATAGTTCAGGTATGTTACTGATTCAATAGGCCTCTGCAGACTGATCTAGCACTTAAGCACGCTTCAGATTATGATAACAGCTGACTTGCAAATGAACTTGTAAAATATGTTTACAGATTAGGGACTATTACCACAATACTAAGTCCTCAAAGTAAAACACTAAAAATTATTTCCGTAGTATTATTATGTGCGCAGTGTTTTTCACAGATGGCTTTTTTACCACTAATATTTAGCCTATATGTCAGAAATAAAGGCAGAAGGAACATGCTCATTAGGATCACTTATTCTGCTAATTCACTGATGGGGCTTTGTATATCATTCGAGCAAAGCCTAGAGAAGTCTAGATCACTAGTGAAATTCAGGGTATTAAAACGCCTAAAGAATAGTCTCATTCAAATGTTTAAACTGCCAGGACATTAACTCCCCAGAAGCATACTAGATCATTCACTTACGAACTCCATGTATCTATTCTAGATCTGGTAACTTCCAATTCTCATTATAAACAAGGGTTCCTGTGGTTAATATTCAGGCTTAAAACATGTTTAAACGTGTGGGAACTAAGCACATATAAACAGCACTTGAAGAGATGACACATTAGTGTGTTAATTTGAGTGGAACTTATTCATTTATGAATAATGAAATTATTAAAAGGTAAAAATAGAAATGGAATTCTATGCTAGTCATTTCTCTCTTTAAAAAGATGCACTTAAATTTGTACAAAATAGCAGGGCAAATTGCAGGAAAGTGTGTCCATTTATTTCCTAATTTCTCCAAATAACATGAAATCTACAGTGAATGCCATTATGTAAGAGCATTCTTTGAATATCAAGAATGATGCAGTTGTTGCTATGGTAACTACTCATTTTATTGACTAAATTGTGGGTTTGGGTAGCATTCTTTCAAAAAAACATATTTCAACCTCTTAAGTAGGTCTGATAAGATTCTTTCTATTGTTATCTGTTAAACAATAACTACAAGCCGCATTTGGGGATGATTATTTAAGCAGCCTCTATTAAAAGCTAACCTTGATTTGCTAAGGAAAGAAACCTTTAAAGTTTGAAAAACGAAACATATCAACTACATTCAAAAGAACAAAGGATACTAAGTTTTAACTTTCTAGAGTAGTTGAAACGTGTGTAAAAATCAACAGTAACATGATCTCACCCGTCTGTGTTCCTTCACTGCCATAATTTTCCTTCTAATCCTAAATTATTAACTAAGTATAAGACTAACACCAGAAGACTGCTGACTTTTCAGTTTGCAATTAAGCTAAAATGAGAACCAGTGGAAAGCTTTCTTCATTTCGGTACTTAGGAGAAGTCTCTGTCCTGAGCCTATGAAAACACAGAATTTTCACTGTCAAAATCTTATAAAATAGCTGTGTACAAAAGCCTATATTTAAAGATATCAAGGATAACTGTAGACTCTAACTATAAACACTCTTCAGGTACAGGCAAAAGCCACTAAGGCTTCTTCCCCTATGAGCTTCCATAGAGGAGGTTCTCACCGGAACCCCATCCATGGAAGCCGAAGGTGGGCTTCATCCGCACGTGTCTTCAGGGGGCTTCCAATCTAAACGGTATTTTCAGAACCTGTCCAGATCTCTTCCTCACCCGTCTAAATAAACAGTAAGACCAAGTATTTAAGAAACGGGACTGGGGGCCACGGGTGTAGCCCGTCCCCCTTTTAATAATGTTAAGTCCAGTCAGCTCAAAGGCCTGCTGACTTCGCAGCCCTGGAAGCCAACGCGAGGAAGGCTCTGCATGGTTGTAGGAATGAAGTACTAGGAAGGGAGTCTGATGAGGAAGCAGATGGACAGCTGGCAGGTCAAGCATAAAGGAGGGACAACTCAGGTTTCTTTCCATCTTTTACAAAGGGATTTTACCTGTCTTGTTTTACCTTGGCGTCTCTTGGAAAAAGCGACCCCCACGTCCTCCGTGAGCGTGTATGTGTTTGTGTGTATCGTGACAACAACCTCAGCACCCCGGCTGAGGACAGGGGCTTGGAGGGGGTGGGGACTCAATTCCTTTACAGGCCTAGAACTCTCCCGAAGGGCCCTCGAAGAAAAGGGGGCGGGGAGGAGCGCGTCTGATGCGGACTAGGGGGCTCAGACCAGGCCCGTGAGAGCAGCAGCGGCTTGGGGGACGTGCAGATCCCTTAGGTTTTAATGGTGGCCTCTTTGGAGGAGGGAAGAGGTGACAAGGGGTTGGGGTTGATAAGGCCTCCCCTTCCCCCCTCGCTCAGCGCGCTGTTTACCTTCTCGGTACTTCTTGCGGAGCCGCCGGTGGACGCTTTTCACCACACCGGAGAGCTTCTCCTGTTCCAGTTTCCGCTCCTGCTCCCGGGGCGGCGGAGTGTTCGGGGGCCCGGCCCTCTGCCCACGAGCAGTACTTCGCCCTCCGGCCCCTGGCTCCATATCGCAGCCGCCGCCGCCGCCCCTCAAGCCCCCGCAGACGCTCCCCTGATAGAGGAGGTGGGGTAGGAGGAGGGAGCAGCGGAGGCAGCAGCCGGAGGAGGCAGAGGAGCCGGAGCGACAGCGACAGCCTAGGAGGTGGACGCTCACCCAAAAGTGCAAGCTGATTGGTGGATTTTGAGGGCTGGGCGGAAACGGAAAAGACTAAGGGCCAATGGGCAGAAAGCGCCGGCGGCGAACCCGGTTGTTTGGGAAGGCGAGCAGCTGGAGGAGGCGGAGCTTGCGGGGGTAGGGAGGCTGAGGCAGTGGGAGCGCTAGGCCTGGGTGCTCATCTCTCCCCCCACCCTCCCCGGATTCTGTGCGCAGGCGCTGTGGCCCGGCCTCGGGAGAGGAGCTGTGAGCAACGCGCGTGCGCGTCTCAGTTTGCTTAGTTTGGGCTTTTTTACAGCCCGGCTTTCTGATGTCTTCCATTATTTTCACCCCCTACGCTTTATAATCTGTTGCGATGCGGCCGAGGTACTCTGCTTGAACCTCCGCTGCACCTTGTCACATATAGGTTCCCTTTAGTTACGTGAGCTTTGAGATGACGTTACACTTCAGGGAACTCAAGCACACAAGCTTTCTAAGGCTCAAGGAGAGAGGTCTGGCTACCAAATGCTAATTTAATTCTCAGGTCGACAATGGTTAATGCCTGCAGTACTGCTGCTAGGCAAAGGACATAGAAAATGCGAAATGGAGAGGGCCAAGAAAAGCAACAGGAGATGCAGGAGGACAACAAGTAACGATGGAAAACTCACAGCAGATGCCCTCAAGAACTTTTGTAGTGACCACGGTGTTAATAAGCAGCCTGCCCTGACCTTATTCGCCTCAGCACTCTGAGCTTTTATGGTCGGCTCAGGTAACCTCCTGCCTTTTAATTTGGACAATTAGCCTATGCGGAGTGTATCTAAGTGGGTTTGGCAACCTGTTCACCCTCCGCCACTTCTTTTCCTTCTTTTGAGGAACGTGATTGTTGACTTCTGTCCCATTAAGGTGGAACACTGCTCTCCGGAGAGAGGTAGACTGCATTGGCTCCTGAAGTGGCACCGAGACTGCTGGAGTGTCAGAGATTCAATAGACTGAGAGCCCCTAATGAATTGTGTAGGATTGTGGACCACTTCCCCATTGCAGGTGTTGGTTACGTGACAGTCTACGGAAATGATTGCAATGGGAACATTTTGATGATTTTCTAACGAATAAAGCTTGCGTTATGTAACTTTTATATGCTATCTTCTTTATATTGAATACGATGAAGAGCAAAGAATTATACACACTGTCTAGGACGCAGGAGAAGCGCGAGGTGAAGGGAGATTGATGGAATTTAAAGGCGGAAGATGTGTCCCTTCAGCCCAGTGGAGAGACAGGTCAAACAGAGATAGGGACATGTAAACTTCAAAAGAACTCATTATAATTATGAAGAGAAGTTACACGGAAGTGCCTAATAAATTGGGAATGTGGTGGTCTTGTTTGGGGGAATTTCATTTGGGAAGAAAGGGGAGCTTGAATGACATATCTCTTTTGGCTCTTTCCATATTTTAATTTATATGGAAGGCAAATAATGGTGCAAATATTCGAAAGATACAATGATAGTAGAAAGAGCATTAAATTTCACTTGTGCAGAACTAGTTTTTTTTTTTCTTAAAAATATAGAACTTTTCAGCATACTACTAGCAAATGAAATTTTAAGTCCTCTTAAATGAAAATGTTCACTGAAGGAAATTTGGAAAGTACAGAAAAGAGTAAAGAAAATAAGTCATCTGGACTGAGAGATAACAACTGTTAACATTTTTTCTTTGTATATACTGATTTCAAACGGGATATTTCTTGATGCCTATGTGGCAATCTATTGTATGAACAGCCTACTATTTCATTAACCAATTCCCAGTTATTGTATATTTGTTTTCTCCAGCTTTTCTGTATTACAAATAATGTCATGACAAACACATTTGCACACAAGTGTTTGTCCATTTTTTTTAATTATACATTCCATCAGTCTAAACTCCTAAAAGTTCAATTTCTGAAGCAAAGGGTCAAACATGTTAGGGTTTTGATGTATATTGTGAAATTGCCTTTTCTGAATGATAGTAGCAATCTATGCCATGTCCAGTAGTACCTGTGGTTGTTTATTTCACTGCACGCTTACCAAAGGTAGGTATTACAATTTACAAAGTCATTAATGAGATTTTCAAAACATGTCTATTTTTAATAAATATGGGGAATTTCCTGCTGTTTCATAACTAGCTATTCTTATAGGTATAATATTTAACTTAAAATACTCATGTAAAAAAAATAAAAGGAACTTATTTAAGACTATCTAGTTGTCATTGTTCAAGCAGATTGAAGAGTCCTACCTTTTAAAATTACTTTTTGACTTCTCACTTTTTGAGAAGCAACTGAAGAAATAACAACTGGACAGCCACATTTTATTTTATTTTATTTTATTTTGAGATGGACTTTTGCTCTTGTTGCCCAGGCTGGAGTGCAGTGGCGCATTCTTGGCTCACTGCAACCTCCACCTCCTGGGTTCAAACGATTCTCCTGCCTCAACCTCCTGAGTGGCTGGGATTACAGGCATGTACCACCATGCCTGGCTAATTCTGTATTTATGGTAGAGACGGGATTTCTCCATGTTGGTCAGGCTGGTCTCAAACTCCCGACCTCAGGTGATCCACCCACTTCAGCCTCCCAAAGTGCTGGGATTACAGGTGTGAGCCACCACACTAGGCGCAGATTTTATTTTAAAGATGCATAAATTCAAATGAGGGATAGGCCAACATGTCCTGAGAAACATTTTAAGGCATTTTTTTTCAACTGACTATCTACCACAATAGAAAAGGGAGTTTATAACTACTTTCCTCCTGTGTAGTTAGTAATATTACAAAAAGCTTTCTATCTGTTAAGGTTGCTGAGGAATTGTAATGGAATTCTCCATTTAAGGGAAACAACTGTCCTAATTGCTGATAAAATGGATTCACTGAAGGGAGCAGGCTTGGTGCAATATTCAATGAGCATATCCTATGCCCAGGAAAATGTCAGCAACTTTCCCCCCCGTGTGGTGACAGGTTTTTATTTACTGTAAATATCTTGTTTTTAAAAAATTCTCTCATTATTTTAAATGCCTGTTAGGGAAAGAGGATATTGGAATAAAACACTCTTCACTGAGCAGGACAAACCAGTCTGGGAAGAAGAGGCTTTTCTAATGACTGCTCTAAACCCCTGATAAGTAAATTTCTCATCCTCATTCTTTGCCTTACCTAACCGGTCTGCACCTAATTCCTTTCACATTTGGTAAGCTTCCTGTGTTCAAGAAGCACTCAGTACAGAAAAAATGTTTTTGGTGAGAAAAATACCTTGTCATCTTTGTTTACAGTTATATTTTTATAAGTAACACATATTCCTACAAAGGATGTAAAGGGTCAATATATTGCGATAATAAAATATGTTCTATTCTCAGTGGGAGTTTGAAAAAATTAATGGGTGATGAAAAGTAAACTTAAAAATCCATATCAAAATCTGGGATGAGGCACTGAGTTAACCAGTAGATTCTGGGTGTACTTTGTAAAAGTGTTGAACATTTCATTCTGACCCTCTTGAGGATTCCTGTAGAAGAGAGAAGGCTACATAATAGAAATTGGGGTTCTTGGCCAAATGTGGTGACTCACACCTGTAATCCAGGCACTTTGGGAGGCTGAGTTGGGAGGATCACTTGAGCCCAGAAGTTCAAGACCAGCCTGGGCAACAGAGCGAAACCCTATCTCTACATAAAATACAAAAATTAGCAGGGTGTTGTGGTGCACAACTGTAGTTCCAGCTACTTGGGAGCCTGAGGTGGGAGTATCGCTTGAGACCAGAAGGTTGAGGCTGCAGTGAGCCATGATTGTGCCGCTGTACTCAAGCCTGGGTGACAGAGTGAGACCCTGTCTCAAACAAAAAAAAGAAAAAAAAGAAAAACAAAAAAACTGAGCTTCTTTGAATGATCTAAAGCATTATTTATTTTTATTCTTCAGTGACTTGGTATTATCTACTTTGCTTTGGCCCTCTTTATTATAAAAATCATAAAAACAGATTTTAATGTTGCAAAATAAAAGTATTAATATTAAACTTCTGTTTCTAAAACATAAAAATGTTAAAACAACAGTGTATGTCAGTTGTGCAAAAAGACTTGATCAGCTTTATTATTGAAGATACGGCTGTATTCCAAGCTGGACAAATCCGTGGTTCATGACTATTTAGAAATAGAATGTTTAGGAATTCAGTTAAAATGAGGACTGGAAAAGTAAAATCTATGTTATTTTGAAAATATTTACCACTATTTGCAAAATTCTTACCCATGAATATAAAAATATCCATGAAGTTTAAATGATTTGTTATATTCAGAATTTTAAAAAGTAGATGTATCATTAATTGAGCACATTATTGAGAAACTGTTAAGCCTTTTGTTTTTCATATTTTATTTCAAATCATAGAAACTTTCTTTGGAAAATTCCATATTTAATGTTTTGATAGAAACAAACAGTGGAGAACTAACAAGAAAAATATTTTTAGTGATATATTTCTATTCAATATGGCAGATTACAACTTAAAAATCCTATTTATTAATAGGGTTATTTTCTTTAAAAATGTATGTCTTTCACTATTATGTCAATCAATGACTTCCCTGCAATTCATAATTTAACTGCGAACATTAAAAGTATTCAAAATAACACGCAGATTTGTTATCTTTCAAAAGTTAATAGACTGGTGTTAACCAAGTGACAATCATTAATTAAGGCTTACCTCAAAATACAATTGTAAAACATACTATTTTGCAATATACTAATTAATGAAATATATTTGATAATCATAACAGGGCTAATGTAGGAATAGATTTACATAGAAAAGAAATACGCTTCTTCTAAGTGATAGATAATGTCCTTACAGTGAAATGTAGGACTAAAATTTTCTGTGTCCTAATTCCAGCTTTGCATTAACCAACAGAGCAAGGTTCTCTGAGCCTTTTTTATCCTCTGTCAAATGTAAAATGAAGAGGTTGGATTTGACTAGTGTTTTTCAATTTTTTTTTTTTTTTTTTTTACCGTGACTCTAGTAAGGAATACATTTTACCTGGGGGCACAGGACACTTAGACATATACTAAATATACTAAATATACTTAGACATATACTAAATATACACATATGAATATATACCCACATAGATAACGAGGACAAAAGTTTCACCAAGCAATACTTATCTTCACTAATGCAGTGCATGGTGGTATTTTCCATTCTATTTTTCGTTTTTTAAAACTATAGGGTGCACTATGTTGATTTTATGGCCCTCTAATGAATCATGGCCTAAAATTTATAAAATACTGGCAATTGGAAAGATCCCTTTCAGTCCCCAAACCAGTAATTCTATGACTCACATTGATTTTGAGAAAGCTTTATGAGATGTACCTTGCTATGTTGAGGCTACTCAGTCCTTTCAAACATCATTTTTACCTTGGGAGATTTCTTACATTCTGAATGCGGGCTCAGAGAAGTGACCTAGACTCTGCTAATCATAGTCTCTGAATGAAGTATCTATTTGGAAGAGAGCAAAATGACGAAGTAGAAGCTACAGGGAATCTTTTGGCCTGTTGAGGGAGAGTGGAGATGTAGTTCTTTTAGGATCACCAAGCCTGAGGGTCTACCTTCCATGTCTAACATTTGCTTTATAAGCCAAATAATAGGGGCAATGGGTCTTTCCCAGAGTAGTTGCTGGGTCAACTTATGTGGGGATCTGGGCTGCGTAGTCTCCAAGTCTGCCTCTCTGGTCCTTGTGGAGATCTGGGATGCCTTTTCTATCTGAACTAGCTGAAGCGAGTTCTATTTTTTTTTTTTTTTTTTTTTTTTTTTTTTTTTTTGAGATGGAGTCTCGCTCTGTCGCCCAGGCTGGAATGCAGTGGTGAGTTCTATTTTTTTATTGCACAGGGGTGGCTAGTGCTGAGACATTCTGGAAGAGAATTAGGTAATCAGGAAGCAGTGTTCGCTAGCTTTCTCTGTGACTGGAAGTGATCTGCTATCTGCTAGGTTCCTTGGTTTCCTCAGCTGTCAACTGAGGAATGACAACTTACCATTCCTACCTCACAAAGTTGTGTGAATAAAAAGAAATTATAGACTGAAAGTGTTTCAAAAAGTTAAAAAAGTACAAATGTGAATAAATAGTATAGATGTTAATTGTTTCTAAGGGGCCAGAAAAAGTGAAATTTTTCTAAATGCAGGAAGCTAAATTTACACTTCTTTTATTAAATGTACACCAGTCTCTCTTTATATTTTAATAGTTTGTCACTGACTTCCCATTTTTTTTCTTTTCCTGAAGGTAGAACATATTCCCGTATTAGCGCTGAAATTACAAGGTTTTATTTGTCAAAGTATGAAGTAATCACCATATAATTCCTAAAGTTGACTGTTATCTCTCCCCAAAATTTTTTGTAAGATAATTAGAATAAATGTTTTATGAAAAGCCAGATCAAAATTTACTACCATAATATTTTAATAAACATGATATTTCTTTTTTTAAAATTATATATACTGAATTATTTTATTTAAAGTTTCTTTTTAGAGATAGGGCGTTAATGTGTTGCCCAGGCTGGAGTATAGTAGCGCAATCATAGCTCACTGTAACCTCAAACTCCTGGGCTGAAGTGATCCTCTTCCCTCAGCCTCTTGAGTAGCTAGGACCACAGGTGCATGCCACTATACCTGGCTAATTAATTTTTTTCCTTTTTAGAGATGGGGGTCCCGTTATGTTGCCCAGGCTGGTCTTGAACTTCTGGTCTCAAGGGATCCTCCCTGCCTTGCCTTCCCTAAAGCAATGGGATTACAGGGTTGAGTTGTTATTCCTGACCACATGATGTTTTGATATACACAGTGGAATGGTTACTGCAGTCAAGCAAATTAATATACACATCTTCGCACATAGTTACCTTTCCGCCTTTGTGTGTGTGGTAAAAGCACCTGAAATCTATTCTCTCAGCAAATTTCCAGCATGCAATGCAATACTATTAACTGTAGTCCTCATGCTATGCATTAGATCTTTAATCTTATTCTCTAGACTTATTCATCCTATATACAACTACAACTTTGTACCCTTTTACCTCCATTTCCCCATCCCCTTTGTGTGTCCCCAACCCCCACTCTAGTAAATACCATTCTACTCTCTGTTTCTATGTATTTGTCTTTTTTTTGATTCCAGATGCAGTTTTAATTTACTTTACCTCATTGAAATCACTACCGGTTGAAAGTGACCATATCTTTCAAATCACTACCATTTGAAAGTGCACAGCGGCATTATTAATTATTATGCTAAAACAATAGGCATATATTGGGACTTTCTCAGACAAACTGAGATGTGTGATACGTGGCCACCCTTGTTACATTTCAGTAATTTCTACAAAAAACAGGAAGACAGATCAACAACCCAGTAGAAAAATTGGTAAAGGATATAAACAAATGATGATGATGGCAATAAGAGTAACCACTTACATGGTGCTTATTATGTTCTAGGCACTGTTCTTGATATTTCTGCATATGAATTATTTTATCTTTACAACAACCCTATGAGGAAACTGAGGTACAAATGAAGACACGAAAGTAAGAACATTTAAGTAGTTCATACAAAGAAATATAAATTGTTCTAAAATATATCAAAATATACTCACCTCATTCATAGTAAGAGAAATAAAAAACTGCACTCCAATGACATTTTTCATCTATGAAATTTACAAAGGTCTAAAAATTGAGAATATAAATGTTTCTATTACCCTTGGATGGCAATTTGGCAATAACTATCAAAAGTATAAGTATCTATACCCTTTGAGGTGTCAATCCCATTTTAAAGAATTTATTCTTCAGCTATGTACACACATGTAGGAAATTATGATTGTATACGGTTATTTATTGTGGAATTTTTGTAGTGGCAAAGAATTAGAAGTAATCTAAATGTCCCTCACTAAGACACTGATTAAATAAATTATGGAACATTCCCACAGGCCATTTTATGGCCCTATATCCAGGGTCATAAAAATGAATGAGGAAGCCTTTAATGTGCAGATCATGGAGGATGAGAATTGGGTTCCTGGGAGGCAAGAGTGGGAGGGATACTCTGTATTCTTTTATAATTTTGGAGTTTTGAACCATATGAATCTATCTACATTTTTAAACTATGCATTTTTATTTTATCTCTTTTTAAAATTTCAGTAGCTTTTGGTGAACAGGTGGTTTTTGGTTACAGTGATAAGCTCTTTAGTTTTGATTTCTGAGATTTTGGTGCACCTGTCACCTGAGCAGTGTACACTGTACCCAATGTGTAGTCTTTTATCTCTCACCCCCCTCCCATCCTTCCCCGCAAGTCTCCAAAGCCCACGATATCATTTTAAGCCTTTGCATTCTCACAGTTTAGCTCCTACTTATAAGTGAGAACATACATTATTTGGTTTTTCATTCCTTAGGGTTACTTCACTTAGAAAAATGACCTCCAGCTCTGTCCAAGTTGGTGCGACATACATTACTTCATTTCTTTTTATGGCTGAGTGTATATACACCACATTCCATGGTGTATATCTACCACATTTTCTTTATCCACTCATTGGTTGATGGGCAGGTATGTTGGTTCCATATTTTTGCAATTATGAATTTTGTGGCTATAAACATGCATATGCAAGTGTCTTTTTCATATTATGGCCATTCTTGCAGAAGTAAGGTGGTATCTCATTGTAATTTTAAGTTGCATTTCCCTGATAATTAGTGATGCTGAGCATGTTTTCATATATTTGTTGGCTGTTCATATATCTTTCTTGAGAATTATTTATTCATGTTCTTTGCCCACTTTTTGATGAGATTATTTATTTCTTTTCTTGTTGATTCGTTTGAGTTCCTTGTAGATTCTGGATATTAGTCCTGTCTCAGATGCATGCTTTGTGAATATTTTCTCCTACTCTATGGGTTATCTGTTTACTCTGCTGATTCTTTCTTTTGATGTGCAGAAGCTTTTTGGTTTAATTATGTCCCATTTATTTATTTTTGTTTTGGTTGCTTTTGCTTTGGGTTCTTGGTCATGAATTCTTTGCCTAAGCCAGTATCTAGACGGGTTTTTCTGATGTTGTCTTCTAGAATTTTTATGGTTTCAGGCCTTAGATTTAAGTCGTTGATCTATCTTGAGTTGGTTTTTGTATAAGGTAAGAGATGAGGATCCAGTTTCATTATCCTAGATGTGGCTTGCCAATTATCCCAGCACCATTTGTTGAATAGGTTGTCCTTTCCCCACTTTATGTTTTTGTTTGCTTTGTCAAAGATCAGTTGTCTATAAGTATTTGGCTTTATTTCTGAGTTCTCTATTCTGTTCCATTGGTCTATATGCCTATTTTTACACAAGTACCATGCTGTTTTGGTAATGATAACCTTGTAGTATAGTTTGAAGTCGGGTGATGTGATGCCTCCAGCCTTGTTCTTTTTTGCTTCGTATTGCTTTGGCTATGCAGGTTCCATATGAATTTTAGGATTTTTTTTCTAGTTCTGTGAAGAATGATGATGGTATTTTCATAGGAATTGCATTGAATCTATAGATTGCTTTGGGCAGTATGGTCATTTTCACAATATTGATTTGCTCCCCCTACCCCGAGCATAAGATGTGTTTCCATTCGTTTGTGTCATCTATGGTTTCTTTCAGCAGTTAAACATATTTCTAATTTTCCTGGAGCTTCTGAAAATTATTCCAAAACTCAAGTTTCAAAAATTCTTCTTTTATTTAATAAAAATACATTGAGCCATGAGTCAGAAGTCTCAATATGGTTATAATATGTCAATTTTCCTTGGATTGACCTAAAGAATAAAAAAAGACTCAAGCAAAATTCTGGCAAGATTTTTTTTTTTGGTAGAAATTGATAAGCTGGGACAGGCATGGTGGCTCATGCCTGTAATCCTGGCACTTTGGGAGGTGGACGTGGGAGGATTGCTTGAGCCCAGGAGTTTGAGACCAGCCTGGGCAACATGGCAAAGCCCTGTCTTTACAAAAACTACAAAAATTAGTTGGGCATGGTGGTGTGTGCCTATAGTCCCAGCTACTCGGGAGGCTGAGGTGGGAGGATCACCTGAGCCCAGGAGGTTGAGGCTGTAGTAAGCTGTGATCATTGGCACCGCATTGCAGCCTGGGTGATGGAGTGAGACTCTCTCAAAAAAAAAAAAAAAAAAAAAAAAAAAAAAAAAGAAAAGAAAAGAAAAGGTGATTCTAAAGTTCATATGGAAAAACAAAGAAACTAGAAGATCTGATACAATTTTGAAAACACAGAACAAAGTTGAATATTTTAAGATTTAGTATATAACCACAGTAATCAAGACAGTGTGGTATTGGCATAAATAACAGATAGATCAATGGAACAGAAGACAGAGTTCAGAAACAGACCCACACGTGTATAAATAACTGAATTTTCCACAAAGATGCAAAAGCAATTCAGTGGAGAAAGAATCATATTTTCAACAAATAATGCTGAAATAATTGGACATCTATATGCAAAAAAAAAAAAACAAAAAACAAAAACCAAAAATCCCTTCAAATTAACTCAAAGTGGAACACAGACCTAAATATAAAAAGTAAAACTATAAAACTTCTAGAAGAAAATATAGCAGAAAATCTTTATGACCTTCAGTCAGGCAATTTTTGTTTAGGTTTGACTCAAAATACAATCCATATAAAATTTATAACTTGGAGTTTAGTAAAATCATAAACTTCTGCTCTTTGAAAGACACTGTTAAAGGACTGAAAAGATAAGCCACTGAATGGGAGAAAATATTTGAAATCATATGTCTCATAAAGGACTTATATCCAGAATATACAAAGAGCTTTTAAAGCTCAGTAATAAGAAAACAACCAACTCCCTTCCTATACCAAATGGGAAAAAGACATAAGGACACTTCACTAAAAATGATGAACAGATGGCAAAAAAATGCGTGAATGCTAAACATCATTAAACATTAGGGAAAAGCAAAACCACAATGAGATACCACTGTATACCTATGACAGTGGATAAAATTCAAAAGACTGACCATACCAACAGTGAGAGGAAGGGAGAATGCTATCCAATGCAGGTGAAAATGTTTAATAGTAGCATCACTTTGGAGAACAGTTTGGCAGTCTCTTAAAAAGTCAAACATACACCTACCATATGATCCAGCCATCCTACTCTGAAGTATCAACCAAGAAAAATGAAAGCATGTCTATATAAAGACTTATGTACCCATCTTCACAGTAGCTTAATCTGTAAAAGCCCCATACTGGGAATGACTCAAATATTCATCAACAGATGAATGGATAAACAAACTGTAGTACAGCCATACAATCGAATACTAGTCAAAAAAAGGAATAAAAATAAATAAGCTATGGTTTCACACATGACAAATGAATCTCAAAACAATTAAGCTGAGTGAAAGAAGCCAGGCAGAAAACAATATATACTGTTCAATTTCACTTATATCAAATTCTAGAACATGCAAACTAATCTGTGGTGACAGAAAACAGATCACTGGTTGCATGGGGATGGGGTGTGGGGTGATTGTTGGGAGAGATTACAAAGAAAGCATGAGGAAGCTTTTGGGAATAATGAATTTGTTGATTACCTTGATTTTGGTGAGGGTTTTATGAGTCTGTACATATGTCAAAACTGATCAATTTAAATGTGTGTATTTTATTGTATATTAATATACCTTAATAAAGCTATTAAAAATAATTCTGCACTTGTTATATGCCAGACATTCTCCTAGTCATTGCAGCTTCAGTGGCAAAAAAAAAAAAAATTGTATTTTTGTAAAATTTGTAGTTACTAGTAACAGGATGCACAGCAATGAAATTTTTATTTACTATACATAAAATAATGTAAGTAGAAATTTGATACAGATTCATTATCTTTTTTGCTACCTAAATCAACCAAATAATCAGTTTATTGTGAAAATAGCAGAGGCTCGGCATACCTGTTAACTGAGAAGATAAGTGGAAATGAAAGACATCAAATAATTCCTTGTCAGGCAATTATTTATAATTAATTAGGGATTAAATAATTCCCTTATCAGGGAATAATTCCTTATAAGGCACAAAGGGAATATTTGTCCCTTATCAATACCCATGACTTTAAAATAGAAAAGGATAGGCAAAGTTTTAAATTCTTAACCCGGTCTAATTCCAAATAATTGATAGTGGTAGGAACTGAAAATATTAATAAGAGTTTTGTTTTGAATTAGTTTTAGAAGAATATGTCTTTTAAAGAAAATTTTTCCTGAATGTATCAAATCAGTTAAACAGAAGTGTTGGTAGACTAGTTGAAGATAAGTGTCATACATTATTTTGTTTTACTCTTTGGTTCATATTGCATGTTTTGGGAAAAGCATCAGATAGGAAAAGTCTTTTGTTTGTTATGTAAAAATAATTATCTGCCAAGTTGATTTTAGCCTAGCATAAATTAGCATATGAGTTTTATAAAACAAGGGTTAGTAATTAACTTTTCTCAATTAAAAATGTACCACAAGTGACATGGTATTTCTAAGTAGAGAAATTAGGCAAAAAAGAATTATGAGCTAGATAACACAAAACGGTGTAGCTTATATTGGATACTTTGGACTCCTACATGGTGATTTTACATGTTTCCTTTTCTTTCTACTTCATTACATACCCCCATCCTACCCCACCTCCAACTTTTTAAATACTTGAGTCTTGAAAATATTCCTGTCTTCCCTCGTTCAAAAATAAATAACATAAGAAGGGACCCTTTAACTAAAAAATAATAATTAATTAACCAGTCATCATTTGACATGGCATTTAAAGATAAATACTTATAAGTAGAAGAGAAAACTTAAAGCTAGGGAAGTGAACAATAGTGAAGCAAGAGGCCCTCTTGATTCCTTATCTCACAATTTAAACCAAATTTTTTAAAGTTCAGGGGTATATGTGCAGGATGTACAGGTTTGTTACGCAGGTAAACATGTGCCATGGTAGTTTGCTGCACAGATAATCTCATCACTTAGGTATTAAGCCCAGAATCCATTAGCTATTCTTTCTGATGCTCTCCCTCCTCCCCCCTGCACCCTCCAACAGGCCCCAGTGTGTGTTGTTGCCCTATATGTGTCCATATGTTCTCATCATTCAGCTCCCAGTTGTAAGTGAGAATATGCGGTATTTTATTTTCTGTTCCTTGGTTTGCCGAAGATAATGGCCTTCAGCTTCATCCATGTCCCTGCAAAGGACATGATCTCATTCCTTTGTATGGCTAAATAGTATTCTATGGTGTATATGTACCACATTTTCTTTATTTGGTGCATTATTGATGGGCATTTGGGTCAATTCCATGTCTTTGCTATTGTGAGTAATGCTACAGTGGACATACGCATTCATGTATCTTCGTAATAGAATGATTTATATTCCTTTGAGTATATACCCAGTAATGTGATTGCTGAGTCATTGTCTCTAGGTCTTTGAGGAAATGACAAACTGTCTCCCACAATGGTTGAACTAATTTACACTCCCACCAACCGTGTAACAGCATTCCTTTTTCTCCAGAACCTTGCCAGCATCTGTTGTTTTTTAACTTTTTATTAATAGCCATTCTGACAGTTATGAGATGGTATCTCGTGGTTTTGATTAGCATTTTTCTAATCATCAGAGATGTTGAATTTTTTTTATGTGATTGTTGGCCACATGTATATCTTTTGAGAAGTATCTGTTCATGTCCTTTGCCCCCTTTCTAATGGGGTTGTTTTTTCTTGTAAATTTATTTAAGTTCCTTGTAGATGCTGGATATTAGACCTTTGTCAGATGAACAGATTGCAAAATTTTTTTCCCATTCTGTTAGGTTGTCTGTTCACTCTGATGGTAGTTTCTTTTGCTGTATGGAAGCTCTTTAGTTTAATTAGATCCCGTCTGTCAATTTTTGCTTTTGTTGCAGTTGCTTTTGGGGTCTTCATCATGAAATCTTTGTCTGTGCCTATGTCCTGAATGGCATTGCCTAGGTTTTCTTCTAGGGTTTTGATAGTTTTTAAACCCATGCTTAATTAAGAAAAAAGTCAGTGATTCACTAAAAAATATAGTTATTTAAAATGGTATAAATCATTTATTTGCTCAAAATGCTGAAATTTAGGCAGGATGGACTCTTGGAGGACCCAGTTCCAAGATGATCTCATTCACCCTGCTGACATGTTGATATTGTCTATTTCAACTGGGAGCTCAGGGCCAGTGGCCTCAATTCTCTACAGGACCTCTCCACCTGGATGGGTTGGGTTTCTCAGAGCATGGTAGCCTCAGGGTAGTTAGACTTTTTACATGGTGGCAAATTTCTCACAGAGCACAAAAGGGGATACTTCCAGGCCTTTTTCAGGCCAAGTTGGTTTATTATAGCTTGAGCAATTCTACTGGACCTTTGCCTAACTTGTCTGTCCTACCTATGATGCCTTTTCCATGCCTTTTTGCTAATCTACATTCTATACTTTCTCCACGATCCAGCACAAAGATCACTTCCTTCATGAAAAGTTTCTAATTATTCTGCCTCAGTGTGATAGCTCTTTCCTTTTGAAATCTGACAGCTCTTATTCTTTGTACTATTCACTTCTCATTGAAAATATGCTGTCATATTATTATTTACTTTCCTATGGATAGCATATCCTATCTCCTCAACCCACCGTATGATCCTTGAGGACACAACCCAAGGTCCATATCTACATCACAGTGTCCATCATGTAATGTGTGCTAAATAAGTGTTTGATAGCCAGGTCATTGGTTGTACACTGAAGTATTTTAGTTCTTTTCAGGAGATGTTATTCTACATGAAGTGATGTACATCTTGAACTTATACAGATGCTTAAGAAATCTATTTGAGAAGATATTTACCTGTGCTACCAAAGAAGAATTTAAATTAGTCATTGTAGGTAAGAGTTCATATTATTTATTTTATAACATTGGAAAAAAATGGTTTTTTTTTAAAAAAATTCATGTTTCTTGGTCTTTTTCACTGACTCAAAGCAGCAGAAGCTTTTTAAGATGTTCAGCCTCAATGAGGTAAGCCTAAAAAATGCAAAGATAAAACTAGTTAGCATGGAAATAATGAGCAGAAATGTTTATTAAGCTAATCGTCTTCAGCTGGAGAGAGAACTAGAGGAAGTTTAATAGTATTTCTTTTCTGAACCACGTTAGCTCTATCAGCATAGAGCTGTGATCAACATATTAACTGATTTTGTCTTCTACTACTCTATATGTCTGCTATTATGATTTGGAGAGTAATAAATGTACCATTATAGTGAAGGAGGAAAATCAATGCTGATAGAAACTTAACAAGGAATGGGTTGGGTCTGTAAATCACTGAATACAACCCAAGAATTGTCTTGACATACACTTGTGTCAGCATCTTCAAAAATAGTTTCTTTTCAGGACTCTACAGTGATTTCACTTTGAAGAAGTTTCTGAACCTTTAACTCAAGGTAATGAGCCAGTTAATAGGAGACTGGGTTTTGTGTAGGAAGCAATTACCCCAAATGATAGGAAACTCAAAATGAGCACAAGCTTTAATGAGATTGGCAAAAAGGTCATGTGTCTGAGCGCTGAGATGGAGTAAAAATGAAAGATGGTGGGAGACAATACCATGAATACCACTGAAAATAAATACCATGAATACCACTGAAAATAAGGATGAGATATATTATTAGAAATACATCTACAGAAGTCTATAGAATTAATTTGCCTGCAGGTAAGATGACTTCTAGAAATGTGGAAGTCAGGAGTCCATGGTTCAATGCGAGCTTTATTAATGATCTAGTTTTAGTCCAAACAATATAGTGATAAAATAAATTTTAACAGAATAAACCATTATATAGCAGTATATACTTCAGTTAATGCACAGTTCTGGAAAGATCAGGTCATAGGCACCGTTTCCACTTCCTTGTCTCTGGGTCTAATTTCAGCCCACTGCAATCTAGTTTTCACAAACAACTCTATGGAAATTGCTTCGAGAAAGCTCAGCAATGATGTGATTGTCAAATATGTTAGCCTCTTTCAGCTCTCATCCTACTTTTCTTTTCTGCAGAATTTGATTGTTTATCATTTCCTTCCACTTAAAACTCCTTCTTGGCTTCTAAGATGCAGCTCTTATTCTTCTCGTGTGTCTCTGTTTACTCTTTATCTTTCTTTTAGTACCATCTCTTCTGCTGGAATCTTCTGAGCAAACTACTCTCTTTTCTCACTCTACATGAGCTTTCTGAATAATCTTGTGTGATCCTGAAGCTACAACTATTACCTATGTATCTCTCAAATACTGATCACTCAACATTCTTAAGCTTTGGATCTGACATTGAATGTACTGTAACTTTTCAGGCTCAAGATTGCCCTCTCCAACTTTATATTTTTTTTCTTGTTTTCCTTGTCTCAATTCTCAGCAGTCCTATCTATCCTATTGCCCAAGCTAGGAATCTTGAAGTATTCATTTCCTTTACACCTTTCCTCACTACTTATATTCAAATATGGTCCATTCAACCTCTGAAATGTGTACAGTATCTGCCCATGCCTTTCTGTTGCTACTATTACTCTGCCAATACAAAAAATACTCTCTTATTTTTTGCCTGTAATTTTTCTTAATGGTTTTCTCACTGGGCTTACCTCTTTGAATCTGGTTAATCTCCCTTCCAATCTATTATTCATATTGCTGCTGGAGTTCTCTTTTTTAAATGATGGATTTGATCATGTTCCTTCCATGCCATGCTTAAAACAAAAACAAAAACACCTTCCAATAGCTTCACAGTTTGAGAACTGCCTGCCTAGCTTCTAACAATATCATCTTCCATGATATTGACGGTCCACAGGAATGGGCCTCCAGAAACCATATTTATTCAAAATGTCTCCTCACTCTTCAGCCATAGTTGATTGAAACAAGAGTGAACACTTGAATGGAGTCAATTATTCTCCCCCTATAAAGAATATAATTATGAGTTAGGTAGTTGCCATATTATAATATGTGGAATGGAGAAGAAGGAAACAGACTGGGAAAGAAAAGGATAAATTATTGATAAAGTACTGGCCATATTCTAACCTCTTCTCAGGCTGTCATTGTATTCCCACTCTTGGATTCTATAGGATACCTGTACCCTTTTATTGAACAGCCCCCTTAATTTTATTATTTATTTATTTTTTATTGTTAAGTTCACCCAAGTAGACCTCTGTTATTTGCAGCTCTACTAAAAATACAAAAATTAGCAAGGCTTGGTGGCGGGCACCTGTAATCCCAGCTACTAGGGAGGCTGAGGCAGGAGAATCACTTGAACCCGGGAGGTGGAGGTTGCAGTGAGCCGAGATCATGCCACTGCACTCCAGCCTGGGTGACAGAGCAAGACTCCGTCTCAGGGTGGGGTGGGGTGGGGGGAATAGTAGCCATTCTGACTGGTGTGGGTTGGTGTCATGTTCTTTTGAGAACACCCTAATTTACTATGCTCCTCTTTCTGACTTCTTTATTGACAGTCCCTCTTTCCCTGAATCATCAATCTTTTTGTCTATACTAGAGCATTCCCATCAATGCACAAATATGCTCTGGTATCTCCTCTTCAGTAATAATTTCCTCCAGCTCTCATTTCATTTTTCTGCTTCCCTTCAAAACTAAACTTGAAAGAGTTGTCTGCTTCAGCTTCTTCAACTGCCTTGCTTCCCATTCACTTTTCAGCCTACTCCTATCTGAATTTTATTTCACTCACTCTACTGAAATTGCTTCAGTTAGGATTACCAACAATCTTCATTTTGTCATATTCAGTGGATTCTTTTCTGCCCTTATCTTAGCTGCTTAGCACCATTGAGCATATTTGATCACTTCTTCCTTCTTGAAATACTCTCCTTTTTAAGGGAGATTTTTAGATTCTGAGATTCCTCATGCTCTAGGGTTTTTGTTGTTGTTGTTGTTGTTGTTATTGTTGTTTTTCCCCATCCTGGTTACTCCTGGTTGGTTCCTTTTCTATTCAAATTTTAAATGGTGGAATTGACCTATTTTTTCTCATCTATGCAGATATTTCCTCAATCCTTCCATTTATAAAACTCAGAACTCTGGGGTTCATTGTTGATTCTTCCTTCTCTTTCATCCACTCAACCCCTCACCGAGTCCTAACAATTCCTTCTGAGCTGCTCACTTTTCCCCTTTGCCACTGTGATTGCACCAACGTATTGCCTCTATCATCTCTCACCTGGACTTCTGCAAAGGCTTCCTAACTAGTCTACAAGCCTCCATGTTTGTCCACACTTGAGTCTATTCTACATAAGGAAAAAGAAATAATCTTTTAAATATACAAATTGCAACATGCCATTTCTTTGCCTAAAACTATTTAATAGATTCATGTTGTACTTAATAAAATTCAAACTGTCTACCATGGCCTACCAGGCTGTGCATTTTATAACCCCACCTTTTATTCCACTTTCAACTTGTTCTATTTTCCATTTATGTTCCAGCAATTGAATTATCTCAGGTCTTTGAACATGTCAAATTCTTTTCTACCTCAAGTATTTTGAACATGTTTTTTCTTCTGCTAGAAACTCTTTTCCCTTAGCACTTTGCTTTGTTGGCTTCTTTTCATCATGAATGTCTCAACACAAATGTTTCCTCCCTAGGGAGGTATTTTCTGACCATCCAATATAAAATAATGCTCTCCACCTGACCAAAATTGTGTTAATACATAACAACATTATACTCACTTAGGTCATTGAATTCATTGCACATTTTATTATTTGTTTCCTTATTTATTGTCTTTCTCCTTTACTAAACAGTAAGCTCCTTGAGGAGAGGTATTATATTTGCCTAGTTTGCCACAGTGTATCCTAGCACATATGTGTATGGCACATAATAAGCACTTAATAAATAAGTGCTAAATTAATAGATAAATGGGTGAATGTTTATATGCTAGACTTTCTCTTTACCACTAATCTACAATAGACTGGGAATTTCCCAAATGTAGGACCACGTCGTTTCACATTTATAAACCTTACTCTGAGCATGATACCTGATCCATAGGAAATTTCAATAAAAACTTAATGATTTTCAGCTAAAGTTAATACAAATTATTAAACATTTTAATAAATAGCAGCTTGGCATTGCTTCTTTTATGTCATCTAAAGGGATTCTGCCATTATGTATAAGACCGAAATGATTCCTTGGCTTTCAAAAACTTGTTTATCATTCATTCATTCATTCATCAAATATTCATTGAGCCTACCATGTGCCAGGCACTGTTCTAAGCTCTGGGGGCATAACAATGAATAAAATAGAACAAAATTCTTTCCTCATAAAGATTCTGCTTTAATTAATAAGAGTCAAGCCCTGGTATATAGTATTTTATAATCTGGCCAAGTGATTCTATTGTACAGCTAGGGTTGAGAACAGTTGCTTTAGAATCACACACTCCTTATTGCCTTTTTAAAAAATAATGTACCTCTAGTGACAACTTTTTAAAAATCAGAATATAAGTGAGTTAACTTTCAATTTGTCACTATTTTTTTTAACTTACAAGATTTTAGGATACAATGAATATGCAATTTAAAATGCTATGTTATAATAATTTACTCTGCTTTGCTGGACCCAGAATCTATTCCAAAGGAGTGGAGCAATTTGAATTCTCTCCCACTTAAAATGTAAATTTCTGAGGGCAAAAAGAATTTTAACAAGGAACAGAAAATATCTGTAGTTTCCCTTTCCCAAGTAAGCACTATTTTGTAAGACTGGAAAATTTCTTGTTCCTTTTTCTTTTTTTGTACTCACATTGCTTTCTATATTTAGTATTTATTTTGATCACATGGACAACTATACATAGCAATGCTTTATCATGGAGAATAATTACATGCAGTGGGTTCATATTCTCTAATGGTCTTGAGGAATTTAAATTTTATAAGTGAATATATAGTCTGCAGATGCTTTCTGATACCATTTTTAAAATTCATATAAAATATACATACATGGCGGTGAATTTCAGTAGATTAATACAGCCATGTAAGCATCAATTTAAACAAGATATAGAAAATTTGTTTTATCATTCCAGGAGGTTACACTATGTACTTTCCAATCAATCTCTGCTCCCCATAGGAAATCAATATTCTGATTGTGTCAGTACAGGGATATTTTGTTTATTGTTGAACTTCTTATAAAAGGAAGGATACAGTTTGCTCCTTTGCCTCTGGCTTCTTTCAGACAACATGATGTCTTTCATATTTATTTATGTTGTTGCACACTAGTACATTCTTTTTGTATTGCTGGGTTGCATTCCATTGTATAAACAGATCATAATTAGTTGTCTAATAACCCGCTGATGAACATTTGAGTTGTTTCTATTAACATTTGTTTGCAATATTTATGTAGAAATATTTTTAATTTGTTTTTTAATAAATACCTAAGAATGGAAATGTTGAGATTTCCTAGGACAGGTATGTATTTTACTTTATAAGAAAGTGGCAAAACTTGTTTGTAAAGTGGCTTTATCTTTTTTACTCTTCCTAGCAATGTTCAAAACTTCTGGTTGCTCTACATCCTTGCCAACACTTGGTGTTGTTACCTTTTAAATTGTAGCTATTCTAAGGGTGTGAAATGGTATTTCATGGTGTTTGTAATTTGCACTTCCCTGATGACTAATAAAGTCATAGAATTGCTATTTGGTTCTTTTTTATAATTTTGTTTCTCTGCTGAGATTTGCCCACCTGTTCACTCATTTTGATAATCTTTTTCTTTAAGTCATGAACATCTTTATGATTATTTCTTTAAAAGTCCTTGCCTGCTAATTTTAACATCCAGGCCAATTGGAGACCTTTTTCTATTGATTCTTTTTTCTTTCGACTAGGGGTTTTACTCTTTTATTTCTTGGCATGTCTAGTACTTTTTGATTGCACACTGTGAATGTTGCAATATAGAGACTCAGGATATTTAAATATCTCTCTGAGAAGTGTTAATTTTTATGTGCCCTGTCAGTGAAGTTACTAGCTGATCACCTTGAACTTGTCAAGGCTTGCATTTTATTCTTTGTTAGGGAAGGTTTTACCCATAATCTTAGTGTTTAGCTTTGCTCTTAGTCTTAGGATATATAATTCAATTTTAGAAAATATATATTTTTTTAGAATCAAAAATTATGATTGTTCTGCTATTTCCATGGAAAGCTCGAGGCATTTACCAAGCCCCTTCAACTGGACTAAAGTCAAACTTCAAACTCCATTTTCTATGATGTAGTCAACAGCTAGATTACTTGTCCAGCTTTTAAAACCTTACTTCAGTTGCCGTTCCCTGTCCTCCTTGGACTCTGCCCTAGACATGTGCAGTTTGGGGTTATCCAAAGGCTTAAAAGTAGTCTGTATCAAGATTTTAAGTCTTGCCTCTCTATGGCACCCTCCTTTGTGGATTTATTTACAAAGTTTCCAATTATCAGCATCCTCAAATTCTGTCCTCTGATACTTAAGCCAATAAAAATGTGACTTTCTGTTTGTGTTCTAATTGCTCTATGGCCTTAGGGGGAAAATATATAAATATGGATCTTATTGAGTACTGTTTTCTCCTTTCAATAATCAAATTCCTATTCAGTTCCTACCTGCTTTTGAACACTTTATACTGCTTTCAAATAGCTGTGTATGTGTTTGTATTTTTTTCTTGTAATTTGTAATTAATGTCTACAAGAGATTTAGTCTGATACTAGCTACTCTGCTATTGCTGTACTGTTACCATTATTATAAGGAGAAATTTCCCTGTATGTGAGCCCATCTCATAATCCTTCTTTGTAACTTATCAAGAATTATGAAAGGCATGGTCTTAAGAAGGGGGACTGAGCTTACTTAAAGAAGGGAGCAGACACATTCACATTCTCGTTTCAACATAAATTTGCTAACTATATTGTGTTACAATCTTTCTGCATTGTTTTTCTTGGGGGCAAAGCATAAAACTCTTATAATATGATAATATTGAGATGGTCTTGCAAATTAAAAATTAACTTTCTGTGATTATCACAATTAGTAAACATTTTATGGCAATTATCATGAAATGCTTGACCTGAAGTAGAAAAGCCAATATTTTGGGGTATTCCAAAACATACATGTTATGAGTGGAATTGTGTTCTCCCTTCCCCCAAATTTATTTTGTGCTGCCCTAATGCCCAATGTATTTGGAGAAGAGCCTTTAAAAAAATCATTAAGGTTAAATGAGGTCACAAGGGTAGAACCCTAATCTCATAGCACTGATGTCCTTCTAAGAAGACAAAGAGATACAAGGGCTTTTTCTCTATATATACACATGCACAGTGGAAAGACCATGTTGAGGACATTTTGAGAAGGCAGCCGTCTGCAAGCCCAGAAGAGAGCCCTCACCAGAAACTGAATTTACTGGCATCTTGATCACAGACTTCCGAGTGAACATAAATTTTATTGTTTAAACCAACGGTTTGTGATATTTTCTTGTGGCAACCTGAGCAGACTAATATACCAAGTTTTAAATCTTCTTGATTATTCATTATTAAAGTAATGATGTTAATTATTAGGATTTATAACTAATGACTATTTAAGATTCTTTAACCAGATAATACTATTTTTTTCTTAAGTTTTTCCATCTTCTCCCTTTTTCTCTTTATTTTAAAATCATCTGTATTCACAAATAAGAAGACAGGTAGCCTTAGAATCACATCTAAGGGAACTGATTCTTAACATTTCTTGAATAACTCTAAAATTTTCTAGAAAATGTAGAAAACCTGACAATGAACTATCTCAATCATTGCATTTCAAAATCTAACATCAAACTTACTTTGGCTTCAGAAAATGTCAAATGTGCCACTCAAGATTATTTTCAGAATAATAATCACTGAAGTCCAAACATTACATAAACTAAGGCATCTTTCATCTTAATTCCTTGTGTTTACTCTTGTCAAGGAGGGTCACTTTTACTTTACAGTTCAGTTCCTATGACTGGATGCCAGTGTTGGTAAGAAAAATAAATACCTCATCACAAGAATCTATAACCCAATTTTATAATTATATACTTTTATAATACTAATGTATGATGTCTGTCTTACTCAGAGTTCTACTTTATGTTGTAGCATAATACAAATCTGTCAGTTTTTGTTCTGTTTTAGCTGTACAAAGGAAATAGTCAAAAATCCAAGGGGGAGAAGGGGTATTTAAGTGTATTGGGCAGCAGCAATTTCAAAGAATATCTACTTAATTTCATCTTCCAAATCCTGAATATAGTAAGGTGTTAGGTTTATCACAATGCCTATCATATCATGTGTTGTGATTTTACAATTGAAGAGACTATGACTTCATTATTTGTCGACCTGCTACCAGAGTAGAAAAATCTCATAATTACACCTTTATGGGCTTTTTGGAAATGTGTGTTCATTCCAAACCTGAGTTCAGGCAGGCAACAGGAAAGGGGAGTGTTGTGGGCTAAGAAATTGCTGGATAACATTACCTGATTATGTTACTATGCTATGTTATAGGATAGACATTGAAGTAGCTGCTTTAATTTCCTATAATTAGAACTTAGATGATGTATTTTGGATCTTTGTTGTATGGATAAGGAAATTATGTTTCATAGAAGGTGACCACAGAGATAATTCCTCAAAGAATAAAAAACAATAAAAATTGGCAATGTCTTTCATTCCCTTACATCTGAATTCAGTTATAAACATGCCTCTTTGGTAGTCACTTCTCCAAGTGTATCATGTCCCGTGCATTTAGAAACACAGATCTTTCTACTTGCAAATCTGGTTCTTGAAAAAAAAACAAAAACAAAATAAAAACAAAGAACCACACCATGAGAATGAGAAATGAGAACTACAGAATGAGAAATGAAAATGCATTGACACTATGGAGTAGATGGTAAAAGTTCCTTGAGTTTTTAAGAGAAGGGTACTAAAAAGTTCAGTACAAAACATGTTGTCAAAGGAAATGAGAAAATGCCAAGCTAAATTTAAAAAAATTAGTTGGCAATATTCAACAATATTTAGGCATTTCTAAGACATTGTATATCTTAGTTAATTTAAAAAAAACTTTTAACCCACACCTTTCATGATTGTAACAGATGTTAGATTTTGTCCATAATTTGGTAGATATAAAATCCTTACTTTTTCTGGGTAGCATATCCCATATTATTACCATACTATTTCATGCTATGGAGTAATTTATTCATTTGAATGCAGCACTATTCAGATTCTTTGCCAATTACTAGAAAGCATTAAATGTGTATAACTGAAAAATTATCTTGGCTTCAGAGTGAAAGAACCTACTTTATAATTTCACCTATTTATGAACCTATTTGCCCATCATTTGTTAATTTAACATTGAGAAAAGGACAGGGAAAGAAGTTCACAGTTTTAGGGTTAGAAGCAAAATGAGGAATGAAATGTGAAACACAAAGAATGAAACTTGAAAAGTATGCTTCAGGGGAGTTCAATCAGAGAAAGATTTTCAGGGTTTCTAATTTTATATGATGACTACAAAGGGAAAAAAAGGAATAAAGCCATCAATTTCATACCTCCCTTAATCTGGGAATATGAAGGACAAAGCATAAAACAGATATTATTTTTGTTGTTGTTAAAGGTGATAAGGAATTAATGTTGCTATTCTTCAGGGTATCTATCTAGATCTAAACAATGGAGTTCAAAATTTCCATGTGGATTTTATTTCAATTTCACCATACTCTTCATTGCTGACATGGCTGTTCCAGACTATTCAGGAAAAAACCCTCAGTGAATCAGTTAATTGAAGAAGAAAGTGGCCTTGGGGGAAATTGGCTAGTCAGGAAATTTGGGTTCTGGTTTCCCATTGTCACTGACATGCTAAATAACCCTGAGCAACCTGTTAAACCTCTCTGAGAAACACAATTTTCCTTTAAAATAACTGTACTGAACCAGCCTGTCCCTGAGATCTTTAGCAGATTTTGTGTTTCTAGTAATTAGAACTGTTTTCACAGGTATCAGGTGATCTGAGGGCACAGTGTAAAATTCATGGCAAGACGTGCAGTTTCATCTCCAGATGAGAAGAATAAAATAGTCTCATGTAATTTTTCCCAGTCAAGGAGTTAATTTGTAATATAGATGATAGTATCTTCTTTGAGGATTAAATAATGTATAATTAATATTCTCAATCAGAATTTTGTTAAGGGACATTGGGGAGGATCTTATGAGACTGAGGAGCTCTAAATATAACTTAAATTTATAATGCCAAAGTGATATACCAGCATAAACTACCCATCAATCACACAGAAGATTTAGAATTGCAAAGGAAAGATATTCAAACTTACTTTAACTACTCTTGGAACTACATTAGATTTAAAGAATGAACATATTTCAAAACAGACCTAAGTGGGATGAAATTCTAAAAGTTAATAAATAATTAGATGATTTAAATTTGTGTATAGGAATTAAAAAGTGACACATGCCCAAAGAGTAAAACTGGTGAGAAAATAAACTTTGTCCACAAAATGCAACTGTTATTTCAGGTAATGTGGGTACTCTGGCAATGCTAAATGAAGATAATTGGAATAAAAACAGAAATTTATGTTATGAAGGACTATATTTTGACTGCAAATTCAGGATTTTTTGCAGTCAGAAGATTTTATCATGGCTTTTGGCAGAATGATGAAAGGCCCTAAACAAGTCCTTGGGCATTGCTTATTGAGAAAGCAGCAGAATACTTTCATATTTGCAGAGAAAATTTGCCAACGTGCCAGGCAAAATGCTCATTGGGGTGGAGAATTGGAAATATGATAGTGATCTCAAATGACACAGGAAAGTTGGGGGGAATAGATAATTCTATAAGCTAATAAAGAAATATAAAGGTGCCATAATCAAATATTAAATTTCTAATTTCATGTCTGTATTTCTGGAGATAGGGTATGATAACTGAGAGGGAGTTTACCATGCTGAGATTGTTGCTAAGCTCTCTTCTTGTAGCTCCTACTCTTAAAACTTCTATTATAAATTTCTTGCATGCTGTCTAAAATAATTTGGTCATTCACAATAACTCATCTTTTTGGGGTTGATATGTGAAGTGACTTCCAATAATTCAAATTGAGGTGAGGGCTGTAGGTTTCCTCCTCCATAACTTCACTATGAGATGACATGTTACAATGAAAGTGAGTCTCAGACCAAATTTTCTGCACATACGAAAATTTCATGGCAATGTTTATTGAAAAAAACAGTCTCGGGAAGGGGAACATCACATACCGGGGCCTATCATGGGGAGGGGGGAGGGGGGAGGGATTGCACTGGGAGTTATACCTGATGTAAATGACGAGTTGATGGGTGCTGACGAGTTGATGGGTGCAGCACACCAACATGGCACAAGTATACATATGTAACAAACCTGCACGTTATGCACATGTACCCTAGAACTTAAAGTATAATAAAAAAATAAAACGTAAATACACCTAATGCTACTCAAAAAAAAAATCGAGGTTGGTGACAAGGAATTATTAAAATGGAATACGTTATTCTATGAAAAAAAAAAGAAAAAAGAAAAAAGAAAAAAACAGTCATAAAACCTGTTCTGCAAACGCATCATTTTAGTCACTCTAACAGAAACTTGCATACGAACATCAATAGAGACAAATGTATGTTTCAGTGTCAAATGCAGCTAACCATTTAGCAGAGTCAGGTGACAAAAATCCTCCATCAGGCAGTCAAATAATTTATTTATAATCATAAGCTGGGGCTTTATTCAGAAGTGTTAGGACATTAGTTGCCTAGATACTAAGCCATTCATTCAAAGGTGGGAAAATCTGTACATTATTTCTAACCTATGCATGCATCTGAACACATTTCACCAGTGAAAATCACTTTTAATATCTAAAACCTTTGGTGTTGACCAGAGATAAAATACTGTACTTGAAAGGCTGGTGTAGCTGCCTCTGGATTGCAGGTTTGGGTCAACACTAACTACCCCTGAAGTAGATCTTCCTGATTAGTACACTTCAAATGATAATTACTTAGGGCAAGATTAAACTGAAACTAGTCTATGATATTGTCTATACTGAAGTATTTTAGAGTGAATTATAGACAACATAAAGCAATTTATCTGAAATGTTAAAATGGCATTAATTTTTGTTTTATTTTTAATTTAGATAAATAAAATAATGAAAGTAAATACCGGCCTAAAATTTTGTCACCTAGGTAATGCATTGATATATTAAATAAATACTTGAATGTGATAAGGAAAATCTATGTGGTATAGAAAGATACAAACTGAAAGGGAAAAGCTTCCCTTTTCTATCTCCTTCCCAATAACTTAACTTATGACCCTGGTACTTTTTGTCTAAGTAATCACAGGCACTTTTTTCTTTCTTTGTTCCAGAAAAAAAAAAATTTTCCTCCCTCTTTCTCTCTCACAAAGTATTATATATAATATTTTATATGTAATATAAATACACTCATATATATAGTTCCTCATCTGAAAATTCATTTAAGAATTTTATATTTTAGAATTATATCCTTATTAGCATATATAAATCCCCTCATTCTTTATAAATTCCTGCATATTCCATTATGTGATTGTAGCTTAATATTTTAAACCAATATCCCACAGAGATTCTAGCACATACATCTTGTTGCACCTTTGTAAACATTCCACTGGGTAAATTCCTAGCAGAGAATTTTCTGGCCAAAAAGCATGTGGTTTCAAAATTTGGATTGATATTGCCAAATACCCTCCTGAAAGCTTAAATCAATTTGTACCTCTACAACCAGTATGTAAGAGTGTCCTCATCTCAAATCTTTACCAGCATTGGATATCGTTAGACTTCTACATTTTTGTCAATCTTATTTATAAAATATTTTTAGATTTGTATTTCTTAAATTGTTAACTTGAGATTGAAAATTTTACTTGCTAATTGGCAATCTGTATTTCTTGTCTATTGAAACACTCAAGTGTATCTTTACCATTGTCCCCTTTGATTTTTTCATCTTTTCCATACTGATTCCTATGTATGATTTCTTTGTAAATTAATGAAATTAATCATTTTTTTGCATGTTAATCTTTTTCTTGTGTGTTGTTTGACTCTGTTTATGGTTGTAATTTTAGTTTTCATTAAACAGAAGTTTTTCCACATTGATTTGAAACTCAACGTTGACATAAAGGTAATATCTATATGTATTTTGGTCTATTTCTTGACTTTAATAATCTGTTTCTTCTCAAGTACCAAACTGTTTAATTACTGGAGCTACATGGCATCTTAAGAGCTAGTCGGGCTAGTCCCTTTCACTCTTCAATTTTAGAATTTTCTTAATATCCTTACATGTTTTTTTTTCTAGATTATTCTTAGTATAATTTTGTCTAGTTGAAAAAGAAATCCTTTTGGTATTTTAATTGTTATTGCATTTAACTTATTGAATAATTTAGGGGAGAAATGACATCTTTACACTTTTATCTCCATAGTGTACAAGTACATAGTGTGTATTATGATTTATTTAAGTCTTTTAAAAAAAATTCCTTAGTATAGTTTGCAAGTTTTAGGCATATGGATTATGTGTATTTCCTATAAGTTTATAGTTTACAGGTATTTTATATTTTAATTTTTTTTACAAATGAGACTATTTCTCCCATTAGATTTTCTATATGGCTACTGATTAAATATTGGAAAGCTATTGATATTTAATGTTAATTATGTAACCTATGACTTTTTAAATATTCTTATTACTTCTAATAGTTTTCACTTAACCTTAAATACACACACACACACACACACACAAACACACATACACACACACACACACATTATTTTTAGCAGAAATTAAGAACCAGAAAGATTATTTAAAAGCCTTTGACAAAAAGAAGTACTCTGAGTTGTCCTAATTGGAAATGGTCAGTAGAGATATGAACATAAGTGTTATGTACTGAATCTCCACAAAATTCAGTGCCAAAAGGGTAAAGTATTTTGCAAAAATTTATTTTCACCTCAAGCAGAATGGACATCCATACTAAATACGTATATGTTATGTAGTCAATGACCGTATTAAATAAAACAGAAAAAAAAAAAAGAAACAAGGTGGTTATTTAAAGCATTGTTACTGTGTTTGAACTGTTTGTCTGAAAGATCCAGGATTTATAACTGTGATTGAAACACTGCAATTTTGTGAACAGTTTGGGGTAAAGGTAATAGGTTAACCAATTCTTCAGACTTTCTGACATATTATTTCAAGCTGTAACTTTGACAACATAGCCTAATTGGGCTATTAGCCTTATTCTAGGTTTTTGATTGAGCTGTTTTTTGACCTCTTTGCTTCTATCATGAGCAAAGACTAGGAAGAAAACAAAAAGTGAGCAGAAACTGCAAGTACTAGTTGATAGCTGAAAAGAGGGCTGAGATAGCTCCTTCAATCTCCACCAAATAGGTCTATAATGAGAACAGCAATTTTCAGAACTGAAGTGACTGAGCCCAAGGTTGCTATGTTAGGAGTGATACACAGGGAGCCTGGGGTACAAGTGGGGTCTAGGAAGTGAGCCCGAGTCCCTGACAGCCAGGAATAACCTTGGTAAGGATGATTCCCCCACCACAATACAGAAATACTGTAATTTGAAATAAATATTTTCTTGAAAATTCTCTCATAGGATTTCTGAGTTGTGTTGCTTATTTCCTTCCCAAATGATTGCTCTCTATTTTAGACTTGACCTAACGTAAGATATAAAATAGTTTCAGATTGGTTTCAGCTAACAGCTTATTCCAAATGATGGATTTTTAAATGTAATTACCTTTTTCCATTTCTCCCCACTCCTAAACTTATCCTATATATTTGTGAGTAATTTAAAGGAACGTTATTTAATGTTTATGACTCTGCAAAATAATTTTACAAATAAATGATTTCTCTAGGTCTAGATCAATAGGTTCTTTACACATAAAATGTTTACAGACATGAATTCAACAGAATAAATTTGTTAAGAATAGCACATCAAGACTTAAAACAAAATGAAATATTAGTGTACATGTGCAAGTACACTATGCATATACAAAATAAACTCTAGTTATTTATAAAATTTGGAAGAAATAGACTGCTTATCCTGTAACATGAAGAAAATACACTTTGCATGATATTCTTATCTAAGACTTATGATAGGGAGGATTTATTTATTTATTTATTTATTTATTGACAGTTGCCTTGGCTGGAGTGCAGTGGCATGATCATGGCTCACTGCAGCCTCAAAGTCAGGGGAACATATTTTTAAATAAGTTGTTTATTCTAGAAGTTTTCTCATATTCAGGAATTAGGTAAATTAATTTAGAAAGTTATTTGGAGAGTTGGGATTATAGATAGATTTTTTAAAAATATAAATTCCATACCATTATTGTGATTAGAATGCAAACTCTGGAAAAACATTTTTGGTTTTACTGTTTTGGCCACAGAATATAGAGTAGTTCCTAGAAAAATTCTTGATGCAAAATAGGTATTTGCATACAAATAAATCAGTAATATTTGAGAAAACATACATAAGTATGACTTTATCTGTGTGAAATTAACCTGATTCAAAGCAAAGTAGCATTTAATGTGTAGATTTTACATAAAATTAAACTCTCAGATCTTATTGTCAATTTTGTTCTTTACAGCAAATGAATTTTAACTACTTTAATCATTCTTTTATTTATAAATTAAGAGCTTTAATATATTAATTATATTAATTCAATGTAGTCATTATAATTTTCTCATTGGCTAAATATTCACAGAACACTTTCAGAATTAAAAAATAAAAGACAAAGATGATGGTAATGGCTAACATGTACATGCCTCATTTACTCTATGTTGTGTATTGTTCTAAACATTTACATGTGTTAACTCTAATCTTCTGTTATGGGATGCAACATGTCCATTAAAAAATATAGACACTGCACAATTTTCCTTGCAGCTATGAATGCCATTGTTCCTGCCTGGCCAATGAGATGCAATCAGAAGTCATTAGACTAAGAATCCAGAAAAGGTACAGACTCAGCTAGTGGACAGTGTCTGTACGTTCAGCAGCCCTCAGAAGGACCTACGGAAGGAACTCCATGCTAAGGGCGATGGGGTTTAAACATAAGAAATCTGGTACTAAAACTGGGACTGTCTACATGAGAAAAAATAACTCCTATATAAACCACAGCAATCATGTTTTTGTTACATGCAAAAGAACTCTAAATTCATAACTGGTTTAACTGATAATAGGAACATTTTCATTCATCCTTTCATTTCATAAATATTTGTTAAACACTTGCTATGAGCCAGGTACTGTTCTAGGTAGATGGGATATGTCACTGCACAAAACAGATAAATACCTGCTCTCTAGAAGCTTATATTGTAGAGATGGTGGGTCAACAATGAAGAAACTAATTATTTAGTTTATTAGAAGATGATATGTTATGAGAAAGAGAAGATGGAGCAGGATAAGGGAGATCAACAGTACCAGAGAGAGGATAAAGTTGCCATGTTAAACCAGGCGGTCATGTAGCCCCATTGAGGAGATGATACTGAATATAGACTTGAAAGAGGTAAAGGATAATTGCAGATGAATGACACAACCAATGTGTACATCTTAAGTGGCCAAGTGGTTGATATATTTGAAGAAGAACAAGGAGGCCTATGTGTTTTAGGTGGAGTGAGACAGGGAAAGAGACCAGAGAGGTAATGCAGGGGATGGGATGGAGGAGTAGACCATGCAGAGCCTTGTAGGCCACTGTAAGGATCTTTGCTTTTACTCTGAAATAGGGAGCCACTATAGAGTTTTGAGCAGAAGAGAACAAATCAATGTTTTAAAATGATCTCTTTGGTTTCTGTGTTGACTAGAGGGAAGAAAGGATAAAAACAAAGCAGTTGTGGGGAGGTAATTATATTAATTCAGGGTATAGTAACTCATGAGGGTTGATATAGTTTGGCTCTGTGTCCCCACACAGATGTCACCATGAATTGTGATCCCCATAATCCCCATGTGTCAAGGGCAATTGAATCATGGTGGCGGTTCCCCTCATGCTTTTCTCGTGACAATGAGTGAGTCTCACAAGATCTGATGGTTTTGTAAGCACCTGGCCTTTCTCCTGCTTGCACTTCTCCTTCCTGCCTCCTTGTGAAGAAAGAGCCTTGCTGCCCCTTTGCCTTCTGCCATGATCGTAAATTTCCTGAGGGCTCCTCAGCCATGCTGAACTGTGAGTCAATGAAACCTGTTTCCTTTTTAAGTTACCCAGTCTTGGGTATGTCTTTATTAGCAGCTTGAGAACGGACTAATAAGAGGACCTAGACCAGTGGTAGCACTCAGGGTAGGGAGGGAGGAGTATTCAGATTATGGATATATTTTGATGGCAGAGCCATCAGGATTTTCTAAGAGGTCTGAATGTGGGCTGTGAGAGAAAGAAGATCAAGTATGACTTCTGGGGAAATGATGTAGGGCGTTTTAAAAGAACTTATCTTTATAGCTCTTATGACCAATATATTATAAAAGCTTGCTACCTTATTTGAAGCCCCAAAAAATAGTGTCTCTATGAGTCATTAGAAAATTCGAAAGATTAGAAAGTCAAAGTTGAACAACAACAACAAAAATTTCAGAAGACTTCTCAATTAAAGATAACTGTGTATCTATACTTCAGGCTCTAAACAAGCTGCTTATTTTGGACAATGTCAAGTTTTTGCAAAAATCTTCCACTTCAACAAGACTAGAGTTGACTCTCTGTGAATAATGGTTATAGGAGTTGCCTAAGGACCTTATTTTTGTCGAGTTGTGGTTTTCACAAAGGCTTATAATATTAGACATGTACAGATAAAATTAGTGTAACCCACTGAGATTTAGAGGTAGTGTACCGAAGGCTAGCACGAGATTATCTCAGAACTAGAAATATAAGGTTAAATCCTAAGAGTTAAATTACTAAAACCTTCATGTAGTTCATGAAATTATCAAATCTATGTATACTTTATTCATCAAATTTGGAAGAATAAGGCCTAGAAATATGTTTGAAATATGATTAAATGTGAAAGGAACTAGAATCTAATTAATGATGTTAACATATATATGAAGACAGACTGGTTTACAGAAGAGGGAAAGGCTACAGGAGTTTGGAGAAGGGGAACACGGGCAAGAATTTTCAGGTGTTTACTCTCACATTCTGCTTACTCTGACCAGAATACATGCAAAGTCTTACAATTGCTTGCACTGGAGAACAGCTTCTGACTAGCTTGAGGTATAAGAACTAGTTTATCTAAAATATTCCTAGGCCACTCACATGTTTCAACTAAAGACAGACTTTACTTAGTGCCCTTGAGGAAGAAGAAGATACATGTCTATTTGGATATTGTAGACTGTGGTGGTGAATTTTATGTGTCAACTTGACCGGGCTAAGGGACACCCAGATAGCTGGTAAATATTATTTCTGGGCATGTCAAATGAAAGTCCTTATGGACCCTTAACATTTGAATAGACTGAGTAAAGAAGATTTCCTTCACCAGTGTGGGTGGGCCTCATTCAATTCATTGAGGGACTGAGTAGAACAAAAAGGCAGAGGAAGAATAAATTTTCTCCTTCTTCTTGAGATGAGGCATCTATACTCTCCAGCCTTTGGAAACTGGTGGTCTTTTCTTATCAGGGCTTTGGACTCAGAGTGAGTTATATCACTGACTTTCCTGGTTCTACATCTTGCAGATGGCAGACGTGGGACTTGTTACCCTCCATAATCCAGATAACAAATTCCTATAATAATAGGATATATTTGTATCCTATAAATGTTTATATATTTATAAGATAGTGTATATATATAATGGTTCTGTTTCTCTGAAGAACTCTGGCTAATACAAAAGATATTAAAGGTTTCATAGGCTTATTGTTTCCCCACTCTGGTCCTAAAATAGGATTAAGCTGCATTTGTTCTTTCTAACGACAGCCTGGTCTGATAATAGATAAGATGTTACACCATGGAATACTATGCAGCCATCAAAAAGGATGAGTTTGCGTCCTTTGTAGGGACATGGATGCAGCTGGAAACCATCATTCTTAGCAAACTATCACAAGAACAGAAAACCAAACACCGCATGTTCTCACTCATAGGTGGGAACTGAACAATAAGATCACTTGGACTCAGGAAGGGGAACATCACACACAGGGGCCTATCATGGAGAGGGGGGAGGGGGGAGGGATTGCATTGGGAGTTATACCTGATGTAAATGATGAGTTGATGGGTGCAGCACACCAACATGGCACAAGTATACATATGTAACAAACCTGCATGTTATGCACATGTACCCTACAACTTAAAGTATAATAATAATAAATAAATTTAAAAAAAAAAAAAAGAAAAAGAAAGCAAAAAAATAAAAAATAAAAAATAAAAACAGCTGAAAAAAAAAAAAAAAAGATGTTAATCACCCCATTGAACGATTCTCTAATTTTCTGAATCGTGCTTTTCTTGGTTTCTTCCTGATTTCTTAGAGGATATGTTGTGAAATCAATTCATAGCTATTTGTAGTTTGGCCAAACCAAAAGTATGAATGCTTTGAAAACAAATTCATAATTATCTGGATGAATTTTCTTCCCAAGATTTTTTTCACCTCACCCTTGAAATGGTGAAAGCTTCTTTATGAAGGAGCAATACTGTTTATTTACAACCTTTCCTTCCGTCTTGGCTGAAGTATTTTGGTTCCTGTCTAGGTCTTACTGCTCTGCCTGTGTTCCTCATCTTAACACTGATTTATCTTTTCATTAAATGTTTATGTGGCATCTATTTTGTACCAGCAACTTTGCCAGACTTTGAAAATATAAAGGTAAAAGATGACATTATGCTTGCCCTTAAGAATCTGACAATCTGAAAGGAGATATAAATGCATGTGAGATAAACTTCAAGAAAAGATACTAAATGTGTAGAAAGAAGTATGAATAAAAACCTAGAGGACCACAGATAATGCAATGAATGATTCAAATCTGGTTGTTAATGATGGCTTCATATAGGACTTTGAGTTGGTCTTGAAAAATGATTAAGAATCTGTAAAATGCAAAGGAAAACCCAGAGGCATTTCAGGCAACTAGATATAATAATGGGCAGGGAAGGGTTAACAGAAAATGAGACTGGAGTGGTAATATTTTTCTATTGTAAGAAAATTAGAATTTTTTCCTAATTAAAAGTAATTATAGACGTAGAATATTTCAATGAAAAATAGAGAAGAATATTTCAAGGTTTTTTTTTACTATTTTTAGAATCTTTAGTTTTACTCTTATGTGGTTTCTGAAATAATAGGAATTTAAAAAAATAACTGAGCTACTAAAAATACAGAGAGTTTATTTGTAATCACTGAAAATGTCTTGTCGGTAATGTGAGATCACAAATATTTATCTGTTTTCAAATACGTAGCATTGTTTTATCAAGAGTTTAAATTAATGATATGACTAAGAAATATGACATTTCTGAATATCATAATTCATTTTCTGGGAGCACTGAATTAAAAGAATGCTATAATAGATTGAATCTGTGCTTTTGTACAACTATGAGGACAAATTAGTTGGTATAGAGAAAGAAACAATTTTATGTATCTGTTTAAATGTATTTTATAGTTTGTTTTCAAATGAAAAGATATGTCTTCTTAAATAACAAGAAGTAGACTTATAAGTGAGCTAAAGCCTGCTATCGCTTTAAAGGCAAAATGCGATGTGAGCCCAAGTGTGCTGTGGGAATTTGGATTTAAATAAGTCCTGGTTACAAAAAGGGAGAAGAATAGATATGAAAAAGAAATATGGTCAGAAGAGGAAATTTTTCTGCTGATTTGAAAAATTCTGTCACACGGAAGTTATTCTGGGAAATGCAGGACCTATACCATGGTCTCTTTCTGTCAAATTCTATAAGAAAGGAAAAGTTAGAACTCTGAAGAAACGAGTTAACCCTCTGGGAACTTACTTTACTAGCTAAGTTAAAGGTAAGCTGAGATCATAGATAACTATTAAAATGAGAAAGGGTACAGTAACATTTTAACTCCAACAGTTGACGAACCCTGAAAAAAACTTGAGAGAAAAAATCCTCTGTTTAAATCTGTATGGAACAGAAGAATTGAATTAAGATTCATAATTGTTACGGGTTAATGAAGATGCTATCGTATTTTACCCAAATATTTGTAGTCTTTTACACTTTGCTCAAAGTTACCTAATTTTAAAATACATCATTTTCATATTATCATTTGCTATAAATTTTATCATCTAAAAGTATATTATTATTTATTTAGGACAGTTTATAACATGCTAAAATATTTTTAAATTTTATTTTGTATATTTGAATTCTGGCGAGGTTGTATATTTTCTTCAATCAGCTTCTTTTGTGACCCGTTGATTCATTCAGGTTCTTTCTCATCTATCTATTGTGGTTTTTATGTCTTTTTTTTTTTTTCACTGATTTGATAAACACATTTGTAGGAATGGGGAAGCTTTGTTTTTTTTCCTGCTGAAATATCCTAATGTGAATACATATTTTAGAAGACAGTGTGGCGATTCCTCAAGGATCTAGAACCAGAAATACAATTTGACCCAGGAATCCCATTACTGGGCACATACCCAAAGGATTATAAATCATTATATGATAAAGACACATGCACACATATATTTATTGCAGCACTATTCACAATAGCAAAGACTTGGAACCAACTCAAATGTCCATCAAAAATAGACTGGATTAAGAAAATGTGGCATGTACACACCATGGAAAACTATGCAGCCATAAAAAAGGATAACTTCATGTCTTTTGCCGGGATGTGGATGAAGCTGGAAACCATTATTTTCAGCAAACTATCACAAGATGACAAAACAAAACACTGCATGTTCTCACTCATAAGTGGGAGTTGAACAATGAGAACACATGGACACAGGGAGGGGAACATCACACACCGGGACCTGTTGGGGGGTGGGGGACTAGGGGAGGGATAACATTAGGAGAAATACCTAATGTAGGTGATGGGTTGATGGTTGTCCATCCCCCTGCGAGGTGGGTGGTAATATCCGGGGGGAAGAGGGGGGTGTCCACCCTACTTCTCCACGGGGAGTAATATCATCCTCTCCCAGTCTAGATATTAGGAACAATTTCACAGGGTATGTGTACACAGCCTGCGATGTTGAAAGTAGTGTCATCCTCGCCCCCTCCGGATATTAGGAACAATATCATAAAGGGACTGGACATTTTTTGCGATATTTCAAATAATATCATCCTGTGATTCCCTGAATATTCGGAGATATATCACAGGGTGGGTGCACACCTACTGCTGTATTGGGAGTAATATCCTTCTCTACCCCTTGGAAATTATGAACAATATCACAAGGGTGCACAGCTTTTGCCACGGCAGAAGTAATATCTTGCTCTCCCTCACTAGTTATTAAGAACAATACCACAGGGGGGTGTACACCTTCTGCCATATTGTTAGTAATATCATTATCTCTTCCTTTAGATGTTAGGTACAATATCACGGGGAGGTGTACACCCCTTGCACTATTGGAAGTAATATCATTCTCTCGTCTAGATTTTATGAATAATATCACAAGTGTGGTGTACATCCCTTGTTAAATTGTGAGTAATAGCATCTTCTTTCAACCTGGATACTGAGAACAATATTACATGGGGGTGTACATCCCTTCCATATTCGTAATGACACTGTCTTCCCCCTCCTGGATATAAGAAACCATATCACAGGCGGGGTGTACACCCCTTGTTGTATTGGGAGTAATAGCATCTTCTTTCAACCTAGATATTGAGAACTATATGACATGGTGAGTGTCCACCCCTTCAATATTGGTAGTAAAACTAATTTCTTCCCTCCTGGATATAAGAAACAATATCACAGGTGTGGTGTACACCCCTTGCAATATTGGGAGTAACATCACCTCTCCCCATGTGGTTATTAGGGACAAAATCACAGGTGGGTGTACACTCCCTACGTTATTGGGAGTAATATCAACCACAAGCCCCCTGGACAGCAGGAACCATATCACAGAAGGGATGTACAGCCCCTGCAATTTTGGGAGTAATATCAGCCTCTTCCCCGCTGCATATTAGGAACAATATATAGGGGGAGCTTTACACCCCTGCGATATTGAGAGTAATATTATTCTCTTTTCCCTGTACTTTAGGAACTATACCACAGGGGTTCACCTCCTGCCATACTGGGATTAATGTTGTCCTCTTCCTCACTGAATGTTAGGAGCAATAACACAGAAGGATGTACACCCCCTGCGATAAGGCCAGTAATATCATCGGCTCCTTCCCTGGATATTTAGAACAATTTCACAAGGTGTGTACACCCCCTGTGCTATTGAGAGTAATATTATTCTCTCTGCCCCTGGATATTAGAAATAGTATCACAGGCGGAGTGTACACCCCACCCCCTTCGATACTGGGGATAATATCATCCTCTTTTAACCTGGATATTAGGAACAATATCACAGGGGGCGTGTATACTTCCTTCGATACTGGGAGTAATATCATCCTCTCTCCCAGTAAATAGTAGGAAAAATATCAAAGAGATTGTGTACATCACTTGCGATATTGAGAGAAATACAATCCTCCGCTCACCTGGATATTAGAAATAATATCATGGGGGGGTGTACACCACCTGCGATATTGGGAGTAATATTATTTTCTACCCCCATGGATATTGAGAACAATATTACAAGGGTGGTGTACACCGTCTGCAATAATGGGAGTAATATCATCCTTAGTCCCACCAGATATGAGGAAGAATACCACAGGCGGATTATACACCCGCTGCAACATTGGGAGTAATATCATCCTTTCCCCCCTGGATATTAGGAACAGTATCTCATGGGAGGTGTACAGCCCATTCCATTTTGGGAGTAATATCAATTTCTTCATTGCTGGAAATAAGAAACAATATAACAGGGGTGGTGTACACACCCTGTGATATTGCCAGTAATATAGACTCCCCCCCCAGGATATTACGAACAATATCAAAAAGGGGTGTATACAGCTATATTGGGATTAATATCATGCTCTCCCCCCTGGATATCAGGAACAATATCAAAGACAGGGTGTCCACCCCTTGCGATATTGACAGTAATATCATCCTCTCCCTCCCCGGATTTGAAGAACAATACCACAGAGTTGGTGTACACGCACTGCGTTATTGGGAGTAATGTCATCCTCTTCCCCCTGGATATTAAAAACAATATCACAGGGGTGGTGTACACCCACCACGATATGGCCAGTAATATCATTGTCTCCCCCACTGGATATTAGGAACAATATCACAGGGGTGTGTACACCTCCTGCGCTATTGGGACTAGTATCATTCTCTCTTCTTCTGGATATTAGGAATAATATCATAGGTGGGGTGTACAACTCCTGCGATATTGACAGTAATACCATCCTCTCCCAACCTGGATATTCAAAACAAAATAACAGGGAGGTGTACACCCCCTGCGATATTGGTAGTAATATCATTCTGTTCCCCACTTGATATTAAAAAAAAAATATCCCAAGAAGGGTGTACACCCTCTGAGATATTGAGAGTATTATCATCCTCTTCCCAACTAAATATGAGGAACAATGTTGGGGGGTGTACAACCACTACGATATTGGGGGTAATATCCTCTCCCTCCCTGGATATTAGAAACAATATCAAAGGGATCGTGTACACCCCCTGTGATATTGGGAGTAATATCATTCTAATCCCCCCGGGATATTAGGAACAATATTATGCAGAGGGTGTACACCCTCTGCCATATTGTGAGTCCTATCATTTCTCTTCCCCTGGATATTAGGAACAATATCATCCTCTCCCCCATGAATATTAAAAACAATCTCACAGGGGTATTGTCCATCCTTGTGATATGGACAATAATATCATTGTCTCCCCCCCTAAATATTAAGAACAGTATCACAAGAGGGGTGTATAACCCCCTGCGATATTGGGAGTATTATCATCCTCTCTACCTTTGGATATTAGGAACAATATCCCAGGGGGAGAGTACAACCTCTTCGATATCTGGAGTAATAACATCCCTTCCCTTCCAGACATTAAGAACAATATCACTGGTTGGGTGTACAGCCCTTGTGATATTGGGAGTAATATCATCCTCTCCCCCTCTCGATATTAGGAACAATATCCCAAGGTGGGTGTACATCCCCTGCGATATTGGGTGTAATATCATCATCTGCCAATGTGGATATTGGGAACAATGTCACGGGGGAGGGTGTACACCTTCTTCCATGTTGGAAGTAATATCATCCTCTCCCCCCGGATTGTAGGAAAATTATCGAAAGGGTTTTACTACTTGTGCGATATTGGGAGTAATATCATCCTTTCCCATCATGGATGTTAAGAACCATATCACAGGGGAGGTGTACACCCCCTGAGATATTGAGAGTAATATTATGCCCTCCCCTTCTGGATATTAGGAATAACATCACAGGAGGTGTGTACAACCCCTGCGATATCAGGAGTAATGCCATCTTTTCCCCCCTTAATATAAGAAAAAATATCACAGGAAGATGCACACCCCCTGAGATATTGGGAGTAATATAATTCTCTCCCACTCTGGACATTCAGAACAATATAACGGGGGCGGGGGGAGGGCGTGTATACCCCTGCTATGATATTGGGATTAAAATCTTCCTCTCCACCGCTGGCTATTAAGAACAATGTCACAGCAGGGGTGTACGCCCCCTGGTATATTGGGAGTAATATCATCCTCTCCATCCCTGGATATTAGGAACAATATCACTATGGAGTGTAGACCTCCTGTGATACTGAGACTAATATCATCCTCTTGACCCCTGGATATTAGGAACAATATCACAGGGGTGGTGTACACCTCCTGCGAATTTGGGAGAAATATCATCCTCTCCACCTTTGGATATTAGAGACAGTATCACAGGAGGGGTCTACACCCCCTGCAATATTGGGAGTAATATCCTCCTCTCCCCCGCTGGATATTAGGAACAATATCACAGAAGGGACGTACACCCACTGTGATATTTTGAGTAATGTCATCCTCTACCCGCTGGCTACTAGGAACAACACAGGTGGTGTACACCTTCTGCGATACTGGGAGTTATATCATCGTCTCCCCCCTGATATCAGGAATAAGAATATTTATTAATGTTAATAATTAAAATTAATGTCCATTATTAATATTAATAAAATGACACTAATTAATATTAATCACTGATATTAGTAATTAGTGATCACAACAAAATTAATGTTATTAATATTAATAATCACTATCAATAATAGCAATAGTAAATAAAATATCAGCAATATTGATTAATAACAAATATTAATATTAAAATTAATAATAGCATTGTGTTAGAAATCAGTATTAGTTACTATTAATAATAAATATTAATATTAATATTTAATGATTAATAATGATATCACTATTATCACTTCTAATACCACACGGGGTCTACACCCAACTGTGATATTGTTCCTAATAGTCAGGGAGGGAGAGCATGATATTAGTTTCAATATCGCCATATGTGTACACCCACCCTGTGATATTGATTCTAATATCCATGGGTCAGAGCATGACGTTACTCCCAATAGAGCAGGGGGTGTACAGCCACCCAGTGATGTTGCTCCTAATATTCACAAAAGAAGAGATATTACTCCCAATATCGCAGGGAGCGTACACCTCTTCTGTGATAATTGTTCCTAGTATCCAGAGGGGGAGAGGATGATAATACTTCAAGTATCGCAGGATGTGTACACCCACCCTGTGATATTGTTCCTAATATCCAGGAAGGGAGAGGATGATATTACTCCCCACATAGCAGGAGGTGTACACCCACCCTGGGATATTGTTCCTAATGTCCATGGAGGAGACAGGCTGATATTACTCCCCATATCGCAGGGGGTGTACATCCACCCTGTGATACTGTTCTTAATATTCAAAGGCCGAGAGGTTGATATAATCCCCAATATCGCAGAAAGTGTACACCCCCGTGTGATATTGTTCCTAATATCCAGAAGGGGAGAAGATGATATTACGCATCGCAGGAGGTATATCGCAGGAGGTGTAAAGCCACTCTGTGATTTTTTTTTTAGTATGCGGGAGGGGGGAGGGGATAATATCATTCTCAATATCGCAGGGAATGTACGACTCCCTATGAGATTGCCTGTAATATTCAAAGATGGAGGGGATGATATTACTCTCAATATAGCAGAAAGTGTACACCCCCCAGTGATATTGTTCCCATGATCCAGGAGAGAAGAGGAGGATATTACTTTCAATATTGCAGAACGTGTACACTCACCCAGTGATATTGTTCCTAATTTCAAGGTGGGAGAGGATGATATGACACATAATATCGCAGAGAGTAAAAACACTCCTGTGATACTGTTCTTAATATCAAGGGCGGGGAGAGGATGATATTCCTCCCAATACTGCAGAGGGTGTATATCTGTCTGGAAATAGTTCGTAATTTCCGGAGGGGAAGATGATATTACTCACGACATTGTAAACAAGCTGTCAGTCCAACGTAGATCGTAATATCCAGGGGGGGAGAGGAGGGTGATATTACTCCCCGCCTCGCGGGGGGTGTCCATCCCCCTGCGAGGTGGGTCGTAATCTCCAGGATGGGTAGAGGGGGGTGATATTACTCCCCGCCTCGCAGGGGTTGTCCACCCCCTGCGAGGTGGATCGTAATGTCCAGGGCGGGAGAGGGTTCATGCCTATAATCCCAGCACTTTGGGGGACTGAGGCAGGTTGATCACCTGACGTCAAGCATTCGAGACCAGCCTGGCCAACATGATGAAACCCCGCCTCTACTAAAAATACAAAAAATTAGCTGGACGTGGTGGTGGGCGCCTGTAATCTCAGCTACTAGGAGGCTGAGGCAGGATAATTGCTTGAACCTGGGAGGCAGAGGTTGCAGTGAGCCAAGATTGTGCCACTGCTCTCCAGTCTGGGCAACAAGAGTGAAACTCTGTCTCAAACAAAAATAAATAAATAAATAAATAAATAAATAAATAAATAAAAAGAAAGAAAGAAGAAAATAAGGTTAGAAATAGTCTGACTTTTCTCACCTCAGAGAAGCTAATTTCAGCTGGCTATTATGAGGACATGAAATTAAACTAACATTTACTAATGTGTGTATAGTGGATAGCACTTCACCCTTTCCAGAAGTATTTGCATTTTAAGAAAGATGTAAACCAAAGGATAATCTTCTTGGTAGAATTTTATGAGGTGTAACAACTGAAGTGGAAATACTAATAATAACAATAATTCAGGAAGTATTTTACTTGGGCCAGAGCCCTGTTTGGGAATCTGGATTCAGAGTCTGTTCATCCTGTCCACAACTTCCCTTACTCACTCTTTTGGATGCATGGATTGTCAAAAAATTCCATCTACCTGTACTCCTCCCTTTCTGCACCCTCCTGTACCTCAACTGGCAATAGTTCTGAGTCTTGTTCATGTATGTGGAGATGTGGAAATTAAATTATGGATCATTAGCAGATATTTTTCCCCTAAGTCAGAAATTGCTTGAGCTCAGAAGCAGCATTATTTGACATCTGATCAGAAGTTTCAATGCTTAATTTTTTAAATCATAAAAGTAATATGTGATCATTATAACTAATTTAAACAAAATAATTTAAACAAAATACATGACACGAGAGAATAATCCCCCTCTTTCCCCAAGTCCAAATCCATTCTGTAAAGGCATCCACTGTTATCAATTTGTGGTATATCTTTTCTGATTTTTATCCATGCTTGGCTAATTTTGGCTCTGCATAATCCTGACATTTAACTTTTCAAGCATTCTCATGGGCTATGTTGTGAAAAAAGGTAGGTCAGATTTACATCTGAGCTATGATATATAATATTTAATAAAAGAAAATAAATGCTATAAAATGAAAGTTTCCCATAACATTATTTTAAGGAGAGTCAGCTATTGAACATTATTACAATTTTATTTCATTATACTCACATCATAATTTATAATTTTCTACAAAATTTTTGCTTGCAAACACAGTTCTGCCTAAGTTACTAATTTATATGTTCCAGTCTTGTTTGTACGCCATTTTAAGCTTGAGGTTTTTCATGTCCTTTTCTCTGCATTCTGTTTATTTGGTGATAAGTTTGAAAGATTAAAAAGTGGAATATTGGTTACAGCACAAGACTCAAAACACACACAAAAACCCCCCTCAAATTTAGAAAGTTTTCTATTCCTCTCTATGTATTTATCAATAATTAAAGAACACTTCAGTTTCCTCATCTATAAATGGGGATTAATTTTTGGTTGAGTTTGTTATTTGGCATCCATTTAAAAAATAAAAATAATCCATTGTATAATAAAATTATTTTGTCTACCATGAGTTTTCTTTCCTTCAGATAGAATAATTCAAGTATTTTTCATGCCAGCTTACTGTCATCTCCAGTAATTATTAATTTGTTTCAAATACAACTAGGTAAAGATAATTTTTTTTTTTTTTTTTTTTTTTTTTTTTTTAGAATTTGCTTGAGAGCAGAGATCAGTTTTTGCTTTTTACTTACATCATACTTTTGATATGCTTTCCCTGTAAAAACAATTTCACTGGAATTGTATTGATTGTTCAACTGCTCTACACTTCAGATACTATTTTAAAAATCGAGGACTGGAAGAAACCAATGAAAATCAGTAATAGGAGTAGATTTTAAATAGGAGTAATATTAAAAAATAACTGTGTGAGCTCTGGGGATGTTAGTATACTTTCAATGCAGCATGGTTTAAAGGCACAGAATGCTATTATCCAAAAACAAAATGCATAAATGAGCCAATTATCCACGCAAATTTGGCAACAATGTATTCAACATATTATTTTATTTTAAAAGGTTAAATACACAGAATAATTTTAAAACAGAGAAAGTAAAACCTGTTCAATTATAGCACTGTATTTTAAACCCAGCGATACATGAACTCTGCAGAAGCCTGAAGAACCAGGCTCCTGTGGAGACAAAGGGAACACTAAATGGAGAAAAAACACTTTCTATCATAAGTCATACTTTCTTGCATAAAATCTTTACCGTCCTCTAAACTCCGTGTTAGGATCTATGCCAACACACTATTTATTGCTTCTTCCTCCCCTTTCTCTCAGGACATCTTTTTTTTTTTGTGGATTGAAGGTGCAAAATGCCATGTACTTATTTCTGAGAAGATGTCTCTCTCTGCTTTAGAATCATTAATCTTTCCCACAGCCAGAGGTAGGCTGGCTTCCATCTTGATTGTCGGTGTTGTGGGGAGCTCCGTTCTTCTTTCTGTGTTTTTATTGGTATTTTAGTGAGAGGCACGGAAAGGCTGCCTGTTGGGCTGTTGAAGAAATGTTGACAGTACCCAGGCCAGTACTCTGTATGTGGCTCAGGCTTAGTAAGTACTTATTGAATGAATAACTGCATGAGTTTAAAGAACAGAGATAGTTTAAAGAGCAGAGATAGTTCTTTATACAGCAGAGCAAGCGGCTGATTACTTGGCATGATTTGAAAGGCAAAAAGGACTGCTTGATACCTTAATCTAGTGGATAAAACACAGTGCCTGAAATTCTTACCTTAGGTTTATGAATACTTTGTGTTTGGGCATTGAATGCTCTTCTAAAATTGAAATTATTTTTGGAGTAAGCCACAATCAACAATCAAAACCTAACGTAAATCAGTATAGCAGTTTAGTTGATTTGTCATCAATCTGAGAGATTTAGTACAGAAAAAGCTTTGACTCTTGGGAAAGAGAAGTCGGAAATGGAGGAGGGAAGGTTGAGAATCTGGAGTGTTTGCATTCAAAGCATGGGGCAGTGAGGATAGGACCGGGGTAGGGGGTGGAGACCTTCTCCAAAAGTGGAAGCCAAAATAGAGATGACAGAATATGGGTCAAAGGGGATAAATTTGAATGCTTGTACAATTTAGCTAACCTGCAATGGAAAGACTTATTTTCTTGGGCTTCTCATTATAGCCAGGAGGGCAAAAAAGAGAAAAACAAACAAAAAACATTACTTCCCACTGGCTTTCTGCTGAATTCTCCAGAGAATGGTTGGATTGTCACAGTGGTTGCCTTTAAGGTCTTAAGCGTAAGCCCCTTCCTTGTCTTGCTTTTTATATTCATGAAACTTTCACTCCAGAATTCTAGGACAAAGGAAGGAGATTATAAGAAGTTACATTTTGTATAGCAAATGATTTTATTTTTATTTTTTAGTTGTGATAAAATACACATAAAACTTACTATGTTAATCATTTAAAAATGTACAGTTAAGTAATGTTAAGCATATTCATGTTGTTGTGCAACCAATCTTCAGAACTTTTTCATCTTGCAAAACTGAAACTTTATACCCATTAAGTAACAACCTCTCCATTTTCCCCTTCCTCCAGATCCTGGCAACAACCATTCTACTTGCCGTGTCTATGAGTCTGATTACTCTTAATACCCTGTATCAGTGAAATCATGCAATATTTGCATTTTTGTGACTGTCTTATTTCATTTACCATAATATTCTCATAAAGGGTTCACCCATTTTACAGCGTGTGTTAGAATTTCCTTACTCTTTAAGGGTGACTATTATTCCATTATATTATATGTATATACTACATTTTATTTATCCATTATTAATGGACACGGGGTGCTTCCACGTTTTGGTTATTGTGAACAATGCTGCTATGAACGTGGGTATACAAATATTTCTTTAAAACCCCGCTTTCAATTATTTTGAGTATACAACCAGAAGTAAAATTGCTGGATCGTGTGGTAATTCTATTTTTAATTCTTTTAAGGGACAGTCATACTGTTTTCTGTAGTGGCTGCACCATTTTACATTCGTACCAATGGTGCACAAGGGTTCCAATTTTGTCACATCCTCACCAGCACTTGTTATTTTATGTTTGTTTGTTTTCCTTTTGATAGCAACTATAGTTACTGACTTTTTAAAGGTCACTTTCACCAACCTATCATTTTTCCTTTACAGATGTGGAAATTGCAGTTCAAAGGAGTAATGATTGCCTTCAATGGTAGCTAAATAATTGAAATCCAGGTTTTTGAAATCCAAATACAAGTCTTTTCCTACAATAGCAGACTTCACAATATATCAGACAAAACTATTAGAAATGGCAAGCAAGAGGATCTTAAAATAGGGGAGATGAGGGGCTTGAAGCCTGATGGGGGAGGTTTCTGTAGTTTGATCTGCAGGTAAGAATCTGTGATAATAATACTGTCCAAAGGAGGAAAGTAGTTTTTTTTTTTTTTTTTTTAATTAGCTATGTGAACAGTAAAGCTTGACCTTCATTAATATGTGCTTATTAGCATTATCTGATTTACATAGGTGTTAGCCCAGGTGTTTGAAAGAGCAGCCAGGAGAATAACCTCAGATCATTACAAAACTGGAGATGTATCTTCTGTTCCTCTCTGAGGATTTTCAAATAAACATTAATTATAACAGCACCAATTTAGAAATAGCTGATTACATAATTTTAGCAAACCTGTCATTATCCATAAATATTTCATGAAATACAGAAATGCATGCAGCATTTTTCATAAAGCTTCATAAAGGCAATTTTTTCTCTGATGGGGAAAAAATCCCCCTGTGTTTCTTATATAATTCTCAGGTCAGGCAAATACTACTTCTGGAGCATAGAATTATAACTACAGTTTCAGATATCACGGTTAATCTTCTTGGCTTTATATTTTGGGAACAATGTAGCAGAAACTGTGTTTAAGCTAAATGCTTATCTGATGATAGACTTCCTCTCTTGCATTATGGAGGGAAATAAAATGATGTGATGATAAAAGCGTAATGTAGCGCTCTGCAGAGTTCAATATCCTGCAGTTTCTTTGTGTTCTTCCTCCTTGATATGCAAGTTACTTCTAAGTGTCCTGAAAAACCACTCATCATGGAGAACTTAAAAGTAACACTGGGCACTGTGAGAGTATTGTGCTGAGAAGACAGTGACAGAGCCTAACGTGAGTCATGTTTTTTCATACTTAACGCCTCTTCACAGAATCATCTCAATTTTATGGATGACAAGTGTGAAGAAGACAGAAGTCAGGAGAGAACAATGCCAAATTTATCCTAGAAACAATTGATCAGTGGATTTATGCACACCAAGACTATTTAATAGGCACCTATATTATGTGCCAGTCACAGTGCTGGACACTCAGGTGAGTGATACAAACAAGAAAATACATTATTCCTGCTCTCAAGGACGTTAAAAACAATCTCCATGATGCAGTGGCTTTCAGACTTTAGTGTACATCAGAATCACATGGAAGGCTTGTTAAAGCAAAGTTGCTGGGCCCTAACCTTATACTTTCTGATTCTGTGGGTATGGGAACGGGGAGCAAAAATTTTGAAAATGTTCCCAGAAGATGTTGATGTCACTGGTCCTGGGACCACATTTTGGGAACCACCATTATAATGAAACTTTTGTAGTAGCAAAAGAGAGCCTAAATCTTAACAAATCTTAACTTGTGAAAGCTTGTTTGCTTAAATGTAATAATAATGTCAAAGCTTTACACAGTTAATTGAGGCTCTCCTGTTGTCCCATTAACATAGCCCCTAAAAGGGAACTTCAAATGAATAGCACAATATGCTTCACACAGACACACACACACACACACACACACGGAAATTTTAAAAAAGGGCTAGATGAAATCATTTTGGAGATTGTGAATGATATTTAGTCCACTATCACCAAAAATAATACCTGGTAAGGAAAATGAGACACAAATAAAAACATTCAGTGGAAAAGAAAAACACTTCGCATTGAATTATGTACAAAAAAAATCACTTGAATTATGTAAAAAAAAAAAAAAAATCAAATGCTGATATCCCGATGAGACTGCACAAATGTTAGAGCAATAATGAAGGAGGAAACAAATTTATGGGTTTTTTACACTAAAAATGATATAATTTTTAGAGGATAAAATAATTGATGTGTCTTTGATGTAATACAAGGGCAGTTTTATCTGATTTTAAAAAATGATCTAGTTTTCTATGGATTGGTTTCTTGATGGAACCTTTTCAGTTGTTTGATGACAAAACCAATTTAATGATAAATGAGTAATGATGGATATGTTTCTTTATGTAGCTGTACACTCATATGATACAAAGTACAGGCTGTGACTTTCAATGATCAAGTAAGAGAGATTAGAGTGTAATACAAGTGAATGTAAAAATGGCAGGAATGGCTAAAAGTAAGCAAAAGATGAGTCATGTTGAATTTGTGTGATACTCTTTTTCTGATGGTCTCAGAAAATACTGACATTTAAAACTCATTGAGAGAGTGTAGCTGCATTATTACCTGCGTTGTTATATGTTTAAGATGAACATACAGAAGCACAGAGATTTCCTGAAGAGTCAGGAAATACCCAAGGATTGGTATACTGAATGCAAGAATCAGAATCACTATGTTAGGTTTTGTTGGTTTATTTTTGTTTCAAATTTTAGTCCAGTTTTAAACACCAGACAATGTTTTTTTTTTATAATATAAGATTTCTAGCAGCTTTGTTTTGGAAGAAATTTCTAGGGATTTAAATTTATTAATTCCTATATGGGTGCATCCACCCTCATGTGTAGGGGTTGCAGGCAGTTGCTCCTGGTATGATCCAAGTTTCACCATGAAACTGTCATCATTATTCAGTTTCTCTCTAAGTGGCTTGCTACAGTACTAGCCTTCTTTCCAATTTTTGCCTGATATTCCTATGCTAATTGAGTCAATATTGCAGTATGGTGATGTGCGTAGGCTCTGGAATCAAGCTGCCAGGGTTCAAATCTCAGCTCTGCTACTTATTCGGTTCATGACCTTGAGTAACACTTAATCCTTCTAAACCTGCATTTTCCATTTTTAAAATGGAGGCTCACAGGAGCTAGGCCTGAACTGAAGGGCAGGTCAGCAAACTGGGATAAAGCCATTCTGCAGCCAGGTCAATCTGTGAAGTTTAAAAGAGGAAGAACAAGAGTTTTGTTTGGCTCTGAAACAAACAAACAAGAGTTTTGGAGCACAACAAGAGTTTTGTTTGGCTCTGAAAGTGACAGGGGAACTGTTCAAATTTAGACCAAGTTAGAATCATCTAAAGTTTAGACATTGATTTGAAATGTTGAGTTTCAAACTGTTTTGCCATTTTGGGGGCTGCTCTGAACTCGGGACCCTCTGGCTTTTTGAAAGGACCATCCATTTGTTTAGGTAGTAAATTTCTCAAATAGACCTTGGTCCTGACCTAACTGAACAGGATGGGTTAGGTCAGGACCAAGGCCTGTTTGAGAGGTTGGGCCAGGTGTCCTAGCAGCTCACTGGAGTTAAGTGTCCAACTACTGGAAGTGAATAATCCAGCCAGTACTTAACCACTGAAAAGAAAGGAAGTTGTCCTAGCCGGAGGATGGAGGATACATGTCACACTTTAATAAACAGGCAGAGGCAAACCATAGCTTTAAGAAAGGACTGAATTTGTAATGTGAATGGTGGAATGTCAGGGAATAAGGGAATTGGGGGAAAATTTCTGTTTATTTTTATATTGGAAAGAAAAGCTAGGATTTTAGTTTAGTCTATAAATTATAAGAGGGTGCTAATTTTATTTCCTAATTAACAGCATCTAGGTTAGACTTTGCATATAATTGTGCTAATTCTTAGGATGCACAAAAAATAAATCAAAGGCTTTTTGAGGGGTTAATTTTCCTAACAAAATTATAGAATAGCACAATAGGGCATCCTTCACTTCTAACTTGACTTTTGTGACATGCTTATAAAGAAGGTTATCTTTGCAAACTATTCAAGGGCTTCTTCAAACCGTCCTTTGAAGGATTTACTTTGTCATCAAGTCTTTATTTTTCAATGGTTTGAAATGGTTTGAGTTGTTTTCCAGTTTCACTTTTATAGACTTCATGAAAGTCTGTTTCTTTTGCAAGATTTTCAGTTTCACTGATAATTGTAACATGCCATAATTTTTGTAAGAAAATGCCAAAGATATGAAAATGATGCATAGGATAAGAGTTAACGTGAAGCAGGAAGGAATGTTTGAGTATAAACGAATATCATGTGTGGTCAGTTCCTTAACACATATTTTTATATCATATTACATCTGCCTGCCTATGAAACCTTATAAGTTTGAGGACTTGAATAATAAATATATGGATAACAAGAAAGACCTAATTTTACTGTCAATTGAGACTGGGAGAGAGTCTTACGGCTTTGCCCTTTCTAATGTGTTATGGATAAGAGAAACACCCATGGTACTTTATTATTTGCCCCAACCTAGTAGCCACTTCTCCTAGAATTGGGATTTAGAATCTTGATCATCATTTTCTCAAACCAAATGTTTCCAAAAGTCAAAGAAGGCCTACATTCATGGAGTAGTGCTCTAAGTTACCATTATTTGGTGCATATCACAGAGCTTGGTATGTCTTTATGGAGTGAGGAAACCCCAAGTAGATGAATCCTTAAAATGGCAAATATGTACAGTGGTTCCCCCTGCTGTGGTGGACAACAGATTTCTTCCTCTGGCATAGCGAGACTGGAAAACTTGTGGAGCAGGCTTCACTTGGACTCATAAAGATTTATCTTAATTTGTTGCTCAATCTCAGGGAAATCAGAGGGAACCTGCATGCATGTGTACTTCAGTGGCTGATGTGGAGGCCAGATGTTGGGTGTCTGAGCAAAAGTCCTGATTTTAGTTGACCTCCTTCTGGATTCATTAGTAGATCAAACCAAATCTGAAAAGATGTACTCATTAGTCCTGCAGTAGGTCCACTGGGAAGCTTCTTTTGAATTTTGGCTTTGAGTCCACTGGATGAATGGATTTTACTAGAGTCTATCCTCTCCTATGGACATTTGAACAATAGTTTTAGCTTATCATCAAAATTTTTATAGTGAGCTCCCCTAATGCATACAGTAGGAAGTCCTAGCCAGAGCAATTAGGCAAGAAAAAGAAATTAAAGGCATCCAAATTGGAAAGGAAGAAGTTCAATTTTTCCTGTTTGCAGATGACATTACCTTATGTGTGGAAAACTCTAAAGGCTCCACCAAAAAACTGTCAGAACTAGTAAATATTTTAACAGAATATTTTCATATTGTAAAGGTGCAGAGTGAAAAATCAACATACAAAAATCAGTAGCATGTACTAACAATGAACTATGTACTAACAATGAATGATCCAAAAAAGGAAACCAATAAAACAATTCCAATTACAATAGCTACAAAAATAAATAAATAAAATACACAGGAATATATTTAACTAAGGACATGAAAGATATGTACTCTAAGAACTATAAAACATTAATAAAAGAAATAAAAAGAGACACAAATAAATGGAAAGATATCATGTGTTTATAGATTGGAAAATTAATGTTGTTAAAATGTCCATACTACCCCCCAAAATCTACAGATTCAATGTAATCTCTATCAAAATTCCAATAACATTGTCCACTGAAACAGAAAAAACAATCCTAGAGTTCATATGGAACTACAAAAGACCTCAAATAGCCAAAGCAATCTTGAGCAAAATGAACAAAACTGGAGGTATCACAATGCCTGATTTTAAAATATACTACAAACAGCATGGTGCTGGCATAAAAACAGACATACAGGCCAATAAAACAAAATAGAGCGTCCAGAAATAAATCCACCCATTTATAGTAAATGGATTTTTGACAATGGTGCCGAGAACACACAATGGGAAAAAAACAGTCTTTCAATAAATGGTGTTGTAAAACAGGATACCTATATGCAGAAGAATAAAATTGGATGTTTATCTGACACCATATACAAAAGTCAACTCATAATGGACTAAAGACTTAAATATAAAATCTGAAACTGTAAAAACTACTAGAGGAAAATATAGGGAGAAAACTGCACAACATTAGTCTGAGCAATGATTTTTTTTATATGACTCCAAAAGCACAAGCAACAAAAGCAAATATAGACAAATGGTATTGCATCAACCTAAAAGGCTTCTGTGCAGGAAAGGAAACAATCAACCTACGGAAGAGACAACCTACGGAATGGGAGAAAAATTTGCCAGCCATACACCTGATGAAGGATGAATGCCTAAAATATACAAGGAACTCAAATAACTCAATAGCCAGAACATAAAACACCTGATTAATAACTTGGCAAAGGACCTGAATAGACATTTCTTAAAAGAATATATGGACTGGGTGCAGTGGCTCACGCCTGTAATCCCAGCACTTTGGGAGACCGAGGCGGGCGGATCACAAGGTCAGGAGATCGAGACCACGGTGAAACCCCGTCTCTACTAAAAATACAAAAAAATTAGCCGGGCGCAGTGGCGGGCGCCTGTAGTCCCAGCTACTCAGAAGGCTGAGGCAGGAGAATAGCGTGAGCCCGGGAGGCGGAGCTTGCAGTGAGCCGAGATCGCGCCACTGCACTCCAGCCTGGGGGACAGAGCGAGACTCCATCTCAAAAAAAGAAAAAAAATAAATAAATAAAAAATAAATTAGCCAGGCGTGGTGGTGGGTGCCTGTAGTCCCAGCTACTCCGGAGGTTGAGTCAGGAGAATAGCGTGAACCCCAGAGGCGGGGCTTGCAGTGAGCGGAGATCGCGCCACTGCACTACAGGCTGGGCGACAGAGCGAGACTCCATCTCAAAAAACAAAACAAAACAAAACAAGAATATATGCAAATGGCCAATAAGTAAATGAAAAAAAGTTCAACATCACTATCAATAAGGAAATGCAAATAAAATCCACAAGGAAATACTACCTCACGTACCTGTCAGAATGGCTATAATAAAAATATGAAAGATAAATGTGGAGAAAAGGGAGCTCTTGTACGCTCTTGGTAGGAATGTAAATTAGTACAGCCAATATGGAAAACAATATGGTGGTTCCTCAAAAAGTTAAAAATAGAACTACCATATGATCCAGCAATTTCACTTCTGAGTGTATATCCAAAGAAAATCAAGTCAGTATGCTGAAGCAATATCTGCACTCCTCTGTTCATTGTAGCCTTATTCACAATAGCCAAAAGAAGGAATCAACCTAAATGTCCATCAGCAGATAAAGTGTTATACACATATTCTTTCTAATTTTGGCTTTATGTAGGTACACAATAGAATACTGTGATAAAGAATACATTGAATAGAATTTATAGAATAATGCTACAATGTATTCATAGAATATACAATGTATTCATAGAATACGTAGCATTATTCACAATAGCCAAAATATGGAATCAACCTAAATGTCCATTGGCAAATAAAGTGTTATATATATTCTATCTAATTTTGTCTCTTTATATACACATTAGAATACTATTCAGCCTTTAAAAAGAAGAAAATCCTGCCATTTGTGACAATGCAGATGAGCCTGGAGGACATTATGTTAAGTAAAATAAGTGAGACACAGAATGACAAATACTGTATGATCTCACTTTTGTGTGAAATAAAAAATGTTGAGCACACAGAAGCAGAGTAGAATGATAGTTGCCAGTGTCCGTGGGGAGTGGTGGTGTGGGAATGGGGAGATATTGGCCAAAGTTAGATAGGATGAGTAAGTGCTGGCGATCTGTTGTTAAGCATGATGACTATACTCAGTAATAATGTATAATCGAAAATTGCTGAGGGAATAGATAGGTTCTCACCAAAAAAATGATAAGTATGCGAGGTGATGCATATGTTAATTAGCTTTATTTAGCCATTCCACAAAGTATACATAGTTCAAAACATCATGCTGTATACCATAAATATATACAATTTTATGTATCAGTTAAAAAAAGGAAAACAGAAAAAAATATAATGGGAAAAACAATTATAGCGCTCCTAACCATACAGTAAGGATGCCCAAAGTGCATCTTGAGCACAGTTTTTCAATCTCAGCAGCATAATTGACACTGTGGACCAGATAAATCTTGTTGTGAGATGCTGTTCTGTGCAATATAGGATGCTTAGCAGCAACCCTGGTCTCTACCCACTAGACAACTGCAGCATGTTTCCAGTTTTGATAATCAAAAATACCTGCACACATTGCTAAATACCCCTTGAGGGGTAAAATTGCTTCTGGTTGAGACCCAGTCTAGACAAAGTTTGGGAAATTTGTTGACTGTATCTTCAAAATATGTTCAGAATTCAACCACTCCCACCACTTCCATTTTCTCTCTTTGTCAAGCCACCATCATCTCTTGCCTGGATTATTCCAGTAGTTTCCTAATAAACCCTTGGTATCTACTCCATTTTCTACTCTTACCTTTTCAGTGTTTTCTCCACACAGCATCCAGAGTGATTCTTTCAGAACATGCCAGTTTATGTCACTTATCTCCTCACAGCTCTCCAAAGACTCTGTGTTTCTCTGAGGGTAAAATTAGTAGGCGAATTCAGGACAATGGCATGCCAGGAACTATGTGATGCATCACCACCACCGGCTGAACCAGGGATTTGTGAAGGAGCCAGAGGCATGTGGGCAGCCAATGGCCCCTGAGAAGGCTCAAGACTTTCTGGATGTTCTTTCTGAAGTTGTCTTCAGAGCCAGTTTAGTCAGGCAAGACTACTACTCTGATTCCCTATAATCAGATACTTTTACTTCCAAATAGTCTTCTAGTTGGATCATTAATCAATTCACTACTGATGACAATTATCTCTATCCAAAAATTAACGTCTACACTTAAAAAATTAGCATTTGCTGCCACTGGGTTCATTTGAAACAAAGCAGCAGGTTCTAAATGCAAACCTTTAAGAGGAGTCCCTGAAAGTGTTTTTAATTGATGGCAAGATCGATGGACTAAAGTAGAAATTCTTAAGGCAGTTATGTTGAAGAAGATAATGTTCACTTAGATTTTTAAGTTTTGGGTGTTAATTAATATGAGCTTTACTATAATATTCAAAATTACTTCCTAGAGTAATTTAGTAACTTGATAATTTTATAATAGTAACATTTTGAAACATTTCAAGAATATGCCCTAGAAATACGGAAAATAAGTCACAAATTCAACAATAAGATAGATAAGAGATGGAGAACCACAATTACAGAAGAACCAGGAGGCATTCTCCCCCAAGATCAGCATGAAATAAGATCTCATGAAAACAGCAAAATAAAGGACAGTTAAAGGTGGCAGAGTTACCGAAAACCTCACTTTGATAAACAAAAAATGTCAGCAATCTGTTTTAGCACAGAAATAGTGATTGCCCCTTTCACTACAACATGGGAAGATTACACTTGGCTTTGCTAGTTGCTTTCTGTCTCTCCATATGGGAAAAATATAACTAACTGGATAATTTTCAACCAGCAAAAAAAACAAAAAACCAAAAAAACAAAAAAAAAAAAACTGGAGCATAAATTCTAAAAATAAGTATGATATAAAAATGTTGAAATGCTAAAAATGTTTGATAAGTTCTAAATGGGAAAACAGATAAGAAAATATGTAGTAAAAGATTTTACAGCTATGTGAAATAGGACAAAATTAAGCAAAAACACACTTGAAAGTGGAATACTAGAGAAGTTTTGATGGTAATGACAAATGGTAATGTTCTATTGTATAACAAGAGCCCCCATTACATAAAAGAATTTGAATGTAAACTGGGAATACTCAGTGATGTTCTCAAAACTAGAATCCTCTTCTAGTGAGAGATAATTCTGTTCTTTTCCTTCCTGACATATTACAAACTAATTTTTGAGAGTTTTGTGAAATATTGTTATTTTTTTTCTTTTACTATTTGTTTTCTGGCCATCATGCTTCTCTAGGGAGAGAATTATGATAATCTGAGAGCATGTTGGTTTATACACTGTTAGCTTTAATCCCGTTTTAGAGACTTTTTCTCCAGGCTTTTGGCTTAGGAAAACTTTTTTTTTTTTTTTTTCTGCTGCAGAAAACAGTGCCATCTTTCAAAGACAGTTGCAAAAGTAAACTTCCTCTAATGACATTCTAAAAATGTGATTATTAAATAAAAAGATAAAATCTAATAAGAGGCATGGTCCATAAAGCCATTAGTTAAATAGATTCATTAATAAGAACACATTTTCCCACATGAGACACTCCATAAGTGGTGGTTATGGTCTCCAGCTAGCCTGCCAACTTTATTTAATTTACAATGCATTTGAAACTGAATGTTCTATAAATCAGATACATTATGGGTTAATAGGGCCTTTGGGGAGACAGTTTGGAGACAGTGAGAGGAATAGTCAGGGAATCTGGCACCCATTATAAATTATGTTTAAGGCAATTGATTTTCAAGTCAAGTCTTGGAATGCCAAGACCTCAACGGTAACAAGTTCCAGGAAATTGAGAGATTGGGACAGAAAAAAAAGGAAGAATAGGAGATGAAATTTTCTTCTTGTGAGGGCACAAGTAACTGGAAGCTCTCCCCAAACTCTCCTACCGAGCATGAAGGGGACTCTTCTCCCTCAGCACCAGAAAACTCACCAGGAGAGGATTCTGTCTTTCCTCTAAAGTCTCCCTTTGAAACTTAGTATTGTTATAAGGCAATTATCTATGGGTTTCTGCACATCTTGCAAAGCAAGGCACTAAGTACCCTTTGTTCTCCACCATCTTTTCAAGCATGTTTGCTAAGAGAAAACATCTGGAAGATAGAGATGTTGTCTCTTTCCAGTGAAAGGATAGGGTTGCTTATGGCCTTGGGACATAGAGATAGTATCTCCCTCTGCAGCAATGGGCAGATACTCTTACTGCCTATTATAAAAGATTTGGATCTCCTAAGCTCAGGGTTCCACTCTTACAATATAAACCTATGGGAATTGGGGCTCTGGTGCAAATGCAAATGTTACTCTGGCTACTGCTATTGCTCTGAGTAATGAATGGTCCTTTGTTTCTGATTCAGGAGGCTCTTCTATCAGTATCCACAAAAGTGTGTCAGGCGAACGTGTTAACTTGCAAGTGAGCTTACTGCTTTTTAATAAAAACAGCACGTTTTGATTATGATTCTGATGTATATGTATATCAGAATCTATAACAATTACTAAATATATTACTTATTTCTTTATAGATAAAACTTTGCTCATTAATATACTAAATAATTTAGCATAAGTAATGATGTTCTCTGAAAAGGAAGTAATAATTGGTAAAAGAGGTTGGAGATTAACTGTGAATGTCAATTTTGTGGTATTTAAAAAGCTTTTCACAGCATGGTAATGGTACAAAAACAGACACATAAACCAATGGGACAGAATAGAGAACCCAGAAGTAAGGTCACATACCTAAGACCACCTGATCTTTGACAAAGCTGACATAAACAAGCAATGGGGAAAGACTCCCTGTTCAGTAAAAGGTGCTGGGAGAACTGGTCAGCCAGATGCAATAGATTGAAACTGGAATCCTTCCTTATACCATACATAAAAATCAACTCGGCCAGGCACGGTGGCTCACGCCCATAATTCCAGCACTTTGGGAGGCCGAGGTGGGCAGATCATGAGGTCAGGAGATCGAGACCATCCTGGCTAACACAGTGAAACCCTGTCTCCACTAAAAAATACAAAAAAATTAGCCGGGTGTGGTAGGGGGTGCCTGTAGTCCCAGTTACTCAGGAGGCTGAGGCAGGAGAATGGCGTGAACCTGGGAGGTGGAGCTTGAAGTGAGCCGAGATCGAGCCAGTGCCCTCCAGCCTGGATGACAGAGGGAGACTCCATCTCAAAAATAAATAAATAAATAAATAAGTAAAAAATAAAATTAAAAAAATCAACTCAAGATGGACTAAACACTTAAATGTAAAAAAACCCTGGAAGATAGTTTAGGCAGTTCCATTTTGGACCTAGGAACAGGCATAGATTTCATGACAAAGACACAAAAGGCAATCGCAACAAAAGCAGAAATTTACAAATAGGATCTAATTGAACTGAAGAGCTTCTGTCCAGCAAAAGAAACTATCAACAGAGTAAACAGACAGCCTACAGAATGGGAGAAAATTTTTGTGATCTATCCATCTGACAAAGGTTTAATATCTAGCATATATAAGGAACTTAAACAAATTTACAAGAAAAAGCCAAACAACCCTATTAAAAAGTGAGCAAAGGACATGAACAGACAATTTTCTAAATAAAACATACATGTGGCTAGGCTGGTGCCGTGGCTCACGCCTGTAATCCTAGCACTTTGGGAGGCCAAGGTGGGCGGATCACAAGGTCAGGAGATCGAGACCATCCTGGCTAACACGGTGAAACCCCGTCTCTACTAAAAATATAAAAAATTAGCCAGGCGTGGTAGCAGGCACCTGTAGTCCCAGCTACTTGGGAGGTTGAGCCAGGAGAATGGCGTGAACCCAGGAGGTGGAGGTTGCAGTGAGCCGAGATCGTGCCACTGCACCCCAGCCTGGGTGACAGAGCAAGACTCTGTCTCAAAAAAAAAAAAAAAAAAAAAAAAAGAAGACATCATGCATGCGGCCAACAAGCTCAGAATCACCGATCATTAGAGAAATGCAAATGAGAACCGTAATGAGGTATCATTTCACACCAGTCAGAATGGCTCTTGTTAAAAAGTCAAAAAGTAACAGATGCTGGAGAGGCTGTGGTGGAAAGGGAAAACTTATACACTATTGGTGGGGTGTAAATTAGTTCAGCCATTGTGGAAAGCAGTATGGCAATTCCTCAAAGAGCTAAAAATAGTACTACCATTTGGCCCAGCAATCCTATTACTAGGTGTATACTCAAGGAATAGAAATTAGTCTACCATAAAGACATGTGCATGCAAATGTTCATTGCACCACCATTCACAATACTATTCACAATAGCAAAGACAAGGAATCAACCTAAATGCCCATTAAAAGTGGACTGGATAAAGAAAATGTGGAACATAAACACCATAGAATACTATGTGGCCATAAATAAGGAGATTATGTCTTTTGCAGGAACATGGATGGAGCTGGAGCCCATTATCCTTGACAAACTAATGCAGGAACAGTAAACCACATACCACATGTTCTCACTTATAAGTGGGAGCTAAATGATGAAAACACATGGACGCATAGAGAACAACAGACACCGGGACCTACCTGAGGGTGCAGCGTGGGAGGGAGGAAAGGATCAGAAAAAATAACTATTGGGTACTAGGCTTAGTTCCCAGATGATGAAATAATCTGTACCGCAAACCCCCATGACATGAGTTTACCTATATTACAAACCTGCACATGTACCTCTGAACCTAAAATAAAAGTTTTTTAAAAAAAGAAATACAAGTAATCCCCATTTTATCCAGGGTTTCACTTTCTGTGATTTCAACCGCAGTCCAAAAATATTAAATGGAAAATTCCAGAAATAAGCAATTCATAAATAAAAAAATAAAAATGATTTTCATTATAATACTCAAAGTCTTCATGCTCCAATGCTATCATTTTAAGTGCTGTTTGTTGTTTTCATTTCCTAGTCTAAGTATTTGTAGGAAAAAAACGGTTTCTATGATTCCAAATTTGCTCAATGGCCCAAAGGATAAGCACAACTTGCCTCTCCTACCATCAGATATTTTGAATTTACTCTGTTGCTGGGGAGCATATTGGTCTGTATTTTCTGATGTTTGTGGCAGAGGATGGCTCAGTCCTGGTTAGGTGTGGTCAAAAGTAGAACTTAACTCAACTTTAAGATTAAACACACAAAGATGACCCACATTTTATGACTTTAAAACTCTTTTCTTACATGTAGCCTTACACATAGATATGGATTTTTTTAATGGTGGTGTGTTCTCAATATATATTCATGTATTCACTCTTCTTACTTAATAGTTCATATAGAGATTAAGAAATCTCTCTTAATTGTTAAAACAGATTTCTCTCAAGCTCTCCAGCTTCTGATTCAGACGAACTGTACAGGAAATGCAGCTGCTTCTCTTGTTTCTTAATGACTAATTATTGTATCCTAGTGCCTTGCACATACTGCTTAGAGTTGAATTCAAGTAGATTGTTGTTTTTTAAGACTATCCTAGCAGTAAGATTAGGATTTTTCTGTGGGTTATTTCACTCAACAAAACAGCACGGTAGCATGTACCCTTTCTTTCTATAAATATAGATGAGGAAATATCTTCTCAAACAAGCTGTGCTTTAGCCAACCGATAGCATTGAAAAATTAAAAGATTATAGTGAATAATGTATGCATATTAGGATCCTTAAAAGACTGGATAATTGGAATTGTCAGGACAATAATCACCTCAGTTTTAAGTGTTATCTTTCAGGTAAATTAGACTCAGATTTGACACAGAGAAGTAATAGAAAAATAATTTGAAAAACTATTTAAAATGTTCACTTTGCTCAAGCTTTCGAGTTCAAGTTTAGTCCTATAAATTAAATACCCACATCCGTAGCTACTTAATTAGAGGATAAACCAATTCTCAAACATTTAGTAATAATAGCAATAAATAGGTGGCATATATCTGCCAAGCAAGTGTTAAGTCTTTTATTTTGCATTATCTCATTTAATAGTCACAGTTATTGTTACCACTATTTTACAGGTGAGGAAACTGAGACTTAGAGAAATTAAGTAACTTGTTCAAATTTGCATAGTTAATAAGTGGTAGAATTTTAATTCAGTACTGTTAATCCTTACAGTCAGAAAATGATAGTATTTTTCAGTAAAATGGGAATTTGTTTTTAATGAAAATGGAAATTTCCCTTGCTTGGCACTCGATGTTGCCTCAGAAACCCAATCTGAAGAATAGATTTGCATTTCTTCTATTTCATCCAATTCACCCTTAATCTGGGAATATTCATAAAAAAGAAAACAAATTATGTGGATATTGGGAACAGATTGTTCGAAACTCATTAACTTTTACTTTTTAACTATCAAGATTTTAACCACTGTGGGTATTAGGTTAAATCTATCACTTAAGAAAATTGCAAAGGCCTCCCTTGGGAGGAAATTAACTCAAATCTATGAAGCTAAGACTACAAACTCTATGACTAGATGGTACACACTTTAGCAGCACTAATCAATTAAACCTCATAATCCTATTGAAATAGAGCACTAGCTTTCCCAAGAGGCCAGATCAGCTGACATCTATAACCTTCAACTTCAGATGCCCCACTGAGTTTTTATTCTGGGTAGTTGGAGTCTGTCACTGGTTGCTGTTAGCTGTCTGAGGTGCTGGGAGTGGCAGCAGATTTCTAGATTTTCCAGGTTTGTGCAACCTAATGGGAGATAAAGCATCTGTTCTTGATCCTGCTCCTCACTTTCTTCCCAGCAGTTCTATAGGTGGATAACCTTTCCATGCTGTGATCAATTTATTCAACTAATCAGACCTAAGGGTGGCCTTGCACATAGTCAATGAAAGTCATTGCTTATATGGTGTGATTTACAAGGCCCTCAGCTAAAGGATTCTGCTATACCTTGCCCCTCATTCTCACTCCCCATTCAATTTCCAGTGGTTCACATCCTGTAAACTTAGCATGTCTGGAAAACATCAAATTACTCTGTGGAAAAGAATTGAAAAAATTGGGGGGCACAATCATCCTTTCTTGATGAAACTCAAACTTCGACTCACTCTGTTTCTCTAGTGTTTATGATTTCTTGTTAATCAACATAAACCTCTTCTCTCTTCTGACTTCTGCTGTCTGAGTTGGGTTCTAGAGGGGGATCTCTGACTTCTTCTAGCCTGTACTCCTGTCCTGTTCAAGGGAGCTCTCTACGAAGGGTCTTCAGTTCCTAATTCTCAGTCTTACTGCCAACCTACCTGACCAAGGTTCCCTCCTCTGACACTGCAAGCTCAGTCTGAACTACCATATTTGACCAAGCCATTGTTTTGCAACTGAAAACTTATTCACAACCAAGCTGTCCCAGCTTCCTAGGGGTAATCTTCAAAGTTCTCCAGGACTATCCATATCAAGCCTGGCATTACCCTGGTCCTACCAGAAGCCCGCTCTGTGTGTGCATGTACCCACTGTTACATTATGGGGATGTGAAGAACTGCCAAGAAAAATAGTAAAGTCATTACTTCAACTCACTCAAATGAGAAAAAAAGCTGCATGTACAACTCCAGATCACTCTAATTGCTGTAGTTTCCAACCTCTGTTTGTATCAGAGAAACTGTTTTATTAAAACAAAATTTTACCAAGAACCTCAGTGTTGATTCATGTATTCAATAGCTATTGAGCACTTACTTGTGCAAAGCACTGAATATATACCTTAGTAAATGGAATTGACATCTGCCAACTAAATAGGTCCAGTTCAAGTCCAGGAGTCATCCTCGATTCCCCTTTTCCCCTTATTGCATATATCCAATCCATTGAAAAGTCTTGTCAATTTCACCTTTAATCTATACTTCAACTTTTCCCCACTGCTCTCTGGCTACAACCACTCTGATTCCAGTCATCATCATCTCTTATCCTCCCTGCTGCCTCTTCTCTTGCTCTCCTGTAATCTATTCTACACATAAAAGGCAAAGTAATCTAATGCTTTAGCATGATCTGCAAGGCTCTGTACGATCTGGTCCCTTTCTGTCATTGCCATTCAATGTCATCCCTGCCATTCACAAACCCCTGGACACAATGAATTTCTTTGTGACACCTTATGTTAAAACTTTTCCTAGTGTTGGTCCTTTGCACTTTCTATTTCCCCTTTTTGGAGTGCTCAGCCACTAGATCCTCTCATGATGGACTCCACCATATAATTCCCATCTCAATCCAATGAAAGAGGCCTTCCCTGACCAGCCAATTTTAAGAGCCCTTCAACCATTAGTCACTCTTTATCATATTTCCATGTTCTACATTCTTCAAAGCCTTGATTACCATTTGAAATAACATGTTATCATTTTTGTGTGTTATCTATGCCCCTCTCACTCTTCTAGACTGTAAATTCTTTCTTCACAACTGTGTCCATTATAATGGTAGTTGGTACATAGTTAGACTTAATGGCTATTTGTTAAATAGACAGTGGGGAATAAAACAAAGTCTCTTCCTTCACAAAATTTTCCATTAAACAAAAAATTAAATAATAAATACAATCACATATACAAATTAAATATACAAATTGTCATACATGTTATAAAAGAAAATAATAGATTGCTCTGTGGTCATGGGAGATGGATCCAAGCAATCGTACAAAGGAAGTGAACTTGACAGAGTGAGCCATGAGGATATCCAAAGGAAGAGTGCTCCGATAGAGGGAAAAGGCAATCTACAGCTTAAGGGGTTAGTAGTATGTCTGGCCTGTCTGAGGTGGGAGTGGAGTGAGCCAGGTGGGAGAATAATAGGAGATGAGATCAGAAAGGAATACAGTAGCAAGACTGCTTCGCTGAACAACAGTCCTAATAATTTAGGCATTAAAGCCCATATACCTCTGAAGGATGCAGTACACCTGAAGAGTATTTAGGCTCCATGAAACTTGTGTGTGTGTGTGTGTGTGTGTGTGTGTGTGTGTGTGTTCCAATTGGTTCCCTGGAGGTTGATATCAGACTGAGTGTTATCCGATTATTCTTGTGTATCCAATCACACTATACATAAAAACCCCAGAAAAGGATTCAAAATTGCAAAGAGCAATCAGATGTTAATCATATTGAACTTCCCAGAATTGACTATGTTTTACTCTGAACAATCATTTAATCATACTATTAACATTTTGATCCAAGGTCAAAATAAGGAGTTCAGTTTGATTCTGATGCTTAAGTCCAAATAATCTGATTGCTTTTGGCAACCTGTAGGTAAAATGTGTATATACCAGAAATATAATTTAATTTTACTTTTCAGAAGCACTTTTAACTTCCTTAGGGAAGTATCCCACTTCAGAAGGCCATCAAACTTCTAATGGAAAGGTAAGAATTAAACTTTTTTATCAATATGTGAAATTCTCACATCACTCAAAACAGTGGACTGTACACAGAAGATAAGTAAATTTGATAATTTATTGTGTACAAATGTAGGAAAAAAACTTGGTATTTATCTTCAAGGACTTCATAGTTGAAATGATAGATAAGACAAACACGCACACAAAAAGGAAATGCGTAGGAGCCGTGTGTTAATGCAGAAATGACTCTTCCCATGATGCTCTGCCTATCTTCCTTCTACCATGATTCTCTACTCTCTGAGACTTAGCTCTCCTAGCCTCCGTCCTTGGTGTGGAAACAATCATATTTATGATGTAGGGGAATTCAAGGAGTACTTGGCTGGTAGCAGAGGGGTTCAGGGTCAGCCCATCTGTGTGGTTGGTCTAGTTTTGGCCCCTTACTCTGATAACTGTTATCTGCCTTTTGCTTTGGTACCAAACTTTTCTTGTGTCCTGCTTATCTTTGGGCTGTCAGCCTTATATCTCATTTTCAGGTTTTCTAGAACTTAAAGCCCTCCCCAAAATTAGAGCTGGACATTTGCTACCTGTGAGAATCTGTTTGAGGCCACCTGCTTGTCTTCCCATCTGTTATCTGCCATCAGAGTAGGCTATGATGACAGCCCCATTCATAGACTGAGAGACAGTATTATTGTGATAGTAAAATATAGTTAACAGACATTTCTGGAGGCAGAACTTGGGAAGGAGGAACACTTACCTGTTGAATTTTTTTTTTTAACCATGTACACATGGTATTTTAAAAAATAAATAAACATTAAAAATGAAAACAGCGACAACTTAAAAAACTAAAAAATGTATTTTTTTCCAGTACAAAGGTATATCTGAATCCTACTTCAAACCACCTTACCCTCAAGATCTTCAAGGGAGCAATCAAAGATTGTTCAACAGAAGTGAAGCAAGCTGACCTTGATAAGCTGAGGTTTTAATATTAATCCCAATATAGAAATCCGATGAGCTACACCCTGGGAGGCTGGACTCTAAGATTATCTACAACTCTAGTGTGGTTGTGTGCCTGCAGGGAACAGCAGAGTGACTATTCACAATAGTAAAGACTTGGAATCAACCTAAATGCCCATCAATGGTAGAACTGATAAAGAAAATGTGGTATATGGACACCACAGGATACTACGCAGCCATAAAAAGAATGAGATCATGTCCTTTGCAGCAGCATGGATGGAGGTGGAGGCTATTATCCTAAACAGACTAACACAAGAACAGAAAATCAAACACCACATGTTCTCATTTATAAGCAGGAGCTAAACACTGAGTATATATGGACACAGAGAAGGGAACAACAGACACCAGGGCCTACTTGAGGGTGGAGTGGGAGGAGGGTGAGGATCAAAAAACCACCTATTGGGTACTATGCATGTTACCTGGCTGATGAAACAATCTGTACACCAAACCTCTGCGACACACAATCTACCTATATGACAAACCTGCACAGGTCCCTTTGAATTTAAAATTTTATTTTAAGTTCTGGGATACATGTGCAGTATGTACAGGTTTATTATATGGGTAAACATGTGCCATGGTGGTTTGCTGTACCTATAAACCCATCATTCAGGTATTAAACCCAGTAAGTATTAGCTATTTTTCCTGATGCTCTCCCTTCCCCCACTCCCCACCCCTGACAGGCCCCTGTGTGTGTTGTTCCCCTCCCTGTGTCCATGTGTTCTCATTGTTCAACTCCTACTTATAAGTGAGAATATGTGGTGTTTGGTTTTCTGTTCCTGCATTAGTTTGCTAAGGATAGTGGCTTCCAGCTCCATCCGTGTCCCTGTGAAGGATATGATCTTGTTCCTTTTTATGGCTGCATAGTATTTCATGGTGTGTATGTACCACATTTTCTTTATCCAGGCTATCATTGATGGGCATTTGAGTTGGTTCCATGTCTTTGCTATTGTGAATAGTGTTGCAATAAACATATGTCTGCATATATCTTTATAACGGTGTGATTTATATTCCTTTGGGTACATATCCAGTAATGGGATTTCTGGGTCAAATGGTATTTCTGGTTCTAGGTCTTTGAGGAATTTCCACACTCTTTCCACAATGGTTGAACTAGTTTACCTTCCCACCAACAGTGTCAAAGCATTCCTATTTCTCCACAGCCCTGCCAGCATCTGTTGTTTCTTGATTTTTTAATAATCACCATTCTAACTGGTATGAGATGGCATTTTATTGTGGTTTTGATTTGCGTTTCTCTAATGATCAGCTTATTTTCATATGTTTGTTGGCTGCATAAATGTCTTTTTTTGCAGACAAAAAAGTGTGTCTGTTCATACCCTTTGCCCACTCTTTAATGAAGTTGTTTGTTTTTTTCTTGTATATTTGTTTAAGTTCGTTGAGGATTCTGGATATTAGACCTTTGTCAGATGGATAGATTCCAAAAACTTTCTCCCATTCTATAGTCATCTTTTCACTCTGATGATAGTTTCTTTTGCTGTGCAGAAGCTCTTTAGTTTAATTATATACAATTTGTCAATTTTGGCGTTTGTTGCAATTGTTTTTGACGTTTTCATCATGAAATCTTTGTTTGTGCCTAAGTCTTGAATAGTCTTGCCTAGATTTTCTTCTAGGGCTTTTATAGTTTTGGGTTTTACATTTAAGTTATTAATCCATCTTGAGTCAATTTTTGTATAATGTATAAGGAAGGGGTACAGTTTCAATTTTCTGCATATGGATAGCCAGTTCTCCAGCACAATTTATTAAATAGGGAATCCTTTCCCCATTGCTTGTTGTTGTCAGGTTTCTTGAATATCAGATAGTTGTAGATGTGCAGTTTTATTTCTGAGCTATCTATTCTGTTCCATTGGTCTATGTGTCTGTTTTGTACCAGTACCATGCTGTTTTGGTTACAGTAGCCTTGTAGTATAGTTTGAAGTTGGGGAGCCTGATACTCCCATTTTGTCATTTTGTTCTTTTTGCGTAAGTTTGTCTTGGCTAATATGGACTCTTTTTTGTTGCCATATGAGTTTTAAACTAGTTTTTAAAAATATTCTGTGAAGAATATTGATAGTAATTTAATGGGAATAGCACTGAATCTATAAATTACTTTGAGCAGTATGGCCATTTTCACAATATTGATTCTTCCTATCCATAAGCATGGAATGTTTTTCTATTTGTTTGTGTCCTCTCTGATTTCCTTGAGCAGTGGTCTGTAGCTCTCCTTGAAGAGTTCCTTTAATTCCCTTGTTAGATGTATTCCTAGGTATTTTATTCTCTTTGTAGCAATTGTTAATAGGAATTCATTTGTGATTTGGCTCTCTGCTTGTCTGTAGTTTATGTATATGAATGCTTGTGACTTTTGCACATTGATTTTGTATCCTGAGACTTTGCTGAAGTTGCTTATCAGCTTAAACCCTTTTCTTGGCCTGAGACGACAGCGTTTTCTAGATATAGGACCATGTCACCTGCAAACAGAGACAGTTTGACTTCCTGTATTCCTATTTGAATACCCTTTATTTCTTTCTCTTGCCTGATTGTGCTTGCCAGAACTTCCAATACTACGTTGAATAGGAGTGGTGACAGAAAGCATCTTTGTCTTGTGCTGGTTCTCAAGGGGAATGCTTCCAGCTTTTGCCCATTCAGTGTGATATTGGCTAGGGGTTTGTAATAAATGGCTCATATTATTTTGAGGTATGTTCCATCAGTACCTAGTTTATTGAGAGTCTTTAATATGAAGGGATGTTGAATTTTATTGAAGGTCTTTTCTGCATCTATTGAGATTATCATGTGTTTTTTTGTCCTTAGTTCTTTTTAGTGTGATAAATTACATTAATTTGTAGATGTTGAACGAGCCTTGCATCCCAGGAATGAAGCTGACTTGATCATGATGGATAAGCTTTATGATATGCTGCTGGATTCAGTTCACCGATATTTTATTGAGGATTTTTACATAGTTGTTCATCAGGGATATTGGCCTGAAGCTTTCTTTTTTTGTTGTATCTCTGCCAAGTTTTGGTTTCAGGATGATACTGGCCTCTTAAAATGAGTTAGGGAGGAGTTCTTCCTTTTCAATTGTTTGAATAGTCTCAAAGAAATGGTACCAGCTCCTATTTGTACTTCTGGTAGAATTCAGCTATAAATCCATCTGATCCTGGGCTTTTTTTGCTTGGTAGGCTATTTATTACTACGTCATTTCAGAACTCATTATTGGTCAGATTGGCACTGCATTGATGGCTATTGCCCCTTCTCCCTGGAGCTCACTCATCTCAGGCAGCAGGCGGCAGCAGCCACCCCTTCCTCCGGGATCTTGGTAGTCTTAGGCAGTCTCCAGCCAAGTGGCTACTGAGAATCTGCACAGCTCTGTTCTTGGGACCCAAGGCCCTGCTGGCATGGGCTCACAAGGGGATAACCTGATCCATAGATTGCACAGATCCATGGAAAAAGCATGGTTTCCTGGGAGGGATAGCACAATCATTCACTACCTCCCTTGGTTCGGGAAGTACCTCCCCTTGCCCCACGTGGCTACTGGGTGGGTCATTACTCCACCCTGCTTTTCCTCACTTTCCATGGGTCATGACAACCACCTAGTCAGTCAAAATAGGAGAACCTGGATACCTCAGCTGAAGGTGCAGAATTCACTCACTGTTTTCATTCTTCTTGGTGGGAGCCTCCGACCACAGTTATTTCTAGTCTGCCATCTTGGCTCCTCCAAAATTTTTTTTAAAAGAAAGAAACAGCAGAGTGTGTACGAGGCAAAGAATTTGCCTCAATGCCCAGGTGTAGTGTGTGTGTGGGGGGAAGCTTATCTTCCTAGCTGTGTGGAAACAGAGGGACAGGTTGGAGCCCTCACTTTCCCAGTCTCCTGGTAAGAAGAAATCCCAAAAGAACTATCTTCATATTTGTGTAATTTTTCAATCCTTTTAAATACTCTACTCTCTTTTACTATAATTGAGAAATAGGCCTCCTCTTTCTTGAGAGGAGAATGTAATGCCTACATTCTAACCAATTTTTAGGAGAGGGGATGAAATAGGAATAAGGACTTTAACTTCCTTGGTAGGGAGGAAAAACAGTTGGGCAGATAAGTTCATGAAAAAGAGAGGACAGATTTGAAGAAGGTAGAATATGAGCTGAGAGTGATTGGGTAATGCCAAGTAGATTGTGGGGAGTTGGAAATTATGATGAAAAGATCTGACTTTTTACTTTTAAAGAATTTATTCTATGTGAGACAGAGTGCAGGAAAGGGAGAAATTGCTGGTGATAATTCCTATGTGTAATACATTTGAGAGGTGTTTTGAAGACAGGCAAGGCAAGAGGGCTTGGTGAATAAATGTGTAGAGCAATGGAATGGAGGAATAAAATATAATTCTGTCATTGAATACATGTAAAAGACGTAAAGCACCCCGGTAATGTTCTTTTTCAGATTTTTTTTTGGCAGTGGAATATCAATTTTTGCTAGGTCCAGAAATGATTAACTGTAGGAAGCTGACTATATTACTGTGAAGTTACTTTATACTTTTAGATAATTTACTTATATTGGTTGAAAAGCACAGAGTGCTATTTCTTCTCATTCTTTCTTATTTTCTTAATTTGTACACAGAAGCCCAGTAATACATTCCAATTCTCCCCACAAGTTTGTCAATGAGAATATCTGCACAGAGTCATGGTCAGGCAAAGGACTCTCGCACTACTGGTTGATATCTTGGTTTTAATCTGAGCAGGAGCCAAAGCAAGCCAAGTAGCTTTCTTCCCTGTAAATTCATATTTATATATTGAATTGCACTTCTATGATGGCAAAAACAAGACAAAACACAACAAATACAGACACAAAAACAAAAAAAGCCATTGCTAGGGGAAGGAGTGATGATAATAGCTCAAGAGGAAATGGAGCAGCCCTGGTCCCTCTTACTTCAGCTGCATTGGCAGGCATCCAAAAAGACAAAGTGACATTCAGAAGCAGAAACAGACTCCCAGATGAAAGACAGATCATGTCCTTAGCACTATGGCCCAACTATAATGCTCTTGTCCCTGACCAATCTATATTTGCATCACTTTTTCTTGGAAGAAAGGTTAAATAATTCACAATGTAAAATGTCTGCCTTACTAAATGAAGTTTGTGACAATTAAAAAGATCCTTAAACACACACATTTGTGGCCATGCATGTATTCCATTAACTCTCAAAAAATTAATGTGTTCACAAAACAACAGAGGAATGACGCAGGCCAAGTAACTTATTTTAACTGACCAATCAAAACTGTTAACACAAATGTGCACACAGATGTCATCAATCAAGATGTGCACACAGACATCACAGTCAATCAATAAAAAGTGAATTGATAAAAAATCAATCATTACCTCTTAGCTCAGAAACAAGCATGCACATATTGACTTAACTATAGAATTACAGGCAAGTTGAATTAAAGGAGAGATCTCTGATATTCCACTGTTGCAGTTAGATGTGCTTTGTTAATGTATTAAAACACTACACATTTAAACAACAGATTAGCTTCATACGTGTATGAAGCTACACTTGGGAAATCACTTGGGAAGTTGATTCAAGAATGCCATTCTTCACTTTTGTGGGCTTCCTCTGACCTGAACCTCACACAGTTACCTAAGCTAAAGTAGTTGCTTTGAAAAGTTCAGACAAAAATCAGGCAGAGGTCTCAATTTTCTTTTTTTTTTTTTTAGTGAAAAATTTATTAATTAACATAAATTTTCTATATATTTTTTATGTAAATTGTGTTTGGAAAACTAAATATCCACATGCAGAAGAATAAAATTAGAACCTTATCTCACACTGAATACAAAAATCAACGCAAAATAGATTAAAGACTTAAATGTAAGACCTGAAAATAGAAAAGTAATAGAAGAAAACATAGTAGAAAGACCCCATGACATTGGTATGGACAATGACTTTATGTTTATGACCTTCAAAAACACAGAAAACAAAAGCAGAAATAGACAAATGAGATTACCTCAAACTAAGTATCTTTTTTACAGCAAAGGAAGCAATCAACAGAATGAAGACACAATATACAGAATGGGAGGAAATATTTATAAACTGTACATCTGATAAGGGGTTAATATCCTAAATACATTAGGAACTCACAAACAACTCAATAGCAAGAACACAAATAACCTGATTTAAAAAATAGGCAAGGCCAGATGTGGTGGCTTAGGCCTGTAATCCCAGCACTTTGGGAGGCTGAGGCAGGTGGATCACAAGGTCAGGAGTTCAAGACCAGCCTGGCCAATATGGTGAAACCCCGTCTCTACTAAAAATACAAAAATTAACCGGGTGTGATGGTGGGTGCCTGTAGTCCCAGCTACTCAGGAGGCTGTGGCAGGAGAATCGCTTGAACCTGGGAGGTGGAGTTTGCGGTGAGCCGAGAGCACGCCACTGCACTCCAACCTGGGAGACAGAGTGAGACTCTGTCTCAAAAAACAAAACAAAAAAAGGACAAAGGACCTGAAAAGATATTTTTCAGATGAAGACATGTAAATGGTCAATAGGTATGTGAGAAAATGTTCAATGTCACAGAGAAATACAACTTTAAACCACAAGGTGATATCACCTCACACCTGTTAAAATGACTGCTATCAAAAAGATTTTAAAAAATAAGTGCTGGTGAAGATGTGGAGAAAAGAAAACACTTGTACACTGCTGGTGGGAAGGTAAATTAGTGCAGCCATTATGCAAACAGTATGGAGGCTCCTCAAAATATTAAAAATAGAACTACCATATAATTTAGCAATCCCATGTCTGGGTATATTTCCAAAGGAGATGAAATCAGTAAGTCGAAGACATATCTGCACTCTCATGTTTATTGCAGCATTATTTACAACAGCCAAGATGTGGAATCATCAACCTAAGTGTTCATCAATGAAAGAATGAATAAGGTGTGGTATATATACACATGGAATACTCTTCAGCTATAAAAAAATAAGGAAATCCTGCCATTGGTTACAACATGGATGAACATGGAGGACATGATGCAAAGTGAAATAAGCCAACCACAGAAAGACTAACAGTGAATAATCTCACTCATACATGGAATTAAAAGAGTTGCTATCATATAAGTGGAGAGTAGAATGATGGTTACCAGAGGCTTTTGTGGTTGGGAGATGAAGGTGTTGGAGATATTGGTCAAAGGACACAAAATTTTATATACACAGGAAGAATAAATTCAAGGTATCTGTTATAAAAAGGTGACTGATATGGTTTAGCTCTGGGTCCCCATGCAAATCTCATTTTGTAGCTCCCATAATTCCCACATGTTGTGGGAGTGACCTGGTGGGAGATGATTGAATCATGGGGTAGGGTCTTTCCTGTGCTGTTCTCATGATTGAGTGAATGGTCCTCACAAGATCTGATGGTTTTAAAAACAGGAGTCTCCTTGCATAAGCTCTCTTTGCCTGCTGCCATCCACATAAGATGTGACTTGTTCCTCCTTGCCTTCCACCACGATTGTTAGGCCTCCTCAGCCATGTGGAGCTGTAAGTCCAATAAACCTCTTTCTTTTGTAAATTGCCCTGTCCTGGGTATGTCTTTATCAGCAGTGGGTATGTCTTTATCAGCAGCGTGAAAACAAACTAATTCAGTGACTATCGTTAATCATATATTATATTCTTGAAAAATGCTAAGAGAGTAACTGTATTGTCTTCTCACCATGAAAACGATGAACTCTGTGAGGTAATCCATAAGTTAATTATCTAGATTTAGTTATTCCACAATGTAAATATACTTCAAAACATATTATACACAAAAAATACATACAACTTTGTCTATTTTTAAAAAATAAGTAAGCGTTTTGCCCCTTTCTTTGCTCATATATTGTTTTGCTTGATGGTGTCCTATAAATCTTGTAGGCTTTCCTCTCTCTTCTTTCATTCTTTTCCCCCGAATCTGGGCAATTTCAAATGACCTGTCTTCAAGTTCACTGATTCTTTCTTTTGTCTGACCGAGCCTGCTGTTGAAACTCTTCATGGAATGTGTCAGTTTAGTCATTGTGTTCTTCAGTTTTAGAATTTTTGTTTTGTTCTTTTTATGGCTTCTATCTCTGATAAACTTATTTTGTTCATGTATTGTTTTCCTGATTTCATTTAGCTTTGAACTGTTTTCTTGTAGCATTCTGAGCTTCTTTACAATTATTTTGAGTTTTGAGTTTTTTGTTAGGCAGTCCACAGATCTACATTTCTTTAGGGCCAGCTACTGATGCTTTAATTTATTCTCTTAGTGGCGTCATGTTTCACTGATTACTCATGATCCTTTTGGCCATATGTTGGTGTCTGCATATTTGAACAAGTAGGGACCTATTTCAATCTTTGTAGACTAGCTTTGGCAGGTAAAGCCCTTCGCTAGTCATCTTATCCAAAGATTCCGGGAAAGACTGTCTGGCAGAGTCTATGGGTTGGGTCCATGGGTAGCAGGTTTATGCTGCTAGGGTTTTGGGCAGGCTGATCTGATACAGATCAGCTGATCCAAGTGGGTGGACCTGGAACTTGGGTCCCCAGGAGCTGGCCTGGTGCCTGGGTCTGTGGGGTCAGGCCTGGAGCTTGTCTACTGGGGTGTGCTTGGAGCTTTTTACTAGGGCAGGTCTGGCTCCTGGGTCCATAGCAACTGACCTGGTTCTGGGGTCCACTTGGGTAGTCATGTCCGCTGGGTCCATAGGTGTGGGCCTGAAGCTCGTGTCCACAGGAGCTATCTGAAGCCTGGATCCCTGAAGATATGGCCGCTGACATGGTACAGGGGTGGTTCTTGATCCCTGAGACCATGGGGGCTGGCCTGGTGATGGGGTGAACTTGGAAGGTCTCAATTTTCTAACTCTTTTTCTAATTCTCTTTGCTTCAATTTTTAAATTAAAGTAGTAACTACAATAATAGTGAGTGTTTTACTAAATGTTAGACACAGTAATGGGCCTTTAAAAACATTGTCTAGTTTAATCATTTTAATAAGTTCATAAAGTAGGCATTATCCAATTTTATGGGTATGAAAATCATATCTCACAAAGGTTAGATAATCTGACTTAGGTTACCCATCCACCAGGTGGCAGAGGTAAAACTCAAATTTATCTCTGATTGACTTTCATTTGTCTGAAACTCTGAGGATATTTTTTGATGCAGACACTTAGGTATTCTTAGACTAAGTTTGTATGTTACTGTGAATTAACTATAGTTAGAGAGTTTGAGATTTGATTTTGGGAAGTCATTATAGTTAGAGGGTTTGAGATTTGATTTTGAGAAGTCATTTTCTTTAATTAATTGTTTTAGTATTGGTTTTATTCCTAAAAGGATGCATAAGTGATTTGACACAATTTTCCAGGCCAATTTTTAACAGAAATTTAGTATCCATATTGACTGAATTGGGCATTTTTGACAGCTTCTAATGCTCACATCAGATTTTGAGAGCATTAAGATAGAGAAGACAATAGGAGGGAAAGAATCACTGACTTTATATGAAAAGAAATGTATACATGCATATTCCTTGAAAAAGATTAACATTCCAAGCTACATTTGCCACCAGAGGGAGTCATATGAATACCATAACATATTGTCAAAGGAAAGAATAATTATTAACTATTTTCTTCCAGTTCCATTGATATTTTAAGTAGCATTCAGAATTTGGTAGAACTGGTGCAACTATGGGAAAGAACTTAAATATCTCCTTTAATTAATTAATTGATTACATTAATCATAGTGTTGGGTGAAAAATAGAAGAAACATGTTACTTAAATTAGTAACTCAGGGCGAAAGATAATTGTCAAAACAAACTAATATACACATTCCAGATGTTAGCAAATGAGTTTAATGTTATGATGAAACTAAAAAATCAAGCTGTGCTTTCATTTGTTTTAAAAATAACGTTTTACTATTGTCAAAACATTGCTTTAAAAATTCTGGAGTCAACAATTTCATTCACGTTTCATTAAGCATATTTTATTTTACCATTGCATTGCCTGTATCAGGATGACTGAAATTGTTATTGTCAGTAAATAAAATAAAATAACAAAGGCCATTTGATGCACCTGTGCTCTCTGAAGCCCAGGCCAAGATTTTCTCAATTGCCATACTAGGGGAAAAGGTGAATTATTTAGTAGCTGGTAGGTTTGTACTCCAGTTTGCTTTATATCTAGTTTTAGAACTGGTTAGTTAATAGCATTTACAGAAAACTTCTATATACATAGCACTAAATTGTCCATTAAAATCAAGATTCAGTAACAGTTAGTAAGATGAGTTCTGAAGTGACATTTATGCTTTTATATAGTGGTTTTCAAAATGTGATAGCTGGATCAGACCCACCATGATTACCTGGGAACTTGCTCAAAATATGAACTTGTGAGTCTCGGTCCAGACCTACTAATTCAGAAAGATCGGGGTGGAGCCCAGCAGTCTGTGTTTTGACAAGTGATTCTAACTCACACTTAAAGTTTGAGAACCACTGATAGTCTCTTGAAAGTAAGTCCAGCAACTTAATCAAGTGGGAACATGTACTTTCTATATTTTATTACAGTAGTTATTTTCTTATGGGTAAATTTTTAAAAAATTATTTAATTTAAAAAATTAAATGAATGATCATGGAAAAGAATGCTTAAAAAGAACAACTTTTTGTAATATCGAATAGTCATAAAATAATTGAATTTATAAATAATAAACACATGTATTTGAGAGGCAAGAGTAAACAATATGTACTTGCTGTTAAATGACAGGGGGATTTGTTTTTTTCTCTCTCTCGACAAGTATTGCTGCACCGAGAGATAACAATTTACTGATTTTTACATTTATAACTTTGAGATTATATAATTGTTTAAGAAATTTAAAAGAAGATCCTTTAAAAAAGCAAACTTTACAAGGTTAAAGTGAGATTTGCCTAGAAAACTAGAAACAATGTTAGTATTATGAGATGACTTGATACTTTATGTACTTTTGTATTGTCTGAATTTTTACAAGATGCATTCATTACTTTACAATGGAAAGGATACTTCTATTAAATAAAGTGTTTTTAAATTGTATCTTAAAGTCTAGTTGCAAGCAAGTAACTTGAATGTGACATAAAATAAACCTGCTTTATTTTTAAACTTTGGCTTGCCCAATAAGTACTGAATTGCTGATATGATTATTTTGTATCATGTAGGTTATTTCAGATATAGCTAGTCAAGTACAGTGCAATCAAATTATAAATAGGTGGCCCAGTCAATTTTTTGATTGACCTACATGCATGCCATTGATTTCACTGATCATTTAGAATGACCTTAGACATTGATGGATGATTTTGTTACAGTATAGTAGGTATAAGATACAAAATAGTAAGCACCCAAAGAAAATACAACTGTAAACATTTAGTTGAAGCCCTTCCGATTAGATTGCCACATCAAACTAAAAATGCCAATTATTTGCCTTTCCTTAGATACAAAGAATAATGTTAAGATATTCTTTCCCCTGTTTGCAAAAAAAAGTAAGGTTACATACACATTTGTTGAAGATGGGATGAGTGGGTGAATGCCTGAACTTACCTGATCCTTCTGTAGGAAGCAGTGACAGCTTTTGGTTTTTATTCCTGTTTTATGTGGTTTTGTTTTGTTTTGTTGTTTTTTTTGTTTTGTTTTTTTGAGATGGAGTCTCACTCTTGTCACCCAGGCCAGAGTGCAGTGGTGCAATCTCGGCTCGCTGCAACCTCCACCTCCCAGGTTCAAGCAATTCTCCTGCCTCAGCCTCCTGAGTAACTGGGACTACAGGTGTGTACCACCATGTCCAGCTAATTTTGTATTTTTAGTAGAGATAGGGTTTCACCATGTTGGCCAGGCTGGTCTCGAACTCCTGACCTCAGGTGATCTGCCTGCCTCGGCCTCCCAAAGTGCTAGGATTACAGGCATGAGCCACCGTAACCAGCTATTCCTGTTCTTAAAATGGCCAAATTCACATAAGAGAAAACAAAGCATTGGGCTGGCAATTATCCATCAATATCAAACTTCTGAAATCTTAGTAGGTGAGGAATGAGGTCACAAGAAACTTTCTACAATTAATCTTCTCTGGGCTCAAAATTAGAAGCTCCTGATCAGTCTTTTAAGAGTATGCTCATGATTGTGTGTGGTCACCATTTGGAGGTTATGTGAAGTACATGTTGTTAGGGCAACATAGTTCCCAGTGAAAAGCCCTGGACTTGCTCTGTAGAATTTAACCTAAACACTTTTCTGGGTGTGTTAACTTTAAGGAAGCTTAAAGATAACACTCAGAGGCCGGGCGCGGTGGCTCAAGCCTGTAATCCCAGCACTTTGGGAGGCCGAGACGGGCGGATCACGAGGCCAGGAGATCGAGAGACGATCCCGGCTAACACGGTGAAACCCCGTCTCTACTAAAAAATACAAAAAAACTAGCCGGGCGAGGTGGCGGGCGCCTGTAGTCCCAGCTACTCGGGAGGCTGAGGCAGGAGAACGGCGTAAACCCGGAAGGTGGAGCTTGCAGTGAGCTGAGATCCGGCCACTGCACTCCAGCCTGGGTGACAGAGCAAGACTCCGTCTCAAAAAAAAAAAAAAGATAACACTCAGATTGGAAACTCCGAGTTTCATACAATGATGTTCCAAAGAAAGAATGTGCAGGAAAGTTTAGTAAATGATTATACACATGTAAATTATCATTATTCATATGAGTTCTGATTGTTTTCTATGAGTTTCAAAAACACTGCATTTATATTGATTCCTTTTTTAACTTTTATTTTAGGTTCAGGAGTACATGTGCAAGTTTGTTAAACAGGTAAATTGAATGCCATGGAGGTTTGGTGTACAGATTGTTTCGTCACCCAGTTAATAAGCATAGTAGTACCCAATAGGTAGTTTTTTGATCCTCACCCTTCTCATAGCCTCCACCCTCAAGTAGGCCTTAATGTCTGTTGTTCCGTTCTTTATGTCTGTATGTACTCAATATTTAGCTCCCACTTATAAATGAGAACATGCAGTATTTGGTTTTCTGTTCCTGTGTAGTTCACTTAGGATAATAGCCTTCAGCTCCATCTTTGTTGCTGCAAAGGATGATCTCATTTTTTTTTTTTACAGCTGCATAGTATTCCATGGTGTATATAAAATATACACATTTTCTTTATCAGTTGTACCATTGATAAGCATTTAGGTTGATTCCATGTCTTTGCTATTTTGAGTAGTGCTGCAGTGAATATCCGTGTGCATGTTTCTTTATGGTAGAACAATTTCTATTTCTTTGGGCATATATCCCCTAATGGGATTGCTAGGTCAAATGATAATGATGTTTTAAGTTCTTTGAGAAATTACCACACTGCTTTTCACATGGCAAAATTTATTTACATTCCTGCCAGCAGTGTGTAAGCATTCCCTGTTCTCCACAACTTCACCAGTATGTTATTTTTTGAGTTTTAAATAATAGCCATTCTGACTGGTGTGAGATGTATCTTATTGTGGTTTTGATTTGCATTTCTCTAATGATCAGTGATGTTGAGCATTTTTTTCATATGCTTGTTGGCTATGTGTATGTCTTCTTTTGAAAAGCGTTTGTTCATGTCCTTTGCCCTCTTTTTAATAGGATTGTTTGTGTTTTGCTTGTTAATTTGTTTAGGTTCCTTGTAGATATTGGATATTAGACCTTTGTCAAATTCATAGTTTGCACATATTTTCTCTCATTCTTTAGGTTGTCCGTTTACTCTGTTGATTGTTTCTTTTGCTGTGCAGAAGCTCTTTAGTTTAATTAGGTACCGTTTGTTAATTTGTGTTTTTGTTGCAATTGCTTTTGGCATCTTCATCATGAAATCTTTGCCAGTCCTATGTCAAGAAAGGTATTTCCTAGCTTAACTTCTAGAGTTTTCACAGTTTTAGGTTTTACATTTAAGTCTTTTTTCCATCTTGAGTTGATTTTTGTATGTGGTGTAAGGAAGGGGTCCAGTTGCAATCTTCTGCACGTGGCTAGCGAGTTATCCCAGCACTATTTATTGAATAGGGAGCCCTTTCCCTATTGCTTGTTTTTGTCAACTTTGTTGAAGATCAGATGGTTGCAGGTGCACAGCATTATTTCTGGGCTCCCTTTTCTGTTCCATTGGTCTATATGTCTGCTTTGTACCAGTACCGTGCTGTTTTGGTCACTCTAGCCTTGCGGCATAGTTTGAAGTCAGGTAATGTGATGATTTCTTAAAGCACCCTACAAAAAGAGTTAGTTGCAAAACTTCCTGTCAGTTACCTAAATGAAGCAATATACCCTGGTGATGAAGAACCTGGGTTTTTAAGTCAGGTTTGATTTAGCATCTCTATTGTGAATAAAATGTGTGGCATTGAATAAGTATAGTTTCATTTCATTTGTCCTCTGCTCCCATTGCTTTATTCATAAAACGGAAATGACAATAGCTAATTATTTTTATTTATTTTTACCTTTTAAAATTTGTGTGGACATATTGTAGATGTATATATTTATGGGGTACATGAGATGCTTTGATACAGGAGTGCAATGTAAAATAAGCACATATGGAGAATGGGATATCTATCCCCTCAAGCATTTATCCTTTGAGTTACAAACAATCCTATTACACTCTTTAAGTTATTTAAAAATATATAATTAAGTTGTTATTGTCTATAGTTACCCTATTGTGCTGTCAAATGGTAGCTCTTCTTCATTCTTTCTAATTTTTTTGTACCTATTAACCATCTCCACCCCACCCAACCCTCTACTACCATTTTCAGCCTCTGGTAACCATCCTTCTACTCTCTCTGTCCATGAGTTCAATTGATTTGATTTTTAGATCCCACAAATAAGTAAGAACATGTAATGTTTGTCTTTCTGTGTCTGGCTTATTTCACTTAACATAATGATCTTCAGTTTCATCCATTTTGTTGTAAATGACTGGATCTCATTCTTTTTCGTGGCTGAATAGTACTCCATTTTGTATAAGTACCACATTTTCTTTATCCATTCATCTGTTGATGGACACTTAAGTTGTTTCCAAATCTTAGCCATTGCGAACAGTGTGGCAACAAACATAGGAGTGCAGATATCTCTTTGATACACTGATTTTCTTTCTTTTGGTATATACTCAGCAGTGGAATTTCTGGGTCATATGGTAACTCAATTTTTAGTTTTTTAAGAAACCTCCAAACTATATTCTCCATAGTGGTTGTACTAATTTACATTCTCACCAGTAGCATACAAGGGTTTACTTTATCCACATCCTCAGCAGCATTTGTTGTTTTCTGTCTTTTGGATATAAGCCATTTTAGTTGGAGTGAGATTATATTTCATTGTAATTTTGATTTGTGTTTCTCTGATGATCAATGATGTTGAGCACCTTTTTATATGCCTGTTTGCCATTTGTATGTCTTCTTTTGAGAAATGTGTTTTCATATCTTTTGTCCTTCTTTGATCAGATTATTAGAGTTTTTTCCTAAAGAGTTGTTTGAGCTTCTTATATATTCTGGTTATTAATCCCTTGTCAGAGGGGTAGTTTGCATGTGTTTTCTCCCATGCTGTGGGTTGTCTCTCCACTGTTTTTGATTGTATCCTTTTCTGTGTGGAAGCTTTTTAACTTGATGTGATCCCATTTGTCCATTTTTGTTTTGGTTGCATGTGCTTGTGGGGTATTACTTAATAATTCTTCACCCAGACCAATGTCCCAGAGATTTTCCTCAAAGTTTTCTTCTACTAGTTTCATAGTTTGAGGTCTTATACTTAAGTCTTTAATTCATTTTGATTTTAAAATGTGGAGAAATATAGGGGCATAGTTTCATTCTTTTGCATATGGATATCCAGTTTTCCCAGCACCATTTATTGAACAGACTGTCCTTTCTCAAGTGTATGTTCTTGGCACTTTTGTCACAAATGAATTCACTGTAGGTGTGTGGATTTGTATCTGAGTTCTCTATTCTGTTCTACTGGTCTATGTGTCTATTTCTATGCCAGTACCATGCTGTTTTGGTTACTATAGCTCTGTAATATAATTTGAGGTCAGGTAATGTGATTTCTCTAGTTTTGTTCTTTTTTCTTAGACTAACTCTGGCTATTCTGGGTCTTTTGTGGTTCCATACATATTTTAGGATTGTCTTTTCTATTTCTGTGAAGAATGTCACTGGCATTTTGATAGGAATTGTATTGAATCTGTAGATTGTTTTGGTAGTATAGACATTTTAACAATATTGATTCTTCCAATTCATGAACATGAAATATTTTTCCATAGTTTGGTGTTCTCTTTAATTTTCTTTATCAGTGTTTTATAGTTTTCAATGTAGAGGTCCTTCACTTCTTTGGTTAAGTTAATTCCTAGGTATGTAATTTTATGTGTGCCTATTGTAAAGGGAATTACTTAAAAAATTTCTTTTTCACATTGTTTACTGATGGTATATACAAATGCTACTGATTTTTTATGTTGATTTTTTTTATCCTGAAACTTTGCTGAATTTGTTTGTTAGTTTTAATAAATTTTTTGTGGAATCTTTAGTTTTATCCTAATAGAAGATCATATCATCAGCAAACAAAGATAATTTGATTTCTTCTTTTCCAATTTAGATGCCTTTTATGTGTTCTCTTGTCTGATGGCTCTAGTTAGGACTTTCAGTACTATGTTGAATAACAGTTGTGACAGTGGGCATTCTTGTTGTGTTCAAGACGTTAGAGGAAAAGTTTTCAGTTTTCCCTGTTTAGTTTGATACTAGCTCTGGTCTGTGATATATGGCTTTTATTTTGTTGAGTTATGTTCCTTCTATGCCCAGTTTTTAAAGGGTTTTTTTTTTTTTTTTTTAAATCATGAAGGGATGTTGAATTTTATCAAATGTGTTTTCAGCCAACTGAATTGATCACATGGTTTTGGTCCTTCATTCTGTTGCTCTGAGGTATCATGTCGATTGATTTGCATATATTGAACCATTCTTGCATCCCAGAGATAAATTCCACTTGGTCATGATGGACGATGCTTCTAATGCATTTTTTTGAATTCTGTTTGCTAGTATTTTCTGGTGGATTTTTGCATTAATATTCATCTGAAATATTGGACTGTAGTTTTCTTTTTTTACGTGTCTTTGATTTTGGTATCAGGGTAATACTGGTCTCATAGAATGAGTCGGTAAGTGTTCCCTCAGCCTCTGTTTTTTGGAAGAGTTTGAGTAGAATTCGTATTAGTTCTTCTATAAATATTTTATAGAATTCAGTGGTGAAGCCATCAGGTCCTGAGATTTTCTTTACTGGAGGACTTTTTATTACAGCTTCAATCTCATTACTTGTTTTTGGTCTGTTCAGGTTTTGAATTTCTTCAGGTTCAATCTTGGTAGGTTGTATGTATTTAGGAATTTGCCCAGTTCTTCTAGATTTTCCAGCTTATTGGCATATACTCACTCATAGTAGCCACTAATGATCCTTTGAATTTTTGCACTATCACTTGTACCATCTCCTTTTTGGTTCTATTTATTTGGATCTTCTCTCTCTCTTTTTTTTCTTAGTTTGGCTAATTAATGGTTTGCCAATTTTAACTTTTCAAACACCAGCTTTTCGTTTCATTGATCTTTTGTAGTGTTTTTTATTTTAATTTCATGTATTTCCACTCCTATCTTTTACATTTCTTTTATTCTACTAATTTTGTGGTTGATTTACTCTTGCTTTGCTAGTTTTAAAGATGCATAGTTAGATTGCTTATCTAGAACTAGATGTACCATATGACCCAGCCATCCCATTACTGGGTATATACCCAAAGGATTATAAATCATGCTGCTATAAAGACACATGCACACGTATGTTTATTGCAGCACTATTCACAATAGCAAAGACTTGGAATCAACCCAAATGTCCATCAGTGACAGACTGGATTAAGAAAATGTGGCACGTATACACCATGGAATACTATGCAGCCATCAAAAAGGATGAGTTTGTGTCCTTTGTAGGGACATGGATGCAGCTGGAAACCATCATTCTTAGCAAACCATCACAAGAACAGAAAACCAAACACCGCATGTTCTCACTCATAGGTGGGAACTGAACAATGAGATCACTAGGACTCAGGAAGGGGAACATCACACACCGGGGCCTATCATGGGGAGGGGGGAGGGGGGAGGGATTGCACTGGGAGTTATACCTGATGTAAATGACGAGTTGATGGGTGCTGATGAGTTGATGGGTGCAGCACACCAACATAGCACAAGTATACATATGTAACAAACCTGCACGTTATGCACATGTACCCTAGAACTTAAAGTATAATAATAATAAAAAATAAATAAAAAATAAAAAATAAAAATAAAAGATAAAAAAAGATTGCTTATTTAAAGTTTTTCTTCTTTTTTGTGTTTAAAGTTTTTCTTCTTTTTTTGATATAGGTACTTATAAAGTGCCTATAAAGTTATAAACTTCTCTCTGAGTACCACTTTTGCTGTATTCTTTTTTTTTTTTTTTTTTTAAGACAGAGTCTTGTTCTGTCGCCCAGGCTGGAGTGCAGTGGTGCAATCTCCGCTCACTGTAAGCTCTGCCTCCCAGGTTCATGCCATTCTCCTGCCTCAGTCTCCTGAGTAGTTGGGACTACAAGCACCTGCCACCATGCCTGGCTAATTTTTTGTATTTTTAGTAGATAAGGGGTTTCACCATGTTAGCCAGGATGGTCTCAATCACCTGACCTCATGATCAGCCTGCCTCAGCTCCCAAAGTGCTGGGACTGCAGGCGCGAGCCACCGTGCCTGGCTGCGTTTGCTGTATTCTGTAGGTTTTGGTATGTTGTGCATCTGTTATCATTTGTTTCAAAAAAATTTTTCAGTTTCCTTCTAAATTTCTTAATTGATCATTCAAAAACATATTGTTTAGTTCCCATGTGCTTGTATAGTTTCCAAAATTCCTTCTGTATTTGATTTCTAGTTTCATTCTGTTGTGGTCTGATAAGGTGCTTGATATTATTTCAATTTTCTGAGTGCTTTAAGATTTGTTTTGTGACCTAACATATGGTCTATCCTTGAGAATCATCTATGTGCTAAGGAAAAGAATGTGTATTCTGCAGCTCTCAGATGAAATGTCTGTAAATACCTGTTAGATCCATTTGGTCTATAGTGCAGACTAAGTCTGATGTTTCTTTGTTGATTTTCTGGATGGAAGATCTGTCCAATGCTGAAAGTGGGGTGAAGTCTCCAGCTATTATTTTGTTGGGACCTATCTCTCTCTTTAGCTCTAAAAATTTTTGCTTTATATATTGGGGTGCTCCCATGTTGGGTGCATATATCTTTAAAATTGTTATATCCTCTTGATGAATTGACCCCTTTATTAGTATATAATGACCTTCTTTGTCTTTTCTTATAGTTTTTGTCTTGAAATCTATTTTCTTTGATATAAGTATAGTGACTCCTGCTCTTTTTTTGGTTTCCATTGTCATGGAATATCTTTTTCCATCCTTTTATTTTCAGTCTATGTGTGTCATTATAGATGAAGTTTCTTGAAGGCAACACATCAGTGGGTCTTGTTTTTCCATTCATTCAGCTAGTCTATGTCTTCTGATTGAAGAGTTTATTTATATTCATTGTTATTATTAATAAATAAGAAAAACTCCTGCCATTTTGTTATATGTTTTCTGGTTGTTTTGTGATATTCTCTGCCTTCTTTCTTTCATTCCTGTCTTCCTCTAGTGAAGATGATTTTCTCTGGTGAGGTAATTTATTTTCTTGATTTTTATTTTTTGTGAATAGTTAATTCTATGAATGAGGATTACACGTGACAATTCAAGAAAAATACAGTTATTTCTAAATTAAATGTGTGGTTATTCTTTCGTTATTTTCCTAAATGTAAAGAAATAGATGAGGCTAAGTTTATGACTTGTGAATACATAATTATGCCTGGGAGTATGCCTCTTGAAACTTCAGTGCAAAGGATTTTTATTACTCATTCATCTTATTTAGTACTGTTATTTAGTAGTAAGTGTGTTTATATCCTGTGACAAGAAAACTGTCTCAAATGAAGACATTATTATTATATTGACTATGATTATGCAGCCTTTGAAAAACTCCTAAAACACTATCATATTTTTCATTTTAATCTTTAATTTGTAAAACTTTTGAATCAATAAGAGAAAGATCAGAAAATGGAATGGACATCTAGCTTTTCTTCTATTTCTAAACTGATAACATTTTGGCACATTGTTTACATTTTTATAAAGATGTTTTTGTAGCTGCTAAACTATGTTGAAGTTAATATTGACATAAGCCTTTTTTGTCTTTGAAACTAAGAAATATAAGGACAATATACATATAGTTGGTAAAAACATAGGTTACTAAGCAATCACTAAGCTATCACTGTGATTAAAGGGCTGCCAGTGTCAGAACCAACAACTCACTTAGAAAAAGAAGAATGTTAAGTATCTTGTGAGCACCACTGTGATGTGGCCTTTTCCCTCTCTTAACAAGAAAAGAAAAGAGAGCAAGAAACTGAGAAAAGAGAGATTATCTTTTTGTATAACTTAAAAAGCAGAGGACTTTCTTTTTAGCAATTTCTAATTGCTAAAAAGATGTTTCCATGTAAGAAAATCTTTGCAAAATGGGAAGGTTAAATTATTATAATATCTTCTTAATTCTGTATTTCATTATTTTAAGTAGCATTTATCTCTCCATAAGATCCTATTTTTTTTTCTGTGCTGAGAAAATCAGTTCAGATTCAAATAGCATAAAAAGATAACTATTCAAGGGAAAATATGCATTCCTTAAGAAGATTTATTTTGAGCAGATAATGTTACAAGATGGAGGTGAAGCTAATGTGTTAAACGTATTTTCTGTAAACGTATTTTATTTCACAATATTCGAAAAAATTTATCCTAAGGTTTGAAGTGACTCTTATTTCCAATTTGGTTTTCACTGCACTTTTGCCTGATTAGGAGAATAAATGAATATAATGAGCTAGATGTTACTGATTTATGAAACCCCTGGTATCAAAAGCTGGGGTTACTTACTGCTTCACTGCCCCCAAGATTCATGTGCACTGAATTAGGATGCTTGTAATGGTGGGTCACCGGATTTACTGGCTTTCTGCTGTGTCTGTAGGCATGCATTTTCAAGAGCAACAGTCAGACTGTGTTCAGTCAAGGATCACAGATTAGAGGGGCCTGACATGACTCCTAACCTCCTTGGAATCCCACTCTAATCAGCAAGGCAACTTACTCATTTCTTTCTTTTTTTTTTTTTTTGCCACTTATCTACCCATCTACCCAACATTTATTAAATCCTTAGCATCTGTCCTCTTCCCATTTTTTAAAAAAATAATTGTTTTTTGAGACAGAGTCTCACTCTGTCGACCAGGTTGGAGTGCAATGGCATGATCTCGGCTCACTGCAACCTCCGTCTCCTGGGCTCAAGCGATTTTCATGCCTCAGCCTCCCAGGTACCTGGGACTATAGGCACACACCATCATGCCTGGCTATTTTATTTTATTTTTTTAAGTAGAGATGGGGTCTCACCATGTTGGTCAGGCTGGTCTTGAACCCCTGACTTCAAATTATCCCACTCACCTTGGCCTGCCAATTTGTTGGGATTACAGGCATGAGCCACTATGCCCAACCAAAAAATAATTTTTTAAAAAATATAATTTCTCAGTGATGAATTTGAGTTGTTTTAGTGCACTCTGCTGTTTCTTTGTTGATGCAAACACCACTATGGGTTGTTTGCATATGGGTTCTACTTCCAACACTCCTACATTTTACCTGAGACAGTGACTTTTCTTTCTCTTACTGTTTCAAAAAAAATTTTCACCAGATCTAGTTTTTGTTGTTGCCTAGAAGAAATTAGTGGAGTTTTACAAGTATATTCCAGCCAATAGAATTATAATTATTACCCCATGTTTGAAAAAAATTTGCATATATATACATAATATACTCTTCTTCTTATATACCCATTGCATCATAGCTACTCCTACTTGTGACCTTTTGCCCGTATGTCTATATGAACAAACATATAAACAATAATGTAAATTTACTGAATGATAGATTTTATGATATAGTCTAGGAGGATATTTTCTTGTTCCTAGCCTAGTGCTAAAAGATGGTGAATCAGACTGTCTTAAAAATAGTTCCTAAAATGTTTCAAATTTTATAATGCCATCTTGTCAATTCCTTTTTAAAGAAATTTGAAATTATCATTAATTACAATCAGCAAATGTTTAATAACAAGATCTCTGGGGAAAAAAGCCTTGATTAGTAGTGTTTGCTGACTTCCATGGTGTAAATACTTCCATCAAGCACGATTTCAACTGCCAACCTGAAATCATTGAATGCTGAGTGGGAAGAGATGAACACAATTGGTTCAACTCAGACTAGTATAAGCCAGCTCCAGCCCACCACTGGTTACGATTCCATTTATAGTAACAGTCCTTTGACCTAATAAAAGCTGAAATTATAAAATTGGTTAAGTGAATAAGACTTTTAAAAAATCTTATTAGATTTTATAATACACTAAATTACTTTAATATCTTTTTCTTTTCTTTTCTTTTTTTTTTGAGAGGAGTGGCCCAAGAGAATGATCTGAGTACTTATAAATAGATAATCATTGTAGGAAAGTATATATTAGAACAAGTCCCAGATATTGAAAATAGTGCCAGGTAGTCAGAGACATAAATTATCCCAAATTCCTTTTTCATATGGACAGCAATCCTTCCTGGTTAACACTGAGTTTTATTGCTACTAATTCTAATATTTGCTATCTATAAGCAAGATGAGTAGAAAGTATCCTTCTATGGTCAATTTAATGATTTTAAAAACATATAGCTTTTTTGTTTATAGAAGAGGTAGTCTAGAATAGTACTCCTCAAACTATGTAACTGATAGTTTGAAGAGTACTGTTCTCAAACTATCACTCACATAGTTTGAGGAGTACAGTGATTAGACTGATGTGGGTCTAATTGTTTATAACTGTTTTCTGTGATGAGATGTGTAAAAATTGAAGCAAGTCTTTAGAAGCTTTCATAGCAATTTGACATTTTTATGACATCCATGTTCATAGTTAGTAAACTCATAAGATAGGTCTATACACTGTGGCCTGTGCTCACTGAACAAAGAATAGACTAGTTTAGTTTTTACAATACTTTATTGGGTAAGTTGTTAAGAATTGGCTATGGTGAAGGATTGAAGATGAAAATATATCATTTGCCTCATTTTGTATAAAAGGTAATAATGAATATTTAAAGCAATTGCCAAAATTGCTTTAAAATCTCTTTTATTTCTATCAATATACCTTTGTGAGACTGGTTTGTTTACCGTGTGTTATTAAAACAAAAGAGAAAGTGTTTAGCACTCATTATTTCCTTCAGGTAGCATTGTTGTCAATCCAACCTTGATTAGATAATTTAACAAGCAAGATGCAAGCCCATTTATTGCACTAAAAACTTTAAATATTGATATATCAGTGTTTATTCAAAGTGTATGAATTGGCATTTAATATGGGCAACTGCTATTTCTTTACATACTCTTTAGTTACTATTGTGGAAGGACAAAAAGTTCCAAGTGTATTAGAAAGTCTCTATATCAATTGCCTGTGCACACTTTAAATTTCTTTTAATAAACAACACATACAATTTTGCTATTTATTGTAATTCTTCTGTCCCCTTTGTGTTTTTTCTGATTATATGTATTGAAATTTAATTTTATGTTTCTTGAATTTAATAATATGTTAAAATTCATTTTCTAATGGCTTATTTTTATTATATTTTATAAAAATATTAGTCCACAATAAATTGGGAAAGAAAAGCAAAAAAAAAAAAAAAAAAAGAAAAACAACTGATTATTCACCACTGATACTTTGAAAAGTACTGGGCTAGACCAGTATCTATTATATAGAAGTTGTTGGATAATTATTTGTTAATCGGAGAGAGGGTTAGAGCTTTCATTAGTATAATTAAAGACTTTTGAAATCTCACATTATTATAAAATTGTTAATAGCAAATATTTTAAAAATTATATTGTTAATCATAAGATGACAACTTGCTTTGTTGAGTTTCAGCAGCAGAAATTTCCATATATCTGACCTGAGTGGAAACTACTGCATCTTTTATTGTGGCTACTCTTGGATCTAAGGTCATAGCAGACATAATACATTTTTTAAAAACAAACATTTGGTTGTGTTGCCCACTTCCCTGAGTAAAACTCTCTAATGGCTTCTTGTCACATTTGGAATGAAGTTCAAACTCCTTTTCATGACATGTAAAGTCCCATGTAATCTGCACCCAGCCTGCCTATCTTACTTCATCTTACCTTTAGTACACTGTAGCCATGCCAGTCATATTTATGTGCCTTGAACATGCCAGGTAAGCTGTCACCTCACAACCTTTTATTTTATGTTCCCTTTGCTACATACTATGTCCAAATCTTTCTACAGCTAACTCTTTCTCATCCTTTGAGATTTCAGATCAATATCACATTCTACAGATTCTTTGCCCCTGCCTCAGTCACTCATTGGATGGCCTTCTTTTATAATTTTCATGGCACTGATTACTTTCTGAAATTATCTTGGTTATTTGCTTATTTGCTTATTGCCTCTCTTCCTTTTCACTAGAACTCAAACTCAATGAGTGAGGGACACTATATCTCTTGTTTGTGTGTGTATCCTCAAAGACTAGTGTATTAGTCCATTTTCATGCTGCTGATAAAGACATAGCTGAGACTGGGCAATTTACAAAAGAAAGAGGTTTAATGGACTTACAGTTCCACATGGCTGGGGAGGCCTCACAATCATGGCAGAAGGTGAAAGACATGTCTTACATGGCGGCAGACAAGAGAAGAGAGCTTGTGCAGGGAAACTCCTTCTTATAAAACCATCAAGTCTCATGAGACTTATTCACTACCATGAGACCAGCATGAGAAAGACCTGCCCCCCTGATTCAATTTCCTCACACCAGGTCCATCCCACAACATGTGGGAATTCAAGATGAGATTTTGGTGGGGACACAGCCAAACTATATCACCTAGTATTGTTCAGGAAGGATTCTACATATAGTAGATACTCAATAAATATCTGGTTAATGTATTAATGGATGTGGAGAAGAGGAACCATTTCACTTGCACTGGCAATGCTGAGCCACTTGAGTTGGGAATTATGAGAAACTTGGTGAAGACAACTTGTCGAAGAGATGAATAGGCCTTTTGTTGCTATAAAAACATTCACTTATGGGAGTGAAATATGTTTGTCATTAGACAGATGAACTTCCCTTCCATTGCCATATGTAATCAGCCCCTCAAATGTCAGCTCTCCATCAGTAAACTCACTGATTCATTTTTCTCTTGAGAAGTCCAATGCATTATCATAAATTTTTAGTGTTGTCCTTTCCAGAAAAGGGATGTATTCATAAATATTCATTGTAGAACATATTCTTTACTTGGGATCTGTAGATGTCCTGAAATTGGGTACAAACTGTGAATATATACATTTTTAAAAGGAAACTGTGATAACTATCATCAGATTTTTAATAGATTAATAATTCCCAAAAGATTAATAACTTCTTTTACATAAACTCCAGAAAACGTAAGTAGGAAAGTCTAAGAAATAATGCACAGTTTGTGTATTTTGGCACCAGTTTTTAATAAATCTAAAGGTAAAGGTAGAAATCTAGAAAATACTTACTTCTATATAACTATTTTTGGATATATCTAGAATTACATTCTCCATCATTGATGTGGTAAGGTTGATAAAACAAGGTAGGTAGCAGGCTTTCTGAAGATGAGACACATTCTGCAATTAATAATTTTTGCACAAAAATATAGCACTGTGTCAATTTCAAATAAATCCAAAGACACCAACAAAAATCAAGTGGGATTATTGTTTTGATATGTGAAAACATTTCCTTGTTAAGTATTATAATAGCTCTAATCATAAGTAATACCTAAATTCCATCACATATGACTTCCAGTCTATTTTGATAAAAGGGTCAGCTTGGATTTTGTGTTTTTACACCGCATGTTCTCACTCGTAGGTGGGAACTGAACAATGAGATCACTTGGACTCGGGAAGGGGAACATCACACACCGGGGCCTATCATGGGGAGGGGGGAGGGGGGAGGGATTGCATTGGGAGTTATACCTGATGTAAATGACGAGTTGATGGGTGCTGACGAGTTGATGGGTGCAGCACACCAACATGGCACAAGTATACATATGTAACAAACCTGCACGTTATGCACATGTACCCTAGAACTTAAAGTATAATAATAATAAAAAATAAATTAAAAAAATAAAAAAATAAAAAAAAAAGAATTTTGTGTTTTTAAAAATAGGGCTGAGAAATACTAACCAGATTTATTACTGCATGCCCACTGTGTCATTTCTAATACAGGATGTATTAAATAGATTTAGATGTAGATTTCATCCTAATTTAGTTTGGAAACAGAGCCAAACTAAATTGTCACTTTGATGTATTCAATCAATTCCAATTTATTTTAGATTATTGAAAATATCACACATGCCAATGTCTGTTGTCTCATTTTAACCTTAGTGATGATGAATAATGAAAGTGCTAGGGTTGGGTGCAGTGGCTCACACCTGTAATCCCAGAGCTTTGGGAGGCTGAGGCAGGAGGAATGCCTGAGGCTAGGAGTTTGAAACTAGCTTGGGCAATGCAGTAAGACCTCCATCTCTTAAAAAAAAAAAAATTAGCCAGCTGTGGTGGTGCATGCCTGTAGTCTTAGCTACTCAGGAGGCTGAGAGGGGAGGATCACTTGAGACCAGAAGTTCAAGGCTGCAGAGAACTATGATGACACTACTGACCTCCAGCATGTGCAACACAGCAAGACTCTGTCTTAAAAAACAAAAAATAAAAAAGGAGAGTATTGGTTTTGGAAAATCTACTTTGAGTATGTAATATTTATCTTGCACCTATATCATGCTAAATGTTAACAGTCTGGCTGTCATTGTCTTCAACATTATAGTTGTCCTTCAATAACCTTGGAGGATTGGTTCTAGAGGCCCCCAAAGATATGATGCCAAAATCTGAGAATGCTCAAGTCCCTGACATAAAATGGAGTAGTGTTTGCATATAACCTATGCACATCCACATTATACTTTAAATAATCTTAGATTACTTATGATGGCTAATACAATGCCTACACCTCACTTCATTCATGTGAATTCAATGTGGTACTCAGCACACTGAATTCAAGTTTTGTTTTTTGCAACTTTCTGGAAATTTTTTTCCAAATATTTTTTATTTGCTGTCAGTTGAATCCACTAATGTAGAACTCATGGTTATGGAGGCTGATTGTATATTGTTAGCTGGATGAATTTATAACATATACTTTTCTATTTTGGTATTTTAAAACAAACATAACAAACCTATATTTTCTATAATTTTGTTTTTTCAGAAAACACTTACCTAAGTTGTTGAGGCCACCATGAACACACTGTTGATATTGTAAATTTTATATGGTGAATATGTAGAATTTTAGAATCTTAAAACTTCGCTCTTTTAAATTTTTAGTGCTTCACAGAGAAGCCTGTTAGTATTCTAGGGTGAACCCATATTTCATGTAAGATCAAAATATGAAGAACTCATAGGAAAAGTTTAGAAATTTCTATATGGTTTTGATATACAATATATCTGAATTTTAAAAAGATAAAGATGTAATTAGAACATCTTTTTCTTTTTTAGTCATGGCATAAGTGATTTTTATTCATTTTATTCAAGATTTTCTTTTTTTAAAAAAAGATTCATTTTCTTAAAAGATACAGGAAAAGCTTTAAGCTTTCTTGAGGTTACTGTAATTTCTTCCATGTTTTCCTTAAACAAAATAAAGCCATTGGGAAATATACTAGAAAAAGTCATTACATGCCTTGCTGGCACAAAAATGTCTTTGATTATGTCAAGCACTTATTATCTGATGAATCATTGCAGAGAGTAATAACTATCCAGAGGTGATTCTGACCACTGATGCTCTATTTTTTATGTTGGAGCTGAGCCTATTTATAAACTATCAGATGGTAGAGGCAGTTGCTGCTTTCTAATCAAGAAAAGTATCATCTATAGACTAGAGCATGACTCACAAATTGATAATGAGGTCTGCTCTTTTTCTGTGGGTTCCAAAGTTCCACAGTTAATTCTATGGCCACACTGCTACAGTTTGCACTCTTTATAAGCTCTTTGAGGTCTGTATCCTTTCTTTTTATTTTTTGATTGCAAAAATGTTTTACAATGAACGTGGCTCACTTTTGCTATCAGAAAAAATTGCCAATTAAAGCTATTTTTGTTAAAAACTTGCTCTTGTGTGGAGGATAACATAGTCAATGTTGAAGAATGAGGTGGGGTGATTGAGAGTGTTGGAGCCAGGCTCTTTAGATTTGTAATACAGCTCTGATCCAAACCAGCCAAGTTAGGTAAAAAATTATGTAGGCTTTCTGTGCCTCAGTTTTCTCAACTAAAACATGACAATAACAATTCCTCCCTCAAGGGACTGTAATGATTAATTGAATGATTACATGGCAAGCAATTAGGCCTGGCACATGGTATGTGCTCAGTAAATATAAGTTATCAGATGGAGCATGTATTACGTACAATGTAGCATATGTAGTTTATATAGGAGCTTTCTTTCTAAGAAGATATTTGTGGCTTTTATTTCTGGCAGGTTAAATCAAGTCTGATATTAAAAAGACCTTAAGAAGCTGCTCTTTATGATATACATAATTTTCTGCCTTGGTATAGAAAGTGACCAAGGAGCCTGAATTAAGAATTCATTTTGATTTTGCAGACCCATTTCAGTGCAAGAACTTTTTTGAGACTCTTCCTTAAAATAGTTTGGCGCTACTTTTACTGCTGTAATGATTAACAGTTTGTGGATTAACAGTTTGTGTTAATAAATTTCAACATACAGATTTACATTTTCTAATCATAAGTCTGTCCTTGCTTGAGTTCAGTTCCTTGACTTTGGGGAGAGATCCTTTCCCGTTAACATTTTCATCTCAGCACCAGCAAGCAAATGGTGATACTCAAAGGCGCTTGCAGGTGACAAAGGATGTCTTGAAGCATTTTTTTTTTCCTAGAAAAATTGACCTCCTGAACTTTCCACATTTTTATTACTAAGCATGCTCTGTAGAGTTGTTTCATCCACTGAGGGCAATAAAAAGTGTTTATAAATGAGTTTCTGTCTATACCTACTCGTTGCTCTATTTTTAAAAAATCCTTAGTGAAGAATGTGCTACTCTTTCTGTGACTGATAAACCTATCAAAGGAATATTTTTTCATCTTTCAACTGTCAAAACTTGATTTACTATGAGGAAGTACATTATGTATCCTGGGCATGTTTCCATAACTTTTTAGGTAACTGTAACAGCACCAGGCAGCAACTGAGGCTGGAGCTGGCTCCTAGCCGTTCTTGTTTATTGCCCAAATCTATCTACAGTTCCACATAAAGCAAATGCTTATGGAACACTTACTATGCACCAGATACTGGCAACACAAAGTTGAGTGAGACAGAATTTCTTCCCCCACCCCTCAAAAGTAATACTTTAGTGAGTAGATTGTCTTTAATAGAGAAGTTACATAACAGTGTAATAAAGGCTGTGATAGAAATACAAATAGATAGCTGTTAAGCTCTCAATAGAGGGCGCCCTACAGGTATAAGTTTGCCAAGGAAAAACGAGAATAAGGACCCTGGAGGTGGAAGGAACAGTATGCAGATAAATGCACAGAGCCTTTTCAGGATATTGTCTGCTGAAATGTGTAAGGAGAGAGAGGCGTGGCAGGAAATGGAGCAGCGGTGGGTTCTGTGGGTTCAATTATATGGATTTTTTTCTGTAGTGCCATTGAAAGATGTCCAAATCAACCTGTGAGCAAGTGGAGAAACAAAAGCTTTTAACCAGAGGTGACATGATCAGATTTTATAAAGAAAACTTGGATAAAAGTTCCAGAAGCAGGGGGTAATCAACAGCATCAAATCTCCCACTTTGATAATCTCTAGGTCTCATTAGCTCTAAAATTCTCTTCTGTGGCTTTAGAAAAATGTGAGAGGTGTAATCATTGTTGAAGAAACAAACTCTCTCTCTTCCTGACCCTTTTAGAGATATGTGTTTTAAATAGGAGAAAATATACCAACAAGAGACGTTTGAAGCCCCATGCTTTACCTCCCGTGTTTCATGTGTTCCTCACATGTGTTTCATGTGAGGAAACTGAATTGAGCCACATAATCGAAAGAGGAACCAGTACTGGAACCGGGTCTGCAGTACTTTCTACCACCCTACTCTGGTAGTTTGTTTGGTTTGTGAAAGCAGATGAAATTGAGAATGCCGCTTGGCTCACCTGTATTGTGTGTACAACAGAGAATTTCATCAGGACAAATGGATAGTTAAATGAATTCTGATATTCCTGGAGGGAAAGAATGGAATAAAGCTTCATTGGATTTGGACTTAATTTATTTTCTCTATACCATCTTCAGCATGAAAGTGATTTGTCTGACAATTAACTCACATTGTAAAAGCCAACATTATACACAGACATAGCAGTTACAAAACAATGTGTGTATATTAATTTAGCAGAATTACAACTAGTAGCCATCTGCTTCATTTTATATGAATATGAAATTTTTTCTTATATTTTCTTTACAAATTAAGCCTCTTGTAAAATACACAACCCCAAACTACCACTTCTCAGAATCTTGCAATACATTATGAATATTTTAGATAGACAGAAAAAACAAGGTGGTAAAAATTTAATTTGTGCCAGCTAATAGATTTGGCTAATTGACAAGGTGTCTATCTTGAATATTAAGGGATTTTCTTTAGCAATTTCCCAGAAAATCTAATTTTGAAGTTATCTATTTTAACAATCTAATAAAGTTGGCCCTTTTTATACTATTTAATTTGAGCTTTATTAGATTAGCTGCTATTGAAAGAAGCTAGGGAATATGTATTATTTTAGTCAAGGAAATAGTCTCCAAAGAGAGGTCCTAGATTTTATCTTCTAACTCAAAAAGGATATATTTCTAATATAAAATAGACTCTCCAACATAAAAATTTGCAAATAATATTGTAGATGATTAAATTTCATTTGGCTCTTTGTGGCAAACATATATCGTAGGATCATTTTAAATATGGAAAAGGGTTCATTAAAATGAATCTGTTACTATAGGTATGCAACCTCTTAGGGCTTCTTTATGGAAGACAATGTGTACTATTGACAGTAAATTAAACTGGTATTAGCATGGGAACTCTGCTAACAGCGTTCCTTGAGCCAACAAATGTGGATCTGCACTTTGATAATCAGATCTGATATTCTTCAGTTTGGATTTAATGCCCCAACTCTTCACACATGTACAGGGAGTAGAGGTTTCAAAAGGCTGTTAGATAATTTTGTTATTATAGATTATTAAAATGCATATTTTGAACCACTATGTAATTACTCTGAAGGCCAGAATTATCTAGACTGGTATTTATTTTGTTACATCCCTAGCTTTCCTTGTGATTCCACACAGTATAAATCATGCTGAACTGAAGGCTACTATTCTCCAGATATATATTGTGTGATACAGGCAAGCCTTGGGTTATATTGAAATCCATGTATTATTTAAGTAATAATCTATCTTATTAACTTGCAAAATGAATTCACCTTAAGTAAAATGCATACTAATTTCTTCTTTAATTTATCCAACAAATATGTTATTTGATAAGCTCTGTATATTTGCCAGATATTTGCCACAATTCTAGATGGTGGAGTATAGCAATAAACAAAATAGTCACAAGTCTGTATCAAAAAGAAGCTTTCTGGGGAGGCTAAAGTGGGAGGATTGCTTTAGACCACAAATTCGAGACCTGCCTGGGCAGCACAGTGAGATTCCATCTCTCCAAATGAAAACAAAAACAAAAACGCTGAGCATGGTGGTGTGTGCCTGTAGCTCTCAGGAGGGTGAGGTAGTGGGAGGATCACTTTGTCCTGGAGTTCAAGGTTGCTGTGGGCTATGACTGAGCCACTGCACTCCAGCCTGGATGACAAAGTGAGACCTTGTCTATTTAAAAAAAAGTATAGAAAAATTAAAAATAGAAGGAACTTTTGTTTTAGTGGAGGAAGACAGATGTGAACAAATGAGTATGTAATATATTAGGTAGTAAAAAATGCTGTGAAAAAAATAAAGCAGGTTAAAGGGAGAAGAAGGACAGAGGGGTGTTGTGTGTGCTATCTGATATGGGGTGATCAGGGAAGATTTCTGATAAAAAGACCATATAAGCTATAAGTAGAGACCTGAAGGAAATGAGGCAGACGTAAGCAGAAATCTCAGAATAGTGATTATCCAGGAAAGAGGGCAAAGGCCTGAGCATGTGGTATTATTTCCATTTCTACAGAAGAGATTGAGGAAGAAGAAAGAATAGGTAACCATGGCAGCCACAGAACTGGTGGTGGGTGGTGCTGGGATTTGAACCTTGATTTTTACAGAGATGTAGGAAGTATAAAGATTTAGTTATATCTGGGGAAAGAACATTCTAGGCAAAGACAAAGTCCTTCAGAGAACAAGTCCTCGGTGTGTCAGAGGAAAAGCAAAGAAGTGGGTGAGGCTGAAACCCAGGGATCTAGGGAGAGAATGTTAGGGGAATGGAGCCCAGGAGGTGGCATGGATGGGGTGTGGAGGGGCACAGATCGTGTAGGCTCTTGTAGGCTGTTGTAATGACTTTGTGTTTATTCTAAGTGAGGGTTTTGAGCAGAAGAGTGACATAATTTACATTTTTCCAAAGATACTTGTACTGCTGTGTGGAGAATATACTGTAGAGGTGGCAAGGGTGCAAACAGGGAAATCATTTAATATGCTATCACAATAACCTAGGTCAGAGAGAGAGATTTCTGTGGCTTCTTCTAAGGTGGTAGTGGAAGAAAGGGTGAGCAATAGTTAAATTCTGTACATATTTTGAATGAAGAGCCACTAAGATTTGCTGACATGTGACAGCAGATAATATTATAGTGAGGTTCTAGTAGAAAAATCATAATAATTATATAGTCAAAGCAAGCACATTTGAATTAATTCACTGAGAATAATGCTCCATTCAAAATCTGCATTTTTAAAAAACTTGAATGCTTTTTAACTTGAATGCTTCTAGCATCTTCCTGCTAGTACCATTTTCAGATTGACCTAAAAAATGCTGCCTAGAAATTACTCACTCAGCCTTCATTTATACTAAGAAGGCATCGTCAACATTCTAGACTCCTGCATGATATATTTGTGGAACATTGTATATAAATTTTTGTTGCAACAAATACTGCTGTGTGTGGTTATTTTTAGAGAATGAAGTCATCTGAAGTCATGTTATTCTTAAGACAGATTCTGGTTCTTTGGTGATGTTTCACTAGTTCAAATATTTATATTAACATACATTAAAGACATAGTGTATTATTATCAGGGATAGTATAGGTGACCTTATCAATTTATGAAAGATGAAAATAGCGGCGGGGCGCGGTGGCTCAAGCCTGTAATCCCAGCACTTTTGGAGGCCGAGACGGGCGGATCACGAGGTCAGGAGATCGAGAGCATCCTGGCTAACACGGTGAAACCCCATCTCTACTAAAAAATACAAAAAACTAGCCAGGCGAGGTGGCGGGCGCCTGTAGTCCCAGCTACTCGGGAGGCTGAGGCAGGAGAATGGCGTAAACCCGGGAGGCAGAGCTTGCAGTGAGCTGAGATCTGGCCACTGCACTCCAGCCTGGGCAACAGAGCGAGACTCCGTCTCAAAAAAAAAAAAAAGGAAATTGGAATTGGAAAAATATGCAAATGCAAGTTCCTATCTAATGTATCTGGATGAAAAATTATCTTGGATTATTAAATTTTAGGTATTATCTCACTTCACCATTTCTTTCTTATGTTTCATTTATCTTAATCAGAGTAACTGAATGATGTTAGTGGGAGTTAAAAAAGTCTCTTTTTCAGAGTGGGTGAAGCATTTTTTCCAGTTATAGAAATACACACCTTAGCATTTGATGTAGTCTGGCTCTGTGTCCCCACCCAAATTTCATCTTGAATTGTCATCTGAATTGTAATCCCCATGTGTTGGGGGAGGGACCTGGTGGGAGGTGATTAGATCATGGCAGCAGTTCATGGGGGGAGATCATGGGGGCATGCTATGATAGTGAGTTCTCATGAGATCTGATGGTTTTATAAAGGGCTTTTTTTCCCCCTTTGCTTTGCACTTTTCTCTTCTGTTGCCATGCGAAGAAGGACATGTTTGCTTCACCTTCCACCATGATTGTAAGTGTCCTGAGGCCTCCCCAACTCTGTAGAACTGTGAATCAATTAAATCTCTTTCCTTTATAAGTTACCCAGTCTTAGGTATTTCTTCATAGCAGTGTGAAAATGGACTAATACAGCATTATATATTAAATGACATGAACTATATGCATTTATTTTGAATCCTGTATATCATGGAGTTAAAACTGCAAGATTTTAAAAAATAGTTACTATATTACAAAATTAAGTATGATTTTGTATGTAAACAGCTACTTATTTGGTATAATATGCAGACAGAAATAGAATCTCAACACAATAAACCATGTTGCAGAAGATGGAGCACTGGTCTGAATACATCTTGAAATCATTACTGTTATGACCTCATGTGTGTTCCATGGTACACCTATGCCTTTTGTTGTTTCTGGTGTTTGTCAGTTATGACTGCTATAACAAAGTACTATAAACTGGGTGGCTTAAACAATAGACATTTATTTTTCCTGATTCTGGAGACTGGGAAGTCCCAGATCAAGGAGCCAGCACGGTCAGGTTCTGTAAAGGGCCTCCTTCTTGGTCTGAAAAATGACTGTCTTCTCACTATATCTTCACATGACAGAGAGCAGAGAAGCAAGCTCTCCTGTGTCTTCTTATAAGGGCACAAGTTCCATTCAAGAGGGCTTCACACTCTTAACCTAATTACCTCCTAAAGGCCCCGTCTCATCATACCTTCACATTGGCAGTTAGGCTTTCAACATCCAAATTTTGGGAGTAACACAAACGTTCAGTTTATAGCAGTTATTTGAAGCAAGGTTCTTATTTTAAAAGATTTGGGAAACACTAAGTTAGTAGAGTTAAACAAATTGCAGTAATACTTCTCAAGTTTTTGATACAAATGTGCCCCACTATTCTTCCATGTGGGAGGGGGATATAGTAGGGTACCCCAAACTTATTCAAGTAATACCCTTATTTCAGGAATTGGCTCAGAAGGTTGATGTTCTGAGGCATACCGATTAGGAAAATGTTGCTCTAGAGTATGAAATCTTAATGCTATTTCTTTCACTACCCTTAGCTGGTTACCAAGAACTGTGATTTTATTATATTGCATGCCTGCACACTTTTTGTTATTCTTTAATAATATTTCTCTGGTTATCTAATATACAGTTTGAGACAATTGGGAAAACAGTGAATTGTGATCCTTCATAGCACAAACAAAATAGAATTTAGGAGGATTCAATCAGTTAAATGTAGTGAAAAAAGTTAAACCAAAAATTACTACTACCACCACCACCACCACCACCACCACCACCAAAAGCACAGATTTTTATAAGATTTCCTGATTGGGCTATGTGAACTTTCTAAGCTTAAAGGCAATTGATCAAGAAGAAATTAATACAAGTTGGATAGATAGTTCATTAATAACTGAAACATTACAAATAATAAAAAGGATTTATCCAAAACCACAAGGCAAACAGTAACATAAGAAACTACTTACAATGAATAGAACAAAAGATTAATATTTTTAACAAAAGATATTTACATGACTTCATATAAATTTATAAGAAATACACAAAGAACCTAATACATAAGGGACAAAAAATAAGAAATGATCATTTTCCCACAAAGAAAATAATCCATGCTTACATTTTTTTCAATATTACAAGTGTCATTAAGACTGTAATGCAATACTATTTTTTGTTTGCTTATCTAATTAGCAAAGATTTTCTAAAAACCCATGAGAATATCCAGTGTTTGTTTAAGCATGGGGAGGGGAGAAATGAGTCCCTTATAATCAGGATTTGCAAATTGTTATACTCACTTTAAAAAAGACATAAGAAAGATATTTTTATCTTCTGACCCCATAATATCCCCCCTAGGAATGTATCCTAAGGAAATACTGCATTCTTTCAACAAGTCCTGTTGGTTTACTGCAAAAATAACTCCAGCTTCCAACCACTTCTCACTATCTTCACTCCTCTTACTTTAGTAGTGTAAGCTGCCAGCCTCTCTCACCAGTACCACTGTAAGCATTTCCTAAGGAGTCTCAAGTTTTTCATACTTCCCCACCTTCTCAGTCATCTATAATCTGTTTTGCACACAGCAATAAGGTTCATCTTTAAAAGTGCAAATTATATTATATCATCTCTGGTCAAATCCTACAAATTTGCTTCCCATTGCTAATTTCAAATTCTTTGTCATGACCTACAGGGTTCTCTATAATGTTGCCCCATCTCCTATAAACTTAGTGTTCTGTAATTTCCCCCTTTGCTCTTTGTTTAGGACCAATGGAAGGAGTAATTTCATTGGTCAGAAATTTTTGTATTTCAAGTAATAAAATCATCACTCTTGTAGCTTAAGCACAAATGGGGAATTTGTTATTTATGAAATTCGACTATGAAAGGCTTTGTGGATGAATGGAACCAGAGGCTCAAAGGCACGTGTTGATTCTATTGTTTCTCTGTCTTTCCATTTCAGCTTCACCTGTTGCAATTTGACATATCCCAGAAGGCAGGATCCTATGGCTGCTTATGCCTGTTGGCTTCCTACCTTACATGTTTTGTCCCAGAAAATAAGTTCTCTCCTTAGTTTAATTAGAAAAAATCCAAAAGAGAAATCCTGAATGGCTCATCTTAGGAAGAGTACCCACTTGTGGTAGGGTATCCACCTGTGATAGTGTGCACAAGAGGATTATGTAAAAACAGGGCAGATTCTTTTTGGAGTATATCTTAGAGTCAGAACTGGAGGAAGAGGGAAAGCTCCCTAATGGAGGCAAGCACCACTGTTTCCAAAAGAAGGTAAGAGAAATGTTGTGTGGTCAAAGGTATTAATGACTACTACACTCATTTCTCTATACGTGTAGAAAATATACTTGAAACTTTTGATTGGAATCCAACTCCTCCAGGTGACCCAGGGCTTGAAGTTGAACCAGACTAATTTCTCCCCCAACAGAAAAGATGACTGACCGTCTTTATTTAGGTAAAAGGCAGAGTATGGTGCCCTTCATGGGGCAGAATTTCAGCAACTAAATTATTTTATTAAATGTGTGTAACTGCTATTTTATTATCAACTTATTGTACAGAGATTGACTGCTTGATGTAAAGGCAGAAAGAGCTGTAGAGATAGCATTGTCCAAATTGGCCCCTCTATCTTTCTGTTTCTTTCTCTTGTAGGCAAAAGAAACACACAGCTAAGCTGTATTGTTTAGAGAAAAAAAATAGAAGAGAGAAAGAAAAAGAAAAACGAAGAAACGAAGGAGGGAAGGAACTGCATGTAGGCCAGATAGGATTATCTTCTTAATGATGCTAATGTGAATTACTTTTAATAGGATTAAATCTCTTGGGTTTAGAGTAATAGAAAGAATCATCTTGGCTATTTAAACAGAAGGTACCTAAGTGGTGTATAATGATTCTAAATAATATTAGCATTCTATAGGTAAAGCAGTTGCTGGACATAATTTAAAGTCTCCATTCAGAATCGAAAGTTATGTTCATATTTAATGTTTAATTTAGTTTTTTTTATGTCAAATTACTCTTTTTGAGAGATACTAGGAAACTTTGGGTAAAATATGTATACAAGGCATTCCGTGCAGTGTGACACATTGAAGCACACTATTCATGAATCATTTTTTCAATAGGGACTTTGAAAATAGATTAGAAATTCATTGGATGTTAGTATAGTAAGAATATTAGAATTTTTCTCTGATATTTCAAAATATCAGAGAAAATATAAATAATTCAATAAATGGTGTTGAGATAGTTGACTATTTGGGGAAATGTTATTTCTTTACCTTATTTATGGCAAGAGTTTCCTGATAAAATAAACATTATACATAAATAAAAATACAGGTCACCATTGGTACACTCTTGGGGTGACAAAGACCTTTCTAAGCACAATTACCAAGGTTCCCAAGTCAGAAATCATAAAGAAGAAGATAAAAAGATTTAACCACATAAACTGAAAGTTTCTGCCATCAAATATTGTAACAACTTTGGATATACATATAGGCCGAGAAAGAATATTTGCATTGTTTACAAACAGGTTAATACTGTTAGTAGGTAAAGAGCTTTTTAAAAAAGAACAAATCAATCCCCCCCAACCAAGCAAATCACTCTAATAGGAAAATGGGCAAAAATCAAGAATAAGCTACTTATTTACAAAAAACCCAAATTGCCAATAAACAAGATGCCATTATTCACCTTTCAAATGACAGGAGTGAAATAGTTTATGATACCAAAAGGTGTCATATTAGTGTGGTGTCAAAGTGAGGGAAACCAGACTTGCTCATACGTGCTGGAGATATTAGTGTGTGGCCACATTGTGATGTGTGGCCACATTGTGATATGTGGCCCATGTCCTCGTTCAAGGGAGCACTTTTTGAGCTACCTGCTGGAACTGTCTTATCTGCAGCGATTCAGGGATGGCCTCAGTGGAAAAAATGGGGATGTATAAATCCCTAGTCGTGTCAGCCCAATTCAGGACAATTCTGAAGAACCAGTCTAGTTTCAGAGCTCCCCACGGAGTCAGCTGAGAGTTACTGTTGAGCTTTCATTGTGGCTCCGCTGCTACCTCTGCACAATCCTTCCTTCCACAGAAATTGATTCTAAGAGCTCTCTTTAAGAAACATCTAGTACACTAACTTCCATTTGAGAATTTGCTGCCTAAGGAAGCAAACCTGCTGCAACTGTAAATTTCTACAACGTTCTTGTTTTGTTGTGAGGGCAAACTAGTTATGGGCATCAAAATACTTAGACATAGCTTGCCGTTTGATTCAGCAATGTGGTTCTAAAAAATTCGTTATGAAAAAAAGCAAAGACGTATCTCCTAGAAAGTTCATTGTAGCACAGTTGATTATACATTATGTATCCTAGAATGTTCATTGTAGCACAGTTGATTAACTGTACAGATAACTTATGTGGCCAGATGTTGGATACTGGCAGGATTGTTTCAACCATACAATCATCATGAAGACATGAAAAATGATACCTTGGAAGAATATTTAATAAAGTAGAAAAATACTTATAATATGTAAAAATAACAGGTTTCCAAGAAGTGTATTCATCCTAATCTATTTTTTCAAAGTATGTATGAGTGCATACAAAAAGAATATATAATAAAATGTTATTGGTTTTCTCTGAGAAGTAGGGTTATATATCATTTTAATTTTTGTGGTCTCTGAATCTTCTAACTTTTCAGCAATAATTAGCAATGTCTTATAAATTTAGGGGAAAAGCCTGTATATTTTATTTTTTTAAAACTCTGTCTTAAACTCATGAGAACTCATATATAATTTGCTTTGATACTGATTTATTTTATTTTATGCAGGGCACTCTTCAGAAACACACTTTTCTTTGGCAGTCTGTTAGTAATAACTTTCAAGGGAACACTCGGCTCCCTTATGCATGTGAGTTTCTCTTTCATAATACACAGTGCATCTATACTCCAGTCTGAGGTCTACTAGATCCTTGGAGCTGACCAGAGACAGGGGTGGAGGAGTAAAGTAAAGAGGGGAACTGAAAGGTAGGGTCTCAGACTTCCCCTATCCCATCTTCAGTCAGAGCAGCTGTACTTTTATGTTTTACATGTCGAGTTTCTCAGTAAGCTGGAATAGTTTTCCCTGGCTTAAAGCGGTTTGAGTGACAGTTTTCTATGGTCTATCAGTTCTGTCCCTTGCAGTTACTTGGATCACTCCAGAGTAAATATTTGGACTGTATTAATTTAGCTACCCTCAGGAATACCTTCAATGATTTATGCTTTACTATCCAATTTATAAGAGGGGCGAAATGAAAAATAGTTAATGAAAAACAGTTTTACATTTTTCAGAATCACTTTGAACAGGTCCATTATGTTATTATCTAATCTTCCATTTGTATAAGAAGTCATGCAGAAAATTTCTTGTGGAACTTAGGATGAGAAAAAAAGATTTCCCCCCCTAGTGCAATTGACATGAGATTTTTAATCAAGAAGAGCTAAACTTCCATTAAGTTTCCATTTTTGGACTGTCCATGAGGACATTTCTTAGTCAAATTCAGTGCTCAATTTTTAGTAATTATTTTAGTTTTTCAACCACTATCCTGCAAATATCTTTCCATTTCACAGTTGTGATATCTATTTTCATATTTAATCACCTGTTTACTTATGATCTACTTTTATTGCAAGCTGTTCTAAATCTTTTGACAATTAAATGGAGTATATATTACAAATAATAATTTAAGCTGTCATAGAGAATCTTACAAATGCGTTGTCAAATATGACTTATCTATAATTTCAACTAACTTGCTCATTGTTTGAATGCAAATATTGCTCATTGTTTGAATGCAAATATAGTTCTCATTGCTATAGAACTTTGGTTAATACTCCTTCACTTTACGTATTAGATCATTCTCTCTCCCCACTCCTCACTTCCCACCATCACCATAGATTGGTGTGTTTGAATTACGAAGGTTCTGTATGCCTTCATTGAACATAGACTGATTCCTCTAGAGCAGGTGTTTGCTTTTATCCTCAGGGATAAACCAGGGGAAAGTGGTTCTCATCATGCACAGGGAAAGTTTATAACAGAAATGTGATGCACAAGAATGTTTTCCTCAGTTTCCAAATTTCACTGGACAGAAAACAAGGGTGTGTGTGTGTGTGTGTGTGTGTGTGCACATTTATATAAATATTAAATTTCCCTCTTCAGGATAAATTAATTTTTGCAGTTCACTGTTGTGTGCAATTTCAAGTGTAGAACATTTCCATAGGGAATGAATGATTCATTTCAATTACAGTGAAAGGCATTTCAGAATTCAAAAACCTATCCAGACAGGAACCTGTTAAGAGAGTATTTTCTAATGGATACTGCAAAATAGTGGAGTAAAAGCTTGTTTTTCACTACTTTAACTTTTGGTGAATACCATCTCTGTGTTTTTTCTACAATTAGTGGGCAGTCTATGTTTTGATATAATTAGGTGCTAAAATCTAGGAAAAGAGATTTATTCTCCCACTTTGGTCCTCTAATGGGGGATTGCAACTTTCTGGGGTTGTGTGAAAAGCATGCAATTGGCTGCTTGAGTGTGATCCTTGGATACTACTGATATCGAGTGTTTATGGTGCCAAAGTGTTCTTTTTGAAGTCCTGGTATTGACTCCAACATTTCCTGTGGAAACTGAAGGCCTGGAAATGGTGGGAGATTTAAGAAAAAGTAGATCTACACAGAATATTATCAAATAGATATACATTATCTTCCCTTTTCTTATTGGAACTAGTCAAGCAACTTAGAGTAAATACGGTTTGCTATTTAGTCCTTCTGCCTTAAAGTCTTTGTTTATTCATGTTTTCCCACAAACAGTGAAATACCTATTTGCACTGGGGATGCAATGGTGAACAAAAAAGACATTTTCCCTTCACTTGCTCTGGTAAACATTAGAGTCTAATGCAGAGAAGCAGGAATTAAACAATTTTTTACAAATACACATGTGTGTCAGAACTGTGATATTCTGAAAGTTCCAGGAACCCTACATAAATTGGGGGCAAAGGTGGTAGTGGGAAGTTAGCTCAAACATGAAGGTGAGTAGGTGAGAAGTGAGAGGGAGAGCATTTTAGGCTCATTGTGCTTGGACTTAATAATCTCTTTTACTGAATGCCACGTAAGGGGCACCTTTCAAATTACCACGAAGATGACAAAACGAAAATAAAAATAAAATTTTTCATATCCTCCTCTATTATACTTGTAGCAATAATTTCAAAGGTGATGATATTTTATATCTAATATTTACTTTAATCTTTTTATTATTTTTTTTAAATTATACTTTAAGTTCTGGGATACATGTGCAGAACGTGCAGGTTTGTTACATAGGTATACACATGCCATGGTGGTTTGCTGCACCCATCAACCCCTCATCTGCATTAGGTATTTCTCCTAATACTATCCCTTCCCTATCCCCCCAGCTCCCAACAAGTCCCGATGTGTGATGTTCCCTTCCATGTGTCCATGTGTTCTCATTGTTCAACTCCCACTTATGAGTGAGAACATGCAGTGTTTGGTTTTCTGTTCCTGTGTTAGTTTGCTGAGAATGATGGTTTCCAGCTTCATCCGTGTCCCTGCAAAGGACATGAACTCATCCTTTTTTTATGGCTGCATAGTATTCCATGGTATATATGTGCCATATTTTCTTTATCTGGTCTATGATTGATGGGCATTTGGTTGGTTCCAAGTCTTTGCTATTGTGAAGGGTGCTGTAATAAACATATGTGTGCATGTGTCTTTATAGTGGAATAATTTATAATCCTTTGGGTATATACCCAGTAATGAGATTGCTGGGTCAAATGGTATTTCTGGTTCTAGATCCTTGAGGAATAACCACACTGTCTTCCACAATGACTGAACCAATTTACACTCTCACCAACAGTGTAAAAGCGTTCCTATTCCTCCACATCCTCTCCAGCATCTGTTGTTTCCTGACATTTTAATGATCACCATTCTAACTGGGGTGAGATGGTATCTTACTGTGGTTTTGATTTGCGTTTCTCTAATGACCAGTGATGATGAGCTTTTTTCTGTATGTTTGTTGGCTGCATAAATGCCTTCTTTTGAGAAGTGTCTGTTCATATCCTTTGCCCACTTTTTAATGGGGTTGTTTGATTTTTTTCTTGTAAATTTGTTTAAGTTCCTTGTGGATTCTGGATATTAGCCCTTTGTCAGATGGATAGATTGCAAAAATTTTCTCCCATTCTGTAGGTTGCCTGTTCACTCTGATGATAGTTTATTTTGCTGTGCAGAAGCTCTTTAGTATAATTAGACCCCATTTGTTAATTTTGGCTTTTGGTGCCATTGCTTTTGGTGTTTCAGTCATGAAGCCTTTGCCTATGCCTATGTCCTGAATGGTATTGTGTAGGTTTTCTTCTGGGGATTTTATGGTTTTAGGTCTTATGTTTAAGTCTTTAATCCATCTTGAGTTAATTTTTGTATAAGTTGTAAGGAAGGGGTCCAGTTTCAGTTTTCTGCCTATGGTTAGCCAGTTTCCCCAACACCATTTATTAAATAGGGAATCCTTTCCCCATTGCTTGTTTTTGTCAGCTGTGTCAAAGATCAGATGGTTGTAGATGTGTGGCATTATTTCTGAGGCCTCTGTTCTGTTCCACTGGTTTATATATCTGTTTTGGTACCAGTACCATGCTGTTCTTGTTACTGTAGCCTTGCAGTATAGTTTGAAATCAGGTGCCATGATTCCTCCAGCTTTGTTCTTTTTCCTTAGGATTGTCTTGGCTATACAGGCTCTTTTTTGGTTCCATATGAAATTTAAAGTAGTTTTTTCTAATTCTGCAAAGAAAGTCAATGGTAGCTTGATGGGGATAGTGTTGAATCTACAAATTACTTTGGGCAGTATGGTCATTTTCATGATATTGATTCTTCATATCCATGAGCATGGACTGTTTTTCCATTTATTTGTTTCCTCTCTTATTTCCTTGAGCAGTGGTTTGTAGTTCTCCTTGAAGAGGTCTTCACATCCCTTGTAAGTTGTATTCCTAGGTATTTTATTCTCTTTGTAGCAATTGTGAATGGGAGTTCACTCATGATTTGGTTCTCTGTTTGTCTATTACTGGTGTATAGGAATGCTTGTGATTTTTGCACATTGATTTTGTATCCTGAGACTTTCCTGAAGTTACTTATCAGCTTAAGAAGCTTTCCTTGGGCTAAGACGATGGGATTTTCTAGATACAGGATCATGTCATCTGCAAACAGAAACAGTTTGACTTCCTCTCTTCCTATTTGAATACTTTTTATTTATTTCTCCTGCCCAATTGCCCTGGCCAGATCTTCCAATACTATGTTGAATAGGAGTGGTGAGAGAGATCATCCTTTTCTTGTGCTGGTTTTCAAAGGGAATGCTTCCAGCTTTTGCTCATTCAGTATGATATTGGTTGTGGGTTTGTCATAAATAGCTCTTATTATTTTGAGATATGTTCCATCAATACCTAGTTTATTGAGAGTTTTTAGCATGAAGGGGTGTTGGATTTTATTGAAGGCCCTTTCTGCATCTATGGAGATAATCATATGGTTTTTGTCATTGGTTCTGTAAATTTGATGGATTACATTTATTGATATGCGTATTTTGAACCAGCCTTGCATCCCAGGGATGAATCCAACTTGATTGTGGTGGGTAAGCTTTTTGACGTGCTGCTGGATTCGGTTTGCCCATATTTTATTGAGGATTTTCACATCAATGTCCATCAGGGATATTGGCCTGAAATTTTCCTTGGTCGTTGTGTCTCTACCAAGTTTTGGTATCAGGATGATGCTGGCCTCATAAAATGAGTTAGGGAGGAGTCCCTCTTTTTCTATTGTTTGGAATAGTTTCAGAAGGAATGGTACCAGCTCCTCTTTGTACCTCTGGTAGAATTCGGCTGTGAATTCATCTGGTCTTGGGCTTTCCTTGGGTGGTAGGCTATTAATTACTGCCTCAATTTCAGAATTTGTTATTTGTCTATTCAGTGATTCAGCTTCTTCCTGGTTTAGTCTTGGGAGGGTGTAGGTGTCCAGGAATTATCCATTTCTTCTAGATTTTCTAGTTTATTTGCATAGAGGTGATTATAATATTCTCTGATGGTAGTTTTATTTATGTGGGATCAGTGGTGACATCCCCTTTTTCATTTTTTTATTGTGTCTATTTGATTCTTCTCTCTTTTCTTCTTTGTTAGTCTGGCTAGAGGTCCATTTTGTTAATCTTTTCAAGAAAACAGCTCCTGGATTCATTGATTTTTTGAAGGGTTTTTTTGTGTCTCTATCTCTTTCAGTGTTGCTCTGATCTTAGTGATTTTTTGTCTTCTGCTAACTTTTGAATTTGTTTGCTCTTGCTTCTCTAGTTCTTTTAATTGCAATGTTAGGGTATCAATTTTAGATCCTTCCTGCTTTCTCCAGTGGGCATTTAGTGCTATAAATTTCCCTCTAAACACGTGTTAGCTGTGTCCCAGAGATTGCAGTATGTTATGTCTTTGTTCTCATTGGTTTCAAAGAACTTATTTATTTCTGCCTTCATTTCGTTATTTACCCAGTAGTCATCCAGGAGCAGGTCATTCCGTTTCCATCTAGTTGTGTGGTTTTGAGTGAGTTTCTTAATCCTGAGTTCTAATTTGATTACACTGTGGTCTGAAAGACTGTTTGTTATGATTTCTGTTCTTTTGCATTTGCTGAGGAGTGTTTTACATTCAATTATGTGTTCAATTTTAGAAAAAGTGTGATGTGGTGCTGAGAAGAATGTATATTCTGTTGATTTGGGGTGGAGAGTTCTGTAGATGTCTATTAGGTCCTGTTGGTCCCAAGCTGAGTTCAAGTCCTGAATATCCTTGTTAATTTTCTATCTTGTTGATATGTCTAATATTGAAGTGGGGTGTTAAAGTCTCCCACTAATATTGTGTGGGAGTCTAAGTCTCTTTGTCTAAGAACTTGCTTTATGAATCTGGGTGTTCCTGTATTGGGTGCATATATATTTAGGATAGTTGGCTCTTCCTGTTGCATTCGTCACTTTACCATTATGTAATGCCCTTCTTTGTCTTTTTTGATCTTTATTAGTTAAAAATCTGATTTATCAGAGACTGGGGTTGCAAACCCTGTTTTTTTTTGCTTTCCATTTGCTTGGTAAATATTCCTCCATCCCTTTATTTTGAGCCTATGTGTGTTTTTTCATGTGAGATGGGTCTCCTGAATACAACACAACGATGGGTCTTGACTCTTTATCCAAGTTGCCAGTCTGTATTTTTGAATTGGGGCATTTAACCTGTTTACATTTAAGGTTAGTATTGTTATGTGGGAATTTGATCCTGTCAATTTGATGCTAGCTGGTTATTTTGCCCGTTAGATGCAGTTTCTTTATAGTGTCGATGGTCTTTACAATTTTGTATTTGTTTTTGCAGTGGCTGGTACCAGTTTTTCCTTTCCATATTTAGTGCTTCCTTCAAGAGCTCTTATAAGGCAGGCCTGCTGCTGACAAAATCTCTCAGCATTTGCTTGTCTGTAAAGGATTTTATTTCTCTTTTGCTTATGAAGCCTAGTTTGGCTGGATATGAAATTCTGGGTTAAAAATTTTTTTCCTTAAGAATGTTGAATATTGTCCCTCACTCTCTTCTGGCTTGTAGGGTTTCTGCAGAGAGACTCACTGTTAGTCTGATGGGCCTCCCTTTGTAGGTAACTCAACCTTTCTCTCTGGCTGCCCTTAACATTTTTTCCTTCATTTCAGCATTGGTGAATCTGACAATTATGTGTCTTGGTGTTATTCTTCTTGAGGAGTATCTTTGTGGTGTTCTCTGTATTTCCTGGATTTGGATGTTGGCCTGTCTTGCTAGGCTGGGGAAGTTCTCCTGGATAATATCCTGAAGTGTGTTTTCCAACTTGGTTCCATTCTTGCCATCACTTTCAGGTGCAGCAATCAAACGTAGGTTTGGTCTTTTCACATAGTCCCATATTTCTTGGAGGCTTTGTTTGTTCCTTTTCATTCTTTTTTCTCTAATCTTGTTTTCCCGCTTTAGATCATTAAGTTGATCTTCAATCTCTGGTATCCTTTTTTCCGCTTGATTGATTCAGCTATTGATACTTGTGTGTGCTTCACAAATTTCTCGTGTTGTGTTTTTCAGTTCCATCAGGTCATTTATGTTCTTCTCTAGACTGGTTATTCTAGTTAGAAATTTCTCTAACCTTTTTTCAAGGTTCTTAGCTTCCTTGCATTGGATTAGAACATGCTCCTTTAGCTTGGAGGAGTTTGTTATTACCCACCTTCTGAAGCCTACTTCTATCAATTTGTCAGATTCATTCTTTGTCCAGTTTTGTCCCTTGCTGGCAAGGAGTTGTGGTCCTTTCGAGTAGAAGAGGCATTCTGGTTTTTGGAATTTTCAGCCTTTTTGTGCTGGTTTTTCCTCATCTTCATGGATTTATTTACCTTTGGTCTTTGATGTAGATGACCTTTGGATCGGATTTTTATGTGGACATCCTTTTTGTTGATGTTGATGCTATTCCTTTCTGTTTGTTACTTTTCCTTCTAACAGTCAGGCACCTCTGCTGCAGGTCTGCTGCAGTTTTCTGGTGGTCCACTCCAGACCCTGTTTGACTGGGCATCCCCAGAACAGGCTGCAGAACAGAAAACATTGCTGACTGATCCTTCCTCTGGAAGCTTCGTCCCAGGGGGGCACCTGCCAGATGCAAGCCAGAGCTCTCCTGTATGAGGTGTCTGTCGACCCCTGCTGGGAGTTGTCTCCCAGTCAGGAGGCACAGGGATCAGGGACCCACTTGAGGAGGCAGTCTGTCCCTTATCAGAGCTGAAGTGCTGTGCTGGGAGATCTGCTGCTCTCCTCAGAGCCAGCAGGCAGGAACGTTTAACTCTGCTAAAGCTGCACCCACAGCCACCCCTTCCCCCAGGTGCTCTGTCCTAGGCAGATGGAAGTTTTATCTATCACCTTTTTGTTATTTTTTGGAATTCTAAAGGGCAAGTCTTTTTATCATTAAATTCTTTGAACTTACTTTTGAGGAATTCTTTGGAAAATCAAAGGCATAAATGGTATTTTTCTGGAGTGTTAAAAACCTTGACATTTTGAATGTTGTCAACTTTTCTTGAAGAATTATTAGGTCAAGACTTTTCTAGAACTGATTTCTTGTCTCCTAGGACTATCACGTATCCTATCTTTGAGAAACATCTTCAATAAAGGACCATTTGTCTTCAATAACTTTTAGATCTTGACATGTTTTAATTGCAGTTCATCAACCTTGCATTGATTGTCTTATGGCCTAAGGCTGAACTCCTCTTTCAGCCTTGCAGAGAAAACATCTCAGGAATTCAGCATGGAATGGTAATGCTTGTCCTGTGGATTATCATATTACAAATTTGCCTTCCTTTGCATTATTCCCACTTCTACACTTCACACTTGAATGACTTGTATACGGTCATTTTAGCAGACAGTTATATGCACATAGATTGTATTTACGAATATATGAATGTCTAAGCATCCATACAAAATGCAAAAACTACAGTCAGTTATCCAAAGGCTGTCTGCATGAGGCCAAACATGCAGTAGTTCACCATTACCTACTTCTTCCCCAGTGTTTGAAACTGTGAGGCGATATCAAGACCATAAAGTTCTTAGAGGGACTGAATCTCATAGCTCCAATTCCACAAACATTATGCTAAGTGGACTGTTATAGATTGAAGCATATTCTCTCAAAGTTTGTATGTTGAAGTACTAACCCCAGTATCTCACAATATGATCTTATTTGGAAAAAGGGTCCTTGCAGATGTAACTAGTTGAGATGAGGTCATGGTGGGGTAGGGTGGAGCTCTAATATGACTCATATCCTTATAAAATGGGGAAATTTGGACACATACCCCCCCCCCCACACACACACAGACACATACACACACACACAAACAGAGAACACCATGTGAAAATGAAGGCAGAGGCAGAGATGGGGTAATGCTTTCATGGGACAAAGAAAGCCAAAGATTGCCAATAGACCACCAGAATCTAGGCAAGAAGCATGAAACAGCTTTTCCCTCACAGTTTTTAGAAGGAACCAACCTGGCCAACACCTTGATCTCTCAGACTTATATGCTCTAGACCAATGAGATAATACCTTGCTTTTATTTAAACCACTCGTTTGTGATCCTTTGTTATATGGCCTAGTTTCAATGACCCCCATTTCAGTTGGTCCACCAGGACTAATCAAGTCTCTTCTTTAATTTTATTAAAGAAAAATTCACCCACATAACAGCTCCCCGATTGGAATTTTCAGCTTCTCTCTTGCCTGTGACACTCAGTACCTCCTCTTCCTCTTATGGTACCTGTACTTATTCCACTTCAGCTCTTTCCACACCTGCTCTATCCTACTACTTCTCCTTTTTTGTCCTCTGTGAGTTTCTGCATTATGCTTTGCAAAAGCCCTTCAATCTTCTCTGAGTATTCCTTCTGCTTTTTCCACTTTAAATAAATACCAGTGTTTTTATCCTCACTATTGGAATACATATATTTTGAAATCCATTAGCATGAAATAATGTTCTGTGGGTTTAGAGGGTCTTTCTCCACTTTTTTCTTTTCCCTCACGCCTACTCTTCTGTTTCTCCCTTTCATGATCTCCAACTCACAGACTCCCCACTATTCTCTAAGCCATCCATGTGACTTGTGTTACATGACTTTGTGCATTCACTTGCATTCTTAACCAGGCCAGACTTCTTGGTATGTCTCTTCAATATTTTTTGTGGCATCCTAAAATTCTTTGCAGTCTTGACTTTGTGACATGCTTTTAATTAATGATAACCTTAATCACATTGCCTATTTATCTGTTCCAACTTTGTTGAATAAAGTGACAAAATGGCACTGTCGGGTCCCATATCCTCTCATGCTGTCAATCTCAGCTGGGCCCTTGCTATTGCTTAGCTGTTATGGCTTTTCTATTCAGTTCTATTTTCCCGTCTACCAAATATGACTCAGGTCCTGGTAAATTATTTTTTCTTCCACGCTGGTGAAGTTGAGCCTACATGACATAGTGCCCTTAGTGTCTAAAGATGGAAATCATTGCATTCCTTCCACAACAACAACAACAACAAACCCCACCTCTACTCTTTGTATTCCTCATAATTATCTGTGCAGTTAGCCCTTGCAAGCCTTCAAATTTGAACCCAAATTTACTTTTCTGAGAATATTTTCAACATATATATTGGACTACAATTTAAGTAGAATATATGCCATACCCCAAATTATGATTTAAATTTTTCCAGCTTCATGCTTCTAATATTTCATGCTTCTGAATGCTGCCATTTTTAATTCCTCATTTTGCCTATGTCAAATAATTTCCTAGACCCAACTCAAATGCTACTTTTCCATCAAGCTACTCCTGGTCTCCTGGCTGGTTATATATTTTTTCCCTTTTATGACATAGTTCCTATAAGTACGATAGTAGTTATATTATTATCATAATGTACGCATTCACCTTTGTTGTGTTAATTGATTCTAAGCTTCTTTGTGGAAGGCATACAATCTTATTATTCTTTCTCCTATTCTCCTATGTTGCCTACATATAATAGATATAAAATAAATGGGTTAAATAAATAATTTTAGAATAATTGAGTAATTATAGCCAAATAAGTATGTGCATACTTAATTTTTCACTCAGATATCTGGAGATATTTAAGCTTAGTAATCTCAGCATTGAAATGTCATTTTTTAAAAAAGAGATGATAGAATAATCTTTTAAAACAAAGCAAAACTCAAACCCAAACCAACCACACACAAAAACACTACGGAATCTAACACGTGCAGGTCAACATTTTGTGACTATTGTGCTTAGTTTTCCTTACTGTAAAGGATTTCCTAATTCAAAGGAAAATTTTGAGGATAAATGAGAAAACAGGTCTGTGTCTTTCTTTCTCTGTACGTAGGTGAGTAAAGGTGCACAAATCTGCCAAAAATATGTACTCTTGGTGTGTTTTTCTAGGATACATTTTGTAGATTTACTCTGAATACTATTTATTGTTTTCCAGACGATTTTCAGTGTAGGCATTCTTTGCCTTTATTCTGTCTGCATCTAGATGCGCTCCCATAATTCTGAAAAAATGCAAATACAAAGCCAGGAGGATAAATTCTGTACTTCTCTGTTCTGTAACCTCAAAAAAGCAACAATGCATAAAATGCTGTCACTTGGGAACACAAAAAGAGATTCATGCTCAGCATTCTGTTCTACATTTTTTAAAACACAGCGATGGCTGCCGTATCTAGTGCTTTACATATCTTTTCTGAGGTAGGCCTGAGAATTTCTAGTGTACTTCTCCCCACTTCATCCTAGCTCTCCTTACGTCTTTTAATCCTTCTGCTTATAACTTCTCTCTTATTCTTGCTGCCTAATTGAGTGGAAAGATGGAATTAGAGGACCTATGAAGAAGGGTCGTAATACTTAACTTTTTATTTTTTTTGTAGTCTTCGAACCATACATTGTTGACATGATAAAGACTTCTGTTGTTAATGAATACAGCATATGTTTTTGAATTCCAGAAACCTAAATTTGAATTTCAGATCCACCATTTATCCCCAGTGACTTTGAGCAAATTGATTAACCTCTTTCAGCTTCAATTTTCTTATCTTTAAAAAGGAGACAATAACATTTGTTTTACAGGGTTGTTGGGAGTTTTAGATAAAATTGTGTATGTAAAGCACATAACACAGTGCCTGGAACATAGTTGGTGCTTAATAATTGGTGAATATTATTCTGCTTCTGCTTAGGGAACATATGATAACAATTTTCATTTAAATACTGCAATTTTAATTGACCATAAAGTCTGTTTTCATAACAGTGATGGTTCATAACTATGAACCAAGCTTACCCCATGTCTCCTCCACCATCAAAAAGATTTAGTGACTTATTTCACTTTTACTTTCCAGCACCCATCAAATGGAAAGTTTGCTCAACTGTAATTTTGCAGTTAAGATTGTGTAAGCTGAACCAATTGAGATGTCTACGGTCTGTTTTATTTTCCATAAAATGTTATGGAAAAGAGCCAAAATGGATATTTGATATTTTCATAACAAACAGAAATTTCATTAGACCATTAGGTTGATTATGTATATGAGATGTCTACACAAAGTTCATAGAAAATGCATGTTATGAAAAAACTAGGCATAGTTTTCATTTTCTTGAATCAAAATAAACTCTCTTATAATGTATTATAGCATATCGGAACAAAATTGAACATGAGGCACTAACAGAAATAAGACATCAGTTTGAAAAGAGCCCCTATCAGGGCGACAGTAATTCTGCTAAAATTGAGGCAAGAACAAACATTACATTTATGGTGAAGCTTGGATGTAAAAATGGCAAAATCATTGATGCTTTACAAAAATTTTGTGGGGACAATGCCCCAGTGAAGTCAGCAGTTTGCAAATGGATAACTCATTTTAGGAAGAGATGAGATGACGTTAAAGATGAAGTCTGTAGTGGCAGATCATCCACATCAATTTGGGAAGAGAAAGTGAATCTAACTTGCGTCCAGTTTGAAGCAGACTGATGATTAACAGCACAAACAGCAGTCAACACCATAGACATCTCAATTGGTTCAGCTTACACAATCTTAACTGCAAAATCACAGGTGAGCAAACTTTCCATTTGATGGGTGCCAAGGCCATGGTGCCTAGATCAGCTGCGGACAAGAGCAGAGCTTTCTAGGGAAATTTAAAACAAGTGGCATCAAGAGCCTGAAACCTTTCTTCAAAGAATTGTAACAGGAAATGAAACATGGCTTTATCAGTATGATTCTGAAGATAGAGCACAATCAAAGCAATGGCTACCAAGAGGTGAACGTGGTCCAGGCAAAGCAAAAGCAGGCTGGTCAAGAGCAAAGGTAATGACAACAGTTTTTTGGGGATATTTAAGGCATTTTGCTGGTTGACTTTCTGGAGGGATAAAGAATGATATTATCTGCTTATTATGAGAATGTGTTGACAAAGCTAAAATTTTAGCAGAAAAACACCCAGTAAAGCTTTGCTAGGAAGTTTTCACCTCCCACAATGCTCCTGCTCATTCTTCTCATCAAATAAGGACAATTTTGTAAGAGTTTCAATCATTATCATCCACCTTACCATCCTGATATGGCTCCTTCTGACTTCCTTTTGTTTTCAAATACTAAAAAATCTTTAAAGGACACCCATTTTTTTTTAGTTAATAATGTAAAAAAGACTTTATTGACATGATTAACTTCCCAGGACCCACAGTTCTTTCAAAATGGACTACGTGGCTGATACCATCACTTATAAGTGTCTTAAACATGATGGAGCTTATGTTGAGAAGTAAAGTTTATATTCTTATTTTTGTGTTTTAATTCCATTTTCCCACAACCTTTTTGAAGTCCCCTCATACTTATGGTACTATTTTTACTGGAATGAATGTGCAATGTTTTCCTGTTTCCTTATTGCCTCTTTAATTGCGAACTTTCCCAAGGTTGTGTAAATAGCCACAGTCACTTTTTATTTTAAAAAAATTAATAGCCATTATTTTATAGAATTATATTTGTGTACATCCAATTAAATGATAATTTCCATTTTTGTTATTGAATACTTATCTATTATTTTCTGTCATTTAGTGTGACCTTAGATTTCAAATTATTAGCTATTTTAAAATAAACTCTGTGCACTGTTGGAATCGTCTTATCTTCTCCAAAAATTTAAATTGCTCTCTTAAATCTGTTTTGAAGCACATAGAGCAAAATTGGTTACATGAAATTTGTGGTTTGCTTATTGGAATTAAATGCAGCTAACTAGTTATAGCGCAATTTGCTGATTCCATTCATGCTGGGTCTATGAATAGAAAGTATAAAATTTGTATTAGATAAGAGTCAGTGGATTTAGTACCCATGAATGAAGCCAGGTTGGCAACCTTTGAATGATGCCAGATGGACATAGGAGATTTTATTTTTTATTTTAATGGACAGAATAGAGAAGCAGGTGCTACAGGACTACTCTCAGGGTGCTGCAGGGAATTTGGCTTCCATTTCCATTCTAGCCTTATTTTTTTGTTTAGAAACAGCTACAGACTAGGGGTTGAAGGAAGAGGGGTGAATGACCATCAGATGGGATTCCTGTGATATGAATTACTACTATTAAGTGTTACTGTCATGTTGCTAGGCTCACAATCAGGATTTCAATACTCAGCTACTAAAACTACTAGAGCTGTTAGAATCAATTCACTTAGCATCACTGTATCTCAGAACAGAAAGAGATCTTAACAACCCTGTATCCCAATATCTTGTTTTTACAAATGAGACAAAAGAAGCCTACAGGAGGGATATTTGCCTAAAAGCTGTGAGGCTAATTAGTGGGACATCTACAACCTGACTCCAGATTCTTGACTTTATCACTGGTGCCATCACACTGTATTGTCAGACTCTTAACAAAGAGGGGAATACAAATATCATCTGTTAACATATCATTTATTAACTACCCACACCTCCATGTATGAACTTGTGAAACAAACAAAGAAATTCACTGCTGTTGGCACTTTTGCATCTAAAGCAGCTCTTCCTTATTTGGTAGATCCTCCACTTGGGTTTCTACATAGACTTTCTTCTTTGCAATTAGCATATGAGAAAGGAAAAATATTTGTAGCCTAATTTACATATTCTAATTAACAGTAATTATTATTTTTAATATAATTCGATTGCATTACAAACATTGGAGAAAATAATTAATGCAAACTGAGAGAAAGAAAAAAATCTGTCACAGTTATCACACTGCTGGTCTCTTCTAGATCACTCCATATTGTGGCTACTTTCCTGGATTGGAAAAAGACATTATTCCTCTAGTTTCCTCATTTAGGTGGTACGGTAGCACACACAGCAGTGTCTCTATAACCTAAAAGAAATGCTCTATATTAAATGATTAGAGCAGTGAAAATTCTGTCTCATTGCAACATTGCAGAATGACCAAACTATAGGATGTAAAATGAACAGAAAGGGAAATATGCGTAAGTATGGAACTGTGTCTTGGTTTACAGCCAGAGCTTTTGCTAAACAAATTTTAAGTAGTTAATATAGGTTTGTTATCACATTTTTCCCCTGAATTATTTCTATCAACAGCCACTCATTCTTGGCTTGATATCTTAGCCAGACTGGTTCTCAATTCTGCATTGTTGGAACCATTTGGTCCTCTGGACAGGCTCTGTCCAGATTGCCTCAAATTCCTGTCCTTTCTCTTCCTAGGCCTCTCCCTCATGCCTTCATCACTTATCCCAACCTGACTGGGTTCTATTAAGATCCGTCATGGTCAGAGCTCTCTCTAGGCAGGATTCAAGTCCTTCTCTTCTAGCTCAGTGTTGGCAGACTCTAACCTCAATTGACCCTGACTAATCACGTGGCCCTAACCAAAGATCCCTCTTTTAATAAAAATCAATTTTTCAAAACAGAGGTAACAATCCAGAGGATATGCATTTGGGCTTTGGAGACAGGCAGATATAGGTTTAAAATCCAGCTTCAATTCTTATCTGCCTGACAGTAGGCAAAATACTTTTCCTTTCTAAGTCTCAGTTTATATATCTTAGAGTAGGGAGTGGATAAATTAGGTAATTAATGAAACTAACCTGGCAGAGAGTAAGCACCAAAATATGATGTTTATTATGGGGTGAGGCAGGACAGCATGGTGAGCAGGAGCTTGGGCTTACAAGGCAGGCAGACACATATTTGAATCCTGACACCATTTATCATGAACGAGTTATTCTCTTCTCAGAACCTTGATGTTTTCCTCTGCAAAATGAGATTAATAATCGTGCTTTCTTCACAGAGAATTTAGTGAGATAATAACTTTAACTCACTTGGAACTTTATGGTGTATCTGGAGAGAGGAAGGAAGAAGGCTAGTTCACACTGCACTATATTGCGTCCCTCTGGATTCTTCATTGCCATGGTCTGCTCTTCCAGCAGAGCTTGTGAACCTCCCAGAAGCCAAGTGCATTATTGGAGAATTGGAGGAAATCTGCACTCATTCATCCATTAACTTATTTATTATATAAAAATAAATATATATTTTTATTATATAATATTATATAAAAATATTATATAAAAATAAATATATATTTTTATATAATAAATATGTAAATAATTTATTACATATAATAATATATATTATATATAATTCTGCACTCATTCATCCATCAATTTATTTATTATATATAATATATAATATATTATATATTATGTAAATAATATTTATTCTTTATTATATATTATATATTATATAAATAATATTTATTCTTTATTATATATTATATATTATGTAAATAATATTTATTATATATTATATATAATAAATTATATTATATATTATTATATATAATAAATTATATTATATATTATTATATATAATAAATTATATACATATATATACATGGTTAGCTGTTGTCATCCTTTCCTTGACTTCTGTGTGTTGGATTCTCAGAGCTGACAGTCAAGCCTGTCTTCAAAGACTCCTGACTCTCATTGAGTAAGCTTAATTTAAAGTCCTCAGAAATTTTCAGTCTTCCCTGTCCTGTTATGGTTACAGGGGTCATATCCTAAGGCCACTGAACTCCTGAGCTTGTCCTCTCCACTTGTACCTAATTCACTAATTTTAGTGCAGAACATTTTTCCTTTAAATTGACACTCAACCCCATCTTCCAAACTTATTTCTCTCGACTATTTTCTTCTTTCAAGTTCAAGTTCCTATAACGTGACAAGGAAAGTGTTCTGAATGGATGGGAAAATGCTAGAGAATATTTATCCAACCAATGTATTCTGAGGACCTACCAGTTGCCAGGCACTGTAACAGGTTTTGTGGAAATCAATGATGAGTGAGATGGATACGGCATTTGTCTCCAGAGGCCTTACAGTGAAGAGGAGAAGATGTAGGCTAATGAAGTACTGTATGCTAATAATTTCTATGGCATGTGCACCAGAATCCAGAATTGAGGGTTTAGGAATGGCTTCCTGGAAAGAGTTTTGTCTTAATCAAGAGAAACAGGTGTTTGGAAGTCAGTCTTCCAGACCAAAGCAAGTACAAAAGCTCTCAATGAGAGGAGGGCATCACTTCTTCATGGTAATGGGAAACGTTTCGCATGGCTGGAGAATGGAGTATAAACAGGGATTGAAAATAGATGAGGTGACGTAAGTACACAGCGCTCAGGTTACAAGTAGTTTTATAAGCAGTATCAAGGAGTTTAGATTTTATCCTAAGAGCATTAGAAAGCCATTCAAGGTGTTTGTTTGTTTGTTTGTTTTGTTGAGACTGAGTCTCACTCTGTTGCCCAGGCTGGAGTGCAGTGGAGCGATCTCGGCTCACTGCAACCTCTGCCTCCTGAGTTCAAGCGATTCTCGTGCCTCAGCCTTCTGAGTAGCTGGGATTACAGGTGCCTGCTACCACGCCCAGCTAATTTTTCATATTTTTAGTAGAGATGGGGTTTCACCATGTTGGCCAGGCTGGTCTTGAACTCCTGACCTCAGTTGATTCACCCACCTTGGCCTCCCAAAGTGCTGGGATTACAGGCATGAGCCATTGCGCCCGGCCAATTCAAGGATTTTTAATTGGGCAGAAACATCATCAAGTTTGGTTTCAGAAACCTCATTTTGGAGGAAGTACAGATACAGAAAACACTTTGGAAGGAGGGCAATAGCAGACACAGTCCCTCCAGTTTGAAGGCTTCTGCAGTGATTCAAGTGAGCAATGAAATTCATTTATTTATTTGTTCGACAAATATGAATGGACTCTGTTCCAGGCACTGTGCTGGATTTTAGGGATTATATGGTGAATGGCAAAGACAGGGCCCAGCCTAGAAGGGCATTCTGACTGGTTGTAATAAGTGATTGGACCCATGTGCTAAGGTACCACAGAGAGGGCATCTGGCTGGGACCTGGAGGGTCAAATGAAAGACAAGTGAAATAAGTAAAAGGTAAGCTCATATCTGAATCCAGTTATTCCACAAATATTTATTAACACTTATTGTGTGCCAAGAACTCTTGCTTGGCAAGGAGGATACAACAGTGAAAAAGATAAATTCTCTAGGTCATGGAGCTTACATTCTGGTGGAAAGTTTCCTTTCTAGTCTTCTGATTCATGAGTATCAGTAGGAAGCCAGTTTAGGAAATAGATGGCAATAGAAAGATTTTATTAAATAGATTGAAAACCAACGAACAGTGAGAAAGATGAAAGCAAGACCAACATACAGAAAATTCAGGAGAAGCAGGTTTGGTAAAGAATGATGAGCTCAGTTTTGTACATGATGAATTTCAGGTCTCAAGAGATGTCAGATGAGACTTCTTCAGTAGGCAGTATTGTATGATGGCACCTGGGTTCAAATACTGACCCCAGCATGGGAAAATTACATAAACTTCTTTTACCTCAGTTTTATCGTCTGTCCAATGGGAATAATAATGGTGCCTACTTTATAGGATTGTTGTGAGATTAAATAAGCTAATATATGTTAAGTACTTAGAACAGTGCCTGGCACATAGTAAGCCTTAAATGTTAGCTATTGCTGTATCCGAATCTAGGATGGCATCTTTTGTAATCATACCCATATATTTGTGTGGTTTGGGCACTACACAAAAGTGTCACATCTAAGGTTGACATCATAGATATTGTATAGTTATATATTTTTGTAAAAGCTATCTCGCAGATGTTAAGTAAGGAGGGAGTATCTTTTTCTAGTTTTCACAAAGGTGCTGAAATAGTTAACAGAGGCCCTAACACAGCTGATTATAAGATTATATAGATATGTACACATACATGCTATATGTATACACATATGTGTTATATATACACACATACATGCTATATATATATATATAAATATATATATACACAGACACATGAGGTTTTCCAAGGACATTATCAAAAGAGAGGTGTGAATGACCTATGGTAGCATCTTAAGGATAAATAACAATGTTTAAGGAAGAAGTGGAACCTGCAAAAGAAACCAAAATGGCCTGGCCAGAGAAGTAGGAGGAAAATCAGGTGCTCATGGTATCGTGGAGGCCAAGGAAAGAGTATGACAAGAAAGACAGAGTGGTAAAGTGTGACAGATGATGCTAAGAAATCAGGCAACCCATGGACCAAGAAGTGTCATAAGGGCCAGGCATGGTGGCTCACACCTGTAATTCCAGCACTTTGGGAGGTCAAGGTGGGTGGATCAACTGAGGTCAGGAGTTCGAGACCAGCCTGGCCAACATGGTGAAACCCCATGTCTACTAAAAATATGAAAATTGAGTTGGGTATGGTGCCAGCTACTAGGGGAAGCTGAAGCAGGAGCATCACTTGAATCCAGGAGGCGGAGGTTGCAGTGAGCCGACATTGTGCCATTGCACTCCAGCCTGGGCAACCAGAGCGAAACTCCATCTCAAAATAAAGAAGTGTCATTAGATTTACCAGCCCTGATATTCTTGGACCTTAGGAATAGAAGTGGTGAAGGAAACAGGGCTGCCATTGATGGAAGAGTGACTAGAAGATGATACTTGATTGGGAAGAGGTGAGAAGGCATTACAGCTGGAGGGAGATGTAGGATTGAGGGGTTTTTCATCCTCTATTTGAGGTAAGAGAATAATGAACATGTTTAAATGACAAATACAAGAAAGCAAAAGCCAGCAGAACAGGAGAGGCTCAACTTTCAGGAGTGTGGTGGGGACAATTGATAGGACAAGGTCTCTCTGTAGTTTGAGAGAGGATGAGTTGGGCAGTGGGACTTTCTCAAATCGATGATGTTACACATACACGATTTCACAGTGTCCTTCTGGAGGTTACGCCTCTTGTTGGACAGGAATGTTAGGCCATAGAGGAGGTAATATATATTTTAGGAGAAAGAATTTTATGGTTCTTCAAGTAATACACTGTAGGTGGTCATCGACTCTTTTTAAGGTTAGCCTTAACTAGCAGTTGTCCATATTACAAGCTGACCCCTTACCTGTAATGGTTCTACTCTCTATGACTAGATCGAGAACATACCTTTTTGCTAGAGATGATAGGTTTTGAGGTGCAAATCTTATAAAGCTGTAATTATTTCTATATTATCAAAGTTTTCCTTGTTTTTATTGTATGCTGTTAGCTTTTAGTTTCTGTCTGTATAGGAATTTGGTTCCTATAACCATAAATAAAACAATACGTGGCTTCTTCTGAAGTCCCCATTGGGTCTGAATCTGGAAGCGTCACGTGTTCCACCCATCTAATTTGTTATTTCAGTCATTCTTTCCCTCTCTTAAAATAATTATGTGATTCATTATTTTTCTTCCCAATGAAAAAAAATTCTCCTTAGTCATTTTATGGCTTGTATAGCTTTCAGGATATATGAACATATATAAATACGCATACACAAACACACACACATACACACAGACGCACACACACACATACTTGTTTAAAGTCGTTTCCCATACAATGAAGACTTTTTGTGCATAAAGTAGGTCCTTTATACACATTTAGAATCTCTGTAAATTTTTTCAGACCATTTTTTCAAACTATTAATGGAAGTAGGGATTATTGTTATTATATGGGTCCATTAAAAATCTCATTAAAAGAAATTGTGCAGTGAATATAAATGAAAATTTCATTATATTAATCTTAGATTTAAAAGGCATAGTTGAAACAATGAAAGAAACTGGCTGAGGATGAGAGCAGAGTTTTTCTTAGAGGTTGTTTTGAGAATAATGAAACAGGTCCCAAAAGATTAGCTGACATTGGCACGGTCACTCAGTGAGTTAGCGGCAGCATCAGAATTAGAATTCAGGTCTTCTGGCTCTTGGATAGAACTGTATGCTTTGTCCTGTTATGATATGTGAAAAGACGTATTTCTAAAATATGCCAGTTGTATTAGTCCATCTTCACGCTGCTGATAAGATATACCTGGGACTGGGTAATTTACAAAGGAAAGTGGCTTAAATGTACTTACAGTTCCACATGGCTGGGGAATCCTCACAATCATGGTGGAAGGCAAGAAGGAGCAAGTCCTGTCTTACATGGATGGCAGCAGGCAAAGAGAGAGAGCTTGTGCACGGGAACTCCTCTTTATAAAACCGTCAGATCTGGGGAGACTTATTTGCTATCGCGAGAACGGCACAGGAAAGACCTGCCCCTATGATTCGATTACATCCCACCAGGTCCCTCCCAAAATATGTGGGAATTCAAAATGAGATTTGGGTGGGGCACAGCCAAACCGTATCACTGGTGTAATCCATTTAGAAGTAAAAATATAAATAATACACATACATTTTTGGACGCACAAAACCTATGAAGAGCTTAATAACATTTTTTTCCCCATGGAACTTATTTGTTCTATGCTAATAAACAAATTAAAGTGACCCATTAATTAGTAACATATAGAAACTGGGAGACATAAATACTTTCAGAGAAGCCTTTCAGGATGGCCAGCAAAACAATACTTCTGTGCTCCTGAAGTTTCAATCTATGTAATGACTTTGTAATTCCTTTTAATTTCCTGAAACAATGTGACGTTCTATATTAAGAATTCAATCTGTTGTGATATTATTGCATAGGAATATTCATCAGATTCATAAGCTTAGACACGATTAAGTCCATTCTCTTCAGAGCCTTTCAGACTCCATTTTCCTATTAACTCATTCCTATTGTGGCATTTATACCTTAGAAATTACTTTTTATTTTGATAGACTTAAAAGAGCTGTTTTTATTATTCTTCCTATGGTGCCATTTATTTCATCAACAAGAATCATAACCTTCGTTTTGTGTTTTCTCTTCTGTTTGGTTGATGTGTGAGACCCAGTCATTGAGTTCCTGAGGGCTGTGTGGGGTGGGAGGCCTTGCTTTTGTGGCCACTGATGTGCCCTTCTGTGGGCTTCCATTCACACATGGATTTATCCAGATCCCTTATGCCACAATAGCCTGGAAAAATCTTAATTTTATGGTAAATTCTTTACAAAGAAGAGGCACCTAACAATTTCAAGTCTGTATAATGGTGACAAAGAAAAAGAAATAGGAAATTGCATTTTTTCAATGTGCCTTCTTCAAAAGTGAATGCAGTGTAATTGGATCTGAGTTTCTTAAAAAAAGATGTTCACAAAAAGTTTTGAAATAATACAGAAATTCAAAGTAAAAGCAATATCAATTTGTGCAAAATAGAAGAATAGTTTAAAGTAAATTCAGTAGAGAAATGCTTATATTGGCAATGGTTGTTCAAAACAGCCATTTGAACCTCTTGACCTAAAAAACAACTGCTGATGTGTTTGGCAGTGACATGATGGAGGCAGGCTGATATTAGGCTTTAGTCCTTTTATAAAAGGAAGGCAGGTGAATTGCGGTCTGGAGAGATAGAAGTAGCTCCAGAGAAATAAAAGGTGTTCATAAATTTCTTCTGCTTTCTAATGAGCCCAATTTGTCTCTCATCTTACCTCCACTTCAGTGTCAGCTTGTTAAAGTTGCAAAAATTAAAAGTTACTTGACTGTTGAAGGGGATTGATGCTACCATGGGTCACTCTCAGTCCTCCCGGATCCACAGTGTTGTACTATGCTCAGTGACCAGCATAGAATCCCGTCCAGCCACAAGTCTGCTCTTCTCATATGCTTGTCCAGCACTGACTGTATTTATGGAAAATGTGGCTTTGCTTCAGGGTAGGTATGCCTAAGCTAAAAAATAAATCCCTAATGTCCATTTTTTTGGCATCTTTCCTTGTGATTTAAAAACCAATGCAAATAAAATCAATAATAATTCATTTCCTTTTTACCAATTTCAGAATATACCAAACAACACAGTCCTAATAGATGAATACTCTTGGTATGTTGCTGAAACTTAACTTCTATCTGGAAGCTTGGGGAGCTGGTTAGCCAAATCACTTCATTGCATCACTGCATAAAATCACATCCCCACATAGTTGGGAACCTCTGTAGGCTTAGAAGCCAAAGGTCTTATTCCCTTATTTACATCTTTCTGTAAAATGCACTTTTATGATATAACTGGTCTTTTGCTTAAATTAAGACGCCCAGAATCCAATCATTTTTAATAGAATAAAGCACTTGCTTTCCTGATTTGAGAAACAAGGTGTTTCAGGTATGAATATGTAGGATGATTTTTATCTTCTTTAATGATTAAAATCTAAAAGCTAGAGTTGGAACGTTAGTTACTAAAATACTTTTTAAAAAGGTAAAATTTTTTTTGGAGTTGAGATAATCAGCTGTCCAGATTAGTATGTATAATGTAAGATACATATGTAGGTGGTGCATAAATATTTGTTGAATGAGTGAATGAAAAGTGATTTATAACAATTGAAAAATCTTTATGATCCCTTCTTCAGTATTCCAAACCATAGCCAAGTTCAGTTAACTGAATAGAGAAAGACATTCAGTTCATAACCCTTTAACAAAATCAAAGGTTATAATTATTTGTCCCTGGTTCTAACAATTATTTAATTCTCTGATGAACTTTTAAACTGAAGGTTTTAGTATAAAAAAGGTATTAGCTTTAAAAATGGGCTTATGTTCACCTAGAACTTACAACATTTGCTTTAAAAAAAAATTGTGAAATCAAGAAATCCAACTATCCAGTTTTATCACTGATAAATACCCAGGGTGTTCATGTCTCAGATAAACTAAGATTATAAGCCTTTCTTACTCTTATGTCCAACTGACACCCAAATTGTCCCCATTTATTATGACTTAAAATAACTATGATCATGATAACAATAATTCAATAAAAATAGCGAGTGCCATTATACACCAAACTCAACAGCATTTATGTTAACAGCCTGTAATCTATTTGAAATGAAACAAAATTATTCTAAAGTATACTTAGATATATATTAAAAATTCAGTTGCTATTAGGTTAATGTTCTTAACACATGAAATGGAATATGAAATTATGGACTCATTCTTAATGATGTTTCAGAGGGATTTTTCAATCACTGTATTTGAAACATCTGATAAAAATTGGGTTATTCTATAATACATTTTATAAATTTATTTCAATTATTGGGGAACATATATGGATGTTAAGGCAGTATTTTATACTTGATAAGCATAACTCTTGTTCTTGATCTTGTTCTCAGTAATCTGTGCAAGTGTGGCTTTAAAAAATTTCTACTAGAACTTAACTGATTTCTAAATGATGACTTTTTGAAGTTGCAATGAATTATCTATTAAATGGAGTCTAATTTAGGTCCTTACTGAAGCATAGATTAAGAGATATCCTTGATTAATAAAATGTTCCCCATCTGTGAATATCGTTGAATGTGAAAAATGTCCTAAAATAAAAATATGTCTTATAAAAGTTGAACATATTGCTTCAATATTGCTTAGCGTGTTTATATGAAAATTGCAGCTATAAAGAAAATGTCATATAGCCTTTCTGATTCTATAGGCCATTTGTCTGAAACCAATCATAAGGGAGTGAGGTGACAAAGTATGAATAGTTTAGAATTCATCATCATTAAAGAAAATTTTAAAGTTCTTTTTTCGTTAAAATATTTTAGTATATTCATTCATAAAGGGGAGAGGAGAGGCTTATATAGATTGTAATCACAGATTTTCTTTTTTTCTCTCTCCTCCCTTACTGACCTCACCTGTTCTGGACATAATATTTGAATTAGCATCCCAACTGGGACAAGGGCAAAAAGAGTGCCAGTAAAAGAGATAGAAAGATAGGACAATTTTTTGAATTAGTATTTTTTCTCTTCTATCATATGTAAATAATATTTCTCCATATTAAACATTTACTTATTGCCTAGTATTAAGTTAGGATACTTTGTGGGAATAGGAAATAGGTAGAAGAAAAGGCCCATGAGCTTACAATCTTACTAGAGAAATCTGAAGCAATTAGAGAACTCCATCTCATCATGTAAAGCCACATACTGATTACCTATAATTTTGGCATGCAGAAAATTGAGAAATTAATTTGTGGGTCAAAGTGATTAAAGGCCAACGGGCCTATAGATTGAGTTGGATAGCTTGGGAGAGAAGGAGAAGTATGTATCTACATGCCGGTAGAAGTAGGGGTGTGTGCCGGGGCCTATTGTGGGGAGGTGGAAGGGGGGAGGGATAGCATTAGGAGATACACCTAATGTAAATGACGAGTGAATGGGTGCAGCACGCCAACATGGCACATGTATACATATGTAACAAACCTGCACATTGTGCACATGTACCCTAGAACTTGAAGTATTTAAAAAAATAAAAAAGAAGTAGGAGTGTGTGTGTGTGTGTGTGTGTGTGTGTGTGTGTGTGTGTGTGTTTATTTATGGAATGGTGATAAAGAATGGAAAACAGAAAAGAATGAGAGAATGATCTGGATAGATAAAAATAAAGCTGTATCATAAAGGATCTTATTAATGGGCCTTGAATTTGGTCCCAGATATATAATAGACACTGAAGGTTCTTAAAGAGTGGGGTCAAATTCTAAACCACTTAAAAAATTGGCCTCATCCTTTGTTAAAAATTACTTTCAAACTTTTCAAACTCTCCTACTCATAATTTTTTTTTCGAGTATCACTGGTGCCTACCATTCTCTTATTTCTTTATGTAACTTCTCTTTGGTGATTATGTATGTGGTACATCCTGGTTTCTGCTGCTAATGGTGAAATATATTTAACTATGTTTTTCTGTCTTCTGCCAAGGAGAAGCATCTGAGGCAAGAAGCTGGGTCTCCTATTTCCTTTATTATATTCCTCCTCATCCTTATGATGAACACATTATAATTGATCATGATTATCGATATAAGTATAGTTTTAGTTGGTTTAAAATAGAATGTTTCTCAGTTGAATATTTATGAGAATCTATTTTTTCATGTACATACAATTTAAATTGGCTTTAAAATTATAACAGCAAATCTTTCTCAGTAAGACTCAATACAGTAGAAAATGTGTTTCTCTCTTCTTTTTTTTTTTTTCTTCCTGAAAATGACAGTTTTTTATGCCCATGATGGAAACACAAAGCACTGGAGCTCATGCACTACAGAAAATGCTCAAGACCTTCCAGGCATAACAAATAATAACACCACAGAGAAGAATACAGGTTCTTTCTGCATCAAGAAACTCAGTTGCATTATATCCAGAAACATTGATGGCAATAATTGTTCTGAATATCCAGTGCTCTGTGGGTGTATCAAGACCATCTAAAAACAGGAACACTTGTTTCTTTGAATTATAAATTCTAGGATGCATGATTATTTTCTCTACTATATTACCTACCAACTTCCTTATTTTTAATAGTAGATAAAAAGTTACTACCATGGTAAGAATATCTTTTCTAGTTAAAAGTCAACAAGCTGCTAGATGCAAAATACAAAAAGAATGTTTCAAAATAAATCATTTTAAAATATAAATCAGAAAGTATCAATAAAAATGTACTATTAATTATAGACATTTAAATCTAAGCCTTGTGTGTAATTAAAAATAGTATGCACTTTTGCACTGGGTTAAATTTAAAAGTCATTTTTTTAATGAATGGTAGGCATAGCAAAAGCATCTATAAAAAGAAAACTAGATTTATGTTCAGTTTGCAAGTCTCTGAGACTAAAACCCAAGCCAGTAGCAGGTTTGATCAAAGGATTTATTAACAACCCTGTAGAACTCCTTGTATAAAGTAGGTGCTTAGTAAGTATCCATTCAAAAATGGGTCCTTCTGTAATCGAAAACTGTGGTGGTATTAAAACATCTTCCTAAATTTTTTGGTTTGTATGTTTGAAACAGAAACTTGAAACAGGTTTGATACCCTCTAAAAGAAATCCATGAACTATTTATAACATATTTATAATTGGAGAGAGAACATACAAAATACAAGGAATAGAATACAAAGAAATAATGGGGCACAAATATCCATAATTTAGTCATCTGAAATGGAAGCAGAGCATCAAGTCTGTCTGATTAAAATTAAAAGCGCTATTATGAAGTTGGCACATGAATAAAGCAGAATCCCAGTGAAAGAATATTTTAATGTGCTGTAGACATTCTCCAGTGTTGATATCAACAAGCAGGGATCACTTTGGGCCTACAACCGCTTAGGTAGAAACCTAGTTAGGTGGAGTACTACACATAGGAAGTGGCTTTCAGTGGACCAGTGTCAGCTGTGGGAAGTTATGTTGATTCAGAATAGCCATGTCATTTATATCGGGGGAATATCAGTGACCCAGATGGGCAAATCATAGATTTTTTTCAAGCCAGTGGAATTTTAGAACTCGACCCCTTTATTATACAGTTGAAGGGACTAAGAGGTCAAGTGAATTGACCTTGCCCTGTAGCTGATCAGCAGCCCACTGTCTAACATTTAGGCTGACATGCTTTTCTTGACTGCGTAAGGTAATTAAATAGAAGCTATGTTTACTGAGACCACAGACAGCACCAAGCTGGCATGGGAGGAAGCCAGCAACTATTATGTTAGAAGTTGGAACTACCTTGATACAAGAGTTCCTTTAACACTTATCTCACATATCTTCTTTATGGCACTTATCACATTGTCTCACAATTTGTTGATGTCTCTGCTTCTAGATGGTGAACTATGAGAGGGCCAGCCCCACAGACACAGTAAAAAATACCATTTATTTAAGATGCCAGTAAGAAGTAAAGCAAGAGGTCAGATAAAAAGAAGGAAGCCCAGCCCAAGTGGAATGAAAGCAAGAGGTCCAAATGGCCAAAACAACAGCCTACCAAAATGTGGTGACGAATGACCAGTTGTGTTAACAGCTGACCACGAGTCAAGAGTTAGAAAAGTGGGGAAACCATGTGATGTGCAAATACCAAGCAAACAGTACTTATGGGGTAATTCTGCCATTGTATTCTCCATGAATTATCCCTTTACTATATATAGCTACAAACACTAGTGTTACAGAAGGCTGTAGAGCAACATCAGAGTAGGGAAAGAAGTGTAATTAGTTGGGACATGGACTGGGAATAATGGTCCTGGAAGGTGGAGCTTTAAAGGGAGACTTGACAGACTCCAAGAAAAGACTGTACCCAGCCTATGATAATCATCAACTTTAAATCACTTTACATAGAATGTGACAAAATTGATTTAGTACTGAAGAATATGAACCGGATGTAGGTAAACTCCCCACCTGGTGTGAACCGTGTAGCCCGCTTTTAAAATCTAAACAACGTTCTTCTAAAAAGTTATTTGAAAAATCAAATAGATTCTCCTATTTCTGCAATAATACAATCCTATATGAAAGCGGAGAGGGATATTAGAACTACTATTCTTTGCTTCCTTCAGATTCTCAGTGGGAAAGGAGAGAGAGCGCAGCAAGGTGGAGCTGAATTCTGAAGGCTGGGAGCTCTGTTTCTGCTCCGTCACTTCTGCTCCCATTAGTCTGTAACCTTGGTCAGCTATCTAAAAAGAACAAAAGAAAACAAAACAAAAACAAAACAAAACAAAACCAGCAGTAGCAGCAGTAATGACAATAACAATAGCCAGAATTTACTGAAGTTCACAATGTGCTGGTTACTGTACTAAGTGCTTTACAGCAATGCTTTGCCAACTTGTGCAAGTTACTTAACTTCTCTGTGCTTTAGTTTCTTCATTTGCAAAGTATAGATAATCACAGCATCTAATTACTGTGATAATCAACTGAGTTAATATATGAAAAGTGCTTAGAACAGAGCTTGGTACATAGTAAGTACTTAATAAATAATAGTTATGTTTTTATCTCATTTAATCTTCAAAGCAAATCTTAAAATGTTGCTACTACTTATTCCTCAATTTAGAGATCAGCAAATTGAGACTCAAAGAGTTTAACTGATTTGTTTAAGACCATAGAGCTAGTAAGGGCCAGAATAAGGACTTAAATCTCCAAATGTCCCGCTTTTTAACCTCTACACCATGCTGGCCTTCCCAGTTCAGTACCTAAATCCCAGCTACACCACATAAACTTCTCTGATTAGTGAATCCCTATGTTGAACACATCATGAGCTTTCATATCTCATTGCCTTTTGCTCGCCTTGTTATTCCCTCTATCTGAAATGGCTTTCTCGACTTTGTCAAGCATATTAAATTAAAATTTTCCTTCAAGACTGAGTTTAAGTGCCACCTTTTCTATCTCACCTTCCTGCTCCCACTTTCACAGAGTTCATTGCTTGTTTGTGTTCCTTGAACACTTATCTTACATATCATCTTTAGAGTACTCAGCACATCGTCTCATAATTTGTTGGTATCTCTGCTGCTACATGGTGAACCATGAGAGGGCCAGCCCCTCATACTCAGTAAAAAATACCATTTATTTAAGATGTCACACTCTGCTAAGGGCTTCACAAGGATGCACACTCCCTGAATCCTCTCAAAAACCGGAGGACATATGTACCATTGCAGTCCACTTTTTATAGAAAGGTTAAATACCTTGCCCAAAATCACGCATGCAGTAGATGTGCAATAAATGATTGTTGTACTGAATTATGTCTAAGTAAAAATGCTTAAGAAAAATGTTCAAAAATTCCCTTTTTCATGGAAGAAAATGATATTTTAACTTTTAATTTTTTGGATGAAAAAGATCAAACTCTTTTTTTTCATCTATTTAGTCAGATTTTTCCCCTGAAAACTATGAAAAGAAACAATTAATTAACTTTAGCTAGTTCAAGCTCAAATGTCAATTCAGCTTTAAAAATTATAATCACTTTTCCTTATATTGTAGGATTATAGTCATCTTCCTTATATTGTGGGATAATGAATGACTTGCTTCTTTATTCAATAATCTTGAATACCCTTATAAATGAAACGTTACTTTATTGTCTGTCAAAACCACACAAACCAGGAAACGCATTATAGTATCAGTTTTAATATTTGGGTCAATAATCTATTATTTTCCAAACACAGAGAGAAGAAAAAGGAATTGCTTTCTGCCTCCAAACTGAACTTGGAACCTAGGTCTTTCTGACCATGATGTTGTCCTCTGTCCCCAGAAGCCAAGGAGCGGCTGTGAATGTCAGGTGTGAATAATTCCAAACCCCAAACCACCTGAGGCTTTGAGGCTTTTTTTTTTTTTTTTCAGTTACTCAGAGGGAAACACATTCTCCTTGCTTTCCTCAGGGAGCCAGCCCTTGTCACAACTGCCTGCTATGGTGAGAGAAAAACTGGCTTTAAAAGCCTTTTAATCCAAAGGGATTGAGCAGCTAATGGACATCATCCCTTTGGCAAAAAGGGATGATGTAAAACTCCTGCCCCATTTTAAAAACCAGGACTTGTTTATATAATCTTTTCATACAGTTAAAGCTTTTTGGTTTTAATATATTATTTAGAGCCTGTTACATTGCAGCATTAGGCAAAAAAAGTTATCAAAAAAAAACCAAACAACAACAAAAACTTCTCTCTACATTGCTCCAATTCAAATATGCCTTTAACTTATTTTACTATTTTGACTGATGGCCAAAAAACAAATTCCAGACATTTGCAAATGTTATTTTCACTTTAACCACTATACAGACTAATTATGAATTTTTGCCTCAAAACTGAACAATTCTACCTTTTTAATGTGGTGTAAAAAAAGTTTCTGAGGGAATCAGGAAACTCACAGAACGCTGACATGCCCACAGTTGACAATAACAACAAAAAATTACAGCAGTAAACAATTCTTAGTATATCCTGCAATTTCCATTTAAAATATTCATAAGAGAATATTAACAAACATGAAAATGATCTATTTTTGCATAGAACAATAAATTCACAAGATTTTAGAACCATAAATATCTGACAATTCTGGTTACCATCTACCTTGATTAATGTCTTTAGCCAGTATTTGAAATATTACCATTTATCATCTTAGCTTCTTTCTTTTCTTTTTAATAAGAAATTAATGCAAACTGCTTTTGTTTTAATAATAATACAGCCTATGCTACACATGGCATGAAATAATGAAACCCAGTAAATGTATCCAATAGTGAATACACAGAAGTGAAGAGTTTTGGCTCTGTTTGCAACCGTCCTACAGTAATCCCAGGTGCAACCCAACTCATTATGACAGTTTAGCTGAAAAATATAATCTGTATGGTTATAAATCAGTTTCATCGTACTTGCAATAGAAGTACATTTTGGAGGGCAAACCAACTTTTCAGCTGATAGGCGATTAGGGAGTTTTATTGTATTCCAATTAAGGAGCAATAAAAATATTGAAGGGGTGGCATGCTTTAATGATAAAAGATATGCACCCTGTTTCACAAGTAACTTGGGAGGGTCCCTGCAAGTCATCGTAAGATGCACACAAATAAGTCATTCCTTTGATTGCATTTTACCCACGCATTTTCATCCTATCTTGCAGGAAGATAGGAGTATGTCAGAAAAGACACCTCCATGTCTCTTGAAGAAATTGAAATATCTCTGTTTTGGAAGTGGATAGTTGGGATATGAAGTTAACTTTGGAAGGGAAAATTTAGGTTTTGCTGTTATTATGAAGATAGAATTAACTACATGGGAGCTGGTTCTAAAATACAACATGGTGATTCGTCTAAGTGTGGGTGAAAGGTTCCTGGTGCTTTGAATAGAATAAGGGGGTTCCCTCTCAGTTGAGGGAGTATGTGTAATATATATGAGATCCCAAATAACACTGGGCAAAGAAAGATGATAAGGCCCCGAAGTGAAAATGGAGAACAGTGCATTTATGGCCATTATGACCAAGTTCTTCTTAGGAATTTTTACCATATCAACACTCAAAACTCATTGCTACTATGTATTTATTATTTCTTTCCCACTAGATTAAAAAATCTAAATGAGAGACTGTTCCGCTTTGTTTTCCACTATGCACTCAGCACCAAGCCCAGCACCCAGCACATATTTGTTGAATAAGTAAATAAATGAACAAACAATTCAGGTAGCATTCAAGGAATTTGAGGCAAGTGGATAAGTGGCCATATTTATGTGTTAACAATCATAAATCAGTTAACTTCTATAGACAATCATGGTGTTGAAATCCAACCTGCTGATATCTGCAAAAGATAATTGAGTCAATAGGTTATCCTATCTACAAATAATTTTTTTCATCTAATCACTATGGTTAATTTTGTGTTATTTAAATAGGGTCTCAGTGGAGAACTGGTCAAGTTACTCACCTCTTTCTGCCTTGGTTAATACCTGCATAGGATTCCACAGTCGCAAACTGAATGCCTAGCTTCAGCCAGGCATCTCACAAATAAATCTATTATGTGCAAAACGAACCAGATGAAATAGTACAGACATATCCAAGCAAACATATCATCACTATTATGAAAAACGATTTAAAGACCATTCATCTCAGATGTGTGCTAAGTCCAAGAGGGACACATTATTGTTGATAATCAGTCTCACAGGGAAGTTGGACACCCCCTGTCCTGCTACAGTGGGAATGTATTTTTATGGATTAAAGATTAATTACATTAAATACTGAATTTTGGAATGAGTGTTAAAATAGATAATGTGATTTGGTCATTAAGACACTGAAGTAGCCTTTTATTTTGTTTGATTACCACTGTTACCAGTTGAGTTACAAATGGCATTGATTCACTGAGGATGTGTCTTGTCAACTGCTTCCTGCTTGACCTGCAAATGCCAACTTAGTCAGGAGTAGGCTTAAAGTCACTGCAGTTCAGCCTGACTCACTGATCACCGGGGCTGGTCACTTACCAAAACTGTGGGAATCGGTTATTCCAAATAGCTCAGTGGAGTCGGGAAGCTTCACGTGGCCCTTGCTCTTGACTCCTCAATCCCCGACTCTTAACCCATACCTGTTTTCTTGTCTATGCAATGGTGAACCTGTTCTCTCTAGTCTTAAGATTATTGCTGAATTTTCTACTGATTGCTGGTGATATTTGAACATCTAAGCAAAGTTAACCATTATCATCATTGCAATTACGTTTCTACTGTAAATTTTTTTGAGTTGCAATCACAATGTTATCGGAACATCTTTTTTGATAAGATTTCCTTTATTTTAGATAATGATTTCAGTACCAAGGAGACTTTATTGCTAGATCCAACTCACTGTTGTGCATTAAACTTTGTCTCAGATCTAATCAACTTTGGTGTAAAGTAAAAATGAGGTCAGAATGCTCACTAATTCATGGCTTGAGCTGTCCTTATATGAGCAAAACTGAATAGTTGCATATATCATCGAAATATTTCATTGATTTATTTTCCTTACTTATACTGATACTCTCTTTACAGAAGTACTATAGCAATAGGATTTCTGTTCTATTAGATTCCTAATCTTAATTATCAAATACCAAAAAAAAAACTTCACAAAAACCAACCAATGAACAAAACAACAGAAAGCAAACAAAAATAATAACTTTTTCTAGTTTTGCCATAATGTTGGTGTAAACCATTCTTACAAGTTGTATATTTAGAACCCCAAATTTCTATGGTACTATGCTCCAAATTAAAGTGTGATATTTATATTAGAATTCTGAGCCAATTAATTAAGCAGGTACACATCTCTAAATACTACTGGTATTTAAGAATAATAGAGGGATGATTATAATAAACTACCAAATAATGCTTTTAAAGATAATATTATGTCAGTTTATCAGCATTATGTTGATTATCATTCATACATTTCCAGTCTGGAATATAGTAGCTACAAGAATCAAAAAACAAAACCATAATAAAGCTAGTCTTCCTAGTTTGTGCTTGCCGCCCAGATTCAAAAAAAGCTGTTAAGTGCCAAAAATGTAAAACTTATTTCAAGAAAATTAACAGGCTACACGGGTAAATTTTGGCAAATGCAACTTTATATTGAAGTTCACACATCTGTATCTTAAAGAATGAGACTCACAGACTCTAATGTATTTCTAAAATACCAGAAATCATATTATAAGCTTTCACAAGTTAAAACTGAAATAATTTAAATGACCAATACACTGAATGTGCAGAAAGTATAAACAAGACTGTGCCTTCAGTAGAATAAATGCTTCACAAATTGTGCAGGATGTCATACTAAGGCTGTGGTCTCCCCTTGACAGCTGACTTAAAATATAAACATACATCAACTGCCTGCTTCTTAGAACACTCTAGGAAGGGTAGCACACCTCAAAAGAAAATCTCATTATTTCAGTGATGTGCACTTTAAGTTTCAAACCATGTGAGAAAAAAGGAAAAAGTACTAAATGATCTTCCATGCACTTTCAGATGCATGACCATGACCAGTTACTGATTCGATTTCCCTTGACTATTTGCTCCAATGCTAAATAAGATGAAGGATACTAGATAACCCTTTAAGGCAACATGTGTTTATTCTGCATTATTAGAACTGCTCAGTTGTGACAGGCTGGTACCATTAATGTTGCCTCCCAGACCAATATCTAGCATTTGTAAAATATAAATGAATTGGAAAAACTTTATACCAAATCAACAAAAACCACATAACACAGTTCAATGCTAGCAATCTTACTAGTAGATAAGGAAAGTGGTATTTAGAAATAGCAATGTATTAATACAAAAAAGTAAACTCTAATTGGAACCAATATACTGCTTTGGAATGCTCCCCGGAACTTACAAGGCGGTTTTTTAAAGTATGATATTCCAATAATTCATTGGCACATCTTTAGTGGATTACAGTACTTTAAGTCCCCAAATATTTTAGTCTTTGCAAAACAATAATAGTATGAAATGTTTTAAAGTCTTCAAACTTCTAAAATTAGTTTTTATCAACACATTTAACTCATGTCAACTTAATTTATTAAGATGTCCAATGCTAATTGTTTTTTGATGTTTTTTCATATGTAGTGACATACAGAGCATTTAGCACTGATACTTAGCACCTGCTACTTTCATTATCTAGTTTTTGACCACATAAAGAAACTTAGGGCAGTGGTTCAGTCCTTTCTTAATTACAAACCTTTGCTGGCAGTCAGCAGGATCACTCTGAGATTTAAAATAGGATTATAGGTGAACTATTGCAAAGACTGCAGAATGTTGCCCAAATCCTTAAAACTGCTGATTCCATTCTTGAATTTCTTCTCAAGATATGGCTATGGGCCACAATTGCTCAGCAGAGAAGGTTAGTTTTCACAAGGCTAAAGATTTACAGATGCTCCCTCATATAACACAGTAAGGTTCCCTTGGTAACCTGGATTTTCTGCAGTAAAGAAGGGTTGTGCTGAAACAGCGCCTCAGCTCCCTGTTGGAGAAAATGCAGACAAAAGGATTGATTCCTGCTTGGGCAAAACTCATCCAGACAGCAGCTGTTAGAAATCCCCCCGGTACTACAGGCCCTCTTGCGAAAACTCTCCAATAACAGGCCACCAGGTAGGGGCCCCACAAGGTTAGAAAGAGAAAAGTCATTATATAGAACATTCTGCTGATTCTTTTCTCCATTTTGAACTCGTCTAAGACCAATAGCCTTCTTCTGCCTGTGGTGTTTGCATTTTGCCTGATGCCCAGCAAGGTGGGTGGTGTGGGACCCCTTCCAAATCCTGCTAGCCAATTGGCAGCTGCCTGGCCACTGGCTCCAGGACCATGAAAAGTCCAGTTCTGGCTGACTGCTGCTACAAACTGGACTGGCTTCATTTTCCTTCGATCATGGACGAAAAATATCAGCTTGAGGTAGACAAGCTGTGTGGCTAGGAGGATGAGAGCAAGAAGCAGCATAAATCCTAAGGAATCATTAGCCCTGAAGGAGCGGTGTTGGAAGGTGCATTGATCTTCCTCCCTAATGAATGAGTAAGTGCCCACATCTAAAACCGGGGGAAAGGCCATGGCCACAGATAGAGTCCACACCATACAGATCACAGCCAGACACGTCCAAAAGGTCAGCCTCTTTGTATAGAAGCGGTGATGGGCGATAGCTAAGTATCTGGTGACACTGATGCAGAAGAGCATGAAAGCAGTGTGGAAACAGGACAAAACCCCCAGAAAGGCAATCACTTTGCAAGTCAGAGTCCCATAAGTCCAGGTAGAGCCATTTTTGACAGAGTTGAATACAAATGGGAAACAAATTGCAGATCTGAGGATATCTGAACAGCAAAGATCCAACAGGAAGTAGTAAGGTGCTCTATGCAAGCTCTTATCTTTCACTAGCAAAATGGAGATCAGGAGGTTGCCCACCACGCTGACTCCTATTATGAAACCCAAGGAAGTCAGTTTCAGAAAGGCTGTTAGAGGCGAGAGATTTTGCAAAATGTTGTCAGCTGCATGGCTATAGTTCGCCATAGATGGATGGAGGATAAGGATACAGCCTCAGTCAAGTCTCATGATCTAGACATAAGAACAAGGTAAAGATAGATCCATACATTTTACTGAAAATATAATCCGCAAAGAGAACTGATCTGATCTGCAGTCATGCTTCCTCTTTTCTTCCATTTGATTTGCCATCAGAATATCTGGAAAAAAAAGAGCTATCAGTTCTTAAGTTAACAAGCAATGATGTCAGACAGTGCTAACATAAAGCTGTTCACTTATGGGGAAGCAAATAAAGTTTTAATTTTCAATACTAATATTTGCTTTACTAAATATTTTTGCTTGAGATTTCAGAGAATTGGCTTGTTTAGTTTTCCAAGCTAAGTGAATTTTAAAATGTCCCTATTTTGGACAATATATATTTGATTAGGTACCTTCAGGAGAGAAGGAATAAAATGTCCCATTCTTGTAAAATCTGCCAGTCCAGGAATTAACCAGTAGAATTGCAATGGAATCTACAAGATTGCTATTAGGAGGCAGAGACACTACCTACATTTCTTTGAGATCCGTTAGTATCTGTCAGTGTTTCACAGGCAGCTTCTCTGTTTGATGTGGGTCCAAAGAACCTGTGCAAAATATGTCTTAAGTGCCACTATTCATGCTGCATAAGAGTATTTGTTGATTCATCTTAAAGCAAAATTTCAAAATTGGACCTCAAAATTAATAGGAACTTACTTGTCCCAAGATTTGATGTGATTTAATCATTTGTCTTTCCCTCTTCACCCTACCCCCCATTTTTGGCAAATCTTTTAAGCCCACATGATTATTAAAATGGTTAATGTAAATATTGGACAGGGAAACACACCCAGAGGAATAATGCACTTCCATTTGTAAACCTTGGCTGCCTGGATTCAAATGAATATAACATGAACCTGTATTTCTTGGGCAATTAAGGCTTTCCCATTTACACTGATAACCTTTGTTGCAAATCACAAGTGGCTTCTTTTTAAAACAAAATGCATATTGTCTCATAGGTGCCTGGACCACACCAGGGAAATCGGCTTCCTCTGTTATTCCCACCAAGCGTGTTTCCTTTGCCACTTCTCACTGGCCCGGAATATGCTGATGGAAGCCCAGGCAAAACTGCGTTCGATGATTTTAATTTCCCCACCGGTACATCCTAGGGTAAATACCGATCGCATCATGCAACATTACGAAACCTGAAATCCGCCACCCCTGGATTTATAATGGGGGGAGGGTGGAGGAGGGGGAGAGGGAGAGAGACATGCATTACATACGCGAAGATGGGGAGAGAGATTGCTTCTGTGCTGCAAAGGAACCGTTCCCGGTGATTCGCAGTCTGATATTCCTCAGTCTTGAAAGGCTTTCCAGAAATGGAACTCTCAGTAAGCCCTACTGAAGGTGCATTGTCTGAATGTACTTCCATTATGCAGTTTATTGTCACACACACACACAAAACCACACACACACACACACACACACACACACACAACCTGAGGGAGGGCTCTTTCCCGGTGAACCTGCAGTTTCATCAACATTGTGCATTGCCCCACATCCCCCAAACTTAACCAAGAGTATATCCTCCTACCTGTTGGCGTTGGATATCCCGACAGACTATAGCTTCTTCTTTCTATAAATTGCTGATTCTTTTTTTTTTTCTTTTTTTCTTTTTCTTTTTTTTTTTTTTTTTTTTTTTTTTGCCTTAGTGCCTTGACTGAGCATCCAGGCAGGGCTCGGCGGCGCCTGCGCGCTGGAGCCTCCTTGAGCTCCAGCCGCGTCCTCCCCTGTCGCAGCGGCACCGTTTCCCCCAGTAACGCAGGGGCCGCGGCGGCGGCGGTGGCGAGGGCGGCGGCAGGGCTGCTTCAGCCACTGTGGAACCAACGGGAGCCCCTACCTGTCTCCAGAGCTGGCCGGGTTTATTGACTGCCCTGTCCAGTTCAACTGGCAGCATTAAGCTTTTGTCCCTTCGTGGCTGCTTCCGAACTTCCCCCACACCGCCCCCTGCATTTGTAGTGGGGGGTTGGAAAGGCCCTTTCAGGACCTCAGGCCCATCCTCTTCCCAAAGGCAGCGCACGAGGAAGTCACAGTGCCCCGGACGCCCGCCCCCTCCCTCAGCTTCCCGGAACCCTAACCTTCCCCAAACATTTTCTTCCTTTTCCTTTTAGGGTGGTCCAAACCACCGGAGGCTTCTTTTAGATTTTTTTTTTTTTTTTAAAATGATGTCTCCAGCTAACCTTTAAATTTGCAGGTTGGCTGGAAAAAGACAAGAAAAGAATGGGAAAAAAGAAAAAAAGTTATTTATTTATTTATTTTCCCCATAGTCAAAAAATCTTTTCAATGGGGAAGAAGGGAGGCAAGTTAGGGCAGCTCTGTCTTTGTTAGTCATCTTCTATTCTCCAGTGCACGCAAATATGCGTAAAAGTAGGGAGAAAGCTAAGTTCAGAGGACAACTACAATATGATTTACATTCAGTCTACCTTAAAGGATGTCACTAAAGAATCAGGCTTATAAAATGTTTAAATGGCTATTCCTGGCATTCCACCCCACCAAGCAACAGTATTCCTTTTCCCTTCTTGCAAGTTCAGCTGACCAATGATGGGTGATGTC